>NW_023501017.1:0-1303000 GCF_013390195.1 Colletotrichum siamense | reverse complement strand
CCAGTTTTGAATATCACGACCTTTTTCATCGAAATCCAACAATCATCGACTCCACACATGCGATCGCAGTTGAGTTCTAGGACATTCTTTTTGCTATACTGCTTCAGAGACTGTGTCATTTCTATATAATGTGTTCCTCTAACTCCAAACGGAAGCCTTCGTGTACCTAAGCCATGGACTTTTATTAGGGGTTGTTCATACCCTCGACCCTGTTGTTGCTACACTCGGGTCCGTCTTCAGTCTTGTTCGACAACCCCCATTCTTGGATGAGCCGTAGTCTATAATCTACCTTGTTCCACGTCACCAGCTTCCGCCACCGGATTCACCTGACTTTTCTTCAGCTTCTCCCTCACATAAATTGCCACCTTTATCGCCGTCATTATTAACCCCTCCCACTGCTCAAAAACCCAACGTAACTCATAATCGGACGTTATAGTTTTCAATACCGGCCCTAGGATTACAATTGCGATTGCAGTCCCGATTGCAGTCAAGGTCATGGAAAACAAGGTTTGACTAGATGGAGCCTCGCTCATACTGTAGATACTGGCAGCAAACGTAAGCGGTAGAAAATAAGTATTGGCATCGGTGAAAATTGAGCTCTGCTCCTCTCGGACTTTTAGCGCCACGTCCATTTTAATGACGAGTGATTCTTCAAGCTTGGTGATCTTGACAAGAAGGCCATGAAGTTGGAGAATGTCGTGCTCGTTAGATTCTTGCAGACGCCGTATGACATCCCGGAACTGAATCTCGTGCTGGAACCTCCATCGGGGTCTTTCCGCCTGCAGGCCTTTTTCTCGATTTTGCCACAGGGAAATCTGTGCAATATTTCCTTCGAGGTTGGCGATTACTGTTCTAAGAGCTCGTTGGATTTGCTCAAATCGTTTTCTCGAGGTCATGGTGGTTTTTGTTGGGACAAGGAAGGCGTCGTGCAACGCATCGTCCAACCTTTCCAGACATCTTTCATAGTCGTCGGGTTTGATTTTGCAGTTATCCCGAAGGCTCAACCAAGCTTCGTAAAGAATCACCTTCGAAGCAACATCAATCTTTCGTAGCATCTTGCCGAAAAGAACTAGTTCCAACACTCGACGTTGCTGCCAAGAATGCTTTATGCAATTCTTCCCATCCTCGTCATGAACGAGACGTATGTTTCCGTCCCGGTATTGAGACACATGCTCTTCCAGAACGCTAGTGAAAAGTTCGTTCTTTGGCCCGTGACCTTCAAACCATCCTTCTGTGACTGGAACTCTCCGTGAGTATTCTCGTTGGTCGGTTTCTAAAAAGCGACAAGTCCAGTATCGGTCAAAGAAGTCGCCTTCAAATTGGAAACTCACAGCAACCTTTACGAAAGGTGTTTCGTCACCGCTTCCTGGCGCCCCTGGTAAGCTCGGAGACCGTTGGCAACAATCCATATTTGTTGGCGAACTACCGTTCACTATGCTGCCGAGGCGGTAGAATGATAAATGAACTTCTGTTATCCAAGTGTTGCATATAGCTGAAGTTGTTTCCGTGAAGCGACTCACGAAACGTGCGTGTCTCGTGACGAAGTCTTCAAGATGCTGCCCTTTAGCTTTATCGTCCGAAACAGTATCTTGAGGAGGCTCGATTTCCATTGGCGTATCCGTGAGGTAGAACAAAAATCTCTTGCTGGCATCTTCAATGCTGCGCGTACTCGAATGCATGCACGTGATGACTTCCGCTTCGGTATCAATGATCTTTACCTCTTTTGGACCAATTTCCCCATACAGCACCTTTTCATCTCCAAGATGCGACTTGGAAACGTCAACCAAGAACCCAAGAAATGAGGAGTTTCCTCTTCCATTGCTGGCACTATCCCGAGCATTGACTTGTTTGGTCTCGGTCCTGCTCCCCGAGATGCCATTGTGCGGTTCCTGAATGAAGAAGGATGGCATTCTATAAAGCCACTCATCCTCAAGCTCCACGATGTTGGCCTTGTCCACATTGCAGTTGAATGGCTGAATACGCCTCAACGTTGTTTCACTATTAGAATAAGAATTATGCCTGTCGTCGGAGGGGAATGTTGGGTTTTTGATAGATTCGTGACCGTACTTCCACAGGAGGTATGGTATCTCGAAGGACACTTCCCAGTAGCTGTCTCTCGATTTCTCAGAGTCGTAAATGGCCGGGTCACCGTTCTGGTCAAGCCATCCTGGGAAGAGGCCATTTTCGGAGGAGCTCATAAGCAAGACCGATAGGGCGTGGTCATACATCTCATCTCCGGGCAGCGAGGTCATGGCTTGTTGCTCCTTGGCCATAACGATAGACAAGGCAAATCTCCGAGGATCGCGCCAATTGAGGAATGCCTGGTTTTCCTCGTGATCCCTCTGACAGTCTAGAGTATTCATCCATAAACTGTTTCTGACTTCTCGCCTGGCGCTGCGGTGTTTAGAATCAATGGTGTCAAAGAAGCCTAATTCCGCCGCAGAGAAAAGAGCGGTATCCCTCGATCTGAGGAGAAACCGGGTCTGAATGGGACTTCGAGTGACTGCAATCATTCGCTTGTAGACCTGTGGATTGTCTGTGGTGAACCTCCGTATGATATTGCGTCGAAGGATTTGGGATGAATAGGAGGTGTTCGAGCTTGAAGCCTTGAACGTGTGGTCGGGAAAAACCATCTCCGCGGCCCTAATAGCACGCCAAATTAACGCGTGGTCAGTGAGGTAAAAGCTGTCTATCGGTTCCGTGTCGTGACGAGGGAACGCGTAAAGTCCCATCTTGTTGATGTCATCGAGGTCCTCGACCCACATCTCAACTTTTTGTTTCAGGTCGTCTTCATCCACTGGTAATTCCAAATCGTACTGCCGGGTGCGCTTCCAGAATTCACAGGCCTTGATGATCTGAAATGGGGCGTTGGCGAGAAACTTTCGTGGTAGATACTCGTTGCTCTCCCAACCGGAGATCTCCTCACCACTGACCCAATAGTTGGGGCAATGGAATTCTCCAGACTTGGTGGCAGTTGCTAATAACCACCTGACATGACCGCTACACACCCGGCAGATACGTTTCTTCATCATGGAGAGGTAATCCTGTGCCGCATCACTGAAGATGGATGCATCCTCGTGCCACGATTCAACATTCTCTGCCACTTGAAAGTGGTCGAGGGCCATGAGTAAGAGTTGGAAAGCGTAACTAAATCCTCTTGTTAGATCAAAGAGTCATGTTGGATGGACGTGTACACTTACAAACTGGCGGGTGTCGTAACTCGATGGCTTTCCACGTCGCCGCAGGTGAGGGCAAAGTAAGGGTTTTCTTTGGCTTCAGGATCTGGAATCGGAATGCTGCACACCGACAAAATATGTTCCAAGTTTCTTCCCAGAAAGAAGTCCAGTGTAGGATTTAAACCATCCGTCAAACTGAATTTGGGGCGCGGCTGGAGGAGCCTATTCATGTTGACAGACACTTCTTCCCATGGTGGCGGGGTGAAGGAAGTTGGCTCGTCTACAGAAACGTATTCGAGTGTGTATGCGAGGACGAAAGTAAAGGTTGGCCCGGGAACTATGGAGGCTCCCTCTGTTGTCATTTTCGAGATAATAGCGTAATCTGTTCCCCCTGATTCGCCAACTCGAACAAATTGAAGCGAAGCTTGTGTATGAAGGTCCATGTGAAGGACAATCTTGCTGTCTCCACGGTAATGCTCTTGGGTGAGTCGATCGCCGTCTTGAGACGAAGCATACCAGTGGTGGTTGGAGTCGAATTTGTTGAACGTGTTTTCTCCGTCGACGAAGTCAAGGTCCCTCAGTAATAAATTGGCGTTGACCTGAAGTTGAGGCAGGGCACGCAGATCTGCTTGGTCATTGTTATCCATGATGGCCTTGGTGCTGCCGAATTCGAATCTCTGGTAAATGGTGCCATTTGATGCTACGTATTGTAGTCTGAAATGGATTTCATTTTGGTTTCCGTTCTGTGCTGTGTCGTTCCAATTCCCCTCGAAAGTCGGCCATCGATCATTCACAATTGTCTCCGTCGGGGAGCCGTCGATACTCGGGCCTATTCCTCCTCCCATGGCAGGGTGTTCGGCCCAATTCAGAAGGGTACTGAAGCGACTCTGAACCAGCCAAGGCTCTGGCATCATTGGATCATCTACGCAAAAGCCGGTCTTTTCCCCAGGAAAATGTCGACTGATCCGCAACAAGCGCCCATTGGAGCCCACGGTCGCAGTGACACCCTCATCTCCAAACGAAAAGAACGTCTTTCGCATCTTGCCCTTCTCCGCGGCGTAACTGATAGCTTCCTGCATGCTGTCAGCAGCTTCAGGTCTTGAAGACGACATCGTCGAAATAGTGTTCGGGAATTCCGTGATGTGAGCAATTTTTGCGGTCAATTTTCTTCAGAATCAGGCGAAAAGAGGCAGATTGGTGCCAAAAAAACAAGTTTCCCTGCTTGCATCTTGCGTTGGGCGAAAGAGCTCCTGTGACTGTCAAACTACTTGTAGTATAGGTCAAGTCTGTGTAAGCCGAAGTCAGAGCCGAGTACGAGCCTGATCAGTTTTCGCCTGCATACCATACATATGCAGCTTTCTGCTGGTCGTTTTCAGCTCGCAGCTTGGCCGTTTCCACGATCTGCCGTGGTTGAATATGTATCCCTCCCGATCCAGGTGCTGAATTGACGCTGGTGGTCGTAGTACACAGATGCGGCCGAGATGACCCCCGCCTCTCGGTAGGCATATTGTCTCTTTCCTACTCCAATTAAAATTCACTGGCTTGTAGTTGATGTAGGTTCGGATCGAGTGTCCTTGATCGAGAGAAGGAGTTCTGAGATCGAGGGTTAGATGTGCGTTAGCCGCCGTAGTTCATGATGAGACCTTACCCCACAGACTTGCAGCTCACATTGCGGTGATTGGACTCATCTGTAGAGGTGAGGAACTTGGCATCTGAATACATGTTCGTATGATGGTATCTGCAAGCCGCTTTACAATGCATATGCAGCATGATGGTCGAGTTTCCAGCTTCGCTCAGGGTGCCGCATTTGGACCATGCTACTGCAATGGCTTTTGGTGAAGCGAGAGGTACTTGGTCAGTTCATGAGGAAGGTGAACAAAGTTTTAGGCGTGAGCACCCCCACATCCTGGTAAGCCAAGGTCTCTCATCCTCGACTTAGGCGCATGTACAACTATCTTTTCCCCCCTTGACCAGTCACACTGAATGCAAGATGAACGTATCTCAGGCTATATATGCCCGCCAGCGTTAATACTATTCGTGGAGAGTCCCACGTTGGACATTGTTCCAGCAGTTAGCCAGAGTGAGGCGGACTGTCCTGTGCAGTCTAGATGACTTAACGATCAGCTCTTATTCAGTATACCTTACCACCCTCAGCGCTGCTACCTAATCAAGCCAAATCAATTAAATCAATTAATCAGCTAATTAAAATGAGGCTTTTTTTAGAGTTAATTAGCTAAACTCATAATACTTTTAGTTTAACTATCTTAATTAAACTAATATTACTTAAAAGAATAAAAATCTAGCTTCTAAACTAATTAGAATTTTTAAAAAATTTAATAAAAAAATAAAAAAGTTAATTAGATATTTTTTTCTAGTAGCTTAAAGTTATAACTTTTTAAGTTTTTATATTATAGTTAATAACTTAAGCTAGTTTTAAACTAATATCTCTATAATTCCTTATATAATAGACTTATTACTAGCTTATTAAGTTTTATTATAATATATCTCTAAAAAAAAAAAAGGTAAGTAGTTAATAATATTAGTTTAGTAATATTTTTATACTAATAAGTAGTAGAATAAAGCTAAGTATTTCTTAGTAGTATTAGCTTTATTATTAAGAAGTATTAGAAGTATTAGAAATATACTTTTTATTATACTACTTAATTAATATATTTTTAGTTTTCTTATTAAAGGTTAAAAAAAGTTTATTTTTAACCTCTTTATTAGTTTTTAAAAATAACCTTTTTTAATATTATTACTAATACTATTATTATTACTACTACTACTACTACACTTTAAAGCTTTATTTCTATATACCTCTAAATACTTTTTTTAACCTCTCTTTTACTATTATAATACCTCTACTAATATATAACTAATATATTAATTACTTTATTAGCTATAAAGTAACTCCTTAAGGAATTACTACTTAGATTTAAGCTTTTTTAACTATTAATAATATATTAACTACTAACTTTAATAAGTATATTACTCTTAAAGCCTTACTTTATACTATTTAGAAGAAGTAGTACTATATTAATATAGAAGCTATCTTAAGAAAAGGTAGTTAAAACTATACTTCTTAGATTAGGAATAAAGGTATCTTTATCTATAAGATCCTCTTAAGTAATATTAGAGGTATATTTATTACTTACTTACTTTCTATTATACTTTTTTATATACTAATAATATATTTAAGTAATATTTATTAGGTTTACTAACGCTATAATAAAGCTAATACCTTTAGAGAGCTATAAAAAGCTACTATTATATTTAGTACTAAGAAGTACTTTAAATCTACTTATTATATCTATAAAGAACACCTCTATACTAAATATCTATTTAGTAATAATTCTAGAGATAATAGGTACTTCTCTAAGTATTAATACTTTACTTTTATTACTATACTTTATAGTAGAGTCTCTTAGATTAAAAAGCTAACTATTAGCTTTTTTATTAATATTAATAACTCTTTCTTAATATTTAGTAATTAATATATATAGTATTTACTTAGTTTTTTTAATTATAATATTTATAACTAAATATATTAGTTAAGGGATTCTTAGAAAGCTTAACTATATTACTTCTATATCTTTAAGAAGGAATAAATTAGAAGTAAGATATAGAAAGTACTTATAAAGGTTTATATATCGTTTAATCTATAGACCTCTTCTAATTAATATATTATTATTACTATATTTAGTTACTTTATTAACTAATTAGGGAAATAGACTTAATACTTATTAGCTTTTTACTATTAGTTTAATACTTACTTTAATAAGAATATTACTATAACTATTTATACTACTCTTATAAACTAAAGCTTTATTAATTAAGTTAGTATTATTATATCTAATAACGCTATAAATAATAATACTTATTTTAAAGCTCTCTTTCTTTCTCTATTATCTTTATATATAAAAACTAATACTTAGTAACACTAAATTTAATACTATAGCTATATCCTTAACTTTATTAGTTATATTATTATTTATAATATTAATAATAAGGTATTTAAAGAGGAGTCTAATTATCTACTTAATACTAATAGAGTTTAAGATAACTTAACTTATTAGAAATAGAAGGGCTTTATTAATAAGCTTTAGAATATTATTAAGTATATTAGATTATTACTATAATAATCTAAAAGCTTCTTAGCTATTAGTAATAAGGCTACTAATAATAATATTAACTTTACTCTATAAGAAGAGTTATTCTAAAAACTAAATCTAATATTAAGTAATACTACTTAATAGAACTTAATATATAATATAATTAAGTAAGCTTTACTTAAATATAGCTAGATTAATAGTTATATCTTTTATACTCTAAGTCTTCTTAATAATATAGATTATATCCTAAATAAGGATATCCTTATTAATAAAGATTAGTAAGTCCTTATAAAGTTATATAAAGTATTTAAACTACTTTATAAGTAAACTAAGAGATATAAAAGCTAAAGTAAAAGTAATAAATATAGTTAACTTTAGGAGGTTCTAATAGATATAAAGTATCTCTTAGATTATTTTAAAGATTAGTATAAGCTCTTTAATACCTTTATTAACGCTAAGATTAACTATATAGCTACTTAACTTACTAAAAGTTAGTTATAGTAATTATTTTAACTTATAAAAATATCTTAATACTCTTAATAAGGCTTAATAATAGTTTTATAGTCTTTATTAATTAATAATATTTCTACTTACTTATAGCTTAAATACTTATAGTTATAATACTTTTAAAGTATTAACTTTAACTCTTATAGATATTTATACTTATTAATTATTAATAGCTAGTAAATACTTAATAAATACTATATTAAGCTTATAAAGTCTCTTCTTTATACTATTATAGTAATTCTATATCCTAAGTAAGGTTTATAATAGCTTTAGAAGTATTAGAATACTTTAGAAACTTATATATAGATATATAATACCTAAGAAGGACTTTATAAATACTAATAATAATAATATACTAATATATCTAACTAAGCTAATCTATAGCTTTATTTATAACCTCTATAAGCTATATTTATATTAATTACTATTACTCTAAAAGCTAAGAACTCTAAATATTATTAATAGTTAGCTAGTAAGACTTATAATACTACTATTAATAATTTTAATAAATTAGAGTGATATTTCTATCTCTTTATTATTTAGTTTATTAATAACTCTATTTAATAGTAGATTTTATATTAATAAACCTTCTTAATACTTAGTAAACTTACCCTTAATATCTTTACTATTTTAGTAATAATAACTAACTATAAAAAGGTATTTAGTTTTACTAAACTTCTATTAATATTATAAAAGCTATTAATAATACTCTTAACGCTTAAGTAAACTTAATACTTCTAGAACTAAGTTTAAAGTAGTATTATTACTATAAATAGCTACTACTTTAAGTAGAGGGGTTAAAAAGAGTTAGATAGCCTTAGATTATTATATAATATACGTTTTAACTTTCTAAGAATATTATAAGAGGTATTACTAACTTCTTATTTAAGTAATTATATTTAAGACTAATTAAAATAGTTAATTCAAATAAGACTATTATGATCGTTGAGTTAATTAGTCAAATTTAACCCTTAGATTTAGCTTAATTAATTGGTTAGCAGCGCTGACCACCCTTTTCAATATAAAGAAATAGGACACAGGAACCAAGCCACCTGGTGGAGAACGTTGCCTCCACAACTGTTGGGCGTCATACCAGTTTGATGCTCTGTTGACAAGATTTGGCGATGTAACGCAATCTTAAGCTTGCGCTTGAACGATGTTGCCCAAACTGTCCACAATAGCATGTCGTCCATAGATACCTGATCAGAATTTTGCAGGCATCTTCGGAAGCCGTCTCCTCGCGTCCCTGCGAATAAGGTCACGTAGTCTTCCATTTCTGATTGCCGTCAATGCTCGCAAATGGCGTTTTTCAATACTCCCAAAGTATCACCGTCTCACGTCGTCATGCGGTTAAGTGACCGACTGAGTGCTGACTATTAGTGATCAAATTTCCAGAGAAAATTGGTGGACTTTGGTTGTCAGCAAGGGAGGTCTCGAGAAGGAAGGCCAAGGCGCAAGTGCCTGGGAATTATTCCTGGACGTCATGACGGACTATTGCACACGGCAGGGGACCTCAGCACTATCCCCCAATCCAATCATTTTGCAAGACTCTTCCCACAGTCTGTTTGCTTTCTCCTCATCAAAAGCCCATGAAGCATGCCCCAAGTCCGTTTGAGAAGAGAGATCAACCGCCTGACCTTTGTCAACACAATCGGCAAGATACCTCCCTCCTTTCCCTTCCCACTCTGCACCAATCGCAGCCAAAACACTCGTTGCCGCTCCTTGAGCCGCGTTCTTTAAATGCCGAATATCCTCCCAGTCTCCCTCAGGCATCTTCAGCGGGTCACCCTCCATGTGCCTGGAAATCATGGTCAACACGCTGCCTGGATGTACGGAAAGTGCATGAAGCCCCCTATCCCCAAATCGACGCTCAATCTCGTTAGCCAAGTAGATGTTGGCCGTCTTAGACCTGGCGTAGGCTCTCAGCGGATGATATGGTTGATGGTCGTAGTTGAAGTCGTTGAAGTCGATCGGGCCGAGTCGATGGAGAGACGAGGTGACGGAGTCGACGCGAGAGTTAAAGAAAGGGGATGAAGATGCCAGTAGCGCTGGTTGCAGTAGTCGAAAGAGAAGAAAATGCCCCAGGTGATTCGTCGCGAGATGAGTTTCGAACCCGTCAATAGTGCTGCTTTTAGGGCACGCCATGACTCCTGCGTTGAGGATAAGTAAGTTGATCTTATTGTTGGTCTTTGCGAGGAAGGTTTGAGCGGCGTTGCACACAGAGGCGAGGGAGTCAAGAGACATCTCAAGCAGTTGAAGCCATGCTCCACTGTCTGGAGTTGAAGCTCCGGCGATGTCTTCAATCGCCTCCCGACCGCTCACGAGGTCTCTGACACCCAGGTAGACAGTTGCGCCAGCTGCATGTAGAGCTCGCGCTGTTTCAAGCCCGATGCCTCTGTTCGCTCCTGTCACAAGTGCGGTTTTTCCTGATAGCCCGTCGCCAGTAAGTCCTTCATCCTCGATGATTTGCAAGGCGGTTGGTCGCGCGTCTCCGGGGCCCTGAGGATTCTGGTGGGCAGCGATGTATCTGGCCATGGCTTTGGGATTGAGACTCAGCGATGCAGGGTTTGGTCTACAGCTGTATTCATCATTTGGAGCCTCCCGAGTGTGTTTAAAGGGTCACCATCTTCATCCTGGGTTGAGATTCAGACGTTGCTGTCCTTCCTGAATTGGAGATTCCCTCACGTGTTTTTCAGGCAGCAGCGCAGGGATTGGCAGCCTTCCACAAGCTAGTGGCCGCTCCTTCCTTGAAGACTCGCACACATCCCCTAACGAATGGACTCACGGCCGTACTCCTATTAGTTTGAGATTAGGATGATAACATCCCACACCTACTTCTCAGCTACCTCCACATTTCGGCTACCCACTTTTAATACCCTTATATTTATATATATTAACTTTAACTAATATTTATATATATTATAGTACTATAATAATATAACTTTTACTATTACTAAGGTTTTTAAATTTATTAGATTTATTTATACTACTTTTAAGTTTATTTACTTTAATTTAAGTCCTCTAAATAGCTTTAATATTAGTAAACTTTAAATTTAAACTTATTTTAACTTTCTTCTATTTCTTAGCTCTATTAGTATTAACCTCTACTTATAATACTTTAATTTTTTATTAAATTACTACTAATTAATATACCTTTTTATTAAAGCTTTTCTAAACTTTTTAAAAAAGTAAGTATTATATATATTTATTATTATTTAGTTTACTAAATAAGTTAAACTAATCTTAAAGTTTATCCCTCTTTTTAAAAGTTAACTAAAAGATTACTAATATATTTACTACTTATTTTTTATTTTTCTTACTATTAGAGAACTTTTTATAGATCTAACTAATTAGTTTAATAGGAGTTAAAATATTCTTAAGTAGTAAAAAGTTTATAAAAAGTTTAGCTATACTAATAAGCTATAAACTAATCTATTTCTAACTACTAATAATATTCTTATTTATTAAAGTTACTTTATATATCTTACTATAGTATATAATAAAGTTTCTCTTATTTATAACTATACTAATATCCTATTTAGCTAGTAATTTAAGCTCTTTTTTATATATTATTTTAAGAGGTTTAAAAACTAACTAATTAAGTAACTAAAAGATATATAATATATATATTAATAAGAATAATAAGTATATCTTATTTTTAAAGTATATATATATAAAAGTAGTAATTTTATAGCTTTTATAACTATTTAAGATTAATAATCTAACCTCTAAAAAGTTTTCTAATTAAGTTAAAAAGATAAAAACCTCTATTAACTATTTAATAGCTATAAAATCTAAAGTCTATTTATTTTCTATAGCTATAAACTTCTAAGATTTATATAGTATTAGATCTAAAAAGAACTATTACTATTAAATATTTTTACTCTTATATATAATAAATAGAAGTAGTATTTTACTAATTATAGAAATATATTTAATTAAAGATATCTAAATATATAATCTAAGCTATTTCTTATAAATAGAATAAGTTTCTAATAATCTAAAAATAAGCTTATTTAATCTTCTACTTTTTAGAATATTAGTTATCTATATTATATTAATTAGAAGTTTTAATAGCTATAATCTTAAGTATAGTAAAATATTTAAATTATTACTTAATTATATTAGTTAAAGTTCTATTAATATATTAAGAATTAATTACTCTACTTCTTTAGACTTTTATAAATAGGTTTCTCTTAATAAAAAACTATACTTAGTTCTTTTTAAAAAATTAAAAATTTTTATAAACTTATAAGATATATTTAGTAAAGTTCTTAAATTATTAATAAGTTAGAAGTAAGTTTAAAGTAGTTTAAATCTAAACTTATTTAGCTAAGTAGCTTTCTTAAATTAGAAAAAGCTTTTATAAATTAGAAAAAGTAATATCTCTTACCTAAGTACTATAGATTTAAAATTAAAGTATTATTTTAAAAATACTATATTATAATAAAGCTTTTTATAAGTTAATACTAGCTATAATAGCTTTAAATACTTAAAAAACTTTATTTTTTATATATTAATATATTTAGTAGTTATTATACTTTATAGAAAGAATAATAATAATTAAGTAAAAATTAGTAAAGTTATTTAAATTTAAAAATAGTAATAAGTATTTTTAATAAGGTATTTTAAGGTAGCTGAAATGTGGGGGTGGCTGAGAAGTGGGTGTGGGACGTTACCGTGTTGAATAATTTCACAGTGACCTGTGGATGGCCAGTTCGGATTGAAGCAAAAAGCCTAGCACGCAAACAAACCTTCACCAAACAGGAATCCATGAATGCAGACTTCATAGTAGAGGCGATCAAACCTGTGCGGACGCGGGCGCCATTCCCCCAACTCCGCACGGAGCTTCTCCAACAATTTGCCTTCAGTCGGGGCTCGGAGGCGGAGCGGAGTGGGGTCGCGATGAATGCGGCGAGAGCGGCCGCACCCGAGCTCGTCGTACTCGGGCCGCCGTCATGCTTTCAAAACCTTCTCATTGAAGAAACGTGCTATCAATCCACTCACAATCCCTTTATCATTACTACTTAAATCCTCATGCCCACGGAAAGATCTTGGCCCAGTGAATATGGAAAATCAGATTCACATACAATAGTTGACTGTCCAAATCGCATCATTCCTCCACTTCAAGCCACGATGAGCGTCCGTTGCAGTACTCTCAGCCCTCATAAACCCACTCTCACAGAAGAGAACCTACCAGATCAAGCTGGAAAGGTGAGATACCTGTCCGATGCATCTTAAGTTCCCCGATGACTCACACACTACCATCCTCAAGGTCTTTCTCATTACCGGTGCCTCTGGTGGTATAGGCACGGAGCTAGTCAAGATTCTCTACTCGAAGAATGCCAAGATCTGGCTCGCTGCTCGCAGCTATTCTAAAACACAGGCTGTCATCAATGAGATTAGAGTTGCTCACCCAACTTCAACTGGGGAGATGGTCTTCTTGAAACTCCAGCTAGACGACTTACCCACGATCAAGGAATCAGCGCAGCAGTTTCTTTCCCGAGAGAACCGGCTAGATGTGCTTTGGAACAACGCCGGTGTGATGGTCCCACCTCAGGGGTCTACGACTGTACAGGGACATGAAATGCAGCTGGGCATCAACAATCTTGGTCATCAGCTCTTCACGCAGCTATTGACTCCCCTCTTGGAGAGGACGTCGCAGATAGCACCACACGACTCGGTTAGAGTCATATGGGTGTCATCAAGTGCAGCTGATGGTGCGCCGCGCCCGGCCATCGACTTTTCCAACATGGACTACCATAAAGAGGAGGGAATTTGGTCCAAGTACTCCAGAAGCAAGGCTGGGAACGTGATCCAGGCGGCGGAGTATGCGCGTAGGATGAAGGGAAGCGGCGTTCTCAGCTTGGTAAATACCTCAACTGGCACCTGCGAGCACACCACTGACGATCCACTGTTCGTACCTAGTCATTAAACCCCGGCAACTTTGTTACCAACCTCCAGCAAAATATGCCAAAAATGCAATTGGCGATGTTTGTAAGTCGGGAGTAGTCAGACAGGCAACCAGATGCGGGCTTAACATGACATAGAAACTCATATCGCATCCGCCAAAGAATGGTGCATACACTGAGCTGTTTGCTGGGTTGGATCAGTCCATCACTTCGGAGGACAATGGTAGCTGGGGTACGTTAACTCGGTGATCCCCAACTGAATTATTGCTAACTACCAGAAAAACATAGTTTCCCCATTTGGAAAGAAGGAAGAGCCCCGGAGAGACCTCATCGACCCCGAGTTGGGTGCGAAGTACTGGGAATGGTGCGAAGCCCAGGTCAAGCCCTTTTCTTGAGCTGTTCCGGTACCGCTATTCAAACCCTGAGGTCCGCGGAGAATGGTCGTAGCAGCCCCTACCTCGCTGGCCAATACGGGATGAAGCCTTGTCAATTTTATTATGCAAACTATGTACAATAATGATCGATTTGAATTTGATGTATTTCTTTCCAGTCCCCAATTGGCAATGGGCATTTTTAGATATGAGAGAAGGTGCAAATAAGAGATTGACTTAGTCCTGACCAACTTTGCTGTTCTGGTTGACGACCCCATCTGAGAAGGCAGGCGATCCGCTAACGGCAGGGTAGGGAGGCGCTAATGGCAATTGTATTTCGGTTATCTTTTGGAGACTAGTTCAAAAAATAGCGGGTGAAGTCTTCGGGGTTGCAGACGGTTGCTTTTGTCTCGCTGTTAGACTTCCTGCGTTCTCCATCGCAATGAAATCATGTCCGTAACCCACTGTTTGCCGATTGATCCAGGCCAAGAATGACACTTATTTTCATGTATTTCATGTTTCAAATCGCTTGACAACGTCTGAGAAATAGGAGCTTTGGCCAGGAAATCATCGTTGGGAATGCTGCTTACCTTATCAGCGACCCATGCCCGCTACCGCTGTTCACCACCGAATTATTGACTTGGCGACACGTGATGAGACACTTCCAGATTCATCCTCATCTCAGGGGCCGCAATTCTAGAATACGAATGTCCGGTCCCAACAAAAACTCACGAAGATCATAGCAGAAACATCTCATCTTTGCAGGCCGACATCTTGAACATCTTTCCATCACACAGACTCGCACCTCGGCAGCGAAAGGAAGCCCCCACAGCAATCACGAAGGAGCGCCAGCGAGAGTCATGGCGGCCCCAATCGCGGCCGTGAGGCGCAAACCCCTGCCGGGCCAGCAGTTTCCGGGCCCGCCGCCGATGCCGCCACCTCCCGACTTCGACCCCTTTCCGCAGCGTCGACCCGTCCTTCGCGGAGCGCGGTCAACGCCGAACTTGAGAGACTCGGCGGTTCCGTCGATCTATGACCCGCCGCCAGCATATGAGGAGTTTCCGGGTGTCGACGCGAGTGGCAGGCTCAACATCATTACCCCTAGCCCAGGGAGGCTTCCATCACCAGCGCCACCGAGTCCGGGACCGTTATTTCCCGGACCGCCTTCATGCGCAGAGTCTTTCAACGAGCCGCGGTATCGACCTTACCGACCTCCAGCATCTCCGGTCTCTCCCGTGTCTCCCATGTCAATGGGCCCGCCTCCGCCTGCAAAGTCAGAAGCATCCTCATCCGCATCTCATTACCAATCGCCACAACCAACCGGCTTTCATCCTCCGGTTAAATCGGGAACATTTGCAGTCCCTTCCAACTACATCCCTCCACCACCGCCACCTTTCCCTCCCCCATCGAATGCAGCAACGTTTCCCGTGGCCGCACACGAGCGCCCTCCACCTTCCCCAGTCTTCCCAGGTCCACCCTCGGCGGAGACATTCCCCTTGACAGGGCCTCGACCACCAGTCTCGCCAGGCTATGCCCACTCCGAAGCACCTTCCGCAGATTCACAGACACAGGAAAAGACGTTCTGGCAAACAGCGCTTGATGAGACAAAGTACTTTGCTGGCGGACTAATCAGCCACCCATTCGAGTACACCAAGCACTACGCGATTCTCCGCCATTCAACTGTCTTGGTCTGGTATCGCGGCCCCTCAACCTCAGTCACTGTCACCATCTTCTCAGATGCGCCACTACCTCCTACGCGCACAGTATGGCTACAGCGGAAGGGCTTCTCAGGGAACATGGGCATGAACCTCAAGTCCCTGGTCGGAGCAAACGACTCCTGGCTCGACGTCACGCCTTCATCACAAGCCTCACCTACTGATATGGCAGAAGGCGATGAGAGGGGTTGCCAGCGCGACATCAAGAAATTTCTCAAGAAGGCCCCGAAGAACCTTAGCAAGCACATGCCGCGAGAGACGCACGTCATCCGTATTCCTGCAGCGGCCGATGATGGATACTTCCGCCTTGTTCTCTGCACTGGTGGTGGCGATAATGGGAGCAGTAAGAGGAAGGTCCTCTGTCCCAGCCCAGTTTTCCGCATTGCCAGCACATCAACGGACGCAAGTGTTGTACGCGGAGCAAGTTTTGCTAGCATGCCGCTCGAACTCGGTATCAAAGCCGGCTCGATCGTTGCGAACACCGTTGTAAATCGGTACGTGGGACCAGCAGCTGCTGTGGTGCAATCGCGTACGAAGAAGCTTCAAACCGCCAAGTTCGTCACGAAACACGCCACGCACATCGCGTACGGAAAGTCTGCCATTGAGAAATCGGGTATCAAGACGACTGTCACAGAGTACGAGTCACAGTATGCCACGACCAGAGGTGGCGGATACGCCCCTTGGCAAGACGGCGAATCAGGGTTCGATGAGGCACCTCCAGAGGTGATTGGCCCTGACTCTGGACCTATGGACCCGTTTCCTATCAAGTTCGATGGGAGAATCGTGCGCGGCACTGGAAGAGGCGGCATGGAGCTTGGTATCCCGACGGCAAATCTCAGTGGCATACCCGAAGACGTCAAGATGCGCATGCGAGGAGTCTACTTCGGTTGGGCCCGTGTTGTCCCAAGGAGCGGACTAGAGCACATTTCCACCGACTGGCACGAGAGTATCATCACGGTCGGGCCAGCCCCCTACGCTACTCCTCGTGTGGCGGCTGAAAATGTTGCGACAGTGCACATCATTCACGAGTTTGGTGGTGCTCTGTTCCTGGAGACCAAGCTGAAGGTCTTGGTTATGGGGCAACTGCGGATGGCTACGCCCCCAGTTGGCTCAGACGCAGCCCTGCAGGCGTACGGGACGGATGTCTTACTTTCCGTTGCAAGCTTAAGTCGTGAGAACTGGGGTCCTATAGAGACCAGAGAAAGGATGAGGACAATGAGAAGCGAGATGAGGCTAGCTGATCGTTATGTCGAGACCAGAGAGAAGGTCCAAAAGCAGGTCGATCGAATACCACTTCATCTAGCAGGTGTCAGGACCGAGGGTGCCGCGTTGAGAGATAAGGCCTTCGGCAACGGAGGCGTATGGATTCCGAGGTAGAACGCTTCCTTGCAGGCATTCGCCGTTGCCAGTGCACAAACGAAGAACCAAGTCTCAGATCATAAGGCCTCCAGCACAACTTGTGTTCACACCAAAGAGATATTGTAACTAACTCACAACCTCTTCACGTCGCTATCCAGTTATTGCCAGGGCTTTGTGACCCACTAATGGTTGATTCTGGCTCAACTTTCAATAGCAATTGTATCAGGTAATTTCTGTCCATTGAGGAAGTGGGAGTTATGGGAGGCCTTTCAAGGCTCTGGATCTTTACGGCTGGTACAGTCTGTAGGCAACCGAGCCATTCCTTCCATTTCAGGCTTTTCAGACCACGATTTCAACGGCCTGCCCAGTGAGACTGTCTTATTGAACTATCAAACAATATACATCTTCAAGGCTCGTCACACTCACAAGTGCGAAATAGCGAAATAGAAATCAAGCGGTTGTTTCCTTCCCAAAGAACCATACCCATTGCCTCTATAAGAAGGGCAACAATATCTGTCTTCTGATTTCCATCCAGTGTATGCCGTAAAAGCCCCTTGTCGTCAATCAGCTTCTTGACTACGGTGGGACAAGGCCGGAGAATTTCACCCCGAGTGCAACTGCGCTTGTGGAGAAATCGATGATTTTTTGGAGCTAGAAGGGGTGGTGGACGCCCAAGCGGTGATGGAGGCTGAAGAACTGATGCAGCTTGAAAAGACAGTGGACCCTGAGGACGAGAGTCCACAATGTGAGGAAGGTCCGGCTTAGTATCAAGACTCTCCGGCTCCCTACTATCCACGTCCGATTGAAACTTGTCACCGCAGAACTTGATCCAGTAGTCGGCCCGACGTACGTTGCAAACCCAGAGATTCCTCTCACCTTCTTGCATTTGACTGAGATAGTTCGACTTGAACCACTCCGCAAATTCTTTCCCGTTTTGGAAGGGACGTTGTCCTCTCTCGTCTGCTTCTTTCTTCGCGATGACCAGAGCTCGATCCAATTCCTTCAGCATTATTTCAGTCGTGATCCCTAGGCCATTGATGGCATCAAGCATTCGCATTATGGTCGGCGTGAAAACCATATCATCTGGTCTTTTGTAAAGAATGCTATGTTCCACCTCGGCCCAGGCGTGCATTATGACCGTTCCGATCTGGATCTCTACTCTTAACGAATCGAGACTTTTGTCTGGGGACTCCTTCCACTCCACCACAATTTGCCAGGACTTGTATCCGGAGTGTTCCCAACCCTCACTGAAGCCATCGAGGCCTGGGGAGCGCCAGGCTCCATTCGAGTGTTGCTGAGGGTCCAGGTTTCTGTCATGGGCAATATTCCGCCCACTCCTGACCGTGCCAAAGACATGCTTTATATCAAAGTGCTTCTGGATTACTTTCACCACTTTATGAAAGTCATCCGGGAGGTATAGCCCAATGCGAACCCCAGCAAGGTCTCCAAGATCCGGATATGCATAGATGTCGTTGCCCCCAGAAACCCAGCCTCTTAGACCATGTTTAGAGTCTGCTGCCATTTCTCTCAGCTGTCCCTCCAACAGATCGTACTCTTTGGAGCTTTGTTCCATGTGGTTTAGTTTTTCTTCCAGCGACATATACATGTTGAAGTGTTTTTCGATGTCGTCCAGCTTTTTCTTCACCGAAGTATAAGTTTTCGTTCTGCCCTCGACCACTCCTTTGACGGCGACAGCGCGCAGCAATTCTTTGCATTTTTTCTTGGTCAGCTTCTGGAGTATCTGATAGCGTTCTTGCGTTTCAGGTTTCTTGAACTCCACGAGGAGCTCGGAAACCTTCTGGTTGTATGAAGTTGATTTCGTTGGTTCCATGGTGTGCGCCAATTAAGAAGGGTCCGGAGACAAAGATAAGTCCTATGATGATGCTTGTGGTAGCCTGCAAAATGCACAAGTTTTTCAATATTGGAGTAAAACCTGGACTGGGGATACGATGAAGCGATTGAAGAGGGTGGGCGACAAAAACAAGCACTTGTGTTGCTAAAGAGGTAGATAGTGAGGCGGGTGGAGCGGGCAAAACCGGGACTTTTGAGGCGGGAACGCCTTATTAGAGCAGAGATAGAAAACACCGAGTCAATTGGATAGGGATAGCTGCGCTCCTTCCTGCACAAGTGGATTCCTCGAATCAAGTATGGGACTTAACCGCCAGGATAGTGACTATGGAGAGGCCGTGCTGTGCATCTGCAGCATGTGGGGCGAATCAGCCCACCTGGCAGGCGGGCTTTGGCAGTCATTGGACGGCGGAGTGAGTTGGAAATGCACAATTGTCAGCGGGGAGGTCGGCTGCCAGACTGAGAAGTTGGGACATGAGGTGCATTAGCAAGCAATCAATCTAGCTCAACATTTGATCATTCCGAGCTTAGGTTTAGGTCATAGCAGGCGCTTTCACGAGGGAATCTCATCACGTCGCAGCCTCACCAAGTCTCGATGAAGAGAACCCAGTACCGGTATCAACCCTTGCGAAATAATGATACCATCCGATTACTGATATTGGATCCTGGGAAAGGAAGTGATCCGTTGACAGGAAGGCTCACGGAAGATTGTCCAGATTCTGCGGGAAGTTATGACGCACTTTCGTATGTCTGGGCAGATCCAGGCCCATCAAATAGTGCATACGAGATCCTGATTCGGGATGACTCCAGCAAGCCAGGATTCCTGAAGCTCAAAGGGGGCGCGATCTTCGCTGCCCTGCGGCAGCTACGTCTTCCGGACCGGTCTCGTCGGATCTGGGCTGACCAGTGTTGTATCAACCAGGATGACACGGTGGAAAGAAGTCAACAGGTTCAATTCATGAACACAATCTATCGCGACGCGGCTCATGTCTTAGTATGGCTAGGGTTAGACACGGAGAAGCAGGCTGCGCCGGCTTTCGGTTTGGTACGCGAACTCGATGAGAGGCTCAAGACCTTCATCGGTGACTCTCCTCATGGTTCCGATACATTTGACCTAGAGAGATCTGTCAGACAGAACTGGAAGGCTCTCAAGGCCTTGACGGGCCGCGCGTGGGTAGGTATCTAAGAACCTATGACCATATATCAACACAACCCGAAAGAAAACTGACCACTTGAAATCGGTAACAGTTCAAACGTGGGTGGATTGTCCAGGAGATAGGAACATGCACACCGGCAACGATGCTCTGGGGTGACGCCACGATGGACTGGGAATTACTGGCCAGCGTTTGCGAGAGACTGAAGTGTTACCACCATCTCCGCAGTACACTGAGCATCAATACGTCCGAAATTTCATTCCTTTTCCGACGTTTTACGGAGCCAGACGAAAATACTCACCATGCGAATCGATATAACTTCGTGTACGAGCTTCAGCGGGCGCGGCATTTGCGCTTCAGCGACGACAGAGACCGGGTTTTTGCGTTCCTCGGGCACTTTTCCACCCACTCGCTTCATCCTCTAAGCTTGGGGCCGGTGTCAATCGCAGCCGATTACACGAAGACTATTGAGCAGACGTACATCAACTTAGCGGTGCAAATATTACGAGCGAACCCGGATGCGACATGCATTTTGTTAGCAGCAGTACAACATCCGCGGCGACTTTCTTGGGATGCAAATCTTAAGAAGAGAGCTCATTCTCGCCACAGTCTCCCATCCTGTCACGAAACGCCAATACAAGCGGAGTTAGCCATGGAAGCATGGCGTTGGGACAAATATACGCTGCCATCTTGGGTTCCCGACTGGAGATGGTCCGAAGGTATCATCCTTGCAGAGCCAATATGTCCGCACCGCGCCCATGGAGATTCGACTACATCGCTTGAGATCGTAGAGCCAAATGGTCTTATGCTTAGAATTCATGGTGTGGAGATCGATAACGTGGAGGTGTGTTCACAAGCGTTGCTAGCGGAAGACTTTTACAACAAAACGATGCGTAATCAGTCTCCCACTCTGATAGAATGGCTATGGAAAGATATCTGTGGTAAGACACACTTTAGCCTGGACGAAAAATATCTCAACGACCAGACAGCCTTCTTCGCGTTTATGCAGACGCTCAGCAATGGTTGTGTACAGGCTGCAGGACATGAGTGTAGGCCATACCATGAGATCCCGGATCACGTGTGGCTGCAAAAGGCAGCCAGGTATGTCGTAGCCACTCTAGGAGCGTCTGGCGAAGTATCGGAAGAGATTTGGAGACTTGGCACAGGTGCAGAGCTTGAAGGGGACCATGAAAAGTGGAGTCGATGGGGAGCCTCGGCGTCAGAAGGCCGTACTTTTGCAAAGACGGAAATGGGATATTATGTACTCGGCCCGACGGCATTGGAAGTTGGAGATGTTGTTTGTGTTCTATTCGGCAGCAAGGTGCCGTTCTGCCTTAGGCCCATGGGCAGGCGTTACTTGTTTGTGGGCGAATGCTATGCTCACGGCCTGATGAAAGGAGAGGCAATGGCAATGTTAGCTCGGGACGAGCTTCATGAGAAGGTATTTGATATTGTTTAAGTCGTCTTAGTCTAGTTTCAAGCTCCACATTCCATCTGCCCTAGGAGCCGCATCTTGCTTGCTACTCAGGTGGAATACCGGCTCACTTCCAGTCTACTAAATCTAAACATTCAATCACTACGTATCACATTTGACATTTCGAAAGACGACGTGGAATCCCGGATGGTAGTGCCCTTCCGCTGAGGGCTCCTCTAGACAAGGAATTCGTATCATGATACAGCTTGACATAGCTTTTGGGTCGGAACTGAAGACCAAAAGGTATGGCCATTTATTTGATTTGATTTGATTCATGGCAGCACCTAGATGATATACCTAGGTGCCCGCGACTTAGATGTGCGGCGACTTTCACCAACATGGGCTAGACGCTAATAGTTTGCTTTTCCGATCTAAAAGAACGACCATGGACATTTCCCCAGCGTACTGGAATTCAACTGTTTACTTGAGCGCCAAGGGCGCATATTGGCGGGGACATCACGCCGCGCATCTGGGTAATTGAGTGCTGGGCGCACAAAACCTCAACAGCCGTCAGGCTTGTTTCCAAATAGACAGTCAATGCCCCATGAGATGTACCTACCGACAGGGTAAAATCGCGTGATTGACTGTCTCTTGTATTCCCTACATAACGACCAGTGTCAAATGCATCATCCGTCATCACCAAAGGTCCACAACGGAGTAGTCTTGGCCTTGGAAGGAAGGACTTTGTCGTTCGGCCATCAGCACTAAGCAGTTTCCAGCAACCCTCAAAAGCTGGGAGTATTCGCTCTGGGATTTAAATAAGCTGCTGCATCCTTCGCTGCAGCCATGCGTCGACCGAGTTTCTTGAACTTTCACCCACATGTACAAGCTGTCAACGAATCAAAATGACTACCCAAATCCCATCCATCTACAAAGCCGTCTTCCTCTACTGGGACCCCCCGTGTGCGCTATGGGGCGCTTTCATGTCCTACTTCACTCGCGACTGGATGCTTGACCAGTTCTTCCTCGACTCCCACACCGGAACGCGCGACGCAGCCCACGACCTGCTTCTCTACCAGGGCGGCGGAGCCATGGTCGGCTGTGCCATACTCAACGGCGTGCTCCTACGATACACAAAGGACATCGGGGTTTGGAAGATCGCGCAAGCAGCTATTCTAGCGATCGACCTTTCGCTGCTTGCAGGCACCATCGAGGTCTTCGGGAAGCAAGGTCGCCTGTCCCCGACCACGTGGCAGGCCGGGGACTGGGTGGGGATGATCATCACGATTGGAGTGACGGTTGCGAGGGTGTCATTTCTGGCAGAGCTTGGCTTCAAGAAGCAGAAGACTCGATAAACCTATTCTTAGACGGTCGTCTGCCATCAATCAGGAAGCCATGATAGCATACCATAGCCGTGTGGATTGATTGCTGAAGGAAAGAGGCACCACGGAGTAGTGCTGGATAGCCTACGGGGAAGATATTGGTGGAAAGCAGCGTTATACCATACGGCCCCAACATTGAATGAACATCTCAAGCCAAAACCTTCAGACCCTATTCCATCTTTTACAATTTGCTGATAAAGTGAACCTCCTTATCTCCCTTCTCGCTAGGAAACGTTGGTGGCTCCCGATCGACGGGCCCCTGAAGCCACCTTATCATCCTCTGCGTCGCCTTCCGTGGGTTCATCCCATCGGCTGCCGTTCGAAATCGTGATTAGCATCAAGCAAAGAACTCTCGGGAGGGCATTTACGACTCACCATATCCAATGAAGGGAATCGCACTCCGGTACCCCATCATATCCACAATCTTCTTCGGAATCTCTCCCGAAAGCGCCCTCCTCGGATCGATCCCAATCATCAAGTTCTCAATCGGCCGAATATATGGCTGACAGTACTGAATGGTCGCCGCATACCTCGGCTTCTGGCTGCGATTCGCTCCGCCAGAGTGCCACGTCGTGCCCAAAAAGTAAATCACACTTCCCCTCGGACACACCGCCGGAATCGCCTCATGCTCCGCCCCGATCCTATCACTCCCCCAGAGGTGCGACCCAGGTATGATCCGCGTGGCGCCATTCGTCTCGGTGTAATCATCCAGCACAATCATCGTCGCCGCCGTGACAGGCGGCCTCGGCCGCGGGAGATGAGTTACACTGTCATCGTGGTGGAGGACTTGGTTCTTCTCGCCCGGGTTGATGACGATCGTCTCCATGATGTAGATAAGGTAATCCTCATCGAGGAAGTAGTCGTTCAGAGCCAGCACCTGTGGCAGAAGCACGAACTTGTCGAAGGCGCGGGTCTTGCCTAGCAGGGAAAAGATACGGTTCGTCTTGAATCCGTCAAAGGCGTGCATGCCGCCTTTGGGATCTTTGCCGTGGAGCCGATCGATTTCGGCGACAGCATTTTTGGCTTCGGCCTCGGTGAATACGTTTGGGATTACAACGTAGCCATTTTCGAGGACTGTCTGGACGTAAGCTTTGATAGTTGGGTCAGTCGGGAGAGGCTTTTGTTTGCGGATGTAGTAGTCCACTGGCACGGGGTCAGCAGCTTGAGGATCTTTGTCTGGGGATGGTGAAGACATGATGGATGGCTTAGGGTAGACTGCAGAAATCACTTTGGTCATGAAGATGGCAACAGACGGAAGAGGGAAGTCCATCTTCACGACAACGTCGAGACGACGTCCCAGCTCGTCCTAAATGCCATGACTCCTGAAGGATGCATGCCGGGTAAATTTGAAGGTAAGTACTGAATGTGATAGGCTATGTGATTGTTGCAAAACCCGTCAGCGTCAGCCCTCGAATCAGGTCAAAATGTACATTTTACGACTTCCCTTCAAGGTCTCCGTAAGCTGATGTGAGACTTTAACCCGGGCGGCCGGGTTGGGTCAGCGCATGGCTACTCATTGAGTAACATATAGAAATGATCTTCATTGACTCTGTCGTAAGCTGGGTCTTTTAGTATGGTCCTCCAGCTGTCGCAGAGCCACGGCGAGATAAAATCCGGGGTCGGCGAGTTTTGCATGGAGCCGGCCAAGGCCACATCCATGCATTTTTGCCAAGCAAACTCCAAATTCGTTCTGCTGTCTTTATGAAAAAGATTCTTACAGGTTTCCAGATCAAGGCAAACTTTGAAGAGAAACTCGTGCTCAAATCTTTGGGTGATTGAATCAACCCAAGTCTTCCGTCTCATCGGAATATTTGGCACACATACCTCTCATCGTCATTCTTGCTTACACTGATACTTTTTCAAGATTCAAGGCTGATACAGAATGTTTTCAGTTCTGTTCATAGAACGAAGATCCCGATCACCAAAGTGCGTCCATGGAAACATCGACGCAAGTGTCAAATTTGATTGCAATGATACTCGATTGAAAATGCGTCGCTTGGCAAACTGTCTGTCTATCTGCTGCTAATTATGTTCCTCCTTGTACGCCCCTTTCCATGTCACGCAACTCCCAAAATCATCTCCATTCACGCCAGAATCATCTCTGCAAGCTCGAGAACACGAACCATGTCCTTCTTCAGAAGAGCCTCATGATGACGAGCAGACTCCTTTCTCTTGGCCAGAGCCATCATGTAGTCATTGCGCATCGCCCGAACAGTGGCATTTGTCTGGGCTGTCAGTTCCTTAACATAGCTGTCCATTGCTTGGTGCAGAATGTAGAGGGAACCTCCCATCGCAATGTTGAACATCTCGTTCATGTGAGCACGAATATGCTGCTCTATGAGACCGCGCCATCGTTTCTTTGATCCATCGCCTGCGAATGACAGATCAGCATATAGCTTTCCAATGTAAGGTGCGAGGAAAAGTGTTTACCTTTTATATTCATGCAAGAGCGGTAGACTGGGTTCATCTGTTCCGCGATTATCTGCAGGGGCCTTCGGCTGGCATCTTTCTGGGCCTCGTTGATGTAGAACTTCGATTGCGTGATGAGTCGCTTAAAGGCTTCCTGGTGAAAATCGCGCTGTTGCCGAAGTCTCTTCGTAGACTGTGTCTCTACCTGTCCATCTTCTTCGAGTTGTCTCATGATTCTCTTGTGGAAGTAGTTGATCTGAGAATGTGTCTCCAGGAGAACGTCATCCAAATTGGAAGGGACGCCCAGACGGAATGTCATCATCCAGTCGTCAAAGATGTTCAATTGATATTCGTGGAGAAGCTCCTTATTGAAGTCTCGAGTCTTCCACACACCTCCTCGGCAGAATGTTGCCTTGAGAGTCGCGTGGTGCATGACTTTGAACCAGCCCGAAGCCACTTCCAAAGCCACCACTTTTGCGTTATACGAGAGTGCGGTCATCTTACGACAGATACCGTCCTTAATACTGGCTTGAAGCTTCTGCACACCTGCTTCAGTAACCGAAAGCATTTCCTAAACGTGTAAGCCTGGATATTCAAGAAGGATACGGGGTAATTGGGGACACTCACTTGCTCAAACTCATCCAGAAGAGACCTCAGCATTTCTGCGTCCAATGCAGTGTTGAAGTCTGGCACATTCTGTGTCCATAGAGAGATGGAATTAAGAAGCTGAGAAATGGTAGCGAGGACTTCTCGGTTCTTTGCAATTCGAAGATCATCGGTCAAGCCTTGCGCATGCCGCTGGAGCTGGGGGATCTCAGTATCCTGAGCGTCGTCAAACCCGGAGAGAGAGTCAGAGACGCCTGCTGAAAGCCCTTCGAGGCGCTGGTATGCACGGCTACTAATGCAGAACACCGGCAATCTCATGTTATCGTCGAGAAGATTGTCGGCAAGGTTAAAAGCTGCCGTTTGTTGCTGCGCCCTGGAAGCTATTAGCTCTTCGTACTTGAAGACTCTATCATTCTCTTGCATCTTGTGACTCACTCTCTCAGCACGCTGCGGAAATAATCTTGCAAGTTATTCCGCGAAATCTTGTTGCGCTTCTGAATGCATGCCTTCTTGACTTTCTCAGCAAGTCTCGTCTGCTCAGCTCTGACCTCCTCGAGCTTTTTTGACTTCTCAGTGACTTCGTCGGTTTTGATTCTCTTAGCTGGCTGCTCCATGTCCGGCTCATCATCAGGCTTCGAAGTCGTATCACCCTTGGCTCGCAGAGTTCTGATCGTCTGCTGAAGGACTCTGATATCCCCATCACACTCGATTGCCTTCTTCCACGCCTGCCTGGTATCAGGGTCCAGGCTTTTCTTGAAATTTTTCACTGCTTCCTCAACTTCTAGCTCATCTGTCATGGAACAGATGAAAGTAACGTTCGAGAGGGACCCATCGAGTCTGAGCTGTCGCTTGAACGCGTCGCTCATCAAGTCCTTAGCGACTTTGTTGTCGACCGCTCTTTTGATGGGTGCAACAATCCAGATACCTGCGCAGGATTTCATGTAGTTGCTGGCGATTGAAGCTCTTGCAGCATCATCGTCATGGCTCCCAGGCTATGGATTCCCTTGTCAGTGAACCTTTCGGTAACATGAACCTATTTCAACTTACAAGGTCGACGATCGTGACGCCGTTGGACAAGGCTTTGGCCTTGGTGAAGATTCTGACAGCCTTCACCATCGGCCAGTATGCAATCGCCTTCTCGCCATCTTTGTCGCCCGAGTCGATGTAGAGCTTGATAAAGGACTCAAGCTCATCTCCCGTCGAAGCTTTGAATTCCCGGGTTGTTCCAAGAACCTCGTGTACGTGTGGATGTCTGATGAGATCGTTTACAGAACTTCCGAGAAGAACTTTACTGTCCATGTTGGCGTAGACGGCTCTGGCTTTCGCAACCGACTTCGCAACCTCGGCCTGCTTGTTGGTGACCTTGTCGTCGAACCCGGCATGATTGACAGCAACTTCCTTGAGAAAGATCTCAATTTCATGCATCCATTCCTCCCGGGAAATGAAGTCGATCTGTGCTCGATAGGGGTTCTCTGGGTCATCGTCGTTATTGTACGACAGCTCGGTCACACATGCAGTGCAGGCACGCCCACAATTCGTTGGAAGTAAGCTACGCAAATGTTAGTATCAGCCTAGTGCTCCAGGGAAATGAAAGATTCACCTTTTCTCGCCCAAAAGGGCGTTAATACAAGAAGACTTTCCGTCTCCCGTGTTTCCAAAAACTCCGATGATGACCTTGCCACTCTGAGCTGCTCGCTCTCGGACAACTTTCATTTGCTGGATCCAGCTCAGCGCAGCAGCCTTGATCTCGGCGTTGAGCTTCGAACATGAGGCGATGTTCTCGCAGATCGGCTCTAGCTTGTTCAGAATGAGCAGAGCCATGGCGACGAGCTCTTCCCAAACCTTGGGATTCTTCTCCTCCTTCAATTTGCTCGGAATAGAGAACACCATGTTTGCGGAAGTGCGATTATCATGGCCGCTGGCAGGCTTAGCCTTGATCTTCAACATGTTGGCGCGATGAAAATCAGTGAGGATTGTGACTTCCAATGGTAGATGCAAAAGTCTCTATGTGGCTTTTGTGTTATGATGCAACGAAGTTGAAAGTCGAAAAAAAAAATTGTCTGCCAAGTTCAGGGATAAGTAATGAGTAGCGCAATGGTAGGCTAAAGCTTTGGGTGAAAATGTGAAGGTCTGGTGCTGGGCTGAAAAGTTGTGGGTGGGAAAGGATAACAACGAAGTAGCAGAGACTAGGTGAGAGAATAAATACCTGAGATGCTATGAAATGAAGCAGGCAATAAACAGTGGAAACCCGCAAGCTGAGAAGGTACGGAAGAAGGCACCAAACAAAGGTGTGGAGCCTCTTTCCTTGCGAGTGAGGTTGAGGGAGAATGTGAGATTTTTAATGTCGAGGAAGGAGATACCCAGGGCCGATGGAAGAAAGAAAATCGATATTGGCAGCCGGTGGTGAAGAGGAGAAATATCTGTCGCGGAAAGAGTTGGTGACTAGATAAAAATTGTGCTGCAGCGAGAGAGTTTGAGCAAGAGGTGAACGCTGGAGGTAGAGGAGGCGGGAAAAATGAAGATAAGACTGTAGAATAGAAAAGATTGATGGCCACTTACCACTCTTGCATTTGAAGTATCCTCAGACCTTGATACGGTTCTGTTGGGAGTTTGTCGTGATTCACAATGGGTTGGTGGTGAGATGAAAGGTGAGATTGCGGACTGTGGATGCCCAGTCGGGAGAAAGTGAGGATTTAAATACTCCTTCCATTGAATTCTACCGTTGAGGAAGTACCCATCACCCAGTGACTTCTCAATATTGAGGATGTCCGTCTGTGGGAGCAAGAGCTGGTGTTGCTCCTTCCACCGCAACTCTCACCGAGGCCGAGTGAACCACCACCTCGGTGAGCCACCCGCTGCACACCGAAACACCGAAGATGGCCGAAGGAAGCCAGGAATAGATAGCGCGCCGGTGGAAAACGGCCCCAAACATGGCAAAGATCTTATCAGATCAAAAAGCGGCCCCGTCCATCCCGCTTTAAACCCCGCGGTTCCGCCACGAACGTCACACCAGATCCCTCGTAACCCACGCGACTCGCTCCTGCCCCTCCCGAGTCATAAAGCCGATAATTTCCCTCAAGAACACATCACCTCTCACTTCATACACCAGACTGTCACTCTCATCGATCCCTGCATCTTTTTTAGAATTTTTTCTTGCATTCTTGTCATATTTTCACCGTATCATTCACTGCATCTTATCGCATCACATACAGAAGGAGCAACGCCGAAAAGCGCAAACCACCGCAAAGATGGCCTCCGAACCACCACCGCCCGAACTCTTCACAAACGCCCGCGTCTTCCTCCTCAACCCCTCAGCAACACTCACCACGGAGCCCACCTTCGCCGAGGCCATGCTCGTCGCCGACGGGCGCATCGCAGCAGTCGGCGCCGCCGCCGACCTCGCCTCCGCGCACCCCACCGCCCGCGTCACCGACCTCGCCGGCCGCACCGTGCTGCCCGGCTTCATCGACGGCCACATGCACCTGCTCCTCCTCGGTCAGGGCCTGCGCAAGCTGTCCCTCGACGCCTGCACCTCCCTCGAGGAGATTCGTGCCGCCATCAAGGCCTTTGCGGCTGCGAACCCGGACGTGCCGCGCATCATGTGCAAGCTGTGGACGCAGCATGTAACGCCGGGTGGTGTGGATAGGCATATGCTGGACGATATTGATCCCAGGCCCATCTTTATTGACACAAAGGACTTGCATTCTACGTGGTGCAACACGGCGGCGGTGAAGGAGCTCGGCATTGAGGACATGAAGGACCCCGTGGGAGGGAAGATCCATCGCGACGCGGAGGGGAAGGCGACGGGCTTGCTGAGCGAGGCGGCGGTGCTTACCCTCGTCTGGCCTCATCTCGCACAGGTCGCGCCAAAGAAGGACAGGATGGACGCCATCAAGGCAGCGGTGGAATCGTACAATGCATCAGGCTACACAGGTCTCATCGAGATGGCCATGGACGAGCCGGCATGGGACGCCGTGTGCTCACTCCGCGCCGAGGAACCAGACCTACCGATGAGGATTCACGCCTACTGGCTCATCAGGCCCTCAGAGACAGAAGAAGAGCGCTTCAAGCAGGTGGACCGCGCCATCGAGCTCCACACGGAACTCAACAAGACAACCTCGCCCGATCTGCGCATCGTGGGCATCAAAGTCATCACCGACGGCATCATCGACGCCTGCACAGCCTACCTCTCCGAGCCCTACGCCGCCGCCGGCTCCCCGCCGCCCTTCTGGAACGCCTCCGACCTCAACCCCGTGGTAGCCCGCGCCGACGCCGCCGGGCTGCAGATCGCGCTGCACGCCATCGGCGACGCCGCGATCAAGATGGCCGTCGACGCGCTCGCCACGCACGCAACCCCGGGCCGCCGCCACCGCATCGAGCACATCGAGATGGCCTCGCCAGCGGACGCGCGCCGCCTGGGCGAGCTGGGGCTCACGGCGTCGGTGCAGCCCGTCCACGCGGACCCCGCGATCCTCAAGGCGTGGCCGCGGCTGATTGGCGCGCGGCGCTGCGAGCGCGCGTTCGCGTACCGCGAGTTCGCGGACCACGGGGCGCTGCTCGCACTCGGATCCGACGGGCCCACGGCGCCCTGGGCGCCGCTGCAGAACGCGTACATCGCGGCGACGAGGCGGTCCGCGAGGGAGCCGGGCTACGAGGTGGTGGTGAATGAGCATTTCAAATTGGGCGTGTGCGAGGCCATCACGGCCGGGGCGTATGGGACGGCCAAGAGCGTGTTCGCGGAAGATCGGATTGGCAGCCTGCAGGAGGGCAAGGTCGCTGACTTTGTGGTTGCAGATATGGACTGGTCACCGCAGGGTCTGCTCAAGGGGGAGATCAAGGCGACTTGGTTCGCGGGGAAGAGGGTTTGGGCGGCTCCAGACTTTGCTTGAAAGGAAGGGTGTGGTGTGGTGTGGTGTTTGGCAGGCAGCGGCTATTGGTTAGATGTTTTGATGACGGCGGAGAGGGTTGTGTTGGTTGGCTAGGTTGTTCGGCTCCCGCAAGTGTTGGCATATTTGTAAACGAACGTTCGTGTTGAGCCGCGGCTGCATGCTGCTTGGGTTTCATCCCATCTCGGTGGTGTTTCCGGGTTCGCGGCAGCAATGGCACTGTCCGCCCCAACAACCTGTCGCTCGACAGCGACAAGGGGGGGCCTCAGCTCTCGCCGATTGCCTCTTTGGGGAAAGGTCGCAGATCTCCCCAAGTCGGGGCAAAGTCGCGCTCGATTCGATGAAGGAGCGAAGAGATGCGAGAGGTTCGCTGCGAGCTCGGGCCGCCTATTCCTGGCATTCTTCGACTGTCAAGGCCGCCCAAGGGCCTCTCCGATGAGATTGGATAGAAAGGTGGGATGCCGAAGAATTCCAAAACCAAAACACTGAACAGCATGAGACCCTGGAGTTTCTTCCATGTGGAGTCCTGCAAATCTGTGATATTCAGCCAGTGATGCCATGCGCGAACAGACGTGTGCAGTGCATTCCCTCCCGTCCTTCCCTCGCTTTCGCACACCACCACCACACCATTCCATCCACATGGGGCAACGACAGAGATGCCGCGGCTGTGTCATGGATGTCGTCTCGTCTGAGGCTCTGCGATGGGCGCAATACAAGAAGGCCTTGATCACCCCCAAGACGGCCTAGAGTAGAAGCCCCGTCAGCCCATCACAATCTCGCTAGCCTTTTTTTTTTTTCTTCAAACCAGCTGGACCCTTCAAACGCACGGATTCTTCTCTGAGTCTCTCGAGTTCATCCTCCGGCAGTGGAAAAGATGCATCACCAACTGAGCCTATCGGCCCTCGCGTGCCTTGCCCCTCTGGTCCTCGCCCTGCCGCAGCCGCAGCAGCCACCGGCGCCATGTGCACCGGTCCAGATCGTCGTTGCCCGCGGCAGTCTCGAGGCGCAGGGTGCCGGTCTCCTCGGCAACATCGCCAACAAGTCGTCGATGGCGATTCCCGGCTCCATCATCACGCCGTTGGTGTATCCTGCGCAGCTTGACCCGTACCCGCCTTCAGTGTCTGCCGGCGTCGGCAACATGACGCAGCTCCTCACCTCGCAAGCCCAGGCATGCCCTAATACCAAGTTTGTGTTGATGGGATACTCTCAGGTAAGGTCTCTTGCGTTCGATGGCGGAAACCAGCGCTGACATGTTACAGGGTGCGCAAGTTTCGCTTGATACCCTCTGCGGAACGACAGACGGACCCAACTTCAACGCCACCCAGGCCCAAGCACCGATGCTTGGCAACAAGAGTAAGTTACTGGCCTGAAGATAGCATGTATCTCATGCTGACATGTTGCGCAGTCGCAGCCGTCGTCTTGGTCGGCGACCCAACCAGCATCGCGACGCAGCCCTTCCAGAAGGGCACCGCCAAGAAGAACGGCGTAAGTCCTCCTCTCCTCCTGCCGGCACATCACGACGTAGCTGACCGTCCACCAGATCTTCCCCCGCCAAGACTTCGGTGCCTGCCAAGGTCTGACGTCCAAGTTCATCTCCTTCTGCGACGAGACGGACCTGTTCTGCGCGTCGGGCCAGAACCTCACGGTCCACCTGGGCTACTTCCAGAAGCAGGACTACGTTGACCAGGCCGTCAACTTTGTCGCCATGAACAGCAAGTAGACGTGACGTGCGTGTATCATGCCAGAGCTGGATGCTCGGCCGGGAAAGAGAGGTCGTCGTGTGCAGGAGGGCTCATCGTTTTGCGATATCTCGGGAGGTTTTTCGTCTTTTTTTGGCAAGAGCATCCGGTCTTGACGATCGATCGACGCGCGCGAGGAGTTTGTGGGCAAAATACACTGGATGTAGCGTTGCGCTCTGGGTTTTTTTTCGTTTCGTGCTCGTCAGAAAAAGAGCAGGGCCTTCGAGCCGATTGAATAATTGAAGTATTTTAATGATCAAGAAAGTCCGGCAGTTGTTGGCTGTGACCCTGTGGTGGGAAATTAGCGATTATGTAATAATATGGCCGGGGTGAGCAAACAAAACATGGCCGTGCGTTGCGCTACACCGAGCTTACACCGAGCAGTACCTATGATTGAATACACCCATTCTGTCTTACTTAGGGATCAATCACCACAGCCATATTAGATACATTTCTCCAAATAGCTGCCAACTCCAAAGCTGGGCATTTATGAGATTATCCGAAATGAAGGACACTCAATTCGCTGTTGCCTCCGCAAATATTTGCACTAATGGCGCATCGCTCTCAAATGGGTACCCGGCTCGCCTGAGTACGGTGGGTTAGAAGCAATTCTGCCGAAAGTCACGCTCAGCTCATAAGCTACTTATGTACACCTCAATGGCCAAGCGAAAAGTTTCTTGACCTTCATGCCTCGCTAGGCAGCCCTTTAAAAGTCGGCCGTTTCGTTGACACACCTTCAGTCAATACATACTTCGCAAAGATACCTACTTATCCAACGATAAACTTCCTGAACGTCACTCTTATCAAAGTCTAGACCCTCGCCATGACGATCTTTCAGAAAGAAGTCGATGTTGCTAACACAGCATCTCTTGATGACGAGGAAAAAGCCCACCGCCCCATGACAGGAGAGGGATATCATACTTGCTCCAACCAATGTGTCCCTTCTGTTCGCAAGCATCCTAACCCGTACGCAACCACTGATGGAACATGTAAAAGAATAGCACTGACTGCTTCAATAGTCTTCTTTGTATATTCCAGATGGCGATATGTGCATTTCATGTTGTGGATAGCAACAATCCACTTACGAAAGCATTTTGGATCGGCGGTATCTTGGTTTTTGCGGCAATCGCCTTTCCTCCATCACGAATCAACAAAAGCGTCAGACCAAGAAGTCAAGGTGCAGAATTTTACAGGAGAAGGTGTCCAGTGGTCCTTCATAAAGAGTCGCAAAGAGTTTTAAACCCAAAAACAGGCAGACAGGTGTGGTCTCAAGACTGGCCACTAGCTTGATGGAAAAGGGAATTCGGTACAATCTTTACGGAGTTTGGACTTCCATGTCGTACCGCAAGCTGTCGCTCTTTTCGAAATCTGCCTCCCGCCGCGACCAACAAGGCAATAGTTGAAAGAGAGCCCAGGTTGAATTTAAACGTCATGATATCATATTCCAGTCTATCCCAAGTTATGTTTCCGCCCAAGTCCCTCGAGAACCCCTCGGACCTTCTATTTCTCAGGTACGGCCAAGATATCATCCACATTTACAACCTGCCCCGTCGCAATAGATCGGTTCGCTGCGATGCCCGTCAATATCGAAGCGGCGCCGTCGACATGGCTGGCGGCCCTCATGTACTCGTCCGAAACAGGTTCTCCAAACAGATCTTTCAACAGCACAAGGTCACCACCTCCGTGCGCGCCCTTTGCCTCGCCAAGATCAATCTCCTGGGGCGGGCCGAACAAGGGCCTCAGCAACATCGTCCTCTTCTCGATCGCGCCTTCGAGAGCTTGGCTGCCCCCGGAGTTGACATAACTCTTCTCCACAACCTCAACCTCGAGACGTCCGCCGGTTCCGTTGAAGTTGACACGGAAGCCCTCCCACGGGGCATACGCCGTTAGCGAGTACGTCATAACAGCGCCGTTGCGGTATCGGATGAGCAGATTCATCGTGTCCTAGATTGACGGTCAGCGTTTTGGTGCTGGAGAGGCCCTTGTGATACCAACCTCGATGGAGATACCGTCTCCAAACACACTCTGGTCGCGGTAATACGCATCCTCATGCTCAGCATCAAGATACATCGCCTTCAAATTCGGGTTCTGATCCAGCTGCAACGCAAACGGGTCATCCTTCGCCGCCTCACTGCCATGCGCGCGCGAGTAAAACTTCGTAACCCCCCTACTCTCCGCGTTCTCCCTCCCATAAAATTTCAAATCGCCCTGCGCATACACCGTCTGCGGCCGCGTCTGCAGCCAGAAATTCACCAAGTCAAAATGATGCGTCGACTTATGCACCAACAAGCCCCCCGAGTTGCGCTTATCGCGGTGCCACCGCCGGAAGTAGTCCGCGCCGTGGTTCTCGTTCAGCATCCACTCAAAATGCACGCTCGTCACCTTGCCAATCTTGCCCGCCTTGAGTATCTCAAAGATTTTGGTGTTGTGCGGCGCGTAGCGGTAGTTGAACGTCACGCGGACCTTGTTCCCCGTGCGCTCGACCGCCGAGAAGATCTCGCGGCACCGCGGCGCGTCGATGGTCATCGGCTTCTCGGTGACGACGTTGCACCCGAGCTCGAGCGCGCGCACGATGTAGATGTTGTGCGTGCGGTCGACGGTCGTCACGATCACCTCGTCGGGCTTGGTGTCGGCGATCATCTGGTCGAAGGAAGCGGCGAGGTACGTCGGGACGGCGCCGTGGCCGAGGGATTCGAGCTTGCTGTTGGCGAAGTTCATGCGCGTCTGGTTGGTGTCGCAGAGGCCGACGATGGTGGACGTCGCGCTGTAGTCTTGGGCTATGGCTGTGTAGAAGAAGCTGGAGCGGCCGCCGGTGCCGACGATGGCGTAGCGCTTCTTCTTGGTCGTGATGTCGGCCATGTTTGGTGATGTTTGGGCGATTTTGTTGGTGTTTGATAGAATTGAGATTCCAACGGGCACAGTTCTCAACACAGAAGTGTGCAAAAGGAAAAGGACCTGAAGTTATTTGCAAGTCTTGGTAACCCCGCGAGGACGTCACGACTCCGAAGAACGGCACTCACACACCCCACGCAGCACGGCATCCGGCACATCGACACCCTCATCTCGGGTCCATCTCCCCCATCTCCCGAGTTTAGCCAAAATACGACCACGTTTACTGTCTCCTGCGGCAGTTTGAACACCCGAGGCCTGATCCCCACACAGCAATGCGGGGGTGGTCCGACTCCTTTTTTCCCTATCCTCTGGGGGTGACGCGGGGGTGGATTGCTCTTAAGTGGGTTCTCCTCATTTTAACCAAACCTCGGGCGGGGGAAGTCGGGGTTACGAGAATGCGGAGAGAGTTTGGGGGTGTCTATCTTTTGATTGCAACGTCAACGTCAGCCCAGCCGGTACCCAGCTGAATGCCACATTGCCCAGAGCAGCCGTTGACAGCCACCCGCTCCCCAAGCCCGTGGATCTCCGGCTCTGAGCAGGGAATTGCTTCCACGACTCGTGGAGGACCTGCCAATCATCACGCGGTGTTGCAGGGCATGATTCGACACGAGGCGGCCAAAACGTCGCACCCCTCGTCGCTCGCATTCAGGCTGAAATTCTTCCTCCAATGGGGACTTTTCTCGGCGGCCAGGGGTGCGATGTCTTGGATGTTGGTCAAGCAACGGGACCAAGACCTTGGTATGGGATTAATATCCGGGTGGTTACGTTGACCGTATCCGTCCATGGGTCGTCGCGCCAGGACCACGCGATGTAGAAGAGAAACCGAGCGGAAATACGCAACGGCCCAGGTCATGTGTTCGAGGATATCCATAATTCTGGCCCCAGTCTACCCCGGGCTTTCTCCAGGTTTGCTGCGTGAAATTGAGTCGGCTGAGAGGAGCCCGAATGTTGGGGTAGAACCTGGGGTTTGGGGGCTGCGTGCAACTTGATAAGACGAACTCTCCCCGGATTCTGGGTGGTTCATACGACGCTAGGTTCTAGTTGACATCCCACCGGTTCCATCGTCGCGGTGTTGCGTGATCATTTCAGCCGCCATTCCTCTGGCCTTCTCATCGTCTTCTAGAAGGGATTCGACATTACTTGCATCATTTAGGGCCTGCTAGGGCGTGAGTCAGGATGGCTACCAACGCAACAGCCACGAACCAAACTGGCGGCAACGCCGTCGACGCGATTGAGCCCGTCCGCCATGAGCCGGTCCAGGGTGACAGCCTTCAGGAAAAGGCGGCTCAATTCTTGGCGGAACATGGAGGCGGCGATACGGCATTCACCTATGAGGAAGAGAAGGCGGTCTTGAAGCGCATCAACTTCCGCATCCTTCCTCTTCTCCTGGGTGCATACTTCTTCCAGCAACTCGACAAGAGTTCCCTCAGGTGAGTTCCATCAACACAATGCGCATCTCATCGATTCTTCACAAATATTCATCACTCCTGACACCGAAGACTAACCATCTCGATATAACAGCTATGTTTCCATCTTCGGCATCACAGAAGACGCCGGCCTCGTCGGCCGTCAATACTCCTGGCTCGGCTCCATCCTCTACATCGCTCAACTCGTCTGGCAACCCGCCGCCGCCTTCATTCTCGTCAAGCTGCCCAACGGAAAAGTCATCGCCGCCGCAATCTTCCTCTGGGGTTCCATGCTCGCCATCATGACCTCGTGCACAAACTTTGGCTCACTTCTCGGTCTCCGGTTCATGCTCGGCACGTTCGAGGCTCTCATCGCACCTTCATGTCTAAGTGTCACCACCATGTGGTGGAGACGCAGTGAACAGACCCTCGTCACCACGTCTTGGAACGCCATGAACGGTGTGACTTTCATCGTGGGTAGCTTGGCGACATATGGACTGGGACACATCAAGAGCGAAACGCTGCACTCGTATCAGATCATCTTCCTGTGAGTAACCATACCTCCCGTAGTTGTTCAAACAAAACTGACAAGCATTACAGGTTTTGCGGCCTGCTGACCGTCTCATACTCCTTCATCGTCCTCATCCTCATGCCCGACTCGCCCATCTCCGCCAAGTACCTCACCGAGAGGGAAAAGGTCATCGCCGTCGAGCGTCTGCGTGCCAACCAGATGGGCATGCAATCAGGCCACTGGCGCTGGGACCACGTCCTCGAGACCTTCATGGACCTCAAGACGTGGTGCTGGTTTGTGCTCATCATCGCCATCTCCATCGCCAGCGGCGGCATCTCCACCTTTGGCAACCTCATCGTCAAGTCCTTTGGCTACGACAGCTTCACCACGATCTTGTTCAATATCCCCTTCGGCGCTATCCAGATTATTGCTATCATGGGAAGCGGCTGGCTCGCGACTAAGATCAAGCGCAAGGGTGTCGTCATCTCTATGCTCTCCGTCCCTCCGGCCATCGGCTCTATCCTGATGCTTACCGTGCCCCGTCATGAGAAGGGTGTCTTGCTGTTTGGGTACTACCTTGTCTCTATCCTTGCTGCCATCACCCCTATCATCTTCACATGGCAGGTGCAGAACACCGCTGGTGACACTAAGAAGAAGACGACTTCCGCTGTAGTTTTCATCGGCATGTGCGTCGGCAACATCATCGGACCCTTGCTGTATTCCGTTGATGATGCTCCTCTCTACCGTCCTGGATTGATCTCCAACTTGGTCATGTTCGTTCTTGTCGGCATCATGGGACTGTGAGTTCAAACCCTCCTAACCAGTGACCATGACCATTTTTGCTGACTTTCTACTTTTTTAGTCTCATTCCCATCTACCTCAAGTTCCTCAACAACAAGCACGCCAAGCGCCGCGAGGAGCTCGGCAAGAGCGCCCAGGTTGTCGACGAGTCCATGTTGCGCAAGGACGAGACGGAGACCAGCAAGGCAGTTGAGGTCGAGGGTGATGCTGCCGGTCAGCAGCATAGGACGATTGAGGAGGATAATGCACTACGCGACATGACTGATCTTAAGAACGAGGATTTCATCTATGTCTACTAGCTTCGCAAACCCATCAACAGCAAAAGGCATTGCCACCGTTTAGCGTTCTGCGGTTCATAATACCATCTCAGGTGATCTCCTCTTTTGATGGTTCACGTTGTGTCCCAGTGTTATGTCTGTCAGTCTCTCGAGTCGACGTTGGAACCAACCAAAAGCGCTATGACTACGACCAGGGACAAGGTCATATAAGCGCCCTATGTACAGTCTGTAGCGACGCCTACGCTACAAGGGCTATTGAGTTCCAATCTCAGCCTAAGTTACTGCCTTTCGCCCATCTTGCATACGCATCTTGGCGATATCGTGAGGTGCGACCAGAAGTTGCGGGAAGTCATAGTTTTCAAGAGTCCCTTCGTTTTCCTGCGATACTTGGTGACGTTCTCGGTGCGATGGTTGAGCAGAGAAATCGCTATCCGCCAAGGGGCGGTCTGATGTTGACAAATGTTTCGGTCAGCATTGAGCGAGACGTCATCTGACACGACACTTACCGTTATCATTCCCATTCTGGTGTGGTGATGGCCGAAGGCGACACTGGGAAGTGCAGGACCGGACGTGTTCGAAGGGCGCATTCGCTGAACGCTCAACACGAATCTTGTGGGATATCCAGAGGTTCAAGATAGCCACCACTAAACTCAAAATTCCATATGTCATGGTGAACACGACATTAATAATTTCGATTAATGTCCCAGGTATGTCTTCGCAAGTTTATGAGTTTGGTGATTATTGTTTATGTTAACCATAAAGACTGATCATTAAAGCTAGGTTATAAGAAATAATTGCCTGCTTCGCGCAGAAAATGCGGCGATATATAATTCGCACGGACGTGTACAATCTATGGACCGTGTAGGCCAAGTCTTCCTAGCGCCGTTTGCCTCATGCAGTAAGACATGTCTTACTTCTAAGCCTCTTTCTAGAAGTATGTCACTCACCGATGGCCGCCTCCGAGATTAGGGAAATTGAGTTGTACGGGGCCCCGGTACTCCCTGCTGTCTGGGCACATCAATTGATTCGTCTTGACTGTACTTACTATGACCGGGACGGCAGATAGCCGTGAGTGGCTAGATTGACCAGTGTTTTAATGACAGGAACACATTCTCCCCTCTGTCAGCAAATACTGAGACACCAACGACTCTGGCGTGTGAAACCTCCGTTTGAAGCAGTCCCATGATACAAATATTGGTTGTCAGTATCTGGACAATATACGAATGGACGAGGGCTTGGTTCCTCCTCTGTCCGGGCAGAACCAGCCAAGGTTCACCTACAATGACAACCTACGAAAGAAGACATCAAGGAGATACCACCGCCTTTGTTCGTCCGGGGTATCCTTGCTCTTTGAAAGACTTCGATGAGGGCACATATAAAATCATCAACGTACCCGAACACCTTGCTGAGATCGGAGAAGACATTGATCTGGAATTCGCCTTTGTCTCCTACACACGTATACATTTCCGGGTAGCCACCGACGATGGAATTTCTAGCTCCGACAATTCTGATGAAGTGACGAGAGAATCCAACCGAGCTCTAGCGAAAAGAGATCGTGAGATTTGACGCTGGCAAGATGGGGCACGGACGCGGCCAAACGAGCCAGGAAGAAAGCCTTTTGGTTGGACTTTGAATGCGTGCGAAGCGACGACGGAGTCGCAAAGTCAACTAGCAGCAGCAAAGACGTGTACAGAATCTGCGACTGGATCGTACGGCGGCACAATCTATAATCATAGCTGTAGGACGTACGGCTTCAGAAAAGGTGGCTTGCCTTCTGGTCGATGAGAAACCTCCCACATACAACAGGGAGCAGGTGACTCTCTGGCTCAGAAAATGATGGTCAAGGCTCTGAACGTTGCCGGAACTCCTACTCTGTCCAGCAGAGTACAGAATAAGTCTCTACTTTGTCGGAGATTCTTCGGGGCCGAAGCCCATGGCAAAACGGAACTTTGCAGAGAGGGCTTGGGACGACGGTGAGACTGTCAAGGAACTCGTTAATCACTTCGAAGGCTCGGCAATCCTGACGTCGGTGAACTTGATCGAGGCAGCATTAGACCAACCGATTAAGCCATGGAGACATAGCCTACGCGATCATACGACTCTTTCCAAGCCGCTTCCGTCCACACATCAACAGGGAAGACACCAGGTTCCAGGCCTTTGCCAACTTATCGCTTGCCGACGACAGTGGCGCCTTTCTTGATCGCTTAATATGTCTATCACCGCCAATTGGTGCTCCTGGGTATCACATATAAGACCAATGGGGAGCAAGGCTTGGAGATATTCAACCATTTCTCAAAGTGCAAGGCGTTTCAGGCTCCAACACAGTCATTCTTGATGGCGTCTACCGAGCGACAATCCAATGGGAGCGCATCGATCCAGAGCCGTATGGTGACCGGAGCATGGGCCAATTCCAGAACGCACTCTTCTCTTTCTCTTTTTTCTGTTGCACCGCTGTGCCGGTTCTGATCATGATCGGGATTTATTTGTCATCATTTGACCACATGGGTGGAATAAAGCCGCCCGAAGGGTTCCCCAAATTCCCTCACCCGGATTGGCCACCCATTGATCGATCTGGCTCACTTGTTCCAGTCAAGGCATTTGCGACAACCATATTCTCCGTCATTGGCGTGTTTGCTTTAGTAATTCCTGTACTTCTCATCAGATCCAAGCGAAACACTAAGCAGCCGTTCGTCCCTCGCCTCATTGGCGTTAAAGGTTTCATGGGTGCTGGAACTGTTGAGACATATTCTCTGGGGCTCCAACCACGGGAACCTTAGAGACGTATCCTTACAGTCTTACTCTGACACTGTAAGCACTCCCTCAGAGACTCTTCCCGCGCAAGAAGCAGAGGACAGCTTTTCTTTCACTCTCATTGATACGCACCTCCTGACGGTGACACATCTACAATGCAACACGCCCCCTCTTGCGATGTTTGTATGTGGACAGGAGCACGAGATGCACAGGGCCATACTTTGCTCGTATGACCCGAAAGAACAGACGTATCATCGGCAAGCCAACCTCAGTACAAGCCGTCGCCCACTGGAAGGGATGCGTTTGATGGACCAAGTTAGCGTCTCAGTTGCACCACATCCAACTACCACCGGTGTCGCCGAAAGTCCTCTACCAGACGGTCTACAACCAGATATTCCGAACAGAAGCAATCACAGCAGGCAGTCTCTAGTCGTGGAACGACCGGGTTGACGGAAAACAGAAATTTTGTTTCTCGTCATATGCCTTGTAAGTATCCTCACTCCTCTGGTATACGACTTCAACTGTTATTCGCATGTTGGGGACTTACCAAATTTCAAGTGCCCGTCGTATGGCCTGGGGTGTTATGGCTCCAAGAGTCTTATTGCGACGTCCAGTTGCTGTCATCAACTCAGCATTGGCGTTCCTCTATTTTGATCCCCAATTTGCCAATGAGGCTGACATTCTGTAGCTCAGCGTCAAGATCTTCAGACCATACGATTTCAACCGCCGTTCCTACGATCTGTTGAACTACAAGGTCTCCTTCGTTGTTGGACAAGTCTTCTCGCTCGCTATTTTGTCAAGGCTGCCGCTCAACTTGGTCTTTCCGTACATTTTTGTCGCAAAGGGTGAGTTCGCGCCGCATAATGAGGCCACTATCAGCTAATCTCCCATGGGTAGTATTCATACTTGTCGCCGAAGCCACCAACGATGCTACTCTTGCCGGTTTTATCCCCGAAGGCGCGTTAGATGGGTGCCTATTATCAACAGTCCTTATTCCTGCCACTGAGACTGCTCCTAGTGACCGTTGCCGTCCCTAAAGTGGAGGTTCTCTGGGGGTTGGTCGCTCCCAAAGCTCTGCCATTTCGCCTTTTCGCCGCCATATTTCACTTTATCTTCTTAGTGATCCACATGATGATTGGCATGTCACAGACCATCGGCCAACCTGGCGAAGTTTCTTGGCTGGATGCGTGCCAAACTATTGCGCAACGCCATAGCACTTGCTTACACAAGTTTTTCGACGATACAACGAGGTTTAATTTGAGTCCGCGACAGGTTAGTTGTGCTCTACATTACAGTTCAAGAGCTAATTTTCATGCAGCCGCTCGCACGCTCTGTTGCCAGGATATTCCTCGTCTTTGCTGCATCCTTTCTAACCTCGGTTCTTTTTGAGTCAAGAGACAATGATGGTTGCGACGATTCAAGCCTCGGCGTTATTTACATAGTGATTACTGTGTTAGTAGGACTAGTCACGTATTGCATGCCCCCGGCTTCCTGTGAGTAAATGCATCATCGGCGGCGATTGGGACGGATGGCACTGACATTTGTGACTTTGCCAGACGCAGTCATGGTAATGAGCTGTCTTGTCCCGGGAATCATGATACTTTCCCGGGATGTCGGCCACTATTGGAGGAACGCAATCCTTCTTCTGCGAGTTCTTGTACACCTCGACCAAATTGTTCTTCCATGTAAGTACATGCTTCTTCCAACTTGGTCTCTAACTTTCTCACAACTTAAAGTACTCTGGTCAACGAGTCTGCAAAGCGGTCGAGGCTGGACAGAGGCAGCGGCCGCCATTTCACTGTCCTGCGTTGGTAACGCCGTGGGTCAGACCTTGGTCCAGTATGGCACAAAAGTATACGACATGACTGATCGATGGGGGTTCTATCTTTCTTTCTTGGTAATACAGAGTGTTATCTTGGCCATCATTTGGGCCGACGGGTACTTGTGTAGACGTGGAACAAGACTCATTGGACCGTCTTCAGCTGAAGACGCCGAGGCAGAGCCGTTGTTTACAGCCATTCATTCCTAAGATTCGGGAAAACCAGACGAGACATCAACCTGACTTGATATTGTCTGAGATAATATCGAAGTGATTCACTCCAATTGCCGCATCAGCTTTGACCACGTGCTCGTTCGCTGCCCATGCCCAGTCCATGTTATACAGTGACTCCCCGACTGAGACAATTTAGTTCGTCTAAAGAGCCACACCGCTAGCATCGGGATTGCATCCGCCCTGACTACGGAAAGATCGGGGGACTGAGAATGTCAGTGCGGTATCAGTGGACAAGGGGCAGATCACTGACTTGGGGGTATGTACACAATTCAGGCCCCATCGCATGTTTTCTGACGAGGTATGCATAGTGGTAGTATATTGTGTGGTCACTTACGGTGTGGCCGTCAAAAAGTGCCGCTTTTTACCCCGAAACTTACCTGGCCTGCCCCGAGCCTCCCTTTTCCCGGGGGGGCGACTTTCAAAGTTCAATTGAATCTCCACCAAGCCCACAGTCATGGATCCCCTGGTTTCTCTTACGTTTTGCGGTGGGACTTCCCAGTACGAGATGCGTTCTTGTAAGCTTTTCCTGCTTTCTCGACTCTCTTGAGTTGATATCTTGGTATCTCAACGCTAATGCTGTCAGCTTCCTTCCGGTGTGGCCCATGATGGCGATGAGCCTCGCTTACTGTTCGAAAGGAGACCAATGCCCCGGGCTGATGCCTGTTTCTGTCAACTTGTGAACCTTCTCCCCCCGGCCTTGGCCAGTGACTGGCCGCAATTTCAACTTCGGCATCCTACGCACGCGGGTGATGGGGTTTGCCGGCTTCCGTCCTGGTTCGGAAGTGAGGCCATCGTTAGTCCCGGTTCCGTGTCGGCGAGGATTCATGAGTCGTGAGCCGGTCTCCCTTGGAACGGCTATTTTGCAAAATGCAGCGCCCTGCACTACATCTTGAGTCCATCTCAGGTATTTCAAGAGTAACTCGTTGCGGCCGCTGATTGACTTGTTGGAACCCGATCACTCACCAGTCATATTCGTACTCATTTCCTGAACATCCCTCAGGGTCGCAGTTCCAGTCACGATGCACCCCACCGGCCTGCAAATTCTCGCTACGGCGTTGACTGCTGTTGGTGTAAATGGCCACACTCTTTGGTCCCGGCAGGACGCCGACTACCAAGCCCTTGTCGCATCGCTTTCGAGCACCGCCAAGGTGTTCTTTTCGGGATCCGACGACTTCAACAATGTCACGACGCGGTGGTCAAATTTGGACATGCCGACGGTGAACGTGGCCGTGAGGCCTGCCACTGAAAACGATGTTGTCGAGACGGTAAGAAGAATCGTCCAATTTCTTTTTTTGTTTTTTCTTTTTCATACTTCCTGTCTGCCTTTCCTCACTAGATATTTGGCTGATATTGGAATCGGGCGGTTTGGCGCACAGGTCAAGTTTGCCAATAAGAAAGGCCTCCCCTTCCTGGCCACAAACAGTGCCCATGGCGCCATCACCACACTGGGCAAGATGAAGAGCGGCATCCTGCTAGACCTCGATGATATCACAGGTGTGGAGATTGCCGCAGATGGCCGGACGGTGACAGTGGCTGGCGGAACCAAGTCGCATGTTCTCTCTCACGCGCTTTGGGATGCTGGCAAGCAGGCAGGTAAGTGTCCCTGCCCCTACACCTATCTAGATACCGTGTGTACCTCTGATGATGCTAACCTACGGCGGTTTGAAGTCACTGGTGCATGTGAATGTGTCTCTTATCTCGGACCCGGCCTTGGCGGTGGCCACGGATTCCTCCAGGGCCGCCACGGGCTGATTGGCGACCAGTTCCGTTCCATGAACGTTGTGCTCGCCAACGGCACACTGATGACGATCAACGAGACCGCGACCCCGGACTTGTGGTGGGCCATGAACGGCGCCGGCCACAACTTTGGAATTGTCACCAGCGTCACATCCCAGATCTACGATGTCGAACATCAAGACTGGGCGCTGGAGCTGATGAACTTCAGCGGCGACTTGGTGAAGGAAGTGTATGAGGTGACGAACAACGAGATATTGAAGAACGGGACGCAGCCGGTGGATTTGATCAACTGGAGTTATTGGATGATGAGCCCGGATCTTGATGCCGAGAAGGTCAGTTCAGCCCTCCCGTCTTCCTCAGCCCTCCCGTCTTCCTCAGCCCCCTACCCACCCCCCCCCTCCCCCCCAAACGTGTGCCAAGGTTATGTCTAACTTACTCTCTCAGCCCATCGTTCAAGTCCTCCTCATGCAAGAAGGCGTCACCACCGTCGACCCAGCCTACACCGCCCCGTTCCACGCCCTCGGGCCCCTCTCCAACTCGTCGGAATCTGGCGTATACACCGACCTCGCAAAGTTCGTCGGCGTCAGGACCACCGACGGCCCGTGCCTAAAGACAGGCGCCAACAACCCGCGCTTCCCCATCTACCTCGAGACCTACAACACCACCGCCCAGAAGCTTGCCTTTGACTTCTTCGCCAACAGCATTGTGGCCAACTCGGCGCTCAGTAACTCATTGGTCACCTTTGATGACTATTCCATGCAAGGAGTCAAGGCGAAGGCAGATGATTCGAGTGCGTATGCGCACCGCGCTCAGAATGTGTTGGTTGGGCCGCTGCTGCAGTACATGCCCGGGGACGCGGCGCTGGACGAGGAGGTTGCGAAGCTAGGGAACGAGTTCCGTCAGATTCTCCACGAAGGCACAGGACGTGATTTTGTTCCCGTGTACTTGAACTACGCGTTTGGAAATGAGGGGCCGCAGCAGTGGTATGGACAGGAGGAGTGGCGTGTGACTCGCCTGAAAGAGGCGAAGGCGGCGTATGATCCCAATGGCTTGTTTAGCTTTTATGGACCTATTGCTTAGGTGAGCTGAGGTGGGGGGTATGTTAGATTATCCATAGAGCTTCGGTGGTCAGTTTCGGTTCTTTTAGCTTCGCAGGACGCGAACGCTACTTATTTCGGCTCGGAGGGTTTGGTTTAATTCAATGTCACGACTATGAGTTTGCTCGAAACGTCACGCGCTTTGCATCGGAAAAAGTACGAGGATTATCTTGCAGATACGAGTCTACTCAAAGACTACTGACTTGAGAGTAATCAGCAAGGTGACTGACTATCTGAACATCAGATGGGACATCGGCGCCGTCAGGCAGAGCCCGGCAGCTTCAGTCCCGTAAAGTCCTCCAGAGCCTTCACCACCGCCTCCTGCAGGCCTACATCTTCGGTGGCAGGAAGCGGCTCGCCCTTTTGCTTCTTCGGATCAAAGTACCGACCCGTCTCTCCACTCACATCGTATTCGCCCTCGGCCAGCATGACATACGTCTCCAGCCCGTCTTCCATCTTGTCAGGTGCCTCGAACTTTGTGAGCTTGGTGGGCACGTAGCCCGGGTGCATCGCCACCACCGACGTGCCCTTGCCCTGCAACCTCTTCGCGGCCGCATTCACGAGGCACATGACGTGGAACTTGGAGTTGCAGTACGCCTCGAAATCGTTCCACTCCTTCTCGCCCCTCTTGAGCCAGAAGATGTCCTCGACTTCCGGCTTGCCCTCGCGATGCAGCACCGACGCGACGAACACGATCCGTTTCGGCGGCGTCAACAGGCAGGTGAAGATGTACGGCGACACCAAGTTGACAAAGACCTGGGCGGGCACGCCCGACTCGGTCTCGCGGAAGGGCCCGTACAGCAAGCCGGCGTTGAGGACGACGGCGTCGAACTGGCCGACTGCGTTGGCCTGCTCGGCGAGGGAGCGAGTCTCGGACGTGCTGGTGAGGTCGGCGACGAAAACGCCCGCGGCGCCGGGGACGAGCTTCTTGGCCTCTTCGGCGCGGGCCGCGTTGCGTGCGTGCAGATAGACGGTGTGCTTGCGCTCGACGAGCTGACGGGCGGCGCCGAGGCCGAAGCCGTCGGTGGATCCGGTGATGAGGATGCGGCCCATCTTTCACTGGGGTGACTTGCGAAGGTTTGCAGGGGCGGGATTGATTTTGTGTTGGGATGGTGTGATTTTGACGACCAGGAGCTTAAGAGAAATGAGGGAGGATTTTGTAGGGACCGATGGTGAGTGGATGTAGCGGGTGAGGTCCTCACGAGTCACGACATCAGGAAGTGGAATCGCGGCGGAAGCAAGAAAAATCCTTGATGGTAAAGTGGATCTGTTCTGTAGCAACGATTACACGAGGCATTTTGCGTATCACCGGCTTGGATCGGAGTAAGGACTGAGAGCTGATTCTTGGTGGAGCATCTGCATGCTACCTGTCAGGCGGCGGTAATTAGAAGCGGCACAGCCTGATGTTCAAGTCTATTTTTTTTGTGTGTTCTTTTTAGCCTCTGTGCCAGCTTGGCAGGCAACATGAAGTGAGGCGTATGGAGTGGGGCACCTGAGGGGAACCGGCGGGGTTAGGCTGACAGCCCCGGTTCCCCGGAACCCCGGAGCCCCGCCGAGCCCCGCCGAGCCCCACTGACGTCCAGATGGCCCGGGCAGAACCCCGGCGTCGCATTCGGGCACCGGACCGTCCGTGACACGCTTGTCCGTGCCGCTTAGCTAAGTAAAGCACTTCCGATGTCGACAAAGCATGGATTGCGAAATCCTTCACGTTAGTAGCCGAATGCAAAGCCGCTGATTAGGCGCACTAGCTGCCCCACTAGAGCTTTGCTCTCTGTGGCAGGCTTTAGCATAGTAAGCATTGAAATTGAGCGCTTCTGTTATAATTAATGAAGCAATCATAGATAAGTTAGTGTTAAAGTATAGTATTTGGATATATAGAGGAATCAGGTTTCAATTAGAAAAATCACTATATCTTTCTGGGCAATGTTAGCCCTCCACGACGGTTGTGCGATTGCAACTGAGCACTGCCATTCCCAGTATGGCTGCTATTCGCGCCGAGCTCGGGACCCCTGATATGGTTCCCAGGGCCCCCGGGGCATTTTCACGACTCATTACGTCTAAAATCCTTTCCCCAGCTCTACGGCACGGCCCATTGTTCGGCTCTACCCTTCCATCCGCACCTATGCCATCTGGGCTTTGCCAAATCTTGTCAGCCCTGCGCGCACCCCCCAGTCGGATCTATGCGCAAAGTAGTCAGTACTTGTTGCTCATGAATCGTGGGTGGGATCCCGAGAAATGGGACCGCAGTGGGCAGTGCATTTTGGGTGGATCATTTGCGTGCAAGACCCTTGTTTGGCAACAAACTCATGGGCAAAAGCCGGGAAAGGATTAGCCGGAAAGACATCTCCTTAGTTGCAGAGCTGTTCAGTGAGCGTGTGACTGTGCCGGGCCGCTCTATGTGAAGGCGACGCGAGAAGTCTCCGTTTTACGAGGTGCAACTTCTAATAAGGCTGCCTTCATGGAAATGTCTCGGATAATTGCGGGAGGCATTTGACGCGCACAGGTTCTCATGTACCTCGTTGTTTTTAAGAGTCTCATAGTGAAATAAGTAAAACGGACAAGGCTTGTCAGTATCATAGTTCACACGCTTGTTTATCATCGTCAACGCCATCTTTCGTCATGGCCCATCAAGGCATCTTTCGCTACCTGCCTCCCAACGCAAGGCCCGCCTCGGCCAAAGAGGCCTACCTCCTGCCCTCTCTCTCCGAGTTCAGCTCTATCGTCACGCTCCCACTCACAGACCTCAAGCCTACGCTCGACCTGGGCGATGCCTCGCCTTATAAGCTCTCGGTGCATGGGTTCACCTCCCGTCGGCACCACTCAGCTTTGCATGCTGAGCCATTCAGTTATGCGAGCTGGAAAGATGAAAAGGCACTCAGGGACGTCTATTTTCCCGAGGTCGAGGAGTTTGTGAAAAAATTGACGGGCTGCAAGACAGCGGTAGTGAGTGCTGCCGTTGTGCGGACGCAGACGTACAGTGAGGGCACCGGCGATTCCAACTCTTCAGCAGAAGACGACGGGAAAGGAGAAGGGGAACGGGAGGAGGAGGGGGAAGAGGGCAGCAGCGGTCCTACTCCCAAGTTCCCTCCCATCGTCGGCCTCGCCAAGTCCGACGCCGTTTCCCCTGCCCCCAAGGTCCACCTCGATCTCACGCCCAAGGGTGCAAGATTGCACATTCGCAAGTACGCCCACCAAATCACTTCGGCGGCCGAGCACGTTATCACGGCGGAAAACGCTCTACTTTCCTCTGGGGTCCGGTTGGAAGATCTCAAGGACCACTACCACGAGGGTGGCGTCCCGCGCTTCGCGCTGTTTTCCATCTGGCGCCCGATCAAGACGGTCAAGCGGGATCCGCTGGCCGTCGCACCAGCCAACAAGTTTCCTGAGGAGGATTATGTGGTTTCTGCCCAACTGGAGCCTCTTGACCGGACTATCCCAGCTCACCTGTCGCGCCTCGTTGGTTCCCAAAGTCCCAACTCTGCCCCCGCCTCTACTGTCCCTCCTTCTTCAGCCGAGGACGCTACGTATGATACTGAGGGGTATTTGGCCTACGCACCAAAGAATGGAGAGGAGGGTGGAGCACATGACTGGCATTTCATTGCAGACCAGGAACCGAGTGAGGTCCTGGTGATCCAGTTGTTTGACAATGAGATGGAGGCGAATGCGAGGGCACCACGAAAGGATGGAGGGAAGGGAGGATTGGGCGTCGGCGGGACGGTGCATAGTGCGTTTGAACTTGTGGGACAGGATGACACGGAGGAAGCCCGTGAGAGCATCGAAGTGAGGGTTGCGGCGTTCTGGTGAAGCGAGAGGCGGGACATAGATGATACTGGAACGGCCTACCTACGTACCTATGTAGGCAGGTACATAACTTGGCAACAAATTGTAAATTGATTTCCCGTGGAGTTGTCATTGTTGTTGCATTGTTTAACACCGGGCCGTCCCCCATAACTAGGGGCAAAGGACGCCCGCAGGAATGGGCTTCCCGTGGAGGAACCAGTGACGAGTGAACATGAGGATGCAATTATCACCACTGGCCAAGCCCCTCTACGGATGCCGATGATGAATTTATGCAACTCTTCTACTACTGCCCCGGCACCGCCTTCTTTACGCCGAACCTCTTCCCCAACACCACAAATTGGGCCACTGTAATTGCTCTCCTCAAGGACAATGCATCCTGCTCCTCAAACGCCCTCTTGACCGCCTCCTCGGTCGCCCGCCAGTCCACAAAGCCTAGCTCTTGGACATTTTCCTTCGTCACCAGCTGGGTCACCTTTTGCCACAACGGGCCCCCGACCCAAAACTTCCTGGGCCCCATGTACGCCTTCTTACTCATGTTATAAATCTCATCCGTCACAAACGGCTTCACCGCCTCACGCAGAATATGCTTCTCCCGCCAGGACTTGGTGCCGTGGTGATACTGTATCTTGAGCGCCGGCGGGATGTTGTTGACGTACTCGGTGAGATGGTGGTCCAGGAACGGACAACGCGACTCGACTTGTTGTCTCATGTCGACGTTGTCACCGTTATAACGCAGGATATAGTGCGGCATGAAGGTCTTCACAAACATGTACTCCGCTGCGTGGAATGGATGCCACCGCTTGCGAATGTTCTCCCGCACGCGGCCGTCGAGGCCCTCAACAAGCGCCGTCTCTGGCGCCGTGTCCCCGTGGGCATATCTGGTCCACTCTGCAAAGGGGAGAGAGCCCACGCGCGCGATGGACGCAAGGACGTAACCGTGGTTCATCATCCTCTCGGAGGAAGCGGGGATCTCTGGCGTAAAGTCCCCAAAGATTCCGCGCTTGCTGGCGGCCACAGCCGTCTGCAGCGCCTCATCACGGTCACTCGCAGAAAGCTGCTCCTCCTGCGCCGCCCACGAATGATCGGCCTCGCTCAGCCAGTCGGCGCGGAAGGCGTCGTAGCCGCCGAAGTGCTCATCCGAGCCCTCCCCGGTGATGACGACTTTGATCCCCTGCTTATGGACGGCCTCGGCGAGCGCGTACCGTCCCATTCCATTGAGATCCGGCAGTGGAATCTCGGCGTTCCACACCGTGTCCTCGAAGCGCGCGACCAGGGCCTCTTCGTCCATTTTCACCATGTGAATGTCCACGCCCAGCCATGCAGCCGTGCGGTGCGCCACGGCCGACTCGTCTGCGCCGGTACCCTCGTCGAACTGCACGGTGAAGCACTTCATCTTGGATGGCACGGTCGACGATTCGGAGCCGAGGTGGTGGCCTTGCTTCATGAGGTAGGCCACCATACCGGCCACCGAAGACGAGTCGATGCCGCCCGACAGGTAGACGGCCACCGGCACGTCGGCTTTGAGGCGGATTCTGGTGGCCTCTAGGAGACGTGTGCGGACGTTTTCCGTGAGTTCTGTGGCGGAACGAGAATCAGGGATTGACTGCGAGGTTGGCCTTTAGAATTGATGTGCGATATAGGACAGATGCAGGAAGAGACTGACCTTGTCCGGATACTCGACGTCCCAATAAGGCACCTGATACTCTTGCTCACCAGGCCTTGCGACTAAGTAATGTCCGGGGAGAACCTATAGCACATCACGTTTCATCAGCCCTTCGTCATCTCTCCCCACGCCTCGTTCACAGAGCGCCCAAAAGTCCAAAGAAATGAAATATACTCACCCTGTAGATACCTTTGAAGTAAGTCTCGCTTCCCACCCGCCAACTCTGTTCCTTCAACTCCCTCACGCCCCACTCCATTCCCTTTCCAAACCTCAGAAAGCTCTTCATCTCGGTGGCCACCAGCAACTTCCCATCGTGCCATGTATAGTACAGACTCTTGATGCCATACCGATCCCGTCCGGCAATCAGCCTCTTTTGGCTCTCGTCCCACAGCACGAACGCAAACTCGCCGCGGAGGTGCTCCAGAAACGACAGGCCGTAGTGCTTGTACAGAGCAATGACAATCTCACAGTCCGAAGTCCCGACGAAATGGAACTCGGGTGAGAGGAGATCCCGGTAGTACTCGTGGTTGTAGAGCTCGCCGTTGACGACGGCGGAGATGGTGGGCGCGACGGGAGGGTGAGAGTCGTGGAAGGGCTGGTTGCCGGTGGGAGAGAGGTCTAGAATGGACAGACGGACGTGACCGAGGCCTTTTGGAAAGGGTGGTGTCAGGAAAAACGGCTATCGATTGGACGCTTCACGAGGGAAGGGTGATACTGACCGACCTGGTGGTTCTCACTGTACCATGTTCCTCTGGCGTCAGGACCGCGATGGGCGATGATGTCAAGGCTGCTCTCGAGCTCGTCGACAACCTGTTTGGTCTCCTCGGGGCTTCGGTTGGAGGAGCCATGGCTCATGAAGGCGCTGATTCCGCACATATTTGCTGGGTTGGAATGACCTAAACAAAGCGAACCATGGAAAAGTTGACGTTGTGGCCTCGCTATTCACGCCTCTCGCAGCTAGTCAACGTCGAATCTAGTAGAGGATATTATTACAAATTTCACGAGTCATCTATCTATCGATAACACGGGCACTTCTGATTCAGACGAGCTACCATGTGTCGACAGGAGATGCCCTGAGACTCGCGCTCGCTCTCTAAAAGTACTTTGGTAGTGTCCACAAGTTCAAACACAAGGTCTTCATGGAGATGGAGGCACTAATGCTGCTTTGGCCGTAAGCGCAGCATGGGATTTCCACCAGCCCCCACTGTAAAGTGTCAGGGTCTTTTCTCTTCCACCAGCGTCGCGCTGGAAGTAAGCCAGCCGAGCGCGGCACAGCGATCACGGAAGCCTCCATCTTCGGAGGAGAGTGTTCTGCGGACGAACGGACGAACCACGTGTCCCATTTCTTACAAGGATATATGGTAGAATGTACTTTGTACAAAGCAGGGTGCGTCTGTAACAGATTTGTGGACTTTCCGCTACCTTGTCAAAGTATGACAAGTCGTGATGGCATGGGGGGCGGGGGCTGAAGCGTGTGTTATGGGTCCCGGAGCTTATGCCATCTTCTGGACCTAGACCGGAATCATTGAATATTTCACATCTTAATCCATCACAAAGTCCCATAATGGGCCTGGTGGGTCATCTTTGACCGTATCCTGAACCCACTGTTCAAGCTTTACAGCGTTACCAGCTCTTTAGTAATACGCAGGCGAAGTGTAACTGCTCCGCAAGAAGTCGGCCCCACTTGTGATGCATCTCATCGCTGCGGTCCAGAGGATGGTTCCCGCCTGCGAGCCGGTCCGGACAAAGCCCGGGGTCCCGGGCGGGACTTTCGGGCGTCTGGATCGTCACATTACCTGACTCGTATACTGCTGTGGAAAAGACATTTTGACGCACTATGCCGGCCAAACTGCGGCGTACTTTGTAGTTCATGTTTGGAATAAGAAGATGTGGGTTTGTTGAGACTGGCCTGCACCAAATGCCTCAGTTCACAACGCTTACCTCGGGTCTAGCCCGGCCACCGGGGCTCTATACCATTGCGTACACCTCTAAAGGACGAAGGGTGCCACAATGACAGAGTTTCTGAACTCAAGTCCCGCTTGAAATGATACGTGTATTCAGTCGTGCGAAATTCAACGCTATGGCTGGCTGATATTACGCCATCGTAGTCCAATACCCCTTCGGACGGTGGCCGGACGCACAACCCGACGGTCCAGATTTTTGGTTTGCTCGTGCATTTGGGACTCTTCAACGCTCATCAGCACGACTTTTGGGCACTGATCGGCAGATTAAAGGGACAATACCAAGAGTTTTCCGGTCTGTTTACAGCACCTACGTAACATGACGGGTCAGAGGAGAAGCGCTCTTGCCCAGTGCCAAGCGTGATTTGTATGCCTCGGATAATACGTTGCGATTTGAGCTTTGTCAGGATCCTATACCATGTATCGTGTACCCACAAAGTCTGATTTGCAGCTCGTGAAGACAGGGGAGCAGCTGAGATGCACCAGCAAGGCAGCAGAGGAAGGGAAAAAGAGCCGAGCCACCCGAGTCACATCTACTACCACGGCGGTTAACTCAGACTTCAGACTCTCGCGGGATTCATCCCGACTAACTGCTTTCGTCAGAGAGAAGCCGAAGATTTTATGGCAGCTGTCCCGGGACCCGAGCCGGTCTGGCCAGTATTCTTCCGCTCCGCTAACTCTGGAGATACTATTAGACAGTTAGCACTCATCGGCAACTACGTCTATCCTTGACTACCACAGACTTTCCTATCTCAACCTTACGAAACCTCACAAGGACCATCCTACCAACACCAACGCACTCTTAGACTCCTCAGATTCAAGAGGGCCTTTGCGAAGAACCAATGGCCACCGTCACCGCTGCGGTGCCAGACCTCTCTGGCGATAACCTCACCTCCTGGCTTCAATCAGAGCACAAGACCCTACAAGACCTCTTGCGAGCGGCATGGGGAATCACACTGGTGAGCTATACAGGGTCTCAGGATGTGGGGTTTCGTTCATACAGTCAGAGTGGTGGGGTCAGGTATGAGATCCCCCCCCCGCCTTCGTTCTCAAGTGAGTTAGTTCAGGAGGCTGATGAAATGAATCAAGTTGGTGGCACACTCATGCCTCGGCGAAGCAACCCGTGCGCTCGCTCTATGAAATTCAGCCGCGCGAGAATGCCCCCGAGGAGAGGGAAACTTTAGTTTGGGGGCAACGCTCGGTTGTTTTCGAAGGTGAGGGAGAAGGTGTTCAGGACATTGTAAACGTAAGTTTTCGTCTCCCTCGCCCAGCTTCGTCAAAACGAATCGGCATCATGGGGAGTCAGGAGTAAGACTGACAACTCTAAAGCAATTCGATCTTGCCGTGTCTTTCCGCGAAGACACGATAAGCATCAGTCTTCAGCACAACCCTGCCGTTATTGCATTCGAGCAGGCTCGCATGATAGCGGCAACAGCGGCTAGAGCAGTCGCACAAATTGTACAACACACCAATTCTATCATCTCAGACCTGGACCTCGTCAGTGAGACCGACATTGCTCGCATCTTGCAATGGAACTCCATTCCAAACAAGGAGATTGGCCGTGCGAAATGCATCCACCAGGTCATCTCGGTCACAGCCAGCTCCCAGCCCTCCACCACCGCCGTTTCCTCCTGGGATGGCGACTTCACTTATGGCGAACTCGAACGACTCTCTTCCGAGCTCGCGGTGTCTCTAAGGCACTTGGGTGTTCGGAGAGAGGTCTTTGTGCCACTTATATTCGACAAGTCCAAGTGGGCAATCGTGGCGATGCTTGGTGTGCTCAAAGCAGGCGGTGCATACTTATTCTTGAACCCTACACATCCAGTTCAGTATAACAGGACACTGTGTCAGCCATTTGATATCAAGCTGGCCGTCTGCTCGCCGAAACACCACACACTGGCGCAAAGCTTTGCTCCTAGGTTCGTGGAGTTGGGAAACGAGGCCGGCAAGGACCTCAAAGTTTCATCACCAGAGGACGAAAACCCCTCCGAAGAAGAAAGCCAAGAAACCCCAAGCCCCTCCCAGGCAATGTACGCAACCTTCACCTCAGGCACGACTGGCACGCCAAAATCCATCACCACCTCTCATGACGCCTTTTACCACATGGCCATGGCTACAGCCTCCACTTCTGCCTTGCACATCTCGCCATCTACCCGCATGCTGCAGTTTGCCTCGTACACGTTCGACGTCGCAAACCGAGACATCCTCATCCCGCTCATGTTTGGGGGCTGCGTGTGCGTGCCTTCGGAGCGGGAGCGCGTCGAAGATCTCGGCGGGTTCATCGAGAGGACGGGTGTCACCCTGGCGAGTTTGACGCCGAGTATGGCGGGAACGCTGCCGCCAGCTTCAGTTCCAAGATTGGAGCGACTTGTGCTCGGCGGAGAACAGATGACGGAGTCGCACGTTCAGAAGTGGACGAGTGACGAGAACAACAAGGTCGTCCTCTTCAACGCCTACGGCGTTAGCGAATCCACCGGCATCGCAGCTCTTGCGCGGGATGTCCGGCCCGGTGGTGGTTCCTCGCCCTCCAACATTGGCCGTGGCAACGGTTCCACGCTTTGGGTTCTCTCCATGACCGACCCTTCCCGCCTCGCGCCCGTTGGCGCTCTGGGTGAGCTCGTTATTGAAGGGCCATCCGTTGCACGTGGGTACATGAACGACCCGGAGCGCACGGAAAGATCATTCCAGACGGAGCCAGAGTGGAAGAGCGCTTTTCTTCGACGGCTTGCTGAGAATACGAATGCAGACGGGAAGGGTGATAAGAGGTTCCCTTGGACAAAGGCGTTTCGGACGGGTGATTTGGTTCGATATAGTCCCCGTTTGGACGGAACGCTGGAGTTAGTGGGCAGAAGAGATCATCAGGTGAAGATCAATGGACAGCGACTAGAGTTAGCGGCGGTGGAGAGCCAAGTTGTGGCTTGTACGCAACTCGACCCGTCCACAGTAAAATTTCAGCATGCTGCCGTGGTGGCCGTGAAGACGAAAGAAGGTGGGGGTGGCACGAAGCTTGTTGCATTTCTCGGCGTCGAAACCTCCCGCAGGCCATCTGCAGCAAGCCTCGGAACGAAACTTGAAGGCAGCTGGGAATTTCAAAACGTGTTGCAGAATCACCTTTCGCAACAGATGCCCGCGTTTATGGTTCCTTCTGAATTCATGTTCCTTCAGCATATGCCGCTCACTTCATCGGGGAAGATAGACAGGGTGTTGCTTCAGGAGACAGCGATTCGTGAACTTGCCCGCCGTCAGACCAGAATGTCGGGTGTTGGTGGTGCACAAGCTGGGAGCGAGATCACGACGACCGCGGAGAAGATTATTGTCCAAGCTTGGTCCAAAATACTTGACATCAACGAGGAGGGCATCTCGAGGGAAGATTGTTTCTTCCGACGAGGTGGAGATTCGATCGCAGCCATCAAACTCGCCGCACATCTTCGCGAGAAACGGATTCAGATTAACGTTGAGGATGTCTTCAAACACTCCACCCTCGCCGACATGGCCGCTCTTCCTGTCCTCGTCAAAGGCGTCAACGCCAGCACCGCCCTCTCCCAAGCATCACCACAGCCGTCAGCTGTCCCGCCTCCATTCTCGCTGCTGAAAGCTCCCCAATCAATCATCCCAACCATTCTCGAGGAAGTCGGTCTCTCAAGAGAGAAGATCGAAGACATCTATCCGGCAACACACATTCAAGCAGGCCTCATCGCGCTTACGGCACAGGATAGTGGTGCGTATATTGGCAGCTACACCTGGCCCGTGCGTCATGACATCTCCGTCGCACAACTCAAACAGGCATGGGAGACGGTATGGCAGATGAACCCTATTCTCCGGACTCGCGTTTTGCAGGTTCCAGAGGGGGCGTTTCAAGTTGTGACTGAAAGTGGTTGTGATATACCCTGGACAATGGTCGACGATGTTGACGAATCAAGCTTATCAGTTGAAATTGCTGTGGATGGGAAGAGCCCTCTTGTACGCTTGTATCTGAGCAAGCAAGCCTTTCGGCTGGACATTCACCACGCGCTCTTCGACGAATGGTCTTTGGATCTCATTCTGGAGCAGGTTGAAAAGGCGTATGCTGGACAATCTCTGCCTTACCGACCCTTTTCACCATTTGTTCAAAACCTCCTTACTCAAGAGCAAAATGTCGCCGCTGATGAGTTTTGGAGAGAAAGTTTCGCCGGCCTACGAACTGAACACTTTCCTCCCGGCAGCAGCATTACGCCCTCCACCGTCGAGAAAGTCATTCTCGAACACACCCTCTCTCTCGACCCGACCTTGACGAGTGCCCACTCTAAATACACACTCTCCACGACTCTCCGTTTAGCGTGGGGTATCATACTCTCAAACCAGACTGATTCTCCGGATGTGGTCTTCGGTGCAACAGTCACGGGTCGAAATGCGGACAACCTGGAACTCACAGGACCCACGCTAGCTACGTTGCCTGTTCGTGTCAAGGTTCCAGGAGACCAAGCCATCCACACGGTGCTGGAGGAAGCGCAAAAAGGCTTTGCCGATATGATGGCACATCAACAAACGGGCCTGTCGCGGATTCGAGCAGTGAGTAGCGAGGCGGCTGACGCGTGTGGATTTCAAAACCTCCTCGTCGTCCAGCAACAGACGGCAAAGATGGACAATCAACAATCCTCACCCAGCAGTATTTTCGAAACTTCGGCAAACATAGGGGGCTCAAAGTCGCCTGACAACGCGAAGGCATTCGCAAGTTATCCGCTTGTCCTCACTTGCCGCCCCTCCCAGCACTCCATCGCCTTCACCGCCGCCGTGAATCCTACCATGTTGGATGCGGACACCACGCGCGGCATACTGAGGCAGATGGCGCATGTTGTGCAACAAATTCTGTCATCGACTTCCTCCTGTTCCTCCCCCGAGGCGCATGACTTGCGGATCAAAGACATCGACCACATGCCACGACAGGATGTGGAAAGGTTGAGCAAATGGAATGGCATTCTACCAGCGGGGGTCGACACTCCCATCCACCACACCATCCGCAAGAAATCCGGTTCGCAGCCGGAAAAGGTGGCGGTCCATTCTCATGGTTTAAATCTGAGCTATGAACAAGTAGAGCGCTACTCGAACTTGTTCTCGCAGCATTTGTCCGACGCGGGTGTGAACAAGGGGGACTTTGTGCCGTTGTTACTGGAACGCTCTCCATGGGCGCCGGTCCTGATGCTGGCCGTCCTCAAACTCGGCGCAGCCTTTGCCCTGCTTGATCTGTCACACCCTGTCCAGAGACTCCGCACGATGTGCACCGTGCTATCGGCCAGAAGAGTAGTGTGTTTCCCTCACCATCGAACGATGGTGGAGAACGATCTGTTGCTGCCGGAGGTGATCTTCGATCCGGAGGTTATCATAGATGTCTCCAAAAGCACCCGAGATGCTCCCGCTGGACTGCCAGAGATTGACATGAGTACCCCAGCCTGCATCGTCTTCTCGTCTGGCTCGACTGGTCTCCCAAAGGCCATCCAGCTCACGCACCACGCGCTGTCCACTTCAGCGTATCACCTCTCCACCACCGGCCATCTCTCTCAATGCTCTCGTGTCTTCAACTTTTCCTCGTTTGCATTCGACCTCTCCATCGGCGAACTGCTGTTCTCACTCAGTGCGGGCGCGACGGTCTGTGTGCCGACCGAGGAAGAGAGACGAGCGAACCCGTCCAAAGCCGCTGGAGATTTGGGCGTGACGTGGGCTTTGCTGACGCCCTCCGTGATCGGCCTGCTTGACCCCGAAGAGGTGCCTACGCTGCAAGTTCTGGCTTCAGCGGGGGAGCAACTTACGGCGCAGATCGTGGAGAGATGGGCAGGGAGGGTGAAGTTGTTCAACATGTATGCGCCGGCCGAGTGTACCGTCATCTCGCACATTTCGCGCATTTTACCCGGATCAGATACACCGCCGGCGTGTATCGGTCGCAGTCCCGGCGCCGTATCGTGGGTGGCGAGCCAAAACAATCACCACAAGCTTGTGCCGATCGGGACCATTGGCGAACTGCTCGTCGAAGGCCCCGTGGTGTCTTCAGGATACCTCGGAGACGCCGAGAAAACGGATGCTGTGTTTCTTTCTTCTTCGAATCCACCCTCATGGCTGACCCAGATCCGCGGCGAAGCTCAGGGCGGCAAGATTGGCCGGGTGTACAAGACGGGGGATCTGGTGAGGCAAAGAGAAGATGGCACTTTGTTGTTCCTCGGACGCAAGGATGACCAAATCAAGCTACACGGGCAGCGGCTAGAGGTTGAGGAAGTGGAACTCAGCATCACCTCGCTGTGCTCGAGTGTCCGCAAGTTGGCGGTGGATTGTGTCAAGATCGCGGAGAAAGGAAGAGGCCAGAGAGCGTTTTTGGTCGCTTTTGTCGCGCCGCATGAGTTTGAAGATTGGGGAGAAGTCGGAAAGGAGGGTGGACTGGAAGTGATCCAGGACCCCAACGACAACTTCTACAATACCATCGAGAGCCTATACACCTCACTCCAGGACACCCTACCCTCATACATGCTCCCCTCGTATTTCCTTCCCTTTTTGAATATTCCCCTCAGCTTGTCCGGAAAAGTGAACCGCAAACTGTTACGGGAAGAATCGACAAATCTCCTCAGCAGCCAGGATCACAGGGAGAAGTACCAACTTCGCTCGCGCACAGCATGCGAGCAAGCAGCAGACGGAGAGCAGGTTCCTCTCACGGAACATGAGACCCAAATCCTCCAAATAATCGCCCAGGTGTTGCATTTGGATGCGCAACAAGTGCCCATCAACGGCAACTTCTTTGGCATAGGCGGTGATTCTATCTCGGCCATGCGTGTGGCTGCGCTCGCTCGACGCAACGGACTTCGCCTGGGCGTCGTCGAGATCTTCAAGCATCAGATCCTATCACAAATCGCGGCTTCTTGCTGTCCAGAGTCAGACACAGACAGCACCACTCCAGACTTTTCGGAAAGCTCGTCGACCACAGACGCCACGTCTCAAGATTCTTCTGAAAGCTTGTCGACCACCGACAGCAACAGTGAAAAGGCCCTGGGATGTGAACTACCGCCTGGTCTACCACATGAAGTGGCGCAGCAAGTGGAACTGGCTCTCCCCGCGACAGATTTCCAGACAATGACGCTGTACAACTTTTACTCGCGCTATCTGTGGATTTCGCTTCCGGACACCATCGATACTGAGAGGTTGCAGCAGGCGTGCCAGCTGTTGACGGAGAATCATTCGATTCTGCGGACCGTGTTTTATACCACAACCACCACCGCCGCCACTGGCTCCGTCGTCCAGCTCGTCCTCCGCAGTCTCACGGTGGACCTGAAATATCACAAAGACATCGAGTCATTGGACCAGCACTTCACCAGCGATTCATTGTCCCACGGGCCCCCGGTCAACGGAGCCGAAGGATTCCAGGTGCAACTTCTCTCACTACGTGAGGGGCAGAAGAGATACCTGGCACTGAGGCTACCGCACGCCCAATTTGACGGCTTATCCCTCAACGTCCTCATCGACGACCTGTCGGCCGCCTATGATGATAATACAGGCCATTCTCTAGCTCCCTGCGCGCAGTTCTCGGACCAAGTCAAGTGCGTGACAGAAACAAAAACGACACCTGAAGCGTACCAAGTTTGGAAAGACATCCTTGACGATGCGGAGATGACCACATTGGATGGCCAGATTTTGCGCCGCGGAGATGGCGTGGCGAGAACAGAGGAGGGTGGGGAGAGCTTTAAGGAAGAGTTGAGCGTCGTGACAGCCATGACCGAGACAGCGCCGTTGGTGGCGCCAGCGGGTATCACCATGGCTACGTTGGTGAAGCTGGCCTGGGCTCTCACGCTCTCAAGGCTCTTCTTGCCAAAACAACCCAACGAAAAGGGGCCGAAAGGCGGAAAGAGTGTGGTCTTCGGTCAAGTTATCCACGGCCGCTCACTGTCCCTCCCCTACGAAGACAGAATCGTGGGGCCGTGTCTGAATATCATTCCCGTCCGGGTTCGTCTACCACCCACCACACCCAATCTGGACAACCCAGTCAGTACGCGGGTGCTTTTGGAGCAGATTCAATCGCAGCACATGGCCACGCTCCCAGTAGAGAACTTGTCCCTCTCGACCATTACGAAACACTGTACCCGCTGGGCACCGGGGACACAGTTTGGGAGTTTTGTGAGGTTTCAGAATTTTGAGGATGATGACGGCATGCGATGTTCTCTGAACGGAGAGAGCTGTGAGACCGGGCTGTGGAGTCTGCCCAATAAGCCCTCCAAGACGGCAAATGTGTTGATTATGCCGAAGAAAGAGGGGAGTTTGCAAATCACGCTTACGGTAGGGAACATGGTGTTGGGCCAACGGGATGCGGATCATGTTGTGGGATGCTTCAGAGAGGTTCTAGATAGTCTCGCAGGAGGCGAAAAGGACATGTGAGAAAGTTTCATTTTTTCGGCTAGGTTCACATTTGACAGTGGGATGGATTGTTTTATATTGTTGTTATTGTTATGCCTTCAGTTAGGAAAGCTTTGCCCGTCAGACCTTATACCTGACTTCAGAAGAGCTTCATTATGGCGCCTATCACGCCCACACCATTCCACACCCTACGTTTCCACCAATACAACCTTTCGTAACGGAGGGTATCTTAAAGTCTCTATTTCAGTGTGATCTCTTGTGTGTATTTGGCGAAATATCTCGTGCTGCAATCTGCCCCTGAATATGCCTATAGCCCCTATCTTTACCTCTGAAGTTCAGTAATGCCGGTCGGAAGAGCCGGATCCCTTTCCGCTTTTAGGCGGAAAGGTGGGTGGACCCCAACGTCTGACAGGTGAATCAGCTATAAATTCAACACAGAAACCCTAACTTCAGAACTCCATCATCCAAGCACACAACTTTCCAGAAGCAATCTTGACGATTTCCCAACAGACTAGCCAACATGGCATTCCGCGTCGCCATCCTCGCAAATTTCGACCCGGACGAACCAGGTGGGAGCGAAATGTTATCCAGAATCACCACTCTCCTCCGCTTCTCCCGAACAGGTGCTACTGAGATCACTGTCCACGCCGCCATCCGCGGCGATGCCTTCCCGGATCCGTCCGAGTACGATCTAGTGATTTTGACAGGAGGACCATTCAATCTGTTGAAATACACCGAGGAGAATGAGAGACCGGAGTGGGTGCGGCGAACACTTGGCTGGATCCAGGAGTCTGTGAAAATTCACGAAGCAGGTGGGCTCAGTGAGCCAGGTAGTAAGAAGAAGGCCAAGTTACTGGGTATCTGCTGGGGTCATCAAGCCATTTCCTTGGCTCTCGGAGGGCGGTTGGGACAGGTGCCGCAGGAGAGAGGCGGGCAATCAATTGGTGTTGAGACCGTCCCTCTCACTTCTCAAGGCGCTGCTTTCTTCAAAACTGAATCGCTTGTATGGACCTACCTACTCAAGACCCTTCCAATCTTCCTACAGACCAACAGAAAAGCTAACATATGCCTCTATCTTTACTGTAGGACATTCAAAAAAATCACGCCCTTGTTGTAACTCACCCCGGGCCATATCTTACACCTATCGCTTCTGGCTCATCTTCATCTCAAAACGAGGTTCTCCTTTCCCACAGCCCTCCTATTCTCACCTTCCAAGGCCACCCAGAGATGGACGCCGCTCTTGCGAGACTATTTGCCGGGTTTGCGACGGGAGGCGCGTCGGACCGTGCAGACTGGACTCCGTCGGTAGGGCTGAAAGGTATCGACGACGTACATGATGGGGAGGCGATCTTGGAAAGGGTATTGGCGTGGGCGGACTAGTAGAGAAAACAAGCGAGGCTGAATTGGGGTCTGCTGAGAGTCGTATCAGCGGACGCACGTGTTGGACGTAGGCTCCACCTTTCTACCTAGAAGCGGTGAGGCCTTACACATCGATGGTGATGAGTAAGAAAGTTGTAAATAGTAGGTATACAGCCAACAAAAGCAGTCAAGAGTAACGTGTGATATAGAGGCCTGCCCATCCAGAGCGAAAGCCCATCAACCATGTAATTAGCCGCTGCATGTTGAGCTGACAATATCTCTGAACGGGGCTGGAACCTCAGCCGGTATGCTTCGTCTTGAAAATGACATTTTGAAAGGTAATGCTCTAATAGTCTTTCGTAAAATCAAATACACTGGTCAATTTCAAGATGGTCTACTGGCACAAAGACAAGTAGGCTCTGAATCTCCTGCTTTATCCTCACTTGCATACACCATGTGCAAGAATCGCATCTCGATGGACGACGAGTGGTGATCCCTGATGCTAAACACCGAATCCTAGGTCACCGAGGAAGCCAAAAAGGAGCACCGGCGGATTCAATACAGAAGATCATGTTTATGCAAATGACCTTGTCAATGCTGAAAATTAGGAAGTGTATTAGCGAAATTCACTGAGTTTCCAGCTAGGGGTGCCCGCTATCGAATTAGCTAAGATCAAGGCCTGCCTACAAATTCAATAAGAACTCTTTGGAGCACAAAAAACATGAAGATGAAAGGCATCCAAGTATGGTCGAATGGTCACCCAAGGTTAGTTTTAGACATCGCCAGCGTATGAGAATGACGAGTCTGCGACGTTATGCCGTTCGCAGTTCTCCATTAGCCAAAATTGAAAAACACACCAATTTGAATAACGTATACTACGTTAATAGGCGTTTTATGATTTTTTCCACTTCGTCGCTTTGACTGTTCCTAATGTCACTTCGATGTCCCTTTTTGATGGATGAACGATTGGCACTCATGTAATAACAACAGCTCTTAGATGTTCAAATGTAGTCGCTGTGCATCTATTCTAAAGATATTCAAGCCATTTAAGAGAACATCAGGGAGCTCTCTCTGCCTAGTGGGTGTGGAGGGATGCCTTGCAGATGGGTATTAGCACTATTTCCTGGACTTTACTTGTACGAAGCCCACTGGTTTTCCTTCCATGCATCACGAGTCATTACATTGCATGCATAAAACAGGATGCCCGAGGCGCCACAACGGCGCGCCCACTCGGGTCACGGGTACCGCATGATACAAAGCACAGTTTTGGTCAGCAACAGAAACAAAATGCCTTGCATAACCGCTGCATCGGCAGAATGCATAATTGCACAACACATCAAATGTGTTTTCATAAGTGGTGGACAGCTGAAGTTGAACAATTATATCGCAACGAGAACTTCAGACGAAGTCAAGAGTGGCGGAAACTGAGGCACCCACAGCAAAGCTTTCTACTATCGTGCGGTAGCGTTGATTCCTTGGTTTCAAGCCAACTCACACTCAATCAGACTTTCAACGCCATTGCCAACATCGTGGATCTTCAAGACCCTCAATCCAGCCTTGTCTAACAACAGTTTCCACTCAAGACGAGTTCTCTCCTTACTACTAACAAGGGTTAGCATCATGATATCTTGTCCGGTATTTTGCCAATCGGCGCCAGTATCCGGGATGCAGTTTTCGTTGACCAGTAACCTGCTGTAACCGTGTTTCATAGCAGCCGTCGTCCTTGCCAAGATCTCTTCGCATTTGATGTCTGGCCAGTCGTGGAGCACGGAATGCATGTAATAAGCCCGTGCGCCTGGGAAATTCATTGAGTCAAACTCGTCCGTGTTGTATCAAGATCAGGCTGAGGACTTACCCTTGATTGGTTGCTCATCGAAAAAGTCATGTCCCATTCTTTCGATCGTGTTTTCCAACTTGTCGATCTGGTTGATGACGCTTGGCAGATCCTGCAGGACAAGCCTTCCAGGAGCCTTAGGATACTTCTTCCGAAACTCGTCAATGTCGTGACCAAAGCTACCACCGACATCAACGAGGAGAACTCCATCTTCGGAGTGGTCGAAACCATCAAGAAGGCGTTCCTTTACGGGGTAGAATCCCTTATCCATCCAGCTTGGTCTGCCTTGTCTATACGCACCCATGTGTTGTGCAAACTGCATATCGTACGGTGCATTGGCGGCAAAGTGGCTGAAGCAGTCGAGCTTTGTGTTATATCCGTATTGCAGAGGGCTGTTGAAAACATCGTGGGGCTCGCGGTAGTTGGTCTTCTTGGCGAACTCGTGGAACTTTGCAAGAGCTTCCATACAGGCACCAGCACTGGACATAGGTTGGATCATTAGTAAATTGAGGACTCCATGAAGGTTTTGGACTGCACTCACACGCAAGGATAACCAGCTCCCATACTTGTGATTGTCAATGCGTTGGAGAAGTTCGTTGGTTTGTACTCATCCGGCCCGGTTTCGGTGATGTACTGCATCGCTCCTAAGTGCCGCATGATCCTACCTACTACGCATTAGCACCACATCTCAAGTGAAGTATGCTCGTGAAGAGACAGCACACCAAGTAGAGCTGGATCGTGTCCAAGTCTGCAAGCGAGGTCGGATACTCGTTGAGGTGCTTGCGTCTGAGCCATCAAGGTGAAGAGTCCCGAGTCCACGGCGTATGTGAGTGCAGTGAATGCAGCGGGCTATACCAGAATCACACGTTAGACATGTCTTAAAGGAATGAACAGGTCAAGTTATATCGCACCTGCGCCCAGCAATGCTTGATCATAGTCTCTCGCGGAGTTTCCAGGGCATGGACGAGTGATCGTGCGTTTGCCAACATCTTGAGACGAGCAGTGTCATTTCTAGAAGCCACAACCTCGGTCAGACCAGCAATATTCTTCACATGTTGATTGACGCTGGGAAGGTCACACGCGCTCAAAGCAACAGAGATGTCAACCTCCTTGGGTGGTTCTGGTATGGAGCCCATTTTGCGGGTGTGGAAGAAACCAAACACGACTTGAAATTCAAGGTACAGAGAAGACGACAAAGGGGGAATAAGGAAGCAATGCCGACTACCGAATTCAGAATACGCAACGCGAAGATGAGCTGCTGGTGTAAGGACACTGGCCATAGACCTGTCTTTAATGAAACAGAGCCACATTGACAGCATGGGTAACCATCGTCCCAACTGTCTATTCCCCCGGCGCAACCAGCGGCTTCCCCGGCCGATTCCTGGACCCGCCCATGATACTTTAAACCGATCCAACCCCTCTCCCTCCTGGATGACATCTCATGATTTTTAGTCTCTGCTGTCGGCCAGACCCTTAAGGAGCTCGTCTCAAAAAGGCAGGTTGCCGGATATTAGTTGCCATCGGGAGGTGGAGGAGGAAGGTGATGGACCTTGTCGCGACCGTAGGCAGCTTGCGCCATGCTCAAGTTCCATGGAACTTTCTGATTCGGCGCTCTTGCCTGGTCTTGCTCCAACGCGTTTCCATGAGCTAACACTTGTGTTTTCAACCGTTCCACTCTGATTGTTGTTGAAGGAGGTTTGAGGGGCACCTTCCTATCTCCAGGGGCTACACAAAAACTTGACAAGGGGATTCCAACGTTCCTGCATAGAATGGGCTGATGTTGTTGTTGTTGGTTCAAGAGAAATCACAAGTAGTCCGGCCATTGGACGAGGACGCTTTCAAAGTGGAAACTGTCCAGGATCCCGGAACGACTTCCGGTGGAGCTTGCGGATCGTGATCCCCGCGGTTGCGGCCGCAGGCCCGACCTGTCCGAGCATTGCGCGTTCTTGATGGGGAAATCTTCACGATCGTGCATGGGTATTTGTCTGTTGGTTCGAGTCGTTCCACCTCCAGGTCATTAAATCTGCTCACCGGACATATCCACACTCAGGAGTGCTTCGGGGCTAATGTACGCTTCAGGTCGAAGGATGGGTTACCGGCGTCTGCTTGCTCTGCCACTCCTCCCTGATCGAGACTTATGAATATTTGGCCAGATTCTTTGCCGGACTGTTGCAGGTATCTTCCCCGTGGCCAGGGGAGTTGGCCGATAGCAGGCTTGCGTCGGAACGTGCACCTTGCTCGTAGGTGTGTCGACATCGCACCAACAACGGCGGAAAACTGGGTCTCTTGAGTCCTCGCGCGATGGTCCAAGTTCTTTTGCGGTAACATTATCGGAATTCGTGTAGAGGTGTTTGTGCGTCGCAGCAACCGCGAAGGAAACTTGCGAAAGTTTTCCCTCCCTCATCATGTGTCTCGTTTTCGTTTGTGATTGCGGTCGTGAACATGGCTGACACGTCACTAACAAGTCAGTCATCCGCCGAATCTAAAGGCACAAGCATAATCGCAACCATCTGCATCATTGTCGGCATCAGCACTCTTTTCGTCCTCGGTCGATTGTTTGTGAGAACCAAGATTCTTGGAAAAGCTCAACTGGATGACCACTTGACGGTCCTGTCACTGGTAAGAGTGCTGATTTACCTAGTAAGAAGCCTCAGACTGCTGACATCCGTTTTCCAGCTTCTCAGCTATGTCACAGTCGGACTCGAGATATGGGCCGTTCAAAGTGGCAACGGTCGCCACGTCGGTACGCTTTCCACAGAACAACAGTCCGCCGCTGTCTTGTCAACGATTTCCGGCTTCCCACCCAATGTTCTCGCATATACGGTGCCCAAATTCGCGGTGGTAGCGCTACTAGTCAGGATACTTAACCCGGGAAGGGTCCATCGCATCGTCTTATGGTCACTGGCAACAATCTGTCTGGTGCTCGTACTGTTGTGCATCATCATCCTATTTGCCCAATGCACACCATCACGAGCGCAATGGGACTTTACGATCACGGAAAAGAGCTGCTGGAGCCCCTGGGTGCTGATCGATGTTGCTATTTTGACTGGTGGTACGTGATTATCTCTCGCAGACACTGAACTGCGTCGAAAGATAACATATTTCTGCAGCATATTCGGCCGCACTTGATCTGTACTTAGCAATATACCCCGCCACCGTTCTGATGAGGCTTCAGATGAATATCAAAAAGAAGCTTATTCTTAGTGTTGCGCTGGGCATTGGATCAATGTGGGTATTCTCGACCCAAGCTGTTCATTGCTTCTAGACACTGACCTGTATATGGCAGTTCCTGCTTTATATCGATCTACAAGAGCACGCGGCTGCCATCTCTCGCCAGCAAAGACTTCACCTGTAAGCCAACCTCGAGTCGCAGACGATACCATACTCACTTATTTTAACTAGATGATAGTGCGGACCTTGTAGTTTGGACAGTGTATGTAAAATGATGCTTTCAAACATTATGATGGAGAAGCTAATGTCACCGCAGAGTCGAGGGTAACACTCTCATCATCGCTTCGTGCATTCCTGTCCTCGGCCCCCTCGTCGAGCTGGCCTTGGGCCGTCGCGTCCTAAGCTCGACGGACCGGAAATATCAGAAACAGAGCGATACAGGTGGCCTTCGATCGGGTGGAATCGAGATGGACGGCTCTAGACCCATGAACCGGAATGGACATGTCCTCGGCAAGACCTCAACTGTCATTCAGTCACGGCATGACCGAGACGACGCTAGTAGCCAGGAAAGTATTCTCGTTGGGACCGCTGAGTCGGCTCACAGACCACGCGGCATTATGAGAACGGACGATGTTACGGTATCATTCGACTCCCGAAGCGTAGCGGAGGGGAGAAAAGAAGGAAGGTGATGAGCCGAAATGGGATGCCTTCCAGTCACGAGACTAATCAACTGCTTGGGCAGATACGCGCGACGGCGGCTTTGGCAGATTGGGCGCGTACCGAACTTGTTTTGCAGCATTCTCATGGCTTTGTTTCATCGTACTTTCTGTCTTGTCTTATATGGTGGCTCAAAAACAGCTGTCAAAGTACTCTCTGACTTGAGGTGGCATCTCGCGGTAGTGCTCAAGCTTTCCATTCACAATCAAGTTCTTCAAATTCGCCTTCTTGTACCCCTCGACCTCCCAGAGATCCGTTCCAACCATCTGCGCCTGCTGGCCTGTGCCCCATATCTTGCGACAGTACCACGACAGGGTAAACAGACTGCCTGAAGCAAGCCCATCCTCAATCTCTCTGTTGATCTTCTCCAGGCTGTGGTTAGATACTTGAGGTGGCTCTCCGTTCCTCTCCTTCAGCGCATTTGCAACGTCTTCTCCTGTGGGTGAGAGTTCTGTCAAAGCTATGGCCCGATTTTGAATTTGAGCAATTGGCGTCTTGGTGAAGATGGACACATAGGCCGCCGCCACGTAGTCTCTTGTGCTGCAAATGAAAAGATGTCAGCCTCAAGTTTTGTAGCAACCGCATGGCGCAGTTCCAGACTTACCACAAGTTGACTTTAGCCTCAGCGCTGTTGGCGGAGTTGATGAGTCGATTCCCAGATATGTCGACACCCATGCCACTTCAAGCAAAGGAAATCAGCACATCAACTCAGTTGAATGGTTTACCGCACTCACAGCGTGTTCAGCGCAAACTCTGCAAAGTTTCCGACGAGGACAACCGTGGTTGGGATGCCTGCGGCCTTTGCCGCCTTCTCAACCTCGTCCTTATTCTTGTTGACGGCGATACGCATGCCCTGCTCATCGTAGCGGGCGGCCAAGTCGGATGGCGAGAACAGCTTTACATTGGTCTTGGGAATGGCTTTTACGAAGCCATGCTGTCTCTGAACCCCCTCATGACCAACAAGTGAGCTGGTGAGAATATTTGTCAGTACTCTCGAATATGGCGGCTGCGTCATGGATCTTACATGACGATGTCTATGTCCTTGAGGGCGCCGACTAGACGTTCCTCATCGTTGACATCTACTTCGACCTTCTCGACATCATCTGGAAGGCTGGATACATCTGATCCAGGACGGGTCAGTACCCTGATTGGCGCGCCGGAGGCGATCAAAGCCTTCACGATCCGGGAGCTTCCCCAGCCACGGTGGCCATAAACAGCGATTCGGTTGAAAGATGACATGGTCGGCTGCGACAAGTGTAGGCGATATAGATGAATGATCCTGCTCAAATGTGGCTTCGGGCGCAATGTTGACACGGAACATGAGATGAGGGGGAAAGATCCTTCGGTTTATGTAGTCCGTGGCTGAAACGGTAACTAAGACATACATGCAGCCTCCTTCCACTTTGCATCGGATGTCCGGGACCAAGAAAATTGATATGCCTTACGAAGAAATTTATTGGACTCACGATATTGACAAGTAGTTATTGACTGGATCACTAGGCACTTTTCGTTTTCGTTCCCGGGTAGCCGCTCACCGCCCCACATCCACAGCCAAATGGCAACGTTAAGTGGCTTGCGGATCGCATGTTTTGGGGTAGTAACTGATCTTGATGTGCGATCGTGGTGGAGATTTGGTCCTGGTGAGCAATTTGTGCGTTGAATGCTAGCCTCGATGATAAATCGATGTTGAACGACCACTGAATGCGGCAATGTTTTGCTTCCGAAATGATACCCACACAATGCTTCGGAAGCCGGGTGCTCATGGAGTGGCGCCCGAAGAGCGCCTTAGGGCGTAACGAGCGAGTCCTTCTGGAAGTCAGTTGAGGGCACAGTGCCTGTTGGGTTCCTAAGCGTGTTCTCGTACCATGCAACCGCGTCAGTTCTCAGCGATGACTCCTCCCAAGATTTGTTCACTGCGCCGTAATGACCGAGCACCGAAGCCCGGCTCCTCGCCGGTAAACGGCCCCACATCTCGTTCAATCCCCGGACACACGTTTCGGCTCCGGCGCTTATTGTTCTCCGGGCCCCTTGAAATATTAGACCTGATCCCTGCGACTGGTCGGACGAGAAAAGTTGGGCCGCGGGAAGTTGAGGCCGATGGCTCTGAGGCGCAGACGAAGTAAGTGAGTTCACGCGATACTTGCGATAGCATAGGAAGTAATGGTTAGGCCTCATCTTTTGGCTTGTCATTACTACGTAGTTCACTTTTTGTCCCGCGAAAAGACAGCTTCAGACGTTGCTGTCTAACTTCAAGCTACACTCAGGGTTCGAAGTACGATTCCAGCATCACAACTACGTAGTGGCTTATCTCGATGGGGAGGAATCACCAACCTCGTATTTACAAGGCTGGCAATAGTAAGCTCGACTTTATCGCTCATATGCCCCACCCGCCCACGAAGAATTTCAGGTACTGCAAAGGTCGGTTTTAAATGCGTCTACTCGAAATCCACTACCAATCAGGCTGCGCAGTCAGCGTTACATGCCACCACGCCGATCAACGGCTCATGTCAGCCTGCGCCGCACCGCAATCTCCTTGCTGTGACCCACTACTGCATTCGTACTCCGGGGCCAAAAACAACTCACCAGAACTTGTTCTGGGCTACCACGGTCTTCCAACACGATACGGTCCGAAGTCGCGCGACAAATCCTTGGCATTTTACGGCTGAAGATAACGGACGCCAGCCGCTGTCGCGTGTGAAACAAACAGCTGCGTGGCTTAGATAGGGATAGAGTCTCGTTCGAATCTTCTCAAGCGAAAAGGCCACAGCCTTATGAACAGGCGCTACCGGACCTTGCCCTCTCACCCGAAAATTTGAAAAAGGCAGGCACGCGGTCATTGTTTCGAGATAAAGAATCTTCACAAGGGCACGGAAAGGCAAGAGATGCAATTTTTCGGGGCTTGTTTATCGCATCACATGGTCTGCTAATGGTCCTTCGGCCCCCAACAAAGTTTGACGAGGGCGGGGGTTGGGTCCCAGTGGAACCCAGCCTGGTCTCGACGCCATTTGTCTGAACAACCTCAGCTTGATCGAACCCGCCGGTTTGAGTAGCACGTTCTAGCGAACTCTCTGGCTAACTCCCTGTCTTGAACCACGTGGGAGGAGTGCCGGGTACATGAGCCGCGCCTAGAAGGACAGAGGCAAAGGTCTTGTACAACACACGTTTGCGGTTCGACTCCCTGAATAACTCATAGAAAGCGTTACTAATTGAGAAAAAGCAGTTTAGAATCTGGGCAGTGATTTCTCTTTGCGTCCCATTGTCACGGTTCATGACGTCCTGGATTAAAGCTTATCGACTACGGGTGAAGTCGCACGTGGATGATTATTCGCAGAGGCCTGATCCTGCAACTGCACCGCAGAGATGCAGGAAACAGTGGACCGGTAGGATGCATCACCATCCACTACCCGGCCCTCCAAAGGCCGAAGGCTGAGAGTACACTAGCCTACATGTGGTAGCCAACCCGGACTCGCATTCCCGCATGCCGCCGTAGCCAGCCTGATTTTCCATCATGGGAGCAGAATTTAACGTACAAAACCCCCATTCACAAGAGCCTCTTTCTTGTGCCGAAGAAACCTGCAGACTTATACCCAATGCGTTGCTGCCAAGATGGCCTCGCATTCTGATGCCGTGGAACTCAATCAGCGATACACCCGTTTGGGGAATGCTACGCCGTCTGATGGAGAATTTAGTCCAAGCATCATCTCTTATGACCCGATAGAGCCTGCCCCGGTACGTCGAAGGCCGCTTCCACCTGGTGCCAGAACCACGCTCGAGGAGCCGCTCTTGCTCGAGCAATCCCCGGATCCTCGCACCAGCATCGACGTTCATTTTGACAACTCTCAACATCGTTTCTTAGACTCAACACTCAAAGACGACTACATAACTTCGGTCCATCCGTACCACAGCCCCGGCCTAGACGGTGTTGGGAAGCAAATCGCGTACGATCCAAACCTCAAGCCAAAATCAATCACCCGCACAAACCTATCGCGCTATCTCAATGGATGGCTTGTCCATATCCCGGCGCTAGCCTCCACCGCAGCCATCATTTGGATCAGCTGGGAAGACTGGTACTGGTTTCCCATGGAAGGGCCCTGGCCTAACATAGGATTAACTGCCGATGTCATCAACAACATACTCCAGCTGCCCGCTAAGATTCACGAGCTTCTCATCGTTGCTTCATTCTCCTCCATCGCGATAGCAATGCTCCGTCGCCGACTGGTTGGTGGCGGCGTGAGTTTGGGGTTCCTTACCGGTGGTTATAGAGTTGGCGACATTCTCTACCTCGCCTCAAAAGCCTTTCGCCACTCTCAAGACCCCAAGAACCCCATCTCGTGGGAGTTTATCATTGCCCTTTTTCTTATCTTTGCCACTCTCATGTCCACAGTCGTTGGACCTGCATCGGCCGTCCTTCTTGTTCCGACCCCCGGATGGTTCCCATTGGCTCATTCCCTGGCGTTCAGCAACCTTTCCGACCGTTCGCTGCCGGTATTTTACGATTCGATCACGGAAAGAGTGTGGCCGCACACATTCAATGCAACACCGGATATATCAGAATGTAAGACTATAGATGGAATGTACGAAGCATGGTGTCCGGCTGGCGGCTATTCGGAAATATGGAACTGGGCCGAAAGCTACGGGGCGACCGATTTGAAGAACAACCTCACGTTCCAATTTCCCACGACAGACGTGCGGCGACATTTGGTACACGTCGAAGCCGATGGCAAATACAAAACTGTCCTGTCAACCACCACGTCCAACTTTTTCATGATGGGACTCGGTCTCATTCAGAAGTACATTGATGGCTACAATGTTGGACTTGTACACAGTAGCTCTCGTTACGAACTTACGCCCCGGCTGGTCAACTACACGCACCCCAACGACCGAGAATTGGACAGCCCAATCTACCAGCCCATGGTGCAGTCTAAATGCAGGGTTTACGACAAACAATATTTCACTGAGCCGGGTCAAAGCATGGCATATCCAACGGAGGCCATGAACTGTTTTGGCGACGGAGACTGCGAGAAAGTTCGGGACACTCCACCGACTTTCAAAGAGAAGTTTCTATTCACCAAAACCAAGGAGAATGACACGATCTCCACTCAGTACACTATAAAGGGTGGGAAAGTGCGCTCCGTGGTTCTCATTGCCGGACAGGTTCCAAATACAGATGATCACACAAAGGACATAGCCTACACCTGCAGTCTTCTAGCCACTTGGATCCCCTCGAACTTTTCCTTGGACCCCGCAGTCAGCGATGTTCTATACTCTAGCCTGAGTAATGCAAAGACACTACGGTCGGTTTATAACCAGACATCGGTTGAAGGGGCCCGCGTCATCGGGTTCAACCGCACCTGGCTTCCGTACCTAAATCCTTCGTACGAGATGACCACTGAAGATGGCATCAGCTTTAATACCTCAGCCGTGCTCAGAATCATCGACCTCATCAGCGGCTTGGGTTCCAAGGCTAGCAGTTCCAGGAAGTGGCCCATATATGATAGAGAGACGGAAGACGCGGAGCTGTTCCTCTCGAAGGTCTTCGGTGTCTACCTCACTGAGGCTTTAGCACGCACGGGAATGGCTAGGCCCATGATGATGATACGAGAGGGCGACGACGAAAAGATGCAAGGTATCGATTTGAATGCACAGTACACTAACTCCGATGGAACGTTCAACGTCGAGCTGCTCCACTCAAATCAAACTCAATGGAACTTTGGCAGGGGTGTTGAAGTGAGGAACTACACTCTAACCGACTTGTACGACAGGATTCTCCCCGGTCTTCTGAATTTCGACTTCGACGTCAGGAGATACGGGTACGGAACGGGCCATCAGCGGAAGACCGTTACCTTCGCACGGGTGATGATGTACATCTACCTAGCAACGGTTGCGCTCTACGCCTTCACAGTCGGCTTTGCACACGCTGTCGAGTTGACTGGTAGGGGAAGGAGGCTACGAGTCCTCAGTGTAGTGCCGTGGGCGGACCTACAGGACCTGATCGTTCTCGCGCTCAAGACGCCTCCTCCGAGAGATGCCGACCTTGCGGACGCTGCCGTGGGCGTCAGCTCCCCGAGTGTGTGGAAGAAGACGGTGAAGGCTCGAGCAGATGAGCAACATAATGTGCAGCTCGTGCTAAACGACGAGCCGGGGATGGAAAGGTTGGATGTCACTGGGAAAGAGAAGTACTTTTGATGGTTCCCGCTGTTTCGAGATTTCGTTGATTACCTCACTTCAACTCAATCTTGTTGTTCGCTCAATTAATTCGTCACTATGAAGCAACCATGTGCATCGAAGAAATTAATGATAGATAAACTACACAACTAGTCACCTTCTTCGGAAAAACTGTAAATATGACGCCAGGCGGCATCAAAATCACATCTGATGGCCATGTTCCCTTGGTACAGTCAGCATCGGGCTAGTTTGTAGCTTGAAAAGGTAACTTACTTACGGGAATTTCCTCAAGTCTGGGCATCTCTACCTTTGGTTTTCCTTTGTCTACGTTTTCCTGCACATCATTGGTTTTCAAAATTTGATTGGTCTGAACGCGCACGCGGACATGGTCCCTGAAGTATGAGGCCGTTGGATGGTGAACGCACGGAAGCGGAGTAGAAATTTGGATTAGTACCAATTCGACTCATCATGAGAGATGCAACTAGGAAGTAAATCTGCTCACATCACACTTGCTACTGGATTATTACAGAGAAACAAGAATCTGAGCCGATCATCGGCTTTGTAACGTCACTGCATCGGCCCAGTTTCACACGTCGCCCAAGGGTTACCGCTTGTGAAACGCTCAATCATTCCCCTGCCTAATACTTAGTCACCCAGCTGGGCCTCACCGAGCTCTCACCGCGTTCATTTATGGCAACCTGCCCCAAACCCGACGGCTCAATTCCGTCTCCCTGCAGGACTGCATGTAGGGATGCCGATCGTAGGCGTGCCTGCACAGTCTTCGCACTCGCACCTCAGCGGCTCGCCTCGCGAAGCGACGGATCCCGCGCGCAACAGGAACAGACGAAATGACATCAGAAAGCAACCGAATTGTCGGAAGTCCGTTCTCGTGCCAAGGGACAGGGCAGCGATCGAGTCACGTATGCGACCCTGAGGTTTCTGAAGCTCGATCTGACAGGTGATCTCGGACCGAGAGCCTGGCTTAAAAGGTGCATGCATCCGCGAATCTGGGGAACCGTTGGCCCACGATCAACCTAAATCTCATCTCGATTCACCATGAAAGAACCCACGCGCAAGCTGAGATATAATGTTGCCACCTCGGTCGATGGCTTCATTGCGCCCCCCGATGGGTCTACGGACTGGATTGTGATGGACTCAAACATCGACTTCGACGCGCTGTACGCGCAATTCGACGCGTTCCTGATGGGGCGCAAGACCTATGAGTGCATGTTCGCCATGGGCGAGCAGAACCCTTTGCGAAAACAACCAAAAGAAAATCTCACCGTCTTCAGTCGCACCCTGAAAGCGGAAGATCACCCCGCCGTGACGGTTGTGTCGAAGGATGTCATCGGGCACGTGGCGGAGTTGAAGAACGGCGAGGGCCGGGACATTTGGCTGATGGGCGGGGGCGAGCTAGCGGGCTTGTGCCTGAAGGCCGGAATGCTAGACGCGGTGGAGGCGGCCATCATGCCGGTCATGTTGGGGAAGGGAACACGGATGCTCGAGGAGGCTTCGCTGATGCCCCACGGCGGATTCAAGTTGGAGATGGTGGAGAGCAGACATCTGGACGCGAGCGGGATCGTTATGTGCAAGTACAATGTCAGCAGAGGGATGGCCTGCTCGCTTGGAGAAGCGTTGACATTTTGCTGATCCACGGATGGATAGGCTGAGCAGAAGCAGGGATTAAGACCCCACCCCAAGCAACGAAATCCCCCCACAACTGATAACGCGTCGCGTCGCGCAACCTGCATACTACATAATATGTATCATCCTAGTTAGCTAGGTTTTTCACTACTATAACGATCGAAATAAAATCTAAAAAAAATACTATAATATTTTATATACTTAGTTATACCCCTAATAACCTCACTAGTACTATTATAGCTATATAGGGTAGTTAGCCTGTTTTTATAGCTACGAGAGAATAAGGGGTATTATATACTACTATTTATAGCTATTTAAAAGGTGCTATATTAAAATATAAGTTAAAAGTATATAAATAACGCCTAAGTATAAAGTAGGAGTTAGCTCTAATAACTTAGGTTTTTATATAAAGCTCCTTAAGCTTTACGCTTAGCTATTAATATGTATAAATGTTTACTAAATATATCTTTTATGTTACTAGTGATATATAGCTACTTAGGAGGAAGTAGATAGAGGGCTTTTTATACTAAAACCTAGCTATTAAGACGCTTAAAGTATAGAAGATTAATACTTAACGCGTTAAAGATATTACTATTAATAATATTAAGTAGTTTTTTATGATTTTTAACCTTTTAGAGGTTAAGAAGATATTAATAAGCTTTTAATAGAATATAGATAAAATAGGAATTATAAAAGGGATATAAAAGGATAATTTAGTACTAAGATATTCTAGAAAACTTTTAATATTTATCTAGAGCTTTAAGGATTATATTTAGACGTTTATTATTAAGTATATTTTAGCAAATAAGTAAAGCTTACTTTTACTTATTATCTTTAAGGGTAAAACTATATAGTAATAGTAGTTCCTTTAGGATCTTATAAATTTTACTTTATAGTATTTTATATTATTAAAGAATAGATAGATATTAAATAGTATAAGTATTAAGTAGCTAGAGAAGGTATTCTTACTTAGAATAGCTTTAGAGGCTAAAAGATTATATTTTAAGCATCTTCTTATTATAGATAGCTATAGAAGCTATATCTCTAATAAGTTTATATAGAAATATTATATTAATAATGTTTATTTAGTATGCTTATTAGCTTATTTATTATATTTTATATAGCTGCTAGATATATTAGTTTTTTTGCTTCTAAAGGGGTCTTATAGATATTATTTAGAGGAATATAACTATATATTTAACTTAGTATTAATTAGTAAGTAAAACTTCCTCTAGTACTATTTATATATTTATAGTAATACCTTCTAGCTTTATATTATTAAGGTAAGCTAGAAGGTAATAGGTATATAGCCTATTAATATATTAAAGCTACTTATAAGTAGGTTTTTTTATACCCCTATAGTAATTAATATTCTAAAGGCCCCTATATAGCATAAGAAGCTAGTAGATATTATAGAGGGTTTTAAGAATAATATTATAAAGATACTAAAGTCTTCTATTAATTTACTATAATATAAATAGTTATTTAATAATAATATAAGGGGTAAAATGAGGTTATAATAACTTTAGCCTAACCTAGTTATCTATATCTTATTCCTAGAGAAAATTAGGAAGTAATTAGACCTTAATAATATAGTTACAGCTAATAACTAGTAGATTATTTATATACTTAAAACTTAGGTTAAAAAATATAAGCTAAAACTAAGAGGAAAAGTTAAGCTAAAACTAAATAAGTAATTTATAATTATTAAAGATATTTAGAAGAAGTAATAGGAGGTTTAGAACTATCTAATTAAGTTAGAAGTAGTATTAATTAATAGCGATTCTTCTAATAATAAGGAGAGTATAAAATTATATATTATTATTGCAGATTAATAGAGATATTTAGCAATATATTAAAATATAATTATTGTGGTGAGGGTCTAAATACATGAAAATTGCGTTATTAGTTGTGGGGGGATTTTGTTGCTTGGGGTGGGGTCTTACAGTTGACTGAGGAATACCCCAAAAGTTGCATTTTCAACCTCACGAATATCCAAAGCATGGACAAATTGATAATTCCGTATTGATCGCTATTGAAGCTGGTAATGATGACACGATCGATGACTTGCATGTTCATTTCTCGACATGGCCAATCCCGTGACAATTTGATACTGCCAGCACGTCAAAAAGGACTTTTGTACGATCCGTACCGCGCGATCACGCCACGATTTATAATCGAGGTCACTAAGGAACAACCTGAAGCCCGATTGTACCTCGAGTTTGTCAGTCTTAACCCGTCGGATAGATTGCGGGTCTGAAGGATTCTGGTCGCCTTCGATGACCGTGTGGGATAGGCATGACAGCGAGCTTAAGTCCGCCGCGGGCGATCTTCTTACCTCCGCTAAAACCCCAGTTACCGTGGTAGTATGATCGCATACAGCAGCATCTGGCGTCATATTAGGTAGACATCTTCCATCTCGTGTGCACCTTCACAATCGTTCATTTCACACCAACCCGCCGGGGAAAATCTCACCATGTCTCCCAACAGCAATCAACAGACGGTTCTCATCGTAGGTGGCACCGGTAAAGTTGGCCGGCAAATCACCAAGCTCCTGGCCAACACCGATACCCCCACCTACCAGTCCTCCCGGAGCGGCGCATCCACCACGGAGCCGGGGGCCGAAAATGTCAAGCCGATCGCCTTCGACTGGGCCGATGAGAAGACGTGGGCCGCGGCCTTGAAGTCCGGCGCAACAAGCGTCTTCCTCGTAGCGCCGCCCGTGCTCGACATGCTGCCCCCAATGCAGTCCTTTATTGACCAGGCGCGGCTGGCTGGAAAGGCCAAGCGGTTCATTCTCTTGAGTGGAAGTCCGATGGAGGCAGATATCAATGGCCCCGCGATGAGTCGGCCGCATGCGTACCTGAAGGAGCTTGGTGACAGGGGTGAGGTGGAATGGGCCGCGCTGCGACCGACATGGTTCCAACGTGAGTACAAGTCAACTGAAAAAGATGAGATGGATGCTAATGAAATGGCAGAGAACTTTGCTGAACAGCTGAATCACATCAATTCCATCAAGGACGAAAGCACTGTCTACTCCGCCACAGCAGACGGAAAAATTCCATGGATCGCGACCGAGGATATTGCTGCGTGCGCATTCCAGCTGCTTCTACAAGATGACGCACCCAACGACGAATATCTGCTGTTGGGGTCGGAGCTACTAAGCTACGATGACGTACGTGTTCAACAGGTCCGTTAACAGAGGCCATTGATGTCTAACTTTGGTGTTCAGATTGCCGAAATTCTAACCGAAGTGCTCGGTCGCAAAATCATACACAAGAACCTCTCACGAGAGGGGCTCGAGGATCGATACGTAAACTACGGCCTGCCGCAGGACTACGCGGAGATGATGGGTGCCATGGACACGAACATCAAGAATGGGAGCGAGAACCGGACGAACAGCGTCGTCCTAGCAGTGACTGGCAAGCAGCCGAGGAAGTTCCGCGACGTAGCCAAGGAGCTGAGGAATGTTTGGGCGACGGAATCGTGAACCGCTACGTAATTGGCGGGGTTGGTTGTGCCTGAAATGAAGCGTCTCGTAGATCTGCAAACGCTCGCGAGGTGAAATGCCCCATTCGCAGACAAAGATGTCTATTGTCTCGGAAATTATGCCACATGGAAATTTGACCCAGCTAGAAAACAGGGTTGGGAAATTGAAAAAAGGTTTTTGTTTTCAGTCAGCGACAGCTAGTGTCCGTTTCCAGCCGAAATGTTCGCACATGCTTGTGCGGGGGACCCGCGCTAGGTTGAAACAAGTCATGAGATCACAGGTACTAGTCCGCAGATGTGTAAACCTGCAGGGCGAATGGACCTCTTTCTTCACGCTCAATATTGCTCTAGAAGTTTCATCCTCAATTTGGCCATGAGATAAACCCTCAAACTCGAATGTCGTCAACATGGAATCCTCGTTCGTAGACATTGAGGATGATCGGCCGACAACCCCTGGGAACGGACCGGAGTCCGGCGGCGAGAGGCCGAATCCACTCACGTACCCGAAAAGCACCATGCCATTCAGTCAGGACCTGTTCGAGAGCCCAACAACAGAGTATCGCGGGTGCCCATTATGGGCATGGAACGGGACGTTGGAAAAGAAGAGGCTGCTGCGCCAAATCGACTACCTCGAAGAAATGGGCATGGGTGGATTTCACATGCATGTACGGACCGGACTTGACACCGCTTACATGGGCCCAGAGTTTATGGATCGGGTGCGGGACTGCGTCGACTACGCCGAGAGCAAAGGCATGCTCGCCTGCTTGTGAGACGCATGTGACCCAACGACGATGGGCTGGAATTGCTAATTCTCATTTAGATACGACGATGACAGATGGCCGTCCGGGGCTGCTGGGGGCAAGGTGATTGAACAGTACCCTGAACACAAGACTAAGCACATCTTGTTCACGCTTCATCCTTATGGGACTGTCGACTTAGAAGGGTTTGTTATTTGAGAACTGGTGATGAAAGCTGGCTGACATCCTCTAGTGAATGCTCTCCAAGTTCGGCAAAACCATGCCGAAGTGAGGAAGGATACCTCCTCGCGAAATTCTCAGTTACTCTGGATGAAAATGGACGACTCATATCAAGCCGAAAGTTGGACAATGAGGAGGATGCCGATCCTGGGGGTAGGGTATGGTACGCCTACGTCGAGCACAATCCGCCGTCACCTTGGTTCAACGGCCAGACGTACATCGACACAATGAGCACTGAAGCCATGGGCCGCTTTATTGAGAGCACTCATGAGGTGTACAAGACAGCGGTCGGAGACAGGTTCGGCTCGACTGTGCCGTGCATCTTTACGGACGAGCCCCAGGTTGCCATCAAGAGTCAACTATCCAGCCCTGACGGCCTCGAAGATGTCTTCATGCCATGGACGCAGGACCTGCCCGATACTTTCAAGGATGCGTTTGGCAGCGACGCCGACCTGATCAGCGGGATTCCAGAGCTTTTCTGGGACCTTCCAGGAGACACACCAAGTTTGACACGCTACCGCTTCCCAGCGCCTCCACAAGGGCAAGTAAATTAACAACGCAAATAACCTAACCAAGCAAAGTGAGGCTATCACTACCACCTAATCGATTAATTCGATATCCCTTAATTAAATTGAAATATTTGATATCTTATATTATTTATAGATTAACTAATAAGAAGCTATAGATCAGCCCCTACTTTAGTTTTTTAAGTATAATTAGTTACTAAAATATAACGCTATTAATAACTTATTAATTACTATATATAATAATAAAGATATTTAGATAGCCTTTATAATACTAATTAATACCTAATTAATATAAAACTTTCTAAGGAAGTAGAAGTTATTATAGTGGTTTAAATAATATAAATAATATTATAATTAGATACTATTTCTAAAAGTTATTTATTACTTTAGCTTATATATATTATTTATACTTCTTATTATTTTTTTTATTTTTAAAGTTAAGATATTAACTACTACTACTACCTCCTTATTAACTAATAATATATATATATTATTAACTATTATATGCCTATATATCTCTATATAGATTATAATTACTTTACTTATTATTATCCCTCTAAATCCTATAATTAATAACCTACTAACTATTATTATTAATAATAAATAATATATACTTAAAGTATAGCTTTTATATAAGAGAGGGTAAGGTTAATTTAGTTAGATTTAAAATTATAGTAACTTCCTTATTAAGGTTATTTAGAGATATATAGTAGGGTCCTACTAGAGTTACTAGTAATATAACGCTAAAAGCTAGCTAAAAGTCTTTAGTATTACTACTATATCTGCTTTATAAAAGCACTTACTATAGTATATTAACTTAAGCTTTTTCTCTATAATAATCACACTTTAATAAGGCTAAAGTACCTATATAATCTATAAGATCTCTCCTTAGTTAGATAAGGACTTTAATAGTATTCTAATATTATTATTAATAGCTATATCTATACTACTTTCCCTAAAGAGACTCTAACTTAGCTATATAAATATACTTAAAGCTAAAATAACTACTCTATATAATCTCTATATAGCTTTAATTATTTCTACTAACTTCTTATTTACTTACTTTAAGAACTCCTACTTCTAGTAAATACTATAGTATTATAGTATAGAGATTACTAATAAGATACTATAGAGTTATTTATCTATTTAGAACTATTTTAATAATATCTACTACTATAGTAAGAACCTAGTAATTAAAGAACTTCACGTAATAAGGTTAAAAATATATCTATTATTTAATTTATAGATATCCTTAAATATTTACGCCTTTATAGGGGTTATTAATTACTTTATTAATACTAATAGTGCCCTATAATCCTATCTTCTAGCCTTCTATTAATATTATAGTAATTATAGTAATACTACCCTTATAGTAACCTTTATTAATATTATTAACTACTATTATATCTAAGATTAAATTAGAGTGATTATCTTTAATAATACTATAAATAATAATATCTACTTCTAAGCTTTCTATAGAGAACTAAACCTAAAGATAATAGAGATAGACGTTTAAGCTTAATATATATAGTGTTATAGCTATATCCTTAATCTCTTAGCTTAAGTGTTCCTATTTAGTATTAATAAGGAGACTCTATATACTAAGTTATAGTTCTATAAGCTTAAAGGTTATAATAATAATCTAAAGTATTAGTAGTAGTTTAAACCTATTAGCTAGCTTTATAATATTATTAAATTTATTTAGTTATCCTTATAACGCTATAAATAGTACTAAAAGGCTATAGTAGAGGTTAATAAAGACTCTAACTTCTAGATCTTCTTAGAGTTACACTAAGAAGCCCTCTTTATCCTAAATAATAATACTTACTAGAATAGTATATATCTTATAATCTAGAGAGCTATAGAGAAAAAAACAGAGATTTAAGCTTTTATACTTTTAAATAATAATAATAATAATACTAAGTAATATATCTCTAAAGAAAACCTTCTATTCTTAGAAGATTAGAAAATTTTAAGTAAAATAAGTATAATTTTAGAGCTTTTTTACTAATAAATAAAGAGGTATAAAAGCTAAGGTATTAATAATAGTTATAGTTAACTTTAAGAGGTTATAATAAGTATAAAATATTTTTTTTATATCTTATTAACTAAAAGGACTATTATAACGCTATAATCTCTCTATTTATTAATAATAATACTAAAGATTAATTATAGTAGTTATAGAGATATTTAGGCTAAGGTTAATATAACTAATTTTATATATAAGCCCTCTTAACTTATATTTATAAAAACTAAATATTACTAGCTTTATAATTAGCCTTATAATTTAACTCCTTTAATAAGAAGTAGTAGTTCTTCTTCTATATTAGTATTAAACTAATATAGTAGAAGTTTTTTTTATATTATAATAAGATAAAAGAGTTATTATTATTTTCTATAGTATTAATCTTATATCTATTATTAGGTATTTTATACTTATAAGATATATAGCGTTATAAATACTAAGAGGGATAAGTTAATAAGGCTCTTAAAAGCTTTAGAGATTTCTTTAATAAGTAGTATTATTAATTTAAGCTAGAAGTAGTAGTATTAGCACTAGATAGGTAGCTAGTAGTTATCCCTATTAATATTAAAGCTTAAGATAATAATAATAGTTACTACTAGTAGTAAGTTAATAGCTAGTACTACTATATACTACTTTAGGTTAATAAGCTTAATCTCTACTTCTAAAACCCCCCTAAAGCTATTAATAATCCCCTTAAGTAGTAGCTAGACTACTTAGAGATATACTTAGTACTCTTTAAGCTAGCGATTAATATCCTCGCTATTCTTATAATATCTACTAACTATAAGAGGGCTTTTAGCTAAGCTAAGTTAACCCTTATATTATAGAAGCTCTTAATAAAGCCTAGTATTATAGAGAGTCTCTAGCTAATAAAGAACTAGCTAAAGAGGGGGGTTATACTACTTAATAATAACTTTAAGCTATTAGGAATAGTATAAATAGCTTTAAATAGGTATAATGTAGTTTTATATAGTAATTGATTTGTTTTGTTTGTATATTAGCTAAGTAATCAAAAACACTAAAAAAAAGAGCTAAGTTAATAAGTATAGGGGTCAAAATTGCTTTGATTGCCCTTGTGGAGGCGCTGCCGCTTCCATGACCACATAAGTGAGCGCTTCGTCACCTCGTTCCTTGAACTTCTCAGCACCTGGTGCAAGAAGAATAATATTCTTCTGAATGGTCATATGATGGAAGAGCCGACACTCCGACTACAAACAACCGCCCACGGCGAGGCCATGCGATGCTACCGAAATCAGTCACTGCCCGGAATGGACCTGCTCAACGACGGGGTAGAGTACAACACCGCGAAACAATGCACCAGCGTCGCGCGCCAAAACGGGATACGCGGGGCTATGAGCGAGATCTACGGCTGCACGCACTGGTACTTCAGCTTTGAGGGACACAAGGGCTGTGGAGACTGGCAGGCCGCCCTCGGCATCACGTTCCGAGTACAGCATTTGAGCTGGTACAGCATGGCGGGCGAGGCAAAGCGGGATTTTCCTGCGAGCATCAACTATCAGAGCCCGTGGTACAAGGAGTACAAGTATATCGAAGACCACTTCGCCAGAGTCGGCGTCGCCATGACCCGCGGGCGCGCCGTGACGCGAGTGGCCGTCATTCACCCCATCGAAAGCGCTTGGCTTTGTTTCGGACCGAACAACAGTGGCGATGACGAACTCGGGCGACGGGATCAGTACTTCGCTGAGTTGACGAACTGGCTGCTTCAAGGGCTGGTCGACTTTGACTTTATCTCCGAGACTCTGTTGCCCAGTCAGATCGGAGAGGATGTGTCTGCATCACTGAAAGTTGGCCATTGTAGTTACGATGTGATCATTTTACCTCAGCTGAGAACCATTCGCTCAACTACGCTCAGCATTGTCAAGAGGTTCGCCGCTGCTGGGGGCAAGGTCATTATCGCTGGTAATGGGCCAAGCCTAGTTGACGCCCAGGCCGTATCCCCGGATTTGAGCCTGGACATTGAGCCCTGTACGAAGTTGGCATGGGATCAGGCTGAAATATTGAACAACCTCTCCGAGAACCGGGATGTGGCCGTTGAAGTGAAGGATGGAAAGCCGGCACAAACTCTGCTTTATCAGATGCGTGAAGATGGCGAAGAAAGATTTGTCTTCATCTGCAATACGGACCGTAGCAAGCCCCACGATACCACGGTCAAGATCAAAGGCGACTGGGAAGTTGAAGTCTTGGACACATTCAAGGGCTCAACGCATCAGCTCAAGGCAGAAATTGACGGAGGCTGGACAGTCTTCGACCACAGGTTTGAAGGATGTTCCAGCCTATTGCTCCGTCTATCTGCAGTGCCAGCTGAAAAGCTCTCCTTCGTTGATGTTGCCGGCGCTGTGACTTTGTCACCACCAAAAGCGGAGTCAGTCGAGCTGAAACTCGAGGAAGTGGTGTTATCCGAGCCAAACGTCTTGCTATTGGACTACGCCTGCTACAGAATCGACGATGAGCCATGGGAAGACTCGAATCGCCAAGAGATTCTTAAAATTGACAACGAGATCCGGTCCCGGCTGCGACTGCCAGCAAAAGGCATGGCATGGAAACAGCCATGGAGTGTGCCCCCATCAAAACGCTTGCCAAGGGTCTATGTTGATCTCCGCTTCGAGTTCGAATCAGAGCTCATTATCAAAACACCTACCTACCTGGCGATGGAGAACCCCGAAAACGCCAGAATCACAATCAATGGTCATAAGCTGCCCGTGTACGACGCGAAGCTGTCGTGGTGGGTCGATGAGGACATCAAGACTGTGCCGGTGCCGAAGAGGGCCATCCGCAAGGGAAAGAACGTCATTGAGCTCAGCATGCCGTTTGGTGTCTTGACGAACCTAGAGAGGATCTACTTGCTGGGCAGCTTCAGCATAGATTTCAAGAACAACAGGCCGATTGTACGAGAACGCCGACAGAGTCTAGGCTGGGGAGACGTCGTCGCGCAGGGACATCCGTTCTACGCAGGAAACATGACTTACAACTGCAGCTTCTCGCTCAACACGCGGTCCAACGTCACCCTTTCGATCCCACATTTTGCCACGCCTGTGGTCAAGGTTCAATGGGGCAAGGAACAGAGCGACCACATCGCACTTCGACCCAGAGCTCTGGATCTAGGGGAACTAGATGGCGGGAGGCATGATATCACCATCACAGCCTTTGGGTGTCGGTACAACGCTTTCGGCCACATTCACTTGGCTGATGGAATCCCGGGATGCTCTCCCGAGCAGTGGCGGAGTAAGTAATCTCACTCAACAAAGTGCATTTGCCTTTTTGCTGACAGGAACAAAGCTGGCGGTGCAGCTTGGAGCGATGAGTACATGTTGAAGCCCGTAGGAGTGTTGGAGAAACCGTCCATGCGAGTCGAGCCAAAGGCCGATGCCGGCGAGGACTGGGTTGTACTGACTGAATAACGTAGAGGGAGAATAATAATAGCTAAGGTGCTGTCTAACGCAGAGATCACTATAATTTAAAGATACGTAGGCGGATAAAAGAATTTCACTGTCTTTTAGCAACCCCTACGCTGGTTCCAACTGTGAGATCTTATGGTAAGGTAGTTTGATTATGTGTCATCTCGATGCTGACGACAACTTGATGGTCTTTCCACTACATGTAGGTATTGGACGTGTACCGTCTGTCGAGGAAGATGCCTAAACTGTCCAGCTATAACTGACCAACTCTTATAACACGCTTTTCCATTGCCTGCAGTATCCTGAATTATCAAACACATTATTGCCTATAAGAACAGGGGATTAATTATTTAATTATTTAACCCCTAAAGAGCTCAGGCAGTTGCCTAATCCACAGCCCTATTCACTCTACAACCCCCTAGGCAATCAATCTATTGCTAAACAATAGAATTAGCCTGACGTATAATCAAAGTTAAGGTTAATACTAGAGAAGAGGGTTTAACATTTATTGTAAACTAACTATAACGTATATATAGTATTTATATGAATAAAACAGCTTAATTCCTTCTAAATTAGAGTTTAATATAAAAGGTTTTTTAAGGAGTAGATCCTAATATTAAGTTTATAGTTACAACGCAGCCCCCCCGCAAAAAGACTACAGCAAAATTCACCCTATACGCAGGCATAATTCTAGAAACACTATATAGGCACTTTAACCTATACCCTCTACTAATTAAGGAAAACAGTACAAAAACCCTATATATTCCTACTAATAAGCAAACCTTATATAAAGTTAAATACACACTCTAGCTAAATAGACTAATAGAATAGTAATAACGCTAGCCGCATAGTATAAAGCTAGTAGCACTACATATAGTAGGGCTAATTATATTAAGACTAAAGGGGTTACTAAGGCTCTTATAGCTTAGTAATACTACTAAATAGAGATAACTCCTTAACTAAAGAGGTTATTATAAGAAGTTCTCATAGCTAGAAGTATAAAAAGCTCTACTACTATATATAGAGCTTTATACTTTTCCCTTTTCTTTTTCCTTACTAACCTATAATAAATCTTTTATAATATCTACACTATATAAAGAATATAAGAATACTAACCCTATATAAAGTACACCCTTCTTTAAGAATATAACTAAGGATATTACTATATAGAATAATATCTATATACTAAATAAAACCTTTAAGTTTAATATATACTCTATCCCTAATTAAAAACGCTTTATTAAAGTTATATTAAATAGAACTTTTAGTAATACCCCTCTAGAGGACTTTATTTACTAAGTAATTATAATAATAAGAAGACTTAATAACCTTAGTATAAAAGCTATATATATCTCTAGCTATCCTAAAGAGTAGCTTTTCTTTATATAAACCTTCTATAATACTAAGATAGATATAGCTTAAGCCCTAGCATAAGCCTAATAAGGCTTCTAAGTAGTAAGCTAATATTAAATACTCTTTAGGGAAACAACATATAAATATCAGTAAGTACGCTTTACACTAACTAATAGAGAGAGCGTTACTAATAATAGCATAGCTATAAAGGCGTTAGCTAGCCTAATTAAATAAGAAGAATAGCAGATAGCAAAGCAGTAATAGGGATAGTATTTAATAGTAGCATAAGTAATATATAAGAGAGAGGATAGGTTAATAGTTTAATAGTTAGTAATTAAGTAATTAAGTAATTATAAACTATATTATTACTAAAGTGAAGTTAAAGATAGTGAAGTTATTAACTAATATGTATATATAAGTGCAGCTGAGGTTAGGAGAGTTACAATCACATAACTGAAAGCTATATATATTATTAGGAAGCGTAAAGTTAGGAGGTTTATCGCTCTAAGTAGGTAAAAATCATAGTAAACAGCTAGAGGCTATAAATCCTAATATATTAGAATATTATTAGTTTAAATAAATAGGTTAAAAGTAAGTTATTTTATACTTTCTTCTAAATATAAAACTATTTTAGATATTTAAAAGTATTATAATATACTCCTCTAAGTTTAAAAAAGCTTAAAAACTTTAATTTTATATAACTAATACTATAAAATCTAAATATATATATAAAATACTATAAATAGATATAAAAAGAAGTAATTAATAAAAAAAACTAATAAAAAAATAACTTTATAGCTTTATTATTAAATTATAAAAAAGAAAATAATTTTTTCTTTTATATATTTTTTATTATAATTAAGATTATAAGTATTAAAATAGTAATTAATATTACTATTTTACTTAATAGAAATAGAGGCTTTTTATTAGCTTAAATAAGAAGGTTAAAGTAGTTATTAAAGTAGTAAAATAATAGTAATAATAATATCTCTTATATTATTTTTATTTCTTAATTTTCTTTTTTTTATTTATATTATAATTAATATATATATTACTTATTTTATATCTATATATAAGTATATAGTTATATAGTAATTATAATACTTATTATTTAATTATAATCCTATTTTTAATACTAATTATATTATTTAGATATTTTTTAAAAAGACTAAAGCTAAATATATAGCTATAATAACTAAAATAAGAACTACTTTTATTAATAAGAAGTAAAAAGAGAGAGAGAAAAAAAAGAGGAAAGTAATAATACTTTTCTAGTTTTTTTAGAGCTTAAAAGCTTTATACTTAAAAGTAAATTACTTTATTTCTATTCTATTATTTTAAAGTTCTCTTATTATTATAAACTTTTTACTTTATTTTATTATTCCTATAAATTAATTACTAACTTAAGTTATTTTATAAAAGTTAAAACTAATAAGTTTAAAAAAAGTAAAAAGTTTATAAGGAATAAAAAAGCTAAAGAGATATATAATTTATAGTTTATAACTCTTATTCCTCTATTTATTTATAAATTATACTAAAAATATAAGTAGAGTATATCTCTAATTTATAGTTCTAATTAAGTTATTATATTATTTATTAACTTCTAAATAGAAATAAAAGTTTTAAAAGTTAAAAATTAAGAAAAAGAGTAGCTATTACTACTAAATAATAAGATTTACTTATTTTATTTATAAAATATTTAATAAAGTATATCGCTTAATATATATATACTTAATATAAAATAAAGAAGTAAATATACTCTTTATAAAAAAAAAAAAACTATATATCTTTATACTACTATTTATTTCTATATTAAAGTTTTAATTCCTTAAAACTATATATAAAAGTATAGATAAAACTATATATTCTATACTATAATATTTATATTATTAATTATTTAGCTAACTATCTACTAAATTATCCTTATTCTTAAGAGAACTATACTCTAAAAAGCCTTTAAAACTTATAATAAAGCTAAAATAAAAGCTAAAGTAAAAGCTAAAACTAAAATAGAAAGTAGAAGTAATAATAAAATAACTATTAAAACTATAGCTCTTTTTTTAGTATTAGCTATTATTTTATTAGTTAAGCTTATTATAGAGGATATATTAATCTCTAGTATTTTATATATTAATTTATCTTTTAAAGTAATTATTAGTCTCATAAGACCAGCTAGCTAGTAGGGCACTATAGGCAGCAAATATCATATTATATTAACTGCATTAGTAGTAATATATATAAGGTTAACTGCATTAGAGGTAGTAGCTGTAATTACAGCATTAATCGCAGAGGCTAGCACCTTATATAATCACTAATTATATAAAGCGCGCCTAGCTTAATTAACACTATAATAAGCTAGTATTACTAACACTAGCAACTTTCTCTTTTTACTAGTATTAATATAATTAATAGTAACTATAATATAATTCAAAAAGAAGTTATTAAATAATATATAACGTAAAGAGCAGTAATTACTAGTAATTATAGTAATTACCTATAACCCCTACTATAGTAGTTACTCTATAACTATTACTTAATCCTACTCTAAACTAATGCTAGTAATTAGCACTACTTAGGCCTATATAACCTATCCCTCTATCTATATTATTACTAAGTTTATATTAAGGAAGTATATAAAGTATTAGTTAGGCTTCACTTTAGTAAAAATATTAGTAAGGTTATTATCACTATTAATCTATTATATTTTATATAGCTTATAATATTTATATAACTACTATAAAGCTATAATATTAATTATTAAACACTTCTCTTTTATAATACCTAACTTAATAAAGTATTTATATAGTAAATATAAATTAGTATAAATAATAATAAATATTAGAGGTAAGTTAAGCTGTTTAGTAATTATTTAAAAGGTTATAAAGATAGTATAAGCTATATTAATACTAGTAACTATACTATAGACTTTAGAAACTAATACACTTTAAATAACTTACTTACTCTTTATTAAACTAAAATAAATAATATTACTATTAATTATAAACTTATTCTTATTAAAAAGAGTCTTATTAATAAGAATAATAGCAAAACTAAGCTATAATATTAGGTCAGCATTATTAGCAAATAAGCTATTAATAAAAACAAAAAGTTTAATAGTTAATAAATTAATAAGTATAAATATTAACCTTTATACTAGCAAAGCTATCTACTACTATAGTTATATATTAAAAGCTTTAATATTATTAAGCAAAAGGTCTTAATACTAAATAGCAGTTAATAGATTATAATATACCTTAAGCTAGCAGATTAACGTAATATACACTCTATATACGCATTATTTAATATATTACTTCTTAATAATATTAAAAGTAGTATTAGTATTAATAAAAGCAAGCTTCTTACTTTAACCCTTCTAATAGAAGATAATAGTTCCTAACTTATTAATACTAATAACACTACTATTAAATATTAATAATTAGTTAATAATAAGTTATTACTTAGCTTTTACTATAAATAAAGCTTTAATTAAAGCCTCATCCTTATAAGCTAAAAAACTAATATTAGTAAAGCCTAAAATATTATCAGTTTATATACTAATAACTATAAAATCAGAGTTAATAGCAGAAAGGACTAAAAAGTAGGAATTATAGCTTAAAATAACTATCTAGAGAACTTCTCTATAATAATAGCTATATATAGCCTACTAATAAGTACTAACCTTAGTAATACTATAAAACAGCTTAATAACTCTTATAATAATACCTTCTAAGTACTAATTATAAATCTAAATAGGTAAATATATAAAGATTATTCTATTAAGTTTTATTACTAACTAAATATATACCTATATTATATTATAAAGCTAGAAGATCTTACTAAAAAGTAGTAACTATAAAGTAATAGTAAAAATAAAGCGTTAGCTTATATACTATATTATTAGAGATTATATTAAAATTACTTCTTTATTATTATTAGTATATTCTTAGATAACAAAGCAGGACTTCTCATAAAGCTTATTAATATTCTTACTTTTAATCTTATTAACTATTTATAATTAGAAGATATAGATATTTATATACTTAATAGAGTTATATATAACTATCTTAAAGATACTTTAATTAATAAATCCCTTAATTTTAGCCTTATTAGATTACTTAAAAGGGTAGCTAAATATATTAATCTTACCTACTTTATAGAGCTATATAGCTAAGTTAAGGTTAGTATATTCCTTATTAGTTATAAAGACTTTATTAATAGTAAAGAACGTAATAGTAGTATTAATATTATTAACCTCTAATATAAAGTTAATACTAGAAGTAGAGTTAATATTAACTATCTTTACTATAAATATCTATCTTTATAAACTTTAGTATAGCTTACTTAGAAGTAGTTTTAAGCGTTCTTCTCTTTTATAAAGCTAGCTATATCAGTATAATAGTAATAATACTAATACTAGTAATCCTCTTTAGTCTTCTTTTATTAGTATTACTAATACCTTAAAAGTATTTAATAGAGAGTTAGTATTAGTAATATTTTTATCTAAGTTATTATAAAAAAGCTTAATATAAGTTAACTAAAACGTTCTTAATTTATAAAATAAGTTAAATATATAATCCTCCCTATTAATAAAGAGAAGCTTATATAAGCTAGCCTAACCTTTATTCTTACGCTATATAAGAATATCTAACTATAGTAAGAAGGCTAATATTAATAATATACTTAAGCTATTATAGAAAATAAGAGTATTAAAGACTTAACACTTAGTATATATATAGTAGAGTTTATTAGTAGCCTTTTATATAGCTTCTTAACGCTTAATAATACCTAAAAATAACACTAAATCCTTAGTTACTTAAGAGTAAATACTAAAAATAAGTAGAGTTAAGATTAAACTATTAAGCTTAATAGTATTATTAATAGTCTTAATAGTTATCTATAAAGCTTATTTATAAGAGATAAAAAGGTCTTTAGTATAAATAATATTATAAGTATAGTATAAAATAGTATAATAATATTTAACCTTACTAATACTATAATAAGCCTTAATAAGGACTTCTTTAATAGTAATCACTAGAATATAAATAGTATACTTAAATTTATAGCTATAGAAGTTAATATTAATATCTATAATAATAAAATTTAGAAAGCCTTAATATATATTAATCTAGTATATATATAAAGCCTCCTAAATATATTAAGCTAATAGATCTTTAAAGAAACAGGCTATATTAAAGCTAATAACACTATTAATAATATAAAGCATTAGTTTATTACTATTAAGATATATAATATCTATAAAGATCTTATAATTAAACTTATAGTTATTATAAAAAGTAAATCTAAACCTTTTAGGTTAACTAGTATAAAGTTAATAATATTAGTAAACTTTAGTTAGATAAGTAAGAAAGTTTTTATTAACTTTATACCTAGCTTTAATAAAGATATATTAAAATCTAATAACTAATAGGTAGCTAAAATAGTAATAAAGTTATTAAAATTTAACCTTACTAAAGTAGTAGTAAGTAATTAACTATTCTTATTAGAGAAGTATCTAGGGATACCCCTATTTATAGATAACTAAAACTCTAAGGTCTTTCTACTTTATAATATTATTAAGGTTATTAAATATAACTTCTATTTTATCTATATTATAAAAATAATATAGAAAAGGTATATTTATTAGTATAATATAAAAAGTAATAAGACTAAGTAGTATAAGAACTTTAATAGATCTTAGTAAGTAGATAGAGTTACTAAAGCTAAATCTAATAATAGCTACTCTTATAGTGTTAACTTTAAGGTTTAATATTAATTATTAAAATATAAGGACCTAAAGTTAGCTTACTATTAAATATTTAAAGGTATTAATATTAAATAGAATACTTTAAAAGATTATTAACTTATACTTTCCCTTAAAAGAGAACTATAAAGTATATTTTTTAAGCTTAATTATAGTATATTAATCCTACTTAGTAATAGCATAAAAAGTAATATTATTACTTAATATATTAGTAACTTTAAAGCTATTAAAAATAATACTAGTAAAATAAGAAATAAGAAATTATTAATTTTTATTATTTAAACCCTCTAATCTATACTAGCTATCTTTAGTATTAAAATTATTAATATTAAGAATACTAAAATAGTTTAATATATCCTTATTATAGCTATTAATAGGAAAGTTATTAATACCTTTAATACCCTCATACTATACTAGAAAGTAATTAAAAGTAGGAGTAGAAATATCCTTATTAATATATATCTACTTAAAACAATTAAAAACCTTATAGTAATCTTTAGTAAAATACTTTATTAACTAGTAGCCTATTTTACTATAAATATAGCACTTCTTCTTAGATTTAAGAAGTATAGGTTAAAAGTAATATTAACTATAAAGTATATATAAATAACAGCTAAATTAAAAGCTATAGCTATAGCTATTATATTAGTAATCAGTTTAATATTAATTATTAACTAAAGCTAAATTTATTATAAAATACTTATAAGCCTAACTTTATATTATAATACTAATAGATAATCTAAGCTAATTAGTAACACTCTTATAATCCTTAGTAGGGTTTATAAAAGTATAATTATACTTAAGCACACCTTAGTAAATACTAAAGACCTAATTATAAAAGGTATTATTAGAATAATAAATAGTAGAGAGAGCATACTAAATAGTAATAAATTTATTAAAAACTATTTTAAAGCACTCTATCTTAATCTTATTAAAGTTCTTAAGAATTATATAGTTAAAAATAATACTATACTACTTAGAGAGATATACTTAATATAACTCTTTAGTTTTAAAATAAGCTTTAATTTTAGTAACTAATCTAGTAAAGTTAATAAGTATATTATTACTATAAAGTTTATTATAATAGTAATTAAATACCTTACCCTTAAGTATAATAGAGAAAGTACCTAAAATCTAAAACTAATTAATACTAACCTTAACGTAAAAATCCTTAAAAATTAAAAGCTTAAAGTTAAAAATATTATATATATTACCCTTAAATTATATACTATTATTATATAACTTTATAAGATCTATAAGTTAATAAGAGGATAGCTAATTAAGCATAATAAAGTTAAATATATTACCCTTATTAAAGTTAATATTGGCCTCTGGCTAGCTACTGTGACTTTTACCTGGAACCTATACTACAACGACCTCTAACTTCACCCTTCAGCTAACGGCCTACTAGTTATATGATCGCCCTAGATTTCTGCTTAGCCAGACAGTCCCACAGATCGCCATCTCTTCAGCCCTATTTCCCCCACACACGCTTAAGTGCGCCATTATTAACAATCTCATCACCTTTAACGTCACTTTGATAATAACTTCATAACTTTAACTAGGTTTAATTACTATAGACTTTCTCTAGCCTTCTAACCTATCTACTAACCCTCATACACACCCTCTATCGTTAAGCTTAGCTGTCTTTTCCGCCACCTACGCTGCATTCTATATTTATTAGTAATACCTGCGATATTAAGTAGTAGTTAGCCTGGTTAACTTACTAGCTATACTACCCTACTAAGGATGTTATTAAAGTAGGTGTAAATACTAGGATTAGCAGCAAATACGTCTATATTATTAAGCGAGAGGCTTTACTAAAGTAGGTAGGTAGCTTCTACGCTATTACTACTAAAGTTAGCTTCTAGGACCTTAAAGTAGGACCTAGCTATAACTATCTAGTCCCTAGAGCTCTATATATTAAAAGGTGTTATCTTACTAATTGCTATAAGCTTAGCCCTATAGTTGGTATCGATCTTAGTGTCTTAGGGCGTGCCTTAAGCAAAGCCTTACAGCATAAGATCCTATAGATTAGGTAGGATGGAATATATTGTGAAGGTGTAGGAATCTAGGTGGTTTACTTATAGGGTGAGGAATAAGCTTAAGGCTTAGTGCGAGCGGCGTCTTAAGTATGTGGCTAAGATAAGCTTTTCTGTAGCTGAAGACCTTATAAAGCTATCTCTAGTATATATCTCGCTTGTGAGTTACGCGGGTGAGGCTGTTAACCTTGCTAGCAACGAAGCTATTGTTAACGAGGCTAATAGCTATAATAGTATGTACGTCTAGCCCAGATGCTTTCGCTTAGCGAGTTAGGGTTAGCGTGGGTAGTTATTCTGGACCCTTAGGTATGTATACTGCGAAGCTACTGGACTAGGCACTAACTGAGGTGCTTTTACTGCTTTTTCCCCTACTGTGAAAACCCCTACTAGGTGGGCTTGAAACTTCCTTAACATTAAAGTTAATATTAAGGCCTCTTAGATAAGTAAAAATAATTAACTAGTAGGTTCTAGCAGAGCTTAATCTATACTAAATTAGTCTAAAAAATAAGGCTATATATAAAGAAGTATAGCTAGAAGACACTAATAGCTCTAACTTAATACCCTTAATATTATTAAAGAAGTTAATATCCTTAATAGCTTTCTTAAGAGAGGGAAACTTAGCTATCTTATTATTAATATCCTTATTAGACTAATAATAGAAGTCTTAATAAAAAGTAGTATAAATATTAAAAATAATAGATTTACTATCTTATATAATATAAACCCTATTAGTAATAAAAAAGTCCCTAAATTCCTTTATAATAGCCCTATTATAGTAGTTAAAAGTAAATTCTAATATATCTTTAAAATCAGTAAAAGCTTAACCTTAGAGGGTAGAACTAATAAAGCTATTAAATTAATAACACTCTATATTAAATAAGAAGTATAAAGCTACTTAACCCTAAGTAGTAATATCTAATTTTATATTAATATTACTAAGCTTACTTTAAATACTATAGTTAATTATATTATAAACTCTAATAGAGATAAAAATAGAGTAATTATTAACTAGAAGCACTAAAAAGGCTAAAAAAGCTAAAAAGTTACCTAGAAGGTTTCTTAGAAAGGCTATAATAGATAATTCAGATATAATTAAAAAAGCTTAATAATAGTTATTTAAGAAGTTATATAAGTTATTAAAAGTATAGAGAGGTAAATATTAATATTCCTAATAGAGCAAAATACTAAGTTAAATTATAAGTAAGGATTACTACACTATAGTTATAAAAAGCTTACTAAACACTATAGTAGCTAAAGCTTATTTATCTAATAGATAATTTACTACTCTATTACTTTTACTTAACTTAATATAGCTTAATAATAGTTAAAAATAGAAGTATAAAAATTAAAAAAGATCTCTATAATAAACTAAAAGTTAGTTAACTATATAGAAAAGAGTACTAAAAGTAAATATTAATAAGAGGGTAAGTAAGTTTAATAAGTAATATTATTAATAAAGTAGTAAAATCCTAAAGATAAAGAGATAGTATAGCAGTATTATAAAAAAAACAAAAAAGCTATATAATAGTATTATAGAAGGAATATAAGTTATTAAAGGTAAAAAATAGTAAAAAATTCTCTTATAGCTAATAATTAGTAGTTAGCATTTAGTAATTAAATAATAAGAAAATCTTATAGTAAAATATACTACACACTATATATATAGGTAGTTATTATTAAATAAGCTTAAAGCAGCTATTTACTATTAATATTAACTTAGTAAAAAAGAAAGTAATTAAAAGTTATTAAAAATAAAATAATCTCTTATTTACTTATTTAATATAAAAACTCTGCTTATAAGAAATAAGAGGCTAAGCAAAATAGTTAAGAGTAAGGTAGGTAATTAACTCTACTATTAATTATAAGTTAATAAACTAAAATTAATATTAAAGGTTAAGTATATAATAAACGCTCTTTAAATAGAAAAGAGGAGTAATTACTAAAAGTATTCTAAGTAAAATAAACTATCTCTTAGGTTATATTATAACTACTTCTATTAAGTATAAAATTAGAAGCTATAAAAGCTATTATTATAATCCTACTATTATTAATACTATAAAGAGATATTACTTAATCCTATTAGTATTAGTAATATTAGTATTAATATACTCTTCTTAGAGATTAGAGGAGGGTAAGTTCAAAGTAGCTTAAGTAATATAAACTATCTTTTCTTAAAATCGTAACTACTTTATTAGTATAAATTAATTAATTAAACATTTCTAAGTAGAATAGATCTAAATAAATATTAATAAAACTACTTCTTCTAAAGCCTTATTAATCTATAATTAATTAATATATTATATAGTAATAACTATAAAGTTAACTACTAATTAGTATTAATCTTATAAAACTAGCTAGCTAATAAGGTACTATAAGCAGTAAATATTATATTATATTAACTATATTAATAATAATATATATAAAGTTAACTATATTAGAGGCAGTAGCTATAATTACAGCATTAATCGCAGAGGCTAGCGCCTTACGTAATTGCTAATTACATAAGGCGCGCCCAGCTTAATTAACGCTATAATAGGCTAGTGTTGCTAATAGTAATCCTTTCTATCTCTAAAGTAGTTAATATTTATAATATTATTAATAGCTTTATTAATAAATATTTTCTTAAGAAGATAAAGCTTATATATAATATCTTTATAAATAACTATATATTTACTCTCTAAGGATATAAATAAAGTATAGTAGTTATATTATTAAGTATTTTATAGAGTATAAGTATTTTTAAACTTTTAAGAAAGCTATATACTTTCTAGCTATTAAGCTATTTTTAATTAAATACTTAGTTTATAAGCTTTACTTATTACTTATTTTTTCTTTTTTACTTTATTCTACTATTTATAATATATTTTAAAAGTTTAAAAATACTTTAAACTATTTAAACTTTATATAAAAAAGTATTTTTATAAAGCTATTAGTTAATATCTTATTAGTAAGAAGATATATAACTTAGAATAATTACTTAATATATTCTTAGTAGAGCTATATATTTTAAATATCTATATAATAGAAATAAGTTAAAATATATTCTTTTTTATTTATTATAAATTATATTATTTATTAATTATTATAATAAATCTTTTATATATCTCTAAAGCTAAGTTTAAGATCTCTAAAAAGCTATTTAAAAACTATAATTTCTTTTATAGTATACTTTAAACTTAAAAACTTTACTTCTATTATTAATATAATTACTATATTTTAATATATAGCTTTTTATTAGATTAAACTTCTAAAGAGAGATATTATAAAACCTTAAAATAACCTTTATATCTCTTTATTATTAGTAAATAATATATTACTTATAATTAATAATACTTAAGTTATTTTATTTCCTAAAATACTAAAGTAAATTATAAAATATTAAATATAGTATAGATATTAAATTACTTAATTTATAGCTTAATAATATCTTAGAAATAGGTTTATTAGAAATTATAATAATAAAATATAAATAAATATAATATCTAGCTATATTATAATTAAAATATAGAGGATTAACTTAATCTTCTCTTAATATAAGAGGATTTACTATAAGTTTATTTCTCTATTAAACTTCTTAAATAAAGTAAAAAAAAAGAAGTATAATTAATATTTTAAAATTAATAAAGTTAAACTTTTTTATAATTTACTTAATATATTAATTATATAAAAAATAGATTCTTTATATTATTTAATTATAAGTAATCTTAATTCTTAAGTATTATTTAGCTAACTTTTAGTTTTTTAACTTATACTTCTCTTTAATCCCCTTTATAATTTTTTCTACTTCTTTTATATAGTCTTTATAATATAAAATAAAGATATTATTAATATAAAAAAGTATAAAAACTTTATTATTATAAAACTAAAAAAAATATAAATCTTTACTTATTAAATATAATCTAAAATAAAGAAAAATACTTAAAAACTCTTTATATTAAAATAAAGAAGTATTATAAAAGCTATATAAAGTATATTAAAGTTTAATAACTTTCTTATCTTTTTTAAAACTATTTAATAAGTAATAAGTAATAAAGAGGTTATTTAGTCTATATATAGCGTTTAGAAATATATTAATAATATTAAACTAATAAATTTTAAAGTTAAATTATACTATAAAAGCTATTATAACTTTAAATATTTTTATAATAAAAGTTATAATATAAGTTTATTCTAAAAAGTATTTTTCTTAGAAGTTATTTTAGATATAAATTTTAGCTTTATAATAGTTAAAATATCTATATTAATTTAGTTTATATATAAATACTTACTTAAAAAGTATTAGTTTATTCTTTATTTTTAATTTATTTATAATATTTTAGATATTTATTTCGTTAAGTTTATTAATCTTAATATTATATATTTTAATAAAATAGAAGTAAAGTAGCTTTAATATATATTAGATATCCCTCTAAGTTTTAAGTAGTTTTATAAACTAATTAATATATATTTTTCTATTTAGTATTATAGATATATACTTTAGCTTTATTTAATAAACTAAAATAAAAATAAAGTAGTAAAATAAATAATATCTTTAATTTATTTCTTTAAATATTTTTTACTACTTTAATATATATATTTTAAAAAAAATATTTTAATTTTATTCTATTTAGAAAAATATAAAATATATTCTAAAGTAGAGAGATTATTTTAGTTTTATAATTTTAAATTAGTTTAAATTAGTATAGTTATATACTTACTCTAACTCCTCTTTAGTAATACTTTTTTTTTTAGTTTTTAGATATAGCTATATTAACTAAATAAGAGAGTTACTTTATAAGAGTAGTTATATATTAATATCCTCTATATTTAGATTTTATAAAAGAAATATATCTATTTAAATATATATTTTATCTAAGATTATAATTTTAATAGAAGTTATATCCTTATTAATATCTTAAGTCTCTTTTATTATATTATTATCCTAAATAAAGTTTAATAATAGTATTAAATTTAGTATTTTATATATCTTAGTAAAATTTAAGTTTAATTTAAAAATTAATATCTATTTTTTTTACTTATTATTAACTATTTAAAGTTCTCTTAATAAAGAAAAGTATAATAATAATACTTTATTATTTATTATTAATATAAGATTAGCTTTACTTTATACTCTTAGAATTTAAAGTTCTAAAAGTATAAAAAATATTAGTTTTTATATCTTATTAATAATTAAGTAAACTTCTTTATTTTAAATTACTATTTTTATATTATCTTTTAAGTAGAATATCCTCTTATTAAAAGTTATATTTTATATAATAATAACTTCTTAAAATAAAAGTATTTAAACTTTATAGAAGTTATATAAGTTTACTATATAACTTATTAAATATTTAATATATTTTTATATTATAATTTTAAAGTTATATTTATTTTTATTTATTTTATATTCTTTTTTAAAGAGGTATACTTTATAGCTATATATATAAACCTTTCTTTATTAAGAGTAAAAATTAACTAAAAGGTTTACTTTATAAGTAGGTTTATAATATTTAATATAATCTCTTAATTAGTTTTTTTTAACTTAGATTAATAAAAGCTAATTATAATATTAAGAAGAGCTTATATTATAAAGGAATATTATAACTTATACTACTTTAACTTATAAGTTAAATAGAAAGCTTACTACTTAAAGTATTATAATAGCTTTTATAACTAATTTCTAATTTATTTACTTTATACTTCTATTTAGTTCTTTAGTATATAAAAAAGCTTATTTAACTCTAATCCTTATTTCTAATACTTAGATCTAAAATTCTAATAGTTTATTAATTATAATTATAGTATACTTACTATTTTATCTAATTTTATATAATATAAAGCTATATTATTTCTATACTTAGTACTTAAAAGTTTAAATAATAATAAAAACTAAATATTAAGTCTTATTTATATATAAGAATATATAAAATTAACTTATATATTTATCTTTAATAACTAAGAGCTATTTATTTATATTAAAACTTATTAAATAATTAAATAAGTTTTATAATACTTTATAGAAAAGTTATATTACTTTTTATTCTAAAGTATATTATAATATAACTTATTTTATATATATTATTATATAGTATTAATATTTAAAGTATAATATATTTTAGATCTTTACTTTCTAAGTATTAAGAATAAGTTTTTTAAGTGCTTTTTAGCTAAGATAACTAAAATAAAAATACTATATTTCTATAGTATTAATATAAATTTAAATAGATTCTTAGGAATATTATTTTATATAAATTATTATAAAAGTTAATAAACTTATAATTAAAGTATTACTAAAAAAGATATACTTAAAATTAAAATATAAAAAATAAAGTTAATAATCTATAAAAATAATATTACCTTTTTTAAAAAACTTTTTTATTTCTATATTATTTTTATAGTTTCTAATATAAAAAGTATTATTAAATCTTAAATATTAAATACTTATTTTTTATAATAAGTATTTTAAAATAATATTAATATAGAAGTTATTTATAAGAGTAATATTTTAAAATATTAAATTTTAAAATCTATTTACTCTATTTAGAATATTATAAAAAACCTTTATATTTCTTATTATAATAAAGTATAAAATTATATTTATTTTAATTTACTTTTTTACTTTATAAATAATAAAGCTTTTTTTAAAGAGAGAGATATTATTAACTAAATAGAAAATATTATAGTTATTTAATATTATATTACTAAAGAGGATTTTTAAATTTTAAATATAAATTATATAGATTTTATTAAGTTTAAGTTTTAATATAAAAGCTCTTATTTCTTTTATTATAATCTCTATAATAATATCTTTAGTAATAATATAAGTTACTATATAAAATAAAAGGTTTATTTTAAAAATAGAAGTAATAATTAACTTTTTTAATTTACTAAAATTATTCTTAAGTAGCTCTTTTTTATTTTAATTCTTATTATTCTTAAACTTAAAAGTATTAAAGTTCTTTATAATAAACTACTTTTTATAAACTATTTTAATATAAAACTAAGAATACTCTAACTTATTAATTCTAAAATAAACCTAAATTACTTCTTTAGAGTTTATATAAGTTTCTTTATTTATAAAAATAAACTTAAAGTAATTATAAATAGATAAGGTTTACTTATAGTTTTTTCTATATATATAATATAAAGCTAACTTATTTTATAAAAGTTTTTTTAAAATAAAGTTATTAGAAATTATATTATTAAATTATTTAATTAATATTATAAAAATTCTATTAGTATAACTTTTTAAATAAATATTTATTATATTTTTATAAAGAAAGTTTTTAAATATATTAATATACTAATATATATTTTAGATCTTAATATTAAAATATTCTTACTTAATAATATTAATAAGTTTTAAATTAATTTAAAATAAAGTAAAATAGTATTAAATTATTTAGAAAAAGGTTTTTAATATAAAAGTTCTTTATATTTTTAATAACTTATACTAAGAAGTTTTAAAAAATATACTTTAGAAATCCTTAATTTAAATATTAAAATTAATAATAGAGGTTATTTAATTTAAAACTATAATATATTCTTTATAGATTATAATAAAGTTACTTAAATTACTTAAAGTATAATATTACTTTAGAATATATATTAAAATATAAAAAATATAATTCTTTTTTTAAAAAACTCTATTTAAATAAATATAAAGATCTCTTTTAAAATAATATCTTTAATTTATTTATTTAAAACTTTATATACTTACTCTTTTTATATATATTTTACTTTATAAGCTATATATATAGTAAAGTATAAAATATAAAGCTTAAAAACTCCTATAAATCTCTTAATAAGAAAAATAAATATAATTAATATTAATAGTAATAAGTTATTAATAATTTCTTTAAACTTTTTTTCTCTAAAATCTTTATTTTTAGTAGTATTACTTTTTATAGTAATTTCTTAAATATTTAAAATAATAAAAATATATAAAATAATAATTTTATTATAAGTTTTTTATTTTACTTTATAATACTTATATTATTTCTTATTTTCTTTCTAAATCTAATTATTAAATAAAAATATATTTTTAATTTTATTTAGATTAAAAAAAATATTAGAAATATTATTTAAGTTAATATATTTCTAAATATTTTTAATTTTTATTTCTATTTAAAAAGTAATATATTAAACTAAGAAGTTATAATAAAAAATAAGTTTATAAGAAATATTTAAATTAATAGTTACTATTATATTAAGAGTATATTATAAATTAAAAATAATTATAAAAATAAAGTTTTAAAATTAAAATAAAATATAATAAATATAAAATAAATTAAATAAAATTATAATTTATCTTATAAATAATAATTTAGAAATATAATATAAATTAAACTTATAATTATTATAAACTAATTATAATATATATATAATATCTATATAAATAAAATAGCTTAATTCCTTTTAAATTAGAGTTTAATATAAAAAGTCTTTTAAAGAGTAGATCTTAATACGTTAGAATATTATTAGTTTAAATAAGTAAGTTAGAAGTAGGTTACCTTATACCTTCTTCTAAGCGTAAGGCTACCTTAGATACTTAAAAGCATCATAACAATATTACCTTTATAGTATTCTGTTTTAATATTAAGTAGTTAGTGCAGCTTAGCCAAACAGTATTTAGAAAACTTACCTGTCTATACGAATCGATAGTCCTAGTGGATAACTCCACAGGTGCTGTAAACGCCACACCAACAAGGGTAGCAACGATAAGGGCAATGTAGCGCATAGTGAATTTTTTGATGGGGTTGTGATAATGATTCGTTTGAGTGGTGTTGTAATAATGTTTTGAATGGTATGGGAAGCTTGGTGACAGTCTGTGAGAAGATGAAGACATTTTATACGCACTTCATCAGGCCAGGCAGGCAGTCACTTCTCATGTTGCTGGGGTCCTGTGATACTGTGGATTCTAAACGAAAGCACTTCGCAGACACGAGCGAGCCATGTTGACAAGGTACATGAATCAGTGCGGTTCGGTTCCCTGAGGTCTGCCCATGGAGCCTTGTCCTCTCCCGGTTAGCTATCGCGGTACTGTGACAGAAACGATGCAGGGGCACGAATACCATCTGCGGAAATGGACATGTCCCGTCGCCCCCAGTTCCTCAAGTTGTGCCCGCGGCAAGGGCACCATTTGGCCACTCATGGACCTGATAATTTGGGTGAGGACACCAGCCTCAGTCACCTTGTGGCGCTCCACCGGACGAGTTTGAACCGATCAAGCTTTTGAGAGAGACAACATTATCCAGGCTGGCGCAAGGTGACTTCTCACCTTGAACAAACTTCAACGATATCAAACACACCTGACTGGATACTGCTTCACTGGAAAAGAAGGTTTAGAAATTCACCAAAGAACACGGCGATGTGAGCTCAAAAGCTGGAGAAGCCAGCCACATCACCAAGTGCAACCGTCACCGCATTCAGAAGAGGAGTCTACGTACATCATCCGCTAGAAGCACATAGAGGCATCATCAATTATTGGACAAGTATGATGACACCGTGAGAGTCTCGGAGATCCATGGATGGTTCAAGACCGGGCTCAAAAGCTATTGCCCGAATGTAGCTTTGTCGTGAGCCTGTCTAGTCAATAATGATATATTCAGTGAACAATTTCTACTCTCGAAAAATTGATGTCGAAATACTGAAGCAGTCTGGCTCGGGGAGACGAGCTTGAACTTGCTAAGAAAATACTTGGCGAGAATTAGACCCCAGTAGCGCATGGCAAAGTGACAGTGAATAGCTATTCAACTTCCTTTTTAGGACAATGAAGCCAAAGCAAACTACCTCAGGTCAAGGAATCAACACCGGAAACAAATATCAGAAAAAAGTCAACTCGAACTCGGGCACCTCACCGGACGGCAAGCTTCGGCCAAGGGAATGTAGATTCTCAGCTTTGATGGTGGTAACTTGAGGAAGGTGCTTCCTTCCCAGCATGCCACTCGCCGCTTCCCGAAATTGAGACAAACAAAGTCGGGCAGGGAGGCACCTTCCCACGAACACTTTCCATTTTCTCTTTCCCGGCAGGTGCACTTCAGTTTGCCTTTCCTCTTCCCCTCCTTCTTTACTGTGGACGCGACAAAATTTTCTTCCTCCGCATCGTGAATCTCGCAACCTCGCGACAGAGAAGTCCCCCTGCGACATTACTTTCTCCCAGACATTTCTTTCTTCTCGCGAATATCGACGACAGCCGGCGACAAGACAAGTTAACGCAAATATCTGTGACTATCTTGCGCGTCCCTGATTCACCGCCCGCGTTGCAAACGGAAACAACTTCCTTCCTGAGCTTGGTCGCCTCAGCTTCTCACCCCATCTTCCTTTCTCCATCTCTGTACTACCATCACTCTCCGATCCTTCCACCAAAGATATCGCGATGGTCTTCACCTGCGGCACATGCTGGCGCGAGTTTCCTGCCGGATGGCAATCGCGTCAGCAACATTTCGATGCAACCGGACACCGCGAGCCGTTGTACGAGTGCGACACGTGCGACAGGTGCTGCTCTTCTCGAAGTGGCATCGAGCAACACATGAATGCTCTTGATCATTGGGCCGACTCCGTCTCGTCCGATAGCGACCAGTATGAATGCGATGATTGTTCCGACGTCTTCTCCGAGGAGGGAGACTTGCGCTACCACGAGCAACAGTACCATTATTACTGCGACCCATGCGACCGTTACTTCGAGAGCTGGAACAATCTGAACCAGGTAAGAGGTCTTCTTTTTGTCAATTCCTTTGCGACAGGAAGCTAAGATTTATAGCATCTCAACTCCAGAATTCATCGGACCTCAAGTCTGCAGTGCCCTTTCTGCAAGCAGACACGCGCCACCGCGACTGGCCTAATCAACCATCTTGAGCAAGGCGGATGCCCTAACGCCCCCCTCAACCGCGAGAAGCTCTACGAAGCCGTCCGCCGACGCGACCCGAATGGCATCATTTCAAAGAAGCTTCTTGCCTGGCCGGGCTCTACCACCTACACGGCAACAGCCAAAACTTGGAACCCGAAGGTCCGTGCCTACGAATGTTATCTGTGTCATAACCGATATCGCGCGCTGGAGCATCTCAACCAACACCTCAATTCTCCAGTACACAAGCAGAAGCTCTATCATTGCCCCAACAGCCGCTGTGGAAAGGAATTCACCCTCCTGGCTGCCGTTATCAGTCATTTGGAGAGTGAGAGCTGCAAGTTCATGCGCTTCGATGCCGTCCAGCAGAATGTCGAGCGCATCATCGACCCTGGCCGGATGATTTCTTTCTGATACTAGGTCAGCCTGGCGTTTGTTCGAATGCTTTGAGTGTGGAGTTTCGTAATAAGTACCAAAATGCAATGTGCGGGAAATGAAGATATTGGAATCGGCTTCGAGGAGAATTTCTCACAGCTGCAGTGGATCAGATATTGGGCTCATCACGGGAATGAGGCTATTGTGAGCTGGAAAAAATCGGAGTGATTGTTTGCTGTCAAATACAAAATCAGTAGCTTAAGCTCGGAACATGGCATCTTCTCTCTTATTTTTGAGTTTCATTCGCCCAGCAAGATTTCGCGTTGCCGATTTTGGACACTGAATCTGTCGCCGCTGGGGACGCATGAAGATTGGCAATCGATTTGGCCGGGTCGCATCTTTCAAGAAAACGGACGCACACATTCCGAGCAGTAGGTTAAATCAGTGCGGGGATCCTGGTGGTGATCACGGAGCTGTTGCGATTGGTGCCATTTTTGGAAATTTGCCAGGGTTGGAGACCCCGTTCAACACATACCACGCCACCTCCGAGATTCTCAAATCGGTAGCGTGCCGAGACCATCAATACGACACATATTGAAAATGACGGCAAAATATGCATAAATATGCCCCGTTCCCCTCAGTGCGGAATTTGGCAACCTTTCCATGTAAGGTGTCTTTCATGTGATATCGTCATTGCAGAACTTGCGATCTGGCAGATACCACCATGGCCGTCGACAAGAACGAAGAGATCGAGGCGCCCTCAGCCACAGATCCGACGATCAACACAGTCGACTTCAACCTTCAAATTGGTGTGGAGGAGATCCTCGTCGACGTTGACCCAGATGTCTCCCTCGAGTTCCTGCAGAAGGCTGAGGCGCACGCTGGCAAGCCGCCTCCGACAAGAGTGCCAAAAGAAGCCCTCCTACGTATGCACAACCGCTATGTCGAGCAGCAGCAAACGGCTGGCCAAGGAAAGGCCCCGCGTATGGTGAAGAAAGTGGTCCTGGCTCTGGCCTATCCGCCATCATGCAAGCCGATCAAGGCTCTATCGCCTGTCAGTTCGCTTGTTTGCATAAAAGGGCATGGGTAATACTCATTGAATCGCAGATCAGACTCGATGAGCTTCTCGTAGAAACTCATCACAAAGAGAAGTACCTGGTCGTCAAAGCGATCTCTCCACCCTACCAAGGCGCCGGGACGATCACCGTGGTCGAAGACGAGCATGGAAATGTTGACAAGCTGGCGTTATACAACCAAAGCATCTCCAACATCCTTCAGTCTATCCCAGAAGGGACCATCGTCCTGATCAAAGAGCCGTACTACAAGTTCAGCGGAGAAAACTACTACATGCTTTGCGTGGATCACCCTTCAGACATCATCAGGCTCCAGCAAGGCCAAGACGAATCCCTGATACCAACTCCATGGAGAGAATCACAAGATACCCGCGAGGCGGTCGACTTGGGAGCTGCAGGTGACAAGGCCTTCATATCGAAGGATCTTACGTTAGCGATTGAGAAGTCTGTATCGTCAACCCTTCTCGTCATTTTGCCGATTGGCTAACACTTTCACAGCTACACAAAAGCTCTCGAGATGGCAGGCGACGCCGACCACCCCTTCCGAAGCGGCATGTTCTCGAAACGTGCCAGCATAAATCTTACTCTCAAGCGCTTCGATGACGCATTCTCGGACGCTCTTGCCTCAATTGGTGGTCCCTCGGACTGGAAGGCTTACTTCCTTGCAGCAAGAGCGTCGTACGAACTCACTGACTTCCAAACCAGCAAGGAGCACTTTGAGTCCGCTCTTGCCCTTAAACCGCCAACTTCGAACGTGCAGAAGGAATACGAGCGGTGTCTTGCGCGACTAGAGGAGGAGAGGGGTGTCTACAACTTCCCCGATATGGCCAAAGACGTCACCCCAAAGAATATCCACATCGACCGCGCAAGCTTCCTTTCAAGGACCGAGATTAAAGACTCACCGCACCATGGGCGAGGTCTGTTCGCGACGGAAGACATCAAAGCCGGAGACCTTGTCTTTGTGGAGAAGGCGACCAGCGTGCCTAACGAGTTCAACCCAGAGCACAACTCTGCTGCAGCATATGCCCAACTCATCGAGCTCTGCGCAGACAACCCCACCATGCATAAGAAAGTGCTCGATCTGTATGGAGGAACATACAAGCGTTCCGGACTGGAAGGGACCGAAGTTGACGGCAAGCCCATCATCGACGTCTTCCTTCTCGAGTCGATTCGGAGAAAGAACTGCTTCAGCGGTGCTCACGTTTCTGCACAGGCCGCAAACGGGGAGTGGAACATGTGGAAGAACGGCATGTCGCGCGGACTTTGGGTGTACTCAGCTTACGCCAACCACTCTTGCCTTCCAAACTGCAACCGGTCTTTTGTCGGAGACATGCTTATCGTCAGAGCTACCGTGGATATCCCGAAGGGCACTGAGATCACGCACATCTATCTCCCGCCGAAAGCCGCGTTCCTTCTCCGTGTGCCGCAGTTCCGGAGGACGTGGGGCTTCGAGTGCAGCTGCGATCTTTGTGACGGCGAGGCCAAGTCGCCACTGGAACAACACAAGAAGCGCGTCTCCGCGCTTGCTGAGCTGCAACGCACGATCAAGAAGAAGAACCCGGTGAAGTTCCACCCCGACGCGACGATTCGGCAGATTGAGAGGATGGCTAGCAAACTCGCCGCTCTCCACGAACCCGAAGTCTACGACGAGTTGAAGTTGCCGAGGTTGATGCTCGTCTGGCCGACGATGTGGCTTGTCGAGGCGTTGCATACGAGGAAGCAGTGGGCCAAGGTCATTAAATGGGGCAGCGAGGTATTTCGCAACTTTGGGTTCGTTGAGCCGGTCCGCGGGGAGAAGTTATGGATGTACAAGGACACGCAGGCCGTGACGACCTTCGAGGTCATCAAGGCTTTGAAGTTGACTGCAGACGCATACGATGCTACTGGGCAAGACGACTTGGCGAGAGACTGCAGGGATGCGGCTAGAACCGGGTTGGTCTGTATGGTGGGTTGGGTGACGGACGAGAGTTTTGAGGCGTTTAGATAACCTTTGGACATCCGGGGTCGGAACCCCATGGAAGAGATGGCAATCAATACATTGGAGAATTTTTACCGGTTGAAAACTTTGTACGCTGCGTTATTTTGTTACCATGTGCGTTGGTGGCCGAGAGATATGGCGAAGCCTTGGCAAACGGCGTTCGTCTTGGCACCGGCCGTTGAGCATGAATCAGGGACTAGCCTTATCGCTGCAAAGAAACGTTTCTTGGCGATTTGGCTTGTCTTTTGAGAGGATTTCGGATGAACCCCAATTTCATGATTCCGTGGCCATGGCCTCGGCAGAAACCTACAACGTCGTCCTCGAGAAATAGCGGAATCCATGGACCTCGCTCACCAACCTGGTGTTCGGTACTTTCAATCAATTCAAAAAAGTCTTTACTTTATTGTTACGTATACTTTAGGCGTCATCAATTGAGTTTACGTGCCTGTGCATGGTCCACCTGCATTGCATTTATGCTTGGAGATGGAATAGGGCGAAAATGATCAGATCCCCAGTTCCTCCGAGCATCTTCCCTCACCCTTCCTCCGGCCTAAGCTTCCCACTGCCAACAGCCAAGATCAAACCATCCTATCATTCCCAGCAAACTCGGCAACTGGTCGCGTGCTTATCGAGACCTGGTGAGGGGGAAAATCACCAACGGAGCGGGGTACGCAGCAATGAAGCTGCAAGCCAAGAACGATCCTGCGCTTGCAATGCATGTCTTCCCCCACCTCATGACAGGTCGGTCAGTGGCTTTCGGACGACGCCGATCCTCATTCTTCGTGATAAGTCGAGTTCACTGGTCACAGCATGGATCCATTGAGGAGTATTCCCCGGTTTCCGCCCCGGGAGTTGGGGGAATGCTTGCGCGGCACCTTGGACGACCTTCTATGTCGAGTTAGCCACATATCATGAAGCCACCGACGAAGAGGAGGTTGGGGAATTGACATCGTGACACGCGGATATGTATATGACCGTAACCCCTCTTCGTGGCACGCTCAGTGGCAGTCATCCCAAGCCCTCCCCTCCTCGGTGGACCATCCCATCGTCACCTCACCCGCGATGTCCGCCCTCGCCTTGGTCCTCTTGGCATCCGCCCCCGCGGCCCTCGCCCAAACCTTCCAACGTCTCGGCGCCTGCCCCGACCTCGGCTGCGTCTTCCCGCCAGACCAAGCCAACTTCCTCCCCGGCCAGAACTTTGACATCCGCGTCGAGGTCCACGCGCCCGTCAACGGCACCGAGGCCTTCAACGACGGCGTCCCGGACACGGAGTTTACGCTCACGATCGCGAGCAACAGCAAGCCCGACGGCGTGCCGGTGACGGAGTTCTTCGCGCTCGACGAGCCGCAGCTGGAGACGTGGACGTTCTCGTGGTACGAGGACCTGTTTGCCCAGGATGCGGGGGAGAAGTCTGTTGTCAACGTCGCGTCGAAGGCGTACCGTCACTTGTCGCTGTATGAGCCAGGCAACTACACGGTCGAGTTGAGCTACTACAATGGCACGAAGAAGACGTTGGCGGAGTGGTTCGTGCGGCCGCTCGCCGAGGAGAAGAAGGCTAAGAATGTGATTTTGTTCATTGGAGATGGTATGACGACGAACATGATTACAGCCGCGAGGCTGCTGGGTCACAAGAGTGTGAACGGGAAGTATCAGTCGAGGATGCAGATGGACGAATTCCCGATCCTTGGTCATCAGATGGTGAGTTGTATCAAGCGAGAGGGCAGTAGTTTGAGGATTAAGGCTGACGTTGCACAGACTCACTCGGTCGACAGCTTCGTCACAGACAGCGCAAACTCTGCTTCCGCGCTGTACTCCGGCCACAAGGGAACATCAGACTCTATGGGGTAAGACAGCTCAATTGGCGATATTTGTGCCTTGGTAGCTAACATGCCTAGTGTGTACTCTGACTCATCCGACGATGACTTCGACGACCCCAAGGTTGAAACCATTGTGGAAATGGTGACAAGAATCTGGGTAAGAAAACTACGAAAAGCAAGGCTGAAATATCTCTGACCATCCGATAGGGATCCGCATGGGGTGCAGTGACAACTGCCGCCCTCGACGACGCAACCCCGGCTGCTCTCACTGGCCACAGCCGATCCCGCTCCAACGCCGGATCTCTCATCGACCAAGCTCTGAACGGCATGACGAACTATTCCTGGAGCACCCATCCCGGACCAGACGTCTACTTTGGCGGCGGTGCCTCCACCTTCCTCCCAGGATCCTCCTCATACCTGGGCAAGGATTACTATGAAGAGTTCCGTAACCAGGGATACTCAGTCAGCTGGAACGCGACATCACTCAAGAAAGCACCGATCGACACCCCTGCATTGGGCGTATTTTCCCTCTCCCACTTGCCCGTGTGGCTTGACAGAAACATCTTGACCGACAACATTGCTGAACTGGAGACCCACCCCTCCGGAGACGGGTCCGCGCCGCTCGACCTCCCCGGGTTGAAGGACATGACTTTGAAGGCACTCGACATCCTGCTCGAGCGCAGCAACGACACCGGCTTCTTCCTCATGTCCGAAGGTGCGTCGATTGACAAGCAGATGCACGCTCTCGACTATGACAGGGCCCTCGGAGATCTCCTCGAATTCGACGATGCCATTCGTGCGACCGTAAAGAAGCTGAAGGAGGTCGGCGAGCTGGAGGAGACCCTCATCGTCGTCACCGCAGACCACGGCCATGGTTTCGACGTTTTTGGCGTCGCAGACACAAAGTATCTCGCTGCCCAAGATACTGATCGCAAGAAGCGTGACGCGATCGGCATCTATGAGCGTTCCGGTCTGTCTCACTACACTGTTGAAAGACCTGATGGCATTGAGTATGGCACCGGACCCAACTTCCCTTTAAATTGGAGCCCTCGTTATGCCATTGCGCCCGGTTTCGGAGCAAGCCCCGATCGGAGGGAGAACTACCAGCTGCACGAGTCGCCTCGTAAGGTGGTCGTCAGCGGAGATGATGGATATGTGGCTAACCCAGAGGATGGTGAGGGTGGCTTCTTTGTTCAGGGAACGTTGCCGGTATCTTCGTCGTCAGGCGTCCACTCAATTACGGATGTGCCACTCTTCGCGATGGGTCCCTGCCAACAGACATTTGCGGGCGTGTATGACAACACGGATGTCTTCTTCAAGATTGCTTCTTGCCTTGGTCTTGGGCAGTCATCGGCTACTCCCAAGAGACGGTAATTGCATAGAGTGAGAGAACAGCGACGAAGGGATTTCGTAGCGATAGAATCAGACCAAGTCCGCCTCTCGGTGACGGTTGTCCAAAATCATCTTGCAGCAATCCACATTTTCCGTTCCAAACTGTAACCGCTGGGCGTCCTTCGCGACCCAAACCTCTTCCATGTCTTGTTGAACACGCGCCAGGGACGGCAGTCGTCTGCTTTCGTACATTTCTTTGATTCTTCCGAGAACGAGCTGTCGGTTCTGAGGATCGATCGACTCGCATCCCGCGGTCCAGAGAGGCCAGGCGTGTGCAGAGCAGAACGAAGATGTAATTGGGACCTTGAGCAGATGATGAATGCATTGCTCTGCATGAAATGGCTTTGGCGGCTCTGTGCCATCGTCCCAGACTCGATAGAGATAGACAATAGCCGCATGCCTGTATGCCTGGATTGTGTTCTCGATGTCCTGGTCCCCATCTGTGGACGAGTCCATGGACAGCAAGTTCTTCCTGATATTGAAGCCGCGCCGCTGGTGTGCTTCACCCGACTGCCCCTGCATTTTGCTGATTGTGCCAACGATAGAGAGAAGTGATGTAAGCTTCTCTAGGCTGTGCAAGCCCTCCAATGGGGCCACATTCGTCATGCTCAAGAGCGGCTTCGCTGTGCGGGAGATTGATGACATGACGTCATGGTAAAAGCAGAGGCTTAGAAGAAACTGCGCACTAGAACTGGTCCAGTTCCCAGGTCCTCCCGAATGCATGATCACTGCTTTGGCGCCAGCGAGGTGATCGATTTGGCTGTCCGTGTTGAAAAGTCTATCGGAGATCTGGAGCATCATGATCGTGGCGAGGGAGAGCTCCGGGTTCTCTGTCTGAATGGACTCTCGAAGTGATGATACCGCCATGAGCATGTGTCTCGATGCCATTGTTCGTAAAGTTTCGTCTTTTCGGAGTACTGCGAGGTGCCCTGCGGCCATGGAGGAGATGGAGAACAGGAGGGCCGGCGAGCACAGCATCATGGGCGTCAGGTGAATGAGGAATGGGTTCTGTCTGCCAGAGGCCATGGAGACCACGCTCGCCAGAGATGAGTTCCAGTGATGTAGTAAGAATCGATTCGTTGAGGAGATATCTGACGGGATGTAGGATGGGTTTTGAACGAGGCTTGTTTCAGTTGATGGTGCAGTTGAAGATGAGGCAAAACCTGGTAACACCGTCCCGGTCTGTTCGGGAGATGCTGGCTCAGAAGCGCCTTTCTTAGATGATATAGACCCTTTCGACTTGGGACTTCTTCGCTTCGTGACCTTGGAGGGAATCGTCGATACATCGGCAGCCTTCCATCTTACCCTGAGGCCATATCCCTTACAGACCTTGCCGAGCCGAACACACCGGCCGCAATTCGGCTTTGCCTCATCGCACTTGTAGCCATCGTCCCTGAAATTCAGTCAGCCTAGAAGATCAGAAGTCGATCACATTTCATTTACCGGCAGGTCAAACAACCTGTTCGACTTCGCGTATGTTGCGGCATCGTCAACTTGTATTGTGAGTTGCGATGGGTCGAGGGGCGAAACAGACGATTCTTCACCGAGGGGTGGGGTAAAAAACCCACTTTCGGGGAACCGGGATAAACTCCGAACCTGTGTTACGGTGGCGCACCCATCATCCGTCGACTCGGCCACTCAAAATTGACGATGCAGATTTTCTTTGTTCTCAATCATTCACAACTATAGGGAACGAACAGTTCTTTTCAAATTTGTCCATCAATCATTGGACGTCCAAAATGCCATGTGGTTCATCTCTCAGTCACTAGTAGTACCTCCACGACATTCTCCGGTGGCTCTTGTGGTTCGCGGACCGGGTAACGTAAATTCTGATCGGTATTTGGCAATAAGATAGCATTGACTAAACCTCCACTGGAGACTTGCGAATACTTTGTTGGCTGAGGGCTTTCTGTTCCCTTTCCATGAATTTCAAGGAAGTTCAAAAGATAAGTCCGCCATGGTAGTACGCTGTTTGGCTGGCAACCCTACCTTGTAGGCCGAAATGAGCATCTACCGAGTTGCTTGTAAGCATCTGGGGGTACGCGAGATCTAAAAGTTCATATCCCCTTGTATGAAAAGAGCCCATACAATGAACCCTGACTGCTTTGTTATTCAAGTTGCACTGCGCACTCATTAGGGCATATTTATCTGACATTTCCTTGATTTCGGGCGAATCATGGCCCCCAATTTAACCGGATTTATCACAATTTCTATCTTCTTTCGACCTTCTTCAGCAACAAGCAATCATTACCCTTTTGGGTTAATTCCTATCACATCGGAGCTTCCAAGCATCTGACAATGTCACGCGCAGTCCGCCCAGCTTTGGAGACCGTTGGTTGGCTGACGTGATTTCTAAATTGAGCCCTGGGGTCCGGACCCAACTCCGCTCTCAGCCTTCGCATGCAACCCAACCTGTAGCCCTATAAGGTCTCATGCCAGTGGCGCAGCTTATGAAAAGGGTTGGTCAAGCTAAGATGAAGTCGTTTACGCCACCAAACTCATCACTTCTTTCGCCCGACAGTATGCTCACTGCCTGGCTGAGACTCGACACCCCCAAACAACTAAATCCACAACATGGGGGCCTTCGAAAAATGTCCACTTTCGGGGAAGAAGGTGAGATTAATAGGTTCTGAAAATGAGGCTGAGGAATCGATACACCATTTTGACTTCAGAAACGGCTAAGAACAGATATACCAAGGACGACTGGGTCACCAAGAGGGCATTGAAGGCATCTGAACTGCTTTGAGAACTATAAAGGCCCTTCCGGCCAGACCTCTTCAATCAAATCATTACCATACTCAACATCTTAACGATACATTCAAACGTTCTGTAATTACTTAAGCCATCCCGAATATGCTTTCTTTAATGCCAGTTTGGCTGCTGGCCATCCTTGCTGCCTCAACCACTGCGATGGACATCAAATTGAACGTCACCGCTATTGGCACGTACAACAATGCCTCGCGATTCGAATGCTGGGAGTTGGACGAACCTTTCCGCTCCTCAACTCAATCTGGACTCGTTGACACCCGAACAACCATTCTCGGAGATGTCTCAAAGATGTCGTACAATGTTGTCCCGGCCGGTTTCGACAGTGGTTTCCACCCTGCGCCCACCAACCAGTACGTTTCCCCGGACGAAAAAAAAGACATTCTGATACGCTAACACAGCTTAGGTGGGTGGTTTTGGTTGGAGGCCTTGGTGTCATCACGTTGCCAGACAACAGCTCCACTACATTGACCACGAAGGGTGGAGAGTTTGGCTTGTTCTTCGCCACTGATACCGCGGACCTCACCGAAGAAGGGCACGGCTCCATTTTCCCTGGCGCAACGGAAAGCATTGTTCTTCAGATCCCGACCAAGGACAACAAGATTCCAAAGCATCGCGTTCTGTACGATAACAAGCCATGCACAGCGGGCGAGGTTGCGGGGCTGCGAGCGTGGGCAGTTAGTGCTTGATCCGAGAGGACTGGGGTTGAAATAACTGTAGGAAAGTGCGTCAGTTTGAGTTTTGCTTCAATTGTTTCACGTCAAATGGCATGGGATGGCGTCAGGATATCTGTTTCATGGTTATGTATGCATATTAGAAAGAGGGGATTGATAGAGGCCACCCACTTTCCCATGGGTTTATACCAAATACTATTATTGCTGTCGTCATCGTTACGTCTATTGATAGTATAAGGTGACTGTAATTATCAACACCATCGTCATCTCCATTACTCTCATCGTCGAATGAACATCATCGTCGAATGAAGAAGTTAAGTGCAGAGAGAGAAAATGTAGCTGCAGCCACCAAAGGATTAGGCGGTTTCTGTGAATATTTGTATCAGGCTAATCGCAAGGTCTTGTCTCGTTCTCAGTGCAGCAATCAGTCGCTATTAATATTGTTGACAGAGTCGTATCTCAGAGCTCTTCGCTCCGGGCGTCCACCTTGTAGTCCGTCGTAAATGGGGCTGTTGACCCAAAGTCCTCCACTCGTCCCAATAGTACCTCTAGTGCTCGAAACGAGATAAATGGTGCATCACGACCAACGAAGTGGCCAGACATCGGGGTCTCGAAATACGTGAGACCTCTCTCTGAATGCCATACCCCAAGCTCACCACTGCCACCAAAAGCTTCCTTATCTGGGTGAAGCGGTATGTTCAGTGTATTCTCAGGTCGCACTTGGAACCCCTGTATCCCTCCCCATGTCATGTTCTGGATACCAAGCAAGGTGCCAGTGCTCTGCAAGATGAAGTCTTGCAATCCGTGCCCGATGATGACGTTTTTAGTTCTCTCGATAATGCCTGGGATAACAGGCAAACTTCCAGGACCTGGGTTGTTGGAGTTGTCGATGTCATCTACAAAGACGGGCTCTCTGCTGCAAAATCGCCACTCCTTGTCAACAGGAGCATTGATGGCGACTTTGACGTCTTCTCGGTCAAAGTAAACCGGACCAGCTGACGGATGACGGAGCCTGTTGTCGGTAAAGCCGATGGGGTCGTACGTAAGCGGGCAGGTCTGAAGGACATTGTAGAGACTGAAGCAGGGATTCGCAACTCTCTCTGCTTCGGCGACAAATGACAGGATGTCACACTTTGGAATGTACTCGTTATCTGGGTTCCAAGCTCTCGGGACGTCGACTGGCTGAGTTCCTGACGGTGGGAAAGTCAAATATTTGTCCACATACTCGCTATAGCCACATCTTTGATCGATTTCATTGACTTTCGCCCTGGCTGTGTCGTTCAGCGTGAAGACAGGACCCCAGTATTCGAGAGTCTTGGTCACTCCAAATTGCTGACCAATGCTCCGTTGCGATATCGAAGGATCAAAGATCATCATGCCCTTGACGTTGAAATAATCCGTATCCTCTGCATCAAACATGGCACTCGAGATGTACGGAGAGAACAGGCCGCTATAGGAAGACCCAGTAACAAAGACTTTGTAGCCATGCAAGTCGAACGTGTCAACAAAGGCTTTCCAGAATCCCATGAACTGTCTTGCGACATCTCTTTCGTCTGTAGCCGTTACCGGACCCTGAGAGAAGCCTGTTCCCACGGGTTGTTCAATCCACACAACATTGCTCAGGCGGTGCCAACTCCAGGGGTTTTGCACAGGCCCGAAGGCTCCAGGCTTCCACGATATGGGTCCATTCTCTTGAAGAAGTTCACCTATGGACGAGCAACCAGGCTGCATCTTGATTAGCCTTTCGTCCTCAACACCACCAATGTGCATGGAAACCGAAAGAAGACTTACACCACCAGTGAGCCAAATGACGATCTCTTTTTCAGCCTGTGGCTCTTTTGAGGGGAAGAACCAGAAGTATAGCTCTTGCAAGTCATCCTTGGCCACGGAAGAGTTCACTGGAAGCAGGCCCGCATAAGACTCCCCAGCATCAAAGTGGACGTTTGGGAGGGTCTTTCCGTCAACAGTAAACTCTGGTCGTGTTAGAGTCGTTTTCATTTGGACTATCATTTGGTTGTTGCCTTACTTTTGGTCTTCTCGGTCAAAAACCTGTGTTGTTCTGGCTGCGTTTGATCACCCTCAAATGACGATTCGACGAAAGATTCTCGTGTCCAGTCTAGTCCTGGGTTTTGAACTTTTAACGCGGGTTCACTGAACGCCCCAGCGACTTGTGTAGCGCAGAGCGGAAAAAGAGATAGCCAATACATCGTTTCTCGGACGGTCCGACAACCTTGAGGATTGAAACATTTCTTCCATCTCGCGTGATATGTGCTTTTTGCTTTGCCAAGCTCGCTTGTGTTGGCGAAGGCGACGCGTTGAGGTCTCACTCGGCTAACCGCTTTCGCTCTCGCCAAGATTTCGAACAGGCAGGCGGTAATGTGAATAGCGTCATTGTGCAACGAGAGCCGACGCGTGTCGGCGCCCTTTGCGCGGGGTCATCGGCAGGGAAAAACGGACCCTCGGAAACCCTAGCCAGCCGGGCGATTCTGAGATTGGATGTCGCATTCGTGCCAAGGTGTTTGGTCGCCAACAGCGAATCCGAGCCTTGGCAGTTAATTACCAGCAATTCAACAGCTCTTGGGTGAATCTGCGTTTCCGTAAGGTTAGCTCCGGCTAGCTCCAAGGGTCGCCTATCTCGTCACACGTGGAATCAAAATTGACTTTACGAAAGAAACATCCAGTTCAACGGCATTGAATCTCCAATGGGCCGTCCCTCTAATGAGCTCCCTACACGAGTTGACAGGCCATATTAATCGAGGCCGCACTTTTGCCCAAGGCCAGCCCGGCCGTCGCGCGCGCGGGCTAATTAAGGAAGCTGATCCCTGTTGCGCCCGGGCACGCGGTGACAAGAACAGACAGGGATATCCGAACTCCGCGAGGTCTCCGCGAGAGCTCAACACGGATCCGAAGCGCCCCGAGGGCGCAAGCGACTCGGGCACGGTCGTTTCGCGGAGATATCTCGTGCGATTGCCTTACTCGTGAACAGTAGCGATAACTCAGATTCTATCACTCGATGATTGATCCCATCATCCTCCCACCTATGTTTATGCCGCGGTCCTGGCCGACCTTTTTCGTCTCTATCGTCTCCCGCCGTTGCCTTTATCGTCCAAAAAAGTCGTTGCAGACTCTAAATGTTCGGCATGTGGGAAATTCTCAGCTGGCGGGCTGTTCACAGAAGCCTATTCTACAATTAGACCTTTGTGGCGCTAGGAGAGGTCAGATTTCAGATGGAAGCCGTCGATCCGGAAAACTCACTAACGGCCTGAGGAAGCTGGGCATCGTGGGATTTCCGTTGGGTTCGATTATTATTTCTCCGACAAACTCATTGGTACTAGCGCAGGGGAAAACGCCTTACAGCTGGGGTCTTTGGGTTTACCCCTGACTACGACAGTGAGGATCGCTGCCCCTTGGGCCTGACTGACTCTGGGCATTGCTTGTCTGGCTTATGGTTGACAGAAACCCCACTGGCGGGCGAGACGCAGCGCGACTGGATACTTCACATTCGAGACACCTCGCGACTGCGACCCTGCCCCTTATGCAGACTTCGGACGGAAATTCAAGGCGGAGAAGTCCAGTCAAAAAGTGGCATGTTGCTGCACACCATCTCAACCCATCGCCTAACCGTCATAGGCGCGGATCCCCACAAGCTTGAGTTTATCCTCTAGCTCAGCGCCCTGATCTTGAGGCAATCGCTTCCTGCGGTCTCGCTTGTCTTCCAATGCGGGATGCCGGTGAACGAGAAGCACTCAAAGTGTGTTTGCAAATCACTCAAAATGCGTTTGAACTACAGTTGCGGGAAGATAGTTTCTGCCCGGCTTGTGATCATAGCTTCTGCAGGTGACAGGTAGTAAAAGCAATTGTTTCTCAATCGCGTTTCTGTCATGATCCTCCGGGATGGCTCATTCCGCAGGGCAGTTTTTTTTGGTCTCCACAGCATGGCTTAGCTGATTCAAGATGCTGTTATCTGGGGCTATATAGCATACAATATTTAAGATAACGCGCTTGTCGTATCTGTCGATAAGTCATGCAGCCTACCATCGGCGATTCTTGTGGAACGCGACCACCATTGCACCGTTGCACGTCTCGGGATCGGCCTTTTGCCAAGAGCGCGCCGAGAGGAGTGTTCGCCCATCATATTGGGTATGAAAATCCCAGCAAGGGTTTCAAGATTGAAGACACAAGAGCCTTGATTTGCATGAGAAGATGAATGTGGTGTGGTGTCGTGTGGTACTGGTCAAAACACGGGCTGGCTTATTACCATGAGCGTTTCCGGGATGAGGCTCGTGGTTGGGGCTGACACTCATAACATCTTTCTTAGTTGGTATGATCACCTCGCCTATTCTACAATGCAGTGTGCACATGACAGATTCTTAGAATCGAAGGTGGTGGGCTCGATTGCATGCAAGCGTGGTGGCGCACATGGACATCCGTTGGCGACGGAGTAGTGTTATTCTCCGCGAAGATGGTGGCGCTCAGTCTGATCAGTGAGAGCCAAACATCTGGGACAGCCAGAGGGAGAGTTTCTGTAGATCCGAGGAAACATTTTTTAGCGGGTGAGCGAACGCCTCCCGCAGCTTCCACAACGTGGGAAGGGATCGGAGGGAAGGGTGACCGAGATCCAGGCCGCTCATGTGCAGCCCTATCAAACTGCCAAGGAAATTATATGACACTCTGTTAAGAGTCTGGCAAGAGGCCGGGCCTCTGTCAGCGGCTGGCCTGGTTGACCATTGGGGCCAGAGCACCAGACAGTCAATTTCGCTACGGGCCATATGAAACTGCGCTTTCCTTCAATTCAGAGAAGAAGGGAGAGACCCGGACAGACAAACAAGCAATTAAGTTGTCAACTTGCAGGTTTTGAGGACGGGTGTTTGAACTGCCATCCGTTCCTTTTGGCTTAGATTGGGCCACCTTTGGCCTGCTAGAGGCTGCTTGTAGTAGCATCACCCAAGAACGGGAGATGACTAACCAAAAGCTTAGCCTATTGTAGCGACGGCGCTGTCATTAAGCTTCTCGGAGAAAGTACTCTTTTCAGCATTGATGGGTGTGGGCAGCGGAAACATCCTTCAGACGAGTCATGGATGTAGCCATGTTGGCAGTCGGCAAGACTCACCATTCCCCCTGAATTTCCAGGAGAAGAGGGACGAGATTGGGCCAGAAGAAAGCGGGAAGGAAGGGCACCATTCCAATCTAAGTTCGAAGGCCGAGACGTAAAGTTGTGACGTCTGGTCGGGGACCGCCGGCGGCCCCCCTGTGAAGGTGCCAACCAACACCAATCCGCTCCGCAAGTTCGGACTCGTCCTGCCTTATGAAGCCGGCCACGAGTCGGCAGAGGGGGAGAAGGGCAGGTGAAATCTGGACCGGCGCCCTGCCACCAGGGGATGTGATTCGTGGGCTGTGTGGCTACTCTGATACCCTGCATCTCAATGCACCGTCTGTGCGACTGGACAATCAGGGAAATCCTTCCTTCGTCCCAATGGTATTCAAGGTTCGAAACAAGCAGCACAGTGACTCGGCGACCGCACCAAAACACTACAGAAAGTCTATCATCCGGAAGTTTCAACCTCCTTCGCTGGCCCGCCCTGTCTTCTGCGCTGCCGCCAATGGCTCCCCCACCCGCGGCATCATCTCATGATTGCTTCGTGAACCGTGCCGGCGTTGGACTGAATGCCGTCCCGTCGTTGCAACTTACTTATAAGACCAGTTGACCCAACCCTCTTTTCCCCGTTTTCTTCTGGTCGGTACTGAATCTGGATTCGGCATCGTCGTCAAGCAGCAGCAACGGTCATTACTCAACCAGCCCCGGGCAGGTCCTTCATACGTTAATCAACTATTCAATCTTTACCAATAATCAGTAAACAAAAGCAAACCGCAAAAATGAAGGCCTACGCTGTCATCCTTTCCCTCGCCACCTTGGCCGCCTGCCAGGCTCCCCAGCCGCCCCCGGCCCCGGCCCCGAATGACACCCCCGCTTGCGCCGAGGCGAAGATTCTGGCCGGCGGAATTGCTCTGAACATCCAGATCCAGCAACAGGAGCAGGCCGGTCTCGCGGCCGTGATGCAATCTCTTCAGGCCAACCCCGTCAACATGCAGCAATTCCAGGTTGCCAAGTCCAATTTGCTGTCCTTCGTCAGCGACGGCATCCAGGTCCGCCAGGCCAACCAGCTCATTGCCCCCTCCGGTAACGGTGCCGCGCAGGGCCTCGCAGTTGTACGTGACGATTAGAAACGATGTAAAATCGAGTATGAGAACTAACAGCCCAATAGGTTGCGAATGCCCAGCTCTCTGAGCTCCAGAAGGTTGCTGGCCTTACTGGCAACCCTCAGCAGGACAACCCGGTTACTCAGTCACTCCAGATGGACTTCTCTGGAGGTATCCAACAAAACATGAAGAACCAGCAAGCTGTACGTGACGATCACTCAAGAAGCTCCATGACATAGTTACTAACATCCTCTAGGCGCTCACTGGCTGCTAGAGAATGACATATCAAAGCGGTCATTATGATGATAAGCGACGGTGCTTGGGATGGGTTTCGGACAACGGCGTTCAGCGGTTTGGTCCATATCTTCTTTTTAATTCAATGAAAGAACCGGAGCTGGGGCGGCTGGGACTTGACGATGTTGATCCTCGACGGGATTCAGCCGGCAGGAGTACCAATTAGGCTACTTGAATACCACCAGACATCCGACTACTATTAGTTCCATTCTCGTCGGGGCTGAGGATCTGGGCTTCCCTCCTGAAATATTATTCAAATAAAATATTACAATTTGAGGGAACTCTCTGTATGACGCACAGCTCCAGTGGCATGTATGGTGACAAAATAGTTTTCGATTCAGTCCGCAAAAGACTTCATCCTCACGCGAGATGCGGGCACATCAAACTCGCCTAACATGTATTTACAAAGATCAGCGTTAGACGATGCTGATCCGGAGACGCAACCGACAGAACCCCACCTAGAGAGGATAATCTCCGTCGGCCGAAGAGGGGTAGTAAACTATATTCAGAACAAAAGAAGACGCACCCTCTGTAGCCCAATCGAGCCTTGCAATCCAAAATCAAATACCCAAAGCCTCAAACAATGTCCCATTTACTTGAAGCTAGCTTCTCTCCAAGTGGACCCCTATCCTCGAACGAGACGCAGACAACGTCGGTTCGGACGATGCCACCATCCGCAGACTGAGGCGGAGTCGTCTCGTGCCTGTCTGACATGAACGCCGGGACTGGCCTCTTGCACTCGGGTAGAATGTTCTCCTGGCTGTCATCCTCCATGATTGTGAAGCCTAAGTCGTCCCTAGGTTTCGGCCTGGGCTTGCGCTGTCCAAGCTCGATCTTGCTTCCTCCTCGAGACTCCCTCTGAGAAGCGTAGTCCTCGTAGAACTTTGGCGTCTCTTCGGTCGTATTTTTGGCGGTGCTGAAGGGGTTGCGTCGCAGGATCAATTCGAGCAAGGGCTGGAGGACAGGGATGGTGCTCGCAATGGTGATCGTGCTGCCTTCGACCCTGCAAACTCTAGTCAGTTCCGTATGATCGACGCAAAGAATCAACTACATCTCGGAGCCGACCAGCCGAGAAATTGGAATAATGCTCACACAGTTCGTATTTGAAGGTCAGAGGTGAGATCTGGGTCGCGTGTCAGTACCTTCCATGGCATTTCAAGGAGGGTGGGGTCATACAGGTGAAGTCGTCTTCCCTGAGTTGTGGCAGACGTATGGACTTGACAATTGCCACAGCACCACCACTGAATCAGTGTTAGTCAAACCTCACGAAACACTGGGCAGTCTTCATGGGAGTTCCATACACAGCACCGACTCCAAGTGCACAAGACAAGGCAATTTTTCTCTTCATTGCCATTTGTAGTTTGAATAGCACCACTGTTGGATACAACGCTAGGTAGACATCTACAAATGCTGACAGTACTACGCAGGGATGTTAGCCAAGATTCCCATGACTGAAGGTTCACGTAGTCTTAGATTACCTCCTCCGTAGATACTGTAATCGACAGTGATGTTTGCGTTGAAGCAACGCCCGGGAACATGCTCGTCCCAGATTGAAGCGACGGGAACGCAGCGACCGAAATGTAAGCCGGGGACAACGATGTGTGTAAGTAAACACAGGATTGTGATACCCCAGAGGAACCACAGATGATATCGCCTTGGATTCATTAACCGCGTTAACAATGAGACAACCGCGAGTTTCGGAATCGCAAAAGACATGATTCCCGGAGCAAACCCCACATGTGACCAGAAGATGGCACCCTTCTTCTGCTCATATGTGAGTACGTCCTTATGCCTGCCATAGCCATAGCTGATGGCACCGGTGGCAGCTGCACAAGACGCAAGTATGCAAGCCTATGATGAACCAGTGTTAGTGCGAAGACACTCTCGGCATCCTTGAAGGAGAGACCACATGTGGACCCAAGCTCCCGATAGATGCACATACCAATGACAGGATACAGCAGTAGTCATCGCTGTAGAACGTCCTCCCGATCCTCCGCCTACACCAGACTCGCGCCACGACGAAAACTGTTGTCAACCCAGCCATCGTCCAACAGATCCATAGCATCTCTGGCCCTTTGTCCTCGGCCCTCCATGCCTCAGACCCCTTGACCGACATCGTCTAGAGGTGTTATGCAGAGGTGGCTGGCTTGTTGTGTTGAGCGCCAGGCGCGACTGGCGGTGAGAAGAAACTGCCACCTGAGTGTCGATATGCAAGATCAGTCGCACAAACAATGGAATGAAATTTGGAACCGATGAAGGCCAAGGTGTTGGCGAAGGCGCAGAAAGCGAGTTGAAAATTGGAACACCGCCAGGTGTCTCTGGCAGGACGACCATCACCATTTTGTTATGTGGTCACCCGCACCCATCTCGACCATGACGCTGGACGAACAATGGAGTTCCCTTTGAGGCGGATATGCATGCTGACCCATTCATTCAGCTGCCCGTGGCCTAGATGTACGTTGAGGAAGGGGGCAATCAGAACGCCCCAAAGCGCGGGAGCAAATTACTTGGTAAGTGAGCCAAACGACCGGGTGCATCTGCCCAGAATCTCGGTTGACAGGCTGGTGGCTGATTAGAGCCCAGATCGTCGGGGTATTCCGTCAAACAACGTGGAAAGAGGTGGGCACAAGCAGAGAAGCGTTGCAATCGGGAACTGGGCTGGCAGATTAGAGGCCTGACGGCAATCCGTGCTGTGGAGTGCTGCCTGTTGGAACCTGCATGCTTGCGTGGTTACGGACGTATGGGGGGCACGGATGGTCTGTAAACGAAAAGCAAACAGTCAAACAAGACTCGACCCCATGGCGAAAGCTGAGAAGGTGTAATTGACGACGCCACGTGGGATTCGCCGAGGGGGAGAGTTCAGGGCTTGGACTCGCATTTGAAAGACGATCTGGATTGAGCATGCGAACGAATCATCAGGACTCATGGGTGATGCTACTTATCGCAGGCTCATTTGACGTATCAACATTGAAGGATCATGCGAAAGCCTCTTCTCGTGGGTTCGAGATGGGCGCCTCGTGGCAATAATGGCGCCACGAAATAACAAATTCATTCACTACAGCGGTTTTAATATTATCACTTACAATGCATACAATGATTTTGACGAGTAAGATTGACTCGAGTCGGCGGGATCGGACAGTCCATAATCATCGCCTGTGGGCTAGGCTCGGCTGTGCAAACAGACCAGGGTGTTTGCGCCGTTTGTCCAAGAGGGGTAAATGTACACCAAAGTGCTGACCTCGAGGCCGGAAATCGCTGTCTGCATAACATGAGAAGGTTGCAAACAACCAAATTCTGGGCAGTGACAGCATATCTAAGCCCGCCGTTGAGGACAGAGAACTTTTGCTCGGTCAATCAAAACAGTTATCCACACGCGAACACGAGCAAATTGTGTCACTAATCGCAAACGGTGATAGTGAGATCTTCCAAGAGTACACGCAGAACCTGATCTGCTTCGTCATTGGCGCATTCGATCGAAGTGTGAACCAACACCGCCAAGTCCCAGGCCAGCAGGTCTGATGCAGCTGAATGACATGCATGCTGCGTGGAAGAGGACCGAGATTCGATGGCTCAAGTATCCGAGTCACCATTCTGAATCGAAACGCACTCAGGATTTTGTCAGATCTCAGACTTTGTACGCAAGTATCCCTGATAAATTGGTCATGCTATTTGACTTCACTGGAAAACAACGTGTTTTATTAATCGCCTCGTCAGTCAAGTAATACCAATTAGATCTAGTCCGAGGTAAGAGGCTTAAACGCTCTCCGCGCCATTCAGAATAGCAATTGAATTTGGCCACACATGATTCATAACCTATGATGATGCAAAGACATTGATTTGGTAACATTTGCCAGGGGCAAGTATTCTTTCGCTGTGTGTCGCTAACTTCCGGTCCATCGCTTTCGAAGCACATGCGCTGCCATCTTCGGCCTCCGATCTCTCGAGAACACACCCTTCTTGTTCCCGTCTACGCGGAAGATGAAGGTTGACGGGGTCTGAAAGTCGGCAAAGTTCCACACATGCTCACCGACAACGCTGTCTATCCGATCAAAGACTCTGTGGCTCATTTCCAATACTCGGCTTTGGTATTCCTCGCTCCACGGAACATCTCCCACAGTATGTAGCCCAGCAAGAGTGTCGGCACCATATTCTGACATCACGATGGGTTTGTTGAACTTCGCTTGCCATTGCAACAGTTCCTTCTCGAGATTGGTCTCAGCAGCCTCGAGGTCGCCCGTGTGCAGGTACCAGCCGTAGTAGCGATTGAGACAGAGCACGTCGAACAGGTCGGAAATGAGACATTTGTCGACGCTTGCTTGGAATTCATTGGCATAGCAAATCGGACGAGAGTCGAGCTGACGAGCAAGCGCGACCAACGGGTCGAAATACTCCCTGGCTCCAGGCTCATGTGCAGCCGGCTCGTTGGCAATGGCCCACATAACCACAGAGGGGTGGTTCTTATCGCGGTCAATGAGTTCTCTGATAGCTTGCTCATGCGACCTTCTCGTCTCATCACTGACCGTGTCAGGGGAGTATGTCGGTAATTGCTTCGATCCGTGAAGGCCGGCAACCACTGCCAGGTTCAAGCCAACTGCAGCCGTTTCGTCGATGATGACAACTCCATGACGATCCGCATATTCGATCACTTCCTCTGCGTAGGGATAGTGCGACGCGCGGAATGAGTTAGCGCCGACCCATTTCATTAGCTCGAAGTCGTGGATCATGTACGCGGCATCATGGCCTTTGCCTCGAATAGGGGTGTCCTCATGCTTTCCAAATCCACGGAAGTAAAACGGTTCGTCGTTGATCAAGAATCGGTTATTCCTCACTTCGACAGATCTTATGCCAACGGGAAGATGATAAGAGTCCTTGGCATGACCCTCATCGTCGACTAGCTGAATACGAAGCTGGTAGAGGTATGCTGCTCCCGGTCGCCATAGATGGACTGAATTGACCACCACCATTCCAGTTGCCCCAGATGCTCCGCCAACCAGCTTGCCGTCTTCATCGGTAAGGGACAAATTGAATTTGGAGTCCGATGTCGGCTGGCTGGTGCTGATCTCGAAGTTGACGATGCCAACTCTTCCTCCTTCGCTTACGTCGGTCTTGACGGTTACATCAGAGATATGTACCTGTGGAACACAGTAAAGCCACACAGATCGAGCAAGTCCAGAGTAGTTGAAGAAGTCGTGTTGATAGTGCTGCTTCTTCTTCCCATTCTCGATCTCAATCCTGCCTGGAGGGATCGTCGTCCAGTCCAATTCGTTGCTGACAGCAACAGTCAAACGAAAGTCTTGCCCTGGTGACACGACATCGGTGATATCCGCCTCAAATGGCGTATAACCACCAATGTGTTCTGTGATGAATTGATTGTTCACGTAGACACGGCCCCGATGGGTGGCGGCATCGAAGCGAAGAACATACCGCCTTCCGGACCACGCTCGAGGAATTGTTGCGTGACGTTGGTAGTACACCCATCCGACATGGTTTCGAATCTTTGGATCGATGAGGATGTCGTTGTAACTGGCTGGTACAGGGAGTTGGAGTTGAGATGTTAGATCATGTTCCCATGCTTTCGGCTGCGGCTGTGTCGAAGGTTCCAAGGCGAAGTTCCAGACCCCGTCAAGTGAGACTAGTTCCCGAATAGCGTTAGCCTGTGGTTTGAGCATATTGTCTTGAAAGAATATCCTTCGAGGAAGAGAATGCGATTTCAAACATGCCGTGAGCTTGAGGGTCAGGCTATACGACTGATGGTTTAGTTGAAATACACCGCGGCTCAAGATGGGCACACTTGCTCCCATAGGCCCCACCAAATACGAAGCGCAATATTAGCTACCAACTATCATTGTGTCATAGTGAGGGGTATGGACTGAGTACCCATGATCTTTTAGGCGTCATGTGAGCTATAGGTGCATCGGACAGGTGGATTGATTTCGACAGAGTGCACTTTGCGGAGACCGGGCAACGATCGGCCGGTGGTCGGCCGGTCATCGGCCGATGGTTTCCCGGGGCTAAACATCCATTTTGGTCCACACCGACAGCTTGAGTGTTAGGATCTTCTGCATTTACCAAACACATGGGGTAAGTACGGCTGAACTATGGAAACGAGTGCCGGGCTTCTGGAAATGTTCGGCTAAAGGCCGGTCTGCTCACGTTGCAACGGCCAACCATCTTAAGCTATCATCAACAAAGTGGATGAAGTGAGGTGGGCTTGCCCTGCGGTGTCAGGGATCGGGCATGATCGAGAGGCCGGGACATATTTCTGAACCCCAGAAATCACGCTGTTCTCATATCCATGGGTGTAATGTGACATGATTCTAGAGCTGCTCTGGTCAGTGTTGACCATTTATGGTAACAATAAGCGTCGTCGCTGAAGGTCCCACGAGCTCCAGGAAACCTGTTTCCCCACGGTTGGTTGGTCTTCATAAAGAACCACCCCACATCCCCGGACTTTCCAAAACATCGGGACTTGCGACTACTTCTTCTGAGCTTTGACTTATTGTGCTTCTTCTTACACTATTCGTGGTCATTCATTGCCGCTGTCTTGAATTGTCATTCACTCTCTTCCTTCGCTTTCTGTCAACAACAAATGACACAAGATCGCGACGGTGCTCCTATAGCCGAGAAGCCGAATGGCGACCATCTCGAGGAAGCAGCCGAGATGGACCATGAAGCCGGCATCTCGAAAGAGGGTGCAGAGGTAACACCCATCACCTCTGCATTTGCCGACTGGGGTAGGGCGAAATGTATCAAGAAGTTCTGGAGACTCTACGCCTGCGGCCTCTCTGTGTCGCTTGCGGGAATGTTCGTTTACTCCCCATAAATTCACAAACCAGACGCTGAGACTTCCTTCCAGGTACGCGGGCTATGCCAATTCGGTAGTCGGAAGCATCGTCGCCAACGAAGGCTTCATCAAGCAATTCGCTACCGTTCGAGACCCCAAGACTGGCCAACCGGCTCTCAACGCAAACCATGTCTCCCTATGGAGCTCCATGTTCTTTGTCACCGCCATCGCCATTCAGCTCATTGCGCCTTACACAGCGGATCGCTTCGGGCGCAAGTTCAACATGTGGGGAGTCACGTTCTTCCTGACATTGGTAAACAATAATCCTCCACACCTCTAGAACCGACAAAGACTAACAACAAAAGTCCATCATAGTAGCCATTATATCCAAGGATTGGATCGTCCTCCTCGTTGCCAGACTGATCGCCGGCTGTGCCGGTGGTATGATGGGCACCTCCGTCATGGTATACATGTCCGAGATTGCAATGCCTCAGTTCCGTGGCGCGCTATTGGGCAGCTTTTCCCTCGCCTTTTCGTTGGGTCAGGTTTTCCTTGCCATCGGACTCAAGATCCTCGAGGACAGCAACCCCATGCACTTCAGAAACATCTTCTACTCGGAGTTTGTGTTCTGCGGACTCTGGATCATGCCGATGCTTTTCTTACCGGAGTCTCCAGGTACGTTTTAAGCCACCTAAAAGCAGTGTTAGGCCATAGCTAACTAGGCTCAGCCTGGTATGCCTCCAAGGGAAAACACGAAGAAGCCAAGAACTCTCTCCGAAGACTTGTTGGAAACGTCGAGGGTTATGACGTTGAACATGAGTATGCTGTTATGCGGTATGAAATCGACCAGTCAATCGCCCTTTCCCAGTCCCTCGGTGGCGATAGTGACTGGAAAGCCCTCATGACTCCAATCAACCTCAAGCGTGCCATCATCTCAACCCTGCCCCTGACCTTTCAGAATGTCGTTGGCGTGCCTCTCATGTTTGGCTACACAACATATTTCTTCTCCATGGCAAACGTCGAAGATCCCTTCTTGGGCAAAATCATCATCAACGCCATTCTTCTGGTCGGGATCATCTTGTCGTTCTACATGGTTGACAAGGTCGGTCGCCGAACCCTGGTTCTCGGAGGGGGTTTCGGCATGATGGTCATTTGCTTCATCGTCGGCGGCCTGGGGTTTATGCAACCCACCTCGGCGTCCGGTCCTGTACTGATTGCTCTATGCGGTATCTGGGCGTTCCTGTATGCCAACTCACTTGCTCCAATTGGTAAGCTTTTCCTTATTCTGACATTCTGAGATCCATGACGAATTTGCTGATATTTCTAGGATGGATCTCACTTGTGGAGGTCTCAAGTCCGAAGTTGAGGGCGAAGACAACTTCACTAGCTGTAACCGTTCAGTACATCACGGGTATCATTTTTGTAAGTCATGTCATTACACCTTGTCGTTTTCTTTCCCATTCAAGCCTAATCAGAGTAGAACTATACTGTGCCGTTGATGCTGTCAAATCAGTACGCTGGCTGGCAGCAAAAGATCGGCCTCTTCTTTGGAGGCGTCACCTTCGTGTACCTCATTCCTTGTGTTCTGCTCTATCCTGAGACCAAGGGGCGCACATATCATGAGCTGGATGAACTATTCGAGCGTCGTATTCCTGCATGGAAATTTGCCAAGACGAAGACAGCCCATCAGGCTGGTATCGAGCTGCGCACTCAAGACGTTTAAGCTCCGTCACATGCATAAAGCAATTCACGAGGGCGGCATACATCTTTTGTAAGTGCATTACAATTGATACTTAGTAGGAACCAAATTAGGAGGACTCAACGTTTGGAGCAATTGAGGCCTTATCACTTAAATCGTTAGGATCGAATGGTCACTTCATTCGTAAAAATGGATTAAATGAAATGTTATCAAATTGACAATGGGTATAAATGTTATACATGCCCTCTCCGAATAATTAAACTGTCAATTCTCATCGACATGCTACAGGCTCTTCTGTACAGCAGGAGTAGAATGTGGAACCTCGTAGGTGTTCCTTCAGGGGCAACAACTTTGCCACTCGGCGAATCCGCCCGCTCAACTTGGTATCAGACATAATGCAATCCATATCAACTAGGCACGTGCTTGGGTGCTATTTGATTACATCAAACAAATGCCAGCGTTGCAGTCCTGGGTCAACATTAGCCAAACGATCTTCAAACAATGTCAATTGAGAAATACGAACCGCCCTGCACCGAGCCAAGCAAATCTATAGCACCAATAGTTAGCCATCGGGTAGCGTATATCATGATCGATTCACTTACGCATTTGTTGTGTTGACCATTGTACCGACAGCAGACGTTGTATCTACCACTCGAACCCTGACCTGGGCTGGGAGAACCGCCGTTGTCGCCGACAGGCCCGCCGTTCTCACCCTCGTTTTCGTCGCCACAGTCGGGTGGATGGCCTCTGAGAGTCAAAGGGTTGTAAGGGTCGCGAAGATCCATTTGAAACTCCATCAATGTCTCGGGGCTTGCGGCATAGGCTGCCGCCGCGAACACAAGTAAGGGGAGAAACAGCTTCATCTTGACAGCGGTGTCTTGTCTCTGGGTGCAAAATGAGAGAATGGGCACTCGAGGAAGATCTCAGAAAGCATGAGGCTGTTTATATGTAGGTATTGACCACCCAGGGCCTCGGAGGCATCGCATTGACTCGCTCGAATGTGAGCGTCACGTTTCCTCTCAACTTATTCATCAAACGTTACCGACGATTGACGATGTTCTGGAATCCGGCTGACTCGGGAAATAAAACGGTTTGGCTTATTTTTTCAGCGATATGCAGCAAAGCCCTGCGCATTGCCCTCCGCTTTGATTGCGCAGCTCTGAGTGGCCCCAAGGCTGCGAGACTTCGGCCAAAGTTAAAACGATTCTTTGGTCCAGTATGCGCACACTGAGGCGCGGAACATGCTGCTTACTGAGAGTCTAAGGGCTTACCTATGCAACGTTCCGGAACTTCCATGCAGGTCTGATGCATACACGCACAGTCAGCGCATGACAACCCCTGGCTGTGGTGATGAAACCTCGACCCGAGCCCCAGAACAAGCGGTGGACTCAAGTGATAGGTGAATGCTTTTTTGAACGATTCATTAAAAATGGTGCTGGGTTACGAAAAATGACAGTAAGCAGTTATCAGCAACTTAATATCGAGCTTGCGGTGACTGTCTGGAAAATAAGCTTATGAATTCTGAAATTGAATGCGAAGATTGGTGCTGGCTGCATTATGGATGTTTTTGAGGTAAAAGCTAAGATGAACCCATACCACTTGCGAAATAGCACTTGCGATGAGTAATGCGCTAGGCGTAGCCAAATTTGGTTGCAGCCTTCGTGTTGCCTCACCACCAAAGGCAGATGTCCAGCTCGTGCTCGGTCTAGGCTGTTTCATCAGTATCTCTCTGTCTACCATCTTCCTAAGGGTTGCATTGAAGCATAAATCAGCTCTCGTGGCGATAGGCATTATACATTGCCTTTATGCTGACTGTGCCACGTGTTCAATTAAGTCCGAGGATTTGCTGCTACGGATTTTCACGAGAGGAATGAGCTGATGCGTAGCTCCAGTCGCGATGCTCCTTGAAGAGTCAGCAGTTCAGATGGGGTGGAGATGCTCTTGGGCCCATGAAGTCAAGCGTGTCAATCCATGAAATAGAAGTAAATAGATATGGACCATGCATCTATTTCCTAATATACACTGCGCGGCGGCCGCTCATCACGTGGCCAAGGATACGAAAGTATCCAACAATCTCCTAGCCTAAGCTCTTCAGGAGAAAAGTTCTTAAAGGTTTCCGAAGTGCAAATGTGGCTAAGCGTCTCCCGACCGGCAAATGCCCCTCTATCAGGCTGTTCATGGCCAGTCCATGTAGCAATGAACCTTCCCGGGTTCTTATTGATTAAGGCGGTTGCTTCTGTAGATTTCTCGCCGCCTTTCCGGAGGTTAGCCGGTATTGAAAGCTTCAAACTACCGTCATGCAGTCCGAGTGCTGGTTTTCTCACCCTGAACTTTGGCTGCGTCTTTCCCGCTGGAGTCAAACAGCCAAGTCGTCCCGGCGCCGCTTTGAGACGCAAAACCATTGGAGCCACCCGAGCTGCTCGTTTTGAACCCGCCAAAAGGGCTCGTGTTGGGTTGTATGCTTTCCTTTGTTCCGAATCCCTTTTCAAAATTGAAGGTTGTCCCAAGTTTTGATTGAGGCTGGCTTGAGACTTGGTTGAAGACGCTGATAGACCCGTCACTAAATCCGGCGGGCTTTCTGAAACTGGAGCCAAAAAGTCCGCTGTTCTCAGTCGGAGAGACTTTCTCAGGATTCGTTGCAATTTTTGCGTAGCTTTCGGAGGAACCTAACCCGACTACTGGGTCTTGTTTCTTCTTCTTCGAAATTGGAGTAGACTGGGCTGAGTTTTCCCTCTCTGTGGGTGTTGTGACGATGGGAATTGTTTTTGGTATGAATCCTAGCCACGTCTGTTGGCCGTGAGGTGTAGCTATCATTGGCATTCAGCATCAAGCTTCTCATCTTGAAGTAGTAGGATACTGCTTACCGACCGTGGGCAATCCCCCAGCAGTTTCTCGCTGGATACTCTTCGAAGGGGTGTTGCGTTGAACTGAGGAAATAGATGTTAATGTGACATGGTCTTTCAGTGCTGAAGGCATTGAGCTATTCTCACCCGTCAAGCCTCTGGGTCTGTACCGGCGGCACTGGTCCAGGCCCTGCTTGAGCAGCTTAATATCGGTTTGCAGCTGTGTGCGGCGCGCCCGAATGTCCTCTGACTCGGCCGCGAGCTCCGCCAACCTCGTGTCATCCATTTCATTCACAGATTTCGGTGTCAAAATTCCTGGAAGCTCTTGTATGAGACAACTCTCTAACGCCAGGTTGATCAGGTTATCGGTGAATGTGCGCAACACCATCTAAGCCAAATCAGTAAGTCTACGACTGATTACACTAACAAAAAAGAGTACGTACGTCGTAGAATGTCTGCATCGTTTCGATGGCCCGCCCGGTCCCAAACTCATTGCATTGATGTGGGAGTTCTGCTTCCGAATGTTGCAAGGCGCTCGAGCTACCGTCGTATGAGTCGTCTACCGCGTCTTCTGAAAGCCGATCGGATGTTCTATGGTCCATAGCTTCCTGAAAGTCAGCATCAAGAGGTAGCGCATACCCTTCCTGAAGAGGTCGGAGAAGCTCCCGCAATTTGTTCTGGAGGATTTCCTCTCTTGCATCGAAGAAAGGATCGACGCAAGTCGACAGAATAGTGGAAGTGGTACTGCAGGTGCCCAAGGGCCCAGCGACGTGCTCAAACACCTCATCCACGAAGGCCTTCACAACAGCGGTGACCTTCTCCAAATGCACCCTGGCAATGGCTTCCCAGGGCTTCGACTGTCTCTGAAAAAGCTGCAAGATCAAGTTCGTACTGGCATATCCGGGAAACTCGGTGCCCTGGTTTGCGGCCGCTTGCCGCTCCAGTTGAGTGGCCATCTCGGACCAAGTGATTGGTTCTGGCATAGGAAGATCGTATGGATACTTGCTGAGGAACTCTTGAAGATGCAGAGGAATGCTTCTTTGTCTCGCCGCACCAGGAGTGCCAGTGGTAATCTTCTGCGATGACCCCTGCACAAGGAGGATGTGACGAATAGCTCGATTGAAACTCCTTAAGTGCGATCGCAACTTTCGATCACTACCATCAAAGCCGCCGAAAAATGGATCATTGTAATGACCCTGAATACCATCGCGGACAAGTCTCTCGAACCCTCCCGCGATGTCCACGAGATAAGCCCTCATGTCGGCGGCACTGGATCTGGCCTGCCCTAAGCGTGCGAGCTCAGCCTCATGCTCAGAGAGCTTCCCTTGAATCTCTTCAAGAACACCAGGCAGACTTTTCTTGATATGGTCGTGAAGAATATGGCTGAGACGTTTCCGAAGGGCAGATATGCCCCGATGAATTACCGGGACGGAAGCCCAAACCCCGGATTCGAAGAACGCTTTTTCGACTGCGTCACGAGAGTCAGGATGCGCCTCAGATTTGGCGTAGTCTGGAAGGTTACGCAACACATGCCATCCCAATTGCAGGTTGTGCACCGCCTCGCGGCCTCTGACTACCTGAAGATATTCGAGTTCGTCGGGAGATCCTGGATGGAGAAGGTCTGGCTTGGTAATGACCCCAAGTGTACGCTCTCTAGCGGGGTCGTGTTTCGCGGCCTCCTCCAGGACTCTCTGGTTAGCAAGCTGATTACTCGCTGATATGATGGCGAGGATGATGCTGTTTTGCTTTTTCATGTAGCTTTCTACCAGCTCCATGACCGTTGCTCTACCCTCCGCTGATTGCTTCGCTGTCGCAGTGTGGAAGATTCCGGGCAGATCGACTAGGCTGAGAGGATACAGATTCGGGCCTTCAACCTCCAGACGAAGGACGTCCTTAGAAAATCCTCTGTTGGAATCTGTGAGGCCCATGTGCTCTTTAGCGGCGGCGACGATTTTGCCAATATCCTCTCCTTCAGAATAGTCGACTCGCATCTCCTGCGCAGGCTTAACATCGTTGTGGAACTGAATGGTGGCCTTGACGCGTCGTTGGCTGCCGTTCCGGAGAACTAGTTCCGTGGCAAAACGCGTGCACAAGCCCGAGCTGACGGGAAACTTGACATGAGAGATGGCTTCAAGAACAGATGACTTTCCAGACGACTGATCTCCAACGACGATTATCTGAGGGAGGTTGACAATCCTGCCAATTCCAAGAGAGGAAAGCTTGTCGGTAGTGTCGAATAAGGCGCGAGTTTCGACGGAGTTCAACTCGTCGAGAGCTCCAGGATCGAGGGTGACTTGAGCCATGTCTGTAAGAGTCTGCACGAGTTGCAAATAGCTGTGAGCTGACTGTCATCAAGGGAAGTAGATTTTCCCCGGCGAAAAATGGCATCTTCATCTTCCTCATATTATAGTAACCAAGGCCCACTGGGACTTGTTGGTTCAGTCTGTTGGTTCATTTGCGAAGGGTGTGGCGCAGCTCATGCATACCACCTAACCACACGCAATTTGACACAGCTGAAATGCAGGAGACCCGATCTAACCCTTGGCCCGAAGAAATACTGACTCAGTATGGAGTTGATAGGCCGATATCTACAGCTTGCGATCTTGATCAGGCAAGGCTCCGCGCACATCTAGGATCAGTCCCAGATACGCCATTCTCATTTCGGATTCGTATGGGCCCCAATCTCCGCGCCCCTTGTAGGCGCGCGCCAACAGGTCAGTTGTCACTGTTGGTATCACATATCTCAGAGCTAGGTCTCATACAGTCAGCTTTCTCCAGGGTAGTGCGGCGTCAATTGAAACTCAGTTGGGAATCGTGGGCGTCGCAAAACTAAATTCGACGACGCGGAGTCCTTTTCACACCTGCCTCGTCGCTTGAGTCGGAAAATGGCGCAGACGAAGCAAAGCAACCCCGCTTTGAAGCTCTTGCTGAACTGAATTATTTTTTATCAGGGGACCGGGAAACTGCCGGGCTATGGAATTTCTCGCTTGGCTAGATTGTTGCGTAGATGCAGAAATGCGCTGAAGATGGCATCGTCGTTATCGTAAACATCGCTGAGTGTTACAGTGATGCTACTTTAATGTTGTCTGAAAATTTCAATACAATCAACCCGGTTCATCTCAGATGTCGAAAATACTGACATTTGGGCATGCCTAGAGAAGCAATGGAAGGGGACAAGGTTCGAGTGGGCTGAGAGAAACAAAGAATGCGTGCAATTTTGCCATGGCTATTGGAGATCTGCGTGAAGAAGATTCTCGATGAGATTTACAGCAATCAAGATCGAATAACTGAATTACCGGGTGTCTGGGGGATTGGAACCGGCCTGTGCAACTTCATACTGGTCCTTAGGCGATCAAACATCACCGTGGCTCGACTGAGAATACCCTAAGCCGGGTGATTTCTTCTTATGCTCCGTCTGTCAAGGCTCTCGCAGACAGTCAGAAAGATGCAGAAGCGCGCGAAAGCGCATGGCGCCTTATTGGGCGATGGATGAAGAAAGATGTGAAAAACATAGCGGAGGGTCATTTACACGTGAGACTGCTGAACGTGCCGACTGCATTGGAGGTGATTTCGACGTTGAAGAAGTGTAGCATCGCCCGCTTGGCATGCCACGAATTTTCGAATCAACGGGACCCTTCCAGCAGTGGACTCATCTTACCAGGAAAGAGAAGAGCAAGATCGCCTCACGGTGTACATGGTGTCGGAGCTGAATCTAGCCAATGCGCTTGTGGCTCACCTGTCTGCCCGCTCGACAGCAGAAAACAGAGCGACAGGTTTGGCAGGTTAGATGATTCATGTGATGAGCCGGTTTCAAGTTGCCCGTTCCCGCACGTTATGGGCCGTCTTTGGCTGTCCGACGACAAAACGCGTGTAACGGTTGCCAAAATATTTTACTCGAAGCTGTTAGGAGGCGGAACGGCATGGGATGACCGGGCTGTGGCGTCGGCGTTAGGGAGGCTGTGCCGAGTGCGATGAATGAAGATACCGTCATTTTGGGCCCTGTTTGTGCATTATGGGGCTTGTATCTTGCCATCAACAAATTAATCTTCAGCATCCGTTGGCGGGAAACAAGTGATGAAAGCGTGACGCCTAGCCCTGTGTGCTTCTTCGGGCTAATCGTCTCTCGTCTGACACACATTCAACTCGCAGTGGCTGTGCCAAGTCCCTGCGGGGTTCTTCCATTTCTCTCACCAACATTCGCAACCCTCACCTATCGCCTGCTTAAATGGCCCCGATCATTCGAAGCCGTTGCCCAAACAAGTGGTCACTTTCGTGTCGGGGTGTCCTCAATGTAGTTCACGCTTGCATTCGGTGCTGTGGGCGACTTCATCGCAGTCTTGGAGCTTATCAAGAATATCATCGCCGCGCTCGACGATTCTCGTGGTTCGACAAAAGCATATCGAGACGTTGTTCAGAGCCTTGGGATCCTCGAAAGCACGCTTCGGCAGATCAAGCAAGTTTACCATGATCAAGAATTACAAAGTGCTTTCGGCGAGCTACGAGCAATATCGTTGCGCAATGTTGAGCAGATCAAGCGATGCCTTGTAGACTTTAACAGCAAAATCGAGAAGTTCGGGCCTAGCCTGGCAGGGACGAAGAACACCTTGCGAGATGCCGCCAGGAAAGTCCAATGGAGGCTCGAGGAGAAGGATATTGAGAAGTTTCGTTGGGAACTTTTGGGGCACATAACGGCGATGAATACGTTGTTGGAGCTCACGACATTGTATGCTTGGGTGCAATCTTTTAATACATGCTCTTTTCGGCGGCGATACTGACTTATCTTAGGAGTGTTTTCAGGCAAACCCATCACGCAACGATCAAACAGATGTCCGTCAGCGAGAAACGCACGATGGCCATCGTCCAGAACTCCAATCAGTCACTAAGGGAATACTTGGCAGCGATTGGGCAGCGAGTTCTCTCAAGACTCGAGTCTATGTCTCACCTAGCCATGGATTTGAAGAGTTCGACATCTCAGATTATTTCTATGGTGCTTTCTGTCTCAGGGGAGCTAGGTCGCATCAGAGCTGTCCTGGTGCGACTAGAGAGACCTTTGAGCGATGAACATTTTATCTTCAAGGATGCCACGGGAAAGATCTTTCCAATCCACTTGAGGACGATTACATCGTGGGAAGTTTTCGAGTTCATCATCAACGATCGGTTCAAAGGCAAGAAGGGCTCTCATCGAACCCGGAAGGGCCGCTATAAGTTACAAGAGCGGGCTACGGGCCGAGAAGTGGACCGATCAGTAGACTGGGAAAGCGCATTTTTACCGTATCAGAGGATTGATATGAGCATGATGTGTAGGCAAGCACACGATGTCACCCTGCAGGAAAGGTCATCAAGTTGTCCGAAGTGCATGACTGTATCCCTATGCAATACAGGCCTCGAGGTACAATGGTGAGTGCAAAGCGAAACGCTAAAAGCTGCCTTTGGCGACGATATGAGCTAACCCTTAAAAGCCAAAAGTGCAATATGCTCTTCACAAGAATTCTGGAAACGGGCGATGAGCTAAGTTCCGTAGCAAAACAAACACCTCGGGAAACCAGTCGCGGACACACATCAAAGTCAAGAGTGCTTGACCAGGAGCCAGGATCAGATTCAGACGACGAGGATATCCAGGGATTTGTGAGGATCACGCTTATCTCACGGCTCAAGCAAGCTAACACCTTCACTAGGGAATTCCAGAGCTATCTCTCACCACTGCCACTCAGGAAGTGTCGCATGCCACCAAAACTGGGAGGCCCCAAGCGAACGACGTATGGTGCCTCGTCCATGGGGCTTTGGAATAAAACTCGACCAAAACCATTTTTAATTGGTGGGATGAGAAGGACTCGGTGTGTTATCGGACATATCTGCAGAAACAGCTCGTTCATGCCTCAATTATAATAAATGGATTGAAGTCCACCACAATGGGGACGTAATAATATGCTCTGGAACGGTGCTGTTCATTTAGTCTCGGAGGCTATGGTGATTGACTCCATCTCACGCGACCCTCCACGAACCACCTCACGTCCTCCACCTAAATGCAGGGTGCTTCCAATCCAGATCCTGAATCTCCTGCTCCGACATGCCCGCCAGCTCCTCCTCGATGCTGCGGTCCTCGCGGCGCTTGTTGTCCCACTTCATCCAGAACCACGCCGTGAAAGCGACGATGAAGATCATGCTGGCCGCGGCCAAGTTGAGTCCGTTGCCGATGTGGTAGTCGGGTGAGTCCCATGGGAGGTACGACCATGTGGAGATGATGCCGCCGATGTTGCCGCACATGACGTTCAAGCCGATGGCACTGCTTCGGGCTGTGTCGCTGAGGACGTTGGCGCTGATGTGCGCGTTGGACATTGGGCCTAGGACCATGGCGGAACTACGAGATGATGAGTACTGGGCTCGTTTAGACTCGGTTTCGGAAAGGATCTTACCTGGCAATCAAAAACGTCGCCGCATACCGAATCTTCGCAACCTTCGACGCCAAAAACATAATATACCCCGTCATAACCATCGGCGCCGACAACCCGATCAACACCTGCCTGCGATCCAGATACCAACTCAGCCCAGGAAACGCCAGCGTAAAGAACGCGCCCACGGCGTAGGGCGGCACGGAGTACAGCTGCTTCTGGACAGTCGAGAAGGTCGGGTAGATGGTGCTCACGATCGTGGGCAGGAAGAACGCCAGGCCCTGCACGGTGATGTTGTTGAACAGGAAGATGAGCGAGATCTCGAGCGTGACGGGGTTGAGCATGCCGCGCAGCAGCTTCTTCTTGTCGATGCCGTCGATGACCTCCGTGGTGCCCACGCGCTCCGACTTGACGCGCGCGATGCACAGGTCCTTCTCCTCCTGCGTCAGCCAGCGCGCGGTCTCGGGCCGGTCGGTGAGGGTGAAGAAGGAGATGAGGGAGAGGGCAATAGTCACGATGCCCTCGATGGCGAAGATCATGCGCCAGCGGTGGAGGGTGCCGAAGTGGTCTAGTGTCAGAATCGCGGAAGCCAGCAGCCCGCCGAACGCGCCGGCCAGCGGGGCCATGACCATGTACAGCGACAGGCGGAAGGTGAGCTCGGCACGCTGGTACCAGCGGGAGAGGTAGTAGGCGATGCCGGGGAGCATGCCGGCCTCGAAGATGCCGAGAAGGAAGCGGACGCCGCAGATGGCGGCGCGGGACTCGCAGAAGGCGGTGGCGATGGAGACGATGCCGAAGGCGAGGGAGGTGGCGGGGAGGAACCAGCCGGGGCCAATCCACTTGCAGAGGACGGTGGCGGGGATCTCGAAGAGGATGTAGGAGATGTAGAAGGTGGAAAGGATGATGTTGTAGTCGTAGCCTTTGAGGTTGAGGTCCTTGTCGAGGCCGGCGATTCTGGCGTTTCCTTTTGGTGGTCAGGTTGGATGGGGATGAGGGGGTGAGAGGGGGAGTCTTGGCTTACCGATGTTGGCGCGGTCGATGAAGCAGAAGAGGTAGAGCAGGGCGACGGTGGGGATGGTGTAGAGGTCGAGCTTCCAGCGCAGCTTGCGTTCTGCGACGGGGTCGAACTCGATGAGGGGGTTGCCGTACCTGGTGGTGAGTCGTCAGTATCGCGTGTTTACTTGGGGGACCTAGGAGTGATGCTCACTTGTCGGTAGCAACCTGGCCCTTTCCGGCTGCGCTGGAGATGGTTCCATCGTGGAGAGGGACTTGAGTGATGCCGTCGGCGCCTTCCACGTGGGTGCCCTTGGGCGTTTCTTTCTCGGTAGAGGACATGATGGAGATGCTGTCTTGAAGATGGCTAAGGTGTTGTCGTCACAATATCTCAGTTGGGCGAACAGCCCGGCTCAATGATGAAAAGCCGAGGGCACGTTAGGATGCTCCGTGAAGCCGACTGAACGGTCTGGCGTAAATGCTGGGATTCGACAGCACGGCCAGAAGTAACCGAGGATAAAACGGAAGTCACGATGTTGTCGAGTCAGGACGGAAGCTGCGACACCGTGTGTGCTCAAAAAGGAAGGGCACTTCCAGGTCGCTATCAAAACCCAAGCAAGCAACCTCTCGAACTCGACAACAAAGCCAGCGCCCTCTCTCCCTTTTGACTCACGATGGCAATACCCCATTTTAATACCTCCAGCAAGGACCCCCATCAATCCCCAGGGCAGAGGTTACATCAATAGCATCTCCGAATAAGTGCCGACCCCCAAGATCCCTCCCCCTCGCAAAAGCCAGATAAAGCTCCACCCCGGGGACGCAAAAAGCTGCAGCTCTAAGCTGTTCCGCGCGCTCCAACTCGTCACTCCCCGGGGACCCATGAGTGTGTGTGGGAATGGACATGGGATATCTCTGCGGGGTAAATCACATAGATTGCAGACGCGGACCGGGGGAGAGGGCAGGCAGGCAGGCGTGGCAGCTGCCAGATTTGCTTTGCCTGCGGCATTGAACGCAGGTTTTTGCGTTGAAGGGTTGCAGTACTGAGGAATTTGTCACCATGCTGCGTCGTTGCGTTTGCTGCTGCTGCGTTCGCTTCTCCTCCAATTGTGGTTCGCGGTGACATCGTCTGCGATGAGATGCAAGAGCGATGATCTCTTGTTTCTGATTCCGCGCGGGAGATCAGCGATGCCCAGACCTTTCTGAAAGCCTCATCTCTACAGCAGACAAAACATCGTGAACAATTTCAACATCCATCAACTCGTTCTTTGAAGGCGAATTACTTGCCGAAGTCATCCACGTATCCGCCCGCGCCGCATTCCCCAGATTCCCTCCCCGCAATCCTGGGGAAGAAGGGCACTAAGAAAATATTGAAGGGCAAGTTCCCACATTGGCTCCACGTGCCCCGGGCACCGCCAGATGGCCCAATCAGCGAGGTTGGATTGCAATGGAAAGGTGTGTCCGTCGTGGAGTCCGCCAAGGAGGCCGTAGACGGGCCAGCTTGTCTTCGGCAGCTGGGATCGGCAACTGAGGTCTGCTGCGTGTGGTTGTTCGCGTTGCGAACGTGTCGCGTTGAGATGAACGGGATGTCGGTCAGTGACAGCGTCTCGCTAAGCTTGCGGCTGGCCTGGCTAATTCGGGTGTCGTGATAAACTCTGTTTTGCAGTAGTGAGGACGTCAGTTCCGAGATGTCGGAATTCTGTCTTGTACGCGGAAAAGGTCAGATGATCTATTCATGGCAACTTGGGTTTGGTGATTGGCTTGTGGTTAAGCGACGCGTGGGTTTCGGAACAGGCGCCGGCGCTTTTGCGCTTCAATGGCGCGGAGCGTGAAGCTAAAAGTCTACGGCAGTGCATGTCGGTTGATGAGAAGGACTTTTTTGACTTTTGGAGTTGATGGGCTATTGTTGGGGCATGAATTGATCACATAATTGACCTGAGCATTGTGCAACGCAGAAGCTTAGACACCCGAGGCTGAGCTTGCCGTGGCTCAGCGGGTGAAGAGTACGGGAGCAGCAACACTCAATCTTTCATCTCATCATCGGCCGTCTAGAGGCGGCGCAGTGTTCGGCTGTCAAAATCCCGGGACAGCCTTAGAACGCGTCAACAGCTTACAATCCGCAAAATGCCATAGGGCGCAATTTCTGTTTCCTCCGTGCAGCAGCGAGAGCGGTGACAATTGACCAAAAGGATCGCAGAAAGATCCGGATCGTGAATGCTTCCGATCTCGTTGGCGGGCAGACCGGTGCCCTGGCCGGGAACCCACCTTCAACACCACGCACCCGTCGCGACCCTACGGTTCGGAGCTGGAGCTTGTTCAGGTTGCTCTGCAGCTGGATCCCAAGGGATGAGGGTGTGAAACAGCACAGCATGCCTCGGTCGAGTCAGCCACATGGGCAATTGAGCGAGCTGCGTCTTTTGAGACAGGTCCATGTGGGTATTGAGCGATTGAGCGACAGGGACGTGCTTGGCGTTGACACTCCCAGACTGGATTTTGGAGAATTGGGGTTCGGAGTTTGGGGGGCACGGGGTTTGACCTCGGCCGAATGGGCCAGCATCCTGCGAGATGAAATCTGCCGCGGATAGTTCGGTCGTGATGGCTGGTTGATGTCAACGGCAAGATGCAAGATATCGCATGCAGCTGCCTGAACGGGGTACCTCTGCAGTCTGCATAGTAAATGGCAGGTTGACGATTGGAGCTCCGCTGCGATGCGACTGTGAGGGTTGGACGGATATTGATGTCTCGTCTTTGTCAGCTGGCGGATTACCGGCACATGATGCGGCGGCGCTCAAAAACCAAGAAAAAAAGTCAAATGGAAGCTGTCTTCTAGATATTCCCTCACCGATACCGTAGGAGGAACGTGATATCCGGCTTGAACAGTCCGGCGACACGAAGGAGCTGGCCCGGACGGCTTGGCGTCGCCGGACGTCGGTGAGAGATGGATGATCGGCATCGGAAGTCCTTTCGTGGCACTCTCCGGTGCGACACACGTCAAAAGAAGCAACGCGGCGGTTGCGGGCGTTGGGCGATTTAGCCCGGAAAAGGTGAGTCAAGACATTTCTTCCAAGACAGCCGAGCTTTCCAGCGATCTGGTTGCGAGGAAGCGTCAAACCTGACCGTTCACATTCAACGCATCTGGAGCGAGAAAGAAGGGTGAAAGGGGAAACCACCACAGCCAAGACCAAAGTTCAACGGCCCAAACCTTGAGGCGTCGCGGGGCGTTGCGGCGTGGGAACGGCGCCCCGCGATGGTTGGAACGGGGGCGCCTCCTAACATCGGTGCCGGAGACGTTGGGGCCTTGGAAAGAAAAAGACTCAAAAGAAAAAATGAAGATCTGGGTCGTGTCCGGACTGGCCGCCGTCTCAAACCCCCGAAGCGGGGACGCCCAAGCCGCAGAGCAGCTGGAGATCACGGAAGATCAGGGGGCGAGCTGAAGATTTGCGGCGGAGACGGGGTGGGAATGCCGTCAACGGCGGTGGTCTTTTGGGTGTTGGCAATGAGGTGGAAGCAGGGACAAGAGGTGACAATGGCACCCCAACCAAGCAACCAAGCTCCTCGTTCCAACAATGACCCCGGTCGTCAGCTCTTGGGGTGTCTCGGAGGACCCTGTTTTGTCGGGCTGAGTGACATTGATGAGTGTTGAATCCACCGAGGGATGACTTTGACAGGAGAGACACATGAAAAAAAACATCCATGAAAAACATCCATGGATAAGGAACAAACATGGATAAACGTGGATAAGATGGGATAAACATGCATAAACACGGATAGCCAGCTGGCATGGTGCACAACTCGTGGCTTGTGCACCTCATTGTGTGGCTCCTGCGCCGGAACGCTCACAGTCCGGACGACATTAACGGCTTCTCATTGGCCAGTCGTACACACAAGAGAAGCTCTAGTGATCCTTCGGCCTGGGCTGGCCTTGGCTTAGCGAACCTACAACACTGACAAACGGATCCTTCAGAGGGTTCTGTCCGCTAAATTTGCAGGCAAACAGTGAAATCCCTACGAGCTGCCCCTCTGAGACCGCAAAACCGGAGACGGATCATCTGCACCCGTGCGCCAGATGACGTGAGACCGGACGGTGCCTCCCTCTTCACCTGCTTGCTGGAAGAAACCCCGAACCCTGCCACCCCCCACCAACGACGCCTCCCTGCACCGCTCGCCCTGCCCTGCGCCGCCCCTCCCCTCTCAGAGAGTCTGCGCATCTTTTTGCGCCTGTCTAGAGGTGTGTGGCGTTTGTCTGTGTTTCGCTGGATTGCAGATGCCCATGCTTTCTACCCTCCGCCTTAGCTCCAGGCCGAGAGCTAAACCAACCATGCCAACCTAGCACAATGGAGAGGTCCCGGCCCGGGGGGCTGTGGCATCCTTGGCCGCGATCAAATGCCTAATCATCAGCGGCACCTCCGTCAGCAGACAGAATACCCTACCTATCTTACCTCCAACATCTTTCTTTCATGTCTGGCGCATTTCTCCTCCAACAGACTTGCGATCCTACACCAACACCACCAACGACGATTCTCGACACACAAACGACGGCCGGCCATTGACGCCTCCGAACCCCAGCATCACCGTTGCCGCGAACCGACCCCCCAGACCAACCCAACGAAAGAGAGGAGGAAAGCGCTCTGCGCCCAGCGAACCGTCACGATGCTGCGCAAGAAGGAGGTCTACACGACCATCACCCCCATCCCGGGCTTCATCCCCCGCCAGCTCGCCATCGACATCCTCCACTCCCACTCCGAGGTCATCACCCTCAACCCCCTCGTCCTCGACCACAAGCCCATCAAGGCGCCCCGCGACGCCGCCGCCGACGAGTACTACTCCACCTGGTACGAGATCACCGAGCGCGTCCAGTTCATCCCCGGAATCGGCAAGATGGGCTCCGGCAAGATCTCCTTCAACGGCTGCTTCCACGACATGCCCTGGGGCCTGCAGACGCACACCTACGCCCCCATGAACATCGACATCCGCATCAAGTACCGCATCGACGGCAACCAGCCCGGCGTCGAGGCCCCGCACCAACCCGAGATTGGCATGGCCGGCCTCGGCGTCCCCGTCGACGGCCTGTATCTTCGTGAAGATATCGAGATCCGCTGCAACGTCACCATGACCAGCTTCGTGCGCACCCAGCTCAAGGCCGCCAGCAAGGAGATGGTCTCGCGCATCATCAAGAAGGCCGAGCTCCTCGACGCCGGCGTGCTGCAGGCCATGATCGAGGACGGCAAGCTCAAGACCATCAATCCCGCCGACAGGACGAGCACCGGCATCAGCGGCGCGCGATCCCCGACCTTCCCGCCCCAGCGCCCCAACGGCAGCCCCCGCCCCGAGTCCGTCTCCTCCCCGCGCTACCAGGTGCCCCGCCCCGTCTCCATGGCCAGCATGGGCCGCCCCGGCTCGCAAGGCAACTACGCGCCGCAGTACCAGCAACAACAACACCAACAACCCATGGAGCTACCCAGCTCCCCGCAAAACCAGCAACACACCGCGCCGGGCCACACCTCCTTCATCGCCGAGCTGCCGGGGAACTTCTACCACCCGCCCGAGAACAAGACGCTCTACCCGCCGTCGCCGCAGCCGCAGGGCTCCGGCTCCCCGCCGCAGTACGACCGCAACTCCATGTCGCAGCAGAGCTCGCAGCTGTCCCCGGACCCGAACTCGTGGCGCTGGTCGCAGGGCCAGCCGAGCCCGAGCCAGCAGAGCAGCCGCCCGACGAGCATGAGCTCCGACGGCAGCGGGGGCTACGCGAGCCCCGGGTTGGATCACAAGGGCTTCTCGTCCGAGCTGGCTACGCACGCGGAGACGCAGGAGGAGCACCGCCGCGATCCGATCAAGGTGGCGGATGCGTCGCAGCATAGAGTGAAAGGCCCGACGGCGTATCAGGCGTATCAGTATAACCCTGCAGACTACGTGCAGGCGGGGCGGTGATGAATCAGTGATGAGAATGTAATTGTACGTTCTACGGAATCACGGTGTTTTAGGTTTTGGGGTTAGCTACGTTTGCTTTCTATGATACCGCTTTGTTAGGGGGATTTTGGGTTCATCTATGGGATATATCAGCGAGTCACGGGGATTGGAAAAGGCGTTGATATTGATATCCCGTATTGCAATCAAATTTTCAGTAAATTCTCATTCATGTCGAAGACTTCCATGTCCGTTGACGCGAGCCGCCAAGAACAGGAGGAAACGGCGGTGATGTCACATTCCGGATGTCGCCTTCCTGGGTCGGCAGTCGTCATCTCACTGGAGATCGGCATGTAAGCAGCCACTGCACAATCCACAACCAGCCACTGGTCTTCGGAGCTGGAGGATTGCACTTTGGTTCGCTGCCCACTTATGCGGTTCCAATGGCTGTGAGAACCACAGGAATTATCGAAGTGCAAATCAATACCACCTTGTGCAGGCCAAACACTGGGATCAGTATGTCACCGATATTGTCTTGCTCACCGCACAGGATATTGAATCCCCATCCTTCCACCGATTGCAAATCATCCCTCTTTGTCCGCGTTCGAGGGCGCCATTGGCCATGGCACACACCTGCCCAGCCGCATCGGGGTCCGGGCTCGGTGCGGGTTCGGTGTGGGGCCGCATTCCAAGTGGGGGGCGCCGACATTGACTTCACCTCACATCTGTCAGGACCGTCACTTCCTTCCTAAATCCTGAGAGTTTCTTCTAGTTCTTTTCCGGTCAGCTGGTTTACAACTACTCTTCCTCTTTTTCTGACCTCAGGCACCTCCAAAAACTAAAAGACTTTGAACATTGACTCGCCCGAATCCACGACTTCGGAGCAATGCTCTTCCACGATGAAGAGGGAACTCAGCGAAAACCATCACCCTAACTTGCTCCATGCCAACACCGGCTTGCTTCAACAGCTCCAGTATCGCACGCATCGTCTCTCCAGACGCAAACACATCATCCACCACCACAACCGACGCTCCCCTCCGCAGCACGTCGCGATCCATCTCGATCCGTCTCTCATGTACTCCGTTAACCCCCGAAGAGATATGCGACGCAGGCTTGGTCACAGAAAATACAGATGGGGGCAGCTTGCCGGCTTCTCGGACCGGAACCAGCGGTTTAACAAGTTGCATCGCCAACGCGGACGCAAAGATGAAGCCGCCTGTTTCGCAGCATACGATTGCATCTACTTTGTCCCAATCGCCGGTGAAGTGAGATTGAAGTAGCGAAGCACTGAGAGCCAACCCGCCTGGCTTCTGGGCGATGTCAAGTACGTGACGGAAGTCGATGCCTCGACGAGGAAAGTCAGGGATTATGCGGATCATGTCGACTAGCTTTTTCAAGTCGTCATGGACAAGGGGAAGCAATCGCTTTGAAGCAAAGTCAGTCAGTGCTTCGTTTCCTTCGACGTCGTTGTGGAACTCCATGCTGGGGCTGTACTCCGCGTTCGACGTGGCCGAATTGCCGTTACATCCTTCTCTGCCATTGAGCAATCCTCTTCGAAGTCGTCTGGTCTCCCCGCTGGCATTGACACGGACATCAATGAGCCTACTATCCGGCACAAGGTGACTCAGGTCCGCAACGGGCGCCTCGTCTCTCATACCCGTGATGGAAAGTACATCAACACCAGCAGCGCCGTAAACCACATCCAGAAAGTGCTCCTCCAGAGTCCGAGGCCGTTCTTGCACACGGTCCTGGAAGAAAGCTGTCAGAGCCGGTCGATGCTTCTCCTTATACTTCCGCTCGTGAAGCAAGCGCTCCAAGTCTGCGCCAGTAGCTGTTGCGTATACACGCTTGATGGCGTCACTGATGCTAACAACACGCGCCGTCTTTCCGTTTCTGTTGAAGAGGTCTGTCCAGATTTCAGCGCAGTAGTCCTTGCCCACGCAGCTGTCTCCCGTCACAAGGATGATAAGGTCCGGCTCCATCGGCTTCGTTGGAAGCGGACAGGCATATGCGAGGACATTCCGCGGATCCGCGGTGCGTTTGAGTCTAGCAAGACGGCCGAGGTTCGGTCCGAATGCTTTGGCTGCGAGTGCGGCGTCTCGTGGATCTGGCCCGAGATCAGCGCCGTAGATCCCAGTGCTCACTGGCAGTAACGTCGCGGCGACTGAGTACACCCACTCCACGACAGTCCGCGCAAGGCCAGTTCCATCCTGTTCACGCGGCCAGACGCCGGTTATCACGCAGGCAAAGTTCCAGTCCCGGCAACCGAACGCCGAGGCTGTCTCCGGTATATCTCTAACGGCACCGCCGCCGTGGAGGAGATGGAGGTAGCATAGCGGTGAAGGGCGGGTTTCAACGGCTGCGATGAGTGCGCTGGCAATACTGGCTTCCCCGATGTCTTTGAGAAAGATGCATCGTTTGAACGAGGACGTCTTGCCACCGGCATGTCCGCCGTGCATCGTCGACATGTACATCTCAGTATCAAAAAGGCCGATACTGTCCACGATTCTGAAGTTGTACTCTGCCTCCAGAGCTCTGGCGATTGGCGAAGCGACAGGTGGAGGTGGTCCTAGTGCTGGCTTGGCGGTTGTAGCTTCGTACATGGTTACGCCGAGATGGAGTTCTCCAGCGTCCCAGTACAGATAAGCGTCTGCTGAACTGCCCCTGGGAAGCTTGCTGATCACAGCTCGATCAAAATCGCCAAGCTTACGGTGCGCTTCGTCGCCGTCGCTCATGGGGATGATCCATTTCCGAACTGAGAAGAATAGAGCAGGCTGCGCAGTGAACACGACGCTGATGACAATGCCAAAGTTGGTTCCTGCCCCTTTTATGCCCCAGAGTAGGTCGTCTTCGTTTTCTGGACGTATGGCGCCGGCGGGTTGATGGTTGGGAGGTACGTGGCCGATGCATATGATCTGTCCGGAGTCGACGCTGACGAGACTAGCTCCCACGATGGCGTCGCATGTGAGTCCGTGATTGCGGGCTAGATGACCGATACCACCTTGAAGCCATAGACCTGCCCCTACACTGGGTCTAGAGCCTAGAGGCACGGTGAGGCCCTCTTCCATGGCCTTTGCTATGATGTCGCCTGTCTTGCAGCCGGCTCCGGCGACGACTAGACCTCCAACCTTCGCGTCAGTCAGGACATGCACTTCCTTGAAGGCGCTCATATCGATTGCAACGACATTTGGCCACTGACAATGACCGCTATGCCCACCACCCACAACAGTCAACGCCATGCGGTGTTCCAAAACCCATCTGACACACTCCTGCACATGCTGAATCTTGGTAGGTCTGATGCCTGCGGCCGGGCGATGTAGACGTGCTTCCCGGTTCTTAACCTGCATCTCCCCGTCTGCAACCGGAACCCTCGAAGTGAGCTCCGGTAGTGCTGTTGAATGTCGCGTGAAAGCCATCATGACCTCCGGCGCGGCGAAGATGAGATGTCCCTCGTCGCGTCGGCCCAGGGAGCGGCAGACATTGCGCCATTCGAGTTGGATAGCGGTGGTTTCTGGCACGTAGCCTGCGATGAATGAGGTGAAGTGGTCCAGCGATTCATTGGTGTTTTCCACTCGAACAATCCCTGTGGGGAAAGGTGAAACTTGGTGAGGTATGAGGCCGTCTAGGTGAAGTGGACCATCTCTGTGGAAGACGATTACCGTGCCGTTTACTGGGTGGTCCACGAGCAGGTCTAGGGCGGCCCGGAGATAGTCGTGTTTGTGATGTATGCCGTACATGCTATGACAGAAGAGAATCACATCGAACTTCTCATCGTAAAAGGTCTCCTTGGAGCTGTTCGGATCGAAAGGAATCCACCTCACGTCCGGTCGACTCTCTAGGGAGGGCAGCGGCAGCCCTTTATCGTCCGCCGACTCGAGCCACTCTTCTAGCCGCGAAGCAAATAGTCCATTCGGCTCAAGTGCAGAAAAACTTGTGATCTGATGCCTCATTTTCAAAGGCAGGTGTCCGAGTACGCTCTTTGGACCTGGTCCGATCTCCAGCACAGAGACGCGGAGGCGTGCTTTAAAGATTGGAGTAAGGACTTGTGTAAGCTGAGACAGAATGAAGCCATCGTATGCGTTTGAGCCTTCTTTGAAGAGGTTGAAACTCATGCTGTATTCCTCATTAGATAAAGGTTGGCTGGCGAGTGCATCGTTAGACTTGGGGGGTTCCCTTAGAGCGCGCTTGAGATGCTCGAGGGTGGCCATTTCGGTGACACGAGTGTGAGTTGAAGCTGAGAAACTGAGGTTGTGCCAACAGTTGATGGATAGTATGAGTTCTGGTGCTTTATGTACTCAACTTGGAGCCGAACCGCTGCCAATTGGTCACAACAAAATGCCACGCCACAGGGCCGCCAGTGAAATGTGTCCTCCAGCAGCTTGCCGCAAAAACTCTGCGTTTTACATAGCCCCCGTGAATGAAAGGCGAAAACCTGTCGCAAGACATGCGCTTGGCTTCGCTGGCCTCCAAAAACACGCTTGTGAGTGGTTGCGATTGTTGTCGGCCTCCGGCATCATGCATTGGATTTCGGCCAGTAGTGGGCATTGTCTGATAAGGAAGCAATCATTACGTCAATGATTTTGGTTCTGGAGATTGTTTTAATCTGGATTTGTTCGGCGTCTTTTGATCTCCCCTAATGAGCGAAATAGCTTGCAAAGGTGCTGCAAACATGCGGTTGGGGAAAGGGCGCTTTTCGGCCCTTAGCGCCCAGTGACCGGGTCCGATTGCGGCCCCACTTGTGCTTCCGGGACTGACTTTGACACCCGAGAGCCTAGCAGTACAATGCCTCTAATATTAGTGCTAAATACCGGGCGTATCCTCTTTGGGCTTGTGTGCACTTCCTACTACACTAAAATTAAACACTCGATTGAGAAGGTTTGGCGCAGTTACGTAAGGTAGTTTTCTGGGGTTTTCGCATTGTCATCCAATCTTTCTGTCCATGTCAATCTCAACCCACGACAGGGGAAAGCATCAACTTGCTAACTGCCTCTATGGCATCTATACTATGAATATGGTGTGGCACTGTTGCCGCCGAAATAACTTCAGGTCTTCGCATCGCCATTTTCCAACCCTCATGTAGATCTGCTGCTGCGTATCGAGACACTGCAAGGCCAGTCCTTCAATCCAAACAGGAGCCGACTTCATGTTGCGATGTTTCCCAAGACAGAGGTATTCCGCGTATCCTGCAGCTGTTCGCTTGCGGACGTGCCCTGGTACGTTGGACTTAACAAGACAGACGGGCAAACACCAGATCTCAACGAGAAGGGAGACTTCATTGTTGTCGATCGTCACTGCCCCCAGAGACTCACCAGTCTCTGCGTCAGCGAGGTCATCGCCCCGCTTAATCTTTGTTGGGAAGTGCTTTTGGAAATCATACTCAACATAAGGCATATAATATGCCTTCCGCAGCCTGCCTTTCACCCTCAGCGCAGGCCGTGGTTCGTTGGGGCCTAACTTGCCGAAGCCGAGGATATCTAGTCACGTCGTGTCGATGAACTCCCTAGGGGCATTTGACAGCACGAACCTACAAGCCCCGGGTAAAGAGCCCCACGACCAAGACGGCGCACGATAGGACCTAAGCGCCGTCTGGCTCTTTACCCCTTCCGACACCACCCACACAAGGCCTCGGTGAATGTCTCTTTTCCACAGTCCTGACATGTAGTCGTCTTTCAATGCGTACTGAAGCGCCTGCGCTATCCCAGCAACGGCGTGGAAAATGTCGGAGGGCATGGTCAAGTTGCAGTGCGTGTACTCACTCACGATCTCATACCACCCGTGATAAAGTCTGTGCGATGCAATGGGCGACGCGTAAAGATCTTCATACTTCTGAGATGTGGACTGCTCACGCTGCCACCCAGTGATTGACCACCGCATATCAGCGTCTTGCTCGCTACTTTCCAACGGGCGACCTTCTGGGATGTTTTCTGATGCAATTTCTTCTTGGCACTGCCAGCTCATCTGGGTCGACGAGAACAAAAGTAGTCTGGGGGATAGAACACGCTCCTGAACGACCCACGCTCGTGTCCACAGCGGAGGCTTATGATCGCCCCAGATGTCACGTGCCGGGTCAGGAAAGTACAGTGCATGTACAAATCCTTTCATTCTTTCACCTTGAGGGAAGGCGACCTCTATCGGTATTGGAGACGTGAGGCCAGGGTGTCGTGCAGCGAACAGGCCACCCTCGCCACCAGCCGAACTCACTCCCGATATGGTCATGAGGGAGTTGGTGTAGTACTGGCACATACGTTTTGCCTCAGACTCCCAGTCATCTGTCGAGTCTTGGATGATACCTAAGCGGACTTGCATCAGTGGGGGCTGCCTTGCTCGCATGGATATTAGACTTACAAAGCGAGTCTATCCAAAAATACCGGACATCCAATGCTCTTGAAGTAATAACAGCATCGCGAAAGGTCTGAGATAAGTCTTCGAGGAAGACACATTGCCTTCTCTGGTCAATGGTAGCCTTCTTCGTCGTGATAATCGTTGACTTGCCCCAACAATGACTCAGAGTGATGTATGGGCGCAGGTGTCCAGCACCATCAACAAGGCAGAGTCCGGATGGACAGTTGTTCGCCATAACGTCCACAACACATGTCGGAAGCGGCGCCAAAGGATTCGTGATCAGATTGCATGATGTATGGGTCGCAAGGCACCGCTTTATCCACGAAGCCGCAAGCCGAAAATTGTCGTCCGAGCCGGTTGTCCACGAGCAATCTATTGCCTTTGTTGATAAAATAGAGCTCATCTTGTCTGCGGTCTGTTGTCAGCTTCAAAGAGGGGATGATGCGAACTGTAGGACGAGGAGGGCCCGACCTTCATACTTCGTAAAGTGGAACGGGACTTGGAAATCGAGAGAAGAAAAGCGGCTAAGCAATGATACGTCGCTCTCTCATTCCCAGTGCCGTATTCAACGTCAGGGTACCATCGGATCTCTACTGCACTTTCGGGGAGGATCCGAGGTGGTCTATTGCGGTCACCGAAGATGCTGTGCTTGAAGTTGTCGAGCAGTAGGGCGCACAGATGACAACCTTTGCCTGCTGCCGCGCGAAGTGCCTCGACGCTGGTTTGATGTGAATATGCGTAGAATGTTCCATGTATGTCAGCTGTGACGTTTTGGGACCGAAAGAGATAGTACCAGTTTGGCAAGCGTTCGTCTGGCTGAGGAGAAGCATTTCTGAATTGGATACCTGCACATATTGAGCATATGTTAAACACCGCACTTATTCCCGCCAATGAAGATTGTTGCGTGCGGAGATATCATATTACCATTGTTGATGGACACATTGTGCGCCTTCATTGGAGGATGGCGTACCCGGTCATCTCTGCAGTGTTTACCACAGCCTGATCTGCCTTCTCATCTCAAGCCCTTCCTTTTTCCCCGCTCCGAAGATTCTCAATCCTCTTCGTTTTATCACCCTCATAGCAGCACGAATTACGACAACTTCATCATTACCACTCTAACAGCTACATGGTTTCCGGCAAAACGCTAATTTTCCGGGAATCGCCTTGACCTCGACGCCAGTAAACATTCCAAGGCCTTAGTAGGGTGAGCTCCAGCGGATCAGGGGAAACCTGGCAGGAGTCCACGCTGACATGAACTTCACCCAGAATGGACTTCGCGGGTAGTGACTCCGCGTCTGTAAGCGGAGCTGGGACCAGCGAAATCGAAGACAAAGATGCCTACACTGTCGGATGGATCTGTGCCCTCCCATTGGAGATGGCGGCTGCCAATCTGATGCTGGACAAGATTTACGACATCCAAATCGAGCAAGATAATGCCGACCACAACAGCTACATCCTAGGCTCGATGCGGGGCCATAACGTGGTCATCGCATGTCTCCCAGATGGGATTTATGGGACAACCCCCGCTGCCACAGTCGCCAAAGATATGCTCCGGACTTTCGAATCGATTCGATTCGGTCTACTGGTTGGGATTGGAGGTGGAGCACCGTCTTTAGATAACGACATTCGACTTGGCGATGTCGTCGTCAGCAAGCCTACCGGTACCAGTGGAGGTGTCATTCAGTATGATCGGGGAAAAACAACACAGCACGAGTTTGAGAGAACTGAGTCGCTTAATTCTCCGCCTAACGTGCTGCTTGCGGCCTTAAACCGTCTTAAGGCTCGTCAATTACTCGGCGAAAGTGGCATTCCCCATTCCTTGTCTGAGGCAGCGGAAAAAATAACAAAACCGAGGATCAGACAGAAATTCACTTATCAGGGCGAGTCAAACGACAGCTTATTTCAGGCAGAGTACGATCATGTCAATGCCGACTCTAACTGTGATGCCTGTGACCCCACGCAGACGATACAGCGGGAGGATCGAGATGACACTGATCCAGTGGTCCACTACGGAAACATCGCCTCAGGAAATCAAGTCATCAAGCATGGAAAGACTCGAGATCGTCTGAGAAAGGAACTCGGGGTGCTGTGCTTCGAGATGGAGGCTGCAGGACTGATGCAAGAGTTTCCCTGTCTGGTGATCCGTGGTATTTGCGACTACTCGGATGCGCACAAGAACAAAAGATGGCAAGAATATTCTGCGACAACAGCTGCAGCATTTGCGAAGGAGCTTTTATCGATAGTATCTCCTATGCAGGTCAAAAGGGAGAGTAAAGTTATAATTGGTAAGTAGTCCAATTCATTTCCCGCGGTAGACTACTTAAATATGAGTCCGGTGAGCGATTCAAATTGTCATCCATATGATAGATGCCTCGTGATCTCGCGGCTTTGCTAAGGCAAACTGGTTTTAGACCCCAAACTCTACATCTCCGTGTCTCAGTTGCGAAACGACATACGGCATCAAGGGCAAGAGCAAGAGGCTCGTATCAAAGATGAGAAGGATCAAAAGTGCCTAAGAGCACTTTCTCGAACAGACTCTTTTGTCGATAAGGAACATATATTAGGGAAAAAGGGCAGACTTCTCCGAAACTCATATCGTTGGATCATCGACAATTCCCAGTTCAAGCAGTGGCGTAACAGCACGCAGAGCCGTCGACTATGGATCAAGGGTCATCCAGGCAAGGGGAAAACGATGCTTTTGTGCGGTCTCATCGAAGAGCTTGAGAACAGTAACAAATTGTGCTACTTTTTCTGCCAAGCCAGTGAGGAGAGACTGAGGACTGCCAATGCCGTTTTACGCGGACTCATTCTTCACCTAGTGCGACAGTACCCGAAACTCATTTCGCATGTTCGCGACGAATATGACAGCAAATTCGAAGCGACCTTTGAAGGCTACAACGCGTGGCAGTACTTGTGCAAGATACTTGAGTCCATGCTGCGGGATGATTATCTGGGCGAAGTCTTGGTCATTGTGGATGCCCTCGATGAATGTACGGACTTGGAAGATCGCAAAAGGCTTCTGAGATTTCTGTGCAAGATATCGGCTCATTATCGCGCGAAGTTGGTACTGTCTAGTCGTAACTGGCCGGATATCCAGATGGAGCTTGGGAGGCAAGAAGATCACGCAGTGACTATTTCTCTGGAGCTGAACGCAAATAGTGTCTCCGATGCTGTACAAAGCTACATTGATCAAAAGATGGAAGATCTCGCCCAGATTAAGCCCTACAAGGACAACGCCGATCTTTGTTGCCTCGTTCGAGATCACCTCATTCATAACTCTGACAGCACGTTCCTCTGGGTCGCTTTGGTCTGTCAGGAGCTTTCTGGCAGCAGAGCAAAAAGCCGACGCAAGGTTAACAGCATTCTCAACCGATCTCCGTCAGGTCTTGATGATCTTTACGCCCGGATGATTGAGAACATATTCGATTCCGAGGATTCAGAGGAATCAATGTTGTGTATGGAGATTCTGGCCGTTGCATCAGTGGCGAAACGCCCTATTACATTTCGGGAGCTCTTCCACACCATCACCTTGTCGCTGTACCAAGACTTGGAGCCAGAGGAATTGAAAACCGTCATCGAGTGCTGCGGCTCCTTCCTGAACATACAAGAAGACACCATCTACTTTGTTCATCAGTCAGCTGTGGAATTCCTGCACAGCGGTACCTCGAAACTTCCCAATGTTGCGGAGCGGCATTACTCCATGTTTTGGAATTCTCTGGACGCCTTGAGCTGTTCAAAACATCTCAAACGCGATATTTATGACTTGAAAGCACCTGACGTCTCTTGCGCAGATATCAACCGCCCAACCGCAGATCCCATATCTACTTTGCATTACTGCTGCGCCTACTGGGTTGACCATTTGGTTGATTGGGCTGGCACCGAAAGGGAAATATCAACTCCACCGTCGTCCTTGATGAATCCCGATGTCATTGGCAAGATTCAGAGCTTCCTCAATGACAAGTTTCTCTATTGGGTAGAGGCCCTGAGCCTTCTTCATCGTATGCCGCAAGCTGTGCAAGCCATACAAAATCTTCAAACACTAGTTGTAGGCAAATTATTCTTTCCTACCTTAGTAGGGATTTCATGCTCAGTAGCTAACAGCAGCTTAGGACGGAAGTGGTAGCCAAGCGGAGCAAGATCTGTCAAAATTCATCAACGATGCGAACCGATTTCTGCTCCATCATAAATTAATGCTTAAAGACTTCCCGTTACAGTTGTATGCTTCAGCCCTAGTCTTCAGCCCTCGACAAAGCACTGTGAAACGTCTGTTCCAGAATGAGGTTTCCGAATGGGCCACGGCAATACTAGGTGTGGGATCCACTTGGAGTTCGTGTCTGCAGACACTAGAAGATCACAGATACAGCGTCGGAAGCGTAGCCTTCTCGCCCGACGGGCAATGGCTTGTTTCTGGTGATTCATCCGGCCTCGTGAAGCTCTGGAACGCAAATGACGGCAGTTGTGTTCGAACAGAAAGCAGTCGGTGGCATATGGATGATCGCCGCAGTGAGTGTTGCTCAGTCATGTTCTCATCCGATAGTAAATTGTTCATTGCCCGATGGTGTGATGGAACGGTCCGCGTTTGGGACAGAGCGACTGGCAATGCCATCTCCGACTGCGAAGTAACTGCTTTCTGCAAGACGACATCGTTTCCCCCGGACAGCGGTGTAGATATACGTGCTCGTGAGCACCAAAAACGCCAACCTGTTCAGAAAATTGGTGCAGAAATTCGCTCTCACACGCTCAACGACAACACTTTCCACGTTACTTCGAGTTCATCCGGCCATTGGCTTGCTTCAGCCTGCAGTGGAAGCGGAGTTAGGATCTGGTATGCGTTCACCCGGGATTGGGAAAACTTCACCGATCAAATTGGACCACCAGACTCACGTGACCCTCACATATTTCCCCGTCAGAATCATACGGCAGTTAAAAAGGTGCAACCAAAGGTAGGCCTCCACAACTGCGAAAAAAAAGATAGAGGGGAAAAGGGAACGCATGTTATGTCTAATGACGGCCAGTGGGTCGCTGTGCACATGGCAGGTATCGTGAGAATTTGGGAACTAGAAACGACCAAGTTAATATGGACGTTGAAGCAAAAGGCCATGATCATGGCTTTTTCAGGTCGTAAAGAGCTTTTGGCAGCGAGCTTGGGTGAAAATATCTGGGTTTGGAGCATGACGACAGGCGCTCTTACAGGGAAGGTTGGCAGGCATCCGGCAATCACATCAATGGCCTTCTCTCCAGATGCCCGACAAATTATTTCCGCATCGTCCGACGGTACCATCAAAGTGTGGGAAACACCAAAGCCCAACGAAGGGGTGCCTGACAACACTGATCCTTGGCATATGGACCGTCACATTTACTACAATAACGAAGATCAATTTGCGGTGTGTTTCTCAGGCACCAAGCACACTATGGTCTGGGACGACGTAACCAGATACGATCTGCCGATGGCAGGAATTTACCATGGGGACGTGTCTTCCATCGGCTTCTCTGAGGACAACCAACAACTCGCGCTAGGTTCTACCAACGGCGAAATCACAATCTGGGACACGAGAAGCGGTTCTTGCTTGCAAAAATTTAGTGAATACGAAGAATCGCTTTTCTACGAGTATTGCTTTGGCAAGAACAACTTTTCAGGGGTTGGGGCAAAGCAGGAGTACTGTGAGAGCAAGCCGCAACAAAGCCAGGCCGAAGGGAGCGATGAGAACGCCAAGAGAAAATTTCCTGTTTTCAGCTTGTCTGTCTACGGGGTTACTCCTCCGCGTACTGCGGACATAACGTCATTGTTCTTCAGAGGCAATACCCAGCTTGCGTCAAATGCATACGGCAGACTCAACTTTTGGAATATTATTGACGGTACTTGCAGACATCTACTCGACAATGAAAACGAGTGGGTGACGCTCATAATCTTCTCGAAAGACGGGCGGTGGCTTGCTTACATATGTGGCGAGTTTAACGAAAATCTTGGCAATAGAAGAATGGTCAAGATTTGGGACATGGAAACGAAGCAGTATACCTTGACATCGCCCGCAGATGAGACTGGAAACATCGAAACCGTTTCAATAAGCTTCTCTGCAGATAGCCGGCAGCTTGCGAAATCTACGTACTGGGAGATCACTCTATGGGACGTGAGCTCTGGCGCCTGCATAAAGAAGCTGGAAAACCACAACTATGGCTTTGTCCGTATATTGTTCGATGCCAGACACGAGACACGTCTGCACACGCAGTATGGCTTTCTCGACTGCAATAGGCCAGGGCGGGGTTGGTTGGACTCAATCACCTCGAATCCAGACTCCGCAGACTCCTCAGGCCGTGACAACTCGGAAACGGTTCTTCAAAAAGCACCAGCTTCAGACGTGTTGCTGGAAGCGTACTTACTAGGGCATGGCTTTAGCAGAGACCTAAAGTGGATCACGTTGGATGGGAAAAAGATGCTGCGTATTCCAACGGAATTCAGGCCGAGCACTAAACACAATCTCTACGATATGACCCCAGTTGTCAACGGACGGAGTCTCTTGTGGATAACCAAGGCAGGAAGACTGGTTCGGGTGAATTTCGCGGAACGAGACTAGACCTTGTGAGCCTTTTGGCCATCCAGCGAAGATATTGAAAGAATTTCAGAATGGAGCAGCCGCTTATCCTGTGTCTAGACCTGCGCATTACCACTGATCCACGATGAAAGGCGTCCAGTATGCTAGTTCAAGCACGCTAGCACAGGACCCGCCTCACGCATTGAGCAATATCTTCCCATGCACCGCCATAGACATATTGACTGGCGTATTTTTAAATCACCCCAAGGTAGTATTGAAAGTCATGATAATGAACCGCCTGCGCCAAGGAAAATATGAGTAAAACGTACAACGCAGCCGCGACTAACTTTGTGATAACCATGCTTCTCTGGGTGTTTCTAGGCCCCAACTGCTCACGAAGATTGCCATTCCAGAAACGATATATACTAATTACGAGCCTTGAGTACGAGCCCTGATGACCATGTACTCGCTGCGGAGGTCAGGCTGTGGTTGGGATCTGATGTCCTCATGAGGTGAAAGCTTGGCACAGCGACCCCAGTGCAAGCCTGGACGAATTGCGTTGTTGAGGGCTGGCTCCAGTAATGGAAGAGGTACTTAGGTACTTATATAACATGGATAGAATCCTGGTTGCTGAGTTTTCATTGGCAAACTACCAAATGCAGCCAAGTTTACAGCTTATACCCCTGCACCACAGCCTGATCTGCCATCCCAGCCCGTCTCATTCTCCCCTCTCTAAAAACCGTCGAATAGAATCGCCTAGTTATGAACACAGAAGCCCACAAGCATCTTGACAACTTGGAAAGAACTTTCTCTCTTTGATGCGTGAAAACATGCTAAATTACAAATTTTGGGCGCCTAGATGACATCCAGCTTTAGAAGATTCGGCGCAAACGCTATTCAAAGGGTGGGGCCGTCCAGAACGTTGTTCAAATAACGCAGACCGAGAATGAAGTGTGATGAATGTTACCCCTGGAAACCCAGCGGTGCTCTGGTCGCCCGACTGATTGGATAAGTATGAGGTCAGCCCCATCACGCTGCCCAGCGGTATCTGTGAACGGTTGGCGCAGCCGCAAGACCGAGTTTGTGCCGGCGGCAAATGGGGCTGGACGATGATTGCTTACGCCTTGGCTTCTCATGCGAAAAATACTGAGGACACAAGATTTCTTCAGACCCTTGGCATGTCGGCACGGAATTAAGCCAGTCAGTAGTCGTCCAAATATCGAGTCCATTATCACGACCACCACAGATCATACTTCACCAGCTTCACAGCCTGTCCCCGCCATTAGAACCCTGATCAGTATGCGTAGCAAACGACTGAAGGATTTCCTCAAACGGCCGTGGAATCCAGACAGACATCCAAGTCCGCTAATCGAACCCGACCCCGCCCGACAGACCTCGAGAGACCACTCCACCTCCCGACCTTTGGACCCCGCGGATAGCATCACCCATGCATCAGCAACGACATCCGTGATCTCCTCAGATGATACCGTTGCAACAGCTGTTCCTGCTCGGCCTTCAACCGCGATCGTCACAGGCCATGGCGGAACAGTGGCAGATCGCCCCGATACCTTCGTAGTGCCTGGCAAGGCTCCAGAGCCCCAGAACCCAACCACTCCGACCTTGCAGGCGCTGGCTCCCCCAACCACAACCACCGAGCCCTCGTCAACCTCAGCGTTGACTTCCGAGCATTCTGTACCAATCCTTCAAGAACGTCTCTTGGTTGAAGCATACGATGCGCTCAAGTTTGGGGACCCTAAGATCGTCGATGCCTACGAGAAGCTACTGTCCGTCAAGGTCAAAGATACTGATTCGGAGCCCACCGACGAGGCCGAAAACCGGATTGCGGCTTTTACGCAAGAGGAATGGGGCCGGATGAAGCAGATGATTGAAGACGGACTCAAGAAAAGGGAGAGAAGCGCGGCTGTGTACAAAAAGATCAACGATGCGATCCAATTTGCGACGCCCATCAAGCCAATAATCACCCAAGTTGTGCAAGCCAGCCCGCCAGTGGCCACTGCTTGGGTTGGCGTGTCGCTTGCCCTCGAGGTTAGTAAATTGATGGCTGTGCGAGCGATCACTGACAGTTTTTTAGATACTCATTAACCCCTTGGAAGAGTCGGAGAGCAGTATCAGCGGCATTGCGTATGTCGTATCAAGAATGGAATGGTACTGGGCCCTTGTAGGCCTACTCAGCTCAACGGCTTCCAACACACATCTTGTACTCCAGCGCAAGATCGAGGACCAGTTTTCGAAGTTATACCAGAAGCTGCTGTTGTACCAAATGAAAAGCATTTGTCGATACTTCCGGGCCCGTTTCAAGACCTTTTGCAGGGATCTTGGAAAGCTCGATGACTGGGATGGCCAACTTGAAGCCATCAAAACCTCCGAGGTCGTGTTGTTGCGAGACTTTAGGACATACAACGATCAGGTTCTAGTGGGAGACACCCACGAAATGGTTGGTTTCCTCAAGACAATCGACTCTAGCGCGGAAGATATACGCAAGGGCCTTCACTACGTGACGTCTGCTATGGAATGCTATTTGAAATTGAAGGAGGATGCACAGAAGGACGAAAAGCACGAGAAATGCCGTCGAGACCTTTTTTTGACGGATCCTGAAGCGGACAAACAACGCATCATAGACAGCAAAGGTAACCTTCTCGAAGCATCCTACGAGTGGATCCTGGATCTCCCAGAATTCCAGCGCTGGAAAACGAATCCTGAAAGCCGCCGCCTCTGGATTAGAGGTGACCCGGGGAAGGGCAAGACTATGCTGCTTTGTGGCATTATCAAGGAACTCGAGAGGAACAGGCTCGAACGCCTATGCTACTTTTTCTGTCAAGCGACTATGCCGAAGCTCAACAACGCAACGTCCGTCTTGCGCGGCTTGGTCTACCAATTGGTCAAGAAATACCCTTGGCTTATCGATTCAGTTCTCGCCGAGTACAACGATACAGGCAAGCAATACTTTGAGGATCACAATGCCTGGCAAACCATGTCTAAAATTCTCCTCAATATTCTGCGCGATCCGTGTATGAATGGAGTGCTGTTGATTGTGGATGCTCTCGACGAGTGCATAGACTTGAAGGACCGTCGGAGACTCCTTGTTTTCATCGACCGGGCATCTTCCGAATATAATGCCAAATGGATCATCTCAAGCCGCAACTGGCAAGATATTGAAGAGACTCTGGACACCAACACGAACACTAAGTATACCCTTTCCCTTGAAATGAACAAACATCTTATCTCGGATGCTGTCAAAGTGTACATCAAGGCGAGAGTCATGGAACTAGCTGAGCTCAAGAAGCTCGACACCCAGACTCACGAGCAGGTTGAACGTCATCTCGTCGAGAACTCGAATGACACGTTTCTATGGGTGGCTCTGGTCTGCGAAGCACTTAGAGACGTTGCGACATATGAGATACCAGTCGCTCTGGAATCATTCCCCGCGGGCCTGACTGAAATGTACGAACGCATGATGCCAAGCGATACCACTACAGCCACCGACAAGCTCCGTGCAAAGGTTCTGGCGATTATATCAGTACTAAAGCGTCCTGTCACTCCAGAAGAGCTTCGAAACATATTCGAGCTCCCAAGTCACATCTCCGGCAACACAGAGAGCGTGGAACAGCTGGTAAAGTCATGTGGCTCATTCCTGAACCTCCAAGATGGGACGATATACTTCATACACCAGTCAGCTGCGGACTTCTTGCGCGAAAAGAAATTCCAGGAGTTTCCTGACCTAGGAAGTCGCCACTTCGCCATTTTCAGACACTCTTTAAGAGCATTAGCCAAGTCCAAGGTCATGAAATGCAACATCTACAATATCGAATCGCCCGGAACATCCATCGAAGACGTCATCCCGCCTGAACCAAACCTCCTGACAAGTCTGGCATATTCTTGCCTCCATTGGATTGAGCACCTGTGGGACTCAGTATATGCTGTGGAATCGAGAGATGGCAGAGAAGACTACGTTTCCGGAATCTTGGCCTTTCTTCAAAAAAGATTTCTCTATTGGGTAGAGGCTTTCATTCTGCTTGGTCATGTCTCAAAAGGCATCAAAGCAATTCAAAAACTCGCAACCCTGATCGTAAGTTGATCTATTTTCCTTAACTCTGTGTACCTCTTATAGTAGGCTGGCTAACGCGTCACAAGGGAACTGGTGTAAACGAAGACTCAAGGACACTTTCGGACTTCATTCGAGATGCCAACCGATTTGTTCTTTATAACAGAGAAATCATGGAGAAATACCCATTGCAACTCTATGCTTCCTCTTTAGCTTTTAGTCCTCAAGACAGCATCGTGAGGAACCACTTTGGACACGATATTCCTCACTGGATAGTCAAGATTTCGGGGCTGAAATCAACCTGGGACGCGTGTCTTCAGGTAATAGGAAGTGACTTCATCGCAATTGAACAGATGGCTTTTTCCAGTGATGGAAAATGGCTTGCATGCACAGGCGCTGATCATCGCGTCGACATCTGGGAAGCTGACACCGGTATTCCGGTGCACAAACTCAAGATGGATCACTCTTCCGCCCGAATGAAATCAATTTCTTTCTTTCAGGACGACAAGCATTCTGCACAGCTTGCAGTAGCATTCAATGACGGCACTATCCAGTTTTGGGATGCAAAGCTTGGGACCATACTGCGTACTTTTCCAGGAGAACACTCCCTGCTAGATTCACCTGAAGTGAACGTTTGGTCGGTAGCGATTTCACTCGATGGCTGCATGATAGCATTGCATCATGGGAACGGAAACGTTGTGATCTTGGATTCTGAGAGCAGTCATCACATCCATGTCCTTCCGGGGCACACAGAACAAGAATTTACTCCCAATGGGTGGATCCCTTCTGTGCCGTTGGCCTTTTGCCCAGACAACTCTTTGGTAGCAGCACTTTCCGACAAGCAAACAGTGAATGTGTGGAAAGTCCACGCAGCTCATTCACCGCAATCACTAGGAGACACAGATGGGGAAATACAAGCTGTGTCTTTTTCAGCTGATTCCGGTCTGTTAGCATCAGCTAATATCAAAGGACGCGTTTCTGTTTGGGACATCTCCACGAGCTCTTTGAGAAAGAAGTTCGTGCTCGGAGGCTCGGAAAGAACTGAACACTTGGAAAGGATTCGCCTAGCTTTCTCGCCCAAAGCTGGAAGCCGCCTTCTCGCATGTCTTGACCGAGGAAGAATAAACATCTGGGACATGGATACGGCCACGTCGGTGTGGCACATGGATACAGATACATTTGGAATCACAGCACTGTCATTTCTACGCGATGGCCAGCGACTCGCTTCTGGATGTTTTGGTGGCACAATCATAGTTTGGGATATATCAACATCTCCAAGTACCTCCACCGATCTTCGACTACACTCCGACCTCACGCACCTGGTCCCCGCTTCAGATGGTGGCCAGGCTATATGTCGCGTCAAGAGCAGAAACACCATCGGCATCTGGGGCATCGATGCTGAGTGGCAGAGCTTACTGATTTCTGCGGAAAAAGCGCCGAATTTGATTCTGGCTTTTTCCGAGGACGGGGAAAGGCTTGCATACGCAACTTCAGACAAAATCAAGGTACACAACGCAAAGACCGGCGCTCTTTTACAGACGATTTTAAATCCCACCGAGGCTCGTTTTCTTGATTTAGCATTCCGACATAACCATGAGATTGCGTCCGTGTCAGGCGACGGGATCAGGCTTTGGGACATCAGTACTGCCGATTGCATCTGCGCGTTCGATACATCTAACAGTTACGGCTACGATATATGTCTCACGATTTCGCCAGATGGAAATTGGCTTACGTATGCGCGCCCGGACCTGGAGGTATCAGCTGACGTAGTTGTCCCCATATGGGACGTAAGGGCGGCAGCAAATACCCTCTCACTCCACGTCCGCCGAGCATCTCCTCACCAGATCGCGTTCTCGTCAGATAGCCTTCTTCTTGCAGTCGCCTTTGGGTTTGGATTCGAAGTCTGGGATACGCGTGGTGGTTCCAAATTGTTCAGCGTACGGCATCATCCGGATTTTGGTGGCATCTCATTTGATACACATATCGGTACACGCCTCCAAACTGAGTACGGATTTCTTGACTTAAATGCGCAGTCTCTGAGTGCTCCAGACCAGAAAGCCCCACCCTGGTATCCAACCTACTCTGGATATGGGATTTACCCTGTCGCATTTGACTCTCCCAACCCGAAGCAAAACTGGCTGATGAGAAATGGCAAGAAAGTCTTGTGGATTCCCTTGGACTACCAATTCAGGAGGAATGACAACTGCAGCACTTCACAAGTAACGACATTCATACACGGAAAGATATTGATTTGGATCTCTCGCCAGCTCAACCAGCTCATGCGGATAGAGCTCGCAGATCCATGATCAGCGCGATGGCGATTTATCCCATCGACTGCTGGTGGACTGCGCTGTTTGAGATCTACAGGAATAGCCAGTTTTCTCCAATTCTGCTCAACCACGAAATTTGGCATTCGCGAAGAAAAAAAAGTGTCGATCGTTTTCAGTATTGTCTCATTGGGTGTACTCCTCGCGAGGTGTAGCGCAGCTCAGCAGCAGTCGATAGGATATCACAGCCTACTCTTAGCATGAAGAACCTGAATAACATTCTCCAACTTTTGCCCACAAGGGCCACGGCAGTTTCGCTGTGGCGGCGAAATCGAATTCGCGGTTTCGGCATGCTTCGCCAGCGGTGACACCACCAGCAGGTGGCATGTCTTTTCAACACTTGCATTTGCCTTTGGTTTCTTTGCTATTCTACAGTAATTGTTTAGTAACTAGAACCACTCACTCTGTAAACCGATACTTATCATGACGGCATATAAGAAACACGGCGGCTTGTAATGCCAAAATCAACACGAACCCAAGAAGAACAGCATCAAGTTGTGAATCACCTCGATCTAAGAGGAAGTGGAGGATGATCACATCACGCAGTATATGAGGTTGAAATCACCGTAGTATTGGAAAGCCTGATAATGAACCGCCTGAGCCAAGGAAAATATGAGGAAAACGTACAACGTACAATACACGGTCCAGACCCATCATCCTGAGGCCCTCTATTTCATCAGAATCCCCACAGCTCACCCCAAACAGCAAATTTAGCCAGTAAGCCTCGTGACCCAAATCCCCCGTCTCCTCCTGTCCCCCAAATGTCTATAATCTTCTGTATCAAACCGCTAGAGCGTAGGCACGGCCGCACCAACTCATGAGACGGGCGTCTTCTTGGGACGACCACGACCGCGCTTCTTTGGCGGCTCTCCATCGGTTTCCGCCTGTTCAGAGGCCTTCTCCGGCTCGGCACTCTTTGTGGCCTCAACTGGCGCCTCTGCTTCCTCCGGAACCTTCTTTCGTCCGGCACGGGGCTTCTTGGGCGCAGGCTCCTCGGCTTCCTTGACTTCCTTGGCCTTCGCCTTCGGTGCTGCCTTGGGGGCCGCCTTGGGAGCGTCCTCGACCACCGACTCCTTACGAGGACGGCCACGGCCTCTCTTCGCAGGCGCGGCGATGGGCTTGATCACCTTGTCGCGGCCGCCCTTGGAGGCCCAGTAGTCTTCCACAAGTTCACGAGCAAACTGGGTGACATTCTCCTCGGGCTCCCATGATCGATCGGGAGATCCGGTCCAAGCAACGTACAGCTCGACCTTGCCGGTAGGCTTCTGCCTGTGCTTCTCAACTCGGAGAACGTGCCACAGGTCCTTGTCGGCCATGGCACCCAAACGGCCGCCCTTGACGCTGTCCCAGTATTCAAAGAGCGCCTCCTCGGCATCCTCCTGGATGTTGCTCTCGGGTTCCCAGCTCGGCTCGTCGTGCTTCCAGCGGACGTGCATCTGGAAGAGGGTCTTGTCCTTGGGATCCTTGCGGTGGCCGATGATGGTGTCGAGCACGAACAGGCCCTTCTCAGGGTCGTCAACCATTGTCTCGTCTTCGTCTTCGGCCGCGGGTTCAGGCGCAGGCTTGGGGGCGGCCTTGGGGGCGGCCTTGGGGGCGGCCTTGGCCTTCAGTGTGATCTTTGGTGCGGACTTGAGCGTGACTTTTGGTGTGGCCTTCGCCGCGGCCTTCGGTGCGGCCTTGGGCGCTGGCTTGGTCGTCTCGGCGGCTTGGATCGTGTCGGCGTTGTCGGCATCAGTGGTGACGCTGATCTCGCCGGCAGCGGAGGTAGGTCTGGGAGCAGCTGCAAAACGTTAGCAATTAGTTCACAAGGCAAAGAAGACAATCTTACGAGGCAATGACTCCTTGACAGGGCTCTTCGCACGCTCCGCAGCAACGTCCTCCTCAAGCTGGTTGCCGAGCTCGATGTTGGTGTCGTTTGCGCCCATGGTGACGTCAGCAGGCTCAGGCTCCTCCGTAGTCTGCTTCTCGGCGACCTCGGTCTTCTCAGCTGTATCCTTCTCGACAGGCTCAGTCTCCTTCGCAATCTCTTTCTCGGCGGGCTCTTTCTCTTTGGGAGTCTCCTTCTCCACGGGCGCAGGCGTTTCCTCAAGAGGAGCGGGCGTCTCCTCCACCTCCGGCTCTCTGCTACGCTTCCGGCTCACGATCGTCTGCTCAAAAGTCGTCGTGACGCTAGCTGTTCCGTTGCGCGCACCAGTGAAGTTGTTAAAGACGTTGGTAAGCTTCTTCGACACAGACGACACAACACCGCCGACCGGGCGCGGAACAACCGGCTCAGGCGTAGCCGCCGCGCTCTTCTCCGCATCCGAGGTCGCCATGTCCGCCGTGGGCGCAGTAGGCGTCGGCGTAGATTCCACAGGCGTCTCGGCAGCAGGAGCGGAAATCACAACGTCGGCGGGGGTGCCGCGGTCCTCGCTCGTGTCCATCTCGTCCGCGCCAGCAGCGCCTGCAGCAGCGACCTCGCCAAAAGCCTTGCGCACGGGAGAGCTGAGAGCTGCTTGTCCCGGCAGGCGCGGGACGGGGGACAGCGAGCGCGATGCGTCCGATCGGGGGCTGGTCAGGCTCTTGAGGCGTTTGTTGGCATGTGGCGACTGCGATCCGGAGGGCTTGGCGGGGGAGGAGAGGAAGCCGCCGAGGGCGCCGTTCTTGAGTGTGATCTGGTGCTTGTTCGCGGGCTGGGAGCCTCCTCCGCTCGCGCCGTTGGCTGGCGATTCGCTGAGTCTGGCCATGGTGTCGGTGTTGGGTGAGCTATTTCGTGATGTTGACAGATTAGTGCAAACGTTCCCTCCTCGGAAGCCGTGGGATAACGGATAACGACGTGTCGCGGGTCGGAGGTTGTTTGCGCTTACCTTTGCTCGCGCAATCCGATGGATGGTAGGGACGTTGTTGATGGGATAGTTGCCAAAATGGAAGGGTCGACCGCAGCAGAGGCGTATACGGTCAATTGGCAGGGACAGATATCTGCGACGCGGTTGCGATTGGGGGCGATTCGGAGTCGGAGATTGTACGTGAAGTGCGCTGATGGGTTTACGGCGAACCCGTCACGTCAGCTTAGGTTCGGGGAAGGAGGAGGAGCTTTGGCCTCTTGGTGGTGTGTGTTGCCTCTTTTTCCTGCAGCAAGCAGCAAGCAGCAGGAGCCAGCAGCACCTAATTGGCGGGTTGCTCCTATCTGCTGGTAACGGGACTGATAACGTAAGAGAGAACGAACGCGACGCGATGCGACACAAGCTTAGCTAATCGTTGCCTGCCTACTATCATTGGCTCGCTAAAAGCACGGACTGCGTCAAACGGCATCGCTGGGGGCGATCCATGCACGTGACATCCACTTTGTGGATACCGTTCCTTCCGTCTGGTTCCAAGGGACTGGACGCAGCCGTGGAAGGGGCCGCCGCCTACGGTACGGATACCGTGCCACGGCCCACGGCCCACGGTGTCACGGTGCCCGTCGGTTGGAGGGTCGCCGCTGCCGGTCGGGGGGCAGGACCTGGCCTGGGTCGCAGCGCAGATAGGGGGAAGATGTCCCGAAGCCAAGCAGTAGGCAGGTGCAAGCGCACTCAGCGACTGCCCCGGGGGCCGGGAGGGAAAGCACGTCAACCCAACAGCAGCTGCAGCTTCCTTCTGTTGTCTCCTTCCCTCGAGACGATGGACCACGTGCAGTTCATCCCGCATCCATCTGCATTACCCAATGTCATTTGTTTCATTCTGTTCATTTCCCTTTTTCTTGCATTAAAAAGTTTCATCAACTCAGGTGATCACCCGGGGAGGCTGAGAGACCCCGTCTCGGCCCAAACGGATCAGGCCCTTTGGCCCCAATTGGAACGAACCCTGGCCCCTGTGAGCAGGTCACGATGCATCTGCCCCCTTGCTCCCGCCAGAGTCCAGCCCCTGAACCGGCATCGGCTTCTCCAGAGAATTCCCATCTGGAGAAAGATGGAGAGAAAGAGCACCATCGTGGGTTTGTTTTCTGGGACTCACCGCTTTTGCTGGACCACATCCCGCCATCACCCTTAGTGGTGGTTGACAGAATGAGGCTTGCGTTGACAGAGATCATGTCTGCAACCGAAACCGTTTCATTTTACTCAACAAAGCACCACACTCATCTGGGATTCTCACTCAACATAGAATATTCACTGAAAGAAATTTCAAGAGACGCAGAAGCTGTTCATATCCTCCAGTAGTATTAATTCTATCAAAATAGTCCACTCATAATCGCTGCATCATCTCAAGGTCTATCCCATCTGTAACAGGTCTATCCCATCTAGGTTCAAAATCCCATCTATCCATATCATGAAAGCCGTGAAGTTTTTTGGTTGTTGCATGTAGTAAAACAAACGTCAGACCCTTTTTAGTCGACGTACTTGGGGAGCGTAGCCATGACACCGTCCTTGGCAATCAGCTCCATCGCCTTGGCGACCTCGTTCACGAAGCGCTCGTCGCCGCGCAAGTCATCACCAAACAGGTGCTTGATCGTCAGCAGCTGGCCCGGGTGGTTGCCGCCCGCCTTCGCCAGCGCCTGCAGCTCCTCCTTCATCGGGTCGTCGACCTCAAAGTTCTCGCCCTTGTCGTCCACGCCGTTGATGTAGCGGAACCACGCGCCCGCCACGAAGCACAGCCTCCTGAACGGGCCCGTCACCCAGATCTGCTCCGCGATCGACGGCATGATGAACTGCGGGATCTTGCCCGACGCGCCCAGCGCCACGCGCGGGATGCCGTCCATGATGGTCGGGTTCGAGAACCGCTCCATCAGCGTGTTGCAGTACTCGTCGATGTCAACACCCGCAATCTCGGGCAGCAGAGGCTTCACCTCCTGCTGCATCATCTGCCACACAAACTGCCTGTAGACGGGGTGCTCCATCACCTCGTGCACGTACTTGAAGCCCGCCAGCTGGCCCGGGTACGCCATGGCCGAGTGGCTCGCGTTCAGCAGGCGCAGCTTGTGCTTCTCAAACTGCTCGACCTCGTGCACGCCCTCGACGACCTGCACGCCGACCTTCTCGAACGGCGGGCGCCCGTCGCTGAACTTGTCCTCGATGACCCACTGCATGAACGGCTCCGTGACGACCGGCCACGCGTCCTCGACGCCGAACTTGGTCGCCAGCGAGGCGATATCCGCCGGCGACGTGCTCGGCGTGATGCGGTCCACCATCGCGTTCGGGAACGCGCCCTCCGCCGCGATCCACTCCGCCACCGCCGCGTCCCCGCGCAGCCGCGCGAACGACTGCAGCATGTGCCGCGTGATGCTGCCGTTCTTCTGCATGTTGTCGCAGCTCATCACGGTGAAGGGCTTCAGGCCCGCGGCGTGGCGCCTCGCCAGCGCGGCGTACAGGAAGCCGAACGTGCTCACGGGGGCGTCGCCGTTAGCAAGATCGTGCACGATGTCCGGGTGGTCGGCGTGCATCTCGTGCGTGTTCTCGTTGTAGTAGTACCCGCTCTCAGTGATCGTGAGAGACACGATGTGGGTGTCCGGGCTGGCCATCTTGGCAATCACGGCCTCGCGGTCGTCGGGGGCGTAGAGGAAGCCCGTGATGCTGCCGACGACGTTGGCGAAGCTGCCCTTTGCGGAGCGCTCGATGACGGTGTAGAGGTGGTCCTGGGCCTCGAGGACGTCGCGCATGGCGGCGTCGTTGGGGCGCAGGCCGACGCCGCAGATGGCCCAGTCGCGCAGGTCGTGCTTCTGCATGAGCTGGTCGACGTAGACGGCGAGATGGGCGCGGTGGAAGCCGCCGACGCCGACGTGGACGATGCCGTGCTTCACGCCATCGCGGGCGTAGGTCGGCGTCTTGACGCTCCTCTCACCCTGCTGCGAAGCGAACGTGGACAAGTTGGCGCTGGTGAGCTTGAGGGACTCCGTGCTGTGAGGCATTCTAAAGGACTTTTTTTGGGGGACTTGTTTTCGCTAGATGAACAAAAGATGATAATGAAATGAGATGACGGATGTTTCTGCGGACGGAGAGGACGAAGAATTAAGGGGGACGAGGACACAGAGGTGTTATCGTGAGTCGCAGCAGGAGGAGGTTGTTGAATGATTGAGAAACAGAACACCACAGCTCACCGCCGGTTACCCCTGAGGTCAGCCCTTTTTAAACCAGGCAGGTCACAATCCGGAATAAGTTCGGGCACCGAGTTTTACGGAGGCCTGGGCCTGACCTGCTGGAGGGCGAAAAGCACGTTCCCGTTCCAGCCAGGTTGTTGAGCAAAAAAAAAAAATCAAGCACCTTTGATGGATCCGCAATTCCAACTTCCCCATTGTTAGTGTCGGGGATCAAGGTGGCGGAGGAGGGTCCCCAAGGTCGCTCCCCGTGTCCACGAGGCCGCAGGTGTGTGGGTGACCGTGGTGTGCTACCCGTCGATGGATACACAAGTGGTGTGTGCTTTCAAAGATGGGTGCCCGCCCTGCTTCACAGTGTTCACCTTGGATTTAAATCGGGTCCCCCGGTGGCGGCTCTGTGGGAACCCTTGAGGAAGCTAGAATTTTTAAAACTGGGACAAGAGGCGGTCTAGTGATTATCTAAGGGCCCCCGGTTTGTGGAGTTCTGGCTTCTTCTCTGTTCTTTCTTATCAGGATATGACGCAAGGATTGTAAAAATAGGCTTATTGCCAATATCGTGGTTTCAATGTCGGTTTCTGCCCGAAGGTTGGCCAGAAAAAAACAGGGTCCTCTTGGCGGCCGCAGCAGCACGGGATGCAACATCACATGTTTAAGGTGCGCAGTGCAACATCGTATTCTCAACCTCACTTGTGGTGGTTGAGAAGATGCTGAATTCGCCCTAAGAACCCAATTGAATGGTGCTTGATGACCTTTGTGTTGTCTGAGTCAGGTTGTCGCCGTTGGACACGTTGGCGCTCTGACTGAACCGGATGTTCAACATCAGACGACCAATATCCACATCAAAACCACCGAGACATGAGCAACAAGAAGCAACAATTGTCAAGTAAAGCAAGCAGGACTCTATCAAGAGAAAATCTATCTCATACTTGATGTGGCGCTTGAGTTCTCCTTTAAGACCTCCATATTTCTTAGTCAGCGTCTCTCGCTACCACCGTCGCTATATCAACTTTCCAAGATTCACGCCTGTCATAGGAACGAACACGAGCACAGCGCAAAGCTTTTGGTATTCTGCCCATTTCAATTCTTTTCAAATATCAAGACAACCGCATTTACGCTGTGTAGAATACATCGACAAAACAAAAGCCAGGAAAACCCACCCACAATCAGCTGCTCCTTCTGCCTAGCGTCGTCGCCAGATCCACATTCGCTCCTTCGGATCTTCTGCTCGAGAGTACCACTGACCAGGTTTTGAATCAACACAATTGCGGAAATCAATGAACTCGTCGTTCAGAAACGCCTCTGTCACCCATTCGGAGATCGCGTAATTGTCTGCGTCATAAGCCAGCTCTGATGGGATGTGAATGCGGTTGGGCCGTTTCTCGTATACCTCGTCTTCACCCTCATTCTCCTTGTCGCTATCCTCGTCACTCTCGTCCTCGCTTTCCTCGCTGTCTTCCTGGTTGTCTTCCTGGTTCTCGGCCTGTTCGTTTTCGTTCTGGTGGTTCTCTTCATAGTCGGTTTCGTCCTGCTCGCCCTCGTGTTTGTCCTCGCGCTCGCTCCCTTCGTCCATCGTAAACTCGTACTCATCCCCTGTGTACTCGTCCTCTTCGTAGACATCCTCTTCACACTTCTCTAATTCGTTCTTATCCTGTCCAAACTCGTCCTCCTCAAACTCGTCCTCGTCGTGCTCGTACTCACCACAGTCGTCCTCTCTGTACTCATCCACGTCGTATTCTTCCTCTTCTTCATCTGCCTCGTCATTCTCATCCTCGTCAGTTTCGTCTTCTTCACTCTCCGCGTCCTCGTCTTCTTCCCCGTCGTTCATTTCGTCTTCCTCGTGCTCTAAAGGATCCTCTTCTATGTCCAATTCATCTTCAGCTTGGTCGTGAGAATCGCCCTTCCCATCCTGAGAGCCACCGTCTTCACTCTCATCATCCGAAGAAAACCCCCACCCAGCGAGAGAATCAATGTCCTCCTCCTCTGGGCTGTCGCTCTTGTCGGTAATTATGTCTGCCCACCATTCCAGATCATGCGCAACAGCACTGACGTCTCCAGCCAGGTGTAGCCTCTCCAAAGACGCAGGGATGGTCCGGAGTACGCTGCTTTGCGATTCCGTGTCAAAGCAAGCACAATTGATCCAAAGGGCTTGAAGACACGTAAAATCGTCGAATGAGTCGATGTAAGGCGAAGGAAGGTCGTCTTCATCCTCTCCCAAGAAAAGGAAGCTCAAACAGAGTACCTCAAGGCTTGAACCGTGCTTCTTCAACCCCTGGAAAATTGTACCAGGACTCGGTATGTCGGGATTATCTTCCACTTCGTGAGTGTAAATAAACCTGGTCAAACGAGAGCACGTTTTGATAAGCTCTGTGAGAGTCGACGCCGTCATGTCTGTCATGTTCCTTAAAGCTAGGGACGTGATGTTCAAGAACCATACGGAAGGGGCCAAAATCTGGCATTCGCGGAGGTAAACCGAGGCTTGTGGTCGTAGTGAGAATAGTCCTGCAAAGTCGAAGTCGCAAGCAGAATAATAGGTCCAGGGGCAGCTGGCTAAGGCAGCAAGGGAATGAAGATGAAGAAGCGGACGGTTTTCGCTTCCGTCTGCCCTCAGCTCTTGCACGCGACGTAGAAGTTTGGTCATCGCCACCAGCGATATCGTGGGGGCTTGGAGGGTTAGATCTCGGATGTTTGGAAGGTGAAGAATGAGAAGTCCGATCAAAACCCCTTTCAGAACGTTAGGCTGGAACCTAGCATTCTCTGTCAAAATGCCCCCGACAATGTCGCCGTCCTCGCTGTCGTTGAGTGCGAATGTCTCCTTCCAGACATCGAAGCCAAGCCCTCCTGCTACTTCCTCGAGAAAATGCATATCGCGTTGATCGCTGGCGTTGCTCAAGTTGAGAAGCTCACGCGGTTGTTGGTCTGACGGCATCAAGACCAACAGCTTTCGTACAACACCGCACGACGCTGCCGGATTGTGGAGCAAAAATCGCAGCAAGTCGAACAGTTTTCGGACGTCTTTGTCGCCATTTCGATTGCGAACTTGATTGCGAACACCGATTGATCGTAAAGTTTCCGGGGTCAGGATTTGCTTGAATGCCATTGAGGTATAGGAGAAGTTGAAAAGCGACTTCCAATGATCATTCTGCTTCCGAATCACATCTGAGACCCAGTCGTATTCCGAGCCATGACCTAACACCAGCTCCCCGGGCCAGTCGGGACAAAGAAAAGAGCCGATGTGTCGGATCATTTCCGGTGGGAGGTCGGACAGCTTCGCCATGTTGCTATCGGGGATCGCATCGGCGGTTGAGACTCGAGCGGAAGTCGGCGGGTGTCTGTAAATCGTTAGACGGGAACAATGGCAGAGCAGGGGGACTAATACCAATGACGAGGTTGTTCGTCTACTGTCGCGGTTGTGGGCAGAGAATGACCCACGCTGTTTGTGCCTCAAGAATCGGCAGCTCGTGAAGTGGTGGGAATGAAGAAAGTCTGAGGAAACCGCTTGTTTGTGCGCGGCGACTTTGTTTCGTGGGTGTGCCTTTTGATCGCTGCCGCCGTCGTCGTCACTGTGCGATCGAAGAGCGAAGCTAAGATCCGAGAGGTGAGTTGAGAAAATCAACGTGGAGGTGAAAGTCGACCGTCGAGGAGTTGTGCAAACGCCTCAGGACAGTGTCACGTGATATACTTTGGACGTTGAGATTCGACGGCAGGAAGGAAGGCTCCAGCGGGTGGGCGTGGGTTCCTTCCTGCCTTTTTGGGTCGTAGGGTTGAAGCAATCAAAACTCTCCAAGTCACCTTTATTATCAGTCGCAAAGAGTGTGACATGTGCGAAGGAAAGTTTTGGTATTCAATTTAATAGGTAAGCAAGTGTTAAGACAACTTCATTTCCCGATCTGAAGCAAGACCCAGCAAGAGAAACACTGTCCGCGATCGAATCTTTGTCTGCAACCTTGCGCTTGTGATTGTCTAGCTAAAAGATACCGGGCAAAGGTGAAGGGGCCTCAAAGAAGTCAACCCACTTGCTGTCCCGAAAAGCTTCATGAACCTCATAGTCGAGGTTGTTCAAGTCGACGTCCCAAGCCAGATGCTCTGGAATATGGACATAGTCATTGTCATTGCCGTCTTCCTCCAGGCCTTCCACCATGTCTTTCTCATCGTCTTCCCCATCGCCTGCGTCATTGTTTTCCTCGTCGTCTTCCTCGTCATCTCCCTCGTCGTCTTCCTCGTCATCCTCTTCACCAAAGCGTTTCCCCGAAAGTATCTCAGCCCAGCGCAACAAGTCATCCTCAATGATTTCGACGCTGCCAGCAAAATGAAGCCTCCACAATGAGGTTGGGATCGTTCGAAGGACTTTGCTACTAACACCATAACGGTCCCCAAAGCAGGAGCAGTTAATCCACATCTGCTCAAGAACTGGGAAATCCTCAAATGAGTCGATGTAGGGCGGAGGATTCTGGTCGACGAATCTTTCGTACCCCAAGAAAATTCCCAGACAGAGAGTTTTCAGGCTTGAGCCGTGCTTCTTCAGCGCCTGGAACATTGAACCAGGGCTAAGCACAGGGCTGTTTTCGCTTTCAACCTTCTGGATGTAGATGAATTTCGTCAGACGCAGGGTGTCGTTGATGAGTTGGCAGACGGTAGACAGCGTAATGCCATTGACATCTCGGAATACCAGCGACGTGATGTTTGGGGCCCACGGCAGAGGCGCGTCTAGAATGCAGTTGCCGAAGTAAATTGATGCATGGGGTCTGAAATCGAATAGTGTCTCAAAACCCCTGGGCTGAATGTCGTCAAAATTCCAGTTCCTGATCGCAATGCTGTCGAGGTGAAGAATGGGTTGCATTTCGTTGTCGACTGCCCTCCGTTTCTGAACAAGACGCAGCAGCTGAGTCACAGCCATGTGTGACGCTGGGGGAAGTATGATGCTTAGGTCTCGGATGTTGGGGAGGTTGAGGATGATAAGACCGACCAGAAACCCCTTTAGGGAATGTGGTACAGATATCAAGGTTTCCCCGATGCTCCGGCCTACCATATCGTCGTTCCAAGCGAGCGTTTCCCTCCAGATGTTGATGCCAAAGCAGAGGGCTGCTTCCTTAAGAAGATCTATGTCGCGTTGAGGGGCATGGTCCCAACCGGAAGTGCTTCCAGGGTGCTCGTCAGAGTAAAGGTGAATGAATAGTTTCCGAACGGCGTCAGGCGATGACGCTGGATTGTGCAGCAAGTAGCGAAGCAGCTTGAACAGCTTTCGAAGCTCGTTTCCGCCAGTTCGGTCAAGAACCCCAAGCGAACGCACTAGCTCGGGCGCAAGGCCAATGTGGTAGGCTTTCGCAGTGTATGTGAAGTTGAGTAGAGATGCCCGGTTGGCGTTGTGTGATTCTCGAATGTCGTGGACCCATTCCCAGCCCTCATCGTGATCCAAAAGCAATGTGCCGGGCCAGTCAGGGCGAAGAAAGGACGCGATGTGGCGAACCAGCTCTAGCGGAAGGTCGGAAAGCTTCGCCATGGGGGCTTCGAGTATGATTAGGCGGTACGTGTCAGGGTTACAGGGTCGCGTCGGTGATTGGGAGTGTCGAGCAGTAGATAACAGGTATCTATCCCCGACTATCTTGGTTAGAGGAGAACAACAACGGGGAGGGAGACTGGGTACCAATGAGAAGGGTAAGTTGCACACGCTGTGGCCGTTGCTGGCAGAGACCAATCTTCGCCGTGTGCGCTTTGGCGATCGACAGCTTGAGAAATGTCGAGGAGAAGCTGGAAACCGGCTATCTTCACGGCGATAACTTTCTCTGTATCTCCGTGTGTCTTAGACCTTATTGTCACCGTCCCCTCTGTGTTGCTGGTGGATTGATTTGAGATAAAATCTTGAGTCTGACAGCCTGGTGATTTGCGAAAATCAGCCACAGCGTGAAAGTTGTGTTGAGAGGGAAGGTGAAGAAATTGCGCTGTGCTAAGGTCATGTGGGAGGTGTCGCAATTCAATCTGAGAAAGGAAGGAAGGCTCCAGTACCTGAAAGTAGCTTCCTTCTTGCTTCTCGTATTGTGCGGTCGAAGAAAGCTGCCGCATGGCCACAAAGAAAGAAAAGTTGTGTAAGATCAATAGGCATCCACCGACGCAGGCCCGGTGACACCAAAGGACCGACCATGAAGAGCGATGGTACTCATTGTCTATGGCATAGCAACAATCCTCATCTGCCTCAATTCTCTCGCCTCAAAACACTGTCCTCATCCAACCATGAACTTTGCTAGATGGGCAGTGTCTATCATGAACACGTGTAATCTGTGTATCCGACTGTACGCGAACCCCTTTCTTTTGCTGTCGTCTCATGGTCTATTGTTGTTATGGTTGTGGTCTAGCGCCGCCGTCGTCTATCGCCGTCGCCGTCTATCGTTATCGTCTATCGTGGTCACTGTCCATCGTCATCATCATCTATCGTCGTCATCTAATTCTATTATCGTTATCGCTATCTCTATCGTCTTCTTTACTACTATCGGCCCAACCGACGGACGTCATTCTCTTGTTGTCGTATGCATCCGCTTGTCAAGGCCTACTTGTCTCCGTCTTCTCCTGCCCATCCATCTTCGAACCAGGCAATTCCATCAAGATCGTGCCTACCACATAGCAGGGCGTGGATCAACTGTCGTTCGCACCGGGACGTATTCCGCGAACGCTTCATCAAGCTCATCGTCCCACTGTCCTCTGCTCAGTCCAATCTCCCGCAGATTTCTCAAACCTCCCATCTTGATGCGTTGGGCCATATCCAGCAGACTTTGTCGGATCGGGCGCACTCCTCCACCTAGGTGCAAACGCTTCAACGACTCAGGAAGACTTGGGAGAAAGGTCTCGAAGACCTCATGTTCTTCCAAGTTACTGTCATCTGTGTCGCTCTCATTACTGTTGTGGCCCTGACTTTCGCTGTTATCGATGTTATCTTCTTCGTCGTCATCGGCGAAGCTGCATGTAGTGATCCACAGCTGCTCCAGATTGGGCAAATCGCCAAGCGTCGCAATGCGATCATACACACGCTGGTTTTGCACATAGTGACAGGTGGTCAGGTCAAGACCAAGTGTGTCCAAAGTCTTGTATTGGTCCCGTATGGCATCCATGAATGCATCGAGATCCGAGGGCGACATCATCTGAACTGAGAATCGAACGCATACAAGCTTCCTCAGGGCTAAGCAGCTGCGGAGCGTCTTTGCCAGGAGAGTTACATGCATGAGAACTTCGTCGAGCACCAAAGAAGTGACTGTAGAAATGTTCAACTGCTTGCGGAAGACGGACTTGTGGAAACATCTTTCAGAACCGGGTCTCATCCATTGGGAGAATTCCGGCTCTCCATGATGCTCCCACCGTATATTGCTGATAGTAAGAGCTCGAAGAGCAGGAACAAACAACGGTATGGTTGAAAAGGGATGTTGGTGAGTTCGAGCGATCGAGAGAACCCGGATCAGCATTCGCAGCGTTGGTAGCGACACACTAAGTGTGAGCTTCTGGAGACTTGGAAGGCGAATAAGAATGAAGGCAACACAGTAACCGAGGTAAGTGCGCAGCGGGTCAAAAGCGCTTGAATCATGGCAAGGCAGGTCAAGGCCCGCGGGCGCGAATGGTTGCAGCAGCGTAGCCACCTCCTCTTCATTGAAATCCATGACACCCCTTCTCGAAGTTGGATATTCTGTGTGGACGTAGAGATGTCGAATAGAGGTGCGCACAGTGTTGTTGCGGTCGATGAGTTGGAGAAGGGATGCCATCCTCTTCAGCCCTGTGCTCTCGGGAAGATTGTGAATTCCGACAATGCTATGGATCTGCTCAACTGCAGCTCGACTAAACGCCCTATGAGAAAGGGCAAAGCTCGCTAAAGCGTGGCGCTTCTGACTGTTTTCGTGAAGAAGGTCGCTGACGGCGAATGCAGTGTCGTAATAATCTCCTGCCGATACTTTCTCATGGCCTGTCGCGACTAACAGCTTGCCATCAAATCGAGGTCGAAGAATCTTGATAATCATGAGAATTATCTCGGGAGGAAGGTCAGTCAGCTTCGCCATCTTGGATTGCCGACCGCTGGCGAGCAAGGTCCAGTTAACAGGGACGCAAATGGGGGAAGCGACGTCGATTCTGGCGAGTCGCACGGCTACAAGAAAGTTAGCAGAGAAACGATAGGGGTAGCGATAAAGATAGCGACGCTGAATTACATGTACGAAGAAAGACGACGACAAAGGACGGATGACGATGGACACTGCCGGGATAGCCAACTGGCGCTGCCTGGCCAGAAAAGTATTTCCGAGCACGCAGGACCGTCAGGCTCGGAAGCAGTCGCACTTCGATTCCCAGCAACGGCGTGTACTTTGCTTAGTCGATTGACAGGGTGTGCGTGTTGTTATTCTGGAGTGGTGGTGGGACAGGAAAGTGATGTCGGTAGGTGCCCGAAGGTGAGTGTGAGATTTTGGAGAGTGGAAATTCCACTACGTGAAAGTCGAACGCAGTGGAAGGCGCGAATGATGAAGCAGGCGACGAAATAGGAAAGTGCAATCGGGCAAGACCAGAACGTAGGTTGTTTTCTAAGATATTTGCCTGCTTCGAAATTCTTTGCGACTGTTGATTTCAGGAGTCCCAGAGCCAAACCTATTTCAATGAGGTTTCAAAGAGTCTACGTAATGAACGTGTCAATCTCAGGATTTACGCCATGAGCTTTCCACGTTCTGTTGCACCACCTCAACCTCGTTGCTTCCAGCTGGCATATGGACGCGATTGTACTCAGTAACCTATATGATAAACGTCGTAGAGTGGTGTTATTGAATTTGACTGCGATACCTAAGTTGCGGAGTTTCTAGTAGATTTATTGCTCGCGGCTACCAAAAAGCTGGGGTTTGACTAGAACTCACGCATATCAAACCTCCCCTTCTCCTCAACATTTCATGGTTCCATATCAAACCTGTGAATTCTGAATCAGAATATTGAACACATAACGCACCATTCGCGACTCCCTCAAAGGCAGCGATCCTCTTCTCTCCAGGGATCGTGGACTTTCTGGAAGTCACACCGGCGACATGGAAGACCTTCAACGACGGTGGGATAGTCCTCAAGAAAGGGATGTATGTTATACTTGCATCCAATGCTGCTTCTCTCCCGACCTCTTTGTGAATATTGTCGTCCCAGAGAGCATCGGTAAAGATCCACCGTAGTGTGCTTGCCGAAAGACTCAGCCTCCTCAATGCCGTGAACTCCCCCAAACAGCGCAAGGGGCCATGATCTCTCCGGTAAATGAAGCTGGGGAAATCGAGGCATAATGTCTCCAGAGTGGCAGTGTGCTTTTTAAGCATGCCAATCGTATCCCCAGGACTAGGTATCGCAGACAAAACTGTCACATCCATGCCGCTGTAGATGAACGTGAACTTTTCCAATGCCTGACATCTGCTCAAAACGTGATGAAGTTGCGATTTTGAGATGGAGCAGCCGCTCAGTATGATCGAGCCTAGCTTTGGTGCGATATGTGCGAGAGCATCTCCTACCTCGAAGCCATGTATGAAAACCTCCGCTCCAGCATTCCAAGAGAAGAGAGCCCCGAATCCAGGGTCAATCTGCGCCACCGAGCCCGTATTAGCCACATCGCGGGGGTCTGCCCCTATGGACAGAGATCGAAGGGTCAAAAAGTCGCGAATCCTGATTCCCTTTCCACCCTGTTGGGGCATATGAATGATCTGTGAGGCAAATTTCGTGATGTTTTGAAGTACACGGGTCGGAAGCAATAGTGCCAAGTGTTCCACACTCTTGAATTTCAAAAGTATGATGGCGATGAGATGCGCAAAGAATCGTACGAAGCTTTTTCTAGAGAGGGCTCTGCACCACATCCCGCTCTGCGGGTCATGGTAGTTGTTCGACATTGGTGCCCGGAAGGCCTCGAGACCCATCGACGACGCCACACCATCCATTGCTGTAATATCGTCCACTGATACTCTATGCAGAGGGCTGGCGTCTGAAAGCCCGATATAGAGCTGTCGAACCGACTTTGGGTTTAGTGCGCCAGTATGAGCATTTCGGAGTATGGAAGCCAGTCTGCGCGTAATGTGCCAAGCTGACATATTGTATACTTCGATCGAGCCTTGTAATTCGTGGACACTCATATTCCGATACGCCTTGCATGTTGCAGAGAAGTTGAAGAGTGTATCCCGACTTTCTTTAGCGCTACGAGCAATGCTGATTCCGCCATCGACTTCTTCTGCAATGAGTTCTTTCCCTCCATAGTCCGTGCGAAGAAAGGAACAGATATGGAGGATCAACTCAGGGGGAAGGTCTTGGAAAAAGGCCATGGTAAAGGGTCCTTCTGATTGAGGTCGTGTTTAGGAGTGGGATTTTGCAAATGGGAGGAACCGGTTTTGGCGGACGAAAAGAAGCAGAATCAAAGAGGCTGGAGAAGGCACTCTCGGCCTTTATTTTAAAGATTTGATGGCGTTATAACTTTAAAAAAGCAAAGTGTGACACCTTGAGTGCCTTCATGTGGCTACATAATCACATGATCAAGGCTTTGCGATAGGTTTCGCGGCGTTCTCAAAACTTATTTCAGATCGTTACATGTGTTCCAAGAGGTAGCTCATACGCCTCAAGCGTAAAAGGTGCCATGTTAGATTCATGAACTAGACATTTCAAAAAGAATAGACATTTGGCAATGTTAATGGTGTAGATTTAACCGAAATATATACACATGTCACCTAAATCTAATATCTGGACATGTTCAAGCTCGCTCGACCATGCTCTCTACGTCCACATCCTCATGCGACAAAACATCCGCCTGCCAAATGACCCAAGACTAGTCTACCACAGTTGTGGAAGAGGATCGATCTCGAATTTTATATTGAGTCCATGAATTTTGCCATATTGAAGTAAATGTTTGGTAGGCAAATCCTGCGCAGCTTCATCGATGGCGAGGACGTTGGGCAGGCGTTGGATAGGGTCTTGTGAGGCGTGTTTCTCCCACATTGACACCAAGTCGGAGAGAAGGAATCTCACCGGTCCGATCAAGTGGAACTTCTTCAGAGAAGCTGGTAGACTGTGAAGAGCGGGATGCATTATTTCGTAATCCGAAAGTCGACTGTCGTTCCTACCAGCAAATGTGCCATTATTGGCGGCTAGTCCTGGCAATTTCTCCTGGATATTCCGACACATGCTGGGAACGGATCCGATTTTGGCTGCCATATAGCTTCTTGCTATGAGCGTCTCGGGATCGCAAGCACCTCCTTGTTTGAATTCGAAGAAGGAGTCGACATGCAGCCACAGGTTCTCCAGCGCGGTGAACGTTTCTAGCGACTTGATCGGGTGAACTTTCCTCAGACTCCGGCAGTCTATGCAGATCGTTCTCAGAGTCTTTGCGTGTACCTCAAGAGCTTCAATGACATCGCCAGCCGTCAGGTCTCGGCCATTGTGAGCGACTTCGCCTTGTGCCACGTAGTTGAACTTTGTAAGCTGCCGGCAGTCGGACAGCGTCTGACGCAGGGCCTTGGGGCCCATCAACATCTTCACCAGCACGATCGACGTTAGGTTTGGAGTTAATTGTCCGCGGAGGGACTTGCAGTCGTCGAAAATACAGACCTCCGAGCGATCATATCCATGCGAGTAGACTTCGGCTCCCGGGGCAAGTGGGAAGAGGCAGTCGTATCCGCGGTTGCACATGACCCAGTCTATCTCGGTCCGTTGCGGATTTCGAAAGGAAAATGAACGCACTGTGTTGAGCGGGGCGTACTTCTGCCTGTGGCCTGTCGGCCCGCGCGCCGAGGCATTCTGCTCTACATCCGACCCATCACCCTCGACGTCTCGTGTGCCGGTGTCGTCGCTGCTGGAGTTGAGGCTCTGAGCAACAAGCCGGCGATCCATACACCCTTTGTAGAATTCCTGTAAGTATTTCCACGTGTATGGCGTGACATTAAAAGCCATATCGTCAACACGAGGCAAGTGGAGGATGATGGCCAAGAGAAGGGTTCCCATGAGTGCTTCTGAGTCGTCCATGTGAATGGCTTCGCTGAGCTTGACTTCTGAATGCCAACTGTTGCCGGGTATAACTCTGTCGTAGTCGAAACCAATGGATTCCAAAGCCTGGATGACGAAGTCCCGGCTGTCGTCAGGAATCTTGGCAGGAGTCGCGTGCGCTTCGTCAACATATATGAATAGTTTCCGGATCGACGAAAATTGCGCAGGGTATTTCCTGACCTTCAAGAGAAAACGAATCATCAGGAAGATGGCCTCTTGACTGTCTTTGGCGTAAAAGCCAAAGCTGGTCTCGCGCCAGGTCGACTCCAGAGGGAGAGTGCTGAGCCTCTTGCATGTGAGGGCAAGATTCACGAGTCCGGCTCGATCGCGTCGAATGTGTTTTGAAATGTCATGGGCAACTGCGGCGGAGTTGGACTGGGCTCTGGCGATTTCATCCAAAATGCGTTTGCCGGTGTAAGGCTTTGGAATGAAGGAGTAGGTCATTAGGAGCAACTCCATGGGGAGACCACAGAGCCCTGTCATCGTTTCTGCCTGCGCTGGTGGTTGATCTGTGATGAAAGGCATGATGACATGACAATAACGACTCACTCTAGCACAGAAAAGTGCGAAACAAGGCCCAAAATGCCTTCGTGAAAACTTTGGCAAATGCAGGCACTTCCAAGGGTTAGATATACGTTTTGGATGGCACAGCCAGGTTTCTACATTGGGCGCTCACAAAGACGGCAACCTTCGTAGAGGTGTCACACGTGATGCAGGCGGGTACAGATTCTGGGCATGGAAAGTTTTGGGTGATCTGATTCTATAAATAAAGTCACCACGAGGCGAAAGGCCGCAGCTGTTCTTCCATTCCATCTTGCTGTCCATTTCCCATAACCTGGATGGCCCACGACAAGCCCCAGCCGCCACGCAGGCAACGAAAGCTAATTCTCAAGAAGCCTCCCACAGAACCGCGTCTACCTCTGTGATCGTGACCGGGACACCGAATTTCTCAAATTCTTCCTTCAGATCCTCCAAGATGCCGTCGTAATTATCAAGGTCCTTCAAATAGACGCGCTCCAAGCTGGTAAGATAGTCGAGATTCTCCGCAAAGTTGGGGAGAACATACTTGAAAAGCTCAAGGTCATGAGTGAAGCATATTCTCTTCAAACTTGTTGGTAGGGACCAAAGAGCGTCTTCGTAGTAATAATATAGTTGCTCTCCTTTTTCGTGTACGGTCGTAATTTCGAACTCTCCACGGTAGAGGCTGTCTCCGTCGATCCAGAGGTTCTCGAGATTCTCAAACTCGTCCAGATAGTCGATACCAGACTTCCCGTAAGAGACCCAATTATCGGAAAGGTCGATGACCAGGCTGCGGAGGGTCTTGGTGTGCCGATCGCCCTGCCGGAGTCCCTCGAGAGCGTGTAATGGGTCGATTCCATAGCTGGGATCCGTATCCGAATCACTGAGGTGACCAACGAGCCGAAAGTCCAAGAGAGGGCCACAGTCCGCCATGACGGAGTCAAACGCATCGCGGTATTCACCTCCCGAGATGGTGCCGGCGATAGTGAGATGCGTAACCTTTTCGAAGAGCGTGGGACAGAGGCCTGCGGACTCCAAACCCATGCGCACTGGATAGAGGTTGTCAATGTACAAGTGCGTGGGCTCAGCACCGATCTTGCCGATGATGGAGTACAGTCCCTTGAAGACGGGAATGGTGCCCTTCACGGGCCTCAAAGCGAGAGAGCTGAGCTGGGGACAAAGGGTAAGCGAACTGAGGTCGGAGTTCTGTCCTAAGTCGTAATGGGGAGATGTCATCGGCTCGCCTCCCGAGAGGGCGAGGCCAAGTTCTTGCAGGTTGGGGAGGTTGGCAAGCAGAAGGAGAGTAGTCGTCTCAATGCGATGACCATGCCATCCTTGATCGTTGCTCAGCCAGGCGTCCTCCGACCATTTGACGCCCTTGTTGGAAGCTTGCTGACGCAGGAAAGCGACCGAGGTCTCGTCGAAGCGGTGATTCGTCCGCTGAGACTGTTCGAGGTTCAGGTAGACTGTGAGAACCCAGCCTCGGGCCTCGGGATGTTTGTTGAGAAATTTGAGGCAAGAGACCATTTTCCGAGTCGCGTTCGGTCCCGTGAAACTGATAGTGGACCAGGCCCGTCTCATGACACACTTGAGGCGATCGTGGGCGAGGGATATATTCCGGAGATCATCGAAGCCGCGCAGAAGACAGCGGCTGATGGCGCGATCCGAGTCGATCAAGTCATCTTTGTGGGCCTGGGCAAAGGCTTCGTCGATGGTCATTCCGCGATGGCGTAGCAAGTCGCCGATGATGAAGAGAACGTCGTCCGGAAGGTTGGTAAGCTTCGCCATTGTGTGCTTTTGCCTGAGTCTGGATGCAAGAGTGCAGTATAGGCAAGCCTTTGGGATGAGTTTCTTGTTCGAATTTGTGGCGGTGAAGATGGTGATGGACGCCAGTTGCTCAACTTGGAGGCGAAGATTTGCTGACAACGGACAAAAAAAAAGGAAAAAGGAAAGAAGTTGAGGAAGGAGTTTGGTGGAAGGACTTACCTGCCCACGAGACAAGCGTTGCTCCAATTCGAGCCGGGAGCAGTATCCTCAGGGAGTCGACGGGCTTGATTGAAGACATGTCTCTGAGTGAACTGCTATCAAAGACGTGGTACGAGTAAACCTTTCTGGCAATCGAACTTCAAAGGATGTTCTTCGGTGGCTAAGTTTCCAAGTGCACCATAATAACAACAGATACACCATTGTGCCATCGTGACTCCCAAAGCCTGCATGTTGTTGAGACTTGCCGCATTTGACCCCATTAAATATCTAGATGGGGTCACAATCAGATGGGAATATCAGTAGTCAAGATTGTCTGACAGTTTTGGTAAGCAAAAAATATTGCTCTCTGCTTGATACGTGGCTCTGACATCCACGTACCTGTTTGCTTGAGGAATCGGCCTTTGACCAGCTATCCTTCGAGACTTTTGAGTCGACGAAGGCCACAGAAGAGCTCAGGAGGCTTGTAATTGGTATTGTACGGTATGAAAATGTTGTCATTGTGTCTATGTCCTCATTGTTTGTTCATCGTCCGCTTTGCCCGCGTGCCTTTTTGGTCATAACTCTTGTCCCTAGATGGACGCCTCCGTTCGACTGTGGTGGAAATTGGTCTGATCTGTCGCAAGTTCCTCTATCATTATATATCTCGCCAAATTTTGTTTTTGCTCCATATTTCGATCTCACTGTCCCTTTGTATCCCTCTAGAGACACTTTCCGCCGGTTTTGTAGCCACAGCCAAGGTGGAAGCCATCGGGAAGGTCGCAGCTGCCTTGCTGGTTGTTGGGGTCGGTCGACTTGTATGCGTTTTCGTTGCAGCTGCACATTTTGCATCTGTGGCTATCGTACTTGACGTCGCCGCAGTAGCACTTGACGCAGCCGCCGAAGCAGTAGTGCTTCGCGGTCACGGCAGTGGCCAGGGACATGAGGGCTAAGACGGTGGCGAACTTCATTTTGTGCGGAGTGTGATTAAATTTGCGGCTGTGTAGCTGAGAAAGTCTTGTAGGAAGAAACGAATGCGAGTTTGTTTTGATAGGGAACGTGTCTTATAAACAGAAGAGTGTTCGACTGAGTTGAGTGAAGGTTCGCAATGCCTTTTATACGCAGGACGCTGTCAGGTAAATTTGCGATTGTTCGGAGTCGGCAGGAGTTTCCTCTCCATGGCCGTCTTGAAAACTTCGGCGGCAATTCCTTGAATTGTTTATCTTCGATATTAGTTGCAGTGCTGCTCAATTACATTCTGGCTCGACGTCTATTGGCGAAGATTTCGTCGCGGGGGACTTATCGCAGAGCTGTATGTTGTGTGCGGAACGGGGAAGCCGAGATTAAGTGGGCTGCCGTCGTACCCCGGCCCGCCCGATCGCGTCGATCCTTTCCCCTGTCAGCCTTAACACGGCCAACCGCAATGATCGCACCAGCAAATATTTTTGACTAGAAACAAAGGTTGCACGTATCAACAAAAAACATTAATAGCTCCTGAGTTAAACCATTCGATCAGCTGTTAAATAGTTGCAGCAATTCTGTCTCTGTCATGCAAGGCTTGGCTGAATATCTGGGAAAGCTCGCCTCGGCCGAATGATGCGGCAAAGTTTGGAGAACTTTGGATTTGAAGGACTTCAGAACTGATGACGGGTAGATAAGCAGCTTCAAGTGTTACGACGTGACTCTTGGTCGACTCGTCTACAATATCGCGTCCCTTTCTCCATCCCCCACAATTCGGGCATCCCGGCTCAAGCGTCCCGTCGCCATGACTCGGACAAGCGTGCATACCATGGCCAGCAATGCTAGGTGTTTATGCAAGAGACTTTGCTAAGAACCCTGTGAAAGACCAGAAGCAACAACAACAGCGCATCTCTTTTCCAATTATTACTTTTGGTATTCAGGTGTGGAAAATCAAGAAAGTGGAAGCTTTTGTGACTGTGAACGTTGATGATTGCAACTGCCGGGGCTTGGCTGAAGAAAGAAAAAGACTAAATCATGTGGAGAAGAATGCATCGAGTCATTTGATTAGGGATGGCGGACAAAGATTTCAATAAGACGAGGAAAGAAAACTTCCAGAAAGTCCCATGAAAACAGTCGGACTGCGAATCCTTCTAACAGACAGCAACGCTTTGCAACCAAAACGCTCATTTAAAGCGGTGCCAAGCCCCTTTATCTCTCATAGCAGACCTCTTCCTCCTCAGCAAGCTTCCACGGCCTACAAATCGACCACCACATGAACGTTTTCAACTCCCTTGCTTTTCATACCTGAGTCGTCACTTTCGATTGATGTAGGCTGACGGATTTGATGTCGCTTGCCGTGAAAAGAAAACGGAAACTGAGTTTCTTTCCGCAAGAGACGGCTCATATCACAGATCTACCTCCCCAGCTCTTACATCTCATCCGTTCTTTCATATGCCCCGATATTTTCACAAACCGTCTTTACGCCTATCTCGATCCCGAAAACGCACCATGCCAAGTACTCGACCCTCGATCCCAAGACCTGTGTCCATCTAACTGCGGCCTGTCGCCACTTGAATGCCATTGTTGTACATGACATTCTCTACACCACTGTCTCTGTCGACTGGTCTTTTCCTCAATTCATCTGTGTTCTGGGACAGATAATCACCAAGCCTGAACTTGGGCGGTCGGTCCAGCGAATACACGTCAACTCCACGAGAGCCCGGTGCGACAACAATCCCCCAATTCAGCCCGACGATTTGAACTTCGTCAGTCAGATGGCGTCCCCAATGCTGGCACCCAAACACTGAAAATGCTTCGAGAGCTACGAATCTCTGCACAGAATTGACAGAAACCTCTCCTAAAATTTGCAGCGAACGTCTCAGACTTCGGCTACCACATGCCCTCAAAACCCTTCGCCCACCTAGTTGATCATGAAATGAAAAACAAACTGTCCCGCCTGCAAACGTTATCGATTCGATTCAATTCTAACACAACTTTCCCGCCTACCATACAATCAACGATGACACTGGGGCCTGCCCGCACACTCTACATCGAGATTCCCCGGGGCTCTATATTTCGCGATTACCAAATGAACCTACCTAGCGTTACCTCATTGATCTTGATGGACTTTCCAGCGTCCTCGGTCGTCATGAGCACTATCGTCCAGGCTTGCGGTCCACTGGCCAGTTTCGCGTTCAAAGGACAACGCCTATGCCATCCTGTTGATAATACAATGTCCCCAAGTCAACTGGTGGACTGCTTGCAGCAGAGGCATGCCGCTACGCTGCGCACTCTCTGCATCGACTTCAGCTTCCATGACCGTCGCCCGGAAGCGATTACCTCTCTGAAGGCTTTTTCCGGATTAGAGATACTTTTGCTGAGCATCCGTGCTATCCCACATCCCCATAGGATCTCACAGGTCGCTCACGGCAGGATGGTTCACCGAACTCCTATTTTGTGATTCCTTCCAGTGACTCTCCACCGTCTCTGTACCTATGGCGATCTACATTATTTGCGTCACATAAGTCGCGACCTCCAATGCCAGAAGCGACAGATTAGCCAAGGGTAATGTCGTCTCCGCGTTCTCCGAGCCGCAGAGGATGGTGTTCGGCAGAATAGGAGGAACGTCTGGTATTGCACTTTGGGCGTTTGATGGACTTTGAATCTTTTTCAAAATTTCCTGCAAGTAACAGGACACAGGGCCAATTTCTCACGCTGAATTCCTGGAACGAATTAGCAGGATGTGTCAATTGGTTAACGAATTCAGGCTGTATTGTGAGGATAGGATGAAGATATTGCAACATGAAGAACATAAACAAGCGCAAAACAGATGGCAGCAATTTCATAATGTCAGAGAAACTGGAGGTATTATTTCGTCTAAATAGCTGGGGATTTCCGCGCACAGCGCAGGATCCGAGACTTTGATGAGACATGGGTGCCGGGTTTGATGGGCTTCTTTCACACCGAATCTATCCTCTATTAGCATCGAATAGGTATCCAGCTCTCCAAGCGACATGTGACAGGATTCTTTCTCGATAAACCTCGCTAGCCCCAGACCTCATCTTGCCAAGCAGGCCAAGCCGGGGCAGGGCTTGCATCCCCAGAGCAGCTTGCATACAGCTTGGGGTCCTCGATCACAGTACCTTCGGGGAGGTCCAGCCCTAGAGTGTAATCTGGGTAGACCCCAGAGCTGAAAGCTCCGCCACCCCTGCCATTGGACCAGAAGACACGGAAGGGGATGTACTCCTCCACGGTTTCAAAGTAGATGAAGTCGCTGTAGGGATATGAACGAAAGCCCTTCTGAACCGTGATATCGGCATTGTTCGCGTTGAAGCCTGACTTGGCCTTATCCCCGAGCCAGACCATCACCACGTCGTCAGCCTCACCAACAATGAACTCGTAAGATCCGCTGAGAGATGCCTTGAGGTAGCCGCGATGGACGAGAATGTTGCACTTGATCGTTGATCCTGCGGGGCCTTGAACCCCTCTATAGTTGATTGGTTGGTTCTCGTCATTTTGGCTGTATCTTGGAACTTCTGAGTGTCCAATACCGACCGGAACACGACCTTGCACGAGATTCTTAAGATTATACGTATTCGCCCTGACATCTGCGTTTTGAAGAGTGTTCCTACACAATGTTGATCTCTCTTCAATTACATGGAGAGCGAACTCAGCGCCTGGCGTGCAAGAAGCCGAAGCGGTTGAAGAAGCGACACCTGTCGGCCCCGTCACAGGGATGGTGGTCGGCTTGATACCGTCAAAGCATTGACATGCCGACCAATAGGCAGCTACATCAGGGCAAGAACTGGCGTACGCAGGCTTTGTGCCAAGGACCGTAGGCGCAGGGGTCTCTTGACGCGGGCCGTGGACGTTTCTCTTTTGCACCGGGGATGGAACCGACAGAGTAACAGTCGGCTGAGGTCTGTGTCTCAGGTCAGCATATGAGCCACCTTGGGGAAGTTGTTTTGGACATTCTAGGAAGCTTACATAGCAGGCACCGTGGCATAGGTGCTCACGAAGGCCGCACAAAGAGATGATCTCGAAGCAAGAGATGGATCGTTCCTACCCGTGCCCGCAACTTGGCGGCCGCAGTTATTGTTGCATATTGCTGCAGACGCAACGCGGGAAAGAAACAAGAAGATGCTTAATGATGCGGGCGACTTCATGATGAGCTAGTAAATGATAAAGGCTGATCGAAGGCTGAATGAGACTCTGGGACTTGCAAGTTGAGCAACGTCTGACAAGATGGGAACATCAATCTTAAATAGTTGATGCCGAGAAATATTTTAAGATCGTGAATACAGTGAAGTGACCCCAACGATAATCCGGACGGTCAATCTGTTGAATAAGTAGACTAAGTCTAGACTTCTCGCATGTGGCGTAGCGGCTGAGCGTTCGGTATGCAGTCGGGCATCCCTAAGAAGGGAGTTTGCCAAGGTAAAGGAAGGGATGTGCGACGTCTTAGATATTAAGACAATTGTCGTACAACTCACGGATGTCTATCCCTGCGCAAGCCATCTGCCTCTGAACGTGGAGAAGCTTACCTGCTTTTAAGGCCATGGCAAGACAAGCCACATTCGTCAATTAAACTGAGAATGACTTGCCATGCCACGTGCATGCAAAGGGAGAGGTTCTCCGATCCATGTTCTCAGAATATTTGCAAGGGAAGCAGATGACTCAATTTCTTCCATGTAGGTGTACAAGCAGCTCTTCGAGTGCAAATACCAGTGTTGATGTTGCTGGCAATCCGCTCGTCGAAGTCCCACGCAAGCAACCTTTGAGATGGCCAGCCCAGCTGAATAGTGCCAAGGTTCTCAAATCGGAGCCTTCATGCCGCTCAGCTACTTGGCCTTGAGCCACTTTCTACGGCATCAGCAGATGATTTAGATGCCCATAAGAATCTCAACTTTTGCGGCGAATAAGGCGATGTGAATCGATGTGTCAAAAACGGAAAACTCGATCGTTGATGGCATCGTCCATCAGTACAATACGATCCTTGAAAGTTTGTTACACCCTCTACCTGAATCGCCTCGTGATTTCTTAGACAACAGAATATTTCCTATAGGCTGACGTAGGTACTAAAGAGAGATAGTCTTATAACGAAGTACTACGCTAACAAACATTCAAGGATTGTATTGTACACATTCGAAAAGGTCAACGCATAAGGTTGGAAAGGGTGAGACCAGGATGAAGATTTATGAGAGTTAATAAGAACAACTCTCAATTCTCTAGTATCTTCATAGATGGCACTTGATTTCGAGACAACTGAGATACGTCGAGGAAGAGATTGGGCGCGGCCGGCTTCTAGCCAAAATCAAAACTCATTTACGGAGTTTGGGGTCTGCTGCGGATGTCACATGATAACAGAGCTTCTTATGAAGGTATGAGAGTTCCTACGACGTCATAAACAATGGGAAAAAAAAGAGCCAAACCCCCGTCCGAAGGTGTGTTCAATGTTGACAAGCTCGTATCCATCAAGTTGGGTTGCATGGGAAGTGGTACGTACCGCGTCAGCAGGTTGCAGTAGTGCACAATTCAAGTGGGCAGTCTTTCGTCGACGGCATGGATACAAATCAGTCCAGTGTGGACAACGAATATTTCCCCTCCGTCATCTATCCAATGTTTGTATTCTTATCGAGCGCGGAGTTAGTCGAGACCATACCAACTTGCCCGCTGACACTTTTCTTTTGTATCATGACTCTATCCGTGTGGCATGTTGCATGATCAAAGGGGCAGATAAGCCTAGTGACCCAGTCACGGTATCTGACAACGGGATGATTTGAGAGTTAGCCGTGATAGCGTGTTATGTTCAGAATTTCTTCGTGTCTGGATTTGGCGGTGAGTACCTGTATTTTGCGTACAGAATGCCAATGCGAAACCTTCTGGCAGGATGCCGGCTTTCTGCTAGGGTTTCGTGACAATAGCTGTCATGGACGCGGATTTATCGCCCTTACCGTCTCTATCGTCCGGCAGCAACTCCAGTAGACACTTTGTGATAACGAAAGGTGGATGGGTCTTGGAAACATGGCATGGCAGGAAGATCGTGATACGTGAAACCCTGTGATCTACCTCCCGAGGCGTGAAATATAAATACCACGTACATCCACAAGGAGAAGGTAAGGCATCATATAATACATCTCATCAGAAGTTCTCGTTCACTGGAATAGTATTAGTCTACCTTGCGTTTAATCTTCCCGCATGAGACTGGCGAAAGATAGCAAAAATGGCTCCTCAACTCCAATTCGCACTTGATTCACCTTTGGCTCGTCATCGCCAGTTGTCGCCCACCGCAGCTATTCGCGTCTCCCCGATTGTCCTTGGGGCAATGAACTTCGGAGACAATTTCAAGGAAAGAATGGGAGAATGCACCAAGGAAACGGCTTTCGCCATTATGGATCACTACTACAGTCAAGGCGGCAACTTCATCGACACCGCGAACAACTACCAGCTTGGCCAGTCCGAGGAATGGGTAGGCGAATGGCTTGCGTCTCGTGGCAATCGCGACGACATTGTGCTAGCAACGAAGTACAGCAGCGCCTACATGACGCACGACAAGCAGCGGCTTCAGTCCAACTACGGCGGCAACAGCATCAAGTCACTCAAGCGCTCTGTCGAAAAGTCTCTGAAAGCGCTGCAGACCTCTTACATCGACATTTTGTACCTCCACTGGTGGGACTATGCTGCGTCTATTCCAGAGGTGATGCACTCACTTAACGATCTGGTCGTGTCTGGCAAGGTGCATTACCTGGGCATCTCGGATACCCCTGCCTGGGTGGTAGCCAAAGCGAACCAATATGCGAGGCTGTCGGGCCTTCGCCAATTTGTCGTTTATCAAGGCAATTGGAATGCTGCCATGCGAGATTTTGAGCGAGAAATTATCCCAATGTGCATGAGTGAGGGCATGGGTATTTGTCCCTGGGGAGTTCTCAATGCTAGTCGCTTTCAAACCGAGGAAGGCTTCAAGGAGCGCGAGAAGCACAACTCTGGACGGCAAAACACGGCATCGGAGCATGACAAGAAGGTATCAAAAGCACTGGAAAGGGTTGCCAACGCGAACGGTGCATCTCTGACAGACGTCGCTCTGGCGTATGTGATGCACAAGGCTCCTTTCGTGTTTCCCATTGTTGGTGGCCGGAAGTTGAGTCATATCGAGGGCAACATCAGGGGGCTTGGGACCAGTCTTACCGAGGAGGACATCCAGACAATTGAGAGGTCTCATGACTTTGATCCCGGATTCCCTCACACCTTCCTGAGTGGTACCTCACTTTTCGGCGGACCTTCTCGGGGCGCGTATCACCCTGGAGACGTATGGCTGACCAAGCTCATGGGCAACTTCGACTGGGTCGAAGCTCCTCAAGCGATTACCCCCAAGACGTCCTAATCAGGAGCTTCATGCACACAATATACATCGGTAGCTTAAAAATCTGCAAACCATTACCACCCGCAAACTAAGTGAATAATATCAAGCTTTGAGGTACATGCAACAAAGTTGACCAAATGCAAGGAGGTTACGATCCAATGCCTGGAGATGCAGCCCATCAAAGAATCTTCCTCGATCTGTAATCTCCGTTAGAGTACATGCCCACTATCCTGAACCAGACCGACGCCGTGGTCCGAATCACCACGTCCGCACTTTGTGGTTCTGACCTTCATGTTTATCGAGGCTATCAAGGTGGAGTTCCTCCTTGGAATATGGGACATGAGGCCATCGGATACATCTCAGAGCTTGGAAGCGCTGTGTCTGCGTTGGAGGTGGGTGACTACGTCATCATTCCCGACACTGTAAACCATGGCCGGCTGGGGATGGAGCCGACGGCTTTGGACTTTTACGGAAACGGAGCGGTTGTGACCGATGGTCTTCAATGTAAGTCCCTTACTTCGTCATAACCCAATTGACAAGACCATCGCGCCCAGAATCATGTGTCGCTGACCTCGCGAAAGCTGAATATGCCAGAGTCAGGTTCGCCGACTCCAATCTCATCCCAATTCCCCTCACTCACGAGACGACCAACATCACCATCGAGCAAGACTATCTCACTATTTCTGATATCTTCGCTACTGGCTGGGCTAGCCTTGACTTCTCTGGCTTCAAGACGGGAGACACCGTGGCAGTCTTTGGGGCCGGTCCGGTCGGGCTTTTGGCGGCCTATTCCGCTGTACTTCGCGGCGCCTCGAATGTGTATGTGGTTGATCATGTCCAAGCCCGACTTGACCGCGCAGCCTCAATTGGGGCCATCCCCATCAACTTTGCAGCCAGCGATCCCGTCGCTCAAATCCTGGCCTCCGAGCCGAACGGCGTTACGCGATCCGTCGACTGCGTGGGTATCGAAGTCCTGAACTCGACACTGGAGCACGAGCCGAACATCATTTTGAACCAGATGGTCAACCTTACCCATGTCGGTGGCGGAATTGGTCAGGTTGGGGTGTACATGGCCCAACCCGACTCGCCCGGCTCCCCTCTCGGATCCACATTCTCGCCCATCGCTTCGTTTCCCCTTTCAGACTTCTTTGGAAAACGCTTGAAGTTCCAAGCCGGCCCTGTCGATCCAAAGGTGTATGCTCCGATGCTTGTTGAGCTTATCAGTAGCGGCAAAGCGAGCCCTCATTTCGTGGCTTCAGCAAGTATTTCAATCGAGGATGTTCCAGCATACTACGCCCGGTTTAACGCGCACGACGAAAGCAAGGTTTTCATCCACTTTCCTTGAGGTCCCAGTAAAGATATTCCTGTATACCATGACCATAGGGAGGCATCTGTAGATTACGGCCTGGCATACACAGACCTGTACATAGAGCGAACACGCATCCCTCAATAAAATCTCATGGCGTACATCGGAACCAATTACCAACCAAAGCCTCTGTCTTTCTTGATCGTTCAGCCCAACCTTCTCACGCAGGGCTTGACTTGCACGCCTCTGAGGACTAAACCACATGCTGGGTAGGCATGAGGGAGAATATTCTTGCAAGAAAACGTCGTCTGATGAACGGAAGAGTAGACTGCCCCTGAGCCTGTAGCCGCTGGGCGTCGTACCCAGCTAGGCGATCGAGGAGGGGCCGAGCCGACTGGAATAGCGCGATCAACGTCTACCTGGCGATGCCGAGATTCATTCAGAAATCTACAAGAATTCCAGCTTTGAATTTCCATGTGTATTTCGGTGGTATAGTTTTCGTGCTGCATCTTGTGCTTGCGGTCCCACATATTATGCAGGTGGCTGACACCTCGCAGAAACTCGCGCTAGTGCCCGCCTGGATTAACATCGGATGACGAAGGTGAGAGGAAGAGTTGCTCGGCCAATTCCTTGGGTCTGACAAATTCGCAAGAACGCGGAAAATAAATCCCTTGCAATGACATGGAAAGGTCCGTCCGGTCATAAATGGCAATACCGAAACCGACTTCCTTGAAGCTTACCATCCATCCGACAAGATATTCCATGTTCTTACTCAACAGCAACCATGCAAAGTGGCCAGCCCCACAACGTTCTCCTGACCGGGGCCTCTGGCTACCTCGGAGGTAGCCTGTTTGCTGGGTTGAAAAGTTACGGCTTGAGCGGCTATGACAAGATCTACGCATTGGTTCGATCAGACGCCCAGAAGGAAGCAGTCCAGCAATATGGCGCTGAGCCCTTGAGCGTGTCCTTGAAGGATGCCAAGGCAGTCAGAGATGTGGTTTTGCAGAACAAGATATCTGTGGTGTTCTACCTGATCGACGTTTTCGAATCGACTGCTCAAGAGAACCTGATCAAGGCCTTGGGCGATTTGAGGCAGACCACTGGGCAAGATGTGCACTTTCTTCACGTCAGTAAATCCGATGTTAATCGACGATGCTTGTTTCACCCCAAGCTAACAAATTCCTCGCAAGACATCTGGCGCAAAGATCTTCTCCAGTGATGCTGGCGCTCCGACAGACAGAGAGCTTTTGGACACCGACCCCAACCTCTATGACATTCAGAAAGGACAAAAAGCGTCAGCCAATATTCTTCAGAAGGCGGGTTTCTCAACAGCCAACTTGGAACACATTCGTCTGGCTAAGGTATGCAAAGTGTGTTGACACCAATAACGCGATCATAGAAGAAGCTGAAGACCATGGGGTACGATCCTACATCTTTGCCCCGTGTATTGTGTGTAAGTCTTGCATGAAATTCATCAGCCCTTGGATGTTGGAAAGGGATATCTTGAGGTATCACTCATGTCCGCATTCTCCCCGCAATAACTGTCATGCCCTTGACCCCTCACAACCCCACTCCGCTACGATATCAGTCATGTCTATCTTCTGAAGGAGCCAAACGTATTTGCGAACCTATCAGGTCCACTCTAAACCGCTGACGTTTTGCGTAGACGGAAAGGGCGCAGGTTTTGGGAACACCATATCTATCCAGACCACGGACATCGTCAAAGCAGCCATAGCTTCTGGTCGGGTTCACTCAGTTACGCCTGATCAGCCTGTAAGTCCAAATCATCTCTTGTGTTACGGGAAGAGGGTTTGACAAGTTCCCTAGACCTGGCCGGTGTGCCATATCAGCGACAACACAGCACTCTATTTGCAAATCCTGCGGTCCATCCTCGAAGGTAAAAACATCGGGCACGGCAGGAATGGCTATTATCTAGCAGCTTCCGGCAGTATCGCATGGGATGACATATATGCCGCGATGGCGCTGGCGTTGAAAATCAGGGGTATCATTCAGGACGAGACTGTCGCTCCTGTTGACGACATCGCTTTGGTGAAAATGGCACAGGGACTCAACACAGATCCCTCTCTCGTTGCAATGAGAGTGGGAGGAAAGTAAGTTCGTATGGCTCAATTTTTACGTTCCTCGTAATATTTGCTTTGCTTGCCATGCTGATTTAATCTCAGGTGCACGTTGACGGCTAAACATGGCGGCCAAATCGGATGGAGCCCGCGATTTGGCCCCACTCATATTCTTAAGGCTGCCGATGTTGAGGTTGAGCACATTCTGAGATACTTGGATCACAGAGCTGGAAAGTTTTGACATGCGACCGCTTCTAGAGGGAAATATCTGGTCATCAAAGGCATAAATGCAGCTTCGAATTTTGACTAATAAGTACTTGCACGTTGACCCAATGGAATGGATCGACCAGGGCACAGGGAGTTGTTTTTTTGATTTCCACATCAGGCAAGGATTCTAGCAAAGGTGATAAAGTCCAGATGAATGCGAAAGGGATAGTTATGATCATCTTCTTGCACTTCTTACGATTTCCAGATGATAGAACCCGAAAAGAAAAGTCTTGGTGTCGCTTAGTCAAAGCCTTGAAAAGGTGGTCCGAAGATCGAGTCACCAGGCTGAAGAGGCTTTTTGTTATGGCTTTCCGCGAAGAGTGCATGAAGACTATCCATCTTTCTCCCTTTGAACGTATCACCGAGAATGACCCATGGGTCTAGCTTCTTCTCCAAGCATCGGTCGCGCCAGCCTTGCCCTACTTAACTGGCCCAAGAGCTCAAGCCAAGAGTCAACTGAGAGTTCGTCTGTAATCCTTCCATCTCTGATAAACAGCTGTGGCAACCCACTTTTTCATCCTCTGATTTACAACCAACGTCCTCCGGACAATGTCGGAAGAACAGATGGTGTCTGGGAGGACACAGCCAGATGATGTCGACTGTGCCCAAGCCATCAGTTCCCTGTCTCTGCGCACGGGGCTGGGGACACCTGCACTTGACGAGCTTCCTCCTGAGCTCATTTTTATGATTTGCTCCTTTCTTCGTCCGATTCGGCCAATGCATGAGGTGTTCGCAAGCAGAGCGACGTACGACTTTGGCACGGTTTACGACACGTTACAGCACGATTGGCGTACGGTAGAACGTCTCTCAGTCACCAACAGACGATTGAGGCGCTGCATCGCTGACAGCGGCTGTCTCTACCGAACAATCATTGTCAAAGGCGATTCAATTTGGCGCGTCGTCTCACTTCTATGGAGTCTGAAGAAGAACCCTGCAATGGGTCCTGCGGTACGAATGCTCTACATGGGTCTTGCCTTCGAGGTCTACCCCAAGGAAGGTTCATTGCCACCGCCTCAGCAATGGCACCTAGACTTCGTGTTGGAGATGGCCACAGCGTGCAATGTACAGTATCCAGCGGCGTTATCATTCTCAACAGCCCCGGTCCCGAGTGACAGTCTTCATTGCGAGTGGACTAGTCTCCTAGCAAGAGTCATTCTGGCCAAGATGCCCAGCATCGAAGACATTGGCATCAAGATCATAAGCAGAGTCTTTAGAGGAACGGAGCCGCCTTCTACGTCCCTTTTCAAGGGCCTGATCCTCCCCAATCTCCGGTCTGTGACCGTGAGACTCGAAAACTGCAGTAACTGGCCTCTACTCCATCTTGGGGGAGGCTTATGGTTTTGCCATGATTTTGACCTGGTTGTAGATTTGAGCCCCGTCAGAAACCTCTACGTCGAAGCAGAGGGCCTCCCTCTAAACATGACGCTTTCACCCTCCCATTTCTCCGGACCCAAGTTTCAAAACTTGACGAACATCACACTGAACGGATCCCCGGTTAACGAGCAGGAACTTGCGAGGATGCTCGACCATTGCACTCTTGTATCGGTCTTCAGATACATAATGTCTCACTATTCCGTCTTCGCCATAGCTCCTAGTATTGTCGTTCAAGCCCTACAGCGCAGACATGCGAAGTCTCTCCGTACTCTATGCATACACGTGTCTAGTCGAATTTGGGGTTTGGGAGAGATCTCAACGCTTGAATCATTCGACAACCTCGAGAGCTTGTGGATTGACCTTGGGTCTATAGACAACTCAAACATTGCCCACGGTCTTGTGGAGGATGAGACGGGCAATGGCAATGATCCCAGCTGGTACAACCCGCAGCCCAATCACTTCTTCTTTACGCTTCCTCGTACCCTCAAGAGAACGTTTTTCTATTGGGTCTCTCGGGGGCACGAAAATTCTGTGGATTGGCTTATCAGCAATCAAGGAGGGCCGTCATTCCCAGAACTTGAGGAAATTGCGCTACATTGCGCAATAAATGACACCGTGGACAGGGTGGGCTCAAATTTCAGTCACGGAGCATCCAGGCACACTTACATTCGGTCTTCTGCGTGGCAGTAGACATCTGTACTCGCAGAAGGGCAGGCATTTGTTCGACAAGCATTGCGTTACGAGTATGGCGTAATTGCGGGAGCTTGGAACTCATGTATGTAACCGAAAAGACATTGTACAGGATACATGTGTTTTCCATGATACGTCTGCAGAAATGCAAAGCCTCTTTGGTATGCGTCTTGTGTTATGTTATGCCCCTGTTTGTCACGATTTGAGCTCCATCTTTGCCATACTTGCAGGCTCCGGTGGCGTTCTTGATCCAGGAGAGTGACCTTCGCTAACCACCTTCCCGCCGCGCATACCGAGTAGATCTTTGAACATCATTCGCGTGGTACGTATGACTGTACTCCGAGATTCAAATATGGGTAAGAAGACAACCATGATGACTGAAGCGAAAAGCCAGGTGATGCCGACCACGACCCATCCGGTGAAGAACTTTGCAGCCGTTAGTTCGATATATGATGAGAAGTAAGAGATGATCACATACTTGTTTGCTGAAAACATAGCCACTGCCATACAGCGGCATCGGCCAAAGTATCAGTAAGACAAGGGTCACACCGACGGTGAGCCAGCGGGCAATCTTGGCGGCACGGTCCAATTTTACCCGCTCGTCTACGTCGCTGTCGACAGCATGGGGCCTTTCAATCATGTTCTCCAAGTCGACATTTGCAGCATCAACAATCTCATGATCGTCTCCTTTGCGGATATTGAGCATGCTTTGCCAGTCGTACTTCTGATGCTTGAAGGGGGGGATGAAGGTGAGAAGTGGAATGAAGACAACAGGAGAGAGTAGCGAAGTGAGATTTCCAGCCAGCATCGGAGTGTTGGCTCCAGTCGTCTCAACGCTCAGCTCGCCATACTTGATCTTTGTCGTGACTAGCCATGCCGTCATGGACAAGACGAAGCCGATGATAGGGCTGAAGGTTGCCGCAGCCCAGGACTGGCCTGACCAAAGAAGCGTCAAAGTTGCGGGGAGAACAGCCGAGGAGATGATGACACCCATCATGAGGTACAGATAGCCCATAGAGATCCCAATGTAGTTGAACCCGGTCGCCAGACCAGCCATGACAAGGGCAAATGCGGCCATACCGATATAGTTGATGCGCATGAGTTGCTTGCCAGTTGCCGCGGGGTTGATGTACGTCTTGTAAATGTCGTAAGTGCAAATTGACGAGATTGCGATGAGTTCAGAGCTGTAAGTCGACATGATGGCCATAAACTTGGTCCTGTCAGGCCGTGTTCTTTAAGAGATGGATCATACTTACCGCGAGAATGAGGGTTGCAACAGCGCCGCCCTTTCCAAGCAGAGCAACGGCAACTGTTGGGAGAACCAAGCCCGCATCGACATCGGCTGCGGGCATCCGGTTTGGGAATGAGGGCCAGATGTCGTATCTTTCCAGGGCCAGTCCAGCAAGACCCATGGTTGTCGCCGTCAACCAAGGAACGGCGAACCAACTTACTCCACTGTCACAACGAATTAGCCTACAACTGTCGGCCCATATTGCGGTGGCCTTACCCCATGACGTATCCTGGCAGTGCATCAACCGGAGATGCTGCAATTGCCTTGTTGTAGTACCCGTTATCGAGGAACACAGTGCCAAAGTTTCCGCACAGGTTGATGATGAAAAACTCGACTAAAAGCTTGTAAGTCATCTACTGGTGTCAGCGTGAATGTTTTGCATACCTCCACCCTGTGATCTCATAGTCAGATAACTACCGCCAGCATTGCCAGACAAGGGCCGCTCGGCAGCCAGATCGGTCAGGATTTCCCACACACGTCCCGGCGAGCCTAAAATGTCATTCGTCGAGTACACTGCGAAAGCGAACACGAAAATGATAATAAGAATGACGAGTCCGTTGATGTAGTCCGTGATGAACGTCGCTTTTATACCGCCGAAAAGGGTATACACCACGACGCCTGTTCGTGTATGAGCATCAATCACACCGTATGCTGCGTTTCAAATCGAGCCCGCTCACCAATGGGGAACAGAAAGACTGAGGCAGCTACTGGAGCGCCAGTAAGGTTCTGGATCACAGCGGATCCTCCGGTGAGAAGCATTGCCGTCACTAGGGTCTAGACTTAGCTCAGTCCCGCCATGATACTTGTCACAAGGCTTACCAAGAATGTTACAGAAGCAGCAAAATACGATGTAGACGCAGTGCGTGGCCGGACCATATCTTGCCTTTACTACCTCTAGGACTGTTGAAACTGATCAGCAAACAGTGCACCGTCATTTAGCTTCCGGCATCCTACATGTGTGGGCGTTTGGCGCTCGTCTCTTCAGTTCAATTGCGAGCGTCGCAAATAGAATGATTTGGACCGTGGCTCCGGAGGCATACCAGACCGGACCAGAAACACCACTGCGTTTTCATGAGCTGTGAAGATTCATGTCGAAGGAAGAGGTCAAGGACGCACTACTTGTATGCGACCGCGGTGCTTTGCAGCAGGGTTGCCGCCCAAGTCCAGGTTGACAGTACGGAAGACGCGACCTATTGAACGTTAGCTAGTCATACTGTCGCCTGACTGCTAGCCACGTACCAAGCCGGACTTGAGCGATCGGCCCGCAGTTGTAAACATCTCGGAAGTTTGTAATTCATAATTGTATCTCTTCAATGCCCACGTGATGACAATCATGAGCACTCTGAGGCGATGGTTAGTTGGTGACCGACAACAATATCAACAGGCAGACTTACGCGAAAAGAAATCCGAGGCCGATCATGAGGCCATAGCTGCCATATGTCAGTCAGAGCTGGTTCGTGTGACGGACGAGAAAGACTGTAGTATGTGACGTACCCCCAGCCTTGATGGAGAACCGGAGTCGAGTCCATGCTCTCTCATGGACGCTCACTAGCGAAGGCGGCAAGAAACAGCGACGTGTCGAATTCGTGACGTTAGTATCAACCGAGAGCAAGAAATGTCTTACTGCTTTGCATTTACGCGGTCGAAATCCTTTGCCTGCATCCGAGGACATCCGTCCGTCTATATACAGCCGTCTCAGACTGATCCTGCACCGCCGACGGGCCAAAGTCGCTGATATCAGCCGCCACTGAAACTCAATGCAGCCGCCCCAATGCTAATGCTGGGCAAAGAGATAAACATCCTCAGCCAAGACATACTATTCCAATCTATCGGAGTAATTGATTCACCCAAGAGATAAGGCCAGTGACAAACGACATCGTGGGGAACTGCCCAGAAGTGACCGACCCGCTGACGTCGCCTTAAGGATCCATGGAAGTGCAGGTGCCCCACGGGGGCGGCGTGGGTGATGATCCTAGGCCATATCCCCGGGGAGTCTTTGGACTTTTTCTCCGTAAAAAGAATAGAGCAATTTGATCATGACCCTTGGATCATCTGGCGAACCTCTGGAGCCATTGTGGTTCTCAAAAATGCTTGTTGCTCGCTTGCGGATCCTCACTTCCTTTGGCGAGACGTGCCCAGCAGCCGAGAGTTCAGTGTTAGACTCTCACTGGCTAGGACCCGGGCGGCCAAGGTATTAGTATTTCTTGGACGTCAGGTACCCTTATCAATTCCCAATCAGATATCACTTGGAGATAAGCTCTTCGTTTGGCTGGGATTTTCTTCAAGCAGATTATGTGACAATCGCGAATCTAAAACGTAAAGAATCTAAAGGTTGAAAACACGAAAATACCGTCCTGAAACTTGAAGTGATGAGAACTTGTCCGTTTGAGCGCTCAAAATGCTGGACCACTGCCGTCGATTGCCAAAACCAGCAACGCCAAGTAGTTATTCCCTCAAATTCATGAATCCGGCCAACATTAATTTTCGGAAGTGGTACTCCAAGTCCAAAAAAAAAAAAAAAAAAAAAAGATAGAAGCCGCATCATATTCAGAGACATAGAAAAATAAGTAGAACTGTGGTTCGTCACAGCCGACGCTTGTGATAAATCAAAGCCGCGGAATCGGGTATGCAGCCATGGTCGGATTTGCCGGCGGCGACTTGGCACTTGGCGCTCGCCGGCGGGCAACAGCCCACATTTTCCCCAGGATTCCGCTCCGCTCTTGCTATGTATGGCATGATTCCTTTCCTTTCACATTTCAGTGTGCCGCTATGATCGCATCTGAACAGGAGGGTCTCCGGACTCGTCGAAGCGGCAGCCGGCCCATTTGACGTTGCTTCTTTCCTGCTTCTTTTAATATCCCCATGAGACTTAGGATTGCTGACCATCAGAGTTAGAGTTGAGGCGTTGAATCTGACCATAAACCAGGTTGCAAACAACTTAAGTAAAAGCTAAACCAATCAAGAGACGTGAACCGAGCTATGCCTTGGCGAGGTGAGTGAGCCGTGGCCCGATAACTCGGTGTCTACGACTGGGCAGGTATTCACAGTGTTCCGATCCAGGTGGGGCCGATCAAGCGGATCTGGTGGATCCCCTCCGGAACTTACTCCGGAGAGTGAGCCTAGCCAGGCTGTTTGGCCTTAGTAAGGTAATTAGCACGTTGCCGTGAGTTCAGGGCGACTTAATTACCAACGACGATCTTTTGGTGAAAGCCGTCTAGAGTGTGTGGCGACTGGCGCAAAGGGTAGTCAATCAAGCCAATAGTTTCAACGGTACTACAATCAGTAGAGCTCCACGAAACGCGTGAACTCGGACTGACAACCGTCATAGCCGGAAGCATCACCATTCTCAAAACTATACCCACATCTCAGACAATATGCACAAGCATATAAGCCATCGTCAAACTCAACAACCGGACTGGCGCCGAGACAGCACGCCCCTCGCTTGAGCCATTACCACCAGTGGTGGTGGGCGTTGTCGTCGCCGACGCCGTTGCAAACTCCCCCCCAACCCATCAAACTCGACACGCTCCTCGCCTGCCCCTCATCGAGTGTGGCTTCACAGCTCTCTGCCGTAGCAGTAACGCTCCTTGTAACGCCGCACGTCACCGTGTGACCCCCCATCCCCGGTATCCCGTCATTCGCGAAAGTAGTCGTGGAGGCATAGTCCATCATTCCTGCCACCTCGCCGCAAACTCCAGCAAGGACAGGCGCTGCCTCTGTCTCGTCCGCTACCAGAAACTCGAACGATCCACCGCCAAGAGGCAGCGCAATACTAGATGAATTCCCGAATCCCGGTTCGAACTTGCACCAAGGGCCGCCTTGGAGGTTCCAGTGGAAGGTGTACGTCCCCGCCTCAAGGGGACCCGTCGTATTGGTGATCAGATGCGGGTTGTCCGGCCACCGAGTTGTGTTTCCAAACTGCGCGGAGATATTGTTCACGGGGAGACGCCAATCCAGGTCGGGATGCGGCTGTTTAAATGTTTCCCAATAGAACGTCCAGCCGTAAGCGTTAGCTGTGGAAGGATTGTGGATTGACAGCAGGACGGGGATGCCTGTGGAGTTGAGGGTGTAGGTCGTGTTTTCGCGGGGAAAGAGGAGATCTACTTCGACTGTGGTGTTCGGGAGGGCTGTAGCGATGGGAAATACGGCGAGAAGCCATGCGAAAATAGGACTTCTCATATTTGTGGTGCAGATAAGCAGTAAGCTCCAACGGGGAGAATAAAATGAACCTTTGGCTTGGCAATGAATTAATGTTAGGTTGACCACACACGCCAGGGGCTTGAAAGCTTGATACGTAGTGGAGCTGAGAGTATGGCTGGGAGAATAGGGACTTGGGAAAGTGGCCCCACGCGTGGGTTGTTAACGGTTTCGAATGATATTGCAACTTCTTCCCTTCTCTGAGCCAGCTCTCCAATCATTGGCAGGCTGGATTCTTACGGTGTGGGATACAAAGGAGCTGGCGCATAGTCCTGGATGGACACCGGCAGCCTACGACTTGCTCCCCATTTGGTTTTAGAGACCATGCAAAACATCTTGAAAACGATCATCCGCTAGTACGAGCTTTGCGCCCGGTCAAGATGGAACATGCCAGAGCATCATGCCCAGTTGAGTGATTTTGGGCACTTCAAGTTCGGGTACGTCAGCACTAAGGCGTCGATATGCAGGTCGCGTTGTGGCGACGCACTCAGGAATGAGCTTCACTGAAATGATTCCCGAACCCCTGTCTCTTGGCAATATACGGAAGCCCAGCCAGCCCTCGGCCTTTTCGAATATGGCATCTGCAAGCTCCTCCCTATTCGTCGGGCTCAGTGATGTCATTTGTTTCTAGCACACCTCCTACCAGATCGGATGTAGACCGTGATGCACATCGACAATTTGGATAATAAGGCCACTTCATATCAAACATCACGTCATTGCAAATCGCGAGTAAGCCAGCAACCACACGGAAGAACCGCTAAGCGCCGGAGGCAATAACCCGCTCAAGGCAAGTCTTTAGACTGTATCGTAGGGAAGTAGACGATGACCTTTCAATTCAGCGTGTCAACTGTCGAGAGCGCTCTCAGAGCCGTCATTGGCGCAATTAACGAAAACGGTTCACGAGGGAAAAAGGAGGCCATCGTCGCTAACAACTCCCCGCAAATCGTGAGATCATATTGGAACACCACACCCAGGGTTTGAAGAGCCGCCTTTGGTGAACCAGGAATCACGACTTCCCCAAAAGCTTATATGTACGGTTTGCTTTGATGGTTCAACAGAAGATGGGCGAACCCGAACAGTGACTGGTTACCAGATCCATACTTCACTGCCCATCTGGAAAGAAAGGGGTATCGTTAATTTCTACCTTAGCTGTCACGAAGAATCAGATATTAAGATGGAGCTTCAGTCGTCGCACGGCAGTCATAGCGATGTGAACGTTCGTCGTTTGGCGGTCAAGGGTTCAAAAGACAACTGTTCACTTTGGATTTTTCCATTCACATGCAAAGCTTAGAGAGCTCGCGAAAGGTCAATTCAACAAAGTCTTGGTATGGACCATGGGTATCTTTAATAACTAATATTATTAGATTACTCTATTACTTATTCGACGTCGAAAATATCCCGCCTTAGTTCTCAGCAACCATGAGCTGGTTGGCCTCGAAAGTCCACGGCTTGGGAGCTTCGACGTCGCGCCTGGCCACAGGCACGCGCTTCGGCACACCCTTCGGGATACCAATACGAGGCCTGTTAAAGGGCGCCGGGCGCTCAGCAGTACGCTTCGCAGCTGATCCAGTGGAGGCGTAGTCAATGCCGCCAAAAGCGCACTTTCCGCCCTTGAAAGCGGCCGTAGCGGCGGCCTTCCAGAGGTTGGTGATGTCGGTGTGCATGCTGGCCTCCCAGAAAAGTCTGCAGTCAGAGTACTCGGCAATGAACTGCGCGGGGGTGCCGTCGTCCCAGTTCTGGCGAAGGATTTCGTCCTTGACGTTGACGCCGGCAGCTGAAGAACGGGAGGTGACGTATGTTGTGAAGCGGTCGAGCTCCGCAATCAAGGCTGGGTCCTTGGTGTTCTCCTTCGCGAGCTGTGTGTAGCCGTAGACACTGCTGAAGCCGTAGCTCTGCGAGCCCTTGACGCCGCCGACGCCCTGGATCTTGCCCTTGATTTCGGGACGACCGCCCATGGCGATGCTCTTGACTCCGGCGTCCCACTTCATGAACTGAGAGAAGAGGGTGCAAGTCGAAGCGCAGTAGCCGTCAAAGAGGAGAACAATGTTCTCAGGTCCGCCAAAGGGCCTGGTGAAGTTCTTGCGAGAGCCGTAACCAGTGATGTCGTACCCAATACCATAAGTGGTGTTGGTGGTGTCCAGGGGGTTGTTGAAGTCCCACTGGATGAGGTCTGTGTACTGGTCATCCTTGTACACGGCCTTGAATGCCCATGTTAGCAATTTGAAAATTGAGTCGCGTATGTGCAGTGGAGAACTTACCGGAGGGAACTTGTCCGAGTAGGAAGTGAACTTGTCTAGGTTTCTGTCTAGGTCGTAGCCCCAGTTGTAAACGGCCTCACACTGTTGAATGAGTTCGTCAGAAGCTGTCTTAGGGTCATATCCCTCGCAGTTCTTGGAGAACACTTCCGAGACGGCCTTGAAGCCAGGGGAGTAGCGCCAGTGGCCAGTGCCCTCCTGGACGATGTCGGGGAAGATCTGTCGGAATCTGTGAAAATGTGTAAGCAACACCCTTCTCGTCAAGTCGAAGCACATCAACCTGAAAGACGGGAGGTCACTTACGTGTCATAGCCCTGGAAGATGTAGCCACCGCCGTTAACCTGCACATCGACGACGAGCTTGGTCTTTCCGGCGCGCACAGCAGCCGCGAAGAAATCCTGAACAACCCTCTGGAACTCAGGAGGGTCCTCGGGTGAGAAAGAGAGCATAGCCAGGACGGCGACATCTTCGAAACCCGGCTGGTCAATGAAGTAGCCGGAGACGATCTCGTCGCTGCTGATGATGACAGGGGCAGGGTAGCCGGGCACCCCAGTAGGGGTGGCAGCGGGTACGGCGGAGCTAGTCGGTGTGGCGCTGGTGGTGGGGGCGGCCTCCTTGGCGGCGACGGCGCCCGGGGCGAACTTCTTGAAGAACGTGGTGCCGTCGACGACACCGGTCCAGTTGCCCTTGAGTCTGGCAACGTTGGAAAGCTCTACAGAGGTGCCGTTCTCGAAGGTGAAGGAAGTGGCCTCGCCAGGGTAGACGTAACGGGTGCGGCCGCCCCGCTTGAAGTAGCCCGTGCCTCCAACGGCTCCGTAGGCCTTCTCGTAGAACATGGAATTGTAGGCAGAATCGGCATCCTGGTTACCGGTGACCTTGAAAATGAGGTCCTCGATGAACTTGACCGCATCAACACCGTTGATGAGAGTCAGGGCGGACGCGGTGTCGGGAGTGGAGATGATGTCCTCGTAGATCTTGATAACCGGCGTGGAGCTACCGTCCTCGCTGATCGAGACAAGACCGTAGGGCCGCTGCCATTCAATGGCGTTGGTGAGAATGTCTGAGTAGACGTACAAATGTCCGTCATGGCCGGGTCCGAAGACATTGATGAACATGTCTTGTTGCCAGGAGTATTCGTTGGGGTACTGGTCAGCCTCGATGCCGGCACGGACCTTGTCAAGGGCACCGAAGAGATCGTGGGGCGGGAAGAAGTAGTCGGCAGGGGGGTCCTTCAAGAAAGCCAAGTCGGACTGCCACTCCAGGTACGGCTTCAGCTCTTCAATGAACTTTAGAGCCGCCGCCTTGTTCAGAGGCGCAGAGTTGATGCAGTCGTAGGCAAGCTTGGCCTCCACAGTCGGCGTAGCCGTTGCTGCGAGCTGGGCGGCCCATGAAGCACTGACTGCAGAGCAAGCCGCGCCAGTGGGAGTACCCACGCTGGTGGTGGTCGACGGCGCAGCAATGCAGGAGCAGGCACTCGAGATGCGGACCTCAGCATTGCCGACTTGGTTGGCCTTGCAGTTGTCGAGGGCAAAGGCCGGAGTAGCAGTGGGTGCAACTGTGCCAGCCGTGAAAGTGGCACAGAAAGCACGCGCAGTCTCAAGGCGACCCGGAGTCTGAGTGGCCCTCAGAGCGCGGAGACAGTTGTCGGCATTGCAATCGGCCGCGCTGGCAAGCTGAGTTGCCAGAGCAAGCACAACAGCGCTGCTATCAGCCAGAGAGAACTTCATGGCTGTGTCTGATATTCAGTCTGACGAGACCGAAAACAACGAATGGCTGAGCTGATCCACTGCAGAGTGCAAGCAGAACAAGATGGCGAGCAGCTCATGAAGTATTGTCCGGGAGGCATGGAAGTCGCTTTTATATGCCCTGCCATGCATGCGGCGCTGCTGCACCGGGCAAAAGTCCATCTGTTTACCTTCCTTCCTTGGCCTGCAGATAGCAACATGCAGACCATCTCGTGGTGTCATGGTAATATCCCCTCTGCAGTAGCAGCACTGCAACGCGACAGGGGTTTGGCGGGAAACGCCCAGAACTGGCCCGCGGTCCCGAATTCCACAGTTCCCACTGACTGTTCTTAACAAAAGGCCCAAGCTAGTACTATCACCTTCCTCATTCGACTTAACATAAGAACCTTACCACTAGTCGGGGCCGTTGGCAAGACAGGCCGTTAAGGCCCTCATCACGTAACGCCAACCATTGTTGTCTGTGGAAAATTGTTTTTTTGTACCAAGTTTGTACGCCATTTCATCGCCACTGTATCCCTTACGATTAAATCTCTCAAAAACAGCGAGATGGGATTTCTGCATTGAGAAGTTTGACGTTCTAGGCTAGGAGAGGGGCTGAGGGTGGCCTCTGCGACCAAGCCGATTTGAACGTGGCGTTGGCGCCATCACCCCTGCCTGCCCTCCGCAATTGAGGCACAGATGCTCAGGTTGCAGTGCCTGTCGGCATGATTGCAAGGCTTCTTGCCGACCAAGAGTGCGGTATCTCAATCGCCAAGATAAATCGCCAAGGTGTTGAAGGGATCAATTGCCGGGGACGTAGTGCTGACGCCAAGTTTCCAACAGTAAGTACTAGAATCCTTTGCATTGGATTCGTGAGATAACATCCGCTTCTGTGGGGGCAACAGGCTTCTATGACCTCATGAAAGTAAGGAGACCAACCGTCCCAACACTTCTGGAAAGCAAGGGGTTGGGTCAGACTGTGTACGATATGCCGTTGTAATAACAGATATGGGGTGATAAGGATCAGGGAACCCGCGATAAGTGAGATAATACCTCCCTAGGTAGTAGGCTCCACACATACTGTCAATGTTCGTCAGAACAGAATACCGAAAAAATAGAAAGCGTGGTAAGTAACCCGGCAAGACTCAGTTATGCATTGGTTTTGAAAAATATACATCGCGTTATGTTCGTAGCCAATTGGGAAGGAAAGTCGTCAACTTAAAGAAGGTTGAGGCTCACTAAGCTTGACAATAGCCTTTGATGACGACCCGAGCTTATTGCGGGCAGAACATTCCTGGCATTCAATTGGCAATTCACCTACGTCGATCCCATCTGCGGCCGTAGTACGACAATTCATTCGCTGGCATTATCCGACCTGATCATTCAACAGATCTTCGCGGGCTATGAAAGACAAAGAACCCCGTTGCGCCACGATCAGTGATCACCCCGCACGGCAATCCGATCGGGGAGATTGACTTAACCCCGCCCTCAGCATCGCCCGGTCATCCCGATAGAGCCGTTGACTGGATCAAATTGATCGTAGTCAACTCGCTTCGTATTCAAATCCCCTGCATCATTGCCTCTTTTGTGACAATCTTTCTCGATTGTGGATTCTTAGACACAGCTCACCACCATGCCCGACGAAGAAGTCGACGTTCTTATCTGCGGTAGCGGGTCAGCGGGCCTCTGCGCAGCGGTCTGGCTAGCTCGTTGCGGGGTCAAATTCAAGATCCTCGAGCGCCGGGAGGGTCCGCTCCAGCAGGGCCAAGCCGACGGCGTGCAGTGCCGGACGGTAGAGATTATGGAAAGTCTGGGGCTGTCGGAGGATTTGTTGAAAGAAGCGTATCATGTTCTGGAGCTCGCATTTTGGACTCCGGACGGTAACGGCGGGATCCGGAGATCCCACCTGGAGCCGGACACGGAGCCGGGGTTGAGTTGGCTGCCCCATGTAATCCTGAACCAAGTACGCATGTTTTCCATGAAGGGCTTTAAGAACAGGGCTAACGAGACACTCAGGCCCGGATCAACGAATTCATGATAAAAGACATCGAACGCGTATCTGGGCAGCCTCATATCCAGTATGGCAGCGACGTCCAGAGTGTCGAGGTAGACAGCCAGTTAGCCAAGGATCGAAAGGCTCATTGCGTCACGGTCAAGGCGGTGGAAAACGGTGTTGAGCGCACGTATCGAGCGAAATATGCCCTGGTACGACTCCGATCATTTGCGACACCTAATCGAGTTGCTAACTGGGTGCTTTAAGGGTTGCGACGGTGCCCACAGCTCCGTCAGAAAATCACTGGGGTTCAAGATGGTCGGGGACAGCACCGACGCTGTCTGGGCCGTGATGGACGTCTTTGCCAAAACAGACTTCCCCGACATCCGCAAGAAGTGCGTGCTGCAGTCCTCAGCCGGCAACCTCGTGATCATCCCGCGAGAAGGAGACGAGAAAGTCCGATTCTACATGGAGATGCCTGGCTGGGCGGCAAGCGACGTCAAACCCGACAAGGTGAAGCATCGAGTTGACCAGATATTCAGTCCTTACACAGTGGATATTGTAGAGACTTCGTGGTTCTCCGCGTATTCAATCGGCCAACGCCTCGCAGACAACTTCACCAAAGACCACCGTGTGTTCCTGACTGGGGACGCATGTCACACTCATTCCCCGAAAGCCGGCCAGGGTATGAATGTGAGTCTTCAGGATGGATACAACATTGGGTGGAAACTCGCGGCTGTGATAAAAATGCAGAACGACCCCGCGATATTGGAGACATATGTCTCCGAGCGGCAAGAAACCGCCAACGACTTGATTGAGTTCGATCGCCACTTCACCAACCTATTTTCATCATCGTATCGGAAGGAACATGGTGTCACTGCCGAAGACTTTCAGGACTATTTCATCAAATCAGGGAGATACACTGCCGGGCTCGCAATAGAGTACAAGCCCTCAATTCTGATTTGGCCAAGCGAAGCTGATCAGCTGGCATCGGGTGTTCGTGTGGGGATGAGATTCCCAAGCGCACAAGTAGTCCGTGTTTTTGATGCCCGGGTTATGCAATTGGCGAGGGCCTTGCAGTCTGATTCACGGTGGCACGTGGTCGTTTTTGGGGGAGATATCAATGATGCAGAAGGCGCGGCTCGTTTGTCACAGGTAGGCTGAGCACTGTGTCGGCCAACACGACCTTTATCAAGGCCATTGATATTCTAATCATCATACCAGGCTACCTCGGAACTGGCTGCTTCTCTGGAACGTCTGATTCTTGAACGTTTTCACCCAGTGTTGTTGCTCAGGTCCGACCGGAAAGTGCTGGATGAGAGGAAGATTCCCAGCTTCTTCATTCCAAACACAGGGCATGGAGGAGTGCGACGTAAGTCCATCAACACCACATACTTGTGTTCATCAAGGATCCATTTCGCTGACGAGAGCTATCTGATGCTTAGGTCTCCAAGATGTGTTCGTTGATGACCAGAGTTATCATGCTGGTCATGGCGAAGCTTACGCCAAATATGGCGTCGATGTTGCAGTTGGGGCTATGGTCCTCGTCCGTCCAGACCAATGTAAGTGAGCCAGGTCTCTACCCCTCGTTCATCAGCTGAGAAGATCTCAAGACGTCTCTTTGATATGCCCATTGGGGCGAGCAGACGACATCGTCAACTTCTTCGTGGACCCTACCATCCCCTCGAAAGGTTGAGAACTATGACGTTTTCTTGGAGCGTCTATCGAAATAATCTTGGACGCCACAGCCGATTGGTCGGTACTGGGGCATTCATTGGCTGCAAGAAGAGTTTTTATTGGGTTTCCACATCTTCGAACTTCAGCTACAATCTTGAGCAATAGAGATGAGTTCAGACATAAAAGACGTAGAATTCTTTCGTCTTACGTTTGGTGCCTCATTGAGCTCGAGCACCATCAAGAAATTCTAAAAAGACTTTGTCCTCTGTCGTTGATATCCATCTGTGAGCTAACGGTAATACCTTGGTGACAAGAGCCGGCTTAGAAAGCATGCAAAGAATCTTTCCACAAAAGAGAGCATCCATCGCGGCCTTTTACAAAGCCCCCTTCTTCATGCCCCGACCGCCTTCAGTGGCTCTAGTGAAGTTGCGACATCTTTTAGCGGCAACCCATCTGGGCTGGTTTGTCCGATGATTTCGCGAAGAGTTTTGAGTCTGCTTTGGAGGAACATGTTCAATCTTGACTACAGCATTTTGAAAGGTTTCTATTATTCCCATTTTACTCAATCAAAGTGAACTCCTGTGTTCTGCATGGCTGCCAGAAGAAAGGTATGGGGAAAAGGCTTTGTATGTCTGCTTTATGTGTACTCCGCAGCTTAATGCTTTAGAGAACCCCAACAACTTTGTTAACGCTTCCATTACTATTCAATTTGGACAACTGAGGAATACGTCTTTGCTCTAAACAGGTGAGATTCAAGTATATGAAGCCGGCATATTGATGAAATCTGAAATCAACTGCTGCTGCTCTAGTCCTCATCACGTTTGTGCCATTCATTGCGACTCTGGACGACATCAGCAACTACTCGCTCAAGCAATCCATCCTCGCCTTCTATGGCATCCTGGAACTTCAGTGTCACCCAATAGCTGTATCCATTGGTTAACGCAAAAATGGCTCGCCTCAGCAGTCTACCGTCTGAGTTGATCGAGATGATATGCGACTACATCCGCCCGATGCAACCGATGAGAGACCGCTTCGCCAAGACCAATCATGAGAACACCCCCATTGATAGGGTCCTCCTGCTGGAATGGCGATCTCTTAGAGACCTCTCCGTAACCAGCCGATACTTCCGAAACGTCATCATGCACCGTGGCCTCCTCCACCGCACGCTCATCATCCGTGACTCCTTTCATGAGCTCTTCAACCTCCTGAAGCTCTTCAAGTCAGCCCCGGAGCTCGCCCTCGCAGTCAAACAGCTCTATATCTGCATATCACGGCGTGATCCCGGTCCGCTGGACCTTGGTCCCGACAACACGCTGCCCATTCTCATGGCGATCAAGGACTTGCGTCTGGACTACGAGGATGCGAGGCTCAAGATGCTCTGCAACTATGGGAGGATGCCGCAGCCTGACTGGCTCTCCGGCTTTCTATCCACCTATGAGGAGAAGTCTAATCGGAACGCGTCTATCAGGCGCTACGGCATCCTCGTCAAGATCGTCCTGGCGCAGATGACTAATCTGGAGGACATTGGCGTCGATGTGAGGGACTCGGACCTACTCAGACCTAGGATCAATGGGTACGGGTGGTCCCCTCGCGAGTTCATCCCGAACCTCTCTCAGCTAAGGGCTATTTCTCTTAGGGGGTCCCAAGCGAGCGGTCTAGGAAGTCATGATCTGGACTTCCTGATGAGATTGGGACCCGTCAAACATCTCTACATCGACACCATGAACTCGAAAACGAGCACCTTAGAATGGAGATACAATCCATTCTCTTTTTTGTTGGGCGTCCTGGACAACGTCACTACGCTCATTCTCAGCGACAGCACGTTCGTCCCCAAGGGACTAGAAATCATCCTCCATCGTTGCGCACCGCTTTCAACCTTCAAGTACAGCGTCACCAGTACACGGACACCAAGTCTCTCCCTGCCTTCTCAAGTCGTCGCCGTTCTGGGAGCCTGCCATGGCAAAACCCTCCGTACACTCTGCCTCAGATTCCTGCCCATCGGCGGCAACAACTACGTCAGCGGATCCTCCACCTCCGACAATTTGATCGACGCTCTGCGGGGATTCGACGTTCTGGAAAGTCTTTGGGTCGATCTGGATGCCGTGGCTGGAGGCAGTGAGAGGCGTCCCGCAGCATCTCAACCGGCAAACCTCCCCTCGCTGTCTTGGATCATCGGCCCGCCTGAGCACTTCGTTGCAAGCCTGCCTCGAACCCTGAAGAGAGTCTTCCTCTGTGTCCCAGATAGGACCAACGGATGGGACGATAGTGTCGTTTGGCTGGCGCGCGCAGCAGACGAGTTCCCTGGTCTGACTGACATACTTTACTACACCGCGTTCCGAGGATACACTTTCCGTATGATTAGTAGAAGGCCTGTCAGGTGTCCTTATGTGCCGGTGCTGCAGTGGGATTAATATGCTTGACTGCTTAGGGAGTTGTTCTTGAGGTATCCCGCATCAAGACCAGGCTACAGGAAGAGGGTACGGATGTTGGTATCATGGCATTAGTCTTGTATTTTTATCATTCTTAACATTAATTCATCGCTTTCATCAAACTCAAGCCTTCCCCCACCCCTGAACAACCCCAACAAACCTCTCCACCTCCCCCACCTCCGTCGCCCACGTCGTAAGCAACCTCACAACCGCCTCCCCATCGCCCCTCTTCTCCCACACGTAAAACACAAAACGCTCCTGCAGCGCCGCAATCAAACCCACCGGCAGCACCGCAAACACCTGGTTCGTCTGCGTCACCGCGTACACGCCGAACCCCGCCGCCGCAATCCCCGCCGACAGCCGCGCCGCGCACAGGTTCGCCTGCCGCGCGAGGTCGAAGTACAGCTCCTCGCGGAAGAGCTCCGCGAACTGCGCGCCCATGACGCGGCTCTTGGCCAGCAGCGAGCCGTGCTGCTTCACGTAGAACTCGAACTCGGAGGCTAATCTTGCGTCCTTGACGACCACGGCCTCGCCGAGGAGGGCGCCGTTTTTTGTGCCGCCGATCCAGAAGATGTCTGTGAGGTCGAGAATGTCGCGGAGCGTCATGTCGTTGGCGGGACTAGCCAGCGCAGTCCCGATACGCGCGCCGTCGAGGAATAGAAGCAATCCGTTGGCCTCGCATATTTGCTTGATCGCCGCGAGCTCCGCTTTCGTGTACACCGTCCCGATCTCCGTAGCGTTGGAGATGTACACCAGCCTCGGCTTCGCCATGTGCGGGAAGTGCCAGTTATCATCAACAGCGCGCTGGATCGACGCGGGTGTGAGCTTGCCGCCGTCCAGCGGCGGGACGTTGATGATCTTGTGCCCGGACGCCTCGACGGCGCCCGTTTCGCGCGTGACGATATGGCCCGAGGACGCGGCGATGACGGCCTCGTGCGGGCGCAGGCAGGCGGCGATGGAGATGGCGTTGGCGGAGGTGCCGCTGGGCACGAAGAAGATGCCCACGTCCGCGCGGCCGAGGTGCCGCCTGATGTGGCCGCGGGCGACCTCGCAGCAGGTGTCGCCGCCGTAGCCGGTTTCTTGGGTTGTGTTTGTGGCGATGATGGCTTTGAGCAGGGCTGGGTGGGCGCCTTCGGAGTAGTCGTCGAGGAAGCTGTAGCGGGGGGCCGCTGTGGGCGCGGGGAATTGGGAGGGCATTTTGGGCTGGTGATTGTTGATTAGGGAGATGATGGAGGGAGGGAGGGAGGTTGTGTGCTCAACCCGCAGCTCCCGGGGTAATTTCTATATACATTTTGACCTTGATCGTTTTGTGTTGCTAATGGCATGGAGCGCCGTGGAACGCATTATCGTCCGATGACATAAAATCCGAGCGGGTTACTAACTGCTACGTTAGTCAGTGCGGGAACCCGGTGGGTCGGTGCTCATGCTCAACAAAACACTGACAGGAACATGTCGCGTGTGTCTCGAAACTCTAAAATGAAGTACGGCTACTTGCGGCGTGGTGGCGGATATGTTCGGCATCGCGGGGACCGGATGGGGATCCCGGGTTGTCTTATCTTTTTGGCAGGGAGCAGGGAGCTTGGTGTTGACCCGTGTGTCCCTCAGCGTGCGTTTTTTCGGGGGGGTGGTCACGAGGATATCGTCTGCGACGCGTCCAGCGAGAAGTCGATGAAACTGCGGTACGTCTCCACGGTTGAGGCGTCGAGGGGCCGCGGGTATGTGAGGACCTTTTGGGACCTCGGGCGCAGGGGAACGCCGGTTGCGGTGAGGTCGTTGGCGTGGTCGAACAGCTCGGGGTACTTCGCGTAGAAGGCCGGGTCGATCTTGTAATACGACGCGCCCTTGTCCATGTTGAGCTGCTTGAACGCGGCGCGGGCGTACGCCGGCGACGAGAAGAGGGCCGTCACGTCCGGCGCCGGGAGCGTAACTGCCGGCGTCGTCGTGTCGGCATCCTCGTCGGCGGCGGTGGTTGACATGGCCGTGATGAGGTCGGTGACGCGGATGTAGACGGTGACGTCGGGCGCGCCGCGGACGAGGTCGGACATGGTGGTCTCGACGACGTAGCCGGTGACGGCGTCGCAGAAGATCTGGTCGATGTGGGGGTTGGCGGCGTGCAGCTGGATGAGGCGGTCGCGGATGGAGGGGAAGGGAATCCAGTCGATGACGCGGGGGTGCGGGTGCTTCATCTGCGCCTCTGTTGGCCGGTAGCGCTGGTGAAGCTTGTCGAAGGTGGCGGCGGAGGGGTAGAGTTGCCAGGCGGTGAGCTCGATGATGTGGAAGAAGCGTGTTTTGGCGTACCAGGCCATCACGTCAGGGCGAGTCATGCTGTTGAACATTGAAAGGACCATGAGGACTGGTTGGTAGATGCTTTGGAAGGTTAGCCGGTGTGTATATTTAGTTTGTGCTTGGGGTGATGAGTTGGTTACCCTTGCATTGAGGGCTGGCCTTCAGGAGAGAATCCGGAGGCAGCCAACTTGCTCTTCAATAGTCGCTGGAGAAGCTGGATGTGGTCCGAGAATGGCGAATTTGATAGCGTCCAATTCTTCCTGAAGACCAAGCTTGACTCTTGGGTCGCTGCCATGGCTGCCTGGTATGGCTCAACGCCGGTTTGGTACTCAAAGCTCCAGATGTTCGGGATCTGGTTATAAAGAGGGCTGATGCCGGCGGCGTTGATCAATTCTGGCAGGGAACCAGTGTCGTCAAGATGTCCTTTAAAGAGTCAGTATGTGTTGTCATGCTGATGAAAATGAGCACCTACCTGCTGCAGGTTGATGTCCCAGGTGAGCATCAAAGTCAAATAGTGTGGTGTCAAACGACGTAATGTCCATCGACCGTAGCGCAAGGGCATCAGCCGTTCCTGATTGATGCAAGTGACTTTCTTCAATCTCACTCGGGCCCTCGTGTGTCTTGCAACCACCAGAAGCTGTGTCGTTGAGCGTCTTGGACACAGTATCATTCAACCCTTGCAAGTTGGCCATGAGTCGAGATAGTCTCGTCTGCACCTCGACCAATTGCGCCCGGAGCTGACGGTTCTCCTGCTGGAGAGCTGCAACTCGCTCATCTTCTGGTTTCTGATCCGTGTTGACCCTATTGCTGAGTTCTCGGATGCGCTCCTGCTGTCTGCGCCGGAAGGCCTGCTGGGAGAGGCGGTTGCGAAGTCGTCTAGACAGGTTGCGTTAGCCGTCGCAAACGAATAATTCGTGAAATGAGTTAGTTGGCTCATACTTCCGCTCCTGCTCCGTCATTGTGTCCTTCTCGTCACCATGAGGTTGGAGCTCGTTGTGACCCATGCTGGTGGTCGCTTTCCTTGGCATTCTGGCGTTGATGGCTCATGAGTGGTGAGAAGTTGTTGGTCTGGAGGGAGCTTATCGATGGTCGCGAAATTCGGAAATGTCACCGCCCAGGCCAATTGGGTTTGACGATGGTCCGTGCGCGGAGCTAGTACCGGGGCCCACCTCCGATCCACCCTCCGAAATCTCCGGTTCGCAGGCACCGGAATCGGCGACTGGCCTTCCGGTCCTCGCTATCTCTCCACCGGCCCGGTGCTGTGCCGGCGTTGCGCTGCTTTCACCGCCCATCACCCCGCGACTCGCAATTCGTTTATGACGAAGTCCGCCCGCAGCATGTCGCAACCTTCCATGCAGACTTGTTGTGGCCATGTTTCGCTTACCGGAGATTTTAAGACGTACTGTCTCTCAGTGTCTTAGGGTGTCTCCCTGGGGTAGGTATACCGCTTGTGGGGTAGGGGCCGTTGTTTTACCGTCTTTCATCATGAAGCCATTCAAGACTTGTCACAAATGCGGTTTCCTCTTATCTCTCGCATCAAACACGCTCTTCTTCAGCAACGACCAGCCCCGCTCGTCACAGTTGATTGGCGTCTCTCGTTAGCAGACACAACGTGGCCACCCTTGAAGCCCAAAGCATGACAGCCCAAAATGGGTCTTGAAGCTGTAATGTGTCTTTAGCCATCACCATCGTCAACCACTTGGGTAGGCTCGATGGAGATCGCCAATCGCACAACCCCCTGGACGAACAAGCACCAGTTCATCCAATTGCGTCAAGTAGCGATCAGCCACATATACGAAAAAAAGCAGCCACCAGGCAAACAACACATCTCGCATGCAGCAATCACGGCAGCAGACATCGACATTGGCCGCAGTCCAATAGTCCACCAGTCTCTTCCCGCCGCCATCTCTTTTAATAGGCCAGGGTGCGGTGGGAGGATGGACCCTGGCCGTTGAAACTTGAGCGGCTGGGAGAAAAAAAAAGGGGACGCTCCTTGGCTGCTCCCGACGGGGACCCGCGGGGGCGTGGGAGCCGACCAGTTACAGGCGACGGGAGACGCTTAGTGGGGACCCAGCCACTGACATTCCCGAGCTCAGCGCAGACAGAGTGACAGCCCACCACCCAACGGGCCAATGGGCCAATGCACGTAATCGTCGTCGTGCCATTGTGGACTCTGCTGCGAAAATTGTTAGTGCCGTCGCCTTTTCCCAGCCACTTGGATACTGTCAATGTAATAGTCTGTCTCTTCGCTCGAGAAAGAAGGAAATGTCTGTGTTTTCTTTCTTTCCTAGCTCCCGTCGTTCCATTCTGTTGATCTCGGTCTTTTTGCACCTGTCAAAAAGTACAAACGTTTTTTTGTCGTTGTTCAGGGTTGGCCCCTAATCACCAAGCTTCCATTCGTGTCTTTCCCAGCCTCCATCAAGAGCGAAGAGAGACGCCAATCCCAGAACCCAGACGCAAAGTTACAGCGTAGTGTCTCATTCGTCCTCCTCCCACTGTCCCCCTCGACAACGCTCAAACGGCGGCCTTCCTCGCAATCATGGCCATGGGCATCCAGCAGCAGAACCACCACCACCAGGGATCACCGCCCATGTTCCCCGGCGACTTTGTCGACTACGGCGGCCAGTATGAGACAAACGACCGCCAGCCGCGAAACACCAACAACGGCACCGGCAACGGTCGCTACCGCCGCCCTCGATCCCCCTCCCTCGACGACGACTCTCGCTTCACCACCGGCGCCCCCAGCGAGCAGACAAACTCGGAGCTGCACGACGCCGTCCTCGCCCAGGCGGCCCATCAACAGGTGAGTTAGATTGCCTTGGCTTACAGCGAACATCCCACACAAAGTAGAAACAGAGAGAGCACGGAGCCCGAGGGAAAAGCAAGATCTGCTTTGGAGCTGGTAGCTGGTACAGGCACCGTGCCACCAGCCTCCAGAATTTCTTACCTCATACTACCTCCTCAAACTCTTTTGTCGTACAAGGAGCCAGCGCTCGCACCCCCCAACCTCCCACCTCTCCTCCCCTCCCTTTTCACACCTAAACACGGGCACACCCGCTTGCTCGTGCTGCCCAAAAAACATCAGACGAACACACACATACACCTACGCGCACATACACATCCATTACCTCACACAAACACCACAAACCACCACCACGACCGCGATCGCGAACCCCGCGACAAAGACACAACAGCTGACAATGTCTTCCACAATGCAGCAGCGAGTAGTCCCAACAACCCAGCCCGCCGGCGCGCGCACCCAAGCCCGCGCCGCCGGCCCCCGAAGCGGCCCCCCCTCCATGGCAAACGCCTCCCAGAACCGCCGCTCATACCCTCAGCCGCCGCCCGTCAACTCCCAACTGCCCCCCTACGCCGGCAACCCCGAAGACGAGTGGTCCCCGGCCTCCCGCGCCGCCGCCGCCGCCGCCGGAGGAGCAGGGGCAGGTGCAGGAGGCTACTCCCGCCGGCGCACAGAACGCCACGCGCGCCGCCAGTCCTCCACCTCCGGCGCGCCCACTGCCTCCGACCCCGCCCTCCAAATGTCCGGCGGCGCCGCCTCCTCCTCTCCCCGAATCAACAACAACGGCGACCACCACCCGCAGCGCGCGCCCTCCAACCCCGCCGGCCTGCGCCCGCCCTCCCCACCGACGGCCGGCATGAACCTCGGCCTCGCCGGCGACGAGATCTCGCGCCTGCAGAGCCCCTCCATCTCCAAGAGCGTGCTGGAGCCGCTGCAGCGCAAGATGCTCGAGTACCACAACCTTATGGAGGAGGCGCAGGGCCAGATGACGCAGCTCGACGCGGAGCTGCGCGCGCTGCAGGAGCGCCGGCGCCAGGCCGAGCAGCGGTTTGTCGACGCCAAGGGCAAGCACGACGAGTACGAGCGCCAGCACCTCGACGTCGAGAAGGCCCTGCGCGGGGACTACGCCATGCCGATCCCCCAACCGCAGCAGCAGCAGCAGCAGCAGCAGATACACCCGCAGGCGTCTTCGCAGCAGCAGCACCAGATGTACAACGACAGCCCGCCGCGGACGCTGGGGCGCCCGGCGTCGAGCATCATGAGCTACGACGAGAGGCCGATGAGCGGGCGCAGCTCGATGCAGGGGAAGAAGGGCAAGTTCCGGATTAGTTTGTTCGGGAGGTAGATCAGCGTGCTGATTTTGGTGACACAGCAGGGGGTGTTCTTCGAAGTTGTTTTAATATTTCTTAAGTTTGTGATGATGAGGCATTGATATCTATCCGAGAGAAGGGTAGGGGTACATGTAATGACTTTGTTTAATGCGCGGCATGGCAGAATAGAATGCATCTTGCGACGTTCTTGGTGAATAAAAGTTATCTTCACACATTGCAATGGCCCGCTGGTGACTGATCTGCGTCGATATTACTCTGACGGCTCGCTTTCCGGACCTAGCTCCGAAAGGGTCCATTTCCTCGGACACGGCCAGCCCCGCACCGTCCGGGATCATCCGGACCCCAACGGAATGGTTCATCTAGCCCTAGAACCGCGCCAGAAATGCCCTAATAAGCAGTGTGGTAGCATCGGATGTTGCGCCCTTTTTCGGCAGTTTCTTCGTATCCTCTCTGTCTAAAACCTACATGTATCTGATGATCTTGTCCGATTGCCTATCCTGTGACAGGACAAGCAGGACTGTAATTAGACTTGTTCAGCTTTTGCTCCCGGCACCCTACCGAAGATTGCTATCGTTTCCTCACGCGGCCAGAAGGAGCGTCATCTTCACCCTATTCTTGACTTCATCAGCAAAAGTGATTGGTTGCTAGTGACTGTCTCTGTAAGCTGACGGCTGACGGACTGAGCCCGCGCCAAGTAGTTTAACGCTTGCTAGAATGCTAGTATACGCAGCCTGACAGGCACACGTCGAGTTTTATTACTATCGGTTCTTTTATGTGTCCAATCAACAAATATTCCGTTGTGGCGTCCCGAATCCTCGGCGTCTATTCACATGACGAGGTCTGACTCCCGTCCACCAGGCTGAGAAAGATGGCAATCTGCACAACCTAGCGCATCCAACTTATCTCACGATCGGAAAACGTGATTTTCTACATTTGCCTTTCGAGCTTTCACACAATCAATACCACAGCCGTGAGCAACCTTCCACCGCAATGAGCACCAAACCTCGATACTCTTACAGCCCGCTGCCGAGCCCTCGTCACACGCGTCTAATCAGGCTCCATGCCAGCGACACGGATAACTATCCAATAACCTGTGACCTTGTGGAGGTTAACATCGACGATAGGCCTACGTACGAAGCTTTGTCGTACACATGGAACAACGAACATCCGACCAAGCCTCTGGAAATCGTACCAGCGGAAGGTTCGAACGTTACGAGCCTTCTCGTGACTACAAATTGCGCGAGAGCGCTCAGAATATTGAGGAAGCGCATCAAACCAAATTCTACTGCCAAAATTGGGCTTTGGGTCGATGCTGTTTGCATCGACCAGTCTTCCTCTGGAGAGAAAAGTGCCCAGGTCGCCATGATGGCCGAGATCTACCGGAACGCGAAAGTTGTCCTCGTCTGGCTGGGAAACAGTCATGCACCTCCGAACCGAAGGAGCATGATGTTTTTCCCGCTCCTACACCCGTTCAACGAACTGGCCATGCTAGAGCGTTCTCAGAGCTGGAAGCCGCGATGGGTGAAGATGCTGTCGTCCGCAGCACCAATAGTGGCAAAGATAGTCGAACGAGGTACGTGTTTCAAAAGCAGAACGTGTTTCAAAAGCAGTATATCAGAGAGCATTCCTTGTCAATGAAGATAACATCCGTGAGAATATACCGATTCCTGATAGTCTGACACAGTCTCTAGGAAGTACTAAATCACTGCCAGTTCTGACCGCGCCGTACTGGACCCGAGCCTGGACTTTGCAAGAGTTTCCGCACACAACTTCTCAGATACTATGCCTCAATTCGAGGACCTTCCCCATTCATGGCATAGGTCTCGCGCATGTACATTTCGAGGCGACATCAAACATCCATCTACACTACCAACTATTTGAATGGGCAAGGCGAGAAGATATATGTGGTAGCGAAAGACCGAGACTTTTGAGCATTTTCCTGCCGGATATTCTGGAAATGGAGTGCTCAAATCCCCAAGACAGAGTCTATGCACTGAGAGATCTATTTTCCAGTGTATTTGGCAGCATCAAAGTCGACTATAGCCGCAGCGTTGAGGACGTTTTTATTGAAGCTACGAGATGCCTCATTTTATCAAGCCAAAGCTTGGAGGCTCTGTACACATCCTGCATTTGCGACAAGTGGTACAGAAACGGCGGACCGTTCAAGCAGCTATACAACGTACCCTCGTGGGCCATTGACTGGACTGCTAGGTCAGACGGGCTATACCGCGCTTCTGATGGGTCATTTCGAGAGGACGAGAGCTGGTATCCGGTTTCCCTCAATATCGGGTTCACTGAATACCCCTCTCTGCCCGCATCGTTCAGCGATGACGGTCTCCGGTTGAAGCTTTGGGGGAAAGAATTCAGCCGGATTAGCAGCTGTGTTAGCGAAAAGCTCACCTTCCACGCGGACCCCCGAGCAGGTGGCAGGCATTTCATCCGGGTAGTCGCGAAGCTCTTTTTAGATGCTGCTGGAACGACATTTGCAATCACAGATTCTCTCGGTCATGTCATGGCACAAATCCTACGCACAATCTATTTGGGCTGGTCTGACATCTGTAAAGACGCCCTCAACGAGATAGAAGTTGAGCGTAACCCACAGAGGGTATGCGAATTACTGAAAGTGGAATGCAGCTCAATGTGCCTGTTGCTAAGGAGAAGAAGGTTGTTTATTACGACAGATGGTAGGCTTGGGGTTGGAAATCGTGATGTATGCCCCGGGGATTCGATATGCACATTCGCCGGCCTTAACATGCCATTCATTGTGCGCCCAAAAGAATCCTACCATGTTTTGATCTCTCCCGCCATCGTGGATGGAGCTATGAGCGAGATGTGGCCGGGATATCAAGAAGAAATTGTTCCGTGGGAGATTACATGAATAGTTTATTTGCCTTCAACCATCGAAAATGGAGAAGGGAATGTAGTGTAGGGAAAGATGATTTAACTTTCATACCAGCTTGACGTCCATCAGCGTGACCTCGCCCATTTCAAACATTCCCATACTCTCTCCCGTCATCAAATCTTCGACGTAACTTTGTGAAAAACCTCGTAAGAGCCAGCGTCCCCTGAAGGTCGCAGAACAGCCAGCCCGTCACATCCCAAGAAGTCGAAAATGGCATCGACAGGTAGTACGGGGCGAATCGCGGTACCATAACGGCCTGCCACCATAGGAATGATTGGGTACATCACGCCGACATGCTTATCCAGCGGCTGAACAAAACCATTAGCATCATGGCACTCTGGCAATGCTTCGTCGTCATCAACATCCATGTAGTCAAAGAATGAACCAAAACATTGGGCCCATGACTGGAAGTTCTCATCGACGTGGATATACACCTACCTATATCTGCGTTCATTTCATGTTGGAGGACCAAACCCCATCCCTTCTCCCTCATCACACGGCTGCGTGGAGTCGAGACCTCAGGCGAATGGCCAAGCCACGGTATGTTGAGAACCGCAGTACTGGTGTGACAATTCCAAGATGGATCCCTATGTAGGGTGCGCATCAAAGCTGTCCTGCAGTCATCGGGCACAGCGACGGCACCGGCGGACGAGAGTTGTACGGTGGGCTTCCATGCCTCGAGCTCGCCGCTTCCGCCCCACCCTAGACGCGGTGCGGTGCCGTCAACGGCATCTACCTGAAATCCAGCAGCCACGAGATGAAGAACGTGGTGCTCAACGCGAAAGATAGGTTCGCGCCCTCCACTAGCTTGGCAGTCGGTTCCCCAAAGGGAAGGATTGCATGAATCGGTGAGGTCAGGCACCCATGAGGGAATGTTGAGAGCAGTGTTGGACAGCCCAGCAAGGGAAAGTTGAAGTGTCCGAGTCCAATAACGAGGGCGTGGGCAAAATCGGAAAAGACCTGCTCCACGGGCTTGTTGTAGTCGGGCCTGATGTGCCTAGCGATATAGTCGTGCATCATGCCCATCAGCCCGTAAAGATTGTCGCGGAGATTGGCAGCGGAAAAACCAGGACAAAATCACAAATCTTATCGAGATGGAGCTGGACTTGATGCGTGGCGACGTGGAGTTTATGCGAAGCGCACTGAATCAGAATCAGGACGAAAACATCAAGCTGTTTACCGTCATCACCACAATCTTCGTTCCGCTGGGCTTCGCAGCCAGCATATTCAGCATGGATCAACCGCCAGAAACCACCACCCTGTATTATATGTTGGCCACCGCAGCCGGAGCGTTTGCTTTCACAGGAGCAATGCTTTGGATTATCAAAGAGGTCGACTTGAGGAAGCCATACGGCGAGTTCAAGGGCTTTTTCAGGCGTGACAGGACCGATATCGATGACGAAGACACAGAGAGCAACGAGGAAGAAGAAGACGAGGCTGTTGTTGGGTCAGCCCATTACTAATAACATCAATTACCTTACCAAGAGTAGCCATGGTCAACAGCGCGACTTCATTGAAAATACATATTGCAGCCCTCAGGCCTTTGTACATGACACGCAAATAAAGCAGTTGTTTATCAGTTGCACTCAGAAGTTCTTCCATGATCTAGACTCATTGAGCCCTTGATTTATGATATATTCAGCTGTCCAGAGCCGTAGTACCCAGAACTTCATGCACACTTCCAATCTTGTCGATCCTCCCGTTTGACAATAAGGCAACCGCGTCCTGGCCCTCCCGCATATTCTCGCCTAAGCCGCCAAGTCTGTGCGATATGGCGATAACCGTGTGTCCCTTTGCGGTAAACTCTTCGTGAATGATGCGACTCATGGCAGTCTCGGTGTCGGGATCCAGCGAAGCTGTAGCCTCATCAAGGAGAAGAATCCTTTTTCCGAGAAGCTGTCCACTCAACACAGAGGCCTCAGCAGCGTCCATCGCCTTTTGGAGGATCGCTCTGGAAAGTGCAAACAGTTGTGTTTGACCGGTAGACATTTGAGGTAGAGATGACATGGGAGTGTCCAGGATCTCCTTGGCCTCCGAGGGAGTAATCTCAGACTCGCCCGATTTGAAGTGAGACCATAGACCAGTCTGCTGGAGAACGTCGATGATAAGGACATCGTCGAGGCCGCGCCATCCCACCATGGATATGGGCTGGAAGCCCGGGGTGTCAGTATACATGCATCGTGCAATATGCGGAATGACTTCCGGAGTTGGTTTGGAGCTACTTACGTTGAGATTGAAGCGAAGGCTGGTTTGATCTAGAATGAAAGGGTCCTGGCAGACAGTGATGAAGCAGTCTTCTCGAATCAATGAACGCGGGACTAGGCTCAGGTCGACTCCGTCCACCTTAATACTTCCAGAACTGGCATCTAGCAGGCGGAGAAGTGCCAACAACAAAGTGCTTTTTCCGCTATGTGTGTATTGGAGTTAGCCATTTTGCTTCACTCTTATTTTCAGGGTGCCGTACCTTCCCGTGCGACCGCAGATGATAAGTTGCTGGCCACCAGAAACTTTGATTGTGACATTTTGCAGGGCAACTGCCTCAGAGCTGGAGAGTGCCGTCAGTTTAAGAACAAGAAGTTGAAATGCCTTCGGTCATACTTGTAAGCCACTGTCATGTCATTGATCTCGACTACTCCAGCTGAAGGCCACGGCAGCTTGGGAACATAGTCCTCGCCTGGTTTATCTTCTTTCGGCGTCTCTTCTTCGAGGTTCTTTAGACGAGAGCTGTCGTGTCGTCAGCGAAATGATCAGATTGCTAACCTTATGTATTGGTTTGATTGTGCGTCATGACCAAATCAGTAGCGGACGAAAGAAATTGAGACGAAGAGAGCAATTTGGAAAAGCAGCTTACATCGCACCAAGAGATACCTCTAGATTTGTGAAAGCCGACACAAAACTCAACAGTGTCGAATTCACAACAAGCACTAGGTTTAGCGCCATGCCAATTTGTCCTGCCGTCGTTGTACCCTTCATCAAAACAGCGAAGGCGATGAGACTTGTGGCGATTGCAGCCACAATCAGGTCAAGTACAATGCATAACCAACGTTGAAGACAGAACAATATGTAAGCAGGCTGTTGCGACTTGTCGAGCGATCGGATGTTTGCGTTTTCGACTTGTTTCTCCCAACCAAACGCTCGAATCGTTGCGAGACCGTCCAGCTAGCTTGACGTTAGACAGAAATTTTAGATCCGTCGTGGAGAGATGACTTACCGACTCGAGAAAGCTTGAGTACACAGCTGATTGCGACTCAAGATCGAGAAGTCGCAACTGTCTCGATGTACGCAAGTAGACCCGCTGCACAATGTAGATGGCCACCACAACAAGTGGGAATGCCAGTGTCATCATCTTCTGTGCGCTGAAAAGCAGAGCCGTTTGCACTATCAGCTTGAAGATCTCTGGCGGACCTGTTAGCGGCTGCGAGATCAAGACTTTCCAAGGCTGCTACTTGCGGACTGTCAAAGAAAGGATAGCGGGTGGCAACTGCCGATCCACCGACTGGATATCTTGGCTGAAGCTGCGATGACTTAGCAGAGGACCCGATTCGCCTTAACTGCTTACTAACCGGCTGAGAGTAACACCTATGTCAGTGTTTGAGAAGAAGGACAACGGTGCGCTACGCGTTGTCAGTTAAGTATCGAAGCCGTCATGATAAAGGAGACGAACTCAATAACGGTTCCCAGAAGTCGCCGGTGGAGCTCCATGCCGGAGTGTGGAGCTATCAAGAGCCATGTAGAACTAATCCGGGATCAGCACGCTTCGAGGTTGTCTAGCAATATCACTTGTTACTCACGACATGGCACCGTTGGTGGAACACCATGCGAGAAATGAGCACAAGACATAACCTCCGGCGTAGAACCAGGTCTCTGAATTAGGTGCTGAAGTCCATTCTTGCAGCCAGTATTGCGGAAACGTCGCAAAGAAGGCATTTCCAGCTGTGCACAGCAATAGAAGTAGAAAGTTCCGAAGCTTTACCGCTGTAATGTAGTAACCTACAAAGAGATAGAACGTTAGATAACAAGCACTGCCAAAACGGCGAGAGTCCATACCATAAAGCGAAAAGTCACCGGCCGCTCGGCTCAAGTCAGAGATGCCTTCTTCTACTTTCAGCTTCTGTTTCAATACGGTCTTGTCCATCTTAACCTCTTGCACCGAGCTTTGATAATGGCTTTCGTCATCATTGAACTTGAGGATCTCTCCGGGCTTTTGAGCTAAATCTTCCCAGGTGCCTTTGTAGGCCACCGCGCCATTGCCGAGGATCAGCAGTTGGTCAGCCAACTTAAAGTACGAAGCTACGACTGTCAGAAGATCCTCAGAGCTTTCCACGGTGAGCTTGACTTACTCGAGTTAGTAATGATAAAGGCGGTAACTCCTGCCTGTTTGAAGTATCCTTCTGAACCGATGAGGTTGTCAACGATTTGACGTTCCGTCTTACCGTCCAGTGCGCTGAAGCTATCATCCAGAAGCATGATGTCGCAACGCGCGTACAGAGCACGCGCAAGAGCCACGCGTTGTCTTTGTCCTCCAGACAGATTCAAACCGCGACTTCCGATCATGGTTTGGTCTCCCATAGAGAGACCTTCGAGGTCTTCCTTCAGGCAGCAGAGTTGGAGCACCTCTTCGTACCAGCTGTGGTCCTCGGGCAGAAACCCACAAATGGCCTCCTTGAGCGTGCCTCCTGGCAGCCAAGGTGACTGTGCACAGTATCCAATGCGCTTGGAAGACAATGAAATGGTTCCGCTGTTAAGTGGGAGCTCGCCTATCAGAGCTTTGGCCAGCGCCGACTTGCCGCATCCCACAGGACCAGAGCATATGACTGATGAGCCACGAGCAACTTCGAGGTCGACGTTGCTGACAATCGGAGGCTTTGAGACATTAGGTCGGATGGCCACGCGTTTGACAACAATTGCTGGCGCAGGTCCGGTCATTGCGTCATCAGAATCTCTCAACAAGACTCTGCTGTCACTTCGAGGAGGCTGCAGCAGATAATCTTGAATCCTCTGGAAGCCAGCGAGCGACCCCACGGCCTGTGGAATAATCGTCATGATCATGTTTGCCGGATGCGTCACCAAGCCAAGAAGGGCTGTTGTGGTAAAGGCGGTTTCAGTATCAAGGTACTGGCCCTTCTTGTTGATACTAGCAAAAATGACGAAGACTATTAGGGTAATTATTGGAGCGAAAAGACCCAAAGCATTGGCTAGTAAAGTAAGCAATTCGGTCTTCTCAATGTATTGGACGACATACCGCTAGCGTTGTAAGCCACCATCATCCATCGAACTGCATTCCATGTAAGTATGGGTCAATGGCCGTATATGTGACGAAAAACATACCACGGCTGGCCATGTGTAACTCCTGCTTCCTGAGATGTTGGACTAGCCCAGCGGCATAGTTAGTCACTCCAAGCATCTTCAACCCCTTCATCGAGGACAGCATCGAAGTTGTCATGGCAAGGCGCTTTTGCGTAGCTTCGTTCCAGTCCTTCTGCTTGCTTTGAAGGTTCTGAGCAAGGTATTTACTCATACGGGAGCAGACTCCGGAGGACATTAGTCACCGACCGAAGCCGGATTTAGGAGCTGATGACTCACAGAAGATCATGACAAAGGGTACCACACAAGCCCAGCCAACCTGTCGGGCCAACATCACTGTACCGATCAAAACCTCAATAATCTGCGCCCAAGTTTCGTGAAACTGTCGTGCGCTTTGCCCAACAATTTCTGCGTCGGTGCTCATCAACGTGATGGCCCTGGCATCATCGTAGCCTACTGATTGCTGGGTCAATGATTTGTTGTTGATGAGACCAACCAATGCTCCTCTGATCATGACCTGAAGTCGGTTCAAGCGATTGAAATAAAGAGCGCTGGAAATCTGTCGTGGAACATGAGCCTTCGTTCAGTCCCACCAAAGGGCAGGAAACTCACAGCCAGTCCGATGTAAACAATTGAAGCCATGAATATCAATTGATAGCCAGTTTGCGAAGACTCGACGGATGACGAATTCAGATATCGGATTACCGTACTGATCAAGACTGGTTGAGCATAGCGGAAGATAATGAGTGAAAGTCGGGGGAATATCGGGGCCAGGAAGTGTGACCAGAGGCTATTAACTAGGACGCGAGGCAAGGTGATCTTGTTCTCTGGCTTGACTTCAGATGTGTCAGTGATGCCAAGTATTGGATCCCTAGGGTCCTGACGAACCTCTCTGTTCCCAACATCTCAGAGCCCGACGTCTAAGCACCTCCGATGAAAGCTCGGTATGCAACGAAGGAAGACTGTCTCCGGAGAGGACGAACTTGTTTCCTCGGGCGAGGATCGGGTTGATCCACCAGAAGAAGGTTCTGCTCAGCACGCCACCTACTTCTTCAGGACATGATTGTTCGCCAGTGTTGCGCAGGATCGATGCCTTGCCTCGGCTTCCAGCGAAAATGAGCACAAATTTCAGTGTCAGGTTGGCTATGCCCATATAGAGAGCATCGGTGTTGTTTAGTTCGCCGCTTGCAAAGGCCAACCAAAATTCAGTAGCGTCACATGCCAAGGATACGAGCAGATAGATGATTGACAGATCAGATGGTCTGACCGAGCGAGAGTGCTCTAAGAACAGCAGAGGGCAGAGTAGTATGCATGCCAAAAATGAGGCAATTGCAGCAAACTGGCCGATGTCGAACTCAGTTACCAGCGAGACTCGTGTACCGCCAAGGAAAACCTGCACCAGGGCCAGCAAGACTGCAATTATCTGCTTGGGGTAAGTCTCCATACGCGCGATTTCAACATAGGCTCAAACATACAAGTGTCACATATCCCCGATGGCCTGGCACAACTTTGATCGATTCTTGGCGCAGCTTCCATAGCCGAAATGGTGATAACAGCAAGAACACAGTTGACGCTGCTGCGGAGACGGCCTGAGAGTTGTGATCCATGATGGGCTCAGGTAGGCCCAGAGCGATTGAAGCAAAGCAGGTGAGGAAAGCAATTGCGATGTGTAGATTTGTTTGTGAAGGGTTCTCCACGACAATTGAAATCGGCGAGTAAAAACCAACCGAGCCTCAGCATTTCAAGCACTGGTGTAGCAGGCGCAGCAATGTTGACATTCAGGGAACCAAAGTCCCTTTAGGCGATACCGACATCGCGTCCGAAACATCCAGGGGCGAACCGCCAATGAACTCGCTGGCTTCAAAGCAAGCTGCAGGGGTGGAATGTGGGATAGCTGAATACGAGCGGCGCAGCGACGACCAACACGGATTTCAGGGATTCAGACACCTTCCTGATTGGATTACAGCGCCCTGGCTAGCTGCAGGTACCAGGAAAAGACGGCATGTTGATGCAAAAGATTGAGGACATGGCGCGAGATAAGCCTGGAGATGCACCCCAGCTTATCGCTGCTGACACCATGGTGCTGAGCTTACCCGCGATGGCATCATCCATAAATGTGGGGCCAGATTTTGACAAGATCCGCAGACATACTAGGTTGTGGTTGTGAGGGAATCGTTTAAGTATCCAGTGCATTATCGTATCAAAACTTGTTACTGGGATTGAACTTTACTTTGATATGCTTCTGCCAACTCTTTGCCAAGTCGTCTAGTCCGTCTAGGTCCTAAACCATCTCTTCACACTACTTTCCTCCATGCGCTCCTCAATTTCATGATCAACATGAGTCTCAGCAACTGCATGATTGTCCTGAGTTGCTGCCAATACCGGTTTCGAGCAAGCGGGTTCCGGCTGATGCCCAGGTAGATTGACAACAAGTATCCTGCTAAAGCCAGCATTGCTGGCTTCCGCCAGGTGCTTCGTCTTCGTCCGGGATGGGTAGGTCCCTAGATACCTTTTATCAGAATATCACGTCCTTTAGTGACGCGCAAAACCGGAGACTTACACTTATTTGCAGGTCGCCAAACTGAGGGAACAAGCAACGATACAAGAAGTAGACTTGTGAGTAAGGGTATGTTGACCCATTCCACTTCTTCCCCTCCTTCGAGCCTCTCAGGTACCAGCTATTGCACCCGGTGTACCACACTCTATCTTGCATGTCTCTTTGCATCTGCTCGACATATTCTTCTTCTGCATTCCTCTTGACTTCTACAATGGTACCTTTGCCATCTAGCAATGGCTTGATGATACGAAGTGAAAAGTTGATGGAATTCTCAGCGGCGATGATTGCAGAAGTGTGCCCAGTGAGGGAATTAGGGCCTGGTAAACCGCAGTCAGCAAATAATGAAACGTGTAAGGCGCGCCAAGAGACTTACCTAGTAGCACAAAAAGGTTGGGAAAGTTGTTTAGAATGGTGCAGTTGTACGCCTCTGCGCCGCCAAAGCTCTCCCAGTGTTGATCGATCGTCTCGCCGCCTCGCCCAATAACTTTCAACCCTCCAACCGCATTGTTCGTCACAAAGCCGTTGCACATGACTATTACATCTGCTTCAATAATGCCGTCCTTGGTCCTGATTCCTTCTGGTACGATCTCAAGGACCGGATCGTCCATCAGAGTCATGTTCTCCGAGTGCAAGCTCTCGAGGTATCCGGAGTCAAAAACGCGTCGTTTGCAGCCAAGCTCAAAATCGGGAATGATCTTGTCGTGGTACTTCTCCGGTGCTGTCGCTCTCATGTACTTCTCAACCCGCGCCTGCACTCTTTTGCGGTAGCGCGTCCCGGCATCAGTCATGTAAAACCCACGAAATGAGTCTTCTGCCCAGGCAAACATGAGAAGCCGCTGGATCGTCATGTTACCGGGAACGCTGCCGAACACCTTCTTCATGAACGTCGTGTTGGCAGAGTCGACTGATTCCATGATCCAGTGCTTCGTCCGGATCACCTGCGTGAGGTGCTTCACCTTATCCACGATCGCTGGTATCAGCTGTGTGGCAGTGCAGCCATTGCCGAAAACGACCACCTTCTTGCCCTCAATGTCCACACTCGTATCCCACCGAGAGGAATGAAAGATGGCTCCTTTGAAGTTCTCGGCTCCCGGGACATCGATTGGGTTCGGCTGCATGAGCTGCCCTGTGGCCGTGAACAGGAATTGGCACTCATGGGTGAATATGCTGTCGTCGCTGTACCGCCGAATGGTCATTCTCCAGCGTTGACGTACCTCTGACCACTCACATCTCTCGACGTCAACACCAAACTTCATCTTGTTTGTGAGGTTGTACTTCCTCGCAACGTGATCCAGATATCGCCATAATTCCTCCTGCGGTGGCATGACCCGACTCCAGTTGGGGTTGGCTTCGAATGAGAAGCTGTAGAGCGCGCTTGGGATATCGCAAGCACATCCTGAAGTCAAAGTCAGTAACCTAGCTGGCCCTTTTTGAAGTTGTTTCCCATGCCTGGATACTGATTCACAAACCACGTTCCACCTAGCTTGCTGTTCCGTTCAAAGAACTGGATGTCGCCGATGTCATACCACCGTTTCAACGTCGCGCCAAGCCCGATGCCCGCGAACCCAGTGCCCACGCATGCGAATTGGCTATAACTAGGAACCTCACTGTTCGACATGGTTTCGGTTGATCTAGAAGTCCTTTTTGCATCTGTAATCACTGTGGGATACCGGCGATGATCTAGCTCGTAGAGAGGCAGAATGAATGAGGTCAAAAAGTCAGTTTCAAAAGTCTACCAGCTTGCGTAGCTGAACCCTGCTCGGTGCGGGGATTACAAGTTATGTCGTAGTTGATTTGGTTACCTGAGCCTGAAGCGCCCATACCTCGGCTCGTGCCACGTTTCGCGCTTCTTCGTCCGACAATAACCAGCACATCCGTGCGATCTTCCGCTGAAAGTCTGAACTATTGGCGGGCTTGTGAAACGGTCAGTGTTCATCGCGTGGCAGAACAGCTCCCACAAGTGAGCCGATGAGCGGGGGAGCTCTGACCAGGAAGGTGAGGGGAAACCGTTGCTGGGTCTGCTAGTGCAATGAATTGAATATCACTCCATTGGTCAATGGCGACGACGGAAGACATCTTGCATTAGCCTCAATGGAAAAATGTAACCGTTGGAGGACCGGAGGGTCGGAGGAACTGTGAGTCGAAGATCCCGGTTAGTTCATCTCGATTTGGTCCCTGTCGTCCGCTTTACATCACCTCGGCTCAATAGCCGAGCTGGATGATTGACGCTGAAGACTTGGCAGCAGGGCAGCGTGTGTGTCACAACTGACTTTACTGAATTGGGCTGTAGATCACGCGAGATGTGGCATTTGTGAACGAAATATACATAATTACATTTGTGCGGTGCTTCGATAATTAAAGCTCCTCGTTCTTGATCCCGTTGGTTTTTGCCTTGCTAGCCTCTTCCAAGTCAAATGTGCCAGTCAAGTCATTGATCTTCTGGCGGGGGGTGTAAGGGATATCCTTTGCACTGGCGGTTGTCTCTCGCGCTAGACGCCATATCCATTCTGGCCCTGCCCTCTATTTGATTTGGTCAGCCATATCCTAATTGTTCATGGGACATTTTCATGACTTACGAGTGCGGTAACCAAAGACATAATTCTAGGAAGGTAGATAGTCCCGCCGTATCCGCTGTAAAGACCATTCACAATTGCCTCACCAACAGTGTCGACATGAAGCAGTGGCATAACAAAATGTGGCTGTCCGGGGTTGAACGGGACAAGAGGCGTCCTAATGAAGCCGAAGATGCCAAGGGTTTGTCGAACTTTCAGTGCTTTGTGGATGTACTTCAACTCGAGTTGCAAAGACTGTACTATGTTAGTCAAGCGTCGGCTTTGGGGCGTGGTCACCAGTAGACTGACCTCATGCATGGCAGTCAGTCCTGCTTTAGTTGCAGAATAATCCGCGATTCTGACTGGTGGGACCACCGAACTCATCGACCCGATGTTGACGATATGTCCATGATTCCTACGAACCATATACGGCAGGAACTCCTTCGTCAACAAGAAGGGCGCAATGAGATTTGTCTTCACGGTGAGCTCAATATCGGCATATGAGCCTTCCATGATTGTTGCTCCCCGCGCGATACCGGCATTGTTGACGAGAACCGTAGGATCCCCAACCTGAGTCCGAATAAGAGTGCAGAGCGTCTTCAGTGCCGCCGTATCAGTCAGGTCGCACTTGAAGTAGTGAAGCTTGGAGCCCTTGGGTGGTTCCCATGATAACGGGGCCAAATCTACCACAACAATCGTCGCTTTTGGGTTTCTGGCAAAGATGTGCTTGATGATGCTTGCGCCAATGCCGCTGCTGCCGCCGGTGACGACAATGATTTCTCGATCCCAGTCCCACTTGTTGTCCGTCACCCAGTTGTTTGCTGACCATTTGTTGAGATATTCCGTCGTCGAGAGTACAAAACTAGCGAGCGCAGCAATGTAGGCTAGTCTGCGAATATTTTCGGGTTTAACTCCGGAAATCCCAATTGCTCCGTGACCTTGCGCTGCGGCCGCTGCTAGCCCGGCGGCAATGGGTATTGATAGAAACGGGTTGAGTACTGATTTTCTCACCCATTGGGCAACAACATCGACCGTAAAACCTTCTCGTGAGAAAGCCATTGTCGTAATTCACAATTGGATCAGTATACAGAAGCCGAAAATAGTCGGATGATGTTCGTTGTTTTCATTAATGCTCCAAGTATCATTGAGGGCTACTTCTCCAATCTTGTAGTCGAAACGATCACGTTTCAACCCGGAGCAGAAGCAACTCCAACCCCTGCAAACCATATTCCGGGAAGCTGAGCCGAGGTCCCCAAACCGCGCCACGAGATCGAACTGGCCAATCTCTCACCGAGGATGTGCCAGAGCATGAAGTTGCAGCATCCGTGCATTGGTTCGCTGCACATCAAATGAGGGGACCATTCAGCGTTGTGCGCGGCTGGAGACAGCGCTCTAACCCAAACGGGGCGATGCGATTGCTCAGATGCCACGCAGATCTACGATAGTATGCGACGGTAAACGAGTGCGAAGGTTTCTTGACGCAGCTCTCGTCCCTGGTTTATGCCTCGGTCAGGACGGTCGGTAGTTGGGTTTGACACATTTCCCCCCAAGCCCGTGCCTCTGCGGACGGACATGTCAGTGACATTTTGGGCGACACCTCTTCTGTTTCCTGAGGTCAAACCGCTTTGTTTGATTGCACAGAAGACACAAGAAGGTCGCCCGAAATTCTGTACCGTACTGTTAGCTTGCTCTCTGCTGCCTATTTGCCCACATTTCCCTCCCACTGGCTTGGGTAGGCGAAGCTTCTGTTTGACACGAGACGAACCCAAATCACCATTCCAATTGCAGCTCATTGACGCCTATTGAAAACCAGTCGTTGAAGATGTCTGCACGATCGTCTAGACCCCAACTATCGCTGGGCGAAAAGAGAGATCTGCTCTTGCGGCTTTTGTTCCGAGGTATGTTTTCTTGATGAATTTAAGATGAACTTGAGCTGACAACCTGGACTCGTAGCCCCATTTCAGCTTGTTTGGAATTTTTGCTATGGGGTACCGTTCGCAATCGCGAGAGGCATGTCCCTTCGCCTGTTTGCCTTCTGCGCATTCTACCGCTTCGTACTTGGGTCCATGAAAGCCCGGGAGATCCAGTTCTTGCAGCCGCCTACTCTCAAGACGTACGAGACTTGGATCGAGAAGAAGCGCCTTGCTAATCCGCAGCTCGCTGAAAAGCTGAAGCGAGATGTCGAGATGCTTCCAGCGAATGACGGCTCCATCATGTGGCTCGGCAACCGCAAGAAAGCCAAGAAATTCGTGCTCTTCTTCCACGGAGGCGGCTACGTCGTGCCGCTACTGCCTGGCCACGTCGAGTGGTGCTGGGAGGCATACATTGCCGGCGGCCCAGGTGAGAAGACGGAAGTGGCGGTGGCTATCCTGCAGTACACTCTCGTACCCGAAGCGCGGTATCCCACACAGCTCCGTCAGGGTATCGCTGCTCTCAATCACCTGCTTCAGTCTGGCGTCAGGCCAGAAAATCTCATCATCGGTGGTGATTCGGCAGGAGGCAACTTGGCTCTCTTGGTAGCCCGCCACCTTTGTCTCCCAGCACAGCTAGATATTGCACCAGTCAGCCTCAGCGGACGCCTCGCCGGCGTGTTTCTCGTTTCACCGTGGCTCACAAGCAAGACTACAACGCGTTCCTTTCAAGAGAACAACTTTGTGGATATGCTCACCACGACATGCATGCACGGCGCCACGGCGGAGCTGCTTCATCCCCGTTTCCCTGTCAAGAACAAGTCCGACGAGAGCGATCTGGCCTTGGCTATGCCCATGGATGGAGATCTCGGATGGGTCAATGACATCTCCAACGCGACGAAGAGTCTGTACATTACTGGAGGTCAGCAGGAGGCATTCAGGGATGATATTCGGTCGTTTTCGGAGTACGTCAGCTGCAGTAAGAACGATTTAGATCTACTTGTCGAGTTATCCGAGCACGAGGGGCATGATTTCATCTTACTCGAAGGAAACATTAGGCGCGTTGGGGATGCGACCAAGAGAATGAGAAATTGGGCTGCTGCGCAACTTAGTTAGGCTGATCATCAAGATGGGGATGCACTGCACGATTCGAAGGCACTTTTTTGCTTTCAGCGAACAAGAAGTCAGACTGCATAATGATAAAAGCACATGTCTATGCCACGGTCACTCATCCTTACTTGTGAGGCGAAGATGAATATGAGTGGGTCCAAGCTGGATATAAACAGGCCCACCGTTCAGATATATTGCCATCGTCTCAACTCTCCTCATCCCATTCACTCATCCATAGAAATCAGCGATATTTCAGGTCAATAGTTCACTTCTATTCAACAGGCCACCCTTCTTTCTCCACTCCTGCGTTGGCACATAGTTGCTCTCCTTGAGAACTTTCCACATTTCGGGATCCTTGTCCTTTTTCACGCGAATTGCTTCGTTTTCAAAAGTAGATTCGTAACATGAAATACTTTCACTCAACAACCACTTCAACACCTTTGCATTACGGTCTCGCAACAACAACAGTGCTAGTGTCTTGCGCATACTGCTGGTATAATTCGGTGATTTCTCATGCAGCTGCTCCAGAGCCCTTTCTAATGAATCAACCTCATGACGATCTGCAAACACAGCAAGGAATGGCGAAATGTCTACAAAAGATGAGAGCTTTTGACTCATGTAGAAAATTGGCATTCGGATACATACCATCGACAGGTTCGAGCGAACGGTTGATCCAGCAGTTGATCTCATACGCCACAGGATCCATGTCATATAATTCTTCATGAACGTCTTCGTCCCCAGGATGCTCTACACCAGCCATCAAAAGATGTTGAAACAGATGAGAGAAATACTGCTGTTCCGTGATTTTCCCGCTGCGTCTTTTTCGAGCTGCGGGAACGGAGCAGAGGGTCTTTGCTTCTGTCGCCATGACGGGGTTCAAAGAGGTGGGCCGCCGGGTGGGGCCGTGTTTTTTGAAGGGATTCAAAGTGCAAATGAGCGTTATTTACTTGGATACCTAGGTATTTTCATCGGAAAAAAGACAGAGATTATCTGGAGCGTCTTTATACTACTTTCAACGACACATAATGTGAGATTTAAGTGAACATTCCCATATGAGGTGAGATCGATTGCGCCTCACGTCTGAAAGCCCCCTGTCAAACCAGCCTATCAAACCCTTGTCAGTTAGCTGGATGAACCGCCGGTTGGTTGAGTGGTTGAGGGAAAAGATATCTGCATGTTCCCGCGCCACCCTCTGAAAATAGACCACCATTCACCAATAATTTCGCCAAGCTAGGCCTGCTAGACCGTGGTCCAGAGCGGGGTGTACAACACACACAGCAAACGCGTCGCGTGAAGTTCAGACAGGCAGCAAACAGTGCATCTTTTCACGATCACCGCCAAAACAGCGGTAAATGGTTCAACTCTCACTCCTTCAACTGTGTCACATTCATTTCTGCAGTGCAAGGCGTTCGCCTCATCCACCTCTATCATCGGTTTAAGTCAATTAGCCAACAACACCATGCCCCTCCCAATAAACCACCATCCCCTCAACTGCACGTACAATCGTGACGATGTGGTCGCGGGGCTCACGGAATATTACCGCATCCTCACCCTCTCGGCATATATCCCAGCCTCGTACATTGACTTCCCTCCCCCAGGCGGCTGGACCGATGCCGAGCTCGACGTCGGCGCCCTTCGCGCCTTGAGACGGTCCGAGACTGTCATCGACTTGCTGCGCCATCTCCCCTACCCGAGACCGATGCACGACGGACCGCGTCCAGGTCCTTGGAACGTCGCACCACACTCCAAAGCCGTGCGCTACCTCCGTCACATGGGCGACTTCAGCCAGTGGTCTGACCGCGGCGACGCGGGCCTTCTCGAGCTTGCTGCTCTGCCGATGAGCTCGACCCCAGCTGGGCCGATGGAACTGCCTCCGGACGTCGTCGCGCTCACTCAAGGCGAGCGCTGGGGATCGACAACCTCGGTTCCGTACTGGTGGATCGTGGACTGCAGTCGAGGAATCTTCTCCCCGTTCAGAGAGAAGGTCTACGAGGTCGGCAAGGTCCCGCGTAACAAGCCGTGGCGGACGGTTCAGTCGTACTCTGTGGTTGATTATTTCGCCCAACTAATTCCAGAGCTGGGCCAGAACCTGATCCCGCTGCCGCCGACCGAGGAGCTGGACGCCGAGGTTCTCGGTCCGAGAGACAATCTTGCCGAGCCCCGGGAGATCTACCTCGCGCATGGGTGGCCGAGCCACGACTTCCGTCACGATGAGTGCATTGTCGCGCTGCAGGCCTATCGCCGTCGGATCCAAGAGGAAGAGCGAAGGCGCATCGCGCAAGATGTGGGCGACGCGGAAGACGCTGACGACGCGGATGACGATGACTTCGAAATGGATGACAGCGACGATGAAGTGGAGCACGAGGAGGGAGCTTCCGGGCTGGAAGATGCCATGGCTGATGTGGAGGTGGACGACCTGAGCGCCGAGGCGGCTGCTTTGCGCGCCGACATGTCACCCGAGGAGCGGGAGAGATTTGACAGGCTCCAACAGGGCGAGTTGCCCTTTGAGTGGGTTGATGCTGAGTAGACTTGGGAGAGCAGGATGCCAAAGGCGGAATCATTCAACAGACGCATATCATAACGCAAGCGATTATCCATAGACTATTCAATGAGTTGCTCAATCTACTTAGACGACCTCAAATCTTTGTCTCTCTCCCAGTGCTAGCCTCGTAGTCCCAGTTTATGTTGCAATTCTGCCGGTGCATAGTCAGAAGAGCCTTCGAGTTTTGTCGAAGAACTTCAGGATTGATTACCGCCCCTCGAGGGTTGGTAGCAACGAAGTTGTCGTAAAGCTGAGTTTGCATCTCAACCACCGGCTGGGGACAGTAAGGAAAGTCGGATCCAAATAGAACATGTGATGGTTCTACAGATTCAAGCAAGCCAAGTAGCTGGGCTGGACTGGTACTCAAGGCCGTATCGTAGTAGAAGCGAGCAAAGTCAGCTTCGGCCGTGTCGAAGTCTGTTGAAAGCATCTCTTCGACCGACGGTATCTTCAAAGAACCCATAACCCTGTTCGCAAGAAAGGGTAGAGTGCCTCCAGCATGGGACAAAATGACGTCGACGTCGGGACAAGCACGCAGTGTTCCAGTCAACACCAGGTCTACCGCCATGCGGGTGGTTGCCATGGGATAGTCAACGATGGGTTGTGGGAGGTTGTCCGCAATGAACTTGGGTGTCACATCGAGGGACGTTGGGTGCGTGAACACCAACGCCTTGTAGGCCTGAAGCTTCTGCCAGATCGGCTTGAAGGAAGGGTGGCCGAGCAGTCTGTCAGCGTAAGACGTGAAGACGGTAACGCCGAAACAGAGCTTCTGTTCCCCGAAAAGAAAGTCGAGCTCAGCGAGAGTGCCTTCGACATCTTGCCAATCCGGAAGCGCGCCGAAGAACCCGAGTCTTCGCTCGGACTTTGGGTTTGTAGTAAGCTTGCCCAGATGCTGGTTCAGATCTCGAGCCAGCTTGCGGCCCGCGGCACCTGCGCCAGCGATGGAGGGTCCCGGCGCCGACACTGACAATATCGCTATGGAAAACATCTTAGTATATGAATTCAAATAAATTCAGAGTGGCTTAATTACCGATGGATGTGCTAATTGTGTTCATTGAGCTGAAGGTAGCTTCTAAGGACCAATCTGGCGAGGGGAAGCCTGATGGATCACCCCCGGTCGCTTCGACAGCAGCCACATACGCCGCAGGAAGAGCGTGAATGTGAGTATCGATTCTGCCCATGATTCTGAGGAGTCGAACTTGATTGCTGTGTTTTTCGGCCGGTATGCCCTAATGAGATCTCATCATAAGTCGATGATATATGAAGAGACCTTTGTTTCTTACGACATCGGAGGTCGGAGAGACGGGGCCGGCGTCGGTGTCTGCAAGCTCCGTGTTACCGCGACAGCTGATGTAAGGATGAAGTCATCACCGCCTCAAAGACCAACTTCGCGTTGTCAATCGGCTGAACCAACCGTTTTCGTTGTAACCACCAAAGGCTACTCCGTGCCGAACTCCGATCAGAGAGATGATTTTGGTGTCGAAGATACGCATACGGCCTCGGTCCCACTCGGATACGGACTACCACATCCAGGAGCTGATATTCGGTAACATCCGTTGGAGAGGTGGAGAGGAACCATGAACAGGGGCTGGACTCAATTGTCCGTTGGCAGCGGACGAATATGTGCGCCGGACGTACTCCTCCTCGTTGCGTGCGATAACTTCTCGAAGGTAAGTCACCTTTGTCTCACGTAGAGGCTTTTTAGATGCGATGAGCAACCGGAGCTTGGACATGTCACGAAAACATCGTGTCCATCCTTACACAACTTGGCATTCTTCTTCTAACGTTAAAAGACACAACCACTGGGGGGAAATTGACCACTAAGCTACTTCTCCCAATTGGTCGCGAAAGAGATATGCACATTGCTTTTACTCCTCTTTGGGCCTGCCGATGTCATCATCTATTTCTTTTAGTCCCCCACCTGAGCCTATTTCCTAATCTCGCTTCGTTTCGTCCTTTTTGTCCTTTGCTTACTGCGATGTCTCTGGCCCCCATTCTACTCTCTGCATTGTTAGCCGCGCAAAGTCCCCCATCGAATCGCAGCATCTCACCCGAAATACCATCAAAAGGTGTGTCAGAGGCCGGAGACGCGACAGATGTACGTACCTAGAGGCCATAAATCTTACCACGCGACGTTATCCACAAATGGCTTGCCGGCTTTCTATTACCGGTCTAGGCAATCAGGACATGAAAGGAGAAACTGAAAGGGAGGAGGAGAGCGGCACGTACGCGGTGATTGCCACGAGCGTCGACCCGACTTCAGCACATCGGGGGCGTTACATGATGCAACGAACACGTAGTTCTCCCTTGGAAAAGGTGGAATGTAGATTTGCAAAGGGAGGGAGAGAGACTCGGCTGAGGGATGGGGAGACTGAGTGTGGTTGGTGGAGTTGCGAAGATGGCGTGTAGGGGCCTCAGAATGAGTCAGCGATACACAATGTCACGGCATTCCGGGAAGGGGCAGGACGCTTATTCAAAAAGCCTGGGCAAAAACATGATGTACGTCACGCCGGAGCGCGCATCGGTGCATGGGATCGAAACAAAGCACCGAATAACGTCCCAGGCGGGTGACAGTTGCAACTCTTACGGCTCTTCATGGCACATGAAGCCGGTCGCCAAAGGCCACCTATCACCCAGAGGCTCGTTGCTGTGCAAATTACCAGTCATGATGGTTACTGGAAGCAGAGGTGACACGGTATGGACTGACAGTGGGAGATCATTGAGAATAATATCTGAAGAGCCTGTCTATGCCAGCGTGGAGGCGGGAAGCTACGTGCTAAATGTAGCCTACGACTGGACTACTGGTCTTCGCATTTGTGTCGAGGAGAGCTCAGCTGTTTGCACAAACAAGATGCATGGGTATTTACCAGCAATAGCCTTCTTGATGCTGAATGGCAGCACGTCGATATAGGATGGAGTTGAGCCGACTGTTTAAAACAGCTGCAGCACGGAGAGGTCTAGGCTCATGTGTAGGCGTGGAGGCTGAGTTGCACACAGCCCATGGACCAGGGAGCAGGGCCACGATGGATGTGGAAGGAAAGCTATTGTCATGGGAGAATATTATCAGTGCCACATCCGATCTCCATACATGTATCCGTTTAGATCTCACGAGTCCAGCTATACCGTGGTTGTCAGCCTTCCAAGCTGAAGCTGGTTTGTCTTGGGGACAATATGTATTTTTGGTAGTTACGAAGCAGGCCGAGAACAATTCATCAGACTACTTGCGCAAGTCTGTCTCTACGGGTCACGACTGCGTAGAAGACAGTGGCAGAAGAAGCTGTAAGATGCCAATACGGATGGACAATGCCTGCGCTACACGTACAAAGCTGACGGAGTGGGAGTCGGTGAACACGGCGTTTGCGCAATGAAGAAATGCAACACGCTCTACTCTCAACTGTCCTCAGTTTAAGAATGACGTACCGAAATTCGACTTTTCACTGTCTTCAGGTTTTGAGTACAGAAAGCCATTGGGATGTTCATAGTAATGACTGTGCAGGGCGACTTGTGTTGTCATGATGCGTCTTGAAAGAAGTTCTCCACACAGGCCAGATTACTCTCTTGTTTACGAAACCGAGCAGACACCCAGTGAGACAGATTCCAGAATAGTTCGCCCATCTCTTAATCCCAACCTTTGTGCCGCCCGTGCGCCGCAATTCAACGGCGAGGGGGGAAGCCAATGACACACGTCAGTTGGTCCGTGGGGGGACTCGTCTGAGTTTCGGAACTCCCGTCTTAACCTTACTTTTTATTGAAGAAAACATCGATGGGTCTTGTAGGTCTCTGTGTAGGCGATCAAAAGCTTTAGATCCTGAGTTAACGGCGCACCTAATCGTTCCCCGGAGCTTGCAGACGGGGAGCTAAGCCGACGGATCACTCGGGGAGACGGGCCGATCACAGAACCCCAGCCGGAAACAAAAGAGAACGTCGGAAATTTGCCCCGACTGCATGGCCGCAGACGTGGGAAAACCTTGCGAACATGCCACGCACATAAGGTCTTGCATCTTGGGTCTCGGGTCCGCTCGCGGTAATCGCGCTGCTCGTGTCTGCTAACCCCGGACGGCCAAGCCCGGTCTGATCGTAGAAAATCTGCCAGCCAAAAGTTCAACGGTCGCGCTAATGTCGGCAAAGGGACCTCGTGAGTGGCCGTTGGGACTCGGTCAGGCCGACTCCCCGACGGCAAAGGATTCCGGTTCAACGTTAAAGATCGACAACTTCGCGTCCCCGAAAACCTTTCGACTAGCGTCGCTCAGATCCAGCAGTGACGCCTAGTAAAATGACATTTATGGGCCTGTCTGAGGCTAGTTCGTTAACCTAATATTGAATATAAGGCAACGTGGAACGCCTGTCATGTGAGAGGAACCTGATGCCCTGCAGTAGCTGCAACATCGTGACATGGTCCTGCCATGCACATTCACGTAAATACAGCTAACGCCGTTTGTAGAATAGAGCTGTTGGTACAATATGCTACATTGAAAACTTGGCAAGTGCCCAATCCAAGACCCTTGCACAGTCACTTATTCCTCCCTCCTCGTATTCCCAGCAATTTGATAGGATCTCCTTCTGTGCTAGGATAGTTCTTTTCCAGTTTTGAGGATACACAACCCTTGTAGGCATGTTTAAAGAAGGGATGGATTGCGCCCGCTCTGCCGCGGTCAAAATCAAAGAACAAGTGACAAACCCCCTGAGCTGTAGCCACAGGCCATGATGAGGAGTGGAAGACGTGGCTTGTATCCTGAATAAGCAATATTGGAGACCCCTTGAAGCGATTTCTGCTACCCTGGTGACCATATGCTCTGACACAGTGATGCCAATCGAAATAGTCGAAGCTAGCCTTACAAACGGTCGGCAAAGAAGCTCTCTCATTGTGAGATAGCGTCCGCGGAGCATTTGACACAGATCGTCCGCCAGTGGCGCAATCTCGCCGTTGGGTATTTGGAATGAGATCGGCGGCGGCAAAGACTCGTACCAATCCGTCAACTGGGCATCGAATACCTCAAATACTTCAAGCATCCGATCTATACCATGCTCTGTGGGGTGTGGAGGAGAACGCCGCTGGGCTTGCACAATGCGATTCATCAGCTGTCTCGCGGCAATCTCCGCGAGATAGTAGTACCAGGATCTTTGCTCCATCATCAGTGCCTTGTTGTCTAGATTCATCACCCCCAGGGTTGGTGGAGCGGGAAAGTTGTAGGGATAATCTATGCCGGCAAGAATCGAGCCCGGCAGAGACAGCTCAAAAGCAAGTTCTCTGTAACCGGTTTAGCTGGCTGAGAACATGACAGAGGTACGGGGACCAAGAACTCACGATTCCGACTTATAGCATGTGAAGTACAGTATCTGTTCTAGTGAGAGAGACTGAGGGTACTCGGGGGTCTCTGCCTTTCCAGGCAAGGTCAATCTGAGCACCTAAGTCAGTCTCGTGCGACTCCATACTGAAGGGATCGTAGTCTTACTTGCTGGTGAGCGAGGTGGTGTACCATGTGTTGCTCGCCATACTGAAGCACTTCCACGCTTGTAAGGGATTCATGTTGTACATGTGCCATATGCTGAATCGGTCAGCCCTGTTTATTCTATTTGTCAACCATACGGGAGCGGCCGCTTACCCTGCAAGACACAGGCACTGTACTGACTCCCACCCGGGCTGGCCCATGGAAAAGCCAAGACGTTTCTCCGCAACGGACCAGTACCGCGAGGCGAGATGACGGTTGGGCTCAACCGAGTAGCCACGTGGGGTCCCGCTCGGTGTCCTCTGTCCCGGCCGTTGGGATATAGCTCCCAGGGCGCATGTAAGCGCGACTAAGCACGTAGCAGCTGACCAGTCAGGCCCGTTCTCGGCAACTTGCTTCAACATCTGGCGAAGCATAGACACGTCGATGACGGGATTCATGGGATGAACGTTAGCCAGAAACAGGTCAACGAGTCTAGAAAGCTCGTAGAACTCCATCGCTGGTGGGGATCTCGGGGAGAACACCTCCCCACGTGGGGAGGCATGGCTGAAAGGGTCTATCGCGAAAGGCACCGGTTTGGGAAATATAGGCCACTCTAACACCGAGTCGAGACCAGCGGTTTCCGAAAGCGAAGGGTGACCCGCTTTCTTAGTTCCATCATGGCCGTTGCCGTCTTGGCCCGTGAATAGGTTGAGATTGTCCTGCCGTCCGGTGGGCGCTGTTGGGCTGTCTGGGTAGTCGCTAGAGTCACGAGACAAGTCTCGACTCAGCTGAGGAATGGCACGAAAGTTCTCCTCGTTCCGTTGGATCAGGTTGGTTAAGTTCTCTATTGCCCCAAGTAGCCGTGGCCCAACGCCTTGGCATCTGGTGACCAGCCGCGCCCCATTAGTACCACACTGATATATGTCGTCTGCGCGATGCCAAATATGGCACAGTGGCACTGGACAGAGTTTGTAGGCCATGCTAGTGTAGGGTCAACTTACAACGACATGGCCGGGGCCGAGTCCTCGATATAAGTGCATGTTGCGCCGACCCTCCTACAGTAGCCGCATATAGGGCGCTCGTTATCGCACTTTGTCTTGCGTCCGCGACAAGTCTGGCAGGCGGATGACGCGCGCGACCACGTTCTCTGCTTCGGGATCCTGGGATCAGCTTGCTCGGCGTGCGCCTGATCGACGCCAGGACGAGGGACGGGAGGAGAGCCGCCGCCGGACATATGTCCCATGTCGGGGAGACCCCGACCGGCATCCATTCTCATCCTCTTCGGCGGTGGGTCCATTGCGACGATAGATGGCCGGTTGGAACCTCGTCTTTCGGAAGCATCTCGTGTCGGGGAGAGGAGCGACGGAAGTTGAGGGGGATGGGGATCTCGAGTTTAATTATCATGCAGCACTGATCCCCCGACTCCCCCGCAGAACCGTTTCAGAACCGGCTGCGCAGAGGCCTCGGGGAGCTTTTTGGGTTCGAGAATCTCTGCCGTGACTCGCTAGTGTGCGATGTCATAGAGTCTGACCGCACGCGAAAGTCTGCTCGGGGACCGTCCCCGGGGAACATTCCGGAAAACGTGTCTGCTCGGGGCGGCTACCCGTCGGTGAAGGTCACCTGACTCTGATGCTTCACCATCTCTCACCGAGGATCCAGAATCCGTGCGGCGTTAACAGATGAGCTAAGTCCTAGCCTCTTTGGAGTTCATCCCAGCCCACTTGTCATCCGACTCCCGAGTTCCGTCAAAGAACCCGTATTCCCGGGACCGCGGGCTAGCCACTCAATCAAGCTAGCCAACGCGCCAAGTTGGGGAAGAATCCACCTCCCGTGGGGAAAATTGCAGATAGTTTGGGGGACGGCTGGGGTAGACAAGGGCGGTGGATGTAGCGGACACTGTTCCGTTCCCCAGTCATAATCACGACTTGACTGATTCTGCATATATCTCGCGTCTTCCTTCTCCAACCTCTGATGAGCCTCGGAGTGGTTCTTGGCTCGGCGACTTCACTGATCCAAAAGTCGATTGCAACGGAGTTCCATTACAATCCCAGTGTAGCCCGACCACATTCAAGATGGGCTTCCTCAAGTCAAAGACTACAACGAAGACGGCCGAACAGGCCGTCGGCTCTGACCTGACAGCAGTACGTTCTTACTCGCTGTTGCCCCCATCACCCGAAACTCCACCAGATGACATGCCTCAACTCTCTGCCATGACGAACTCTAACATCAGCTCAAGGTCCTGCCCGAAAACCCTGCACCATGGTACCGTACCAAGCACTTGCTTCTGCTCAACCTGACTCTTTTGGTTCCGATGTTTTCGTCTGCCTCGGTGGGCTTCGACGGTGCCATGATGAACGGGCTGCAGACGATTGAGCAATGGCGCGGCTACTTTGGTCATCCAAGCGCACCGATCCTCGGCACGATGAACGCTGTGTACCCCATCGGCAAGATCATGGGTCTGGTTCCTGTTACATGGCTGGCGGACAAATATGGTAGAAAGACACCCATGTGGATTGGGTTTTTCCTCCTCCTTCTGGGCGCCGCCCTGCAGGGTGCCAGTGTCAGCTTGCCCATGTTCATCGTCTCCCGTTGGCTCCTTGGTGCCGCGACTGCGTTCATCGCGCAGCCCGCGCCTATTCTCGTCACCGAGCTTGCCTACCCGACTCAGCGAGGCAAGATCAGTGCGCTTTACAATACATTCTTCTTCTTTGGGGCGATTCTCGCCGCATGGTCCACCTGTAGGCTCTTCACCCTCTGAACAACATTGTTCTTTGGTTAACATTGTGCAGATGGAACCTTCCGCTTGCCCTCAACATGGAGTTGGAGAATCCCCTCAATCTTGCAGGGTGCCCTTCCCGCAATTCAATGTGTATTCTTCTACTTCGTTCCCGAGTCACCAAGATGGCTGGTTGCCAATGGCAAGACCGATGTTGCCCGCGAAGTCATCACCCGCTACCACGCCGGCGGTGATTCATCCGCGCTTCTTGTCGACTACGAAATCAAGGAGATTGAGGAGAACCTCCGTATCGAGATGGAGGCATCCAAGGAGTCGTCCTACCTAGACCTTCTTAAGACTGGGCCCAACCGTCGCCGAACTCTGATTGCAGTCATCGTTGGTATTGGTGCTCAATGGGTATGTCTTTAATCTCTTTCAAATCCATTTCTGGGGAACGGTAGCTAACTCGTAACAGTCTGGCAGTGGCGTCATTTCGTACTACCTTACCCTCGTGCTCAACACTGTAGGAATTACCGCTACCAAGGACCAAGCGCTCATCAACGGCCTCCTTCAGGTCTTCAACTGGATCGCTGCCGTGTTTGCGGGTGCGATGATGGTGGACCGCATTGGCCGTCGGAAGCTCTTCTTGATTTCAACCGCCGGCATGCTGGTCTGCTACGTCATCTGGACCATCCTCACCAGCGTGTTCGCGAGGACAAAGGACGAGAAAGCTGGCTACACGGTGGTGGCATTTATTTTCATCTACTACTTCTTCTACGACATCGCCTGGTCGCCGTTGCTCATGGCCTACCCCGTCGAGATCATGCCGTACACGCTTCGCGGAAGGGGCTTGACGATTTCCCTGGGATCTACCTTTATTGGTCTCATCATCGGACAGTTCCTCAACCCCATCGGTATGGCAAATCTGGGCTGGATGTATTACATTGTCTTCTGTTGCATCTTAGCAATTCTGCTGGTCTTGATCTGGTTCCTCTTCCCTGAGACCAAGGGTAGAACTTTGGAGCAGATTGCCGAGGTTTTCGACGGCAAGAACCATTCACTTGGCATCAGTGGTGCTGGAGAGGAGAAGTTGAAGGACGATTTTGTGGAGGTTGAAAACGTTGCGGATAGAAAGGTCTAGAGTTGCGGTGGCTGCACGCTCAGAGCATACCCGAGCTGCCAAAGGGCTATTCAATGCTCCTCCAGTCCTAATTGACAAAGTTCCTGTTCGCATACTAAATTCCAAGTCCTGATCAATAGTAGTGACACTTAAGTGCCTTCTGATTTCAACACAAAAAAATGCAGAAAATGCTACCATCAGGTCTGGAGCTCCAAGCCACATCACGTCCAGTTTTAAGCGAATAGGAAAGAACCAGAGAAAGATATTTAAATCAAGGCTTATCCCACCCGTTGGAAACTTTGACCTTGCGTGTTTATTGGGTAGCATACCGAATATGTCATATTTCACTGGTTCGTGTCTTTGTGGTGGCATTTTTATGTCGATTTCATCAACCCCTCTCATCGTATTCACATGTTTCTGTGACCACTGCTGCAAAGGCGCGGGAGGCGCACATCAAGTGGTTAGTGCAGTAAAACCTACAGCCCTAAAGTCCCAACAGAAAGCTGAAGCAATGCAGATTGCCAAATTCCCCCATGAATCGGTAGCTCTTACGTCCGGTTCAGACCTCGTCTCCCACTTCACACTCAGTAACACCTCGAGCGGCTCACCCAAAGAAAAGGCGTTCTGTCGCGTCTGCGGGACCCCACTGTGGACAGCCCCCGCATCAGCCCAGGGGCAGTTTCTCCTCATCCGGACGAGTCTCCTGGATGGTGGGTATGTATCCGTAATGCACAGGTTCGGATAGGCGAATTCAAGCACGGCGCTGACCAGTCTCGGAACAAGATCCAACCTGACGCCGGAGGCTGAAATATTTGTGAAGTCACGGCCCGCTTGGCAACACGCGGTGGACGGAGCTGTTCAATGGGAGGGTATGAGAAGATAAGCTAGTGTGGTTTCCGTAGTCAGTGGATAACCCCGGACATGACTCGGACAACATCCGGAAGACTAGACTGAACGAATCAGACAGCGTTCCGTTTTCCGTGCACCGCCAAAAGCGTCTTGTGACCCACTGCTTTCTTGAAGAGTCTCCCAAGTTTCTTCAAGTCGCGTCGGAACTCGGCGGCGCTCCCAGAAATTGTCCTTCTTCTCCATCCAAACATTCCTGTCCGACCCCGAACTTTGCTTATTCTCCCCGCAATCTCCTATCTTGCTTTGACCAGTGGTGTCCGAGGTCCATGATTAGACTTGGCCTCCAGCGTCGACCTGCTTCCGAGCCGCTCACCACGTCATTCCGAGAGGACTCCTCGTCTCTCGGGAGGGGCTCTGCGCGTTGAGATACCGATCCCCACGTGCGCGCGCCCGCTATCGTTCCAAGCATGGCCAGCGGCGGGATGGAGAAAACAATGGAGCCCAAGCCGAAGCGAATCAAAATCGATGTGGCATGCGAGGCATGTCGGAGGAGGAAAGTGAAGTGCGATGGGGCGCGCCCAGGTGAGTTCTCGGTGAGTGGTCTCGTCCGGCCAGTCTGATGTGCTCCGATGCGTGGCTGGTGGGGTTCGGCACGGAAGCAAAAGTCTACTGCGGCGGCTTCTAGAACGTTTCGTCTCTTCCGAAGCTGAAGTCATCTGATTATGCGTATGCTGACGCTGCGATACAGCATGCGGAAATTGCTGGAAGAGGACGGACCTGAGAAATGGCTGTACCTACAGCTCAGAAACCCCAGAAAAGCCGCTTCCTGCTAGGGAAAGGACTTCAGATGTCAGCCCGGGCAACCCTCAGACGACGTTGCCCAGCATTCTCCATACCCCAGAAGCAACCTTTGCGCAACCTCGTCTGCCTCCCGGTCCCCGGCCCAATGCCACGCCAAAGTCGACGACATCGTCCGGTCCAGACCTGACAAGGCGAGGCCGGATGGATCGCCATCCCATCACCCCGTCCGATGCAAGTCCCTCGGTCGTCGATTCGATGACAACTGTGCGGGAGGATGGCACAGTGACTGGCGAGTACTTCGGTAGCAGCAGTGCAGGCTCCTTCACCAACCAGATCAAGGCAGCGATAGATGCCAAACTGGGATCGGCAACGGAGACTAGGGGACCAAGGGGCTCTATCTTCAAATCATCACTCCCTTTGAATGGAGGAGGCCCAGGGGGGCAAGCTGACTACGTGCTTCCAGCGCGTAAGCAGGCAGACCACTTGACGGACCTATACTGGTACTATGTTGATCCTCTGTATCCCTTTCTGGACCGCCAACGGTTTGACCATTCGTATCGCGCTCTCTTCGCTGGTACATCACTTGATGCGGATGAACGAGTATTCGTGAGCATACTTAACATCATATTTGCTCTCTCTACCCAACTGATCGAGTCTATGCCGCCTGAGCAAAGGGACTCGTCAAGTCATGGGTACTTCACACGTGCTCAGGACTTACTGCAACTTAGTCTTTGGGATACAGGGTCTGTTGAACTCATTCAGTGTTTGCTCATCATGAGCCAATATTTGCAAAGCACAAACAATCCTCATCAGACTTGGATGATTGTGGGATCCTGCGTGAGGATCGCACAGGGCTTGGGCCTTCACCTTCCGGAGACTGCGTTGGAACTTTCAAGTGAGCCCGAGAGAGACTTGGTCAGACGAATATGGCATGGGTGCATTCTCATGGATCGGTGAGTCCGCAACCTCACCTGTTATGAATTTATCCAGCTTATACCACCGTCCAGGATGATTGCCATCACGCATGGTCGACCAGCAATGATCTCAGATCATCTGGCATCGACTGTAGTTCTTCCTCCGATACCAGACGGAGACGCCCAAGGCGGAAACACCGTTGAGCTGCATCGTCTCAGGTATCAGGGCTTCTTCGTGAAGTCGCTAGAATTGTACGAGGTCATCAACCAAGCGGTTCTTGCTTTCTACACCACTTCACCTAGATTAAAGTCACCCACATCACCCAGTCATCTAGGCCAGCATTCTCAAGAACGACATGAACTTGATCTAGGTGTTGCCTTGCAGCTGGATCAGCGCCTCACGAAGTGGGAAAAGAACACACCGTCGTTTCTGGCCATGGCTGAGCCAGAGACCCAGTTAGATGAGGTCTTTCGTAGACAGGCTGTCATTCTTCGGATACGGTAAGTCTCCAGGCTTGGGAGTAAGGGCTCATTCCTGACACATAACCAGACTTCTTCATGCTCGAATGTTACTGCTGAGACCAATGCTCACACGCTTCTGTTTGTCTCAATGCCCCGACTCAACACAAGCCCACGACGACCTCTCGTCTCGCGTCATGCAGCAGTGCGCTATGGTCTGCGTCGAGGCAGCGCAAAGCCTCATCTCAGTCATTGTCCAATTCCAACGACACGATGGCACGCTCGGTCTTCTTCCCGCTTGGTGGTATCGGGTGTTCTACATCTACACAGCCGCCACTGTTCTCATTGCAGCTAGACTACGCCCAACGGTCTTCTCTTCACTCGACATTTCCAAATCCTGGAATCAGGCCATGGCTCTTCTACACGATCACGAAAGCCTCGGACCTTCACCCAAGAGATGTGCTGCGGCACTCCAGATTTTATCGACCAAGATGTTTCAGGAGCAACCGCAAACAACAACAATCACCAACTCTGAAACCAATCCAGCCATGCCAGCTGTTCCCAGCGAACAAGAGACCTTCGACATGCCATTCACGTACATGGCACAAGACGCAGCATTTGACATGGATGCAATATCATTTGATGTCAATGACTTCTCCTGGCTAAATAGTATGCCAGGAAGTCTCTGAAAGATGCTATCATGCATCTTAATGTATATAACAACATTCATTCATCGCAGAGATACCCGTCCAATGATTCAGCCTGCTCAAACTCAACCCTTCTGCAGCGGTGACTGGCGAGGTTCTATTCAAACACCATCTTGTTCTTCACACCACCCAGCTTGCTTATCCTGACCTCAACGACATCGCCATCGTTCAGATACTTGGGTGGCTTCATACCCATAGCAACCCCCGACGGCGTTCCCGTGAGGATCACGGTTCCGGCCGTTAACGTCGTACCCTGGCTGCAGAAGCTGATAATCTCCTCGACGCCGAAGAGCAGGTCGCCTGTGCTCTCATGTTGTCTTTCTTCGCCGTTGACAAATGTCTGCAGCAGAAGGTCGCTTGCGTTACCAACAACCGCCGGAGAGACGAGCATCGGGCTCAGCGGGGCGAACTTGTCGAAACCCTTGCTGAAGCACCACTGGGGTACACCGCCGGCCTTGGCGGGGTCTCTTTGCCACGCCCTTGCTGAAACATCATTTGAGGTGAGGTAGCCGGCGACGTACTCGAGAGCCTTTTCTTTGGGGACGTTCTTGGCGTCCTTTCCGATCACAAAGGCCTTGTATCATCATCAGCTTAAGTTTCGATGAGCGAGGGAAAATTTCTTACCAACTCGCCTTCGTAGTCCACCGTGCCGTCCTGAGCGACCTTTGGAATCGGGACATCCTCATTCCAGGCGGCGACAGAGGTCGCCGGCTTGATGAAAACGGACGGGTATGGTGGCGGTGTACGGCCGCCCTCCTTGACTGTCGACTGTTAGCCTGTCACCGTGATCATTGTGCCGACAAGGGATGTAACCTACTGTGCTTGACGTAGTTCAGACCAATACACCGAACAATCGGAACATCCTTCGGTGTCAGGAGGGGTCGCAGGGCCTTGACGTGCACGCGTTCGCCCTTGGTCAGGGTTGAGACGGGACTTGCGCCATCGAAGACCACGGCCCACAAGTCATTCTTGTCCAGTCGCTCCGTCAGTTCCGTCTCATTCTGGATGTCAGGCTCGCCAAAATGCTCGACATCGTTATCATCCACGAAGCGGACAAGACGGTTCCAAGACATGATGGGCAGATGTGTGGCAGTAAATAGCTGTTTGTTTCTATTTTAGCAACAACGATGCCGTTTCGCCGCAGTTCTTGGACAATTCTCTCTTTAAAGCGCGTTTCTGAGATGATGCTAATGTTCCCCTCAATGGTCCCTTACTGGGGCATTTGTAAGTTGAGCCAATCATAGTTGGTTCCGGTGGTTGTGGTCGGGGAATTGTGCGACGCGTCGGAACTCGGAATGAGGCCAGCTGCATGCGCCGGACCCGTCCCGGGTGGCGCCGTTCCGCACCTTTACTGCGGGCAAGGGGGTCAGCAATCCGGGGATAATGGGGAAACGCTCCTTGATAACCTCCGTCGATGGTCCCTCGAGCATCCAACTTCATCTCTTGAAATGCGCCTTTTCGATCAAGCCCTTCAAGCTACATTTTCACCATCTGCAATCTCCAAACCGCATTCACTTCGTCACAACCGCAATCAACTCTGAAGCACTTGCATACCCCGAACGCCACCATGGACTCCCCTCACGAGGACGACCATTCGGCCAAGGCCATGACCGACTACCTGCAGCAGCTCCCAGCCCAACACCTCGAGCCACTATGGTCCCAGATGAACGTGATGGTGCCACCAACGCCACAGCCGGTCGCACGGCCACACATCTGGAAGTACGCCGACAACCTCCCTCTCCTCCACAAGGCCGCCGAGATGGTGGGCGAGAAGCAGGCTGAGAGGAGAGTTCTGATGCTGGTCAACCCTACCATGCGTATGTTTGATATCACCCACAACGTGACCATTGAGGCTTACACATCGTAGAATCACCTTACACCACTGACACCATCTACGGTGGTCTTCAAATCGTCAATCCTGGAGAAACCGCACCAGCCCACCGACACATTGCATTCGCCCTCAGATTCATCATTGATGGAGAGGGCTTCACTGCCGTCGAGGGAAGGAAGATGCCTCTTAGGAGAGGTGATGTCGTCGTCACGCCCGTCTGGCATTGGCACGACCACGGCAACGAGAGTGATGCCCCCGTCATCTGGCTGGACGCTCTCAACCTTCCACTATTCAGATTCACTCCCGTTCACTTCGCGGAACAGTATCACGAGAGCCGTTACCCTAGCGTGTAAGGACGTTCCCACAAGCTTTATGAATTTGTACTAACATCTAATAGTTTGACTGAAGACTGCGAATGGAGGCATCCATGGGACAAGGTCGAGGTCGAGCTCAAGGCCCAAGAGGGTCCTCACGCCGTCTACCACTACACCAGCAACGGAAAGCCACTATCCCCCATTCTCGGCGCCCAAGCTGAGCGCATCGATGGCCACCACACGACGAAAGAGGTGCGCGAGCAGGCCTCGTTCCTCTACCACTGCTACGAGGGCCAAGGACAGACCATTGTTGAGCCGCCATCAGGTCCCCGGGTCATCTTCAAGTGGTCTTCGAGGGATACGTTCGCCGTGCCTGCGTGGTCCAAGATCCAACACATCAACGACCTTTCCACAACGGCGTACCTGGTTGCTGTGAGTGATAGGCCGCTGTTGAGTAGTATTGGCTTGATCAAGCCGGAACCTTCGGTGTAATGTAAAGGAGCGAGCGCAGGCTCTGGTGAGATCAGGTGGGGTCATACGAAACACATGAGTTAGTCGAGTTCATCAAGCGAATGTTCAACCTAGATTGTTCAATAACAAGGAAGTCACTTTAGTCACTGATCGATTGTGCTTTAAAACCACGTGAATATTGCGAGAACATATTGCGACGCGTTATCCTCGTGTTCAAGATTGGATTGCTTGGCTACCCGTCAAAGGCCAAAGCCTTTCTGGCATGAACACACCAACAAAATGTACACATAACACTATAATATCCGACCATCCGAGATTCAACTGCGTAATGTCGGACAGTTCGCTCTTTATGTCCGACGACACCAACACGAATACAGAGAGACTCTGTCCTCCTGAGCCCACTCTGAGTTTTGAGATGCACGTTCCGTCTGATTAATCGCTATCCATCGAAGAAGTCCCGTTTCAGCTGATATTTGCTCCTGTAGTGCAAGAGAGGTACATACTCAAGGATGCATTCATTGTACCGGATCCCTTACTGGTAATCTAGCTGGAGCCTCTCACTGCCGTAATGAAGGGATCGAAAGTCCCACCCATTCATTCAGAATATTACCATCATGGAGAACTAAATATCAATGCTCCCCGCTTCATCCGGTAGATAATATTGCGTTTTCATACGGCCAATGCTCCATCTCAAATTCCCACGTGAGATAGAGTTTCCATCCGCACATAAGGGCCAATCACTCGTATCCATCGGAAAAGGAGGTTCGAGTAGTCTTCCAATCCCGTTAATACAGATTCCTTGGTCTTACGAGCCACCTGTTTCAAGGGAACCTTGCTTACCGTCAATACCCTGCAACTCGTTCATCTTCGTGCATACGAAGCATGGGCCATGCCCGTTGGGTATTGCTCTTCTGGCGCATCTTGGGATGAGCTTCCCGCTCTACCGCTAGTAGGGCGTGAGTTTCGCTCCCAGCCCCCGTAGCCAGTGAGCATCTGGTAGTCCCTATTCCACAACATTCATCTCGTCCGTGGTCTCCGCATCTGCATGACGTTAACCGCGATGCTACGTTCGTCACCCGGCCGCACTCGTCAAATGGCGCTAAGGGACATATCGACGCCCTAGACCTCATGGCGGACAGGAGCGCGCAAGTCATCGCCGTGGCCATTCTGTTCCTGGTTTTGACGTGGCTTGCGGTCGGCCTGCGGATTTACTGCCGGACGTCCCTGGTTCGGTGCATTGGTAATGATGATAAGGTGATGGGAATACTCTTGGTATGTGTTGACCGCATGGCTGACAGACGTATTCAAGCTAAGAGATCCCCTTGTAATAGGTACTGTTCACGGTCTATCTAGGTTTACAGGTTTACGGCGGCACGCGTGGGATAGGTCTTCTCGATGTGGACTTGACCCCCCAGAAGAAACTAGAATCACTCAAAGTCAGTTCCAATATTCGTCAATCAGAACCTCTTCAATCAGAACCGTACTGACACCTATGTCTCCCAGTTGTGGTGGATACTGGAACTCCTCAACGTCTGCTCAACCTGCTTGCTCAAAATTTCCGTCGGCTACTTCCTCCTGCGAGTCGCAATAGAACGGGCGCACATCTTGACGATATGGCTCCTAATCGCCGGAACAGTAGTCTTCGGGACGACGTACCTCCTCATGGTCGCATTCCAGTGTCGCCCCGTCCCCACGTACTGGGAGCAAGGGCCGCGCACGCCCGAAAAGTGCTGGCCGCAGCAGGTCATCCTCATCATGACCATCGCCGCAACGGTGATCAACACGAGCGCGGACTTCATCTTCGGCACGCTCCCGTGGTTCATCGTCCGATCCATGAACCTGCCGCTGAGGACCAAGATTTTGGTCGTCGGTATACTTGGTCTTGCCGCGATGTAAGGCAGAACTTCTCCCTAAAGCAGTGACTCTAAGATACGCAAGGTTCAAGGCTGATGTTGGTGGTTGTGTAGCGGGAGCACGGCTACGGTCGTACGGGCGTTTTATATACCGACCTTACTCGATGGTGAAAACTTCTTGTGTACGGCAACGGCCCCATCACACACACAGTAACATGTCAGACTAACCAAGGTTCTTGCGTACAGATGAGACCACCAACTTCGCAATCTGGAGCACCGTCGAGCCCGGCGTCGGCATCATCGCCGCCTCCATCGCCACCCTCCGGCCCCTCTACAAACTCGTAGCGACCAAAGTCCGCCGCACCAACTCCAGCGGCTTCCGGAACGACCAATGGCGCCAGCGCCAACAACCCCGGCGCAACGAGACCAGCCGCCAGGTCCGCGCGGCGCATAACCTCGACCTCGAGAATCCACCACGAACTGATACGGACCTCACATCCCCCCACGGCATCTTCGAGGTCCACCCGCCGCCGCTGCCACCGATAAGCAAGAACACCAACTCAACACTGAAATCAAGAACGACGACAGACGGAGGGGACCCTAAAAGCCACAGCACGCGCCATACGTTGACCCTGATGGAGTTCCCCTCGGCTTTGCGGTTGAGCGATGACTTCCGCCGGACGATGCAGCGGCCTCCCGAGGAGTGGCTTGCAATTCTAAGGGTTTGTGTTTCCAATTATACACCACCCATTCTGGTTTGTCCTTCTTGCTTTGTCCAGAGAGACTGACACAGATTCGGGAAAAGGCCGAGGAGGGTGCACACCAAAAGGCCGAGGCAGAAGAGGGCGACGAGCAGGAAGACAGCGACGACGAGGAAACCGAGTCTCCACCGACTGTCTTGTCACCACCTCCGCCGCTGCGGAAGTCAAGCTAGCAGCACAGAGCACAATTCTCGAAACTTTCGAAACCAATTCCACACCACATTGCGCTGATAAGGGAAGATGGTAGCAAACGTCAGTGGGTCGATGCGTGACACGAGGGAAAGGGAGCCGGTGATCCTCCACTGTGTACCTATCAAACAACAGAGAGCCAAGAGCGCTCGAGCAGGAAGGCAAAACTTTATACCCAGGATAGAATCAGTTATTTTATCAGTAAACTTGCCATCGCTTTTTGAAGGCGATGCTACATCGCGTTCACAGCACTTGTGTGGGGTCACGTCATCTCTGTGCCTATCGATGTAACCCTCCGGAGAAAAGAGCGAAGGTCTCTAGGTTAGGGAACCCAGAAAGACGGGCTGAATATTACAGGGGAAATTATTAACGACGGCTACAATGCGGATTCCAAGTTCGGTAGAAATATATCTTCATAGCAAAGTGCGCTTCTCTTGGCTTCATCACGTCAGCTCTCGTGTCAAAATATCTCATACAAGCTACGACAGAGTAACTCTTAGATAGATATCACCTGACCGTCCTATGCCAGCGCGGCTATATTTCCCGGCGTATCGAGTCACTTCAGTCGAGGACGATAGTCCCTAGTGAAGACCACCATAATAATCGCAGGTAGAGACAATACTTGAAATAATAATCTACTACGAAAGAGGAGATAGTCTTGATAACGAAGGTAAGGAAGATGAAGACGATGGCGATAACAGTAACGGAAAGGGTCTCCTCAAACAACCCCCTGGAGTAGGTGATTGTCGCCGGCGGCGAGTACCCGGAATCCAAGCCGAATTTACCGAAACGGGGCCGGATACAGCATCGGAGCTGGATCCCCGGGTGGATCCACATTACCGGGAGTAGTCTGCACGAAACGACGACGGAAAGAACTGAACATGTAAATGCCTCGAATTCCTCAAGGCCGAGGAAATCTGCGAGAAAGATCGTATCGCTTCTACAGATAGATTCTTCTTGTTTTACCTAAGCGACAGTCGCCCTTTGCTCAAAACTCCCGCAATCGTGCCTGCCACATGGGGTATCTATGCCAGCAATAACCATCCTCCGCCCTACCTAGATCTTTCTCCCGTCGTGATGTACATCACGCAATATCTCTCGTCTGTAAGATCTTGCTTAGTTCCTTCAACTTCACGGGCTTCGTCAGGAATAAATCGATCCCACTCGCAAATGCCTCTTCCTGGGCGCTCGCTGATGCCAAGCCCGTTAGAGCAAACACTTGGCACCTCGGCATATTCTTCCTCGTCTCGAACACACGAATCTCACGAGTAGCTTCAAAGCCGTCCATAACGGGCATAGATATGTCCATGAATATGCACTTGTATCGCCCTTCGCCCTTCCTGAAAGCTTCGACGGCCTGTTTCCCATCCATTGCTGTCGTGTACTTGTGACCCAATTTCTTCATATACTCGGACAGGATCCTCAAATTGATCGCGTTGTCGTCGACGAGAAGGAACAAGTCTGGATCGCCATCACTCTCGTTAGGTGACTGACTGGGTTCCGGGTTGCCAGGTGTCGGCGTCGATGACCTGGGACCTGGACGCTCTGGCAACGTCATGGTTCTGTCCTCCTCAGTTTCTGCCTGTCTTATCGTATCCGTTGAATCTGTTGCTGCTATGTCTGCAGCTCCGAAGTATTCCGTCTTGTCGGGAGCGGCCTCCGTGCTCATTGCTGATGTTGATCGAACGCCCAGCGAGTCTAGCCTAGATGACCCATCAAGATGTCCTGGTTCGGCACTGGCCAACGATAACACCGTAGGAGTCCTGATGACGGAGGCTTGCAGTTTTGTCCATCTCCTGAAGCTCAGCAGCAAAATGCGAGCAAGCTTCCTCGGCCCAATGCTGTGATGTTGTTAGTCTGAAACCGGTACGTCGGGCACAACAAAACTCACGGCTGAGATACGAATTCGAACACGACTCGCCGGCCTGTGAACCGAGGAGAGGTCGCCAATTGTCTCGCAATCAATGCATTGCGACATACGACGACAACGGGGGTGGATACGCCATGGTGTCTCCGCTCGTAAAGTAGACGGTCAAGATTTCGCTCCGTAGCCAGAATAAGATCGGGAAGCAGTTTATCAAGAGAAGACTCGCCGATGACGTGCATCTGCAGCCACTCGTGACACAATCCTTCGAGTAGGGCGTGTTCACTTGACACGTTTGCCGAAAGCTCGTCCTCAATCTTGGTGCCGATTCCGGTTGGAAATCCAAGAAGACGCACTCGTAGCCCTTTCAATTCGCTCACTTGGGCGCGGAATTTGTCGAAGTTTACCGTTTTCGGGATGCTTGTCTTGGGCGATGGCGGTGAGGCCTGCTGCAGCGGCAACTTGACAGTAACTTTGGTGCCTCGATTGACCTTGCTCTGTACCTGGATCGACCCTCCCAAGCGAGTAACCACCTCCTTCACGAGACTTAAACCGACACCCGTGCCTGCCGAAAGGGTGTCTTCTTGATGAAAGGGAGCATACAGATGATAGCGTAAGTAATCTTCGGACATGCCTTTCCCAGAGTCAACGACCACAATATGGATTTCTCGTGACCCTGGTATCGAAGACTCCACTTGGAGAACGTTAACATTAATAAAGCCCCGAGTGGTGTATTTGAGTGAATTTCCGAGAATGTTCAGGATGATCTGGACCAGTTAGTTATTCAATCTTTCGTGGAGCACAGAGGGAACAACGGCTTACCCTCCTGAGAGCACCGGGCTGGGTGTTAAAGCGCCAGGAGGCGGCTGGATTCACATCGTACGTCACTGACACTTCACCGACCAGAATCTGAGAGTCGCCTCCTTTATTGCTCTCTGAAGACATGTTCTCGAGAGCTTGCATGCTGTCTAGCCTATGCAGAGCGTCGATATCGGCATGTTCTGATGGTCGGTTCCCAGTCAGTCGGGAAACGGCGAGACGTTGGAAGCTGAAGCCAGCGCAAACACTCTCGATGACCTCCTCAGCGAGCACGTCGATGTTTACGTTGCGGCTGAGAGACATCATGCCAGCTTCTATAGTGTGGTTTTTGTCAGAGGTGCGAAGCCCCCGATCCTCCGTACCGGCATTACTGTTCCGTCGCCCAACCGTCGGTCTCAGGAAGTTCCCAAGCTTGCTATAGTCGAGGAGATGATCCATGGTATCCAGCAGGGTCTTTCCGCACGTCTCCACAGAGTGCAGTACGTCTCCTTGAAAGGCGTCAAGAATTGTGTCTTGCATCAACTCCGCGCCAAGAAGAATACCGTGTAAAGGCGAGCGAAGCTCGTGCGACAGGGAGCTGAGCAAGTCCGACTTCGCCTTATCCACCATTCGAGCATTGTGCTTTGCGACTTCTGACATGATGACAGTTCCAAAGGCTCGCAAGTAGCTGAGCTCGCCCTCGATAGTAAGAACGCGATTAGCGGTCTTCGTGTACACAAAACCGCCCGAATACCACCGTTGCTTCTGAGCGTCCCAGAGAGGGACGAGGGCAACGCTACGAGCGCCAGAGAAAAGGGTCTTGAGCATTTTCCCTTCGTTCTGACGCGAAAGCAGCTTCTTGTTCCGTTTGCGGGTTCGATCAGACAGTTGCGCCGAGGATAGCTCCTCCTCGGCTACTGGTGAAATCGGTGTCGCTGCGTCCTCCTCCGAAAAGTCGGATGACTGCAGAGACCCATTCTCGTCGAAAGCAAAGACTCGGCCAGTAGGATATCGACGTAGCAGTTTTGTGAGGAAACGCTCTGAAAAGTGGCGCTGATCCCTGGAGGTTATCTGCCGATCGATGCTAGACGTCAATGAGTTGGAGTGGCCGAGTATACGGCAAGGAACATCCACCACATTGGTAAGGCTGGCCTGTCTTGAAGGGTGTCTACTATTGCGCTCATCACTACTTGAAGAAGAACTGAAGCTTCCGGAAGATGTTGTTTTGGTGGCCAACCCGGCAAATGAGCCAATTGCAGCGTCCAGGAATAGCGCACCTTCGACCTCAATACTTTCACGAATAATGTTCGCGGCCTTGGAGAAGATGTATGTGACGCCTTCCTCGTGGCTGTTTTGGCTCGTCTTATCCGTCATTGACAGTGTCTTATCGACCGAAAGATCCGAAGATGATGACGGGTGACGATTGCCTCGGTGCTGTGACAGGGAGGGGGACTGCGTCGGGCTTGGAGTCGGGGGTGTGATGGAGTCAGGTGTAGATTCGTCATCGTGGGCGTTGCTTTCCTCTTCCTTTCTCTGGAGCCGCTGCTGATGCAGGTTTAGGGCACCTTCGATAGATTGATCGTGGGGTTGAGATTGAGGCCCTAGCTTTGACATGGTGGATTTGCCTTCGACAAAGCTTCCGATGCCACGAAGCATCCTGACTGCCCTATGATGCCTCTGGACGGTACGCTTGTAATCCAGGTGGTCCGTCACCATTCTTGACAAACCCCTCAGAAGCTGAGTCGAGTTGGCGCCCAGCTCCTGTCGTGGCTCGTCCGACCATACAGAGAAGACGCCAATGCTGACACCTCTGCGCGACTTAATGGGCACTCCAGCATAGAAGCGAGGGTGCGGCCACTCCCTGTAATGAGCCTTTTCTGATGACCTGGGGTCATTGGCGAGATCGGATATGACGGACACAGGCAGGGCGTCGTCGGCAGGTGCCTTACGTTCTGCGGCGCGGGGTGCGACGAGTACGGATTCGCATAAGCCGTGGGCGCGAGGGAGAGCGGTCCCGCAAAGCCATAGCTTCTCTCCAGCATCGGGGTCTGGCGTCGCATTTGGGGCCAAAAGTAGATTAGGAGTGGCTTCGGCGACAACGTATTGGCACTTGCTATCGAAGAGAGAAATCAAGGCGCGAGAGGCTCCCATGCGTAATGCGCCCAGCTGGGCGAAGGCAGTAAGGGAGGCATCAGAAGAAGCTCGTAGCTCGGACGGAGGGATGAGATTGGCAGGGTCGTTCTTGCGCGTAGCGGCAATGAGGGTGGTATCGTATCTGCGGCAACATCAGTATAGCGCTCACAAAGCAAAGCATGAGGTTGTTGTTGAGTGCTGACCTGAAGGTTTCGCGCTCGCGGGCAGACTCGATTGAGGCTTTGGAGGATTTGCCACCGACCATGGTTGGAGACGGTGATTGGACCCTCCCTCTTGGAGCCTCAAGTCAGCAAGGGCGTGGGACCGATGCAGGATGATGAAATGGTCGAGACAGTAGCAGATTGTTTGACGCGCGGGATGCAGACGACGGGCGGCAGCGTGTTGTCGGTCAGCGTGAGGTATGTGATGTGGTGGCGTGGTCTGGATCGCGGGGTGTGCTTCAGGCGAGGTCGAGAACGAGGAGTCGGAGGGGAGGGGGAGGGGAGGCTTCGCGGCAAACAATCGCGATGGCGGGTCGGAAAATTGGAGATTCGGATGGCAAATTGAAAAATGGCATGGGAGCCGGTCTTGGGTGTGCCGTGTCGTCGCTGGTGCGGTGGCCGATGGTTGATGGGCGATGGACAATCCGATATGGCCAGGTCTAGACCGTCTGCTGGGAATGCCGGGTGGTACCCTGTCGCGACCTTCAGCTGGCCTTTCCTTTGGGGTGATAGCCTTCCAAAAAGCCCGCGACAGGCTGGGGAATTGCGATGGAAATGTTGGAGACACAGGCTGAGAGTTTGGGCGTGCTGAGAGGCTCGGAAAACCTGTGAGCAGGGCGAGATACAGGACGACACAAGGCCACACACACAGGACGGCGGGGGCGAAAAAGGTTGGTTTGGCAGCTTTCGCATTAATTATCGGACGGTTTTTTGGTTTTTTGGCGACAAGTCAGAAAGACAGTGGGCCATTTCCGATCTTTCACCCTCGACAATGACGATCGAGATTAAGCAAAATGCATCCAATTGCTGGCTGCACCGATTGCTGAAGCTGGAAGTGGAGCAGGTGAGCAGCAGCTTCCCATTCCTGCTGCTTGGGAGAGAGCAGGCAGGGCAGGCACGCAGGGAAAGCAGCTGCCCCCAGTACGTACCTGACCCATTCCAGCACCGTGCGGATGAAAGTGGCAAATTCTGTCAAGCCATCAGGAAGTTGCGATTTGGGGGGGGCAGATTTCCGTCACTCAGGCCCTGAGAATTCGATTTCGCCTGACGGAAACAGCGCTCCCGCACAGTGCACTCTCAACGTGCCAGCTTCTTGCTTGGGAAATCCCTACCAGAGGAAGGCGGTCTGTCTGTTGCTTCCTGCCGCTTGCGTCATAATTTGGTCAGAAACCCGTCATCCCGAAACCGTCCACCTGCTCAAATCAGACCCTTTGTCATCCGACGACTCGCCGCAAAGGGAACCTATCCATCGTGACGCGATGCGGCTCGGCTTCATCCACCACGCTTGTGCGGGTGGTGCAGACAACGACCTCACGATAGGCTTCAGATCCAGGTGCCGTTGCGACCGGCTCGCCAGTGGTGGAATGCACTCCGCAGACCGCCACCAACCACCAACCAGCGAGATCCCGGTCCCTCCTCTGATGGACCTGGGTCGGGGTTCGGGCCTGGGTCTTCCATCGACCGTTCCAGACCGCTGCTGTATGCAAAATGTCGCTCAAATGTAACCTCGGATCTGCTCTGCCCGTGGGATTCATCTGGCACGTGGTTTGCTCCCCATGTTGGAAAAACCACCGTCTAATTCAGTTACAGCCAGGTCAAATACACAACCTACTGCTACGAAAAGGCTGTCATGGGCATCTGCAGATCTGTTGTCCGAATGAGGGACGGGGTTTGGAGGACGGGGTTCACCGTGGCGACAACGATTGGGACAATTGAAAGGACAACGACGACGACGAAGACACAACAACAACAACACCAACGACACCGCGGATAGAAATGATCGATGCTCCAACGACAATCACGTGTACCCGAATTCATGCGCAGCAATTGACATTCCTATGCTTGCTAAGCATACTCGAAATTTCGGCCGCTGGTTTCAAGGTTTTCTTTTCTTCGAGGCGGAGGCAGGCAGAAGCGTTTGATAAAGGTGGCAAGTGACGAAGCGGCTGTTGCACCTCATCATCGGGCCTTCCGACGGCAGTGGCTATGCCAAAGTTTCGGCGCGAGACCGCCGTCGACCTGCTGCTCAGGGCACCTCGACACGTCAACAACGCGGGAGCCGTTGGCGGGGTCGGCGTCCGGGGGCGGGAGATCGCCGGACACTGACACTCGAAGGATCGGGTCCGAAAGACCATGTTGTTGCCCGAAAACAAATGCCAAGGTGGCGCTTGTCAAAGTGCGCCCATGATCTGGCAGCGTAACCAAACTCACTTTTGTGAAAATGGCGCAACTTCACGCGACGCAGTGGAGAAATCTGTGTGATCGGCAGGAGCACAGATGCCAGATCGTCGGAAGTTTTCTGCTGGAGGTTTCGAACTGGCACCGATCCTCCAAGATGCTTGGCTGCCAATCCACGGCAAGACATTCACTGCCCTTTGCCAGAGAAAGGAGACATTGTCGATCGCGTCAACAAACGGCGTCGGCGTTGGTCTTGGTTATCTTGACAACGGGAGGCAATTCGCAACGTGCATGCGGATACCCAGAGGTGACCGCGTACCCGAGAGACTACTCGAAATCAATGACGACGGCGCGGAACATGCCGTTCGACGAGCTCGAGGCGAACGCGGCTCGAAGACCTCGACGCGTCACTATCGCAGACCAAAAATAGTCGTCCGATCAAACCTCGACTGGTCATGGTCGACGTGAGGGGCAAACGACAATACCCTCAAAAGCTCAGCCACAGCGATGATGTCAATCTACCTCCATTAGCATTCGGTCCCGAGTATCTCAATGTGAGCCGAGCCTTTCGGCGGATGAATCTTACTCGAATGCCAACATCTTCAGATGATGTATCGCGGCTTCTTCCGCCGTCGCACGGCTTTTTCGCCTCCGGGATGAACGGACGAATCCGGCTGATGCAGCGGACGGGACGGGATCCACCCCCGGCCGTTGGGCGGAGCTCTCTCGGCATGCCTCATGTCGGTCCGTTCTCTTGGGGGGGGGGGGGGGGGGGGGGGCTCCTCTTGGCGGGACGGCGCCGGCGCTGCTTCGACGCGACGATCAGAAGACCGTCTCCAAATCTTGTCTGGGACCCTTTGCCAATCTCTTCGCCACGCATCTTGTGCGATTGGTGAGCCTCTAACGCGCGGCCTGGTTTTGTCGATCAGGCACTGACTCAAACTGCGGTGAATCACAGTCAACATAGTGTTTGAACTGGAGGGGAGAAGCAAAATACGGCACGGCTAAAAACGAGCTGAGAATCGTCCTAGGTATCGTCAACTTTCTTCCGCGAGACCCTTATTTCTCGCCAATCCTCCCGCGGTGCTTCATCCCTTTCGACTGCATTAGACGGCGCTCGGATCGCGGCTGCATGGATCGCAAGCTGTGAAGAGATAAGGAAGCACGTCGGAGCTGGCATCGCCTTGCAGTCTGATCTGCATATTCGGACGCAGCCGTTCACAGCTGTGATGATCTTCACCACGACCATGTCATCTCGGCGGGACTGCATCGTCTGGTTCCGCGGTCCGAAAAGACGCATGAGTCGCGATGTGCTCGGGATCCTTCGTGCCCCCTACTCATCCCACACCAAACAGCGAGCCAGCGAATAGACATTTCGAGACAGCGACTGGTTGATTGACCGGCTGCGTGCACGCTTGTTTTTCCGTGTGTCACAGTCGCACTTGACGACGATCGGTTGCTGTTGGTCCAACAGGCCCTGAGGGGTTTTCTGGACTGCCTTTCCCCTCATTGTCTGACTCCGGGCCTTAATACAACTCAAACAGGTTGAGACGGAGGCTTATGTACGAGCACAGATGGACCAGTCGCTGAGCGCCAGCCCAAGTGGCCATGGGGCAGGGGCCCGTGCCACGGCTTGGTCCTATGCTGCCTTCTGGACCGTTTTCCACCCCGCGGACGGTCGGCTGACAAGCGTGACATCTCCAGGCGCTGTGTGGTTTCCGCGGGGACTCTGTTGTGCTGTGCTGTGCATGTGCAATGTTGTGCTCGCGCACTTTTTTTCTTCTCCTCTCATCTGCCCAAGAGGCGTTGATGATGAGACGAGGTGGCGCGCTGCTGTCTCACCCAACGATCCTGGCAGCTCGTGGGTATCAAGGCAGCCAACAATTCACACTCGCAAAGGTCTAGGCCTTCGCTGACTGGCTTGCCGCTTTGTTGCAACGATTCCATCCTTCCAATCCCCCACTCCAGTGCGACGCTGTGGTGAGAGATTGAGGACGTGAGGGGGAAGACATGCAGTGGAAGGGCAGGGGGCGTTTTCTGGCGGCCCAGACAGTCGGTAGCGAATCCTTGTGTTGGTGGCACACCGCCGATCTCCCGGTGTCGACGGTTACTGAAGGCTGCGGGTGGAGGGGCTGGCAGTCAGGAGCATCGAGGGACTACCGAGGGCCGGAAATGAATGGCGTCAACCAAGTGTCCCAGTCTGTCTCAATCAAGGCACCAACACCGTCGGCTATGGGATACTATTGACGGTCCCGGGGGCTCGGTTACAGAACAGCTGGGAATGTGACAGAAGAAAATCAATTCACTTTTGAGTCACTGTTGTTGCCACGACAAACATCTCAACTCTGGCTGTTGGGAATGCGCGCGGCCGATGGGGTCCAGAAGAAAGGACGAAGAGCTCAGCTCCAGCCTGCCGCGCGATGAGTCTCGACCGCCCGTTATCGCCAATCAAACGGTCCGCCACCCTTTCGTCTGCTGTACACTGCGGCAAGCCGCGCTTCGAGTCTGGCGTGGTGAGCACTTGGATACCCACTGGTCCAGCTGGGTGCGCCAATGGACGAGCTAAGTCATTCAGCTTGGCTTGATGGCTGGCGTCTGGCCATGGTCTCTGCACATTCCCTTGGTCGAGCTACTCTGATACCAGACTAGACCTGGTAGCTCCAACTTTACGGCGTGCGACCATGTTCAATCAAGAGCGAACCGAAGGACAGAGGAAAAAAAATCACGAACAGCTGGGCATTAAACTCCCAGTTACGAGTCTGCATGAACTTATCAAAGTGCGGGTGGAAAGTGTTTTGTGAGTTCTTGCCTCCCTTCACTGCCCCCCTGGGATGTGCAGGCTTGGTTGCTTGGCTAGGCTATGCCGCGCCCCCCTTTTTCTTCTTCATCAAGTGACCTTGTCCAGTGCTGCTCCCATTGGGGGCTCTTGGCCGAGTTCACCCCGCAGACCTGGTGCTGGCGGAGGAGGGATGATGCTGGACACTTCCGTCAGTGCGGCTCGCTGGGTGCCACGACATACTGCGTAGTACCCGGCTCGTCCACTCGGGTACATTTGTTGGTGCGGCTAGCCGAAGCAGTTAACTGTCCTGCGCACTGCGTGAAGCTGCGTGACCTCTGGCTTGGCGGGGAGACGCGCCAGCCCTACATGTGCTGTGCAGTAACCTTCTTCTGCTGGCAAATGAGTGCGCGGTCATGGACGTGTGGCTAGCAATCCGAACGAGCTCATCATAGCCACTAAGCAATTCGACAACAACACTCAGCAGGTTGGCTGACGCTAGCACCGCGCAAGCACGGAGAAGCCACCACCTCCTCTTTCGGCCTCGCCTCCGTCTCCAGGCTGCTAGACTTTGCACATGGAATGCTTCCTGGGACGAACTGGGGTCTTCGTTGGTCTCACCCCCATGCGCGTGGCGTTCGTCTATCTGAGGTACGTCCCGAGGGAGGGGAGCCTGGGCATAGCCAGGGGACGTGGAGGCAAGTAGTGGGAACGCCTTTTTGCTTGAATGTAGATATATGACCCTCCCCCCCTCATCCCTCAACTTTCGCACCAGTTTCCCAACTCAGAGAGATCTGTATCATTGAACAAGCACCCGTTTCCGGCAACTCGAGTACAATTACCACAGTCGTACTCGCTCTTCACCGGACATCCTCCACCAGTTCCCGTCGTCTCAAGGAACCCAACCATCGAAACACCCAACCACTTATATACCAGCACACAACAACAGCAATCATGCTGTGCATCTTGCCAGACGAGCTCCTGCTCATCACAGGCGCAACCGGCCATATTGGCTTCTGCGTCCTCCTCCACGCTCTGCGTGCAGGCCACACCGTCCGCTGCGCCGTCCGCTCAGAGGCCAAGGCCGCCTTCATCCGCTCTCGCCCTCAAATTCTCGCCCTCAACCTCCCCCGCGCCCGCCTCAACTTCACAATCGTGCCCGACATCACCGCAGATGGCGCATACGACGAGGCCATCCGCGGCGTCTCCTACGTTATCCACTCCGCCTCGCCTCTGGCGACGGCTGACTCCGTCCCGCCGGAGCAGCACCAGGAGTACTTCATCCAGCCCGCCATGCGCGGCACTCTCGGCATGCTCGAGGCCGCGAGGCGAGCAGGCACCGTCCGCCGCGTCGTTATCACCAGCTCCATCGTCGCCCTGACCTCAGTAGCGCAGATGGAGGGCGCCGAGAAGCGTGAGACGGCCGTCCAGCCCACAGAGAGAGCAGGTTTCAAGCCCGAGCCGTACGAGAGCGAGTTCGCCGCCTACGCAGCAAGCAAGGTCGCCGCGCTGCTCGGCGCCGAGGCGTGGCTCGCGCGGGAGAAGCCCAACTTCGACGTCGTGCACTTCCACCCATCCTTCGTCCTCGGCCGCAACGACGTCGCAACGAACACCTCAGAGGCGATCAAGGGCACCAACGCCGTCGTCCTCGCCACGCTCCTCGGCAAGAAGTGGGGCTGCGCCTTCGCCGGCGCGACCGTCCACGTTGACGACGTCGCCCGCGCACACGTCCAGGCCCTACTGCCCACCATCCCTGGCAACAGGAGCTACATCCTCAGCACCAAGGCGCGGTGGAACGACGCCAAGCTCATCGCGAAGCGCAGCTTCCCCGAGGCGGTGCAGCGCAAGCTCATCAGCAGCAGCGGCTCCGTGGGCACCACGCCCATCGAGTTCGACGCGTCCGCCACCGAGGAGATCTTCGGCTTCAAGCTGCAAGGCTTCGAGGAGCAGATCAGGAGCGTGGTGGGGCACTTCCTGGAGCTGCGGTTCCGTCGCCCGGTGGTCGCGACGGTATCCGGCGAACTGAAGGAGAAGGCATCGACTGGTGCATTGAGGTCGGGCATTGTTGCCGCCAATGCATAGGGATTCTAACGGCCGACACACCACACACATTATTATGATTATGAGGGGAGCGTTTTTCTTTTTTTTCGTGGCCGCACGGTTACATGGGACGGATTCGGGATTACGGCGCGTCAAAAGATGATCAATGCAGAAGACAGACCTGCAAAGAATGGGCATGAACATTTTTGGGAGGAGCATTGGAAACCTTGGATACCCAGCGGTAAAATCCGCAACACTTTTTCTAAATTCTTGTACATAGTTTTGGGCATCAATGCCTGCAACAAAAGAGATTGTAAAAAAATCAAAATCAGAGTACAGATTACACTTTTTCATCTCCTTGGTCTGAGTGCATGCGTTCCTCGTCCGCCTCATCCGCCTCACGATAGATACTTCTTTTCTGGAAATTTAGCGTACTTACATACACGCCCTACGAATCTAACCCAAGTGCGTGTCAGCCCCGAGATTAAGCAGAGCGACGGACCCTCCTCCGCATTCCTGCAATCCAATCCTCCTGTTGCCTCCAGCCCAGGCCACGGGTGTTGGTCGGCTAGGCTGGCACGCTGGCTGGTGCTGGCTGGCACCACGGTCGAAATCGTCCGAGTGGCGATATTTGCTTCATCAGCTGAAGAGGAAGAGCGCAGCGCAACACAGGGTCGGCAAGCTCTCCCTGCGTTCAGCCTCAATCTCCGAGGTTCGTTGCCGGGTTTTTGGGAGAGGGGCAGGAGCAGGCATATGCACGTGGGACGCTGGGAAGGCAGGGCGACAGCAGCGGGCACGTTTTGGCTACGGTACCCCGGTCTGTGGTTTGGTCTTGCAGGCAAGACCCTTTAAGAGTTTCTGATCGGATTCGGAACCTGTTCGGGCCAGGAAGTGGCCTCGTTTGCCCGAAGTATTTTGAGAGTGATGCAGAAGGGATGAGGAGGAGGGGGTGTTCCCTGATCTTTTGGGTCGCGAATGTCTTACTGGAGAAACGAGATCTCAAATTTGGCTGGAACGGCTTTTCCGGCGTTGTCTTGGCGGCAGCGCGGCTGAACGACTGGGCAGCTGAGAAGCGGGCATGAAACGGTTCGTCTTCTTCTGGAAGCGGAGGAACTGCGCAGAGCAAGGGATAACCCAACTGGGACCAACCAGGCAACCTGAATGAATGCATGTTCTATTGGAGAGTCAGACCGGCATTTCTCGCGTCCCGCGTGGGAGGGATATGCAGCGCGATGCGCGAACTCGGCCGACGGCTGGAGAACTGCATCGCTGCACCGGGGTAACGATGTCTCCCAGCCAGAACATTGTGCTCGAAGGGAGGCCAGATTGGAAGCAAACGGTCTAGGCTTTTTTCTCGCTCCTCTGCCAATCAAAAGCTGTCATGGACGATGGCCTGGTCCAGACTGGGCTGGCCACGCAGCGAAGAAACCACAGACCGTCCCGACCCTCTGGTTTACCTCGCATGAGCCCTGGCGGTGCTCAGATTTGCGCGCCCTGCGTGACATAAGCGTGGAAGAACACGCACCAGAACACATCCATGGGCCAGGCTAGGCTTATCTCTCGCCCAAAAGGGGTCCTCCTCCACGTTTTCTTCCTGCTTGGACGTTGGGCTGAAAGGGGGCACGCTGCACGGATTGGGGGAACGCCTTGATGACGGGAGATTTTAAGCGAGGGGGAGGGCTGAAGGAGGAGAGAAATCTGAGCGTACGGCAGTTGGGATTGAGATCTTTTGGGTACCTTATCCGATGAACCAACGGGTCGTTCAAGATGCTTACGAGAGATCAGGGGGATTGCTTATGTTTCCTACGATGGTAGGATGAGATGGGGTTTGATCAGCAGAGTTGGACAGGCACCCGCGAAAGAAAAGAGATCCTTGGCGCATCCTTCGACCCACAACCGAATCATTATGTCGTCGGAGGTGATGCCCGTTGCCTAACGGCTCTCCGCCTCTTACGGCTTCGTGGGAGCCCCAAGAAACGGTTCCTGACATTACTCAACGACTCACGACACATCTCTCAAAGAGGCAAAAAAGGGGCGACGCCTCTCAAGCCACGCGCCGACGATATCAAACTCTCTCGTCAGCACCAAGCGCTCCTCTCCTCACAAACGCCAACGCTTGCCTGGAAATGGCATCGTCCGACCGCCAAGAACGACTCATGTCTCCTCCTCCGCGCCGCTGCTCGGCTTCTTCCGGAAAGGTACCTCAGCCCAAAGGCGACTTGGACATCCTCATCGACAGAGACAACCGCGAAGATTGGCATGGCATCGTCCTGCGCGCCCGGAAGCACATGCGCTGCGTCCCCCACCATCCGGACAGATACGCGCAGGTTGAGTACGACCCATCCTGCCCGGAGGGCGTGAACCTACCCACCGGCGACAGCAACACCACGGGGCATACAGAGAAGGGGCCTCCTCCGTCGGCGGACGGAGAGGTGGACACGCTACTACCGCCGCCGCCGCCGCCCACATTCCACCTCTTCGCCCACCTCCCCAAGGAGCTGCGCGACAAGATCCTGCTCGCGAGCGTGCCCCCCGTGAGAATCGAGGCGTTCGTCAGGGTGGACTTTGAATGGAACCACGGGCCGCAGGCGCGCTTCTCTCAAAACACGATCAGGGCCTGGCGCGACCTGGTGCTGTACGCCGTCAGCGCGGAGACGCGGCGGCTGGCGTGCGCTGCGTACGGGGTGCCTGACCCGCTGGGGTTCCCGTTCAGCCCGGCGAGGGACGCGGTGTGGTTGCTCTGGGACGGGGGCACGATGTGGGCTGCGCACAGGTTCTTGAAGGACTGTAGGGAGGCCGGGGCGGTGGTGCAGCGCGAGTCTCGGGAGTGGGTTATGCCGGAGGGGTTGAGGGCCAGGGTCGCGGAGGTTGTGGTGGAGCTGATGTATGGGTTCTTTGACAGTGGGAGGAAGGGCCCGTGGAGATATGTGTTTGGGCTTTTGAAGGAGTTTCCGGGGATGAGGGTGCTGACGGTTGAGATGTGTGATCTGGATGATGGGGGGTTTGAGGGGGTGTATGATGGGGAGAAGGAGGAGGTGTATCGGGTTGATCAGCTGGATTTGTTTGATGAGTTGGAGGGGATGAGTGAAGATGGGGTGGTCCCATTCCCTGGGTTGAGGATGCTGAGGATTAGAGCTGTTCTACCAACACTCAAGCAGACTCAGGGGCGGCTGAGGTTTCGAAAGGTGGGCGGCAGTCATTTCGTGGTGGTAAGGAAGGGATATGTCCCGGTTGCCAGTGGGTGATTGTTTGTTTGTCCACCTCATCTCCTAACATTATTTTATAGTTCTATCGTGCGCTGCCTCCTTGCCTCCTACCAAATCGACAAAACGGACCCGGTTGTTGTGTTTGATACCCCTGACCAGTTTGTTCCATCTTGATAGAACTAAGTACATATGGCAATCTGACGCTCGACCAAGTCCAAAGGTGTAAAAGGAGAGCTTCATCTCATGCAGATGCCGCAAACTATCTTATCTGCATGAAACTTTACGCCGTGAAATTCTCTTTGGTTAACCAATACGTTTCAGTCAGTTCTCGACTCGACAAAAACTGGCTTCGTATTTCTTAAACAAGGGTAATAACCTTGTTCCCAGCTTTTCCGGACCCAACGATGTCCATGGCAATTGTAACATTCTCAGTGCCTCTGATTTCTAACAACCCAATTCTTTTGAACTCATCTTCGGCCTGTCGTGTACGCTCAACCACAATGCATGCAATGAAGCTAACGATTGGATCTCCTCCATGACCGTAGACGATGAAGTCAACCGTCCCATTACCTACAAGACTCTGATCCTCTTGTGTGTCCTGCATATAATTGCAATTTGTCAAAAGTTGAGCCGATATGCCTCTGAGTTCAAGGATAAGCTGTTCGTCTTTGGTTGCGCGGAAGTAAGAGGCGGTGAAAAGGGGGCAGCGCAATTTCAGGTATCCGTGGGCGGCATCGAGAGTTACGTCGACGCCTCTCGACTGAACATCCACGTCGATGATCTCAACGAAAGACTCCATGTTGAACAACGGATTCGGGTTTACCATTCCATCAGTGGATGCCCAAGACCAAGACGGCGCCCTGTAGCTTTCGACTAATTTCGGCGCCGGGAAATGCGCCGACCAGCCAAGTTGATGTAGCAAATCTTTTTGCCAAAGGCCCGCCAGATACCTATCTCCAGTCATCTGTTGAAAGAGTTTTGCAATGCCAGCAACAGCATAAAGACGATCTTCGGGTTTCGTAAGTTTGCACCTTGTATAGTCGTAGATTAAGTCCATCCAGACACCCGAAGCACTGCTCAAATCTCCGGTTTCGAACTTCGCGAACTCTGCTTGAAAAGCCTTCTCAATATCGAATTTTGGTGGAGTGCTGAACATCCCGTCGGGAAATGCTTCGCATCCGTGCGTCTCGGTACACGCCCACATGAGCTGGTCCCTTGTGAAGTACAGCACACGCGGTGCAAGGGACAGTTCCTGAAATACCCAACCACGGTCGTGAAGGCTCCCTTTCTCAAGTCGCGAATCCCAGTATTCAATATCAATGATGAAGTGTTTTTCTAGAGCGCCAGCCGTCAAAGTCGATTCGACGACCCACGGTCCAATTTCCGTAGGATCCCGTCCGACGAACAATCCATCGTCTGGATCAAATGAAGCGGACGCTGCGATATTGCATATTGAGTTGGCGTAAACATCCCGCATCATTGGAGCCTCGGCTTTCCAATCGGCAACACAGTCTTGTATGATGCACAAACTGTCGATCCAAAGGTAGCGCATTCCAAAGTGGCGAACAACACGAATAGCGTCACGAAACGTCAAAGGTAGTTGTTCAATAGGATTGCCAGAGTGGAATGATTCAAGAGTCGACGATTTCAGCAGTATCGTGGGATGAGAGCCCCAACGATAGCTCAGAGTCATGTAAGGTGAAGGATTGCCTGCCTGCAGTTCTCGCCTTGTTTCAATCAGCCTCCATTGGTGGGTGTCTTCTAGTCCTATATCTACAAGGCGGGTGGGCATCCATTGAGGATTCAATCGAGTCAATGTTTTGCATCTTTGGTGATTGTCAAGACACCGCCTAAACCAGGTTAGAGCGAGGTTCAGGCTAGACATTGATGAAGTATGTCTTTCAATCCTACTTGAAGGGATAAGGTTCGGACCGTAAGGATGATCTGTAAATGTCAATATTTGCCTGGTAAACGGTTAAGAGAGGGTATCGAGGGATGACATACCACTTAGTGGAAATAGGTCCCAGAAACATTCGTCCTTGTCCAGAACACCCCCTGAAGCTACCAACGAAAAATGACGCCTTCCTCTGATATTAAATTCTTGCGTTTTGAACGTTGGTCTGCACCATGAGGCCTCATTCAGAGTCTCAAATGCTTTGATACGAGATGATAGTTGAAGGCAAATAATGCATCCGCCTGATAAAGCGTCGCGAAATTCCCCAAAGGTTTGATACTCGATTTCGTCCGTATCTATCTCGTAAGATGTTGCCTGAAGGACCTGCTGACATGTCGAGCATACTTTGGCGAGGGAGAATTCCTCGTAAGACTCCATATTCAGCAGAGTTTTGGAATGCGACCTTTTCTGGTATTAAGGCTTTGAAGTTCCACGTTATAACGATTGTGAAGATGTGAGAGATTGTGCCGATATCCCCGCACATTATCCATCACGTGTTTTCCGAAGTCCATGTTCAGCACTTCTTTAGGCTAGCGAATTAGGATTGCATTTCTAGGGGCGGCAGGCATTAGCTTTGTAGCCAATCAATTTGTGACTATGGGAATTGAGCTCGCACAGCGTGACGGTCCCCGCCACAGTGTTTCTATAAGGCCGAGAGTGTGTCAAAATTCATCTTGGCATTCTTATCTAAGCTGGAAGTTTCTCCCCTGCCCCTGCTTTCTGTATGTTGTCAGGAGACGATGCCAATTTGCTAGCTATGAAGATTCTGCTATTCTTGTTCTACTGTACATTTCTGACCGTTTCTAGCCTCTCAGCCTATTGCTGTGCTGTGAAATTACGCTGCGGAGCATGAGCCGATTCGAGATCACCTGGTGTCCTCGAAGTATGTCACGTTCAGGAAGAAGGCGGGCCCCACAGGGCCAGTTAGTCAGTTTAGCAGCGATCGTAAGGGATCAAAAGTCTCACATTTCCCTGAAGTTAGGGGTAGGCTAGATTTGAATGCTGTTTCCTAGAGACGAGCCTGCACCTACATAAGCTCCCGTAATTCGACTTTAGAAACGACAAGCATCCAACATCTCAGAATCTAGGAATAGGATACGGCCCGCGGAATTTCATTGACTAAAATGGCTTCCGTTTCACTGAGGTCAACAGGTCAACGGTTATGCCGTTGTGCGATCTTTTCAGCCACTGATTGAGCTAAGGTTTCAGCCACGTCTTGGCCTTGTACACCGCAGGAGAGGGTGGTGAGACTACTCGCCCTGACCTAAGCTGCCCTTGTATCAATTTTGAAATGGCAATTGGAAAAAATGCGAATCTATATTGTGTGTTCCTTCCAAACAAATTTTAGCTCGTCATTGTCCACAGCCAAGTTCGGAATCTAGGCACATTTACATCCATGTGGTCTCTATCGCCAATGTAGTCTTTTTATACTATGAATAGTATCTATAGCATTTGCTCCGGGTTCATTGACGTACTACTCGATTCAAATCTGTTCCTGCTTCAAAACCATCTTGACATTGAGTCGGGCATCATGATAATCCCTCAATATTGAACATCACGGCTGAATCTCCAGCGCTATCGCCTCTGTCGCACACAATGAAAGTCAAGTCCTGTTTTCCCAACCCCAGCGCAACATCGAAGCTGAAAACTCCAGATGTTATCTTGTAAGACAATCCAAGCTGCTCTCCTGGCACGCCAGGCTTCATTCGCGGATCGCGCTTGGCGACCACCACGCTCTCCGGCACCGGATTTTTACCTGCTGTAAGTAGCTGTGCCGCATCAAGCTGGAAGCGACGACCGCTTTGGATTGTTTTAGCATGCCATACCTCGGCTTTGGCGTACAAGATATCTACTTACTCTTCTGCAAAGAGATAGTTCACTCGAAGAGCCCGAACTCCAGACTGAGCCGTGATGTTCATGCGGAGAATGGAATATTCGCACGATGGTGCAACAGGACAAAGCACCATCCGGTCTTGGCCGTAGCCCCAGGAGCCATCGAGAGTGACACCGGGGGCCGCTGATGCCGCCTGTCCGGTTGTGAGAATGACACCCGTCTCCAAACCCGCAGGCCCATTGGTAAATGTGCCTACAGCTGACCAGACTTCCACGGGGTCAGCGGCTCGCCGTTTAGTGGGAGCAATAAGCGAAGAGTCGACTGGTGTCAGTCTGTCGTCCTTCACAGCGGCAGCGGTTAATGCGTTCTTGATCACGTTATAGTCCGTTCCCCCGGGTGTGACGACGATGCCAACGACTATTGATGCCAAGCCAAGAAGGCGAATCAGAACTCGCTTCATGATGACAAAAGGGTGAATAAAGTTACAAAGGCGAAAAAATCGTGCATGCATTTAGTCAGAGAAGCGGAAAGCACCTGGTGAAGAAGGCATGATGCTGGCTTATAAACAATCTTGTTGGCGATCAATTTTTTGTTGAGCTGAACTCTGGCAGCTGCAGGTTTTCTTGGCAGATGGTCAGGAATGGCCTCGGATTTTCAGCTGCTGATCAGTCCGCCAGTCAAAAGACTCTACAAGCGCGAAGGTGCATTGGAGCGCTTAGGGAACCCATACAACATACTTGGATACTTGGAGGCGCACCGCGATGCACATCGTCCCATTTTTCTCAGCCTACTTTGGCTCAAGATCGGCGTCTCCCTTAACATGATCATTCCATTCCGGAGGGGCAGAGCTTCCAGTACATAATGAGGTCAAGAGAAAGCCGGGAGGCAAGCCTGCACCTTTTTGGGCGTCCATCCTTTGGCTTGAAGAGCTGGAACAACAGCAGGTATGAGCAGCGCGGGAAAGATGAATAATTAGCAACGTGATTTCATCAACTGATTTTTCTGATTTGGTCGCTGTAAATTACTGAATCCAAGAAGAAAACGGTCTTGCCATTGTGCGATCCTTGCAGCCACTAATCAAGCTAACGTTTCAGCCACAACTTGGCCTTGGATAGAGAGTTGAGACCAATCGCCCCTGGCATGACTTGCTCTTCCATTACTCCCCGACAGGCGGATTGATGTCACCGTAATACGTAAATTGAACCAACGGCAACGGTGACAAAGCTCAGTATCGCAGTCAAACAGGCCTGCGTAACTACCAGATTCAAGTTGATCATGCACCCCTTGGCATCCGAAGCAGCCTCATGCTCGCGATCATCCTATCATTAGTCAAAATCAACCACTGTTACTGCATCTGAAGGGTTTGTGTCAGGATCGAAATGGGAAAGAATTATGACAGCATCGAATGATCGAAAAGGTCTAGAGATATGTATAATTATTTCCCTAGAAATGTTGGCGATATCTCCAAGACCAATGCTTCCTCGCCCCATCAAGCAACGACTCCATGTCCATCATATACTCCTCCATTCCGGTTCCCGAACCAGCTACAAGACCGGCCTTAACACTTTGATAGGCCCATGAGCGTGCTTGGTACTCGTACCCCGCGCCATTCCACTCGCGCGCCGCGATGGCGTATGCCTTGCAAAGGTAAGAGTCCAACCCCTCCTGCTTGTATAGGTTGATTAGCAGCTCGGCCATTGCTGTGGGCTCGGCCGGGGCGATTTCGCGGGTTTCTAGGTACCCTTGTAGTAGGTGAATTTCGTTGATGCGGTCGTCTGATAGTTCTGCGAACTTGGGAGCGGCTTGGCAGTGGCTGCAAGTGCATTCGAAGCCAAGAGTCTCTTTTGCGTAGCGTTGTCGCTCGCGGAGGGTCTGGATAGGGTCGAAGTAGGATATGGTGATCTCCTCGCCAGCGGCAATGTCGCGGACTGCCCACAGCCTGTGTGCAAGCAAGTCCTAGTCCCATTGCGACGCTGCGTTGGAGCGACAGCTGTGGTTGATTTTCTGCCATGCTGTCAGTTCATCAAGATTTTGTGCGACGCGCCTTGAGAACTCACAGATATGTTTGCATGCACCGCAATCATGCCGAGGTCCAATTCGTCTTCCAAACCCGGCCAGTCCTCTGCGGGTCCGCCAGAGACGCCGTAGCCATTCGTCCAGATCTTTTGCTTTAAACCCTTTGCAAAACTGCTAATGTAAAGCTCCTTAACCGTTTGGCGTGTGGTTCTCGGTAGCTTCTCAATAGCCAACGCCTGGAGTGACGTTCGCGCTTCTTCGGACGAGATGTCTTCGACCCAGTTGCGGTCCAGAAATATGATTGGGGCCTCCTTGGTGATGAGGCTGCCTGCGGGTATGTGTCTGGTTGCAAATATACCCCGCCCTTTGCTTCCACTTGGCGACGTTCTGAATAACGGCTCCCGCGGGAGGCTGGGGTGGTGATCTGGCACCGAGGCGATAGATTTGGCGTTGTGGAGGATGCGCTCGGGGGTTGTTATCACGGTGATTCCCTTTCCGTTATCGAATTGCGGGTTTGCGAAGATCCAGTATTCTTTCGAGTGGTTGTCTGACCAGATGCATGTGGACCATTGATTAGACAAGGTGGTGTTCTGGGGCGTGGAAAGACAGATCTCGGGTCGTCCGTGAGTGAGAGGGCATAGCGCAGTGTCGTTGACATTGAGTACGAGTGTATGAGCACTGTGGCTGCTTATAGGGGTGTAAAGGGTAGATAGATCAAAACAGAACGCTAATCTAGCGTAGAACAACGCGCCGAGGGTTTTCGTTGGATGCATTTTTGGGGAGATCAAGGGTGGAGGCTGAAGATGGTAGGAGCACGATGAGCATTGCGATGTTGGCCTGTGGGCAAGTTGGGCAAACCTGAGTGCCAAACTCGATTTGAGGAGGGGGAGTAGATATCCCTTCAAAAGTTCGGGATGTTCACATCCTATCGAAACCTTTCTATCGGGGCTTAGTGAATATACTTTGCAGAACTCTTTGTAATTATCACGTATCCGGACCAAACTCTGCTACATGCCATCAACAGTTGACTTTTAGTTGAACCTTTCACATAGCCTCTCGGTTTGTAATTTCCTAATTGAACCTGACGAAAACCCGTTAGGAATATCAACGCGGCTAGGGGCTGTTCCCAGGTAGCAACTGTTTATTCAAGCGAAGAACATCACAACATCTTCAAAGGAATTTGCTCAATAACTCAGGAAAGCACCAGTGATCTTGACTTACTTGCAATACTCGAAATGCGTACCCTCATCCTTTTGTTGCTCCCCACGGCGGCTCTCGCGCAGAACGCCGGCATGTGCAGCGATTGCTCTCCGCCCAGGGGCCGCAACCGGCAGCCGATCATGGCCGTCGGCGGAGTGATGGGCGGCGGGGCGTTTGGAGTGCCCATGGCTCCTCCGATTCTGAATCCGCCACCACCCTTCATGATGGGCATGTTCAGAGGCAGGGGGGGCCGCGGGGGTGGGCGCGGCGGCGGAGGCGGAGGCGGGCGGGGTGGGGGAGACCCGATTATGGAGTCGAATCCGAATCGAATCCGGCCTTCGCGAACGCGCCCGGCGCGAACGCGTCCGAACAGCAAGAATGGGAGGCGTGATGTCGATGAAGAGGAATTTGCGTGAGACTTTGGTTCTACGATCTCTTGGTGGGAATGTGTGCTAACTGGACATGCTTCAGAGGGATCCAGCGCCCCCGAGTTCTCGAGAAAAATGCGATGGAGTGGGATGATTGATGCCTGGCCCTGGATTTGGATGTCTCCGAGGCTCGGCAGCCATCCATGAATGAACGTGGAAACATCCTGGGGGGCAGAGACTGATGAGAGTTGGAGGGCTGAGAAATCCCGGAAGGCATGAATTTGTCAGCTTTTAGGACTAGATGCTCTCTTTACTTATGGACACTCTCTTTCAAATACAACATGTCTGATCAAATGTCCAAGGTCTTTGTTTTGCGTGTGGGCCTCATACGTAACAAGAAGCTTATCAGGCACGTGGGTGTTTCCCACATTCTATGCATTTTCCCTTTATCACAGTCAAATTGGAAGTTGAGCTATCATATTACACCTTGAAGCAGTAACTGATGTTGCACATTGTCATTTGCGATGAGTACTATTGAGCTGCCACGCAAATGTTATCGAGCTTCTTTACTCCCCTCAAGCCATGGAAACTGTAGTTGGTACAAGGAAGTGTCAACCAACTATGAGAGTACCTGATTGTACGCAGCCCCAACGCATTTCTCGTAGCGTGGTATGCTAGGAGTAGTGGGATGATGTCGTATTTGCGGCGGTAGCATTCGTTCCATGAACTTGACCAGGAGTAGCTCAGTCTCTTCATTGATCCACGATGATGGACGTTCTGAGCAGGGAGGACTGAAACCATGGCGCTAGTTAGAGTTCAGCTGGCTTAACCCTGAAGCCTCTACTCGTTCGCTTGGTGAAGATCTTTAATCGCTAGGTCCATCCACATTTCATGCGACGGAATTGGACATTTTCTGCTCATGTGAGGCCAATGTGGCGTGATCTCAGTGATTGCGATTAATTCCCCTCAACAAAACAACCCGAGAGGTCTGCCAATGCTAGACTAGCTCAAAGATTTACCCGCAGTCTTGTGCCACCATCGACTACGCGCTTGCCCGACCGAGGGACACAGGCTTAAAATCCTTCGCTCCGAATATTCTTTATAGCTAGCATGATGGAATATCCGGACCATGCCCCGTCTCCCGCTACCAAAATGGTCACTGAAGCGGATCTTGTGGAACTTAGCGATCATGGCAGGTTTACGAAGCTGCAACTTCGAAGGAAGATATCTTAGAGCCTTCTTTATCCTTTCCGCATATTGCGATAATACTGGGCAGTAATTGCTAGTATAAACTTCATCTCTACGCTGCCTTTCCTACACAGGCATCCGTCGGTCGCATGGGAGGGAATTACGAAGTTCCAAATGCCTACAACAACCCTAAAATCGACTCGGAGAACCAGGCTCGGGATTATCTTCCCTGAAACCGCAATCGTTGCTGAACGTCACGTGGGGAAAGTTTTGCTAGAACCTCTAGAACGTACGACTTTCTCCAACTTGGCTCTGGGCTCTGCCAACGCATTTCCGAGATTGAACTTTGTCGTCCCTATTGACGTCTACACCAGCGACGGAAAAGGATCCAAGACGAAGACGCAATTACCGGAGAGAGCGGGGTTGGAACTAGATCGACAGGGACCCGTCTATATCAGGGGAACTACGTGGCTCATAGCTAACAGAAAGGCGATCATGAATAACGTCTACAGGCTACCTCTTGGTCCCCTTCTTTTTCATTAGGCAATTCGATCCCGTTACAACTCTCTCCAGCGTCCCATCCCTAGCTAAACCACCAGTAGTACCCCGACAGGGATGAGCTCAAGATTTCCTTGTATGTCATTAAAATCTATTACGTCGCTAACATTATTTCTACGGGCTTTCAGAAAGACGAAAGCCCAGTCTCGCTCTTCCCTTTTCCACAGCACCCCGATCTTCACCTTAGGCCGCAGGTTTCCTCCCAACCATGAGGTACATTGGCGTGAACAACTTCTTCTTACCACCCTCTACAAGCGCATCAGCCGCTTTGCCCAGACTCTCCGCCGTCTTTCTAGTGCCGGCCGGAATGACGCGGATAGTCTCGAGAACGCTGAAGAAGTTGTGCGCGACCACTCGACCCCACTTGTTCATCCTCAGGACCGTCAGCGCATCCCACAGTGTTTGGGCGTAACGGAGGTCGCTGTCGAGGGGCCAGTACCACGGCGCCGGGCCATCATCGTCTGCCGCCAGGTCGTGGTGCATTTCGAGATCGAACCCGGCTGCCTTGATCGCGGCGAGGCCGTCTGAGATCTTGAACATCTGCGCAATGCCGTCGCCCTCTTCAATGTGCAGGCGGATGCGACGGTGCTCGAGGTCGTCGTTGTTGAACTCCTCCGTCATGAGCCACTCGTAGACACCAAACACACCGCCGGGCTTCAGGACGCGGAAGATCTCCTTGTACACGCCCTCTAATGATGGTGCATGCACCGTGGCCTCGATAGCGTAGACTGCATCGAAAGAGTTATCCGGGAATGGGATGTTCTGTACGTAAGATGGGTTCATTAGTATCACTGAACCACTGAGAAGTGTGATTTTGGAGCCCCTTGGGCCACCTCGTCTTAGGTCCCACGTACCATGAAGTCGCCTTGAACAAAGTCAAGCTTGTGAGACAGGCCCTCCTTGGCAGCATAGTTTGTCGCCCGCTGTACTTGGTACTGGTTGATGTTCAGACCAGTCACGTGGCAGCCGGTGAACTTGACCATCTCACGAGCCGGCCCGCCAACACCACAACCCACGTCGAGAACCTTCATGCCACCCTTGAGTCCCATGTTGTGCGCAAGGTAGTGCTCGTGGCGGGCAATGGCGCGAGAAAACGCCTCGCCGTATGCGAACCGACAGAAGTGGAATGAGGCACCCCAGGCGTACTCATATAGGTCTGTAGCAAGGTTGTAGTATCTGGACAAGGAAATTAGTTGACAGTTCACGGGAGAGCTCGAGAGCTGGTGGTTGTGGGTGAGCCTTACTGTCTAGTGAGACTTGCGTAGTCTGCTGTACGAGCCTGTCTGATCTCGTCCGTCTCGTCTTCGGCGTTCTTGCCGTCCCAGTGTTGGAAGTACTCGTCAACAGCAGCGGCATGCGCGGCGTTGTCCTTGCCCATCATGGACCGGATGCCACCTTGGGTCTTGCCGGAGCCTCCATGCAGGGCATGGTCGAAGGCGTTCTTCTTGACCTGCTCTGCCGAGATCAGCTCTCTGCTTGTCGTCATGATGTTGTCTGAGGTCTGATAGTGAAAGATGGGATGAGGAAGAAGTTCGTTGGATAGCTTCGTCGCAAGAGAAAGGCGAGCTCCAGTAGTTAAAGAGAAGACGAACCCCTTTGTCTTCCAATCTCAAAAAATTCATCCATCACATTTCAGGGACCCCATTTGTACCTGCATGACCGAATAATCTAAGGATTGAGATGCTTGATTGGTTGGAGAATGCTCTGGACCGTTTGTGGTCGGACAGACAGGTTCGGAACACGAATACGAAAGACTGTCAGGAAGGGTGGTACGTATCTCTGCCGCAAGGGACTTTGGGAAATGTCTCCGAAGGCCCCCTGTCACCAGCTTATCCAGTCGTAATCGTATTCGCCTGCCCCATAATAATCACCATCGAGTTGAACCAACAGCACCAGACGCTAGAACTTTCCGAGACAAAAACGGGAAAGAGTCTGGAACTGACAAACTGCCAAGCTGAGAGGAATCCGGTGGATGCCATATGCAAGTAAGACTGACAAGCCAGGGATGTTCGGGCGCAAGCTGCTCCATCTAGTCTTCCCGCTCCCCACCCGACCTCCACCCGGTTGGAACGGCCAAGTATGACATCTGCGGCCGACCCGTGCCGCTGATACGTAAGGCTTAAGAGAGCCAGGAAGCCTTGTTTCCCAGCACATATGGGTACGGCTCAAGCTAATAATTGAAAACATGTGGAACAAGTTCAAGAGCACCCCTAACACGCCTGCTCGGGTCGCGTCGGATGACGTTATTCCCCTCCATCATTTTGACGACAATCCAATCTTGCGGAAGATCGTGGTCAACTTCATGCTGAGGTTTGATGATGTTCTTGATCCTCAGAAACTCCGACAAGCCTTGGAAAGACTTGTGACCAGAGAGGATGGCTGGCGCAAACTTACAGCGCGCCTGAGGCTGAACGTAAGAACACTTCTCAGTTCCAGCAATATCCGTCTATGCCTGCAGAGCTACGTTTAGACTTACTTACGTGTTTTGTGGTCAGGAAAAAGGAAAGCTCGAGTATCATGTGCCCAAGCAATGCAGCGCCGCGAGACCAGCTCTTGTCTTCTCCCATGATAACTATGACATGCCTACGACCGAGCACTCGATCGCGTGCCACTTGCCCAAGTCAACGACGTCCCCCTCTGTCGTGGCGGAACCAAATGTATTGCACCCGTTGACGCGTCCCGCCGATGGCCCAAAGGAGCTTGCCGACTATCTCTACACAGACCTGCCTCAATTGGGCCTTCACGTTGTTTCCTTTCACGATGCAACACTCGTCTCTATTACATGGCCTCACACCCTCATCGATGGTTCGGGCCAGAAGGAGATCTTTCAAGCCTGGTCCTTGGCACTCCAGGGTAGAGATGACGAGATTCGGCCCCTAGGAGGGGTTGAAAATGACCCTTTGGGCAAGTTCGGTCTTCAACCTCAGGAGGTGTATGAGCATGCAGACCGGCTTGTCACTGGACGGGGCCTTTTGACTATGGGCCTTCGCCTTGCATGGAACAGTCTATGGCGTGGAGAGGAAGCACGTGTCATCTGCATGCCTGTGTCCTACGTAAAGGCACTTCAAGACACAGCAATCCGGGATCTCAAAGCCTCTGGCATTGCAAACGACAAGAAGTACGGTTATTTCGTGAGTGAAGGCGATGTCCTTTGCGCCTGGTTGGCTCGTCTTGCCATCGCAAACCAACCAGGAAAGAAGAGTGTTTCTATCATGAATGCGATCGACATCAGATCCATTCTGGGTGGTCCCGACGACTTGCTGCCGGCGGATCGCGCCTACGTCTCTAACGCAGTTCTGGCTCTCTACGCATTGCTGTCGAGAGATGAAGTATTGTCTCAATCACTTGGTCACCTGTCAGCTTCTATCAGGGAGTCGATAACCAATCTCGGCACTCGAGAGCAGGCTGAGGCTTACGCCGGAATGGCCAGGCAGTCTCAAATCGACACTGGATACCCTCCAGTATTTGGCGATGCTTGGACGCAGGGGTTGGTGTTTTCGAATTGGACCAAGATTAATTACTTTGAGCCAGACTTCTCAGCGGCGATAGTAGGCACGGAAAAGAAAGATGGAACGGGAGCTAAGTCTTCTGGGAAGCCAACGTACATACAAATGTCCGGCTTCTACAAAGGCATGCCTCTTCGTAATAGCTTCTCAATCATGGGCAAAGATGCGGATGGAACATACTGGTTGAACGCAGTCTTCCCAACGGGAGTTTGGAACCGGATTATTGCAAATGGCGAAGGAGCTCTGAATGGTTTGTTTGTTATACCGGACGCAAGGGCCAAGATATAGTTATAATCGAACTTGTTTCCTTGCATTCAGCAGTGCTTCTTTGTCCAAGGATGGGTGGAGGGAGCTTTAGGGGTTTCTATTCATTGGCATTGACACTTGCGTGAAAAGTCCACTGGAATCCAGAATATCCGCTTGATGAAGTTTCATACCTGGTTCCGTAGCCCTCGTACACTACTACCATGACTTCACTATCCGCAGAGTAAAATTCAATTCTGATTTACCATGTCTGTAGTGTTCTCTATTTGACAATTGTAGAACGCCTGACATGAGTCATGATGTATCCAACCACACTTCATTTAGTATCGCTCAACATCTCTCTTCTTGATATCCTGACATTGAAATCCCTTTGGAAAAAGATACCATAACACAGACTGGTCCATGGTCTCTGGCTGTTGACGCATTGTATGTCGTATCTGCGGAAGAGCTAAGCCAGAGTTAGTTGATCCATAGTATTTTGAAGCACCTATTCTTGATGGGTGATTGCCCGAGCTCCTGCACTCTAGAAAACGACGTGAGTGTTTACTTACCTCAACGAACATCTTGTTCAAGTTCATCATTGCAATAGGGATACCCAAGCACCGCGTCATCCCGTGCCCAAATACAAGTTCTTGTACCTTGGCCATAGCTGCCAACTGTGCACCATCGTCATCGTAGCTCTCTTGCAGCCATCGTTCAGGCCGGAACACATGAGGGTCATCGCCGAAGACGGGGTGGAGTTGTGTACCCCAAGCATTCAAGCCTACAAATGTGCCTCCAGGTATGTGACGTCCATCAGGCAGCTCCATGCCCTCTGGCGGCGCCTCACGCTCGCGTAGCTGTGTGATTGGCGGAAATCGCCGCAGCCCTTCCCGGATGACGGCTTGCAGGTATGGAAGACTCTGAGCCTCGGTGTTGCAGACTGGGGAAGAAATGCGTCCCTCGCGCTCTGCAGTGGCAATCTCTCGCACAAGACGCTGGTACACCGTCGGCGTTGAGATGACAGCCAGCAGAGTAGCTCTGATAGCTGTGGCAGTTGTATCAGAGCCAGCAACCCTATCCATAAAGGTCAGCATCCCGCACTCGTTTGGTATTGTGAAGACAAGAATAACATACAAAGAAATCGAGATCTCCATCTCAGCTTGGTCGGGTGTCAGGCCTCGCTTCATGAAAGAACCGAGCATATCATGCTTCTGTGCCTCATTTTCGCTGAGGCGGTCGTCAATGACCTTCCGAGATAACTGGACGAACGAAGTTGCAAATCAGTATGCATCTCTGAACTAGGTCACGCGCACTGAGATTACTTACACCCATCACCACCCCAATGCCACTTTTGTCCGCCGATGAGGGCACCACCAGCCGCCGAAAGCTTGGGATCTTAGCCGCCCATCGGAGAACAGTATTCAAATAAAGAAAGACCGAGAAGTGCTGTACAATGGGTAGTTGTTGCTCGATGGTGGCAATGAAGTTGTGCATATCTGTGTCCGACTCTACAAATCCCATCGGCTTTCCGAAGCAAACATGTGTGATAGTGTCAATTGTGAAGAACTGCACACGTCGGGCTATATCAAACAGTCGGGTCTGTCCTGGGGCTGACAACCAGTTCTTATCGATACTGTTTATGAACTCGGTGATACGCTCGTCCACGACGTCCTCAAGACCCTCAATGTCCTTTCCGGCATACCCGGCAGACATGCGGCGTCGCATCGCATTGTGCTTTCGAATGTCTCTCTCGGAGACAATGTTCGGAACTCGAGGATCAATGCGAATAGCATCGAACCATGGACCGCGACGCCACTTCGAGCCGACCGCGAGGATTGTCCTCGTCAATTCAGGATCATCTGTGACCAAGTGATTCGGGCCAATGCGGGAAATCGACCCATACTTTTTGTTAGTGTCGACAAACACCTGTGCTGAGTTGGTTGATGCCAGTGTCTTGGAAAGCCAGAAGCGAGAGTAGGCAGCCCACCAGGGTCCTGAAAAGTCTCGTAGATGGATAGTTGAAAATAAGGTACTGTGAATAAAGGAGATGACAACCACAGAAAAGACAACTATCGCAATGTAGCTTCGAATCTGGTCCCCCGACGTATTGGAGACAATTTTGGCAACTTCAGACGCAATTTCCTCGAAGGTGCCGTTCTGTGGGAGGGTCCATGAGCCGTGCTCAAGCACCATCGACCCATTGGGCCGCATTTGGAAGAGGGTAGCCATCGTGTCCCGTGCAAATTTGGCGTGTGGAGCAGACATGACAGTCTGATAAAGGAGAAGATGATGGATATCTGTGTGGCAGTCAACAAGGTGTTCCAGCAGGCGGTAATTCACCATACAAAAGTATGAAAAAAGTGGTTAGAAGGAAAAGAGGCGATGAAGTATCCGTTGGTGCTCGTCTGCTAGGGGCTTAAATATCAAGCTACCAGGACCCTTCTGTAACAGGCTAGAGAAAGGAATATGAGCAACAAAGGATCAGGGCGGGTATATAGAGCGCAGGGAGTGTTCCGCATGGAGGCGGCATATGTCGGCCATTCATCTTGGAACGCCTGACTGCAGTTGGTCTCTGTCAGCCTTCACTCTGTGTCACACACCTATTGACACAAGCATGAGAATCACCAAAAGGGAGCACCAGATATCAGAATGTGGTAGATACACACCCCACCTGGCAGTGTTGAAGACTCGCCCCCTCCACGCATCGGATGCGAATCCTCTTCCGGCTATTGTCAGTTATTCGCTCATGTGCATTCACGAGCTCGAGTGTGGCTCGTAGGATCCTTTATGCAGTCATCACAGCGACCTCCCAAGCAACAGAGCAGGTGGCATAGCTATTGGCTCCAGGGCCGCTCTTTCACATGTGTGACTGGCTTCCGTTCACTTCGCCTCATCTTGAGATTTTTGCTGACGTTAGCATGGGATCAGTCTCTGTGACAAAATGTCCTGACCTGTCTAGTCAATGTCTTGTCCATGTCTTGTATATCCGTGAGAGCCGAGGCTGACATGACTTCTTACGGAATTGGGTTGTTGAGCCTATCAATTCTGTGCCCCCACTGTCATCATCGGTAGGGCAGACGGCTCTACTGGAGGCGCATGCAGTCGGACGGTTGAACACTGGAGGATGGGGTTCGGCGTACACGTCATCCATCAGCTCTGTGATAGGCCACAAACCTAAAGCAACAGGGGCATAGCACTGTAAAAGATCACCTGGAACCTGACCTCAACTCAGTCAATGTATCTTACTGATATCTACAGGCAGTGTGGAAGGGGCTCGATTCTGGTGACCGGTCCAACTACCATATCGCTCCGCTGGGATGGCGGCTTAGGCGCCTAGTCAAAATTCGACGTGTCAGCTCGTCAGATATCATTCTGCGGTTAGATTGTTGGAAAAACTCATAATCAGTTCATGTTCTGGGGTATGTCCGAACGAACCAACTAAAACTCCAAAGTTCCATCGTCAGTCTTGACAGGCCATCGAGACATGGAGTCACCATGTACTCGGGCAAACGTGAGCGGGATCACGGGCGGCCGACGCGTTTCTAATCACGGTTAGCCCATTTGTATTTGACACATGTCCCGCCCATTTTCATCCTTCAGCAGCAGCCTTATCTGCAAGGTCCAAGAACGACACCAAAGTTCCAAAACGCCTCATGCGAAGGACTTCTGCTCCCTGAGCTGCCTTGTAAAGTACAGGGGCAGGCACGAACAGGGGTGAGGAATAATTGACCAATTGCGCTGCGCATCTGATGCATGTAGACCCTCACCCGGGCTGGACCGACACTGGCCACGGAGATTTGGTCCGATGTGGCTGGAAATCATAGCTTATTACTGGCTGAATCGGAAACGCGCAAGCGACGGGCCGGGGCCAAGAAGCGGGAATGTCAATCCTTCGAACCGCTCCGCTCCGCCCGACCCCATAGGCTTCAAGCGGGCAGCTCTGCAGGGTGCTCTGCACAGTGCCAGATTTTCTTATCCAACGCATCTGTCAAGCTCGCGTGAATGCCAAGTCCACTTTCCAGCTGGAGGGTTGGGATAACATTCTTAAAACCACTCAGGCTCTCAAATGGCCGAGGCCATTTCAGCCGAAGTGAAGTCTTGAAAACTCCTCTGCACCATTGCCCTTGCATCAAGCTCTTGTCTACATTGATTCGAGTGCACAAGATGGGCGTTTTCAGCGATACGGCTGCGTTTCTTCAATCAGTTGAGTTGTCACTGATGTCTGATCTGGCCCGTAACTATGACTCGAGAATAGTTACCGCAGTTTTACTACTCCTCATCCTCCCCTTGACATACACCTACACGTTTGCAAAGAGCCACTTCGCCAGGAATTCCAAGAAAGATGTTGCGGAGCCTCCTCAGGTCCCCTACCTGGTGCCTTTCCTCGGCAACACATATGCGTTTGCGTCAGGCCCGGCGGCCTTCTTTGCCGCTGTCAGGTAAGTACTACTGCGTATGAAAAGCAATAGGCATGTTCACATCGGCATCTGATACTCGTACAGGAAAGCCTTCAAGGATATTCCCGCTCGTGTACTCCTAGGAGGCCAGCGGATGTATCTTATTCCACATGGAGAACACATCCAGACCCTGTTCAAAAGCTCTCGTCATTTGAATGCCGAATACACAACAATAATTGCGTTCCGCGATGCTTTGGGCCTGCCCGACAAGGAACTTCAGGAGTTATACGCCGATCAATCGGGCATCGACACCACACCTGCCCCAGGGTATGAACACATGGAAGCCAAACACCGGATCTTCTTTCAAATTCACAGGCATGTTCACGCTTATTTCGCTGGACGTTCTCTGGAAGCGATCACATCAAAATTCATTGAAAAATTCAGGTCTAGAATGCTAGGTGAAAACGCAGAGATCAATCTGAGTGACCAGTGGCTTGAGCAGCCAGACCTGCATGACTTGGTACGGACGGAAATTTTCCACGCGGCCACCGAGGCGTTTTGCGGTGATCAAATCTTCAGGCTCTGTCCCAATTTGTGCAAAGAGTTCTGGGAGTTTGACGAGGCCCTGCCCAGCTTGATTAGCGGCACGCCGAAGTTCCTGAATGGGAAGGCTCTTGCAGCACGCGCTGTGCTGCTCAAGAACATCAAGACATGGCACAACTTTGCCAGAGAGAATTTTGACTGGAACGACACTGAAGCGGTGCATGCCGAGTGGGAACCAATCTATGGCGCCCGTATCATGCGAGAGAGGCAGAAGATGTTCAAGAACATCGAGACTAGCGAGGATGGCAGTGCATCATATGACCTCGGTCTCATTTGGGCGCAAGTAACAACCTTTCCCGCATAATGCTGCGTAGTACTAATGACCGGGCTTAGGTCGAGTGGCAATGTCATTGCTGCTTCCTTCTGGTGTCTGTTCTTCATCCTGAAAGACCCTGCATTGAAGGAAGCCATCATTGACGAAACGACGTCGTGCTTCCGAGAAGGAACCTTGATGTTTGATTCCGACAGACTCTACTCTCGACCCCTTCTTCAATCGATTTATCTCGAGACATTGCGTTTGTCCGTTGCGGCTCCCATCACACGCATCTCCAGAGTTCCCAAGTTCCAGTTGGGCAAGTGGGCAGTCAAGAAGGATGAAATGATGTTCGCCACAACATGGGTGGCCTCGAGAGACACGACCTTCTGGAACCGAGGAAAGGTAGACCACAATACTGGAAAGGCGGAGCATGAGGTCGACGAAATCTGGGCCGAACGGTTTCTAGAATTCGAGGATGACTTGGAATCTGGCCCGGTACGAAGGTCTGACAGTGCCTCCGCCGAGACTAAGCCACTGGACGCAGGCCGTCTTGCCAAAGCCAAGGTTGTGGAATCGGGCATGCAGGGTTACTACTATCCCTTCGGAGGCGGCTCAAAGATGTGCCCCGGCCGTTTCTTTGCCAAAAGGCAGATTCTAGTCACTGTGGCTTTGATGCTTCGCGCATTTGACATTGAGTTACTAGATCCGATCACCGCGTCTAAGACTGAGCCTTGCATGCCCATGACACCGGTTGGTACGGTCAGGCCGAACGTCAAGACTGCTTTCAGAATCCGGAAGAGAAAGCTAGATTAAAAAGCGATAGACAGTATCAATCAGGATAATATTTCAAGAGACTCCCGTATCAGACCTCGATGATTCCTCTGCGAAACAGAGTGCGACCGACCATGTGTTTCCAGCTGGCGACCTTGATGAATGAGACGTGATATTTCTATAACCGTTGACTCGGTCTAATGATGTAAGGGCCTTCAAGAACCTTCTCTGCCTTACTCATCGGGTGGAGGTAGGGTTACCAACTGCACTTGGTTTTGTCGTTTCGAAACGGCCAACTACTTTACGTGAGATTATGTATGAGTGCTTCAAATTTACGAAACCAGGACGGGATAACAAACTCGATCCTAGTTTCGAACAAGGTTCAACGTTCAAAATGAAGGCGACGCTCATTCATTATATTCCTGCGTTTCCCATGTTCGATATCTGACACAGCACCTCCCTGATGTTGACCCCGTAGACGTCGCAACATGGCGATGGAACACATGCCATGACATCTCGATGCGCTAGAAGATAGCTACTGCGTTGGCTGGAGATCCTACGAGCCCTGGAATATTCAAAGGCACAGAACTAAGCAGAAAGCTATAACGTCCTGTCTTTTTACAGTGCTCCGATAGACTCTTCAGGTCCCAAAGCTCACCAATGGGCATTCCAAACATGGCCAGAAGCCATGGGTGCAAGACTGCGTGAGGATTGCGTCAGTTGAATGCAACAAAGTAACATAGCAAAACCTGATGTGTGGCTTACCGAGATCGTTTGGTCCACCAGTTGATCCATCTTCCTTGAGAGGGAGCAAAGCCTCAAAAGCCCAGGAGTCACCGGCTACGGCCGCAAAGTGCTTGTTCCAGAGCCATTTGGCCGATTCCAAGTTACCATGCATACCCGATATCTGTCCTGACTGCAGCTTCGCCAAGTCTTGTGGTTGAGGGTTACCCAAAACCTCAGTCAGCCCTGTGCGGATAATCAGGACATCGCCGTGTCGGAAGTCAATACCTTGGGACTTGGCGACTTCCTCAATCTCTGCAACAGTGATGCGGTGTCCGTCAAGCGGATGAAAAGCACCGTCAGTCCCGCCGTTCCGGTGCGCTTTGGTATCATGCCACTCCTTGAAGTCGATGAGAATGCCACGGGCAACGAGCCCGCCAGCTGGGTGCCAATGATCCAGAGTTGGCATGGTATTCTCGGCCGTGACTTTGGGGGATGCAAGCGCCTCTTTAGTCACGGCGATGCCGTTGTACGCAAGTCCAGACGGCTGGTGCTGCCAGTGGACCAGACTATCCCACTGGCTGCTGAGCTGCGTGTTGATATGGATTTCATCATCCCAGCCAGCGCCATCGCACAGGCCCGACTCCCGCAGGGTCATGTGAGTGTGAACGGGGCTCATGCGACCCGGTAACGGTATTGCCATTCCATTCAACGGCCAGCTGTAGTGGGTTTCAGTGTAAGTGGCTTGCGTGTGTCCAGGTCGGCAAAAGACACTCACTTCAGAGAGATTGAGATCCCATCTCTGGCTTCTGCGTATGCGCTCTTGACAACGGCGGGCGTGAGCAGGTTCAGAGTGCCGATTAAATCTTTTTTGCCGTCACGGTCGAACACACCCCAAGCACAACCTTGGGGCATGCCCTCGATGCGAGGCAAATCATCAAAGTCTGGCAGATGAGAGGCGTCCATGATGCTCGAAAAGTGATATGAATCTTACAGGTCACAGAAGTGAAAAAATGAAAGGCCTGGATGTCATTGATACCCAGCAGAATGACGGGCAGGACGAACTGATACGCATTGATATTCATACACCCTCGATGTACCGTTACCAAGCGCACAGTTCTTCACACCGTGAAGCTGTGGATCAACATCATGACCCTGGCGATGCAACAGCGGACCGAGCTCCCGCATTCAGACAGCTTCTGTGGAGCCGCAAGGATATGTCCCACAAGACTATGACTGTGCCTTACGTGGGATTCTCAGAATGCGATATGTCAGTTCGTCGGGCGTCTAAGTTGCGACGCACAGCCGCATGTTTGGAAATTGAAGCTTTAGGCAACAATGGCAGCGAAGACTAGAAGCTGGTGATGATATCGAATCGGCATGAACCTTTTGGGTGGAGATGGCATGCTTCTGCTGTCCGTCATTCTTCAGCTAGCATTCTTTTCGATTCACTTTGAGCGTCGTTGTGAACAGTCCAGCGAGCAATAATGGCGGCCGACCTACAATCTCTTCAGCAGAAATACATAGCCGAAGCGCAAAAGCGCCTCAGACCTAATGGCACCGATCAATTTCAAGATGCTCGACAGAGTGAATCAGCTCGCATTCGTGGGTTTGCCGAGGACATCTGGGCAGATCACGCCACTCTCGACACTCAGCTCTCACAGTCACCCGCTCTGAAGGCCGGTGACAGGACAAAGTTCCTCATCGCAGGTGCTGGTATCGGTGGCATAGTCAGTGCTGTCCGCCTCATACTCGCCGGCTTCGATGTGTCGCAAATCCGGCTTGTGGAGACGGCGGGCGGCGTCGGCGGCACCTGGTATTGGAATCGATATCCCGGCCTTCACTGCGATGTCGAGAGCTACGTGTACTTGCCACTCCTTGAGGAGATGGGATACATGCCTTCGCACAAGTACACATCCGGGGTCGAGATCCGCAACTATCTGAACCAGATTGTCCAGAGGTTTCAGCTGCAAGACAAGATTCTCTTCAGGACGAAGCTTGATCGCATCGAGTGGAATGAGGAGAAAAGTCTTTGGAAAGCCGATCTGACTACGGCCCGAGGAACAGCAGACTGCAAGGAATTGAGCAAGCTTTCTGTGCAATCTGAGTTCGTCATCTTCACGGCCGGGTATCTAAGTCGTCCGCAAGTGCCCAAATTTGCCGACTTGGATGCCTTCACAGGGAGCATGTTCCACACTGCGAGGTGGGACTACTCTGTCACGGGCGGCTCAGATGAGGAGCCATTTCCATCGTTGGACAAGTTGAGGGGGAAAAGTGTTGCTATCATCGGGACGGGTGCAACGGCTATTCAGGTAGTGCCCTGCCTGGCCAAATATGCCGGGGAAGTGTTCGTCTTCCAACGCACCCCAAGCGCTGTTTACAGCCGTGGTCAACAAGCAACGGATCCTCATGGGTGGGTAAACGGCATCACCAGCTCTCCCGGCTGGCACAAGAAGCGCATGGAAAATATGTCTGCCCACATGGCCAGAAGTGCTCAGCCGGGCGCTCCTGACTTGGTCAGCGACGAATGGACGAGACAGAGCGCCTATGCCGGTGTTGTTGGCGACCCTGAGTGGGCTTACATCGGTCCTGGAAAGGTTCCAGAGCTCATTGCGCATTACTTGAAGCTCGATGCCGATAATAGAGCAAAACTCCGAGAGCGTGTCTCCGACATCGTCAAAGACAAATCAACGTCGGAGAAGCTCACGCCATGGTACCCAGTCTGGTGCAAGAGGCCAGCTTTCAGCGACACCTACCTCCAGACGTTCAACATGCCCCACGTCCATCTCGTGGATACGGAGGGCCATGGAGTCGATAAAGCAACCCCAAATGGCCTGGTTGTTCAAGGATTTGAGTACAAGCTGGATGTTCTTGTGCTCGCAACGGGATACGTATCGCCATCGACGGCTGTAGATCCCGCTGCCCGGGCCGGAGTTGAGGTCTACGGACGTAAGGGGCGGCCGATGGCGGAGAAGTGGGAAGCTCAGGGCCTGACTACTCTTCACGGGGTAGCATCGAACGGGTTTCCCAACTTATTCTGGATTGGTGCGTCGCAAGGTCCGTCCGCCGCAAATCTGGGCCACGTCATAGATGCTCAGAGCCGGCACATTGCGCACATCATCGCGCAAGCGCACCACAGAGCCGATACTGCTGCTTCCGACCCCAGCAAGTTCCGCGCCTGCGTTGTCGAGGTTGACATTGATGCTGAAGACGCCTGGAGCTTGCGGGTCATGCAAGGTGCAACTCGTCTCGCGGTGACGTCCGTCTGCACGCCAGGATACTTGAATAACGAAGGTCAAGGGCTGCGGATGACACTTGGCTTGGAGAAAGCGCCTAGTCCCGACAATATGGCGAAGGCGGCGCGAGCTGCTCCATGGAGTGCGGGGATGCCATCCTATCTGCACGAAATAGAGGCTTTTCAGGCTGAAGGTGAGCTGCGTGGGTTCACAGTCTCAGCTACATAAACACATTGGCGAGTCGTACGGCTCTCCATCCGTAAAGTTACAACAACAAGAATAGTTCCGAATGAGAGAAAGCCAAATATTGCATCATCTAGAGCCATCGCAAACGGTGGTGCACATTCTGGAAGTCGACTTTGTGATGGATGCGGCCATAATTCGAAGGTCTTATTACACCTGCTCATCTCCACGGGTTTTACATCTCTGCGGGAAATCTTAAATTTGGAGTTCAGGTTTTGTGAGCCTTGGCATTTATTAGGTCCTCATCTTGCTCACGCCTTTTCGTATACAGCCGACACTCTGCAAACCCCGATGTCAGCCGCTAAAATACTGCGTACCCAAGGCCCATGTCACATTTGGACGCCATGTAAGCGACAAGCATTCCAAGTCGCGCCCTTGTGATCCGACCAAACCAATTAAAGAGAAGTTATAGCTGTCTGTATCTTCTAACCTTGTTTCATGTTATGATTTCTACCAACGATCTGACTCAGAGCTAGGATGCAACAGGACGGTTGAGTTGTCACTTGAACAGGGCATCAATACCGCGCGCCTTTCCAAAATTGTGGCATCCATATAACATCCCTCCAGCCGGGATGCAGACACGCATCAAATCTCAAAGAGGGTTTCTGTCGTTTTACCTAGCTGTCCCATTGTCGTTCCATTTCTGCGATAATGATTCTCATCATTGGCGCCGGCATGGCCGGCGTAACCCTCGCACGCTACCTCCACTCCCACAACATCCCCTTCCGCATATTCGACCAGCAAGCTCAATTCAAAAATCAGGGCTTTGGTCTTACTCTCCGCTCAGACACTACCGCAAAGCTCCTTCCGCTTCTCGGCCTCGAAGAAGACGACTTTGCGACTCGCGTGGCTGTGGATCGCAAAACTGGCAAGACGAACACCTTCCTGGTTAACTTGAAGACGGGCGAGAGATTTGCGGCGGCGAGTTTCAAAGAAGGAGCCAGCACGCGGGACTTCAGGACAAATAGAGAGAGGCTGAGAGACGTCATCATGGGAGATGTGGCGATGAGGGTGGAGTATGGGTGTAAGCTGCGATCGTTCAGTTCTACAACCTGCGGCGTGCGCGCGGAGTTTGAGAATGGGATGGTGGTTGAAGGTAGTGTGCTGGTCGCCGCTGATGGCGTGCACTCACTCATCCGCTCACGCCTGCTCCCGCATTGTGTCCCGCAGGACTGGGATGGTGTCATGGTGAATGGCACATGCCGCTTCTCACTTGCAGAGTGGGACGCGAAGATCAGACCGCACATCCAGGATGCGGCGGTGTACCCCGGATTCGGGGAGCAGAAGGTTCTCGCCCTCACCATTTATGATGCCAACTGGGACCCCGAGATCGGTTACGTCGATGTCTCTTGGGGTTTATCCAGAAGGAGAAAGGAAGGTCACGATCCACTATTTGTGAGATACGGGGACCGGACGTTCGACAAGGGGAGTGCGCCAGAAGCGTTCTGGGACGAAATTGAGGCGTTGCCGCCAAAGGATCTGGTGGAACCGTTCAGAACTGTCTATGAAAACGTGCGAGCCCGAGGCGATAGGACGATTCAGCATCAGCTTGTCAGTCTGCTAATTCCAAAAGACGATCTGCTCACCAAGCTTCAGTCGGACAAGGTTGTTTTCATTGGCGATGCGGTGCATGATTGGTCCAATCACGCAGGGACGGCAGCAAACGCGGCGATCCAGGATGCGCTAGCGTTAGGAGAGGTGCTGAAGGGGAAGAGGGGACTGGAGGAGTACTACGAAGGAAGATATCCGAGCTGGTTGGGAAGTTACGAAAAGAACGGAGAGGATTTTCAGACGCTGCATCGGCCGATGAGTGAATGGAGGGCACTGCTAGATGCGCAAAAGGTTGGTCGCGATGACGTGGAGTTGAAAAAGGCTACTGCTCCTACTGCTCAGCTATAGAGTCAGATACGCATATGCCTTTTGGTAGGCTTCAGTACAGTGTATTGGCTTATATTGTTGTATTTGCGTAATGAGAGAATGAGCGAGACGCGAGGCGACTATTCCGAGATGATGTAACGATTTCCTCACGTCGTGTCGGCTGAAGAACAAATTCAAAGCAAAGTGCAAAGGCAATTCCCATTCCAAAACTTCTCTGTGGTCGAGACGCCAATGAATTCCAGCGAATCAATACTTGGCCGCGATGAAGCGATTCTCCCAGATGAGGCCAATGCGCAAGCAAATTCGGGGTATGTTTTTGGAAACGATATCCATGTCCCAGTGTCATGAGAATGTAGTGATGTAATTCTTTCTTTGTGGGCTCGTTCGAGGTAAGTTGTCGTGATGTTGGAAGACAGGATCTGCTGGCAAGAAAACAAATCAGTAACGATACCATAGGCAGATTCAGATATGGACTCACCAAATGTGTGTGTAGATGTTGTTCATAGTGTGTCAAACCTTTTGTGTATGTTTCAAGGTGAACAGTGCATGTTCAAGAAGTTGTCTTGGCACGCTTCTGCTTTCTCGACGATGAATTGCAATTCGAACTGCGTCGCCCTTCGTGTCAGTTGAAATCTTTTGAGGAGAGATGGAGATGGAACGTACTCAGAGTCAGAATCGTCACGCTTTCGCTTGGAAGGCTTGAACCCGCCGCTCTTCTGGGCGCCCTGCGACTTGAATGACGACGAGTTTCTCTTCTTCTTGAAGATCTTGCTCCTCGGCTTGTAGGGAATTGGAGTGGCTTTCTTCTTAGGGCCGGTCTGCTGAGGTGCGACGCCGTTGTCCTTGGGAGTGGAAGCCTTCTTTGCGACAGGTGACGCTTGCTCCGTTTGGTGATGTTCATCGGTAATTCCTACCTTGTCTGTATTGCTGTCGGCACCTCCCTCATCACCGGAGTCAATGATGATGATGACGGGATTCTCCTGCCTCTGAGGCCGAGCAGGTCGAGCGTTGTCTCCAAGATAGACATTGCCCTGGAGGTCCCAAATCCGCATGTTGTTGAAAAAGAAGTCGCGATACTCCTCCGGAACGACGTCAGGCTTGTGAGCAAACTCGATCGCTATGTTCCTTCCGATCGAGGGCGGTCCTTCCTTGGCCCACAGGTTGAGCTCCGCGGACGAGATTTCCATCTGCAGGATGAGGAGTCTGTAGATACGCAGCAGGTCGATCTTCTCAACGTGAAAGGTAAGCTTGTCGAAGCAAAAGTCCTTGAGGGTCTGCTGGTCGGTGGGCAGGCGCGCCGCGCGGGCGTTGTGGTAGAGGTTCTCGGCGGTGTTCTTGCAGGCGCGGAGGCGGGCTTGGAGTCTGACTTCGGGGTTTGCGGAGACGAGGCCGATGTCGAAGGTGGGAGATCGGGGGTTGGACTTGCGCTTTTGCGCGGCTGAGGGAGGCATGTTGGCGGTGAGATCTGAGTTCTGTTGTGAATGTGTTAGATGGCAGAGGCATTTCGTGGATATTGGGAGCAGAAAGATCAGACCTGTGGAGTGAAGCCAAGAACTTGTGAGGATGAGAAAATGAGTTGTAACTTTGTAAGAAGAGCAGCAGCAGATATCCGTTGTAATGTGAAGCGTGTGGAGAGATGGATATTTTGAGGCAGTCGCACAGTGAAATGCCTCCTTCCCTCCTGAATGGTGAGATATTGGACGGCAAGAGCCCAAAAAAAACCAAAGAGAAATTTTCAGCGCAAATATTTTCACCACGGATATTTTTGGATAGCGCGCCTGGCAAGCTACAGTGTGTTATGCTATTCTATTGAGCGGCCTTGCTATATCAAGGGCGTTGGCATGTCTCTTCTACTCCATCAAGCAGCCCTTTTCCCTCAAGGAAACCACAAGTGAGCCACCCAAATATCAAAACAGCCATCTGATCTCCGTATCCCTGATTTCCATCTGTAAGAGGCCCCAGCCCTGAGAAAACATGTCAGTAAAGCGCAGCCTTGTCGTACTGGAAAGTCAAGCTTACTAGCGATCGTTCCACAGATGCATGCATTCCTTGCGGGCAACAGCCATTTTGAGGATGCCTTGAACCACCTTGTTCATCGGCGTTCCGTCATTCTCCTTGGTCGCATTCTGTTCAAACCACCGGAGTTCCTTCACATCCAGAAAGTGCTGGCGGAGATCCAACTGCATGCCCATTCGCTTGAAAAGAATATTGTCCTTCATCCAGATGTCCAGCTCGCGAGTGCTGATGTCATCGTAGACGAGAGCATGCTTGTACAGAGTAACAAGCATCCTCTTGCCTTGATCGTTGAAATCATTGAAGCGATAGTCGGACAGGGTCTTCTGGTGGGTCGGAATCTGGTTGATGATGATACTCTTGAAGAGAATGTCGGCAGTGGTTCGGGGCAAATCCACACAGATCGTGGAATGCGTAGCATTTACGCCGTCAATCGTGGCGCTGTACTGGCATGCGACGCCGCAGATAAGGTCCTTGGAGCACATAGTGCACTTGCGGGTGGTGTTTTCTGACCACAGATGATGCACTTGTTCTTAGGCTCTGCGTCCGAGAAAGGGTCATTGTTGGAATTGCTGTTGTTGTTGGCCATTGTGTTGTTGTCTGCTGTGTTGCTCAAACTTTTGTGTAATGACTTTAAATGTTTCTTTCCTTTTAGTGAAAGATGGAAAGGCATGCTTGTGAACGGGAGGAAATTTGAGATGAGAAGCTTTGCGACAGGGCTTCTTAAGACTTAGACCTTTGTATTTAGCGAGGTGAGTTTGGCGGGTATTGCCTGAGGGGGAAATTCAAGGTGACTTTTCAGGTGATGGTAAAGTGGAAGTCGGTAGGTGATATTCAAATAGGAAGTAACTCTAGGCCAATCTTTCCTTCTGGGCTGTGGTAGGGCAGCCGGCAGATTACACGGCAGTGGAAGGGTCCCAAGTTGGCTAGGTACTTCAATCGAGGGACTGGGGCTTCCAGTCACATCCAAAGAATGGGTCCTTTCGCAATGAAATTACTGTCACTCCCATTTCTGTCTACCCAAGCAATATTACCTATGCGATGTTCACACTGGAGGCAGCTCAGAAGGCCTGCAATCCTAAAGTCCTTCTAGGGGAGCCACCTCTCTCGTTCCACCTCCCTATGACTAATACCTCCCTTTATCAAAGGCTATAGCTTTCCGCCCCAAAGTGGCAATCAAACAATGCTGAAAGCCCAAAGCTCCTGATATACGGCTAGAAATATCAGTTAGTAAAGCAGGTAACTTGAATGGCAGTTTTGTCCACCTTCATGCTCCCTAGGTCTCAGGATCAGCATCCGGTCTGTCGAAGACGACCCTGTTCTCCGCGAACCAGTCACGAATTTCAGGACTGAAATCCTGTGGTCTAGCATGGATCTTGTCGCCAATGGACTCGTACAGCGTGTCCTCCAGCATCCAGACATTGAGTTCCTCGGAAGTCACACTCTGGTTCTTGACGAGGTCATGGTAGAGGGTGAAGAGCTTGACACGGTCGGAGGGCTCGGAGCAGCGACTGAAGCCGTAGTCCTCTCTGGCTTGAGGATGAGTGAGCATCCTGCCGCGTGTCACGTCCTCGACGATGATGTCGGCGGTTGTCTCGTTGCGGTTGTCGCAGAGGCGAATGTGCGCGGTCATCTCCTCGTAAGGCTTGTCGGCAAGGCCAAGGCGCATGTACTTCTCGCAGGACCTGCAGCAGACCCAGTCCTGGCCGCATTTACTACACTTGCGAGAGGTGGGGAGCCTCTTGCAGACGATGCAGATGCCCCAGGTGCCCAATGGGTCCGGCGACTTGTATGGTTCGGCCTCGCAGTCAGGCATCGTCCAAGCCTCGCACGTGCCCGCGCTCCGGATGGCGTCGATCAATCTGAAGAAGTGGTGGGCACCAGGAGGGTGGAATATGAGGGGGTACTCGCCCTCGGGAAGAGACTCGCGGTTGGGAGGGGATGCGCGGTTGGGAGGAGACTCGCGTTCGGGAGAAGGCTCGTTGTCGGGAGGAGAGGCCGACATTGCTGGATGTAAATCGTGTTTGGTTTCCCGGTTTGGCGGGATTCAGAGCAGATCGTTGAATGATCTCTTGCGTTATGCGGCAGAACTTGGAAAGCGTGATAGACGAACGTTCAAACTGAGCCAGAATCTGGAAGTCAGTCGAACATGGAAATCCAGGCTGACCAAGATGAAGTGAAGTCGAAAAGGTGGGGCTCAAGAAATTCGGTACCTAGAAGACGTGAAGTCGTAGAAGGAGGAAGGAACGCACCCGCAGGAAGTAAGGTACGGACAAGAAGGAAAGTACGGGCAGGCCAAGTGGAAAGCGCCATTTCTTGCCTGTGGTAGCACTTGCACTGTCCCGAGCGACCAGAAGTTGAAAATGGGACATGTAGAGGTCTGTCAAAAGAAGAGACCTCAAGATGCGGGACAATCATCGGCACTTAGGTTGATGCTCATAACATCAGCGCTTTGAATTGACTGCCAGCTTCAGCTGAACTCAGTCTATTGTGAAGGTAGGATAGCCGAATCGCCCATTCCCAAAAAATCCGTTTTGCATTTCGTCCGTCCGTATCCTCCCTTGTATCAACTTTTTCCTTGACCCAATTCAGTTTTATCGCAGTTCCAAAATTCAGTTCCTGGCACGTCCACGCCGCCGCACCAGGCCGCAATATGAACCTCAAAACGCAACGACCGTCTCTCGAAATTCAAAGTCTATGTCGTTAGCGGAGATGCCAAATTCTAGTGATCAAAAGGAGCCACTCACTGCAGAACCTTGGTTCGTCCTATGTCTTGGCTCGTTGGCCGATGCTGACTTCTTCTTCATGATGGACCTCGTTAATCGCTTCCGGGCTCGTCGTGATGTGTGTTCTTTGCTGCCAGAAAGGCCCCTCATTACTTTGTCACTCTCACTGACGCTTCTTTTGCTTGCGAGCGATTATGTCCTTGAAAATGGCCCGCGCGGTCTTGCTGAGTCCTTCACTCCATAATCGAGTGTCCTTGAGCCACATGAGATCCTCGAGGCTGACCAGCTTTGGGGAGGAGTGAAAGAGCATAGCGATACGCTCGAGCAACTTCCCCTCCTTCACCCAGAGATCCAATTCGTGTGCTGTGACGTCCATGGTTCCGATGATTACCACATACATTTTGAGAAACTTCCTGTCGTTGGCAGATGAATCAAACCAGTGGAAATGGTAGTCATTGATGGTGTCGATATCGGAAGGAACTTTGTTGCTCAAAACATCCTTGTAGAGAGTCTTGGCGGTTCGCAAAACCACCGAGGTGTCGATCTTGCTGACACAGATAGTGAAGTGTCTGGACTCGACATCGTCGCGAACGGCGACTTCCTGGCAGTTCATGCTGCAGATCAACACATCGTTGCAGAGGGCGCACTTTCGTGTGGTTTCCAGCTCTCCACATATGATGCAGGCTGAGGAAGGCTGATCGTGCTGAACATCGTCGGAGTTAGTGTTGGTACTGGGGTTTGGCGATGGTGTGCGAATTTCGACGTTGGGATACCACAACAGATCCATCAAAGCCTGTTCGGACTCAGTGATGTCGCTTGGGGTTGGCGATGGTATACGAAGCTCATCGCAGGCATTCCAACCACGAAGATCCGCGAAACGTTCAACGTCGCTCACGTCGGACATGTTGATGTTCCGTGGTTGTGCTGGATACTAGTTAGCGAAGTATGTGTGACTTGAGGCGTAACTCCTTTTGTTGCATGTGAAAGTTGGGAGGAGTCGCGGATGGGTTGGATGTGGAGGAGGGAAAGAAGAAGTATGGGTTTGGGTGAGAAGGCCTGATACTGAATATTTATAGACAGAGAAGCTGAGACGGAGGGTTGAGAGTGAGACGGAATTGAGGCAGTAAGGAAGGTAGGAATTGAAGTTGTCTCTTGCCCCTGATTGTCTCATTGATCTCAGAAGGTAGGTGAGATCATGTGAGAAAATTTCAAAATTGATTCAGAAGGAAGGAAACCCTGAGCAACGGCGCTGAGTGGGCCACAAACCCCTACAACTTCAGATAGCAAGGAGCTGCAGGTGCAGCCGTAGTTCTTGTCCGTCAGTTTCTTTCAGATTCTACTAGTATACCAAGTCACAATATCTTGGAAGGTTCATCCATAGGTCCCGGATCTCATACAACAACACACCTCTTCGACCATTTGATTGCAATGAACTTTCTGTCACTATCTTTGAAGCCAACCGTCCTTGGCTCATTCCATCTACTACGCCAGGTGTACCAGTCCGCTGGTTAATGTCCCCATAAGATTCATAAACCACGCATCCTGTTCTTCACGCCGTCTCAATCACGACCGTCCTTGATCCACTCTTCCGCCTCCATTTTGCCTTCCAGCTTCTGCCGCGCAATCACAAACTCAATCGTAGCTCTTGCCGTCGAACTAAGCTCACTCTCCCACAGCGGCGTCTGCTTGAACCACTGCAGGTCCCAATAGCCATGCATGTTCGGGTACGACTGGCACAGCACCGCAATGCGCTCAAACAGCTTACCCTCCTCCCTCCAAAGATGTATCTCGCGAGCGCTGACGTCCATCTGGTCGATCACCTGCCGATAAAATCGCAGCAGGCAGTCCCGGTTTGTGGGGCCACGAATGTCGAAGACGTCGAAGCGGTAGTCCTCGATCACGCGCTGGTACATCTCCGGGAAGTTTTCCGGGCAGTACGGAAGCCATTCCGCGGCGGCAAAGATGTAGAGCAGGCTGGCGGTCGCCTTGGGGTTGAGGACGCACTCCTTGAAGTGGGCGGCGCATGAGGCCAAAGGGCCGGCGAAATGACCGCCGACGAGCACGAAGCTCTTTTGGCATCGCAGGCTGCAGATCCAGAAGTCGTTGCAGAGGGCGCACTTTCGCGAGGTGCGCTTCTTTTGGCAGACGGTGCAAAGGCCGTTGACCTGGTCCTGCTCTGTGGCCTTCTTGTTGGCGGCGGCGGTGTTGTCGGGGCTGGACTTCTGCGAACGGCCTTCGGTATGGGAGCTGCGGTCGTCAGACTTGTCGATGGCCGTATCCTTCAACCGCTGTCGGCCGCTCCAGAGATTAAAATCCTGTTCGATTCTGGCGGTCCAATCAGCGTGCTCACAGCGGTCTCTCTCTTCAGAAGCAAGGGTGTCTTCGTCACTGGTTCCGTCGGCAGGAGTGGTGTTCAGCGCAAGACCTTCAAGATCAGAGCTGCAGTCGTCCGGCTTCTTAATTTCGGTCTGCCCCAGCCGCCTTTTGGCGATAGTTATATTCATGTCTCTTTGGAGACACTCGGCGAATTCCCGGACGACGCTGTCCTCTTCGAGGTCAGTGAGATCATCATCTGACGAGTAAGAGTCAATCGAATCTGAGGCGTAGTATTCTTCTTGTGCGTAGCCGTTCCACCGGTTTTTGATTTCGGGCATCTTGAGGCTAGTTGGTGTGCTTGGTCTAATGGACTGGGGTGTTTGGAAAGGAGGACGGGAGGGCCCGAAGGAAGATAATTGTGTAGGAATAGAAAGGGCAGGAGGGGGCAAGGGGAATGGTCCAGTATTTATGTTAGTAGTCAGTACAGTGACGTTGGATGGGTGTGAGAGGTGATTTACTCAAAAGTGATCCTAACGTCCCACACCTACTTCCAGACCACCCCCACATCTAGACTACCCTAAAATACCTTATCGAAAATACACACCACTACTTCTAAACTTAAATAACTTCACTATTTTTAACTTAATTATTATTAGACTTTCTATAAAGTATAATAACTATATAATAGTTAATTATATTAAAGATAAAGTTTCTTAAGTATTTAAAGCTATTATAATTAATACTAGCTTATAAAAAACTTTATTATAGTATAATATACTAAAAACTACTCTATTATATTAAATTTAAAAGGTTTAGCTATAAGATATTACTTTTTCTAATCTATAAAAGCTTTCTCTAACTTAGGAAAACTATCTAGCTAAATAAGTTTAAATTTAAACTACTCTAAGTTTATTTCTAATTTATTAATAATTTAAGGATTTTACTAAATATATTTTATAGGTTTATAGAAATTCCTAACTTCTTAGAAAGAACTAAATATAAGCTTTTATTAAGAGAAACTTATTTATAAAAATCTAAAGAAATAGAGTAATTAATTCTTAATATATTAATAAAGTTTTAATTAATATAATTAAGTAATAGTTTAAATACCTCACTATACTTAAGATTATAGCTATTAAAACTTCTAATTAATATAATATAGATAAGATTAATATTTTAGAAAGTAGAAGATTAAATAAGCTTATTCTTAGATTATTAGAAACTTATTCTATTTATAAGAAATAGTTTAGATTATATATTTAAATATCTCTAATTAAGTATATCTCTATAATTAATAAAATATTACTTCTATTTATTATATATAAAAGTAAAAATATTTAGTAATAATAGTTCTTTTTAGATTTAATATTATATAAATCTTAGAAGTTTATAGTTATAGAAAATAAGTAAACTTTAGATTTTATAACTATTAAGTAGTTAATAGAGGTTTTTATCTTTTTAACTTAACTAGAGGACCTCTTAGAAATTAGATTATTAATTTTAGATAGTTATAAAAGCTATAAAACTACTACTTTTATATATATATACTTTAAGAATAAAATATACTTATTATTCTTATTAGTATATATATTATATATCTTTTAGTTACTTAATTAGTTAGTTTTTAAGCTTTTTAAAATAGTATATAAAAAGGAGTTTAAATTACTAACTAAATAAGATATTAATATAGTTATAAGTAAGAGAAATTTTATTATATATTATAGTAAAATATATAAAGTAACCTTAATAAATAAGAATATTATTAATAGCTAGAAATAGATTAGTTTATAGCTTATTAATATAGCTAAACCCCTTATAAACCTTCTACTACTTAAGAATACTTTAACCTTTATTAAACTAACTAATTAAGTTTATAAAAAGCTCTCTAATAGTAAAAAAAGTAAAAAATAAATAGTAGATATATTAGTAATCCTTTAGTTAACTTTTAAGAAAAGGGATAAGTTTTAAAATTAATTTAACCTATTTAATAAACTAAATAATAATAAGTATATATAGTACTTACTTTTTTAGAAAATTTAGAAGGGTTTAATAAAAAAATATACTAATTAATAGTAACTTAGTAAAAAATTAAAGTATTATAAATAGAAATTAATACTAATAAAGCTAGAAAATAAAAGAAAGTTAAAATAAACCTAAATTTAAAGTTTACTAATATTAAAACTATTTAGAGAGCTTAAATTAAAATAAGTAAACTTAAAAGTAGTATAGATAAATCTAATAAATCTAAAAACCTTAGTAATAGTAAAAGTTATATTATTATAGTATTATAATATATATAAATATTAGTTAAAGTTAATATATATAAATGTGAGGGTATTAAAAGTGGGTGGTCTGGATGTGGGGGTGGTCCGGAAGTAGGTGTGGGACGTTATTCACTGTGAGAAGAGCATATGTATGGTGGTTGAGTCACTTCGCAAGACATAGGACGATAGCAAGGAATGACAGAGACGTATGATGTAGATATCGGCCTTTAGAAGCTATGCTAGCGAGCTTTCCTTTCCACAACCGATTCACTGATACTCCATGCCCACCGTGTACTTATGAAAGGCCACGAAGACCATGACCAAGCAAACCTGGCATGTGTTTCACTACTTCCCCCGACCACATGTCCCAAAACCAGAGCCCGAGTCTACTTCGCCTGCGCCATCGCAGCCTTCTTGCGCGCCACCTTCGCCGCAACCTGCTGCGCCTTGATCTCCTCCGCGAAGCCTCGCAGGTTCGCGCCGGGCATGTACATGATGGGCGCAAAGGGCATGCCGCCCGGGCCCGTGAGGTGGTGGACGCTGGCCTCGCCGCTGTCGTCGGCCGCAACGCCCGCCTCGCCGCGCGCCTCGCGCGCCTTCCGGTTGTCGGCGACCTTGAACAGGCCGTCGCTCATCAGCTTGACCTGCTCGAGCAGGTCGGCCTTGGTGTTGATGGGCTTGGCGCCCGCGGCGTCCATGTAGGCGCGCGTTTCGGAGTTGGCGTAGGTGGGGTCCCAGATGTAGCGGTTGCGGGTGAGCCTGTTCATTGTCAGCGTCAGTGAAGAGGCAGGAAGGTGGTGATGGGGGGGTAGGTAGGTACCAGCGGAAAGTATCCTTGAGCCGATTCATCTCCTCAGGACTACCCCCGCCCGCCTCCAGCGCAGCGCGGAGCTTGTCCTGCACATTCTTCAACAGCACCGCCTTTCCCTCTCCCAGCCAGGCATGAACCTCGCCCGAGGTGACACTGAGAGTAGTCACCATGAGGTGGCGGTACACATCCAGCAGCTGAAACCCGTCCGCCGCGGTGACGGTGCGGTCGAAGCCGAAGTCCGCGACGGTCTGCGGGTGGACCGGGACGATGCCGGTGACGATGTAGGCCTTGAGGATGTCGGCGGTGTTCATGTTCGCGAAGTCGATGCACTTGAGCACCGGGCAGGAGGCGGCGGGGTCGGGGTTGGCGGCGGCGCGCTTCTGCTGCTCGTGGGCTTCGACTTCGGCGATGAGGGCGTCGCCCATGGAGCAGAGGGACTCGAGGCCGGCATCGTGCTCGGCTTGCCACTCGGCTGCGGCTTCGGCGTAGAGGGCCTCGTCGGACTTGGGGACGGAAGACATGGTGGGTTGAGGGGTGGTGTCTGGGTGGTGTTAGTTAGGGTTTGATTGTGGTGGAAGGGGTGCTTACTTGTTTGAAGAAGCTGTGGGTGGAATAAAAAGGTGGGTGTGATGGGTGATGAATGATGGAGGAAACAGACTCGAAAGGGATAGGAGAGAGGAAGAAGAAAAGGAAAAGGAAGAGGGGTTGAGGAGGTGTCGAGGCAAAGTAGACAGAGCCGTGGACGCGTCTGTGCCGGTGGTGGTGGGGCGAGGTCGTAGGTGAGTGCGGCATCTTGCAGCCTCGAGCAATTTGGTCGATACGCGTTTGCAAACGGTGAGCATCGAGGCGGTCAGAAGAGGAGCAAATCTCACTTCCGCGGCAGCCTAACTGCTCTGGTGACCCCTGATGCGGGATCCTTAGTCTTGAGGTTTCGCGATATTCGCCTTGATCAGAGGCAGCCATGATGCAGGTTGGGAGACCGGAGCGGAATGAGCTCACTCACTTGTTACAGACATGGTTTTGTCACGAGGATATAAGGCTTTACTGACGTTATTTCGTTGGCATTTCGTGAGTTTCTTATTTTCAGGTCACCATCGGGCAGGAAGCCCTTCATGAGGCCATGATAACCCAGCTATGTACCATCTCCAGCCATGAGTACCTCCAACCTAGCAATCTTGATGTTCCAAACTCCAATCCATGCGAATATTGTCTTCAATTCCATCACATCCACGAAACGTGACAGCAGATGCTTCCCATGTATCTCACTTAGTGAGAGGCAATAGCAGCAAGAACACCAGCCGCAAACGAGACTCCAACAATAGCCGAGCCAAGAGTAACCCAGCGTCCAGCCTCCTTCATCTACTCCAACACACGTAAGCCAACTATCTCCCTCATCTTCAGTCCAAGGGCTCACTAACCTTCTCCTTCCGCTGCTCCTCCTTCTTGCGCTTCTCCTTCTCCTCCTGCGCCTCAAGGTACTCCTTCTCCGCCGAAGCAATCGCCTCCGCGTACGTCTGGCCAGTGCGCACAATACTCATCACGCCCTCCTTATCCGCGCGCATCGTCTTGACCTCGTCGGGCGGTCCCTGGTCGCTGTACGAGTAGAACATCATGACCTTGTTGTCGACGTGCGGGCGCGTCAGAATGTACGCAATGTACTCGCCCTTCTCGGCCCGCGCGTCCATGTCCTCGCCCATGAGCTTGTCCCAGCCGGCCACCTCCTTGGACACCTCCGCGAGCTGCGAGCCCGCAGGCGCGGCCATGAAGGCCGCTTCGACTGCCGCCTTGTCGGCGTCGCTGTTGAGGTCGTCGAAGATGTGATTGTGCGCGCCGAACCAGGTGAGCGCGGCGGCGAGGTCGGGCTGCGTGGCAGGGGCGCCGGCGTGCTTCTTGTGGAGGCTGTTGAGGCGGGCGAGCATGATGTCCTTCTCGATCCACTTCTGGATGTCGGCGGGGTCGAGGGACAGGGTGTCGACGAGGGCGCGGTAGAGGGCGAGCAGGGCGAATTTGTCCTTGACCTGGTAGGCGCGGTCGAAGCGGAAGGCCTGGGCCATGGTGGGGTCGAGGGGGGGCATGTCGCTGTCGATGGCGGCGCGGAGGGCGTCGGCAGGGGTGGACGAAGAATTAGACTGTTTGTGACCTCGCTCCTTGGCGATGCGGCTCAGCTCCTCGTCGGCGACCTCCTGGACCTTGTTGCGGATTTCGGCGACGCACTCCTCGGCGTCGAAGTTGACCTTGACCATCTTGTCGGAATGGCAATCGCTGTCTGGTCAGACGTGTTAGATGAGTATGTGAGACGGTAGGGGGGTAGTTACCGGATTGCGAGTGAAGAGTTTCCTTTTCTGAGAGATGATCTGTTGTGTGGATGGTGTTGGTAGGTGGAAAATTGAGATTGTGGGCGACTGTCTGGTAGAAAGGCAGGAGGGGAAGGAGCCCAGCTGTCGAATAGACCCTTTCACGGGGCTTCACATGGCAACGATGTTGGTGGTCCGTCGGAAACTCAGTCGATCAGGTTGAGATAGACAAACGGCAAGCGGCCGGACGGCCATGCACAAGGATGCATTGTTTGTCGGGACTGAGATGCAGAACATCATGCCTGATTGAGAAAGGGTGCAAACGAAAAAGTGGCCCAGGGATAGAGTGGCTTGCGGGATGCTTCTCGCAATAGATGGAATGGACATGAACCAATGCCTGTAGTCATTTAATGTGGTTTCTTGTTAATTTCATACCTATCTCTTTGTTTTGCTTGTGTTTGCGGTGTAGCTGCTCTCCTGATTCTCTTCCCCCTTCATGTCCGCGATTATGGGTGACATCGTCAAGCCATGCTGCTTCCCATGCCAAGTCACGGGTAACCCCCATCTCACCCACTGATCCAAGATACACTCGGTGAAAGTCTTAGAATGTAATAGCGTTCGTACTCTGACGAATAGTGGTTACGGCCGACGGCAGTGACAGCAGCAGGAACCGGACGACAGCGACGGGCGACGACGACAGCACGGAAAAACTCAAGCGTCCATGAGTCTGACCTGATTCAGCAGCTTCTTGAATCTCTGCTCCAGATCAGGGGTGGACCAGAGCGAGCGAATCTCTCCCTCCGCATCCTCGTGGTCCCAGATCCACTGATTATCGTTGGCGAAGGCGGCGAGACTGGTGGGAACCTTCTTGTTGCTGGCCAAGGCCGCCTTCACCTGTAGACCCAAGCTCTTCTGGCCCTCTTTCATCCACTTGTGCACAGTCATCTCGGAGATGCCACAAGTCTTGGTAAGCTGGCCGTAGATCTTGAGCAGCTTGAGGCGCTCAAATTCGAAGTGGCAGCGGCGGAAGCCGTAGTCGGTCAGCGTTTGCGGGTCGGTGGGGTCCCGGTTGGCGGCAACATCCTTGAAGAGGATCTCCGTTGTGGTGCCCGCCAGGGACACCGGTTTGTCGCTTCCATTGGTATTGCCGGCAGGGTCGGACGAGGTGTTGCCGTAAACCAAGTCTGCGAGCTCCTTCACCTGGGCGGCGACGTTCAGCCGTCCAGTCTCAATTGCTCCCTTGACGCTTGGATCGTTGAGAATGGTCTGGGTCATCATCTCCTCGTATCGCTTGCGGTCTGGGCATCGGCGCTTCATGTAAGCGTCAATCTCGGAAAATGACATGGACTTTGTAGTCTGGGTGCCGGCAGCAGTCTTTGCGCCAGTGGGGTCAAAGCCGAAGACGCGTTGGTTGAGGACGAGCCAGGAGTAGCAGTGCGCGGCCGTTCTGTTGTTTTTGCTGCGCAGCTCACGCTTGAGATTGCCGATGAAGTTCGGGATGGTGTCGGAGCGCCACTCGTGGAGAGTCTGAGGGGTGATACCGCTGGACTTGAAGAGGATGTCGTACATGTTGTAGAGAGGGACGACATCGGTCAGCGAGCGGCAACGGGCGAAGCCGTAGACGTCGAGGGTCTCTTGGTCCTTGGGGAGCTCATCTCGAGCATTGGCGGCGAAGAGGAGCTCCGCGGGGGTGGGGTTGGTCGCCATGATGATTGATCTGCGATGGTCAGTTACTAGGCAGTTCAAGCTATTGGAAGTTCATCCTACCTTGCGTCGTGGTGGTGTAGTGAGAAGTTTGTATGGGCGGCGTGTGGAAGAGAAATAGGGTTTAGCTTCCGCTAGGAATGGCAAGAAGTCAGAGGTGAGGTTTGCCTTCCCTTCTTCCTTCATAAATATCAGAGCAGGCAAGAGGTACCCAGCTACCTAGGTTGCGTGCCTCCCATATCAAGGTAGGGCAGGTAGCTTGCTTATGTCATTGATGTTCCAAAGGCCGTCCTGTCTTTCTTGGTTTTCCCGCTTTCCGTGCTTGTCTTTATTTCCACCTTGTCCTTGAGTTTAGGTTGTTGTCAATTTATTTTCCCGTTCTCATTTCCAATCCTCATCGCCATCCACCATCTCATCCCCGTCTCTTTACCCGGATCCTTCCCCGTGCTTTCTGTGGTCCTTGTTTCTGTCTCCCGTCTCCCGTCTCCTGTACCCCCGAACTTCATCCCCAGCCCTTCACCCCATCTCCGATTTTCTTCCTCTGTCTTTTCCATCCCTCCTGTTACTTTTATCCTCCTTATTCTTTGTCCATTCTTCGAAATATGCATTAAACATAATTACTTAGCCATCTTACGAATAATAAGTAGCAATAGACCTCTTAGTTCAGCTTTGCATTATTATAATTAACGAAGCCTTCCATTAGTGACCATTGATATGCAAAGTATTCGCTCTGAACAGTCTTCTTCCGACCATTACTCAGTTAAAAGCTACTACTATGCCTTCATTACCAAGTTTACTTCCTCGTCAAAATTGCGTGTTGTCAACAAAGACGCTGCATCCTACACAGTTGATACCTAAGAGTTCATAAAGCAACGAATCCAGATCAACATGAGAGTAAAGTAATCTAATTCCCTCGAAACCTTTTTCGAAATGTGATAGTTCAACAAACGACATTCGGCACGCTTTGGCGAGGAATGTCACGATGCGCGTCTCTTACAAACGGTCATCATCGAAAGTGGATCCACTCCTTACTCATCATTGGCTAGCGCCCAGACCTTCAACCCCCAGCCACCGTCATGGCGCCATCCCTGTTCCGTGAGTCAAAGGACCTACCTGCTACCTACCTTCGTCCCCCTTCAAACGTCGCCCGGGACCTCACCCAATTGGCAAACCCCGTCTCACAAACACAACCAGCAGCGAGCAAGGAAGATGCCGCCGAACGACACCACCCAAGAAGACGCCGCCCAGCAGCGGCCGCTCTTGGCCGACCCTCACGAGGAGTACGGCGCCACCGAAGGCGGCCCGGACCGCGCCGTCCTGCCCCCCGAGGTCATTGCCGACGAGCGCGGCGCCGGCACCTTCACCCGCAACCTCGGCGCCGTCGAGGCCTTCGCCATCGTCATCAGCATCGTCATCGGCAGCGGCGTCTTCACCTCCCCGGGCTCCATCGACACCAACGTCCCCTCCCCCGGCGCCGCCCTCGTCGTCTGGCTCGTCGGCGGCGTGCTCGCCTGGACGGGTGCTGCCTCCATGGCAGAGCTGGGCACCGCCATCCCCGGCGAGGGCGGCGTCCAGCCCTTCCTGCGCTACATCTACGGCGACGTCTTTGGTTTCCTGGCCGCCTGGACCTGGATCGTCGCCGTCATGCCCGCCACCCTCGCCATTTTGTCGATTGTCTTCGTCGAGAGCATCTACTCCGCCGGCGGCGTGACCGACCAGGCCGGCGCCCTTTCGCACAAACTATTTTCCATTCTCATCCTCATCGTCATGAACGGCGCCAACTCCATCAGCACCAAGGCCAGCACCCGCCTCAACAATCTGTTTGTTGTGACAAAGTTCGTCAGCATCGCCGCCGTGGTCGTCGCCGGCCTCGTCGTGGTCATCATCCAGGCGGCGGACCACGACCGCGACATTGGCGGCCGCGACTGGTTCACCAAGCCCTGGTTCGAGAGCCGCAAGACGGTCCTCCCCGGCGGCGAGGAGATCGACTGGACCAAGGTTGGCGCGTGGGACATGCTCGGGTTCTACTCGGCTGCTCTCTACGGCGCCTTGTGGGCGTACTCTGGCTGGGACAAGGTGAGTTCGCCCTTCATCTCACGAACATCCTCATCTAACAATTCAGGCCATCTACGTCACTGCCGAGCTGCAACAGCCCGCCCGCCAGCTCCCTCTCGCCATCAACTCCGCCGTCCCGACAATCATCCTGTGCTTCCTCGCCGCCAACGCAGCCTACTACATCCTGCTGCCCTGGTCCGTCGTCTCCACCACAGACAGCGTCGCCGTCGTAAGTCCCATCCAACCTCCCTGCCCCTCAAACCCTCGCTAACTACTCCCAGACCGCAATCAACCGCCTCCTCGGCCCCGCCTTCGGCATCCTCGCCGCCGTCCTCATCTGCCTCGTCGTCGCCGGCTCCCTCCTCGGCAACTCCTTCGTCGCAGGCCGCATGACCGTCGCCGCCGCCAACTTCAACTGGCTGCCCAAGTTCCTCGGCGCCGTCGGCCGCCTCGGCGTCACCTCCGACGCCCTCGCCTCCCCCGCCGACTCTTCCGACGGCGAGTCCCCGGCCAAGGAAAAGTCCGACGCGCCCCTCAACGCCCTGCTGCTCTCGACCGTCCTCTCGGCGCTGTACATCCTCTTCGGCAACTTCCGCGCCCTGCTCACGTTCAACGGTCTGGGGGAGTACACCTTCTTCTTCCTGACCGTGCTCGGCGCCGTGGTGCTGCGCGTGCGCGAGCCCAAAATGCGACGGCCGTACAAGCCGTTTGTGCTCATCCCAGTTGTGTTTGCGCTTGTGAGCGGGTTTGTCGTTGTGCGGGGTGCTATTTTCGCACCTGTGCAGGCTGTCATTTTGATCGTCCTGTGGCTGGTGGGGCTGGGCTTCTACTGGGCTAGACGGAAGTACGCTGCTAGAAGTGCGAGGACTGAGTAGACAGACTGTCCAGTTCTGCTTGAAGAAATGATTGGACACAGCTTTACATTCTCCAGATTATTCAATCTAGAAAGAAAAATACGTCGATAGACTAGACCCAATCTCACCTACCAATGAATACATGCACCAATTTTACAACTCCTCGCTCTTCTCGCCCAACTTGGTCGGATCATCCAGATCCTTAAACAACTTCACGCCCCAGTTCCTTCCAGGGTTGTTAAGTCGGTGCTTCTTATCCTGCTTGCCAATCTCCTCCAGCTCCTCCTTGCTGAACTCCACCTCCAGCGCCTTCCTGTTGCTCACAATGTGCGAGTCCTTCGTGCTCTTCGGAATCACAATCGTGCCGCGCTGCACGCCCCACGCCAGCACCGCCTGGAACACGCTCACCCCCTTCTTCTCCGCCACACCCTTCCAAAACTCATCGTCAAAAATCGCCGGGATGTCATCGCGGTACGTCGGGTTCGTATTCGCCAGCGGCGAGTACGCAATCACCTCGATCCCCTTCTCCTTGTGCCAGTCCACGAACTCCTGCTGCTGCAGGTACGGGTGCGTCTCGAACTCGTGCGCGTACGGCTTGATCTCCGCCACTTCCAAAATCTTCTCGACGTCCGCTTTCGCGAAGTTGGACAGTCCAATGTGGCGCGTCAGGTTCGCCTTCACGAAGCCCTCGAGCGTCTTCCACGTGTCGACGATGGAGGTCTCGCGGTCCAGCTGGGTCGTGCCGGGCACGAAGGCCACAGGCCAGTGGATGAGGTACAGGTCGAGGTAGTCCACGCCCAGGTCGGCGATGGACTTTGCGATGGCGGCCTCGGCTTCCTTTTGGCGGTGGTCGGTGTTCCAGAGTTTGGAGGTGATCCAGAGGTTCTTGCGCGCGACGCCGGAGGAGGCGATGCCTTTGCCTGTCTCGTCTTCGTTTCCTGGGGGTCACCGTCAGTACTACTCACGGCGCAAGTCATACAGAGACGACGAACTGTAGATCTTGGCGGCGTCGATGTGATCATATCCAACCTCGCCCAGCGCAAACTCGACCGCGTGCGCGACCTTGCCCTTGTCGGATAACCACGTCCCCAGGCCCAGGGCCGGGATCTTGTCCAGGCCGGGGAGGGCAGCTTGGGCCAGCCCGGCAGCGGCGGCGGCGGTGGCTAGCGTTTTGAAGTACACCATCTTTTGAAGCTATTTCGTGCTCTCGCGGTTTGGTGATGAGGTTGTTTGGCCGGTAGGATGTTGGCAGAGGGGGATGCCCGCCTTTTTGACGCTCTTATCATCCCAAAATTGATAATCCTGAACCCCTGCTCAGTCAATCGCATCATCCATCCCCGGCTCCCCGCTGCGGAGGTGCACGGCAAATGACATCATCCACCTCCTCACTTTCACCACACCGCGCCGTGCTGCATTGACACGCGCAACGTCACAGCTCGAGCACGTCAATTCGGGTCAATTGGATACGCTACTTTACTCTGAGCACGCATTGAGCATCGAGATGGGATGTTGGTCAGGAGCTTCAAAGATTCATCTCATCTTTATCGACATGCCGAGGCTTCATCGTGGTCTTGATGAATGCCAGGGATGAAAATGGGCTATGCCGGAAGAGGAAGGTGAAGCTCCGGTGGGGTCCGGTAGGAGGCCATAGCTCCCGGGGAGAGCTCCGCCATCGGCGACCGGGAGGACCCATCTTCGGACAATATTCTCCTTGTCATTGTACTTGGAACCAAAACCAACTACACGTTCAAAGAAAACACTGAACTGTTGCTTGATATTAGAAATATGCTAATTAACAAAACACACGAAACCACCACCACCACCACCACTCTTCAACCGCCCCTTAACTCCGCTCAGAAACACCTTCACGCCGGGTTGATGATCAACTCAATGGCAGTGCAAGAGCTCGGCGGCGTCGTCGCAGCCTTGAACGCGTAAACATGCATGCCCGACCCCGAGTTGCCGTCACCCGTGCTCGCCGGACGCACACAGAACAAATAGTCCACCCCAGCGACATTCATCAGCACCCTCGAGCGCCCGTCGCTCAGCACCGTGTACGAGAACACCTTCATCGCCGCGCTCTGGCTGTTGCTCCAGTACAGGAGGGTGGACGACCCAGTCGTTGAGACGTAGTAGTACGCGTTGTGCGTCACAGAGTACAGGCTCCCGTCGGCGGCCACGATGAAAGTCTCGCGGCTGCCCTGGCGGTAGAAGTTGTCCGTCATGTGCGTCGCGCTGTCGGAGAGGACGTACCCCGAGTTGGCGTTGACGGCGGGGGAGAGGGCGAGGTAGCCGATTGTGCCGGTGGGCGCGTTGGGCGCTACGTTGATTGTGGTGGTTGAGGTGACGGTCTGGATGAGGGTGAGGGTGGAGGTGGCAAGTGTGGTTGTGGCGAAGGCTTCGCCTGTGGTGAGGGTCTGAGTTGTCGTCGCTGAGACGGTGGCGGTTGTGGTCACGGGAGTTGCGAGAAGAGAGCAGGCGGAGGAGACGACGTCAGCTGGAGATGAGGTTAGTATCGTGATATGATGAGTGAGGGGGGTGAGAACGTACCAGGGAAAGAAGCCAACCCAGCCGGCGTAGCATCCCTCCTTGCCCTCCTCTTAGACGCAGCAGTAACCTCAGGCAGAATGACAACATCCACAAAGTTGCCATCCGCGTCCTTGGTCCCGTTGACAAGCTGGTCGTCTCTTGCCCAGAGGCCGCGGCGGATCTTGCTTGAGTGGTCGAGCGGGGTGAGGTCGTCGTGGAGGCAGCTGGTCGTCGGACGAGGCGGCAGAGCGCGTTTGAGCTGCTTCGTGACAGCCACAAGCTGCGTCGTGGTGCTGTACGCCGTCGCCACTGGCGTGACAGTCGCGATGTTGGTTGCGGACGGGACGGTGGCGTAAAGCGTCGCCGTCGCGGTGGTTGTCGGGGTTGTGTAGCCGAGGAGCGATGAGCAGTACGGCTGCAGGGTGGAGGCGACGATGGCGGAGCTGGCAGACGCGACGGGGCAAGGAATGCGCGGCTTGCCTGCGTTTGTGGAGTTGGTGTAGGAGAAGCTGTAGGAGATGGTGTAGTGGTCGCTGCCGCGGTATTGGCCGTTGTTGGTGGCGTAGCTGGCGTCCCAGGATTTGGAGTACTGCGTGCTGTCAGAGAAAGAACCTCAAGCATATCGAGGATGAGACGACAAACTTACCAGAGAGCAGTACTGTCCCTCCGGCACCCCGTTCTTCAGGACGAAGAAGGTGTTGAAGAACTGACATGTCTGGGCGGGCGCGTTCTTGGGCGGGTGGCGGAGATTGTACTCGGACTGCGCCGTGCAGGCTGCCGCGCAGAGCTTCGGGTCGAAGGGGCCGTTGGTGAAGATCTTGGAGCCCATGAAGGTGTTGTAGCCAGCGCAGTCGAGGGGCGCGTTGATGCTGGCGTCGCCGAGGTAGGCCGCAGGGGCGTACCCGGCCTGGTTGTCGGCGCGCTGGGCGACGTAACCGTTGGAACCCGCAATGACGACCTCGAACTGGGCGCGCCACTGGCCGCGGTTGGTGGTGTAGCTCTCGTAGACGGGCCCGCCCCAGAAGACGCACTTGATGACGTTGGTGCTCGCGGGGTTGGGGCAGCTGTCGGCGGGTTCCTGTATCATGTTAGAAGAGATTTGTTTCTCATACAAAGAGGTTGAATGCTTACGACAGTGGGATCGCGCTCAAAGTAGATGTTGAAAGCAACGCAGCCGTTGATGGCATCGCACTTGGCCGCGCACGCCTTGGTGTCGTAGCTGTCGAGCGTGGTGTAGCCCATGTATCCGTACGCACTGCTGGAGGCCTGCAGATTCTTGAAGGTGTTGAAGTAGCCGGCCGGCGTGGGCGCGTTTTTAGCCGCCGCCGCGAGGTCCGCGGAGCTCAGGAAGGCCGCCGCGGTGTCGGGGCTCGGGACGGGGCCGGCGCCGGTGGGCTGCGGGTCGCACGCCCCGCGCACGGCGAGACTCCGCTTGTTGGCTACGGGGGTGGTTGCCTGCGGGAGTGGGCTGGCCATGACCTCGGCGACAATGCTGGCAGCGGCGGCGTTGGCGTCGTAGGGCACGATGGTCTCCGCGGCGGCGCCGATGGGGACGGTGGCGTTGGGCGGGGGAGGAGCATCGTCGATGACTTGCCAGACGAGGTCTTGGGCTTTGGCGAGCGCAGCGAAGGCGCTGTAGAGGGGTGCAGACCTCATTTTGGTAGTGTTCAGAGACCGCTGGACTGTTGCCGAGTATTGGAGCTCAGTCTGAGTAAGGGGTTAGGGAGGAGTGAAGCTTGAGTTGATTGCTGTGTGTCCTTCTTGCCAGACAAGAGATGGCATGTTGCACTTTATACAGATTTATTGATGCCTCTTGGGCCATGCTCAAGTGACCGGTTTCTGCCCTCGTCATCACGTTTGTGGTCTGGATGAGCCTTCTCAGCACTCACCACGGGCTATTTCACGATGCATACAATAGTATCGAAACACAGACTTCATCCCCAGAGCCGATGGGGATTAGATCGCGGAGCTGAACCACAGTATCGGGATAGCCAGCCCATGTGTCCCATAACCTAATTCTCTCTTCTCCCCTGCTAGTCACCAGGTCTGGACCGCTGCCGTCCGATTCTACAACGCTACTGTCGCACAGAAGACTCAATCTGGATTGAGTCGTTGACGAATGTGGGCACCTTCATCACGTGGGCTTGGGGATCTGGAGATGCCGGCCCTTTCCTCACTGCCTAATTTGACAAGCAAATTCAGCCCTGAGCGGAGGAACAGCTGAGAAGCTCCAATCGACCCAGAAAGTCGGGTTTGGGGGTCTGTGATGGGAGGGTCCCGGCTTTTCGCCAAGGTCTGGATCCCGGGATCGGCAGGGGTTGTCGACAAGGGGTAATTGCAGCTGACGATCAATAGTCTAAACAAGCGGTAGGCTCTTGGCTCCTTGGGGATTGTTTACACGAAAAGCTCCGACAAAATCTCCTTTTGCGTGGTAAGCTAAGGCTTTGGGTTTTGTTTGTGGGATCACAGGTGAGGATTGGGTGGAAGATGTGGTCCAAATAGCAGCGGTGAGAGCATTGATGTAGGAAGAGTGCGTCGGCGTCGCCGCTGCTAGCAAGCTTACTATTGTCTTTGGCTTAGTTTTGCTCTCAAGGACCATAGCGCTGAAGAATAGGTTTCATTGACTGTATTTCAACCTTTCACAATTTGCCGATTAAGTCTTTGCTGTCCTAATGGTCCTTTTCCTAACGGCTCACCTTATACTTGGAGTATCAAAAAACTTCACCCTCACTTGATCTACGGCTTACACCCGGAGTGTTCAGCATGCTGCATGATTGTGCAACTCGGTAACTCAACACTGAAAAATGCTGCGGACAGAGACCTCCTCGGCGGCGACATAATAGGGGATTGTGCAAGTTGAAACTTGAATTAAAGTGTGGCGGCAACGCCTCGGAATGCAAGAACGGTCGGGACGTTCATAGTTCCAGCCACACGGTTGAGGCGTCACGTACGCCTCGGTGTTCTGATTCTGTTCTAAATTTCATTTCATTTCCTGGTTGCACTAGTCCAAGTACATTACCCGAACATCATCGCAAAGGCCTCCCTCACATCCAACTGCCGAGACTCACGCCCATCACCAACGCAGAAAAGACAGCCCCGAGCGGTCTAGACCGCGCTGCGCCCGAAGAGGAAACCGACCCCTGCACAGCGGCCATAGCTCCCCGTCCCGCCCCACTCCCCTCCTCCGCCGGCCCGGCCGTACTCTTCACCGTCGCGTTCGTTGCTCCGGCCATCAACACCGCCTTGATACTATCATACGCCGGCTTCGGGTTCATATCCTTATCAAACAAACACGCATCCCCCTGCCCCTGGAACGTCGACGGGATCCAGCTATACTTGTCCGTAAACTCCCACACCACAACCCCGACGCACCCCTTCGCGTCAACGCACGTCTTCACCACGCTTGCATAGTCCTTCGCCTGCTGCTGCACCGCCGCATCGTCCGCCGGCACCTTGCCATGCCGGATATCCAGCTCCGTCAGCGCCACCTCCAGCCCCATATCCGTGAACCGCGACATCACCTTACTCAGCGTCTGCGGCGACGGCGTCTTGCCGACCTCGAGATGCGCCTGCAGACCCAGCCCGTCGATCTTCACGCCCGCGGCTTTGAGGTCCTGCACGATCTTGACCGCGCCGTCCGTCTTTTTGGAGTTGAACTCGAGGCTGAAGTCGTTGTAGTACAGCTTCGCGGCGGGGTCCGCGGCCGCGGCGGCGCGGAAGGAGATGGGGATGAAGTCTTGCCCGAGGGTGCGCGAGAAGACGCTGTCGCGGAGCGTGCCGTTGTCTGCGAGGGCTTCGTTGACGACGTCCCAGGAGTAGCAGGCGCCGGCGAAGTGGGAGACGGTGTTGGAGATGTAGGCTTCGATTACGGGGGTGAGGGTCTCGGGGGTCCATGTGCCTTGGGATACTGCGCCTTCGTCAACAAAGCGTTCACGCGCAACGTTTTCCGAGAGGAAATGCTTACCGAATGAAGGGAGCTGAGAGTGCCATGTCAACGCATGGCACCTCATCATCTGTTTGTTGGCTTGTCCGACGGCGCGGACAGCATCGGGGTTCGTGAAGGTGAACTGCCCCTGCGTCTTCTCCGTCGCGTCCCACTTCTGGCTGTTCTCCGGCACGACCAGCCCGAACTCCCCGGTGCGGTTGAGCACGGCCATGTACGCCGCGTCATTGAACAGGTTCGTGTCCGTCGCGGTCCCGAAGAAGAGCTTGCCGTTCTTGACGGCCAGGTCGTGAAGGCCCTGCCCGGAGGCGAAGGCGCCCCAGAGAGACAAGAGAGCGAGTGTGGAGCGTTTGGCCATCATGCGCGGCATGTAAGGCAAAGGAGCGGCTGGGGTAAGTTGCGATGAAAGAAGGTGAGAGGGAGGGTTTGTTATTCGATGCGCCGTCTCAAGAGGCGGGCACAGACTGGACATATAGTGTTCGCCGGTTGGCAGCTCCCGAGACGTGGGGCAGAGGCTCAAGATTTGATCGGATGTTTTGCGATGTAACTGTACCGGACCGGGGGTTCTATCGTGAGAGGTAAGGGTCGCTGGGTGGTCTGTTGGTGATTCAGATTGCGTTTCAGGACCGCCCGAACTCGATGGATTGGGACGGTTTGGTAATGTTGGTTCATGCTTGCAGAGGAGCAAGGACTGGGACTTCTGGAGGTTTGCTTTGGTTGGTCGCTGGCCGTAGCTTGGTGGGAGCCGCTCGTAGAGCCATAGGCGTGGTCCGGCGCGGTGCGGCCTACCGACCGGACTTTCAGACCGGGTGGGGCCGGGTCGGATGTCAGCGGGATCCACTCAAACCGTTCGGTCCCGCGCCGGAGAACGGCCGAACCAACACCGAACCAGCCATCCATTTGACAACCGCAAGGCGAATTTTAGCGTCAAACGGTGATTGGGCTCTGATTGGTTACTCGATTTGTTAACTGGGCACTTTCTGAGGAGGCCTTATTCGCCAAAATACCCTGTTGATCAGCAGCACTAAAAGGCGTAGTTGCGGTCGTCAAATGGATGGCCATTGTCAGTCACACATGAGGTATGAAAAAAGCAAAGAAAAAAAGTTCGATTGGGAAAAATACGAACCAAGTCTAGCAATACGCACTGCATGACGGCCTGCTGTTGGAAAAGAAGGCTGACTTCGCATGGTCAAGCCGTCCATCTTGTTGATATTCATGCGGTATCTAGGAAAACATCACTCGGCTCCGCTTAGACACTCTCGGTTCAGTTTGAAAAAGTCCATTCTGCCGGGACGTATACGCTAATCGACCGGACTCGGAGTCGTCGTAATGTGGGACAGAACGCCGATGTGGGTCACCGAACGCCGCTCCAGGCCTGTCCAGCTGCGTCGGCGATATCATGCCAGACAAGCTTGCCTGGCACCGCACAAGCTTTTCGCTTTCCCGATTTCCCGGCGGTAAACAGCAGCTTTTGCATGCCCCGTTTCCACGTCGGGCGCAGCCCGACCACACAATCTGCGAGTCCCTCGGGTCCATGTCATCGGCAACTACCGACACGTGGCCCCCGCCCCCTGACCCCTGACTGTCAGTCTGCCGTCAAATTTCGGGGACTTAAGCATCGCGATGCCAGATGCTCTTCTGCATGATCCAACACCTAGCACGATATCCGAGTTGAACTTGAAGTGGTTCAGTAACTTGCTGCATGTTGCTGGCTTCTGCACTGCGTCCATATGCTAACTCATCCATCATCAACTCCCAATTCCGTAAATCCGGTCAACGTGGAGATCTCGGGTAGCTTCACCCACAACCCTTCAGAGACTGGGGTGCCAAGACCCATCAGCCAGCCCTCGACACCACCATCACGGTTCGGATTTTTCCTCTTGTCTCCACCGATCGGGCTGTCACTCATATGGCTGACGCAGAATATCTCCATCACTGCCGGCCGGCACTTGGGAACCCCCTGCCACCAGCGTGCATCATTGCCCGTTCTTCCCACTCGAGTGGGGGATCACTATCCCCGTCGCACATCAGCTTGATGAGTGGTTTGTTTGCATGGCCTCTCCCATCTAGACTCATCACCCATCTAGACTCATCAGACGAACAGTTGTTTCCATACACCAGTGGAGATCCTTTCCCTCTTGCGCACCCGCCGGTCGGCGTGATTGGAAGACAGGCCCATGCTTTCTCTAAATAAGGACGCGTCGTCAGGACGCTCGCGATGGGGCCCGGCTTGATGCGGTGATGCCGTTCATCCCATCTGCGCTGCGTATTGTCTCATGACTTCTCGTCTTACAACGCCGCCGCAGCAGCTTGCTTTCGCACCTTCCCCTCGGCGCTTTACACATCATAAGGCCAGCGGTCAATTTCCGTCCTCATGGAGTCGGCGCCAGCGTGCGCGGATTCCGTACCCGGAGACCGTCACCAGCGGCGACTGCGCCGAGTAAGGCGCTCTAGGCCAGAGGTGAACGGGGCGGGTGGACACCGCTCGTCGTAAGCTTGGCACCACTTTTCGGCCATCCCCCTTGCCCACGGGCATTGTTTCTTGGTTGACCTGAAGGCGCAGCTTTTCCGATTGAACGGTTGAGAATGTTTATAATAGGGGCTTGGCATGCTTGTTGCTTTCTAGAAGGTTTATCTACTCACGCTGTCCCAGCTGCCTGGCTTCCTTCGTCTTTGCAGTGCACTCGCCCATCCCAAGCAGCCTTTCATTACTCACTCACAGTCTTTACCCTGCCGCGTCTCTTTTTAAGCATAGTGAGTAAACACTAACGCTTATCGACCATGTACCGCCCATCAACGGCCTGGGCTTTGGCCATCCTCACCTATGTGACTGGCACCCTGGCTGCTGATGCTTCGGCCAACTACACTGAGCAGCTCTTGAGCTCAGGCACAAGTACGTCTTGCTTCCGTTTCTGACTCAGTTTTTCCCTCCGAGTGATTCTCATATTCATTCCCGCAGTCAAGCTTGGAGCCTGGCAGGATGCCTACGATAAGGCCGCAGCCCTCGTCGCCACTCTGACCACGGACGAAAAGATCTCCATCGCTGCCGGTGGCGACGGCGGCAACTTCACCGGCCTTCACAACCTCGACTCGGCCACCAACCCGCTTACCTACTTCTATGTCACAACATGGCCCGCCGGCCTCGCGATGGCAATGACGTGGGACACGGCCGCGGCTGAAGGCCAGGGCCAGGGCGTCGGTGTCGAGTTCAAGGGCAAGGGTATCAACATGGCGTATGGACCTACCTTGGAGCCTCTAGGCCGCTCAGCATGGGGCGGACGTACCGGCGAGACGTACGGCGTTGACAGCTACCAAGCCGGCATCATGGCCGGAGCAGTCGTCAAGGGCATGTCTTCGGCTGGTGTGGTCGCCAGTGCCAAGCACTTCATCCTGAACGAACAGGAGACTAACCGAATGAGCACCGGCTCTGGAGGCGGTATGGGTGGCGGATCGCCTCCTGATGGCGCCGGACCAGGCGGCAACTCAACTCTCACCAGACGCCAGACCTCAACAAACGGCACGACCAGCGGCAACTCGACCTCCTCAGATGACACCGGCGCCTACACCGTCACCATCTCAGACAAGGCCTTCCACGAAACATATCTCTGGCCCTTCTACGACACCGTCTACAACGGCATGGGCGGCGCCATGTGCGCCATGAACAAGGTCAACGGCACCTACTCCTGCGAGAGCCAGGACCTCCTCGCCAAGTACCTCAAGGTCGAGCTCGGCTTCCCCGGCATCGTCCACGCCGACGTCAGCGCCCAGAAGACGGGCATCAACGCCGCCAACGCCGGCATGGACCTCTCCTCCAGCTCCTACTTCTCCAACACCACCCTCGGCGCAGGCCTCAACAACGGCAGCTTCACGATGGACCGCCTCGACGATATGGCCATCCGCAACATGATGGGCTACTTCCACCTCGGCCAGGACCAGGGCTACCCCGCCCACGCCGGCGTCACCGACCGCGTCGACAACCGCGGCAACCACAGCGCCATGGCCCGCGAGTATGCCGCGAGCTCCATCGCCCTGCTCAAGAACACCAACAACGCGCTGCCCCTCGTCAACAAGTCCAGCATCAGTATCTTCGGGTTCCACGCCGGCCCACGCTACGTCGGCGCCAACACCGCGCTGGGAGTCTACGACGGCGAGCCGTCCACGATGCAGGGCCACATGGCCGTCGTAGGCGGCTCCGCCATGGGCTCGCTGTCGTACCTCAGCACGCCCCTGCAGCTCTTCAACCAGCGCGCCGCCGCCGACGGCTTCATGCTGAGGTGGTGGCTCAACGACACCTCCGAGACGTCCTTCAGCGGCATGTCAGGCTCCGGCACGGAGCTGACCGAATCCACGACCGGCGTGGCTGACCTCTCGGACGCGTGCGTCGTCTTCCTCAACGCGTGGGGCGGCGAGGGCGCCGACCGCACGGAGCTTACCAACGCGGACCAGGACACCTTGGTCACGACTGTCGCGGATGTGTGCAACAACACCATTGTCGTGATCAACACCGTCGGCCCGCGTCTAGTGGACGCCTGGATCGAGCACGAGAACGTCACTGGTGTGCTGTACGGCGGTGCCCTGGGCCAGGAGTCCGGAAACGCCATCGACGACGTCCTTTTCGGCGCCGTCAACCCTTCTGGAAGACTAGTGCACACCATCGCCAAGAACGAGAGCGACTACAACCCCGACACGATCATCAGCGAGACGGAGCTGAACCTGGACTTCTCGGACGGCAACTACATTGACTACAAGTACTTCGACTACTACAACGTCACCCCTCGCTACGAGTACGGATACGGTCTGTCGTACACAACTTTCGAATACTCTTTCACCGCCACTGTCGAGTCTTCCAACCTCACCAGCGGCTTCGCCACCGGCGACAAGTCCGTCGGTGGACGCGAGGATCTCTGGGACATTGTGGCCACCGTGTCCACCAGCATATCCAACACGGGCTCCGTCGCCGGCGCCGAGGTTGCCCAGCTCTACATCTCTTTTCCCGACCTCGCTGGAGAGCCTGTCAGACAGCTGCGTGGCTTCCAAAAGGTGACAATTCAGCCTGGCGAGAGCGCCGATGTGACGTTCTCCCTTAGACGTAGAGATTTGAGTGTGTGGGATGTTTTTGGCCAAGAGTGGAAGGTGGAGAGCGGAGAGTACAAGCTGTACGTCGGTGCGAGCAGCAGAGACTTCAAGGCGCAGACGAACTTGACTGTTGCTTGAGCGAACAAAACATATTTCCTGTTCATAGTTGTATTGGCGCTTCGTATATAAGCATACCTCGGAAATCCAGGCCAGTTACTTTACGATATGCAGCATTGTTAGAACACAACTGCAGTGACTAATTTTATATTAGGTGTTACCAAAAATGCCGAACCTGTGTGGAAAGGCTTAAACACGTTATCTTTGTGGAGAAATCTTCGACGCAATGTTCGTCAGTGATTGGGACGATGAAAACCAACCTGCCAGGTGTACCATCTATGGCTAGGAGACTAGGCAAAACACAAACTTTAAGTACAGAACCTTGTAGGATTTCAAATACTTCCCAACTGGTGCTTAATTTAAAAACCACTTCCCAGACGACAACGATCTATCACTCTCCACAGTTTGTTTAACTCTTAGCAACTTAAGACTAGACGATTCCGAAACACGCTCAAGTTACCAAGATGTTCGCATTCTTCAAGCAATACTTCGGATCGCGTCCAGTACCAACCAGTTCCATCATGGGCGCAACTAGCCGCTACGACTTCCTCGGCGAGGACCTATCCGACCGCCTCAACATCATCAAGGACATCCACAGACTGTTACTTCAAGCCGATGAATCCTTGCTTGATTGGGAAAACAGAGATGATTTTGCAAAGCCTGGCGACTCTTCTCGGCCCTCGATGTTTAAGAATCGCGATCTTGTCAACCAGGCGCGGTTGTGGGCGGCACTTTGGTCCTTGGAGCGCCCGCGTCTCGACATTATTCACCAGGATCTATTGGACAAGGACAAACAGTACTTTCCGCGTCAGTTGATTGAGTCTTTGGGAGTGATACACGAACTTGTATGGTGGTGTAGGTCTGGCCAAGTCAGTTTGGCCTTCTCCGGACTAACAAATACTTCTTCTAGTCACCCGTGCGCCATCAGAGAGCCGAGAGACGGAAATCAGCCTAAACAATGCTCAGAGGGGAAAGGTATGCATGGAAGGTGGCTCGGAACATGCAGCAAAGCCGCTTACGGCTCAGCAGGCTCCTGATCGCGCCGGTGGCAAGTGTTGCATCACGGGCAGTGATGATGCAGAGCGCTGCCACATCATTCCCTTGTGGACCCTGACGCGGCCGCAAAAGAGCCAACTTCTGGAGTACAATCTGGAAGGCTTTCTTGGCACAGAGGAACCTCGCCTCAGCGTAGCATTGTTGAAGTACAAGATCGGCATCACCTGGAACACCATTTACATGAGTCGAGAGTTGCACAAGCTCTGGGACAAGGGTCTCTTTGCCTTGGAACCTCTGGGCTACGATTCAAGACCCAAGCAGCGTGAGACAGGTGCCTCTGTGGAGCACGTGGAGAAGAAAGATATTGAACACTGTCTCAAGCTCCGCTTCCATTGGTTGCCCAAGACATCAGTTCAGGGCCTGAGAGCGACTTTGTCCACAGACCTGCTCAACGCCAGCCCTCGGGACCTTATCCAAGCATTCGAGACAGATGACGAACTCCAAACCGATTCTCTGCGCCGCGTCGATAGCGGTAAGATCATAACAATTTGGGCAGACAGGCGTGAAGACCTTCCCGCCATTGGGTTTCTCAGGGTTCGATGGCTCGCTTGCCTTATTCATCGCTTCGCAGGGGGTATAGACCCTAAGGCTTATGAGCCTCTTTTCCCTAATTCGGACGATGTATGCGCTATTGATAATATGCTTTGGGATGCTGAGGAGCTCACCAGACTACGAACGTGCATGGCGGACCTAGAACTCCGTATCAAGAACAGACTGGCAGATGCTTGAGGAAGCTGGCTGGGAAGAATAGGGAGGAGAAGGGCAAGAGTGACAGAATCGGTGTAGTATGTCTAGCGGTTATCTCCTTCTAGAGGGTCTGGGAGTGCTTTTGGGCTTTTTCCATCCGTGGTTTATCTAGCGACCGGTTGACGATGCCGGGAACCGTAGCAGCAAGCCCCAACGAAGCCACGTACCAATATCGGTCCCATAACCAGAAGCTTCCACACATATTATGGCCACCATTGTGTCCTAGCGTCGTCATCCCCCATCATCATCAATCGCCAATTTCATCATCTTCGCTACCGTCGTCATCAACTGCTTCTGAATTATCACCGTCGCCCTCCATTATTGTCGTCTAACGCCGTCGCCCAGCGTTGTCTTCCTTTCAATGTCGCCCTCGTCATGTTTGATACCTTCGTCTTTTATTTCTCCAGTCTCTGGGTCATCTTTGTCATATTGATGCTTAAGCATATGCTTTAGTCACCTTTATGCGCTGGCAACCTTGGAGGTAAGGTGCCTGGAACATTGTAGGAAACAAACGTCGATGACGCAAGGACCTGCCGCAATACCATCAACTTCTATGAAGATGTTCGCTAACTATCGGAACTCTGCGTGTAGATTGTCAATAAAAGACTTCACGGAATGCCTGGATGGGCAAAAGTCACTACCTGTTGCAAGTTAGGCCGTACACAGAAAACATTCCTAGCCTAAGAACTCGTGTGGACAAAGTAGCGTACAAAATGAAAGTTGATTCTTTTCGCATTGACAACCATGCAATAACTACTTCTTCGCATAAAATTCTCACCCATGAATACGCTTGAATTCGAGCAAAGTCTCCTGTAATTCCCTGGAACAACCAGTGCGCAACATGAACACCACGGTAGATGTGGACGCTCGTCCCAGCCTGAGCCCTCCTTTCGAAGATGAGTTGTCCACTCGACTTGACCTCATTGTCAGCATTCACATCCACCTTCATACAGACAAAAAGACGCTCAGATATGATATTCTCTGGGATAAGGCAGACCAGGTGATAGTACCCGCCCGCTGAGATATCAGCTTGGCGACGTTTTGCCGCAAGCGCGTTTATGGGCTACGCTTTGTCCTTGGATATTGACCGTCTGAGGGCTTTTCACGACTACACGCTGAACGATAGAGGTTGCATCTTCATACTCTTTCTAGGTGCAATACCGGAGTTTGTCTGGTGGTGTGAGTCTGACCACTTACCTTATCCTTGTATGGTCCGAGCTAACTGCAACCACCTAGTCATCCGTGTCCCTCCAGAGCGTTCAGAAAATACGACCGACATCCGCGACGGCAATAGGTGTTGTATTACGGGCCAGAACGATGCTGAGCAATGTCACATTATACCTTTATGGACATCGATAAGACGTGAGAGAACCGATTTCCTGCTACGTAACTTGCACGACATGCTTGGTTATGAAACCATGACAAGAATTCAGCGGGCGGTCGATAGCGAGCTTCGCAAACCATCTTTAATGAATACATTCTGTCTGAGCCGACGATTACAAGCTATTTGGCAAAGTGGAGCGTTTGTCTTGGAACCCGTGGGCTACGTCACAAGACGCAAGAAGACCCAAGAAGACGGCGATGCGTTGTGTCAGTCAAGTAGCCGGGGCCCAGGCTCATTCATGGCAGCAGTCTTCCGATCGATGAGTAGATTTACAAACATCGGCAAGTCCCCAGAAACAACTACATCGACCGAAGAAACGGACCAGGTCAACGGGCAGGAGTCCAAACTCGAGTATGCCCTCGCCCGAAGCCTCATCAACAATCGGTCCCAGGAGCAGACCGACGCAGATACTAATAAGTATGGTCTCCAATTACGGTTTGAATGGCTCCCAGCAACCTCCCTCCATCACTTGAGAGCGGATGGTCCCGATTTACGCACTGATCCGCCCACCATGTTCCAGCCTTTGAAAGAGCGAGATCAAGAGTTTAGGGGCCACAACGCAGGCCAAATCAGGGACGGCCAGATCTTTACAGTGTGGGCAGACAACATCAAAGACCTCCCCAACCGGAATTTCATGCAGCTACGGTCTCTGGCGTGCCGCATCCATCGCTTAGGTGGAGGCGCAGATCCTAGTTTTTACGAGCCGCCACATCCTGATTCGGATGACATGTTTAAAGTCAGCGAGCTGCATATGAAATTTGAGGAGAAGTGCAAGCTAGAGAAGCGTCTTGCAAAGCTTTATAAGGAGCTCGGCGGCGACAAAGATGTCCTTGGCATGGATCCTACGAAGTGCCACTTTTGTGGCGCTGAAAGCGACCCAGGTTCGAGATGAACAGTGTTGACAGATGTCTTTGAGGAAGCGTCCACGACTGTTGTTGGTTCCATGTTATCAGTTATGCAAACTTCCGTGTTTCAATCGTTATGACATGCCTTTACTTCTGAATAGCAGTCTCCGGTGGACAGCCAAAGAGTTTCGGGATCCGTGTCCCCACCCCCACTCAGCCGTGGCCGGATAAAAAGGCGGGATGCCGATGTTTATTTATGTTCGGACTAGGCGAAGGCAACTTGAACAAGACAGGGTCTACACCCTGTTGCTCGCCTCCCATTCTGGTTATTCTGGACTCAGATGATAACTTCAGAATGTCCAACAGCGAAGTCAATCAATTCATGTTGCTTTGAGGCGGGTTCCTCATTTGCCAATACTGTGAGTGAGTACCCTTTCCACTCCGTTCCCCGATCGTATGACAACTCAAAGCTGCAGCTGGCAATTGCAGCGGCTTTCTTGTGATGTTAGCTGTTCAAAGTTGATGACACATCTTGTCCAGGCGCTAGTCCAGATGAACGCCGGTTCGTTCGGCAGCGTCGATCGAATGCTTATCGGACGACAGATCGTGAGTTTCCCTACGCAAAAGACAGCCGCTGAGTTCCACCTGCACAGCAGTCGCGCGGCTGCTGACATGAGCACACCCTCGTATCCCGTGTATCCCGTGTGTGCAGCTAATCGCCGGGTGGCCGGCACGCTGCGTGACATTCCAAAACAGGGGCTGGCAGTGGTCCTCCAGTCGCCGCGAGTCAGTATCCCCGGTCATGTTGGTTCTCACAGCCCGAAAAAGAAAGTCTGTTCCCCTGAAATCACGGAATTTATAGCGCATGTTGTCTCTACTAAATTGTATTTGCCGGAAAACATGCGGCATGTTAATATGGAATTGAAGCCGCGCCTCGGTACTGCTCCACGGAGAGCCGACCTTGATTGGACTTTACTGCCTCTGTTGTCAGATTTTTGACATCATGCTGATCATAGCTGTAGGGCGCAACTGACCGGTCATGCCGCATGACCAGCTGTTTGTTTTTAGTTGCCGTGCTACCCCGGATATACTAAATTTGAGTTTTTGAGCCTGTCGAATCAAGCATTATTGACAGTCGACTGAAAGAATGGCTAAGCATTCTGCCGCTATTCGGACCGGGTCTATCTCGAAAACATGGGGATATCTCCTTTTCGGTAGTGTCCGCCTCGGAACTGGACAATAGCAGCTCTAACTTAGGTAATAATCGTCCACGGCACTTTGCACATAAACACGTTCCACTTATACAGACGTCACTATCTTATACAGACGTCACTATCTGCCGTTGGTTGACCCATTCGCGGGGGTTCCTTCTGGATCGGAACACTGCATCCATGTCAAGATCCACGATCATCGCCCCAGCAGGTCTCCGCAACAGCTGTGTAGAGTTGCAATTAGAGATGGCCCGACATGGTACCAGGCAGTGGGTGTATTCCGAATCCGAACTTGGAAAACATGCAGATCAGTTTACCACCGGCAAACATCAGTGGCCGGGAAATTCTATAAAGACAGCCCCCATCTCATCACAAGAGCAATTGATCACACCATCATCAACCAGTCAAAACGCCTGCTACTCAGTCCTTCTTTCGAACTACCTCCAGTCCCTCTTTGTCCGTATACATAAACCGACTCCAAAATGAAGGCCTTCACCGTTCTCTTCAACCTTGCCTTGGCCGCCACCGCCATGGCCGGTGCCGTCGACACCCGCGCCCTGGAGCCCGGCTTTGCCGAGCGCGCCTGCGGCACCACTGGAGGTAAGTACCATGTTTACTCCCTCAACACTCAAGGCATGAAACTAACACGATGCTTCTTTATAGCTCCTTGCACCAGCGGCGACGACTGCTGCACCTACTGCGACCCCTACTCCGGCTGGACTTGCACTGACTCTACCAGAGCCTGTGTCGAGAAGGGCAGTAAGTTTACATCATTCTATCTCCCGTGGTGTTATATTGCAGTTTTGGTCGCTAACCAATGGCTTTTCCAGCTGTTCCCGCTCTTGGTCAGAACGACTGCTGCAGCTACAAGGTCGACGCTGATGGCAAGTGCACCTAAACAATCCAGGCGACGAGTGGAAACCGCGGGGTGAGGTATGCGATGTTGAAGACCCTTCATTCTGTGTACATGAATTTCAAGTTTCAAGCGTATATATACCAAATCGAACATGCAATGAATGGACATGCTGCAAAATGGACACTTCTGCCGACCAGCAATTTTGTAGGCAGTCAGGAAGTCGGTACAATATGCTTTCGGGGTTCAACGTCGCCTCCAGTTTGCGCAAGTCATGCTTCGCCGCCCAATATCATCTCACGTGCCAGAGGAGATAGCCATCTTGTGACTTGTACTCTCAGTCATCAACCGACTCGTCTCTATGACAAAACCAAGATGTCTATTCCTTCAATATCCCATCAGGTTCGACATTGGCATCTCTTTTCTTAGCTTCAACCGACAGGCTCGACTGTAAGGGGAACATATAGCATAGTGAAACATAGTTTCGTTCTTCCAAGTTGCTTTTGTGTTCAACGACATGGATCTGACGATTAAGCAGCGTTAATATGTACGGCCTGGTTGTCGGGTATCTTGTCCATACCACTGGGAAAAGTTGCGCCTGGACAATCGGACCGTCGCGCCTGTCAACATCCTGAGAGCTTCGAACTGTATCCCAGCACGACTTGACACCAGCTTTCGAACCCCCGGCGATCTGGGCCAGTTTGGTGTAGACTCTTTCGATATGACTCTGGTCATGAACCTTTCGGGACCAAATAAAGTACTTTCGCACCCATCGCTCCGGGTTGTGTCGTCGGCAAAGGTCGAGCCACACTGCTCCTTTGAACTAAAACAACGTTATGACATGAACCTATCGTTTCCAACTGGCTGGTATTTGGGGACATACCTCCTGTGAAGATTTCAGCTCGGCGATATCACTCCTCGTTAGCTCAACACTCCACCCGATGAACTTGGCGCCCATCTTTTCATACTTTTTGTTCAGGCTCCAATGCAAACACAAAGCCTCCTTTCCGACGTAGTCGCGCTGTATCCCAGCCTCGTCAATATCTGCAAGAGTCCTGACAGTACAGCACTCGTTTGATAGGTCAAAATACCCATGTATGTCGCCTGACTCGTCACAGGTATCGTGGCATTCGGGAACGACTGGATCGATGTTGCATGTGCAAGGGAAACCTTCGTCTGAATGTCTGGTCTCCGGTTCTCTCGGGCAATGCACGAGTGACTGAATGCTGACCGACGATTCGGTGTTACATTTCACCGCTTCTGATGGGGACGCCGGTCTTTCGCGCCCGATGTTCATGGTTGAAACTGTGCCAATATGAATGTCAGGTTGGGAGAGAGCAACGACTATCGGCCGCCCGACGCTAGACAGAAACCTACCAACAGCATCCCTCACGGATTTAAACCATCTCCTAGCCCTCCATTTCATGTCTCTGATGAGTGCTTTTCCGCGCATGGCCTGGCTCAGAACCAGAGAGAACGGACTAATGACAGTTCCAGGTAAAACAATGTCGAGGTGATGAAGGAAGATTGCAAGGGGGGAGGAAATGCGGGGATATGAAAGATGTTGGAAGTCCTTGGAGGAGACGAGGGTGACTGGTTAGTAATTTCCGCGGCAAGGGACTGTTCCAAGGTCCAACACAGTCCAACCTCTGAACGGATGTTTGCTTTCTTGAGTTGGATCGACGCCAGTGAATTCAGCCGCCTTTACAGCTGTTCTCTTTTCGCACGTTCTCTGACCGAAACAAATACCTAGTAGTCAACTAGCTTCATACCGTTTTCTGTCTTTTTAGTGCTGCCTGCAGGTAGTTACATATCTTTAGGGCATATTTCGCGAGCCCAAATAGATACAAAAACATATAAAATCACACACGTAGTTCAGAATCACATAGAAGGCGCTTGAGATAATACTTTTCCCATCGTATGTCTTGTTATCAGCAGGGCCTTGAATGCCAGTTTCATGATTGGTTCACTGGACTGAAAAGTTCGCTGAAGGTTTACAAATTGCCACACCACACCGGTTTGCCCTCCCATTTTGAACCTCCATCTTCAAAAAAGCTTTCTCGACCGGATTATTCCTCTCGATCCAACCTCAAGTCCGGTTCCAAACGTTCGGCATCTCCCATCTGACTGCAACTAACTTAACTAACAGGGTCGCAGAACCCAAACCCGATCGCCCAAACTAGAAGATTCCAGATGTCGAAATTAAGAAAGACGGCTCAATACCGATGAATGGAAGTTTTTGTCGTAATGATGCCACATCCGTTGTTTAAGGTTTCGCTGCCGTTGAAGCCCAACCGACGACGTTAGGCGTCCGGCAGCTGTTGGCCCTCAAAATGATTCTGCTTAAAGTTAGGTTTATCTCGACGAAGAGAGGGGTCGATGAAGCTTGTTGGTTAGGTTCCAGATGCCGAGGTGCACACATTTCATGTTGTGCCATCGGCTGCCTTTCAGCTACAATCTTATTTACATGTCGCCTCCTCTCAAAGCTAGTGCCCAAGTTGGCCAATGCACTTTTCTGTCCGGTTTTGACGAAGTGACCTATACAATGGCCCACAGATACAATCTCCGCCCCAGGCCTGTCAAAAAAGCCGACAAGAATGACGAAACCATGAACCCCATAGTCAGTGTTGAACCTTCTGGGTATGAACGCCTAGTAGCCCAGATCTGCCCTAAATACCTCACCAGAGACGAGGCCAACGAGATACGCGAGGAATTCAACAAAGTGTGGGTAGAGGATAAACAACTCCTTTGGAGTGGCACCAATTACCATGTAACCAAGATCTGGGCTGCACAGCAAGGCCTTCAGACTCTAACCGATGCGATGGGCCCTCTGATGTGTGAGGGAAACGATAAGTGCCGAAAGACAAGAAGCTCTCGAACCTGGAGTCAGTACATGAGGGGGGCCTCGGCATTATTTGCGTGGCGCATATCGCAAGGCCGAGTTGCCACTGTGTTGACACCTCCGCCCCCACATCGATTTCACCCTTCGGGAATGACAAACTATCAAGACGTTGAAGAGCCGATCCTCAAGGGCGTCCTCGGCATATCAGTGGGCAAGATCATGATGATTCATCCTGAGGTTCCGGGCGCTGAAAAGTTCGTCTACGAAGCGTGGCCTGTTGACCATTGCGCGACGTGGATGATCAAATTCGGTGAATTTCCTAACAGAGACTGGAGAATCGTGAGCCACAAGAGAGGTGTGTTGTTTTGGTCGATTGACAGTTGAGGCGTGATGTCTAACGTAGCAGCAGCACAAACAATTTGGCAACCTGTTGTTGGCGACACCCAGCCAAAGCCATTGCTAGATGGCAGCCCCCAGATAATCATTCATCAACTTCAGGACCAGTCAAACAATAAGAAGCCAAAGCTTCACACTGCTATGAATCTTCAAAACAGTTTCACCGATCCAAGGCCAGTCTCAATGAACGAGGCCCGACGAGCCATAGACGAACCGCACGGATTCATGGCCCTCGCCTTTTTACTGTTTGTCGAAATCTTTCTATGCTTTGTGCTCCCCTTTGCAGAATTTTGGAAAAATGTCACAACTGAACTCAGACATCAGCATCAACATGATGATCAGCAGTTCAACACTGCCTACCAGAGCAAGCCCAAAGTCAGAAAGTCCGGTTTTAAAATCTCGCTCAAGCCTATTCCTCAACCTGGGAACGGAGGAAATTGCACTGCCTCGGGAACCAGCAACTCCCAACAGCCGAATTCCGCCAAAAATAACAAAACTTCGGACCCATCTTTGACAGCCAGGAAGATTGCAGAAATCTTAGGCGGAGATATTCATCTAAGATCATTGAAGAACCATCAGCGTAAAAAGCTTTCAAGGCTTCAGGAGAAACTTGTTGCGATACAAGCGCAAGCCGAGACTCTTAGGTATGAAGTTACGAAAGTCTGAAGAAAGCACCAAACACAGATGGGTTGTGGCGATACTTGGGAAAATGAATCCAATGTTTCAGAGGGTTCCAAATGGGCACAAAGACCACCAGAAAGGGATAACGGCTGATATGGGAGTTCAAATTCCTTTTGTTTCTTAGCAATTTTGACCGTTCGTCATGCTCTCTTCTTCACAACAATCCAAATATTGAAACATTGTAGTTCTAGTGATAAGTTGCATAGAATGGCCTTGCGCTGACTTCCCACACGCGAAGTCTTTCTTGAGGTAAGACTCAAGCAATCTTCTACATCATCGTCAACATCCTGCCTTACAATAAATATTACGAATCAATTATCGCCCAAGGGTTAACTTCTGATCCTTAAGCTCTCACAAATTTGAGTCAGATCTCGTAGAAAATGGCGTGCAATTTATTATCAAATTCCGATACCTTGATTCTGCCAGAGACCTACAAGCAAGGGGGCATGAAACTTCTGTGGCTGTGGTTCTCAAAGACATCTGATGAATTCCACATGGCCTTCTCAGATGTTTAGGTGGACATCGCGGCTGGCCTTCTTAAATTCAGATCAGCATGATAGGATCCCCGATTTCAAATCCCGAAAACTCATGAACCTTGCGGGTACACGATTCTGACTCACAGGACCAGTGTCTCTGAGGGGGGAGGCTCGAAAACCTACATGGAACTCTATCTCGTGACAGAACTTAGACGACCGCATCTCTCAAAACTAGAACACGTTTGACTTCTGGAACTGCGGAGTAAGTCCAATCACAACAGCCTGATGGCGTGATGCGAATACTTAACCTAATGAGTTTCTGGCAGCTGTCTCCTGATCCCGAGGTGAGATCCAAATGTGAGCTCGTCATACCAGAATGAATAAAGGTCGACGCGTGGGCCTGATACTTCATTCAGAATTATCTTACATAACAGTTAAATATCACGAGGACTTCGCCGACAATGGATGAACTGACTGATGCATTCTACCGTTGGCATCTAGCAGCCCCCGGATACAACCGGCTCCTCAAAATTATATGCCCCAAATATCTATCGAGAAGGGAGGCGGACGATATCATGTTCCAATTCAATGAGATTTGGGTGAATGACAAGCAGGTTCTTTGGAGCGGCGTCGATCATGACCTGGCCGAAGAATGGGCAACGCAGCGCGGGATGCAAACGCTCACTTGCGCCATGGGCCCTCTGATGAACTGGACCCATCCAAAGTGCAGGAGAATCTACAAATCTGGCGTACAATGGACCAGATACATGAAGGGAGTTTCCGCGATCTTCGCCTGGAAAATTGCCCAAGGCCAGACCACCACCCTCTTGACCCCTCCGCCGCCTGTCCGCTTTCATCCGTCTGGGTTGACAAATTACCAAGACATCGAAAGACCAATTCTCAAAGGGACAGTTGATGGCGTGTCTGTTGGCAAGATTCTTGTTGTACATCCAGAGGTTGATGGGGCTGAGGATATGGCGTATGAATATTGGCCCAAGGACCATGTGGCCAAGTGGTACGCGAAGTATGGTTCCAAGAAGCATGGATCTACGAGATGGAGAAAGATCAGTCACAAGAGACGTAAGATAATGTTTGAATCCCTTTGAAACCGGATGCTAATTGAAATAAGGGGCTACAATCTGGCCAGCGAAGGTAGATATATCCCCCGAAGCTTTGGAAACGATGAAAGTGGGAGAAATTGGCATTCTCATAATCATTGGCTTACTTGCCCTCGCCGAAGTTTGCATACACTTAGTCTTTTCACTTGGATTGCTGGTGTACCATTCCGCTTCCATGCTGTGCCCACGACATCGTGGGTACAGTTGTGGGCATAATAAGCCCGAAGGGCTTATCATCACTCAGAAGATTGATGTTGATCTCAACGTAAACGTTGAAGAAGGAGCCGATCCGGCTTTCTTATCCCTTTCTGTGCCTCTGTCATCTTCCATGAAGACCAATGAGTCGGTCGTGGATGGTGTCAAGAGACTCAGATGCACCAAAGTACACCGGTATTCCGCCACTGGCGGCAAAGGAAACAAAATGAAACGGCTGAAGAGCAGGCAGCGACGGGTCCCAAAAGACAAGATTGGCAGTATGGGAAAATGAGCTGGACGATTGCTCGAACACCTAGGAGTTTGGAAGCTGGAAAGGGATGAGATCACTCACGTAGACTCTCACGGACAAACAAATTGGCAAAAGGGGCTATCGTGAACTTCGAGCAGGAAGGAGATTACCAAAGTGCCACAACACCTGAACACTTAATGTATTGAACCCTCTTAAGATTGAGTCTTGTTTTCAGATCATGTTCACTCATGGCCAACTTCTTATTGACTGGAAGATCCGCCAAAACTGGCAGTGAGTCCGTTCAAGGTTCTATTACGTGGACTCCAAAGCACTCCGAGGTCCTCACAACAGCTATTGTCAAGATTTTGTCATAGCGATCAAATTCATGTCTTTTTACTTACACTTCCAAGTTTGGAACTGATTGAAACTCTGTTCTATCCTGCCACCAGCTTTCGAGTCATTGCCATGGTGTTTGGTCCCTCGATAGCATCTTTCAGCAACAATCGTTATGAAGGCTTGCATAATAACATGCCAATCATCAAATTCATCATTTCAACATCCTATCACGAAGGGCGCACACGACTCGGAATAGGCACATGTTCGAAACAAAAGCTTTCACGTGAGATCGACTGAGTGTGAGCTGATCCCTCGATAATAACATCTCAGTAATTCTCGGAGAATTCAGCGCGATGAGCAATTCTGTGTTACCTGATATTCTACAACTACATCTGGTGTCAGACTGGATCATCAGTCCTCGATGAGGACCTGAAAGCCAGATCCCTCAGCTGTAGTCGCCGATCCCCTCAGGCATCGAGCGACCGTCATCCTACATCAATCCGATACAACCTCACGCACAAGAAGCAAAACTGCCCGAGATCATCATCCCGCCGACGGCCTCGGGCCTCAAGACAGGCGTTCAATCTCGATATCTTCAACCCCTCTCAAACGGTTTGACGTCAGCGGTCTCACATCTCCTGCCTATCATCACGCAACCGCACCGAGAAGCACGTGAAGAGTCACCCTCTCAGGCAACGGGCCCTTGACATCACAAATCCTCCGGATCAGCTCACCAGAAGGACCCCTATTCCCCCAGCTAACCCACAGAAAGCCGTCCTCACCTCACCCATCGCCGTGCCCCGAAACGCCCCCGTTCCACAAAAAAGAAAGCACATCATTCAGCGACGATCAACGGCGTGCAGTCCCCTCTTTTCAGATGCAACGAACCTCCAGTCCAGCTCCAAGCCAAGGGCGATGATCGCACAGCCAACCAGACGGCAGCACCGTGAACGAGCCACTGGCGAAGCAGACGAAGAGAGGGGGGCGAGCAGGTCTAGAACTGCGGGACGATCACTGGCGTCATCCACCACCCTCCAACGTTCCCCCCTCAGGGTCCTTTGGGTGTGCCCGCGTATGGCAGGGAGCAGCGCCGCGACAACACCCTCTCGCAATCTTAATAGGTGAGGTGTGATAAGCAAAATGCGAGGCAGCCTCAAGGACCCCGAAACGTCTTCTTGCAGGCGCGACCTGCCGTGCAGAACTTCAAGACGAGTCTCCTCTTCCTTGGGTATCAATCTCACACCCATTGACGAACTAGAACGTCAACGCAGGCCGTCGCAGCACTTCTGCAGCAGTCGATTTCAGGCCTAGACAGAAGATGCCAGAAACACCGGCGCGCCGGCGTGTCAGGATAGGATGATAATTCCCGACCCTCCATTCCGTCTTGAAAATTTTCCCTGAACAATCGTCCGAGATTGTTCGTCTTGTTGAGAGAGTACCGGTACCTCCCAAAAGCGCGATACGCCTGCTACAAGGCCAGGTTCAAAGCGGTACGGATCGATGCGCGCTGACTATCTGGGATGAGACGGGGGGCATGGATGGGTCGCAATTGACCGAGAAGGACATCAAACCAAATTGACGACGTTATTATCAAAAACAATAAGCCCACACACGCGAGAGACAGGCCACCTCAACAAAGCATTGTTCCCGATAACGCAAGCACTGACCCAAGAAACAACGCACAGCCTCGCGCGAAGCTAGCCGCCTCCCCACCACGGCCAAGGGAGAGAGAGACTGGGAGAAGAAGCACCGGGGTGGTCGGGGGAACAGACGCCCCCAACCAACCAGCCCAGCCTCTAAGATGGAGAGATGCAACTAGGGACCCTGCCAACGCTGCAGAAAATAACAGCGAGCGAGCGAGCGCACAGAGGTTTCTCTGTTCCCTTTTGGGGAAGGAGAGGCAAACCAAGACACAAGATGCGCACATCTCATTTCCACCGACGTTGGCAGTAGTCTAGTTCCCCGTCCACATCACACCGCACGCACAACAACGCGCTCATGGCAAGAACTCCACTGAGGCGAGGTTGGCATCTCGAAAAAACCGTGCCACAATTAGTCCGTTAGTGTGTAAGTTTCTCAGAAGCGAGTAGCTCCAACGGGGCAGGCATGGCAAGTATGTGACATTTCGCCGCGCAACGCCGTGCGTCGTATCCACCACCTCTCGGTCTGATATGATGATGATGTGGCCGTGGTTCGGTGGCCCCACTTAAGCAGCCTCAACATCTCAAACTGCGAACTGCTGCTGCTGGTATCCGCAGTGGGAACGTTTTTCAGCTTCGGAAAACTGGATCTCGCGGGGTTGGGGCGTTCTGGCCAGAGAGAGAGAGAGAGAGAGAGAGAGAGAGAGAGAGGGCGGATGCACGAGCGGTTGCTTATCGTTCTCCTCGCGGAGGCGGAGACGGGTGAGAAGTAGTCTATTCTCTGGAGAACGGAGACGCAACGGCTGGCTGACAAGACACGATGCGTCTGTCCGGATCTGTTTACGGATATGCCCTGAGGGGGCCTGGAGATAAGAGCTTCTCTGTCTCAGTTGAAGCAGCAGCATAAGCACAGTTGCGGGTACAGCACCAACAGCATTTCTATTCACAGCACCCAGGCTCACGCAGGGGGTGTTGGAACAGGACAAACACTCGCAGCAGTTTTCTGTCCGACATTTGCGGTGGACATGGGTTGAATGAACGAACGAACGGAGATCGACGCGTCCGTTCGCCTTTCCGCAGACCACCACACACGCAACCCACACATCCACATTCTCTCCGAGAGGGCAGCGCAGCCCACCGAGGCCGCAGATTGGACGCAGCCGTTCATTTCGAGGTTCCAGTTCCATCTCACCATCTCCATCTGCCTCCGCGCTTACGGCCCCATCCCATGCCGCAGGACCCGTTCCGTCTTCGCTGGGGTTCTCACCTAGGTTGTGTTGATCGTCTCGTTTCTCCTTCTCCTTCTCAACATTGCCCAGCCCCAAGGGCCCCATTCGCAGTGCACACACATTGCACCAGCGGAGCCTCCACCTCTGCCCGCATCTTGACACGGTCTAGACTGAGCCCATCAAATCCTTCCTCTGCTCACCACACACCGAGCCCTGCCGCCTAGCCCCAGCACCCCGTCTGATCCACGGCCGACGCACCGTTCTGAGATCGACAAAGGCCTCTTGTCAAATGAAGACCTCTCGAACATGCCAAACGTCCAGCGTCTACTGTCACCTAAACCACAGCAGAGCCCCTCCGCGGCCGGAGCCACACATCCATCCATCGCCGTCCCGGCGTCAACATCAAAAGACTTTGCCAAAGATGCAACGTTCTCTCTCTAAACGAAGCCCGGAGCCCCTCTCCTCTTCGCCTCCTGCCTGCTACATCGCATCTGTAACTTTGACAAGCCCGCCCTGGGCTCCTCCCCCTCGTACGTACCCGCATCCGTATCTGAGCGGAGCCAGATATCCACCCCAACAGCAACAGCAGCCCGCAGCGGACGAAATATCTCAATAATTTCCTCATGCACGTAATTCGCCTCTCCCTCTGCACGACACAGACACACACGCCTTTTGCGCCTCGCCTCTTCCCAGTCCTCATAATGCCGCGTTGAAATTCTCGCCATCTTACGTACGCTCCAAGGGCGACAGCAACCACACACACACACACACACACACACACACACACAGACTCGCCGACCGTCGGCCTGTCGGGTTTCGATAGGTCTTGCAGCAACAACATTGGTCAATTGACAGACAAAAACCACTCAATCGTCAATGAACCCTGGTCATGATCGGAGCATTTCGCACATCCAGCACGCTGCAAACCCTCTGCGCCCTGTAAAATCTGCGCGCAAAAATACGCGCAGCATCTCCGTCCCCCGTGGCCCCCTTGTCTCTTGTCGCAGCACGCCCGGCCAGTCAAGCCTCTAAACCTCCAACCTGCAGCACTCTCAATCTGTATCCCCAAGAAGAAAAAAAGCCCGCATCTCATCGTGGATCAAACGCACGATGATATCGCATCATCACAGCCAAGCATCTTCCAACCTCGCATCCAGAGCCTCACCTCGCTTCGCCTCTTGTAACCATATCCACATCCAAAGGGCCATGTTCCTCTAACCCCCCTTAGCCCATGTAGCAAGATCCCGCCATCTAACATCCAAACAAAGGGAAAACAAAAAACCACCAGATCCAGCGCCCACGCCCCCCTCTCACCATCACTAGCCCATCTCCATCTCGACCGAAACCAGCCAGCAACAGCTCTTCCCACCCGCCACAAGCCCAAAAACCAAGCAAGCGGCCGCCATCGCTGCCAGAATAGCATAGCACGCAAGCCCCCCAAATCTGCCGTTCGTTGTTCGACCCCGTCCGCCATCCGTCAACCACCTTTTCCAGCCTCCGAACCCGGCAGTCGCAGCGTCAAAGCACTCACCCACCACACCCACCCACCACATCCATCGAGTTGTTTATTCCCGTAGAAACAATAGCTGAACCTGTGTCCGCCAGCGCTCCCTGACTCTTGTCTGCTCTTCACCGCACTGACAATAGCGCCCAAGCCCCGAGCAGGACAGGACAGGGTGTGTGTAGTACCTGGCCACCACCACCACCACCTTAAAAAGACCTTACTAAACACACTGGACTAGCACTAAACAGCCAGCGAGCAAGCAAAAAGGGGACTAAACTTCCCCAACAAGAATAAACTTCCTCCCTGCACGCCGCCAACACCCAGACCGTCGTCTGTCCGTGTGGTGTCTTGTGCTGTCTGTCCCCTTTCTTGAAGAAGGAGGCAGCAGGAGAATTTTAGGATAACCGGCTTTGATAGTCAGGTAGTGTGTTGATTGGCGTTGGACATATGCTGGCAAAGCTTCTAGCTTCCCGCCGACGAACGACAATCACTTCCCGAGTAGCCATAGACTCAAGCATCAACCGTAGTGATCCGCTGAAGAGAACGAGCCAGTCGATATGACAATTGTGAAGCCTTATCGCCATAGTTAATCAAGCCTGATATCAAACACCACCCCCCGAACCTCCCAAAGCCGGCTGCACAAAGGGCCAAAAACCCGCCTAGGACGCGTAAATCTACAATGACACCCCGGATCCCCATCGCCCATCGTCCCCTGTCAGGCCAGGCCCTTCACCCCTTGATAACAGCGTCTCATCATCGGGGAGCCTCCACCACACCTTACCTAGGTACCTGTGGTAAAGCTGCAATGCGATGCGCTGCACTCATCACCCACAACCACAACCACCATCCTCCCACACACAAATTCGCATCCCCTCCAAGACCGCATTCCGCATCCTGCATGTCCAATACGCCTCCTCGAGAGGGGGCGTCCCCACAGCCAACCAACACCTCCACCAAAAGAAGAAGAAAAAAACCTCTCGTCTGTTCAACACACACCACCTCCCTCGCCAGTGTAAGTAGTCCACTCGCTTCACTATCACCACCACCACCATCACGAACCTCCCACCTCCCGCATCCATCCATCCACCCATCCAAACACACACTCTCGCCTCGCGTCTCGCCGTTGTCGCCCAACCCGTCCCCTACGCACCACCCTCCCTCGCTCGCAGCCACAATCTTCAAATGATCGTCGGACCCTGAAAAAACCACGCTCGTAGCAGAGCTACCTACGCCGAAAGGGTCCAATGCATGCCCTCATTCGCGCATATCAACAACACAAATCAGGGAAAATAGCTCCCATCTTCCATTCGCGAAACCCTTCCCGTCTACTCACAACGCGACGATCCCAAGGACCCCTATGACCTCACGCCAATCTCGCCCGTCCAGCTCGTCATCTTGGGATGGGAGAGCGCCAGATGCGACCAACATGACATGATCGTACATGACCACTCACAAAATACTCGCTGAAAACCACCTGCGAAACTGTCACTATTCCCATCTCACATCTCACTCCCGTCTTCCCCTCCTGAGTGAGCCCATCTGCATCATTACGAAACCCACCACCTACCTATGCTGTAAAAATTGGACCACTGCAATAAGAGTGCTCCTACGCAATAAGGCCAGGCCAGGGCTTCATGCACGGCAGGTAAGAAGGCGGCGCGGCGCAAAGGGTACAACCACAGCTCGTAAGCCATGGCGTTCCCACCTTTCGATGCCGAAATATCCAGAGAGCGACACTGGCCTGATGTCGGCTTGCCTATTCGAACCAAAGCAGAAGAGACCGCTGGACCCTTCCACTCAAGCCCACCGTGAAAACTTCCACAGGCGGGCGCTGTCTCTTCGAACACCTCCCCTCCATCAGACAATCCTCGCCGCCACAGTGTCAACTCCTCGGTCTGCACTCCTCCACAATGAGGAAAATCAGACGAAGTAGACAAGCGTACGAGGCAAAAGCCAATGTCGCATCCTCCCCAACAATGCGGGAAAACAGTAATCCTCCGGTGTGTAATTGGCGATGGGAGCCTGAACATGGCATTTCCTTCCCGCCACGACCGGAAAAAATCAACCTTTTGTCCAAAGACTGGGCAGGGGAAGCAAGCAAGCGCAAGAAAGCTCTGCTACACGCTTCCCCGCAATCCGCTGAAAGTCTGCTGCACTTCAGTGAACATGCAAACAAAACAAAAACATCCGAGCTCCAACTCAATTCCCCTTTTCCGCCAGCCTCTCCCGTCAGCGGCTAGCTCCCGGCATGCCTCCATCCAGCCCAACGAACTTTTTTTCCTGTTGTGCTTTTCGCCTCATCATCGTCGTCGTCGCCGCTGATGTTGCCCTGATCCTACTCAACCCCCAAACCTAAACCTGACTGGTCAGCCAAACAAGGTCCCTTCATATCAGACTTTCCATCTGCAGCCCGCGCGTCAATCAAACGCCTCGCCGTCGTACGAATGAATGCCGTCCCCGCCCCCGACTCATTCATCGCGCATTTCCCCAGGAAAATTCAATTCCAGCGCCCGTCCATGCCAACGGCCGTGCAGTTGGTGTTTAGTCAGATAAACACCACGAACCTGGAGCTGAAAACAGAATTCACAGCTTCCCTTTCCCCGCTAAAAGAGGAAATCCTTCAGGGTCTCACCCGGCCGAGACATCAAATCCGGGGGTGTAACCTTTCTCTCCCCATCCGTGCTGCCGTGTCACGATAAAATCTTGTGGCATCAATTTGTCGTGGGTCTCCCAGGAGCAGATATCGCGCGTAAAGTTGTGAGGATCAAGAAAATTTCCGCGAAGGATTCTTGCGTGTCTCGCTTTTGTCCATCCCGAGCCTCCTGCTCCTTGCATGTAGTGCGATGCCGTGTTAGCGAAGGAAAAGGCTTCCTCTCCCGCGATACACGATGAACACGCAGGACAAACTGCATCGGCTGCACCTGTCGTGCTTTGTCGTAGAAAAAATGCGGGGGCCAAGAACTATGCCAGAACGATTTTCTGTGGTCGTCGTAGTCGGGGCGCCGATGGGAGCAGCAGAGAGCGCATCTCCGCCCGAGTCCACATTCACCGCGGGTTCCCCGGGTCCACGACATTCTCGCCCGCCGCTGGGGTAGCACCCCCGTCATCTCCGTGAAGTCGCCGCGTCTAAAAGCATTCCTCGACTCGCAGCAGCCATCGCGCAGTGTAGTCCTCGAACTGCCGTGGACCCTCCAAAAGCCGTTGCCGTGACGTCCCCCCTCCTCCTTTCCCAAGCTGTGCAGGTCCCCTCGTACAAAGAACGCGCAGATAGCAGCCAGTATTTCCCCGCAAGCCACCTGAACCCCAGGTGCCACCGTCGAAGATCCCGCAAATCTCACACAGCATGTCTCAACCCGTCTCTCCACGGCGATGAAGACCCTTACTCCCCACTCTCACCGCGTGCAGCTCGCTGGACGCACCGCCAATCTGTTCACATGCCAGAAGCAGCTCCTCTGAAATGACGCTGCTTTGTCAGGTCCAAGACATGGCAGCAGCACGCAACATCAGGGCCCCCGCTGCTGCATGCAACCCAGCATCAACTTCATTGTCGCCGGGTTCATACGCTATCGATGCGGGAGGACGAGATTGGCAGCCCTGCTTGCGCGCCGCCCAACGTCCCCCCTCCCGCCCCAGCCTCAAGGCCACCTCCACGGCTTACCGAGAGAGGGGTATCGTCCAATCAAGAGTCCCATGGAGACTCGAGGCGCCTGCTAAGATGAGCCGCTGGGCTTGAGTTGGTGTGCTGACTGCGGGCAGGCACACCGACCAGGTCTGGAAGCTCACTGATGAAGCTTGCGTAGGTAGAGCTCCATCCATCGCGACAGAGGCGGGGTCCGTCGATGGTGGATGTCCTTGAGATCCACCTCATCTCGCAAACCTCCGTCTCACTGAAGGCATCTCTGCAGCTGCATCTTCGGGCCCGTTCTTAAGCTCTGCAATAATCTCCGGGTTGAGAGCTGTCGTCGCTGACCGATGTGGATATCCGAGGTGGATGCGTGGAGAAGGCAAAGCAAACGTCCACCTCCCTCCGATATCTCATATCCCCGGTCCCGCTGCAACGCGACGCAAAATCGTCTTTTCCAGCTTTGCCAAGACGCCCGGAAACCCTTCACGTCCGGCAAACATCCAGCGGCCGCGCAAATCGGACCACGCTAGCGCGGGCATCTGGCATCCCCCTTCCTTTACCATCAGATACAGCTTCTGATGAGCAGGGAAGCCTGTACCAACCGTATCTCCCGCTTGCTGCAACTTGAGATGGAAAGCGGGGGACGACCTGGACTGTCAAACCACCAAGGTATCCCGCAAAACACTGGTCGTATCGTCCGCCGTCAACCTCCCCAACCCCTCCCGTGGCTGAAAGGTCGTTGTATCCCGGCGCCGGCACCGGGGAGGCAAAATGCAAACAAACATGGGCGAGACCCTGACGGCAACACTATCAGCTCCAACTGAAGTCGTAGATCCAGTCCGTCCTCGACGGTCTGGTCAGCACCGTGTTCCGTCGAGAGTTCGACGGCGAAACACACACGCCTCCCCTCCAAAACGGGAATCAGAGGATTTCCCATTTTTGGCTCCCGCGGATGGGACGTCGAACTAAGGGCCATGGATATTCTGGATCCCCATCCGGCGCCGGTCCGGGGTAAAGCCAAACGCCTTGACAGCAGCGGTGAACCCAGCCATCAGGAGAAATCCCGCCACCGCGGTGAGTAGCAGGAAACGTCAAGTCTGCAGCAAAGCGCAGATAGACTCCTCAACAACTGCCTTAGGAGAAATGCAAACCGCACCGTCCGCGACCGGCTGCCAGTCATGCCAGAAAGAAGCCAAGTGCCGCTTCCAACAGCGCAAATGTCCGTGAGACTAGAGGTTGCTAGCGCCGTCGCCAAACCAACCCCGCTTTCCCCAGCTCGACTGCCTCAAAGAGACGATGCTGAAACGCCCTCCGCTCCTGTGCCACAGGGTGCCGCAGACATGCAAGGTCAACATGGACATGCGCTCTGTGGTAGTCGTCGCAGCAGACGTTTGTGGGGTAGAGATGTGCCGATGTGGTTGGCCAGCGGCCGCTGCACGTCGTCTCATCAACGGGCATGGCAGCAGTCTGCTCCCACAGAACTGTCCGTCCGGCCAGGTCTAGGTCTCGAGGCGCCACGACGATTCATGCGGAGGCCGGTATGTGTAGTGGTCGTTGCATTTGCCCAGTGCATCACCATGGCACCACCATTCGACATGCTATACACACCGGTCAACATGGTGATCATTCTGAGGGGCGCGTCTTACTCGGTCAACGGAGAGGGCTCAATGGCCAAAGGAAGCCTGCCTGCGCGCCGTGACGCAGAATGACAGCTCCAGCCACGATTCATCCCCGGATTCTGACTGCATCGCTGTACGTTGTGCATGTTAATCTGGCGGCCACGCGAGTATACTTGATATGCGGGGTTGCCAATTCATACTCAGCTCTTACAGCGACTCGACAGCTCGATGATCAGGTGATAGATGATGAGTTGCTCCAGGAACTCTCCGTTTCCCACCGATATCTGGTCGGCGTGTCGTACAACCGCACCGGTGAAGATTCTCCAGTCCCGAACCCAAATGTCGTTGTAAGATTGCTGCGGTGCGACCATCCATCCTATCAAGCGCGTGCAAACCTGGGCGACTCGCCAGATATTGCGAAGCGAATAGGACCCAAAGGTGAAAACGTTCTCATGCTGTGTAAGGAGGAAAGACGGCTTCGATTTCTGATGGGAGTAGACGCAGCCAAGACAGGAGCTGTGCCTCTGAACTTCGGGCTGGACCAGATGGCATACTCCATCGAGCTCCTGGCGGGCATCGCCGTTGACCCAGACCGAGACGCAACAGGAAATCCCGTCGGCAACCGCGAATTGCAACAATTATTTCTCCGACGCTGCGCGTCATGACTATTCATAAACAGACACTGCGCAATAGATTGCGTGTAGCCCACATAATCGCTTCCACGTTGTCGTAGTAAGCGACACAACCACGGCACGCCCAGCCAGCACTTGCCTGCGCATGCCCGTAATCGGCGCTTCCGAGGTTGCTTCTCGTCAAGGCACACTGCATATGTGAACCCGAGGCTCGAATATGCAGGAGATCACGGGACCTGTCCAAGTCCCACGAGATGCTTCGTCCCGTCCGAAAATGGCCAGCTCATGCGCCCAGCCGGCCGCTTGGCCCGGAACCTTGCACCGAGCCGGTCGGAGACGCCTCCGTCTGGTCAATCCCCAGATTCCTGAGTCGAGATGGCAAAGGCAAAATCCCATCTTCGGACCGTTGAGAAACTCTGGGGCCATCGCTCCGGTACCAGAGTTTCCCACAATAACATGAGAGTTCCCGGTGGCAGACGCCCTCACGTGTTTCCGCTCAATGTGTACGACGGAAACAACCAAGGGCCGGGGACCACGAAGAGCCTCACCGTAGATCGACACGGCGACGTCCGCCCGGCGGTTGAGGTGGGCCGCGGCTTGAAGACGCCGGCATGCGGGCGAACTTTATCTCGTAGATCTGGTGCGAGCCACGGCAGTCCGTGGACAATAGAGGGTGGCGGACCGGGGTGCTTTCGTCGAAGATGAGCATATATGGTTAAGACCAGATGAAATCTCACCGCCATTTGATGCGAGTACTCGCGAGAGATCAGCATTTCCGGTCTGAAGCCCCTAGTTCTTGCGGCTTGCGCAAGTCGCATATCCAAGAATACCCATAGTGTAAGCTCATTGGATGCTCGGACTCCCGCCCCCAGCCCGTTTGTCTCGCTTTGCGGTATTCCAGAAACATCAGTCAGAGAGCCGAGCAGGCTTACTAAGAGCCCGCCACCGCAGCTTGGTGTGGCGAGTGTTCTAGACCAGCTGCAGACAAGTCGGCGGACAGTTCCATGGATAGCAAACGCCTGCCCTAACCCCAAATCACCTGGTGGTAGTTCGCAGCGGGCCATGTCTGCCGCACGCAGCGTGTCTCGGCCGGTGGCTGTCTTGGTAAGCCACAAAGGGCTATGCCTCTACACCCTCGCGACAGGTAGCGCCGTGTTATGATCAAAGATGAGAAACGCGGTCAAGGCTGTCCGTCTCTGAGACGGCTATCAGGGCATTGAAGCCACGCTGAAGCTTTGGCAGCTTTGGCAGGCGGTTCCTGGCCACGGCAACATTGAGGCTCTGCCGCCAAACACTCGCTTGACGAGTGCCAGGGAACCATGTTTATTAAGTCACTGCTATAATCTCATCCATTGAGTGGTTTGATCACGTCAATGATGCCATCGTGGAACGAGGCTTGCGCAGTCTCATATCCCTAGACACCTGGCAAGAAGTTGGTCAGCGAGCCGGTGAGTCGTGACACCTGCTCATTCGCTCGAGAGAGGAATGTAATAGTCTAAAACCAAGGCAGAGCCATGCTGCGGAAGCACAAGCGAGATGGTTCAATCGGAAGCTGGCTTCGTTGGGGGCCATAACCGGTTGAGAAGTGTGGCTCGGTCAGCCAGAATACGTGGCTGCGCCAATGGCAGTGAGCTTTCTCGAACCTGTAGGACCTTGGCTGCAAGGGACTGAGCAGGGAAAAAAACATCCAGAAGGCTTGCCTGTGCCGAGTACCGCCATGCCGTCTTAGTGTTGTGCTAGTTTGTCTTGCAAGATTGCGTCAAGCCCGTACGCGGCATAAACTCCGGGCGCTGTATGCTTTGGCAAACACCAAAAGGTCTCGGTGAAGCAACGGCCAGGGCAGCCTTTACATGGACAACATGTCGCAGTAAGGGGAGGCCTCGACGGCCTGCCAAGTTGCTGCAAGAGAGTGTGTGCTCAAAGGAGGCTGATTTCCAGAGCCTGTCCAGGGGCGTGGGGGAGCAACCAGGATGGGTTTGTCGCGGATTGCTTTTGCAGTGGTTGCTTCTCGTGTTCTTTCGATACGGCCATGCCATTTTCAGATGCAATTTCCAACGCCCTGACGGGAGATTCTGGCTTTAATCGGGTCCGCGAGAGGTCTAGATCCAGCATTTAGGGGCGATTGCTGCGAGGGGCACCCATGGTGATTGATGCCCACAATGCTCTTCCATCTGAAGTGGACACAGGTCGTCAACCTCTCGCCGTTTGAGATGCTCCGGTTTGACAGTTCCAGGGCTCTCTCTCACTGTATCTGCCGTCGATGAGTGCTTCTGGGAGCCCTAGAGCCCGCCAAACGCCCAGTGTCGTCCGCCTGTTGACCGTCCCTGTCTAGCGCGAGACGGGCTGCAGCGACCCGCGAAGTAAATTCTCCTCAGTGGAGGCCGGCGCTGAAACGGCAAGCTCTAATGAGCGCCTTTAGCGCAGCGAACAATGGCTTTCTGCCCCTGTGCAGGCCTTGAGCCCCTGTAGCAACCGCGCAAGCTCGCCTGGAGCGGTGCGGACTAGCAGCGTACTTGGACTAAACTGGCCGGCGCTGTGGGGATGGGTAGGGGGCTGCTGTTGGCTCGCTGGCCACTTGCAGCCCTGGGCGCTGCGCGGCGCCTGGCTCATCACAGAAAAGCTCGATCTTCCATGTTAATTCCCGATGACGGCTGAGGGCCGTGAAACGGGTCCCTACGTCATTGAGCCTCTGCAGGATGCGACGACACGCGCAGCCCATGTGCTGCGGTTGAAGAGATTTCGTGCCGTTGGAATCTGTCCTGCCTCTTTTGCCCAATGCCCATATCGTGACCTGCCCCGTCCTACTGCTGCGGGGAATATTGAGGAGTTGAGAATGGGGGATGGAGGTCACATAGGAGACCCGTCAACCCCCTTGTGACTAGGCATCTGAAGCTCCGGAGTCTCTTTGACGTGAAGGAGGCACAAATGAGCTTTTTCAGTGGATACGCTGCATCTGGTGTCCACTGACTGTCATATCGATACAGGGTTGATGGCTCGACATTGAAAGCTGAATGGTGGGATGAAGTGAGGGGGAGCCGTGCCGAGATGCGCTGCTCACTTTCTTGAGGCCATCCGTGACAACGCCTGTGTGAAGGACATTTGCATCCAGCACGGACATGGGACGATGCTTCTGTGCTGCAGTTGGCCGTTTCCGGAGCAAATTCTCCCCCTCGAAGCAGTAAATTCGATGGCCTTCTCCGCACTCCCGTTGACTTTCTGTGCGCCGAGCTGCGGGGAACAGGTTGGAGCGGCTGCTGGTCTTGCCTGATCAAATCGATGGACGATGAGTTGGGCGAGTCTTCCTTGGTTTCCAAAACCCCACGAGACAAACAGCCCATTGTCTGGCAATACACGGGACGTCTGGGGGTCCAAGATTCCAAACGAGGCAATCATGAGGATATCTCCTCGTGGCTTCGCCGTATCGAGTGGTATACCGAACCAAGGCCGTATCAACTTGTTGTAGATATGGACTGCTCTGGTAATCGTACACCTTCATCTCGTCTTGTCTATACCTTCGGAGATGGGGGACGCAGCTCGATATTGCACATCCTTGTTGCCATCTGCGTCGTGCTCTTCGAAAGCTTTCGAAAGCAAAAATGCCTTTCAATTTTGCTGAATTCCACCCTTCATCGGTAGCCATTTCTGGCCCTGGCCGCGGAAGCGATGGCCGCGGAGAGGCCCTATCAGGGCGACGCTCATGCCTGCAATACCACATCCATGGGTCCTTTTTTTATCTGATGGGTATTGCACCCCTGCAGCCTTCGCATGCAAAACTTGGCAGCACCCCGGCTCGTTGAGGTAAACCTCGCGCAGATCAGTGGGGTCCGTCATCGGTCGACAAACGCCCCGGTCCTCTTCGCCGTAGCGTCAAAGTCGCGACGCATTCCATGGTGTGCGATGCGATACATTGCAGTGACACCCTCAGGTCACCCAGGGCAGCGCACCATCTTTGGGAAACAGCATGTCTGTCTGAGCCGACAAGCTGGTGACAGCTAGCTGAGAGACAGCTTTCTCCAAGACCCTACGCACCGCGCCGCAAGGAAAATCAGGGTTTTGCCGTCTGGCGATGGTCGTCTCGCCGTGACATTTCGAGCTCGATCGTCGCAGCCTGGGAGCCAAAATACCGGATTTCGCTTCAAAATAGCATCCCACCAATTGTTTTCGATCCGTCCCGATCAGCTGGCATCACCGGCCGGGAGCCTCGTGGGGCCTGTTCTTTTCACGACCCACGCGGATGGTATGGCCCGGCGCGGCGGAGCGTGGGAGACGTGAACAGGCCTTGGTTTCGTGCCTGGGAGCAAAGACCGAGCCACGATGAGCCTTCGAGAACAGGACGACCCCGAAACGACACGTCTCATCACGATCTGCCCACGCGTACGGACAGCACTGCATCTCGCAGGCCCCCGTAAAGCGGGACATTGCCAACGCCTGTGCTGCCCTCGACTCCATTGCGTCATTGCTCGATCAGTTTTGGGTCACTCTCCGACCATGGAACGTGAGCAGCGCCAAAGATATTGATCTCGTGAGCACGCCTGCATTGCTTATTGCTTGCTTCCCCCACAAACAACCGTGCCATCCGAGTCTGAACGTGACAGTTCGAAGACACTGAGTTTTGGAGTCTTTGGTCCGCTCATTCCTGGCATGGTTCAAGGCTTGCGGGGAACAACGCCAGCCGTCCGGCATCCGTACATGTGGCCAGCGTCGGGCGCAGAGCCAGGGCTAAACAGCTGATGTTCGAGGCATCGAAACAAGAAGTACCGCGTATTCTTTGGGCGAACCTACCACTGCTCGTGTGCCTGATACCCATTCCCCAGATAACAACTTTCGAATAGGTGGGTATGGAAGCTTCTGCTCTGTGAATCGCATCCGACACCCCCACTGACTGCACATCAAATGGGAGCTGTGTTCCGGACTGAATGGCGTCAAAGAAGTATGTGATTGGTCAATTCTCGGTGCCGTGCTTGATACAGACCAAGCGCCTATTTCCGGCTAGAAGCCATCAAGCAGCATAGAATTCAAGCGTCAGCGTGGTAAATTCTCGTCGACGAATTGTTGTCCCTCTTTTTCGTTCCATCATTTACAGCGCGATTGCTGCTGCCATCGCTTTTGGTCTCCAAATCGTTGGCTGGCGTTTGATAGTAGATGGAGCTTGCTGAATGAACCACAGGTGCTCAGCAGTAGCCTCGATAGCAAGCTGTTGAGCGGCAGAAAACCCGCTCCTGCTACGAGAGCAGCAGCATGGAGGACCCAATGCTGACCAATCGTCTGCGCTCGTCTTCCACAGACACATTGCGCTGCAGACGTGATTGGCTGCGCTGGGAAGACAGCTTTCTAGGCCTTTGCGCCTGCAAGGACAGGCCCTGTGCTAGACGACAATCACTGGCTGTGCCCCTTGAACGTTGCCTGGCACGGATGATCCGGAAGCTGACGCGCTCCGGGAGTCACTCGGCAGCCGAGCGGTGGTCTCCTGTCTCGTCGTCCGCAGTCTGCCTCCACCGCGAGGCCGAGTGTGGAGATGAAGAGTCAAACTTTATTTGAGGCTCAGTTGAGTCTCGACTCGTCGAGGACCTGGGATGCCTGAGCATTCTTCAGACACGTCGATAGAGCTCGTTGACGATTGCTTGTCCAGCCTCACCGCTCCTTACCGTACCATTTGCCTCATCATCAATCGGCGATTCGACAGCAGGCTGACTCGAGTCGAAGGAAGCATTGATGATGGGCTTCTGCTTGGCGTCTCGCTCGACTATCAGTGTACGGCGCGGCGCGGACTGAAGAGTGGTGGTCGCCTTCGTTTTTTTGCTGTTGCCCATTTGGCAGTGAAACACCCTTCCGACCTCAGGCCTGCAGAAAACACATGCGCATTCTCCCCTGCACGCGAATGTTGTGCGACTTCGGCACGCTTATTGGCACACGGCATGCCCATACAGTGTCTCGTATTTCGAAAACGTACGGTCGTCGTCTGCAGCCACACGCACTGTGTTTGCGTAGCTCGAAGCCGTCCCATCTCACCCTCACCTTGTCCACATCCGGCTCACCGACCACTTAGGTGCAGCGCTGCACTCGGTGTGCTGGTCTCTCTTTGGCTACTCGATTCTGCCGCCCCGTCACCCATCACGAGATGATCTCCCATCTCCGGATTTTGACGTCGATCGCGGAGACGACGGCCTGACAATGACATATCCCCAGACTCCGGCTGCCGTCCCCGTCATGTCTCTGATTTTCCCGACATCTCACTTCGCACCATTGCGTCGACTCAAGATACAGATCGATGGCCTGACAACCCGCTGCTGGGCCGCGCGGGAGTGGTTGTAAGAGTCAGTTTGGTGACACGGAGGCGTCTGAAGTCGTTCCCGGGCGTCTCCCTGGACCCTGTCCGCAACGGTGTCTGGAGAACACGCTTGTTGTCTGGGGAAGGAAACGCCACCGTAGACGCCGCCGCGTGGAAACAAAGAAATGAGAATGTGCGGGCGGATGCCGCCCATCATCCCTTCCAAAGTTTTGCGAGTTGATGCTGAGCTTTGGTTCATTCCAATTGAGGCCATTACGCCGCTCCCAACGAATCTCGCTGGCGAATCAGGACCCCGGACGCAGCCGCAGCATAAAGCTGACGAGGGACGGGCCCACTAAGTGTCAGGCAAGATGTCCCCGGTGCTCCAAAGCTGTAAGAAATCAACATTGGATGATATGATAATGCCTGTTGTCCATCAGACCACCATCCAGCATCCCCATGAGTTCCTTTTCGAGCATGTTGAAGGGGATGACGGCAAGATCAGATTGCTGTGATTGCGTCTCTCTGATCCAGGTTGAATCATCGACAGCCACTACCGGGTGTTTCTTCAGTTGTATGATGTCGGTCGCGTTGGCGTGCAGTGGTCCCAGCGATCACTCTGGCGGTTGTGCTTCACTGGCGCGTCATGTCGGCCACAAGAGCCTGGAACGATTCGTATCTAGAGCCGTCGACTGCAGTTTCCGCGTCGATCCTCGCCACAAAAGAGGGCCGATGCAGGTCTTCAGGGTCGTCTGTACATGATAATAGGGTCTTCCTCGTTTTGGGGGTTCGTTAGCAGCTTAGGGGACTTGCGGAGCTGGTTGCCAGGCTTCTGCGCAGTGGTGCGGCGCCACCATCTCTAATGTGATAGATTTGCACTTATGTGACATGGTCGCCGGTTCTCAGCCCACGGCCTGAGGTCCACGGACGAGGTCTTCATCTCGGGATCTGTCTCGGGTCCGCTCTCGGAATGGAGCTCAAGGGACCCTTATCGGCCAAGGCAAATACCCGTCTCCAACTCGTTCGTGTCTGATCTGATGAATTGACGTGACTGTAGCCGAAGCTGTGGCTATGTCTAGCAGGCTTGACGCAATCATATCCGCCAACATGCAGCAGCTCGTGTGCTTAGTCCTATGTCCTGACACCCGGAAACCATGTTCCTCACGCAAAGGCGGGGATTGCAGAGGGGGTTGAGCTCATAAGTCGGTGATCCTGCATATGGGACGGACGTCAGACTAACATGAGCTTCAAGTGCTCACAAGCTTGCATCGGCGCCAGCCATTGTAACGGACCAAAGACGATCCACATTGTTGAGGCCCCGGAAGCAATGGAGATGCCGTCCGGACCGTCCACGTCGCCGGCGAGGGCAAGCCTCCTCACCTCCGAGCAGCCATATCTCCGCCCGCTGCGATTCAAATTAGCGCAGAAACATGCCCCACCGCATCACCTTGTAGCAGGTGTGGCTTGCACCATGGCTTGCGTGCTTTGTCTGCGAATGGCTTCAGTGAAGGCAGCGCCGTCAATCCCTGTCGGTGTGACAGAGGCAGGGGCAAAATTAGCAGCCATCATGGATGAGCCTAGCCACGGGTGGCAGGGGCCAGGTCGACGGCGCAGCGAATCAGGGATCCAAGATGTGCGTTTTGGGCATCTCAGATTGCGACTCCAAAGATAACGAGACGCGGTGAGACGTGATTATGGTAGGTGGTGGCCAACAGCCTTAACCAAGAGGTGTGGTTGCTGTCGCACAAGCAGATCGTTAGTAACTGCAAAATCTCTCACCGTGGTGTCGAGACGCTCGGGAAGCGCTTGTATGTAGAATGCAGACCATCGAATCGCCGGCCCTAGGCTTCATTTGGTTTGCTGTTGGGTGAGATCGTTCCAGTCCTTGTCGACAGACCATGCCAAGAATATCACGGCAAAATTTGACCGTAAGGGCCAAGGAGACATAGAGAAAACCCAGACCAGCATGCACGCTGGGGAGACATGAATGACTGCATACAATGTCATACAGCAGAGTCTGGCCTATGCCGCGAGAGCGAGGGGCAATTGACCTCGCGTATGTTTCCCCAGAATGCAAGCTGTGAGTAATAGTTTGACAGATGTTCTGATAGGAGACAGACGGTGATGTGGATTCACGGGTTTGGTGCCATGCAAAATGGCTTCAGCTGGAGGAGGTCTTGGTGAAGCGATTCTCCACCAGGTGGCTGCCATGGTACTTTGAAATATCGATGGGCTTTCTGCACGGGTTTCGAAAAGGGCCAAAGAGGTATGCGTCGTATGATACCCATGTCGTTCTCCGTGAGGCTGGACGACGAAGTCCCCGATGAGACGACCAACGATGCGCGACGACACTGGCAGCCATGGCAAGTGGTGGTGACAGCGAAAGAGGGGCTGGTGCTGGGCCGGAGAGTGGATGGTGGCGTGTGTGGGCTTCGGGGCATCAAGCGAGGCCATGCAGCTCAATGACTGGCCGTCAGCCCTTGCGAGTCCAACCTGTCACAGGCAGGCCGGCCATGCCTTGCATGCGCCAATGTGTGCCGAAAGAGCTCCGTACCGGCCGTGGGCGTAGAAGTGGATGTTTGGATGTAAGTAGTTTATGTGCGTGAGTGGGAACGGGGAGCGTGGCTGGTGGAGTTCCGTTTGACTGGATGATCTGAGAGATAGATGCATCGCGCGCAAGCCGTCGGGCGAGGCGGAGGAGCGATTGCTGAAGGCCATGGGCTGCCGGAGCGAGCGGTGACTGCATACGCTCCGTGCGGCAGCCATGTATCCCCAAGGAGGGGAAAACCACCAGCGAGGACGTTCTTGTAGAGACGCGGAGGCGGGGGAAGGGAAATGCCCCGCCATAGAGTAGCAGTGGGAGCCCCTAATAGGACCGTTGTTGCCTTCTATTGCCATTGACGAGTCTTGGTCAAGGTCGAGTACTGGCAGCGAGATAACCAGCGACTACTTGGTGGACTATCCGGTCAGGGCGGTGGTGGTGAGGGTGGTCGTCGAGTGGTCCGGCACCGATGCTCGGACGAAGCACATCAGGCAAAAGGACAGGTTCTCGGTGGACTACGTCCAGTGCTGGAGCGACTGGCCTCGGCCGTAGAATATCCGTAGCAAGCCGCTGCGGGAGGTCAGACTTGCAGCTTCTTGATGACTCCCGATATAAATTGAACACCACCAGGGCGTAAACTGCCATGTGGTGGCACACTGGCTTCCTCCACTTGCAAGTTGCGGTTGAGGGTGTCAATTCATGTACGGCCTGTGGCAAATGGTGTTGGGCGCTGGGACGTGAGAGAGACAACTTGGAGGCATCTCGGCTGCGTTCGGATTTGCCAGAAGCGGGATATCGTGGCCCTGAGGAATGGGTGAAGGCGTGCGGCGATCGAATGGAGGAGCATTTTCCTGCAAGCCGTGACACGAAGCAGAGTGCGACGCCGAATGGAATGTGGTGATGCGACCAATGGCGTGGAGTCGTCGTCTTCGTCGTCGTCCTGCAAAGCTGAACACAGCTGGGCCCTAGTCCCTGGCCGTCAGATCCCTCCCTGGAGCATGGAGGTGTTTGGGTGGGTCACCGGCAGGGCTACCGGTCGGAGCTGGGCGGTGTTTGACTTTGAAGGCATTCCCTGTCCGGAACAAGGCCCCCTGAGTGTGTGCGGCCTTCGTACTTTGTAGGGTTCTCAACGAACTTCAGAGGTGTGTGCCACGGTGCCGGTGAGGATGGAGCCCGAAGGATGGAACGGGGACGGACGAGGGCGGCATCTCCGCGCGCCAATTGTCCGCGCCGCAGTTCGGTCGTCGGGGCTGGCGATGTGAGGTTGCAGCAGCAGGAAAACGCTGGAGTTGGCTTCGCGTCTTTTTCCCTTCTTTTTCGATGGGGATGGGCAGTTTTGCTTCACTTTACATCCTTTCCATGGAAGCCTCGCTTCTTCTTTTTTTCTGGTGGGGAGGAAAGAAAGACTGGACCAGGCCGATTGGGCGGGTCCTGCCAGGCTGGGAGCCCCTCCTCCTTCCTCCTGCGCTCCTTGCCTCCTTGCCTCCTTCTCCTTTGCGATGTTTGCATGTACGTACTCCGTACTTTCCTCTGCAGTTTTTCTGTCCTTTGCCTTTGGTTGGCGCGATGCCTTCCTTCCCGTCACTGAACTTGTCCCTTTGGGTAAGTGCCCCCCTCCACACCTTTCGCTGGCGACTGCCAATTATGTGACCCTATCACTCTTATCCATTGCATCCCTTTCAGTGCAAATTTTCATCTTCTTGCCTCGACTGGAACACTTTACTGAATATTAAGGTCTGGTGGTTTGATGGCTGCTGCGGTGCGAATGAAGGCGAGGTCGAATCCACTTCATCCCATCACAGCCTGGCACCGGTCCCGCTCTCCAAGGACAAGGACAAAATAAAAATAAATTGAGAAAAACTTCGATACGGAGCTCCAGAACATTGCGCGACACCAATCAGTGACCAACAACAGTCGCCCAGCGTCTGGATAGCCAATCAGAATCCTTGCCGACGTCGAAAAAGAAATCCGAACGAAGAAGCTCGGGCCACTCCAATGCCTTCTGGGTGCTGCCCCGGGGCCCCATGGCGAAGCTCGCGTTATCTCTCGTTTTCGCGCCAGGCATTTGCTTTCCCTCGTCTTATCTCCCTCGCTTGAGCCGCCCAACGCTCCAAGCGGACCCTCTGTTACCCCAATCGAAACACTTTTTTCTTCCTTTAGCGTCCCGGGGGTTGGCTCGTAGTGCTGGTAAGCTGGGCCATGGCGAGGCAGAGAAATTCCCACCAAAAAGGCCCTCCCTGCGCTGCTCATCGCCGATGCAATGTGAAGCAAAAGCGGTGACAGCGTGCCTAGTCTGCCCCGTGTCGGTTGACTCGACTAAGTGAAAATTCAGAACAAAAAATATGAGAGAAGTCGCCATCGCCAATGCAACCATTGACTCGGCGAGGCCAGCGAGGTGACTGCGACAATGCGTGAGCCCGACTCGCCAACCCACCCAGACATTCTTCCAGTCGCTGGGAATGAGACATTTTTGCAGAATAAGAATTCTTCACGCCGGTACCGCCATGCTGGTGGCAGTCGTACTTTGTTGCTGTTAATGCCGCTGCCAATCCAGAGAGTGAGACTTGCGACCTTGACTGCGACACACTGCACCCAGCGAGAAGGGTCGACGCCGATTCTCGACCGCGGTCTGGACGTCTCTGCTGCATCTCTGCTGTACTGGCACCCGTCAATGCCGATGCTGACAATGCTGCGGTTACGCTGGTTGGTGCTGGCGCTGATGCCGGCATCGGTCGGTCCTCTTTGGTCTTCCATTCCTCACTATTGTCAACTTCGACAGCACTGACTTGGACTTGGCCTGGTCTGGCTGCAGTGATGACTGACACCTGTCCCCGTGACACGGCGGCTGGCGGCGTCCTCGTCTTAGCACTGCTGCACCGCACTCGCACTTGGACTTGCACACGTCCGCTTGGTGAGAGGTTGTGTATACCGCTCGCCCCTTTTGCGTCTGCTGTCTACACCTTCTGGCCAGCTCTGGAATTCCGCCACGCCAACCACGCCGAACGTCCATCGACGAAGCTTTTCGCAGCGTGTTTGATGTTTGTCATGGGTGCGGCGGCGCTGTCGATAAGTCCCCAAAGTAAACTGCGGAGAGACCTTGCAGTGACAACAGCAGAGCCCACAGTGGAATGCAGAAGAAGGAGAAAAAGCGGAATGCTGGGTGGAGATGGAGTGCAGCTCTGTGAGTTTGTCGCCTGAAGTCGGCCTTTTTCCACAATCCCCATCTTCGTCTCGTGTGCTTGCGCAGCTCCGCTGGGGTTCGCTTCATGTCGCTTCCAAACCTGGCAGGTCCCGGCAGCCTCCAGAGTCTGGGGTGATATTTTGCCCAGTTATTGGTGAATGAGGTGTCGTACGGGCGCCCGGGCGATCAGATCATCGCAGCAGGGCCGGGGCCTCCAAGGTGCAGATGCTGCGTGTCAACGCCAATGCAATTGAGTTGGCCAACCTTTTTTTAATTGCCCTCATTCTTAATTCCGTTGTCGTCGCCGTCGTCGAAGCAAATAAGGTTCAAGCTGAGCAGGGCCCATCGACAACGTCAAACGGCGACCCGAGTCATCACCCGTGGCGCCCAGGTTCGTGATACCAGCGCAGCGGCTGTTTATATGGATATCGACCAGGTTGACGGGCTAAAAACGAGAAAAGAAGAAGAAACTAAAAGCCCTGTGAGACGCGACCGAGACGCGCCGACGACCGTTAGCTCGAGATGTGCCATGCCCACCACCTTCCTTGACTGATGCTTTTTCGAGGTGCAAATGATAGGGACAAGAGATAAGGCTATGGGGAGACGGAGGGGGGTGAGCTGAAGTGGACGGTTGGCGATAAGTGATGGAGCTGGAGATAATGACAAGGACAATCAACGACAGTGATAATGCGATGGAGACGGGAAGTCGGGTGCGTATCAAGCGGGACGGTCAAATGCCCGTTAGTAAGCTCCCGCCCGTCCCTTCCCACCTGCTTGGTGACGGAGTAGGTAGGGAAGGAAGGTAGTGCCTTCTGCCACCCCCACCTGGAAACTCACGATGATTGCGCGAGGAAGGCACGTTCCATAGTAAGCCGAGCGGTGGTCAGCCCTCAACGAATGGCAAGATGGTAGGTGCACCTGCCCAACCGTCTCTGGACCAACACCAACAATGACATCATCCTGCCTGCCGTCTCAGCGGTTCAGGAAGTTTGCGCCTCACCAGACAGCTTCCCCATCCGAGTGTCAATTTCCAACTCGATGAGGAAGCAACGCTGCACAGAGGAGGATTCTTGGGCTGAGAGTTGTTTCGGCTCGTACAAGAGCTCTCGTCTTGTGTCTTGAACGCATTGCGGGCTTGGTGTCGCCGCCGTACAGTACGGACACGGCGAACACTCCGGCCAAGGCAGTAGACAGGGCAGGCGAGGCAGGCAGGGCTCAAAACACCTCCATGCCCCATGCCCGCCCGTGCCGTTCCTGCCTGTGCCTGCGTCAACTGCCTGCTGCTTGCCCGCTGCTTGCTGCTAGACTGGGGGGGTTGCGGCCGAAAAGGGAGCAGTGCCGGACTGGCACGCACAGTACACGCAGACAGCCAGCAACTTGGAAGCGACGAGAGACACGCAACGCCACAATTTCCGTCCCCAGCTCGATGACGATGAAAACAGCATCTTCTCACACTTCACCCTGCCAACTTGGGTTCTGCTCCGGCTAGAGGGACGCAGCCGAGATCGAGCAAGCCAGACGCCAACTGTAAAATGAGAATAACGTCAAACGGTTCGGGGTCCTGGGGGTAGTTGATTCAGGATGACGATCCGGGGGCAGGCCAACGCCAGGAGCCAATGTCTGCCGGTGACCGCAGACGCGTTCCTCTGCCATATGCCGGGTGGCTTTCCTCTGGCTGCGGGCATAAGGTAGTTCACGACTGGCATCGTAGAGGCCTCACTACCATGCTTCTGCCTTACCCCGGATCGCCTGGCATCGCATCTGGCCGGCACAAGAAGAGTCGAGACACGCATCAGGCCTCAGACGCAGTCAGCAGTCGTCTCCCCCTTCGTCCCGTCCCGTTCCTCGACTCTGTCGATGTTGTAACGAGACCTGATACTGGTTCAGACCGGAGTCGGGACGAATGCTATGATAGTGATGTGTTGATATTGCAACTGCATAGCTTACCATGATAGTCAGCGCTGCTGCTGGCAACTCGCAACTCTCAACGTTGCATCGCCATGGTTGCGTGTAAGTCGGCGTGCCTCAGGTATTTACAGAGTCAGGCGAAGAAGCCTACGGAGTTGTACTGACTACTACTACTGCATGCATACCCTTTATTACTCGCGACTAGAGCTACAGAGTACAGCTACAGACATCGAGGCTTAGGTGAGGAGGAGGAGAAGGAGTGCAGCGCAGCGGATTGCGAATGCCAGTGCCTGCAGCGTTGTACGAATTCGCTCTCTCGCCCTCTCGTTCGGGCTGGTAGTGCTCACTGATGAGGGAATGATGGGACCATTATTTTAAATCAGCACCAACGCTAAGCCGGCTCAACCCCCTGTCCCTGCTCCTGCCCGTCTTCTCACCTTCGTGCCACTCGGTACGTATCATCGGTCACCCCTGCTAGCGCCTCTTAGCCTCCCCACCCCTTTTGCGAAGGTGGAGTCTGGCTGTACCGTCCCATCAAAGATCTTTTACTGTCCGTCGCAACCCCCGGTCGCTGTTTCCTGTACTGTGCACCGTGAGCGTGTGGCCGGTGTGTGGTTGGTGGTGGTGTTTGGTTTGGCTTGAGGTGTGCTACCGGGCAATGGATTCTTTTCTTCCTATCCTTGCCCGGGCTGCTTGTAGCCTCCGACTGGACCTGATCCTCACCGAGAAGCGACGGCGGGAGCTCTCTCAGCACAGAACACCACCGCACCGCAGGGAAGGGAAATCAAGAAGCAAGGCAGGGACGCAGAAACCAGCAAGCGGCAGCATGGCACAACACAACACGCTCTGCCTGCTTACCTGCTACAACAAGATGAACTCGTCCTTGGTTTCTGTGCATGCCTCCGGGCTGACCTCGCCATTGGATGTTTCAACGTGCTGGCCAGCTTTCTTTCCACCTCTCTGCTCTCGGCATCGTGGCATGGGGGTACGCGGTTTAGCCAGGCCCGGTCATCGCTGATCTAGTTTGACTCTACCAGAAACCTCAACGTCCTCCGCACCCAGGACGTTGCTTTTCGATCTGGGAGGGGGGGGCACCACTGGCAATGGGGCAGGGGGGCAGCACGCAACGGCAGCGGGAGCTTCGCAGCCGGGAACATCATCGCAGACTAACACCAGCAAGGCTATCGCCAGAGCCGGACAATGGCTGCAACAGCTGCAACAGATATGTGTCTGTCTGTCTCTCCCTGCCCCGACTGCCGTACCCGTCGGTCGGTCGGCGTCTTGCTCTCTCAACACCAAGGATACCGGGCTTGTTGGATTGTTACATGCCTCGATATCTGTGCCCGCACCCAGAGAAACGGCGCAGAAGCTGTGAGACGGGCCTTCGGGCCCTGATTGTAAAGCATTGGAGGGATTCAGGTGTGACTGCATCCAGCCGCCGGTGGTCTCTACTCGCTCTCTCTTTCTCTCGCCTTTTTTCCCGCGTTTTGCACCACCATCACGCCAACGGCATTCCCCTCTTGGTTGCGAGCATCATCTCCACCGGCGTCGATACCTGGCCTGGCAGACGCATGCTCGTGGTTGAGCATCTGGCTGTCTCTGTATCTGTCTTGCCAGTGCGTGTGCAAGTGAAGGGGCCGGGGTGTACCTTTCACCTTTACCGGAGAAGACCTTCACCAACAACCTAACCTACACCAAGGTGCAAGACCAACACCACCACCAACACTACCACCACCACCGCACTTACCATGCCTCCTCTCACCTCCACTTCCTCTTGCAGCAGAGAGACGCGGCGGTAACGAAGCTATCAAAGCTACCAGCAACGCCAGCGGCAGCGGCAGTGGCAGCATTCAATGGCGATTCCGTGCCAGTGGCAGCCCATCAGTCAGTCCTCAACGCAACCAGCAGCGACCAGCCCGCCCGGCTTGCCGTCTCCGTGCCACTATCCCACGCTGAGGTGCTGAGGTGCAGCGGCGTGGTGCGTTGCCTCGCCTGCCCCACCCCTCCCTCCTTCTGGTTTTTCTTTTTTTTTTTTTTTTTTTTTTTTTTTTTTTTTGGCTCCCCCTCACCTTCCCCAGCAAAAAAAGCGCAGAGCCAGAGCAGCAGCGAGCGACACTGTGGTGGTCGTGGTGGAGGTAGTGTGGTGGTGCATGCGGTACGTACTCTTTTCGCCTCGACTCTTCTTCTCCCTAGTGTCCACGCCCTGCCACACGCACCCCCTACGTCCACGCCATCAACCCCCGGCCCTTCCTGGCGACCTTGCACACATCCATCTTCGTCGTTTTTGCCTCTACCTTTCTTTTCTCACACCCCCCTCCAAGTCCTCGCTCTCGTCGACTGCTGCCGCCATCCTCGCCCACACTCGCCCCATCCTTGTCCTTCGCCGTCTTTCGCACTTGCAGGGGTGCTCCTGACCATCAGGTACGTGCTACTGCGACTCCCGCCGCCTGGGAACAGCCCCCCAGTCAAGGCCTGGGGGGCTTGGGGCCTGGAGAAAGCGAGCGAGACAGACACACACACACTCTCTCAGCGAAAGAGAGAGAGAGAGACGAGGTACCTGCTGGAGGGGCCGCACGCTAGTGTGAGAAACTGCCTGATAGCTTTTTTTTCCCTGCTGCGTGCGGTCGCGGTGCTCGGGACTGCTGCCATTCAAAACCACTCCGTCCCCTCCGGAGCCGCCCACCAGCTTCGCCTTCTCTCTAACCTTTGTGTGCTCCAGACACCAAAGTCGATACCTCGTCGTCCAACACCTCCACCACCCAATCCTCTCCTGACGACTCGAGAAGAACACGCAGGAACGAACAAGAAAGAAGAAACGAAAGATCGAAAGACACAACACGGCATTGCAGGATTGACCCTCGACAGCAATACGCCCCAACATTGCTGGTCTCCTCTGCCTTCCCCGTTTCGCCCCACGAAAAATCCAGAGAAACCCACGAAGGACCTCTACCCACCCGATCCGCAGTCGTCTCGCCCTCCATCGGCCCCTTCTACGAGACACCTCGACCGCCTCCCACGCTCGTCATTGCATTCCTCGTGCGTTGACGGCTTCCTCCACGGGACCCTCCTCCCCAGCTACCGACATTCCTCGTCGCCAAACAAGAGTTTTGTGCATCTGTTGCTGGAATATTGCCAGTGCAAAAACTCTTGCTCGCCCACGTCCCTTCCCTCGACTTCCTCTCCATCCATGTAAGTGGTCAACCACGACGCAGAAAAACACCAAAAAAAGCAAAAAAAGAACACAAGAAACACCCATCGTCATCACTGCCCTGATTTCCTTTGCACCTCCACCTCTAATTGTTTCCTATCTCTGCACCTTTTTTTCGTAGTCTTACTTCGAAGCACCTACTGCCTCAGCGCCTTCTTTTTTCCTTGTCCTTGTCTCTTTTCCCTATTCTCAACCACCTACTCCAACTCGACCGGAGCCAATGCACTCGCTCCGATTTCCTTACTCGACTTGATAACTCTCATACTTCATGGCCGCGACCGGGCTGACGAGAACCTTCCAATCCTACAGATCCTAATCCTAAAGCCGCACCTCGTCCTCGGCCGCTCCCTCCTCTGTCCTAATCGCATGAATTGATACCAGTTTGCATTTTTCGACCTCATCCCCCGAGCCGCCACAGCCCTACGTGCCGGGTGCACGACATCAACAACCTATATCTCTTCCCCCATCACATAACCGGCATCCATAATGCCTTACACACCACCCTCCCACCGCTCGCCAGCAAGCTCAGCACCGTCCTCGCCCGACGTGAGCCGCCGTTCGTCATTCCAGTCCAGCCCGAGACCATCACTACCAAGGTCAGCATCGTACCTCACAAAACACAGGAGGACACCATCCGCCGCGACGGGTGCACCGAATGGCACCCCCAACCAGCCCACTCCTCCGGGCACGTCGGACGATCTTAAGGGTATGGCAACGAGCAGCAGCGTGAGACAATCACCGCCGCCACTGACGGATGAGCGAGGTATGCCTAAGGGAGCTATCATCTCCCCGCCGGACTCTGGCAGCGAAGAGGAGGATGGTGCACAGCGCGGGAGACAGATCGAAAACTTGAAGGAGCTTAAGGATGCCATTAGCCAGATTCCGGTCCACCGCGAGGCATCGCCCAGCCCGAAGCCTGAGCAGCAATCACAACAACAACCGACACTAGCACTCGTCACCAACGAGGGCATCACACACAGCTTTAGCACCGGTGCTCTGGACGCCCTCGCCAAGACTGTCGGCCGCCGGGTGGGCCACTCCAGATCGAGCACTGAGCCCAAGATTGTCATGAAGTCTGCCGATGCATCCCTGACCGGTTCTGAGGAGGAGTCCGATGAGGAAGCACCCAGAAAGCCACAGATGGTGCGGAAGAAGTCAGGCGAGCTTGTTCGCCCCGCACTTAGGCCGCCTTCCCGCCGCAGACCCTCCAGCATGCCTGGCACTCCGACGTTCTCCAAGGCGGTCCACTTCGACTCCCACCTCGAACATGTCCGCCACTTCCTCCAGGTCGACAGACCGCTTGCTGTCAGCGCCGGTTCTTCGCCTGTTGACGCCTACGACAGTGACACCGAGTACCCCTTCCCCGGCGATGAGCAGCGCCCTGCCTCCCGATCCCCGCCATTCGAGTGGGAGATCGTGGCGGCGAACCACCCTGCCGACACTCCTATCAGAAAATCACTGCCTGTCCGCCTCGAGAGGGTGTGGCTGTCCAGCGACCAGAAGAGCTTGCTGGGTTCCGTCTGCGTGGCCAACCTGGCATTCCAGAAGTCTGTCACTTGCAGATTCACCCTCGACTACTGGAAGACTACCTCGGAAGTCGGCGCCGAGTACTCCCACGAGATCCGCCCTCAAGAGAGCGGTGTCTCTCACGATCGCTTCCAGTTCTCCATCAAGTTGTCCGACCTGGCTAACCTCGAGAGCAAGACACTGTTTTTCTGCATTCGGTACAACGTGAACGGCCAAGAGTTTTGGGACAGCAACAACGGCACCAACTTCCAGGTCGACTTCCGCAAGAAGTACCTGCCCCAGAACGGCAAGCGTGGACTCCAGGGCGCCGCCAGCCGACCTGCGCTTCCCCGCAGCAACCGTCGTGCGAGCCCCTCGTCCAATCCTCGCCCCAAGTCTATGCCCGTCGGCTTCGACGACTTTGGCGAGCAGGGCAAGATCCACTTTGACCAGCCCATCCACGAGTATCTGGGCGAGTCAGGCCCCAATGCTGGCCTTCGCCTCAAGAGCAACAAGTCCACTGGCAGCCTGGCTAGCGATAACCTCTCGACCCGTCTGTCAGCGCCTAGCGGACAAGCTTTTGCCAACCGCTACGACTTTGGTGCCTCTCTCTCTGCTGCGGTCCAGGCTGCAAAGGACAATATTGGCAAGGATCGCAATGCCGATGGTCTCTATATGAAGAGCCATCGCAAGATCCAGGTCCCCGCCCAGCAACCCCAACCGCACAGGCCAACCCCGAACCCGACCGCCACCTCCACCGCCCCTGCTGTCAAGCCCGTTCTGCCGACCGCTTCTGGCCACGACTCCCCCAACGCCATGATCGCTTCGTCCTCGTACGAGGAATTGGTCAACAAATACTGCTTTGTACGTACTCCTGGTCAACAATCACAGATGCACGACCCTTTCATCGACTCTCATCATCACTCTCATCAACGCTCGCCCAATCTCAGCCCGAAAAGCATGTACTGACTTTGGCTCTCAACAGTTCGGCTCCAAGCAGTCCAGCCCTCAGATCACTGACGGCACCCTTAAGAGCGGGAAGTTTGACGGAGCTGACGATGGTTTCGTTACCCGAGGATCCAACAGCACCAGCTCGAGCTCGAATGGCAGCCCCAGCATGGCCCACCACGCTCAGCATGCCGGCCCCGCCCAGCACCACGCATTCCACCTTCGGGATCCCAACCCTTATTTTCAGCAACTGGGACCCTATGGCTCATCTTCGGCCGCCTCCCCACTCAGCCAACCCCATACAGAACGAACTGCGAACCAGCGTCCGAGTCAGGCTTCCGCCCCAGCGACCATGAGGTCGGCCTCTCCGGTTGCCTCAGTGGGTGGCTTTCCTTTCGCCGGTACGTCGCCGAATGATTATCCGTACGCCCAGCAGCTGCAGGAGCGCTTTCCGTTCAACACCGAGACTCATGCTGCGACAGCAATTAGGGGTTAATAGCAGTCTTGCTCGCACTCTCACACCACCGTCGCACCTTCACGACGGACTTGTCATTTGACGTTTCTCGAATGTTTTTCGATCCAATTTTTTGAGCTCATCTTTCGGTCATCGGCGTTCAGGGCATTTCAACTCTTCCGGTCGCGCACGGCCACGGCATCGCGGGGCGTTCAAAGAGTTATCGCAGTCCTCGGCTCTCACACCGATTTGACTACAATCCAAGCATACGAATAGGGATTATGGAGTCGAACGGAAAAACAGCCTTGCATTTCAGTCTTTCGTTGCCCATACCTGATGAGCTCAACGCAGCGTCGAGGGAAACGACTATTCTTTCGGATGGTACATAGGAACGGACGGCATACAAGGAGTTCCTTTAATGCATAATCGCTCGCGCCTTCATTCTCGACCTCCACCAGCGACTGATTTATCGACATTGATTTTTTGTGTTTTTATTTTCCTTGCTGAGATTGCTTTCTTGTTCGCGGCCGAACCAAGAGACCTCCAGCAAACGACGGAGTGGGTCTAGAAGGATATGGGATATGTGTTTTGGTCATGGGATGGAAAGGCCCCGGCGTGGGACAGGGAAAGTCCTCGTTGGGAAAGCGCGTGATGCAGCGCCGTCTCCAACGTTCCGGGGCTAGCCTCTGCCGTCCGCTTCAATCGGTTGCGCTGGTCTTTACCGTGCTGCAGCGATGGGGGTTTCGGACAGTCGCTCAGGGACAATGGTTTTGGGATTCACAAAAGTTCAGCAACTGAGTCTTGAGATTGAAGCATCGACTCGTTCGCGTGTTACGAACACGGCACTGGTTCATACACTGGGCGTTGGGAAGAGTTGACGCGGTTACAATTAAATAGCGTCTGGCCTGATTTGGCTTGATTAGTTAGGGTAGCATGGGAAGACAAAAAAGAACTGCCATTGCTCGACACCATCAATTTTCACACTTGCAATGTGCTTCTCACAGTTTCTCAACTGGGCATCAATCAAGAGTGACAGGTCAGATAAAATACGAAGTCCGTTGAAGAATCCCCTCTTTCCCCCCACAGATCCCGTAGACAGACAAACACGTCAGCCTTACCGACCCACCCATCCCCGCTTCACACCCACAAACGAAGTAAACCCCAACAACACCATCAACTGGACGAAATCGTGATGGCCCGGCCAGGTCGAGAACATGCTCAACCGAGACAGTAGAGTCGCATCGTGATCTCGATGGACAGAGTGTATCGTTCGAGGGTAGGTAGTCTAGAGAAGAGACTAAGGCTAGGTTGGTTTGTTTTGACGTGGGTGGGGCTGATTGGTTGGATTGGAGTGCCACAGGGCCGGACTTGTTTGTTAGGTTGGGGGGGAGGTGAGGTAAGTTAGGCTGGGCTTGCCAACGAGTTTGTGATGGCGGCTTGGATGAGACATATGAATTGGTCCTTCAATGGATGTTCGTTGAGGTTTGAGGTGTTGGTTATGGGGATGGGGAAGACCGGCCGGGTCGGGAGTGTAGTGGGGCCGTTGTTTGAGTGGGGCGTTTAAGTGTGGTCGATGTCTTGTGTCATTCAGTGAGAGTCAACCTTCCGTTTTGATTTTGAGATGAGGTATGCGTGATCTAGAAAAGGGCGCGGAGGTTCATATGGGACGTTGAGGTGACGGGACGCTTGTAGAAATAAACAACGCAAAAGCATGGCAGATCCCAACTTCGAAACTGTGAGCACAAAAGTTGCATTCCGGGCAAAATGAAAACACGGAAACTCAATGCTCCATGAACCCCCATTCACCAGCCACTAGACGCCATCGTAAATCTTCGACGACGGTTGAACCAATAGAGGTGATGATCACACGGCAGTTTTGTTGGTCTTCTTGCGGCGCAGGCATGACTTGACGGAGTCAGGGTACATGATGAAGAAGGCGACTGCTAGTGAGCCGAGGATGACTACCACAGATATCGGCGCTTGAAATCGGATATGTTAATACGTGACTGAACGGCTCTTATAGAGGCATTCCACTGATGGAGACCAACCTGCGATTTTCCAGACCTGCCCGGAAGTTGGATTTTGAGCGTCGCCAGTGAGTTCGGAGACATTTTGACCAAAGTATGAGACGAAGAATGACAACGGAAGCTAAGAATGTTAGGTACACGTGAATCGGGTGATACGAGGTATGATAGGCTATATGAGTCATGACTGACGAATATGACGGTGATGACCGTGAAGAGCATGACCGCCTGTCCTTGCTTAGTCGTGATGCGGGCTTCACCGAGACTGGCGGCCTTCTGCTCCAGGTCGAGGAGTTCAAGAACCTATTTCAAGTCAGAGACCCAAGATGGCATGAGGAAGACTAATATGCTCTTGGACAGTCTTGACCCGCGAAGACTTACCATCTTGTATGCTCTCTCCGCGTCGGCAATAACCGCCTGTATGTCTGATTTATGAGCCAGAGCTGTGTCAAGGAAGCCTTCCCATATGTCTTTGGCGATACTCTCCTGTTGTTCTAGCACGCGTTGAATCATGTACAACTCATCGATGATGTCAGCAAGCTCGAGTGCTATTTCAAGCTCTTCTTTTCCCTCATCAGACATTCCTTCAGTCTTGTTGTTCTGCCTTCGGCCCCGGAAGTCTTCCAGGAGTTTGGTTTGACGAGCAGCCTCAACAATACTTGTATCAGCACGTGAATCTTTGCCATCGTGCGTATACATCAAGATTGGCTCACCTTGTTTGCGATAGCCCACCGATATATGGACAGTACGTCTCCTTGACCATTCTCGGCACCTCCAAAGACGCTATTAATGGCATAGCGAAAAACATCATCCACCATAGGAAGGTTCCCAGAATCCAACTTGTTCAAAAAAGGACCCATGATGTCCGCAGAGGATACCGCATCATAACTTACTTGATGCCGAGAATCGTGGACCGGAGAACAAGTGACAAGTGATGCTAGCGACGTGTGAGAATGTGTACGTGAGGGAACAGGACTTTGGAACGTACTCCCGCCAGACCCCTCAGTACTCCATATCCACATTTGGTCTACCATTAGCACGAGGCTGTCGTCGACTGCTTCACGTCTTCCATTCTCGGTCATTACCGATTCCATAGATGTTCCGGTCCATTTTGACACGGTCTGGCCGTTATTTCTGCGATGGGTATCGCTAAGACCGGAGTAATAGAATTCGTCGAGTGTCTTCCGCCGATGCCGTGTACGATTAAGTTCATTCCTTGTATCAGTCTTCTCATTGTCATGCTTGATGGAGCTATACAACTCCCAGTTCAAGTAAGGCATCTGCAGTTTCGAGTTAGCTACACACTCTTCGGACTGCAGTAGATAGGCTTGAGGGAACCCTACAAACAACAAACTCCTGACTTCTCCTCTCCATTCATGCGTATGGCATCTTTCGTGCAAAGAGTTCATGCTCCAAGCGTGGTTTGGTAAGATACTCGTTGGGACGGCCCCAGCCGGCCGAAGCTGCTGATCCCATTTCCGGCAGAAGTATTGAGCTTCGTCGTCTCCCGCAATCAGTCTAATGCATTTCTGTTGGGCGCTTGTCAGTCATCCATATGCTATCAGTCAGACTACGGGTGGTGCGAAGCAACCTCTGCAACCACTTTGTCGTTCGCAGGTATGTGTATCCACCCATGACTCTTCCGAAGCAGATCTGCTGTGCTGTCCTTGTCTAGATCAAGGATGACCGGGCGTCCGAAATGCTCTGAAACTTGTGCACCTTCTGCTTTGTGCTTCGGAGAGAGTTTCATTCCGTATACATATCTGTGAGTAGATCCTTGTATCAGCTCGAATAAATGAAAATGCCCGACGTCAAGGCTTGAATCGAGTGCATTTACGTTTTGTTTATACCGCTTATTTCATCCCATGCTTCTTCAATAAAAGAAGCCTCATCGGATAGTAGATATTCCAATCTGACTTTTTCGCTTTCCATGATATCTTGGGAGGGAATGGCGGTTGCCAAGAGTGGATGGAAGAGGAATGGAAGGAATGTGAGAGAGTTGAGGAACTGTCGACTAAGCTATGATATTTTATACACCCGCTCGTGCCACGACTATTGTCGAACAACATATGCAGATTTCAATATTTTTCATGTGAATACCCACTCTAGCGATTGGCCCTGGTGATACAGTCTGCACGGAAGTGGGCAAGATACGAACACGCGCAGGATGTGAGATGAATGAGACTAGTCTTATTGGCTGGCACAGCTTTACAAATCATGACATGCAGATGCGCTTTCCCTATTAGAAGGATGAATGCATCAAAAGTAAAACAACATGTCCAGAGACAGGTCCAAAGCCTGTAGAAGCCCTTGGCAACAGCCTCGTCTGCTCTTTACAGGCAACTAAGACCTGATGCATGTAACATCATGCAAATCGCTCTCGCAAGTGTGACTGGTTTGTGAAGTATCACCGCCACTTTTTCAGCGCTCTTCCCAGCGGATCATCTACAGCGGGAAAGGTTGCATCGTGAGGACCTCGATAATAGCAAATATTTCTCAGACAAGGCGATGCCCTCAGCAACCATTACATGCTATGTTACGGACTCATCATACGCCTCCTAATCATCATTTCTACACGGAGCCAGGCGGATTCTGGGTGTATTTCGCGTCAACGACGTCCCGTGTTTCGTTAGAAGTAGATCAACCAGTTTTTGTATTGATGAAATGGAAGAAATCTCGACCTCATTAGAGCCCTCTAGGTCCTAGCTTTGGGATGGCGAGCGGTACAAACGTGGCTTCCTTACCTCAGTCCTTGAAGCTCACGAGCTTGCAGACGACTCACGCGTGAGCGTTTCTACATCAAGATAATCTTGAGAGATTGTGTAAGATCGCTTTGCATTTCGCGACGACATTTGACCGCCGGCTCCCTTACGATTGCCTCTTGCAGCATGACGCCAAGACTCAACTTCACACCATTATGTGGCTCTACTATCAACTGCTATACAATCTCAGTCCCACGAACTCGATCTATGTGATGGCCTCAATATTGTCCCAAGCACGTTCTCCAGTCTATCCACCTTTGCTGAGGCCTAAATCCTTCGCGCTCTGCTGGAAAAAGGGGTCCACTGTAGCCGGCTTGGCAGCCGGCACAATGCTGTCTGCGACACACAGCTGCGGGCGATTGTTGAACGTCACATCGACGACACGTTTCCAGGCAGCCTCTGGCTGGGTAAGTGTCTCATACGTGTAAAACAACCGGCAGTTCGCAGGCTCCCAGAGGAATTGCAGCGGTACCGTGGCGTTGGACATGGCGAAAGCGTTTTTACCATTCACGGCGCCGGCGGCTTTGGGGTTCGCGGCGCGTTTTATGGCGTATGCTTTAGCTAGCTCACCAAGATCGCCGTTTTGTAGCTCGGCTTTCTGGTTCTCGGGTGCCAACAGTAGAGCTGACGTTGCGTCAATTGTTATGTCGTTGTATGAAAAGAGCTGAGCACCTTCGACGCCCGCGATTGATTGCATTATCCCAGTCTGGGGGCGGCCACCCATCACCGCAGTCTTCACGCCCATCTGGAGGATGAGGAGATATGAGAAAATGGTACATGTAGATGCACATGTGCCGTCTGTGAGTAGGACGATGTTTTCCGGGGTGAATACACTCGCAGGCGGGTTAGTCCGGGGGCCGGTTCCAGTGAGGTTAAATAGAGGATCTGGTTGATCCATCGGGATCTGCTGGTAGGCGGAAAAGTTGTCGCCGTTTAATACAACAGGACGCAGAACCTGCTCCAAAGAAGTGAAGGCTACGCGGTCCGGTGTGAACACGCCTTTTGGGAGGAGATTGCTGAGAATAGGACTCCCGCGCAGGTTGCCCAGAGCCTTATTTTCTTCGGGGGTCTTGGGTTTGAAGTCCGCAGGAATAGCAGCAGCGAGCCGTGCCAGAGTATTGACACTGGGTGGAAGGCGCAAATTGTTTGCCTGAAAGTGACTAACAGTAGGGAAGAGCTACCGAAAAAGTCAGCAGTGCAAGTTGGGTGAATCTATAACACTTACTTGGGCGAATAAATCGAATCCAGCAAGAATGAAGCCGCCGCCGTTGGCAGTGACGTCGATGACAAGTTTCTTTTTCCCGGCCTTTTGACTGGCGGCCAGGAATTTCTCAACCGTTTGTTGAAAGTCATTCAGGTATGCAAAGCTGTCTACCGTCTCTGGCGGCGCAAAGGAAGATACAGCTAGTACAGCAACGTCATCGTATCCAGTACCGTTCAAAAAATACCCTGCAGTCGCGTTGATGCCCTTGTCCCGAACTTCAGGAACCGGATAGCCATCTATAGGCGTGACCATAGGTGACAGCGCCATTGGGCTCTTGGCTCTTGATTGCGTCCTTATGTTCGATGCCTCGGACAGTACGTTCGTGGAGACCATGACAGGATTGCAGAATTTGTTGTAGTAGTCCTCGCCGTTCTTTATGTCGGTGAAGTTGGTGCCCGGACGGATAACAGCTACACTTTCTTCAGAGCGCTCCTCGCCATTTTCATACGTCAGAGTGAGCATCGGGCCTTGAAAAATGGGCGAGGCGGCTAGGATCATGGAATTCTGCTTGGTTGCGTATGAATTGAACTGGGAATTCCATTGGGAATCTGGATCTTGAAGACCGCTGTACTTGAGATTCAGGTCTGAGATAAAGACGTTCGCATCTTTTCCATTGATCTTAGTAATGGCTGGTGCGGATGCGTTCTGACGAAGTTGCTCTGGGGCTTGTTAGTAAAGACATGGTTCGCTAGAGAGTTGTGACGTACTAAGATGGTACAACTTGGGAACCTCGACCCCGTCGCGAGATATTGAGACCACGTCAATGACGAGACCATTGCGAAAACTGAAGGTTTTGAACATATCGCCCCGGAAGACAAAGTGGCCGTCGTGAGCCGATGAGATCAGGTCGAGAATGTCCAATTGGAAGTCATATTCGCTCTGGTACTTGTTGTTGGCTACCTTATCTCCAATGGACTGGAAACCGCCTTCAATATCGACTGCTGGAAGTTTGTACGAAGCCGGGGGGTTTTTAAGAAAAGGAAGTGTGCTTTGAAGCTGCACATAAGTCTTCAAGCTTTTGAGCAGTTCTTTGGCAGGATCGGGCTTATTGGGAACAGATTGCAAACAGTCGAAGGCAAGCTTTGCTGGCACTCTTGGGAGAGCTGTTGATGAGTATCAGCAATGGCCTCAGCAGAATTTGAGGCACTAGTCCCTTTTTCTGCTTGTAACGATCTTGAATGAATAGGGACAGCAGGGTCTGTAAATTGACGTACCTTTCGGCTTGTCTTGTAGAAACCTGTCCACCGCCGGCTGCACCATTGCACATGCGCTCTCAGGGCCGCTGCTGGCCACGAATGCCTTCCCAGAGTCTTCGATCGCGAATGTATCATCGTTCAAGAAGCTGAATGTGCGTCGGGGTAGAAGGCCCGCGATCGCCAGAACGGCGTGAACAAGTGTCCACCAGATAGTGGCCCTCATGTTGCAAGCGCATGTATCGAGTCCCACGTTGTGTCCTTGCTACAGGTATTGTGCGTTGCACAAGCCGTCTGTACTTCGAATCAGAGGAAAAGATGTTGTGGACACGGTAGAGAACATCGGGATGGGGATGATGTTACAAAAAAGCGCCGCGGTAGAGACTTCGGGTTACGACTCGAATTGGCATGGTTTCCCGAGAGCGCCGTAAAGAGCGCCCTAGAGTAACGTTTAACTTGGCGTGCTCATCTTGAAACGCTGCTGTTGAAACTAAAGTATGGACAAACACCAGCTCAAATCCGCTTCATCCCATCTTGCTCGCCAACGCCCAAGCCAGGATGTCCCTATTGCATAAGGAAAGCTTAATCGCATCAAGATTAAAGTAGACTGTACTTAAATACCTACTCTTCAGACTACAGGGAGCACAGACGTGACTGAAAATCAAGCAGCAAACAATCAAGTGGAAGAGGACATGATACCCCTAGTTGTTACGAGCTAGGGAACATCACGAACGTGGATCAAACAGCACAGAAGAAAGAAACAACGAGTGAGTATGAAGAGCTTGAGAAGTTCAATGAAATGGCGAGTCGACGCAGCAATGCGCTGGGTTGCGGCTCAAAGCAACTTTATCTTCTTTCCTGAAACCGCTCTGCCACGCACTCCGCTCCACCCACCAGCCGCCCAATCAGGACAGGGACTACTCTGAAGCATTGATTAGTAGGAACCCCGGAAGCCACGAGTAACAAGATTGCCTCGCAACTTTTTTGTAGGTACGATCTTGGTCTGGGATCTAATGCGAGTCGTCAGATTCATGATGGTTGGACATCGGCAAGTTGCGACTACTCATATAACCAATCCATGGGAGCAGCTGAGTAAGCGGGATCACTTCAACCAGGGCTCGGAACGCTTTCCAAATACAGATTGTCATTGGCCCACTAGAACTTGACGTGCCGTTAGAAGATGCATGGAAAAGAATGGCATCTGAAGTCTTGGTGAAAGTTGAAGCGAATTCCCGCAGTTCATTAGACCGCAGTTCATTTCGCCGAAGTACGAGGTCTGGTTGATTTTCCCGGCTGGTTTTCACTTTCCTTGCTCTTCTCCGCCTCTTTCCCCTTGGAAGATATTTTTGTTGTTAAGGCTATGCCCTTCACCTTTGTAGGTGTTACCTTATTATTCTTCTTAATCTTCTTGGTTCCTTCAGCCACCGGCTTTTCTGGAACAGTAGACAGATTGGTGTCTGGAAGAGCTTGAGACTTGGCTTTCCCCTTACAGTCGACATTCTCCTCTTCCGTTCTCTTGTGCGACTTCTTCGGTTTCCCTTTTGCAACCAGGTTCTCTCCACCGTCCATATCCTTCTTTGTCTTCTTCTTCTTCTTCCTCTTCTTGTGGGGCTCAGCTCCGGGCTCATTAGGGGTTTGAACGTTCTGTCCTTGTGTTGACGATTCGGGTGTTACCTCGGTGGCTCCCGCTGCTTTGCACTTGGACAATTTCTTTAAAGTCGTTTTTACTTCTCCCTTCCTTTGGACGCTAGACTGATTCACTGGCAGCGTAATGGGCTCGACCGGTGATGGTCGAGGCTCCAAAGTCGTGGGAGATGATAAAGCTTGCTCAGCAGTATCCTTCATTTTGGGTACCTTCGCAGGATTGACCAGCTTTGCTATTTCTTCCCTGTCGGAGGACTTGGGTGGATCTGCTCCCACTGCTGCCTTCGGGGAAACCAGAGCCTCCAGCCTATTCTTATTGGTCTCCAAAGCTTTGAGGTTTTCAATCGAGCCCTTGGTGATGATGCTGTCGGTGAATGGAATCGCCAATTTGAGATCACTACACTCTTCCGGTTCGATTTCGGTAAAATGCATGGAGATCGAAGGAATTCCAACCGTTCCTTGAACCACTAGAAGAGAAGAAATTATCAGAATGACCAACGACAATTGCGAGGATATGCCAGCGCAAATCAAAAACCCGCAGAGAAATATTTCTACAGAGCGAGACTTAGGATTTTCGTTGCCGAGAAACCCATAGGCCGCTGACGTGGTAGCCCACTGTGGTAAAGCTGCCTACTAATCAGGAAGTCTTTCAGGTATGAGGCTTTTGGATAGGTGAACCCGTACGTATGCTCCTATCAACACCCCTCCAGGTATGCTTGGGGCACTTGACACCCCCGAAAACATCCTTCCAGATGTCCTGATGATCCTGTGGAAATATCTCATATGGTGGAAACGTTTGAGCGATGTCGATTGTTGGATGTACTGCCAGGATTCGATCAACAGGTCGATTTCCAAGAATGCCCTTGAGAACGGGCTCCTCAATTTCCTGGTAGGCTGTTCGTCCATGTGGATTGAAGCGGGTTGGCGGGGGCTGCGTCAGTACAGTAGCGACATCTCCTTGTGATATACGCCAGGAGAAGATGAGTGAGGCGCCCCTGATGTATCTCCCCCATTCTTTGGTTGACTTCTGACTTTTGAGACAGGCGGGATTTTGCGGATCCATCAAAGGTCCCATAGCAATTCGCAAAGTCTGCATGCCATGTTCTCGTGCGTAAGAATCAACCAGGGTGTACTTTTGACCTAAACCTGTCCAAAGAACCTGCTTGTCAAGCTTCCAGACCGGCCCGTGGAACTGGTCAAGTATGCCACAGGCCTCTTGAAGAGTGAGATATTGAGGCCAGACTGTACAAATGAGTGACTGGAGGTCCAAGGTCTCGCGATCTGGCCAGTTTCTTGGCCAGTATAACAAAGCTGTCGAGGAGAATGATTCCATAATCAATGGGACTAGCCTCGCGTCTGGATCGAGCAGGTGTGTGGCTCTGTGAGAGTTGAAAAGTGCACGGCAGGTCAGAGGGTGAGGGATGCCCTCGGAGAGTGTTTATACTCCGTCACATGCCGGCTTGTACTTCGAGCCCAATTGATTTGGAGACCAAAACCCAAAAAGCAAGAGATCAGCCGATAATGGCTTCCTCATGCTAGCTGGAGTTCAGGAGGGGCCCCGCATGAACATAGTGCGGGGTCCGAGGGAAGCTGTAGATAGGTCTCCCACAATTCGCAAATGAGGCTGTTACTGAAATCATTTACGTCTCAGCGACATGGATAACAATAATAAAGAACCCAGAGAATCACGGATCAGAAAATAGAAGCAGTGGACTTCATTTTACGCTATATCATATCCTTCCTTCAAAAAGTGTGAGAGCTCTCGTCAGGGGTGTTGGGCTAAGGTGAAGGTGTGATGAACTGGGAAACGTCAACAGCTGGCCTCAATGGTGGATTGAGTAGTGGCTTCGCATTGCCCCGCAAGATTCTGTCTATCCATCGGCTAAGTAGCTGGGTACACCAATAATGATTTCCTCAATACTTACCCTCTTCCATTTTGAAGTTCGCTGCCGGGTGGGTGCGGTGGTACCATAGGCATAAATCCCTGCCCGTCATCAATGTTCGCTACTGGAGCCTTGAGGAACGAGAAACCTCTGTCTGTTATGGCGTGCAAACACTGGGATTCAACACGGCGCTTTGTCTTTCTTGGATGTTTGTGATAATCTAAATGCCAGGCTGGAAAACTTGGATGCGGCTAGACCAAAAGAGGGTGCTACTCCGTGTCTTGACGGGGCGGGTCAAGTACGGAATGAAACCCGCAGCATTGGCGTCTGTTGGTGCTCGCCAGTATTTAATCACGCGGCTTAGATGTAGATCGACCACACACACAGCCAAGTTGATTGGATGTTCATGGGTGCTGGTAGCGCGACAGCAGGCGAGGCACGCTTGGGGGGCCAGAACTCGTTCAGCAGACGATTCTTGGGCAGCTGCAGCCAACATCATTCAAGCAGCCCCCGCGTCAAAAACAGCAACCTGCAGCTACAACATCATCAGAACCCTTGGCTGCTGGCCTGTGTTCAGGACTTAGTACAACGAGTCTCCGCATAGATTACTCACGAGCCCCGCGCGGAAGATAATTGGCGAAGGTAGCCCAATTTGTCACATCGCTCTCCAACCCAAACGCAGCTTCGAAGCAAAAGCTTGAGAGACAATGTACGTTAGCAAGCTGGAGAGAAACATCAGAAATAGAATGCGGTACTTGGAAAATGTCATAGGTAGGTCTGAAACCTCCCTTCGCTGATGCTATTTTCCGCACGAATGTATCTGTTGAAGCAACTTCAGTACCTCAAACCGAATACCGAAACCCCGACGTAAAGGGAGAGCTCAGCCCCACAAACTCAAAGCTATCGATGAACAGTCTGGTTCTTTAGCCAGACTACGCGGTTCTGCTCTCAAGGAAATCGACCACGACACAGCGTGTACCGCAATGGTAACCCATCCGAAAGGAGAATTGTCGCCGCCCGGACTATCCCATCTGAACCAGAGATCTATCGTCTGGATATGTACATGTCACCCAGAGAGCAAGTATCACGTTCTGTGGCCAGCAACGGATGATCTTGACAAGCACCTGAACCAGCGGACATACGACAAGCTCATCTCAATCTGTTGCGGCTCCTCGCGTGTTGACGTTTTTGACTCAAGGGACCTCGGTGTCATAAACCTGTGCGTAAGACTAACCGAGAAAGAGGTTAAACAAGTGTCGAGTTGGCCAGAGGTAGGGAATACTGCTTAAAGTCAAAATGCGTAGAGCTAATCTTCACGAGATCCTTCCGCCCGTAGGAACCCCACAAGAATGCCCGGCGCGCAATGAAGGTGTGTACATCGCTCAATGCAGGACTCCAAGAATGATCGTAACATTGATGCAAGGCTCTTGCATACCGGCGCGTCAAAAGTACATCGCGTGGGGAACAGACGAATGCTGGAATGATAATGATGTGGCCATGCGAGGGGCCAGAAAGCACCTCGACGTTGTAGGCCACTCCTCGCGTATAAAGGCTACATATTGCAGCAAGATTGCAGCTCGTCCACCGGGAATATTATGCTGATCCTGAATGAACTAATTGACGCAGTGGAATGCATACCAGAAGTACGTGCTCCCAGCTTTCAGTCCGCGGTTCAGATCATGTGTAATGTCTAAACGTGGCCAGATTCGTGAATTAGAGCTCGCAAATCTGAGTTTTGATTTCCCAGATGTCGGAATTCCCATACCCAACAGGGGCAAAAGGGCAGTAAAACCATCCCAGCCTCGGTAGATGACAAGGGACGTGAATTTGGTCGGCGGAAGGACGATCGGCCGCTCGAGACAGAGCTAGCACGACAGTATCAGACAAATAAGAGGTATCCACTGCCTCTACTTTCTACGTTCTGCTTGTGAAGCGACGCGGAAGTCCGATGGGTCATGTGGGAGGAGTCGAGGGCTGAGCAACATGTGTTACAACCTGCAGGCACTGAGCGTGCACCGGTAGCGAAGTTGATGATACGCAAGCGGCAAGACGGAGGAAAACGCATCAGACCCCAAGAAGGGTAGAGAAGCCCGAAGAAAGACTGCTGCGACCTTGGGGGCAGGGCGGTTACGGGCTGTTGGACCTCTTCCTGATTAGCTGCATGTGTTGAGCAGATCGAGGTGGTGCTCGCAAGTGGTTCGGGATTCTTGATCGTCAAGTGACAAACAATCTCGAAAGAGTCCTCGAGGGTGCGGAAGTGGGGGCTGATAGGAATGACACACGGAAAGCAGCGGTCAATTAGGAGAATATCCCGAAAGTTGATTGGCGGTGAACAATAGCTGTTGGTGCGCAGGAGCCGACACCAACAAACAAAGGGCACCGGCACCGCATCCCGTTGTTTCGGCCGCTGCGGAGAAGGAAGGAGGTGTTGGGGGCGAGAATGCAGCGGAGTCATTGGAGGGACAAAGGGGCCAGCGGCTACGACGAACGACATGCGAGTCTTCCCCGCGATGTTGATGACTTTTCGGAACGTACCACAAATACTTCCTTAGGTACCTTTGCCAAGTAAGTAATAGCTAGAAGAGCCTTCTCGCAGGTCTTGGTGCGCCAGATCATTCTTCTGCTGCGACGGCAGTTTCCTGCCCAATTTCTACTCATAGTCGAGGGTGCGTCTGGAGCCCTTGTTACGTCCCTGACATAACATCACGCCACTCCCACGCCGCTTCAACACTGTGACATACTCTTGCAACGCTGGTCGAGCTATGCTGGAAAGGCTCTCCAGCCATGAATCTTATTGGAAACTTGAGGAGAAGAGTAAGAGACTGTGTTGGGTATCTGACAAACGCTGTGGGTGAGTGTCGGACGGCACCGTGCTCTTCGTCGAACACAACTGATTTATGACACAGCTACACTGGAAGAGAAACGTGGCGATCCAATTCCTACGAACACGTGCAGCAGCACAACGTCTTCATCGTCGGGAAGCACCCGCAGGGGCAAGCTTCGACAAAGAAACAACAGTCAAAGTTTCCTAGATCCCGAACCACCTCTATCACCTGCGATCTTGAGAGCCTCGTCCCCGTCCCTCTCCGAGTCAGATTCCGAAGTCGAGCCTTACATTGAGAAAGTCTGGAGATGCATTTGCGACGATCGACAGCGATACAAGATAGCGCCCGCTGCAGTCGGTCTCGATCTGGAAAGCAATGCACGTGCTTTTGACAAGTTTCTCGCACTGATTGGCGATGCATCGGAGATCAAAACTTCTGAAACAAAGGATCTAGGACTGGATTGGTGGCAGGTTCCGCTTACCAAGGAACAGTTCCACGAAGTTCTTCTCTGGCCGGAGGTATTATCAAGGATTTCGGACTGAAGATGCGTGGGCTAATTCTGGCCAGACTTCGGGTTGTTTAGACCGGGACCTTTGCCCAGTCCATGATCGCCCTCAACGTACGCCCCTCTTAACATTGCAATTCCGAGAGCTTTCAAGTCTGACAATTGGGACTTAGTGCCAGAACGTGAAGACCCCACACGAAAGCAGTATATTGTCTGGGGCACGGATGATTGTTGGTATGACCATGGAACAGCCAGACGAGGCTTCGAGAAGCTTCTCGCGATTGCTGGCTGTAGCTCCCGAGTTGAGGCAAAATACCGCACCGATCGTCCGTCCGGAATTGTGTACTGGCGCGCCGAACTTCGTGAAGATGAAATCCCAAAGGTGCAGGACATGCTAGAGGTATTAATCATGGAAAGCTTTGCGGAAATGGACGTTTAATTAACAATGACCAGGTTCGTCTAGTGGAGAGAACGAACTGGTTCCCTCAATATCCTGGTGATGAAATTGGCCTCCCATTACCCCGTAGACTGAGACGACCGATGAGGACTTAGATTATGCGTACAGGAATGGACGATGAGTGGTGATTCCTCAGAATCATCACTTGTCACGTTATGTACAAGGCCTCAAAATGTGCGATAGGAATTTAGCTAGTATCTGCCAGCAAAGGCTTGTGGTCGATGCGGGATCTGTACATTCTGAGTCGCAGGGCGATCACCGCCAAGCGCGTAACTCAGAGGCAGATTACTCAGAATAAGTCTTGTATTTGCCACAGGATCCCATATTTTCCGTATGGTATAGTACTCAATGACGGCCAAGCTGTTCGGCAGTATGGCACCCCGTTTTCTTCTCCAAGGTTCCACGAGGACGCCGACCCCTCCTCACTCTGCGTTTCGATGCACACAATCTCCTATTCCCTAGCCGATGCACTTTCTCATTTCAAGTCTTTCGGCATCTTCTTGGAAGTATTTTACAAAGCTGTGACCTTGCATTGCATGGCCCCGCCCCCATGAGCATGCGCGCAACTATTTTTGCGTTGTCCAAACCAACAGCCAGCTTCTGGCGCCAGGTCTGGGGGCGGGCTGTACCTTCATGCCTGTGATATGCCCCCAAGGTGTATTTGTTTGCGTACAGATACGACAAGGCCATCGCCTGACATGTGTCTTGTGCTTGGGCCAATTTCAGAATCATGGCCGGGAAGCTCAACAGGGCTAGATACGCCGCCTTTGGAGATGATGTTCTGGATGAGTGTCCGGTCTTGATTTATAAGATCCCGAAGTCCTTCATTTTCTTCGAGGAAATAGAACACCCAGTCAAACATTGCAAAGACTTTTCCCATACCCTCATAAAATTGCTTCATCATCAACACGAACTCTTCTACACTTGCTATCGCTTCTGTCAGGCTTCGACATGTTACGAAGTCAAGGCCGAACACTCATTTTCTACTATCTAGCAGTATCTCTCACTGCTGCTGTCGTTGCGTCGCAGGAATGCGCCAAAGGACAGTACTGGTGTCAGGACCGCTGCGGTACAGACAGGGATACTTGTTGCGAGACTCCCAGCTCAAAGCATAATCTCTGCGGCCCAGGTGTGCACCATCTCCTGTCAACATCGAATCGAGCCAAACTAAAGCTGTTACAGGTACAATTTGCTGTGGATTCGGCTGCTGTCCTGACAGTACCTTCACCTGCAATGCCGACTTCAGCTGCACTGGGCCCGATGGCCAGATCATCCCCCCCATGCCAAATCCCGATGACTCTGGCGAGCAGTATCAAACCTCCACAACCGTCGGACTTCCCTCCCAAGACAGTCCTTTCACCACCGACGTAGGTAGTCCTCCGCATTCTCCAGCAGGACCAAGCGACGCTGCCGGATCCACTCTCATCTCCTCGGAGACACAGCCGAGCACTATGAGAACCATTTACTCAAGTCCTCCTACGGAATGGACGATGCCCTCGGCTACGGTCAGCAGCGAAGCTTCCTATACCACCCAGACCGAACTTGGCAGTGGAACGCTCCCATCGCCTGGTACAACCTACGAAAGTACCGCTGAGACCGCGGGATCTCCACCCAACTCGCTGGCATCTACAGAGACGCCCGATGTTACTTCGAAAGCTGGGCCTGTGGTTGTGATCGGGACGGAGACCTTGACACTCCCTGAGATTATCTCATCGACAACTTTCACTACTATAGATCACACTTTCACTATTGCACCCCCAGATGAGGGAGGCTTCACACAGTACCCAACTATTGTTGTCATTGGATCCGAAACCGCTACCCTACCCCCAGTCTCAGAAGCGACGACAATGGTTACCTTGGACTCAACCTTTACCCTCTTACCGCCAACATCTCCCAGTGACACTTCTGTATCAAGATCTTCTGATGGAACCACAACTCCAACCTCGCCAAATACCTCCCATACAACTCATGCACCTACGGCACCACAATCAACAGCTTCAATGCCCCCCGAGACTACGGGCCCCGCCATCAACCCGTCTTTTTCAATACAGCCATCTTTGTTGCCGACAAAACCAGGAGCGAATTCGACAGAATCTGTCATTGCCATCATAGGGACGGAAACCTTGCATCTCCCGCGGGTAACCCTCGACAGCACCATAACTACGAAAGGCCGGACCATCACTCTCGTGTCTGGAGGCCCACCGACCATCACTATAGTCGAGCCATCCGAAGAGCCATCGCCCACTGGAACATCGTCTACTGCGGATTTTGCCACCTTCACAACATGGCCCCCACAAGCTCTCATAACGCCCGTCGAAATTAGTGTGAAGAAGCCGGAGCCCTCAGAAGACGAAGAGAGCTCTGTCATTCCGTGTGACCTATGGTTCTTCTCGGTAGGTTGGATAACGATGCATCTTTTGACCAAGTTTGACATTTTGACAGATTTGCATTCGCTTTGACGACATCAACATTCTCGGGTGGAAGGTGATATTGCCACCTGGAATATATCCTCCGTAAGAACAAGCCTTCATTCCGTTTACGCAATGGTTCTAACTGGATACTAGGAATTTGAAGCTTGATCAGATAATCAAGCTTCCCCAATCGATTGTGATTCATGGAGAGTTGCCGCCATGGCCCAAATTCACGTAAGTCTTGCGGATCCCTTATACAACGGTTGAAGCTTCAAAGTCTAACAGGATCACTTCATCCACTAGTGTTGGTCAGGACCATGTCCCTACATTTCCTTCGGAGCCTGAGCCCACCAAGTGCGAGACAAAGACAGCGTCCCTCTGCGCTACAGCAACGCCAGTAGTCGTGTCGACCATAGAAGGACAACTGAGAACCTTGACGACTGGAGCACCTACTTCTACCTGTGCCGAAATGCGCGGTTGTCTCGTTGCAGATTCCACTCATGAAGCAACCATTACGAAGACCGCGGAATGTGAGACTGCAACTGCCACCGACATCGTTGTCACTTGTAGTGGAAGCGGGACGACGGCTTGCTTGACGAAAACAGGACTTCCCAAAACAGGCTGCGATGTCACAGCCACTACGACGACGGTGTCCTGCACCCCGGTGCCAACCGGAGGCCAGAGAAGGCAGGCGATTGAAGGCGCAGCTCCTGCGTGCCCTATGACGGACAAATACATTGTTTGGCCGCAGGATGGCACTAGAACTGACGATACCTCAACAATTCTCATCGAAATACAGCGTATCCTTTCTTCCGATGCTGAGATTGTAGCCTCGGATACTAAAGATTTGGGTGTCAACTTCTGGCGAGTGCTCATGGATTCGGATCAGGCAGATGAAGTCAGGCACATTGCAAACGTAAGTCGGAACTGCACCACAAGTGAAGTTTCACTAACCAGGATATGTTACCAGGTTGCATCTGTTTATCGAGAATGTACATCAGAGTGTTCAGACCCGACGATGCAGGATTCGAAGATATCCTGGCGATACCAAAGCCAATACCTTGATGAGCAAATTTACGCAACAAACCACATGAAACAGATGGCGTACATCTCGGCAAACAAGGGATCGGACAACAAGAGATACAATGAACACTATTATTTCGACATCAGTGCTGGAGAAGATATTCCTGTCTACATCGTTGACACTGGGGCTCAGATGGACCACATTGTGAGCTTAGCACCTTTGTATGCCAGCATTTTCAAGCTGCGCTAACTTAATGACCAGGAATTCACTTTGAGGGATAACATAGCTTCTAAGACTGAATTCATTTTCGTCGGCGAAGACATTGATGGTCAGCAAAACCGAGATGATTCGAATATTCAACAGAATGGCGAGTGTGCCTCACCGGTGCATTGTAAAGCGCACGGCACGGCGATGTTGAGCATTATTGCTGGAGCAAACATTGGAATTGCGAAGAAGGTGAAGCCTATTATGGTACGCGTCCCACGACGTCAAAAGAAAGGAGGTGGTGCCAGTCCGGAGCAGTGGTTAAGTGCCTTGTCTGCTGTTGATGATGCCATTCCAGATAAAAGCGGTACTACGAGAGCAATTCTCTGCATGGCACAGGGCCATCAGTCTGAGGATTTTCGGAGAGATTGGGTAAAGAAGAACAAGGAAAAGGTACAAGATGCTGAGAAGGAGGCCTTTGAACAATGGGCCCGGTTCAGGCTCCGCATGCACCGGATTCTCACCAGTCTCATCGCCAAAGGAGTTTTCATTGTCACTGGTTCTGGCAACGCTTTTGTGGTTAGTATCCCCACTCTGGAGCGCCAAATCAATTTCTAACAACTTGACGATTTAGTTGAATACCTTGCCCGCTGAATTTGCACCCGAACACCAGAAGGATTACTCCCTCTCGATCCCAGAGTTATTGGTTGTGGGGGCAGCTGATATAAGTGACGGAAGTAGATGGTGGAAGTCGGGGTTAGGGACAGCTGGTGTGCCTCATATTTATGCGCCTGGGGAAAAGCTTATTGTTGCCGAGGGAAACAAAGCCGCCTGGCCCGGTAGAGCTGAGGACAACGACAAGCCCACGCAGAGGAGGCAGACCGGCGACAAGAAGAGCTTTTACAAATTCTCCCAGGGGACTTCGGATGGTGAGTACAAGTCTGAGTAAAGATGACCTAACGGATGGCTGAAAAGACACCTACAGCAACTGCGTACACGGCCGGACTTGCAGCCTACTTCCTCAAATTGCACCAGCTTGGACGTCTAGGTCCTGACGCAAAGGGAAACCCGCCTGATATGAGTCCAGCTGGTCTCAAGAGGTACATCATTAACAACGGCTGGGTGCGACAGAATGAGGACAACAACGGCGTATTGGGAATCTGGAATGGCGCGACTATCGAGAGCCTGGAGCGCGAAGGATTTTGTCCGTACATCGCAGGCACCACCAACATATTCCGACTTCGGCGACAGGAGGATGCGGCTTTGACTGGTCAATGTGTTCCCGGCACTTCTCCAACAGCTTCTGCAGGCTCAACGCGCAATCCATCAGCAACAGCAACACCCACAGGCAGCGGCACAGTGGCACCCACTGCCATTCCAACGACCTTCGTCTGCACCGAGGAGACTGCTGACAAGTGCGCTCCCGGCGTCGTTTGTAGTAAGCCTAAGGTAAACGGGTGCGTCGATGGCAAGTGCGTCTGTGTTCTTCCCGATCTGCCAGCACCCGCGAGTTTTGTCTGCACGGAGAGGACAGTCGACAAGTGTTCCCCTGGAGTCGTCTGCAGTGCACCTCAGACCAACGGTTGCGTCGACGGGAAATGTGTCTGCGTCTTACCCGACCTGCCTTCCAAGACTACGGCCGTTCAGACCACTCTGTCTACTGTCACCTCGAAGCCACCCGATCCCGTACCGACTCCACCAGAGAAGCCGAAGACGCCAGTTGTGATCGGCGAGCGTAAGTGCCATGACGCCAGCATTTACACTGGTAAAACGGACATTTGGAAATCTTCGGTATATGACGCTTCATTAAGAGCCTGCACCGAATGCGAAACTCCGATGAAAGCTGATTCAGAGACCCGAAGGCGAGACGACAGTTGGGGCGGTGTCCGCTATGACATGTCAATCAGCTGGAGGTCAGGGTGCGTGTCAGCAACCGAATCTATCAATTGCGCAAATCCTACGAAAAACCTCACAATGCTTCATAATACCGCTTGCGAGGAACTCTTCCAGGACAATTGGGAAAAATGTGAGTTGACAAACTTCAAACAGGGATCAAGTGCCATATCTAACAAACTTATGACCAGGTACGGGAAATCAGGGCCGAGGTGGCTACATTGACGTTGGGTGCTTACGATATGACTTTACGCCAAAGTAACTGGAGGGTGGACCCAATCAAGAGGCTGCTTCATGAAGGACGGAGAGGAACAGGCTACACTGTCTTTGTCATAAATACAACTATTGGGTAGATGTATGGTGACAACAGCCGTTTGGCGACAAGGCAAGACAGGTAGGGTGCGGGAAGAAACGTAATGACTTCGGTCCCCTGTCTCTAGTCGGCCGCTTTTGCCTCCATCAATAACAAAATGTGATGCAATTTCTTTATCATTGAATTCATCGCATGAAAAGACAGCAATACGTATTGTTATAGAAACGGCTCAGGCATCACAAGGGAAGTGTGCAGGTCAGTTGGTAATGTCGAGAGAATATTGGCCGATCAACCTAATCTGTTTGAAGTATTCTCTGGTGTTGCCATTTGAATAATGGCGATTGACACATACAACGTAACAGTCTCAGCAATCTACTTGAGCGGCAGTAATGTTCGGTGTTTCAACGCTCCACGACGCGATCCAAGAGAGCCTGGTAGGTTTTACCGTTTTCAACACTCTTGTCTGAGAAAGTACCCTTATCCAACTTATACCTCATTGAAACTCCAAGCCAAGGGCTTTGCGACCAGTCTCAGCTCAGTATGGGAAGGTAAGGAAGCTCAACATCCGGTGTATCGCTTTTGATGAGCTGTGATGTGTCTCGGCTAATTATTGTTAGCCTTTTTTGGCTTAGATTTGATGTAGTTGCCATATTTGGGCAAAGAAATTGTGGCGTTGCTTCCTTTTCTGGAACAGTTTGTTGTGCCACATAATAGCCGTATGCGTCGATCTCAGGCTCGCTGTCGTTCTATTTTGTTTGAACAAGTGGTGATGTTTTCATTGCGGGCTGCAACTGCGTTTCTGTTAACACCTTAGCTGGATGGAACCCGTCGGCCACGGGAAAAACTCACTGAAGAACTCAGCATCACACTACGGATTCATTTGTCGTGCGATCGATAACGACAACTCTTTCGAATGTGTCGCTTACGGTTGTCTTCTCTAGTGAAAGTCTTCCCGCAGCCGGTATGAGGGCATCGGGGGCGTTCATGTTGGGCCAGCGGCTTGTGCTTGCGGTGATGCTTGATCAGATCCTTTCGGGAGTTGGTGGAGTACCGGCAGCCAGGTTCTTGGCATTTGTGTTTGCGAATTGGTCGCGTTTCTGTTGGCGACTGGTAGATGGAAGTCGCTGGATCTGTTGATTCAGGGGTCAAGATCGCGATTGGCGCGATCGGAAATGTTGGTTGATTTATAGCGAAATGATCGCTTCCCGAATTTGAAAGTGGGTGGTTTGTAGCGAAATAGTCGCATCCCAGAGCTGAGTATGGGTGACTTGTAGCGAAATAGTCGCTTCCCGAAGCTGAAAGTTGTATTGGTTGAAGTAGATATTGAAAATCGGCTTCCGAGACGTCGTTGGTTGGGTCAAGGCCGAAATTATCTTCCGAGTTGAGATAGGTATCTAAACTCCATTGAAATAGTGGCGACGTAAGATCGAGGTGAGGGAATCCATGCAAGAAGTGAGAAGAGGCTTGGTCGCGGGAAGCTCCGTCTGTACTTGAAGGGACATGTGGTTGTTGGTAGGGGGTTGGAGATACGGTTTGTGAGGTGTTGTCGTTAAAGTTGATGAAGTCTTGTTGGGTGACAAAAGCACACCAACTTGGTGGGTCGATTGAAAGGGTTCAAAGGGCCGCCGCTTGAGGGGTACGGCGACCCTTCTAAGAGTAGATAAAAGTTCACCCGGGAAACCCCAGGTGATAGAGTTGCTGAAGAGACTCGTAAGCCTCTCGAAATCTTGGTGGGTTGTGTTCAGTAACAGGAGAGAAAGTGGGTGAAGGTAAGGATACAAAGCATCCCAAGTTTAGGGTGCTAAGGTCGCTAATAAATACCCAAACCTAGCACTCCGGCAACGCTGCTGTATACTATCACCGGCGACTCAAAAAAGGTCGGAGCCCGGTGGCTTGCAGTCTCTGAAATCTAGTTAGCCAATAGCAACTCGTCGAAAGCGAGACGAGAGAGCCTTTCCGAGGAGTCCTCCTGCAGTATGCCGCCAAGAAATGATCGCCCCAATATTTACCAATTTGGTGCAGAGCTGAACGGCCGCGCAGCGGGTCTCACCAGGACTCTCTCATCCCCTGCGGGGACTCTCTGCGATGACAGGCTCGGTTGAGCGATTTAACGCAAAGAGTCTGGACTGCCGCAGCGCGCTGAACTTGATGACGTCCGCGTCAGATATCATATTTCTATCGAACGCCAGCGTTGGCTGCCTGAGGAGGTCCATCCACGATATCTCACACGTCGTAAACAGCACGTGGACATTCCAGACTTGAGAATATTCGATCGGCAGCACTGAGGTGTTGAACCCCACGCCAGACCCAAAATCATTATTTTTATTGTTCGTGGACATCAGCCTGTTTACTGGTTGCCCATATTCAGCATATCATCGTACCCGCTCTCTGCAAGCCACTCTCTGACCAGTGTATCAGTGTACTGATCTGGCATACTGGCATCGAACAGAAAGGCTAACGGGTCTCCCTCCGCCACGGCCTGCTCTCGGCCCGTGTTCCCCATCGTGCTCTCAACAGTCGCGCCTGGTGAAGCAACCGGAGGTCCCATTACCTGGCCACCTGCTGCGCCCCCTCCCGCACCCATAGACAAATCGCCCAAACTGACGTATCCCGCCTCACGGGCTCCTCCTCTGTTAGGGTTGTTGACATGCTGTAATTGCGACACGTCGTCGCAGTGGTACCACTCTCTTGCAAGTAGCTGAATCGCCCTAAGTGCTCGATCACTCCAAGCACACCACGCCGTCCTCAGATCCCTGAGGGCATCGATGCACGTCTGCAAGTGGTGGATCGCCAGTTGCCTCTTGGGGTTTGATGGTCGAGCATCGATGAGATGGATGATAACTGCTGAGAAGCATAGATGAACTGCTGCGATCGGTATACGACGCTAGTCGATAATTATCAGTTGGGTCCTACTCATGCAACGGGCAGGAACTTTGACAAAGTGTGAGAAACTCACCAGAGTGTATTGCTGCTTGTACACTCTCAGAAGCCTTGCAATTTCTGCCGCTGAGTGGCGACACGTGGCCATATGCTCGTTTGCGTATTCGTCATCGGCCAGGCTGCTTGTATCTTCCGGGGATGATGCGCTCTTGCTTACAGAACGCCTTGATTTTCTCTTCCTCATCAAGGGTCTGTGTAAGAGAATTAAGTGGGCATGGTATTGAATGCTAAGCATTTTCGTCAGCTACGACCGTGACTGAGCTTGTGCGCGACAGGGAAATGCTCACTGAAACAAGCAGATGTGTGGAAGCATCGGTACTTTGGGGGAAGAAGGTAGGCGGAGGTAGCTAGGGAGCGCTCGATAGTGTGACTGTAACTCGACATCGGCCTTTGTAACGATGTCCTCAATTTCTCTTGGTGAAAGTTTGCTGTTGATCGCGTATCTGATAATTGTCAATATGAAGAGAGTCTGCTGCGAAGTGAGGGTCTTACATCATGTCCATAGCCTCACACGCAATTGTATAGGTTTCTGATACATGGTGAGCTGTCGATGAGATGTGAGAGTGAACGCCAAGAGTGCTGTCATCAAAAGCTCCGCCAGGGGTCGGTTTCCAAGGCGTGTACTCCTCCTCGTTATCGATGCTAGGCTTTGGGCAAGTGATGCTTGACTTTGGTGTGCTGCTTGGTCTGCCTAAGCCAAGTGAGAAAAGCCTTAGTTTGAGTCAGTATTTCTCCCATAAACCCTTCTGTGACTGAACAGTTTGCGAAGAAGCTCGCTTACTTGTCCACGACGTAACATCCCCACCACGTCACCTTTCTCGTATCGGCCTCATCCTCCGACAACAATCCTGAAGTCACAAATTTTGAACAATCCAGATTTAAGCCGAGATTATGAGCCATTCTTGTCGCGTTTCCTAAAAGTTCTGTCAGCAGATTTAGATAGCTGTGGAAATACATGGGCATTCACCTGAGTAAAGCCATCCAAGAGCCTCCTTGCCATCCGACATGATTCGAAGAGCCAAGAGACACGCAGCCTGAACAGTCGTGATCGTCGGCGCCTCGCTCTCATACAGTAACAAAATCTTAGCATGCTCGCAAAATGCATCGCCGGCGGTGTTCGGGTCGTTTGGGTCTGAGCGTAGCTCCGGGCGATCCGAGTATCGTGCCGAAATGGCAAAGATGGCGGAGAGCAGTAATGGTGAGCAGTATTTCCCCCCATCCTCGCCTTTGAAACTCCTCAAAAACGTTCCTTTGTGAATGACGTAATTCCACGGGTTCTGCCATCGCCAGTAAATGTCGAGTAGGTGATTTTGCATATCGTCAGATATCGTGACCAGTTTTCCTAGTTGGGCTGCAGCCGCGATGCCCTGTCTTTGCAAGCGGAGAGACGGCTCGTGAGGATCGGCTTCGCGGATGGGTTCCCGGACGAGGTTGTAGGAGCTTTGTGATCCAAAATAGTGTACCTGGCCGTCTTCAATCACGTTGAGACGTCCTACTAGTCCCGTAAGTTCTGCGAGAGGGTCCTGTTCATCCCCAGTGCTCTCATCAAGCTCGGCTCCTTCGGGCTCAATCGACTGTGTCTCGGGAAGGGTCATCGGCGGCTGCGACCCAAGTGACACGACCTGGGCCTCTAAGAGTCTTATCCGTGCTTGGAGCGATTCGACATATTTCTTACTCGGTGGCCTATCTCATCGTCAACGGCCGTGATCGCCTCCTCATACAGTCAAGGGAGGAATCCGACCTGCGCTTATTTTCCGCGTGCTGAAATTCACACTGAGTCCCTCTTCTCACACAAGATCCGCAAATCGGTTGTTGTCCATCACACTATTATCGCAATATCTCATTAGCGACTCATTCGGATCTCATCGGAGAACTCCGTGGGGCTGCGCTCATGTGTCCACAACTTACGCGCATCCGCCTCCCCCGACACGCAAGACACGCGATTGAGACCCGCTGCCTCTTCTTCCCCTCAGGCTGCGGCGCAGAAGCGGTCGGCTCAGACATGTCGTCTTATCGCGCCTTATCTGCGCGTCGTGAGGCTCTCAGAGGGCGTCGTCGAGGCTGGGCAGGGCTGGGCATTCAAAAAAGTCACTTCACCGAGGTGTAGAAGACTAAGTTCAGATGAGCGTCCGCGTTGTGTCATGAGCGCCTAATAACAGAAATTATCACTACCTGAAACCCCCCACTCCGACGAATCAATCAGTGCTGAGTTATCTTTCCCCGCATATCCACTAACAGTGCCTAGTCGAACTCTAACGAAAAACATAGCCTAGCGTCTCCAATATTCCAAGCGGCTGGATTTAAGACATTTCAAAAGGATCTCCGTCATCCCCTCCCTTGCAAGGGATTCATCGCACTCAGGGGTCAGCCGCGTAGTGGACAGGTCTAGCGGGGTACTTGTTGACACGCAGACTCAGCTGGTCAGGGCGACAGTAGTGGCCGACAATGTCCAGGTTCTGCTTCGCCTTGGCCTTCTCAGCAAGATCGACCTCGGCGTAGAGGATGCCCTCTTCATTGGGCGGCAGACGCGTGGCGAGCTCCTGGCCCCAGGGAGAGTAGATCATGCTGAAGCCGCCGCCGTGCGTGGGGTGGTTGTTGGCGTATCCAAAGTCGTCGATGCGGCAGCGCGCAGCCGACTCGTCCTTGCAGATCTGCGTGCAGACCATGACGAAGCAGGCGCCCTCGAGCGCGACGATCTGGGAGAAGCGCAGAGACATCTCGTCGGTGATGTGGCCGGGCCAGTTGGGGTCCGGGTTGCCGTCCTTGTCGTTGGGCTGGGGCCAGATGAGAGGCCAGCTGGCGACGTGCAGGTCGACGTTCTGCTCGTACTCATAGTAGCGGAGCATAGTCTGCGTGTGCTCCCAGCAGTTGAGGCCGCCGATGCGGACGTCGGGGTGCACGGTGCTGGGGACGACGGTCTGGAGGGACTCGCCCTGGCCGTCACCCCAGTAGGCGCGCTCGACGTGGGTGGGCTTGATCTTGCGGCGGTGGTGGACGATGACACCGTTCTCATCGATGAAAGACTGAAGCTTGTGAGTATTACGGGCGGTATCATGACCGCGGCGTGAAGACCATACCTGTGCGATGTAGAGAGTGTTCTTGTATCTCTCACTGTAACCAAGAACGACGAAGACACCGGCTTCCTTGACAGCTGCGCAGATGCGCTTCATCTCATCCGAGTCCTTCACAAGCGAGTTGCGGAAGTACTCGTCCATGAAGGCAGCGTTGTCAGTGGGGGACTTGGCCCAGATGCTCCTTTCCCGGCGCATGTTAGTCAACTATTGACTTCCAGATTCCCGTAGATGGACAATGTCTTGCGACTACTTACCAAGGATATCCGGGGATGAAGACCTCAGGAAAACCGACAACGTTGGCGCCCTCGCTGGCGGCCTTCTCAATAAGAGCGATGGACTTGTTGACACCGCCCTCGAGGTCCTGCCAGGCAGGCTCGGCTTGGATAGCAGCGATCTTGAGCTTGGGGGCCATCTTGGTCTTTGAAGAGGTTGTTTTGGACGGAGGAGGTGGTAGGTTCTCTGAGTTCTTCAGGCGAATGGAGAGGTAGGAGGAGTCTTGGGAATCTGTGAGTGCTGATGCTTCGTCTGATGTTGAACTCATCGTGAAAGAGGCGTGCTTAAGTATGAATGTCGATGATCATTCTTCTCCTCTTTCTCCTCATCATCTTCATGATGCACCAGGGGGTTTATCATGTTTTACATCGGTACAGCATTATCCTATCCTTTGTCGTTGATGCTTCCTCTCGCGTATCACACGCGTGGCGATAACCCCCCAAATACATATCATCTGATTCTGCCGGTCGACCATTACCCTATCGACTACATGGAGGATCCGTGATGGATCAGCAAAACCCTTTGGGCTAAACTAAACAGGCCTCCACTTCCCCAAACCAGCCAACACAGGCCAAACCCTGGCTAACGCATGCCGGACCTCGCATTATCGACGTGGGTCCGGCCCGGAAGAGCATTACCCTATCGGCCCCGCTGACGCGGACGTCAGTCTCCGTGCGGGGTACTTATCGCCGATCGTGATTCGCTCTCGCTCCGGCACCGAGGACCCGGTACGCCCGGTATCATCGAATCAACATCAGCTAGTTGCAAACCTTGGTTTTGAAGGTGTCACAGATCGTCTTCGGATGAACTGGGCGCTTCTTGGTAGATGCCGGCAGTTTATAAAAAGTCCGGACTGGGGTTGCTGCAGGACATGATGTGGTAATTGTTACGTTTGGAATCACCCCGAGTCATCCTTCCCCAGCTTTCGTGCACCTTTCCGAGCACGTCCTTTCACTTTTTCCTAAACTTCACGATGACAGAGCTCGAGTCTGCCATTCCCGAATGGCTGCGAAAAGATCGCACAGTACCGGCGAGAGCTCCGCCGGGCTTCAAGCCTTCTTTCGAGCTTTACACGTCCAGATTCCCAAGAGACACAAAAGATCTTGTCATGGCAGTCATCGGCGCCCAATACTTACCAAATGTGAAGCACGATGGTTCGGCCTTAAGAACAATATCTGAGTTCATTACCTCCAACTCAGCCACTCCAGAATCGCGCCCCGGCTTTCACGAGGTCGCAGCAGTGACCGACAACCGCGGCTTCTACAATCTCGCTGTATTCGCATACTGGCCTAGCAAGTCAGCATACCAAGAATGGTCAACCACCAGCGGATTCCACGATTGGTGGAGCAATCTTACGTCTGACGATAATGGCTGGTTTCTTGAGGTCTTTTACCCGACGATCGATCGCCTCGAGACAGTGTTTTCGACACAATTACCGGAAGGTGCTGGGAACTTGAGAGAGAGCATCACTGGTCCCATACAGGAACACGTCTATTGGGGGAGCATGCGGGACCGCCTTCCCATCTCACAGACGGACGAACTTCTTGGGGACACTGAGACTGTCAAGAACGGGGATTCTGCCACGAATGGCGCTGCCAAGTCAAAGAGAGTGCGGGTTCACGGCAAGAAGAATCTCTGCGTCATCCGGTCGGGCCAAGACTGGTCAGCCGCTCTTCCCGAAGAACGCCAGATCTATCTCGACTCCATGCAACCACCCCTGACTAGAGGCATGGACTTCTTACGTGACCACGGCGACGAGGTCGGCTGTATCAGCTGTCGCTTCATGGATGTAGTGGATCCGGTCACAGCTGAGGGTGGCACAGATCGCACATTCTGCCTTGCGTATTTCGACAACCTCAGCTCCTTAGAAAGCTGGAGCAAAGAGCACAGGACACACCTCGCCATCTTTGGGGAGTTTGCCAAGTACGCCAAAAGACTAGGAGATAAGATGAGTCTGAGCTTATTCCACGAAGTGCTTGTTTTGGAGGCGGAGCAGCAAATGTTCGAGTATATTGGTTGCCATGATGGAACCGGGGTGCTGGGTAGTTGCTAAATGGAATTCTGTGGTTATCGACATGTGAGAGCAAATCACTCAAAGTCGGACATTTTAGTTTAATCAACTCTGACGATACATGATTGACACTGTGCATCACATATCAGCAGACTTGCCTGACAAGAGCCAATACTGAGTGATTCTCGTTTCTGTGAAGTTGGTCTCTCGATGTCTCTCCTGTTTAGCGCAATTATTCCTGGATAATTCCAAGTCAATCACCTCCAAGGATTTATTCACGGCTTCACCATTCATCACTTGATCTACGTTAGCGCCTCCTAGGAGCGGGCAGTGCTGTTTAAGACGTCGTCAAACTATTGGCACTTGCGCGAAAAATATGATGATTACCTGAATTCCTTTTGGCGCGCTTCGAGATTCCAGCCGGACACACCACCTTTCGGTCGCAAAGAAACCTCTCTTCCTCTGTTCCTACTTTGATTGTCGATCTGTCCTAATGGTCTATTCAATATGTCGTCTGCCACAGCTCTTTCTTTCATGTCGCCAATAGGTTCAGGTCGGGGAGGGTACGAGTACATATCGGGGAGAATATATCACAAGTGCTTAGTTGTGAGCGGTCTCGCTCTTGCGGTATTTAGGCAAAATGCACCAACAGAAAGAGTATCGAATTCGCTGCTTCATTGTGAGATATGCACCCGCTTGATACTTAAGGTGCGCCAAATTGTAATTTCCACAGCAAGCGGTGTAACAAAGAACACAGCAAGATCTATAATGAATTTAATAGCTCAGTATATGACTTTATCACTATAAGGCGACGTTGGAGGACTCTTCTGCATCCTTCGAATGCTAGTTTGGCACATAGATATCAGGGCCACCACTCATGAACCCGTTTGTAATCCCCTACAAATTTCCGTCAAGAAAGGGTCCACTGAATCTCCGTCTACAGCCGCCCAAAAACAATGGTGCGTACAAGAACTATTGATGCTCTCGGAAAGACATTATGTATAAACTGTCATCCACCAGATCTGCCATTGCTCGTCGGCTTATCTTCGCTTGCTTGTAGCAGCCACAGCCCTAAAAGCAAGAGTCGTGCTATTCACAAAAGCCTGTCCAGTTGTCTGCCAAGACGGATGCAAATGTGCATTTTTCCCTGTGAGTCACGGAGGTTCTGCAGTGTGCATTCCGGATACAAAGCTCCTTCGCCTGAAACGGCGGTGTAGCGTGGCGTAAGACAGTTCAGATTCTAAAATGAGCCAATGAACCACACCGCAGGGTCTTCAAGGGAACTTATTGATAGCATTTACCACGGCGAGCCCCCAGCAGCCTGCTCAACCGATGCGACTGGTTAGGACCCACTCCCATTTGCGGCGCAGAGCTGGAACAGAATCTAGAAGGAACCAATGACATTCGTTTATGCAAGTTTCGCAGGGAGAGCATTAAAATCCCGTCAAAAGCCACTCCTAACTCGTACCTAGGTATTTTATGTCGCTGTGAATATCATCACTGCACCACCATTTCCCACTTTGATGTTGCCCCCAGAGCGCTCAAGATTCAATTGGTATCTGCCCTTGCCTCCATGCCTCGGCCAAAGAGGTCCGTCATTAGCAACGCGAAGTGGGAGTGCTTCGAGCCAATGATCCGTCAGCTTTACCTGCAAGATGACAAAACCCTATCAGAAGTTCTTGAAGAACTCCATACTCATGACTTCGATCCAAGGTTAGTATTTCTGCTGAGCATCAATGGACCCAAATTGGGGTGGGCTGAAACTCAACCAAACGCAGCGAGGCGCAACTGGAATCGAGACTCAAACTATGGCACATGAGCAAAAAGATGAGCGCCAAACAATGGAGATACGTTGAAACCCGAGTTCATCAGCGAAGATCTCGCGGCAAGCAAAGCAGTGTCTACCTGTGTGGAATCCAGAAGGATCTACAAAATGCTGCGCGAAACAAACATCTCCACATCACAACACTCCAGAAATATAATACAATGTATCAGAAAACCCCCAGTATGTCCTCAAATCTTTCGTCTAAATATGATTCTCTTCTATATGTCAATGCACTCTCGTTAGATGACGAGCCGGAGTCACCTAAAGATCTCTCACTTATCATACGCACCCCGCCTCATAACTCAGCAGACGATGAAGACGTTGAAGTTACCCAATCTCAAAGATTCTTCGAAAGTAGGCTTCTCGCCTGATTGTATCTGTAAATTCTTCTGACCCAAGGTGATCAGGCTTCATTTGTCTCACTCCGCCAAACATTCTTGACGACCGGAAATCCTCTATTCGTATCCACAGCCAAAGCCTTCTCGATCTCATATTTGGGGAGTTTTACAATCTATCAAAGAACCACAAGGATCGCCTGAATGGAACACATGAGGCTCTCCGCCTCTGGATGCCAGAAGCAGATCATCGAAACTACATTCACATGGCTGAAGCCCTGGCACGACAATGCGACTCCTTGAGCAGTACTTCCGAGACTATGGAAATACTTTTCTTCCTACTCGCAAACAATTTCCACAGCATGTGGAGTCCGAAGAAACGAAACGAAATCATGACGTTGCTCCTGGACACTATTCAGCGCTGCAACGGTTGGAATTTGATCGCGCGCCAAAAGTATTCGCAACTTTCACCAAGCCTGCAGTCAACTCTAAATTGTCTATGGAGCGAGGTTGTTGAAGCGTCAGACTTTGACGCTATGAGGTGCCTACATGCAGCAGGTGTCGATATCAATGTTGCCATGCCGGGTCTTCTGCGCAAATATGCGTCGACATCACACATGTCAGAGACGTCAACTGCCTGGCAATACGCCACCATCATCAATGATACTCGCTTGGTGGAATTCCTCGTCGAAAGACAAGCTATGACCACCAATGTTGATCTAGAGATGATTCGTATTGCTTCCTGTTTGAGAACGGATCTGGAACCAAAGGTTTCACCGGCGGGATCCGTCAAGATGCTGCTATCGCGCTATGAGTTCATCCGTGAAGATGAAGAACGTGCGCGAAAGCTACTTGAAACCGTGAGTTCCCATATAATTAGGAACGTTTCAGAGGCTGTGATCGATTTCTTCCGCTCAAAGCTCGTCGCCCCCAAGTCCATCTCACAGCTTCTCGTCACAGCAATCAAGACCGAAAGCAGCCTGACATGGGACTTGGTCACAGAATATTCCGGCTTTGTCAACTCCACAAACGCACTTCTGGAAACGCCTCTGACAGTAGTTGCGTGCGGTAACGACCTTGCCTTGTGCCAACGATTGGTGCAGCTGGGAGCTTGCCTTGAGCCGACCATGCCACGATCCGTTTGCGACTTTTCTGCCGCAACCCCGCTTCAGTGCGCTGCATTTCTCTCTGACGCAGCAATGGTTCGCTGTCTCCTGAACTTGGGCGCTAGGATCAATTTCTGTCATCCGCTAACCAATGATCCCGATCCAAGACCCGTCTGCCCACCAGGCGGTACTCGCAGCGAACAATTCTACAAACGAATAAATGGAAGGGGGATACTCCACTGTGGGAGAACTGCGCTTCAGGCAGCCTTGCTTGGACGCAAGCGAGAAAACATTCAGCTTCTTCTATCAGAAGGAGCGACTCAAGTGGGGGGCGAACTCGCCATTGCCTGCCGAACTGGACAACACTCGTGCGTCAGAGCTCTCCTTTACACGGTTCCTAGATTCCGGAGCTACGCTACCTTATCCGTCAACGACTCAGTCATACAAGCTGCCGTACTCAACAGAGACTTCCCACTGGCATCCTACATGTTCAATTGCCGCCAAAGAGTCATACCCGGACAGTTAGTATGCGCTGCTGTTTTGTTGGCAAGACGTACCATGGACTTGCACGCCACTCGAAACCTTCTCGCAGCTGTCGTTCAGCCTCCACCCGAAGACGACTTCTGGCTGGGCACGGCAATGAGCCTCGCAGCAGAGTTGGGGATTCCAGAGATTGCGGACATGATGATGGATCTTGGTCTCCGCCCAGAATTTTCAGCACCGGCAGACAATTGGTCCTCCCAGCAGCTCCTTTCTTCAACGGACTCCGCAACGTTCAACATTGACTCAGTATTTTACCAATGGGTTGAAACATTCTGGGAGGCAGAGACCATGACCTTGAAGACCGATGATGGACCCAGTCCAGTCATCCACGTTGCGTCTCAAATTGGAAAGTGCGATTACCTTGACATTCTAGTGCGCCGCAGTTTCCAAGTGTCTTCGGTGTGCGGAGCTATAGCCATTGCATCGACCCGAGATGCCTGTGACTTTCTCAGGAAATTGAGCGATCTTGGTGTGGCGATGACAGCTAACATGCTTGCCATCGCTATAGAGAAGAAAGCTTTTGACGTTGTTGAATGGCTTGTTCACCAGGATATCGATTTCGAACATAAACCAGACGATCGAAAGGAATACACACCACTCTTCTTTCATGACAGCGATCACTCACCCCTACAGGAGGCCGTTCGTGGCGGCCACCGGGAGATAATGGAGAGGCTTCTTTATCTCGGTGCCAATGTCAACGACGAGCCTTGTTGGGATCTTGGTGCCACGGCCCTCCAGGTAGCTGCTATGGAAGGGTACGCGGGGATACTGCGCAGGCTCCTGGAGCTGAACGCGGATCCAAATACTCCTGGTGCCGTATCATGGGGACGAACGGCCCTTGAGGGGGCAGCTGAACACGGAAGACTGGACGCAGTCCAGATCTTGCTCTCTTCGGGCGTCGAGACCCTCGGTAGTGGCCGTCGGCAATTTGTTCGGGCGATTGCGTATGCACGCAGATCTGGGCACCACGCAGTGGCTGAATTATTGACATCCCACCGACCATTGGAAGAGGCTGATGAGAAGATTCTGAATGAGAAGGATCTTCTGCATGAAGACCAAACGCCACGAAAAATCGCAGAACGGCAGCGCGTTTCTTACCACTCTGATGGTGGCGTGGAAAGTTTTGAAGAGGAGGTGGGCTTTTCTCCTGGGGCGAAACGTTGTGAGGACGGCCACCGGATACAGGAGGAACCGACCACTGTGATAAGGAGACTTGGAGCCGATGATGCCGTCTCGAGAGTCGGGTGGATGGCAGCCAACGAGCAAATTAGAGACGGGGTTGTCGAACAGCAAGTACCTACTAGGTCCAATGGCCTAGATTCCGGAGACAACGATCTTGACCTATCAATACGCGGTCAGGTTCTGCCGGAAGTCGGAAATGATGAACACCTGAGAAACGGAGTTCAGGGACCTATCGGGGACACCCTCCCAGAATATGAAGGCAACCAGCTTGACATTTTCACTTTCTTAGTGTGCGACCAGGCGATGCAGGAATTAGGGGATGACGGAGGTCTGGGACTGGCACTTACAAGTGAAGCTCAAGGGGCAACATTCGACTGGGATGAAATGGGAACTGTTGAGAGCTGGGGGTCTTTGTTTCCTGAACTTTAGAATGAATCTACACTGTGAAGCTTCTCACCTACATATGCATCATAGGTTTTGTAGACTGTCGAAGAGTCCGTCTCTAACACGCCTGTCTTGACGCAGCTTCCAGACTCAACCCTGCCAGGAGCATCCCGACATCACTGTAGCCAACACCAAAAGTTCGGATACAAAGTACACAACAGTTAAAGCAAAGCTTGATGGGGATTTCAAAGACACGCTGGCACTGTATTTCGATTCTGATCTGCCCTGGTCTCATGTGGACGCGATGTTGAAGGATGCGAAGGGAGAGCCATCCCAGGACGATGGTGAGAAGGAATCACATGAATGATGGCCGATTGACAGGTAATCAACGATGAATGTAGAAGTAAGGAGTACACCTATTCATGTCAATAACAGAATCTTCCTACTAACATAGATAGATGGTTGATGTCTAGGATAAATCATCGTCGATGTGCATCCTTGAATGAATGTCATAGCACCCATGTCCTTGTCCTGGATAACCTCCTAGCTAACTTGCCAGTTTAATGTTTCCCTTCTCGCGTGAGGGTTCCTTCTGTCGGCTCACCGACTGCAAGTGATGGCGCAGGATATAAGCATTTGGTAGAACAGGGCCAGGCTCATGTTAATCAGGTCTCTACTCGGAAAGGCGCTGCTCAGATGCGGCTTCAATTACCAAGGCAATCTACTGCATCTACGAAAATCTCAAAAGGATACCTCAACGACACCGACGGATGCGAACCCGGTTATTACTCTACGCATCAAAGGACCAGGACATGCACCAGCAGGTGGCATAAGGACCTGACTTGACAGTTTGTTCAACAAGCCAAGATACGCTACTGAGGTTTCTGAAATTGGGAATCTCGTCTCCATATTCTGCACCTAATAGTTGCTCATAAAAAATACATGAATATCATAATCGACGGCACCTGCCGTTACCCTTAGTCCCTCACAACCTTTCTGTCCCATTCTCCAATTTAATACTCAAGACTTGGCATCCGCGGGAGGCGGGCAAGTAGCACCATCAGGAACAACATTAGTCGCGCCGCCAGTGACACCAGTTCCTCCGTAGTAGCACGTGCCAAGATCCTTCTCGCACGGACTATCAGGTCCACGGCAGCAGTATCCGTACGCATTAACATTGAAGTTGTAACAAGCCACCGGCTGAACGGGAACGGCCGTCGCGGAGGGCAAGGGACCGGCTGTCTCAAGGATGGAGCTGTCACTGCTCGTCGGAGGAGGCGGAGGAGGCACGGTGCTGGTGGCCGGCGGTGCCGTGGTAGGGGCTGCCTTCTTCTTGAGATTGTCGTAGACGGCCTGGGGGAAGCCGTCCCGGTCGCCGGGCGTGCCACCTCCCGTGGGAATGGCCGGGAGAGGTGCCTTCGACGAGCACGGCGTAGCTGATGAGGCGGGTCGCGAGGATGAGGGAGGGGCTGAGGATGGAGGGGCCGAGGTGGGCGGGGCCTCAGGCTCGGAGGTGGGTGGGGCCGAAGTCGGCTGGGCGGAGGGCTGCGCCGAAGGGTCGGCCGGCTTGGTGGGGTTGTTGCCGGGGTCGGGGTTGTCGTTACCGCCGCCGCCACCGCCGCCACCACCACCGGGAGGAACAACGGGAGGAACGACCGGGGCAATGGGGACGGGCACGGGGACAGGCACGATAGGAATGATGGGTACTCCGCCTTCATCCGTGGTGGGCGGCGCAGTGGAGTAATAGATGGAGTAAGAAACGCCCGAGGAGGACACCAGGGAGGCTGGCGGCCGAGTGGTGAAGACGGGAGCATCGCCTGCCGGGCGGGAGGGCGTACCAGCAGGGCCGCTGGTCGCTGGACGAGAGGGTGTCGCTGGGTTGTTGGTCGCGGGCCGGGAGGGAGTTCCCGGAGCATTGCTTCCGGAGCGAGACAGTGTTCCCGCCGGAGCGTCGCTTGCAGAACGAGAAGGCGTAGCAGGCTTGTCAGTCGCAGGGCGTGAAGGCGTTCCTGGAGGCTTGCTTGCAGATGCAGATGGCGTGGCTGGCTTCTCGCTCGCCGAGCGGGAGGGTGTTGCGGGCTTGTTGGTAGCAGGACGAGAACCGGTTGCCGGGATGTCGTCGACAGGTCCAGAGGGCGTGGCCTCACCGGTGGGTCTTCTTGAAGTCGAGCGGGTTGGTGGACGAGAGCTTGTGGCATTTCTCTTCATTGAGCTCAACGTCGACGCCGGCCCGGCTTGTCTGCGAAGGAAAGCTTCATACTCGTCCCTCGGGCTGTACCCAGACCTGGCCATGAGGTCTTCCGGTCCTCCCAGAAGCATGTCGGGATTGTCTCTCTTCATGATGGTGCAAGAACCACCGGGCGGGGCGCCACTCTCGGGGTTCGCCATCACTTCCAAGGCGAAGAAAGCCATGTTTTGGGCGTTCTGGATCTTATCCTTGGGCGCAAGTCTCGAACAGCTGAGCGCGATGTGTTAGCGAGGATTTCCATCAAGTCGGGGGCAGTGTTGTTCCTACCATCCCGCATCGTAGCAACCACTGCCATCGGGGTAAGCTGGGTCGGGAACGTCGATGCATCGCCGATTATCGCCAACAAAGGCGGCCAAGTGCTATACCTCGTGCAGCAGGTTAAAGCCCGCGGAAGCCTTGAGCCTCCTGTTCTCCTGCCAAAACGCAAGCATCTCCTGGTTCGACGCACCATCGAAGAACCTGTCGCACAAGACGATAGAGTGGCCGGACAGTCCTCCGGCGCCGTGCTGGTGGGCCCCGGCCACCAAGTTGCCCGCGCACATGCTGTTGTCTGCGGCAGCACACATGTACGTCAGACCGGTGGGGCTGAGATTGTCCATCAGCATGTCGGCGACGCGGTTGTTCGCTCCCGGCGGCTTGAGGTACGTCAGCACCGAGTCGTAGTTGGACTGCTTCAGGGTCTTTCGCAGGTCAGCCTTGGAGTTTGTGTCTGTATCATCGGCTTGTCAGTCTCTTCATTGTGACTCCAAGTATTAACAAGTAGCATGTAGACTCTCTTACCACCAAACCACAAGACGAACGCATCAGAGAACTCGGTGTCCGGCTCCGCTAGCACGGCGGATGCGATTGTGGCCAGCGCCTGGGCGTCGTTGACGATCTGCGGCAGCTTGGCGATCTTCGCCTCAGAGCAGCCCCATTCGCTACCTATCTCTGTGTCGATGACAAAGTAGCCGTCTAACGCTCTTCTGCTCAAGGAATGTAGCGCATGGTCGATGGACCGGGCATCACGGGCGGCAAGGCCATGGCCCTTGTGACCCAAGACTGCGGCTGGCCCTGAAGTCAGGACCAGCGACAAAATCGAAACGAATGGAGTGAAAGAACGTAGCATTTCAAAGAATGAATGAGTGTGTGGCCCAGCGGGTGGGGAGCCATTGTGAAAAAAACGTGGGCTGTCAAGGGAATATTTCCATTTGCTTGAAAACTGAGGAAATTACACTGCTTCCGCAGACGCCGTTCGCCGGTAGAAATTCTACATGATAGTAAGCCTTGTGAGGCCGACCGCCTCAGTGACAGGTAGAAGATTAATCAAAGAAGCATCTTTAGCTTCGCCAGAGGTAAATGGAAGTCGAAGGCTCAGCCGGGTTATAATTAGTTCAGACCAGACGGTAAAGAGGGTCTAAAGATCGCCTGAGCGCACTCTGCCGCCCTGAAGTGCCCACTCTTAAGGCGGACGCAATTCAACCACACAACCCGTGGGCCTTGGCGTCGTCTGGTCCTTATCTGGTCATCTGACGAAAGATTGCCGATAGCTAACTAAGAGTTTGACAGCGGCCCCAGTCTGGGCCCCCCGTCCACCCAGTGACGCAGCGAACCGAAGTCGCGCGCGTGTGTGTGCGAGTAATCATGCCGTCGCCATGCGATCCCCCACCGCCGACGTCAAATCAAACTCGCAACATGGGCAACCAGGCGTGCCCGATCTTGACTCGCGAGCCCAGGGTGGGCGGATACCAGATGCCGAGCGTGTCGTACGGCGAGTACCCCGCCGCCCTAGCCAAGCCTTAGCTTGAGTTTGAGAGAAGTTGTTGTCGAAAGGCTGTTGGCCCTTTTTTTGCCTTTCTGGGACGGGGTGGACGTTCTTGCCTAAATGGGGAAAAGGACCCACGGATCATTATACTTTGGAGTGAAATAAGACAACTTTTGAGACTCTGCTGTGGTAAGCGACACGGTTCGTCAGGGGAGTTAGGGCCGCAAAATGTGACGACGCTGACACCCCCCGGAATCGAGGATTATGCTTCTTTGTAGCAAGATCTGTTGTCTGTCGCGATGAACAAGCGTCTTTAGAATGTTTACAAGAAAGATGACAACCTGGGGCTGTGTAAGTTGGGCCGGTAATTATGTTCCTGAGAAATTGCATGCTAAGTGCACCGGCGGGCCGGGAGAAAGCCACAATCGCCGACTTGCTGTGGAAAATGGTGGATCGGCCGCGAGACTTTCCATCCCACGTCCCTGCTCGGGGTCCCCCGAGGAAGGTTTCTGGAACCTTGGTCAGCGAGGCCGTCATGCCCTGCGTTAGTACCTTACAGGTTAGTGTATCCGCCGTGCTGGAAGAAGCTGTTGGCGCGCGCCTTGCGCACTAGAGGGTATTGGTTCTAGGGAGGACTGCGTGTCTTTCCAGTACTGGGTATCCCCATCAGTTGCCAGTGAACTAAGATATAAAGAGCACCTCAATCTCGAATTCCTTTCGACCTCAGAGATTGCGATTAGCGTGAGAAAAGCACCGGTCCTCGCTGATTAGATCGAACTCCGTCCGTCTTGTACCACGATCCACTGAGACGCCTGATCGGACAGCACTTCTCTAGTGGTTCTCTGTACATGAGTTACCCAGACAGGAGACCTGTCAGGCCCACCATCATGAAGGTTAGTTCTAGCGATGACCTCGCCAAACATTCAACCTCATTAGTTGATCACATTTTCTGAGGCCTACTTCTGGTCCTGATTTGTGTCAGATACAGCAGCCTTTACAACAGGCCTGCCGTCCTGAGTGTCCTGTGCGTCAGCGTTAGCTGCAGATGGCTCCGTCATTGTTGTTAGCCCTACCATACCTGCCTGGGGCTACTTACCAGGGCTTTTAAAGGTCACGCAACGTCTCAGGTTCTCATCCATTAAAGTGGTGTACATAAGATCGCTCTGTCCCGTGATATAATCCTCATTCTGTACGTCAATCTGAGCAAAAGAGCGCCCTTGCGGGTGACTGAGGAAAGTAATGACCAGACAAAGAAGCGTAAAATGTCCTTGAGTTATTACCGCATATATTTAGGTTACTCGCTCTCGTGTTCTCTCAGGTTGTCCCTTGCATGCGAGTCTACCCAGCACCCTCGGCTCGGGGGAAGCACCGTCGCGTCGCACCCGAGGTCTGCTGCACTGGCATTTCGGACCCCAAATCCGACAAGGTTCGCCCGAATCCCGTGGGGGCCAATTACCCTAAGCAACACAAAATCGACTCATGAAGGCTTGGTATCGATAATGCCCCTACTATGAGGGTTACATTTCTGAAAATCACCGCTTAAGCATGGTCAGATTTACGGTGGGAGCCAACATAACCACGCCATGCTGTATGCAGTGGCCACCTGATATGGCGGTCGCTATCGATCTTTCTCAAACAGCATTTAAGGACTCTGAGCCCCCCAAGCTCGCTCCAAGACGCCTTGGCATTACCTCCGCGCCTCATTGACAACAGTTCCAGCTGTCTCATGCCGCCTTTACAGTTTACGCTCTAGAGCCTGGTCGGCGTCATAGAGAGACCCACTTCTCGTCTCCTTGGATAAAAGGAAACCCAGCTCCGTTCTACTCAATGGCTAGCTCGCTATCGTCCCGATCAATTGTAAGACCTGAGAAGCGCCGCACACCTCCGTGGACCTCCCAAATCCTAGTCTCGTGGAGGTGCAAGTAGGAGGAGGTATGATCCAGCCCCCGCGATTACGTCAAATGCGATATTTGAGGCTCATGAACGAACTCCGGTGGGATGGCGAGGACTTGAATGGGTCACCTGACATGAAGTGACACTAGACCCGACAGTAGGCAATGGCGTATCTCCAGCGAGAACTACAGACGATAATCTCTATGGATATGGAAAGGTAGCCATCATGGTTCTAGAGCTTGAATCTGCGCAATTGTGGTAATACCCAGCTTGCAAGTGACTGAAACAGCACACATAATAGGATGCTATCTCCAAAGACAATCCCCTCCTGGACCCAAACCCGTCCCGGAGCAGCTCACGGCATTATTCCCACAAGATACTTCGACTATCCCTCGTATTAATCCAAGTATACTGCCTTCAAGTCAGATCTCACTCAGAAACCATCATCGTCAAAAAAAAAAAAAAAAAAAAAAAAAAAAAAAAGGAAAAAACTCACCTCAACGCAGCATGGCTGTCCATCCCCCACAGTCACAGCCAGCAAATTCGCCTCGCTCATCACCGGCCGCAACCCAAGCCCCTCCATCCTCTCCCACCACTCCGCGAATTGGCTGATCTTCGGCCCTTTCTCAGGCACGTGGATCTCGATAACCAGCTGTCCGAACGGCACCTCCTTCCCCTCCGTCTTTAACTCCTCCAAAAAGGCCTCCAACGTCGGAAACTCGTCGCCTTCAATGTCCATCTTGACTAGGTCCACATAGTCGTGCCCCAACTTCTTCATGATGCTGCTGATAGACCAGAACTGCGTCTTGTCCTTCTCGTCGTAAAAATCATACCCTGCAACCGCCGCCTTGGAGAGGTGCGCGCGGTGCTCGTACGCGTGCCCGTCAAGTCCGCGACCCCACATCTCCACCGTGTCGTCGAACCCCCACACCTGCGCACGCGACGAGCGGTTGAGAAACTCCTCCTCGAACGTGGAGTCGCTCCCGACGCCGAAGCTGTACACTCTCAATGGCCGCTGCGCCGAAGCGCGGTCGGAGGCGTACTTGCTCATCCCGCAAATCCACTTGCCACCATCGCCGAGCTTACCGACGCGCTGCAGGTCCCAAGGGCAGCTGTACGTCGCGGGGAAGAGGTCCCAGAGAGTGTACCAGAAGCGGAGGGACTCATCTCTGGGTGAGAATCTAGCTTGAATGTTAGCAGGTGTTCAGTGACAAACAATGGGTTGAGTGAAGGCCTGACAGCGTGTCGTCGTAGTCTTGATTCTTTTCCATCCAGTCGTGTCGCTGCCGGACGGATCTCAGCCATGAGGCTTCGGAAATGGCTGCGCGAGCGAGTTCGCCGGCGTGCGGATCATTTTGGGCCGAAATGAATGTCTTCCACCACACGTTCAGGGACGGCGTGAAAAGATAGAGGATAGCGACCGGGAGGATTAGCGCCAATAAGGACGAACTTGCCCACCGGCTCTGAGCCGGGGCCTTAGACGACATGGCGCGAGATTTTGCGTGTGCGAAATGGGGGACAAGGAATGCCAGATGACCTTTTCAACTTTCCAGAAAGATAGTTTCCCGCGCGCGTTTGCAGCTGCGCGCGTCTTGGGGACAGTCCATCGGGAACAATCCCGCCCAGTTCCAAGCTTCTCGCAATTCCGACCACAACTCAGTCAGGGTCCCAAGTCGAGCAGACTTGGATCATCTGATCCCCACACCGAATACTCAAATAAACTTTCAGAAAGACCACTACTGAAACGGCTCCCTTGAAACCATCCGCCGATCCAAATGCACGTCGCGCTGAATTGTCGGCGTGCTCTTCAGCAGCGCAGCCTGTCACGAGTCAGACTCCAGACGATGGCAAAACATCGGACTGCTCCGGGCGTTTTTACGTTGATGCCGTGCATCTCGTATGTTCGTTAAGCTGTGCCATCGTGCCCTTAGAAAACGAAAACAACGATTCAACAACGATTGAGATATCGCGGGTTTCTCCACCCAAAATGACCCTTTACATGCGCGAAGACCTCGGAGTTGATGTCTCTGATCAATCGAGTCAGGCCAATGGTGGTTGTTACACACGGCGCACAAGTGCCGATTTCCAGATGAGCGCTGGAGCAACGATAGTCCACTTGAATCACGCACCCAAGTCTGAGCCATAGCCATGGAATATGGATCGTTCGTTCCATCTGTTTGGGAAACTCCCGCCGCCATCTGCTGTAAACGTCCAAACATGCCGGGCTCTTCCCGGAATTCCCGGAGATATCCAGCATCAAAGAGATGGCCCCGAGGCAAGCCAAGACCTCGCACGCCACGCGTTGTCTGGGGCCAGAACAGGTTTCGGTTCCAGGAAACAATGCAACGTGCTTCCGAGGATAGAAAAGCAGCGGTCTAGAGGTCGAAATGATCGGCAATTCTCCAGTCGACCAACCTGAGGCTGGAAGACATGAGTAGAAGTATTTGACTCCTGCGCCGGCTCCCACCCGTCCCGATCCCAGGAAGCCCTTTGATAAACTCCATCTACCAAAGAAACTCAAAGCACGCACTTCCGCGAAGTCCCAATGAAGCTTATTTCAACTCTCGTCGTTTTGGCCAGCGCTGGCGCTGTCGTTGCTGTAAGTTCATGTCGTCGCACAACATATCCTCCTGCTCACCTACATCGAAGGATGGTTTGGCTGGTACCCAACCCGAGCCCCGTGTCAAACGCACCGAAAGTACTTGGAACCTGCGGCCTAGAAACCTGGAGGCAACCAAGGCAAACCCTCGCTTCGTTCGAGCTGAAGGTACCTGGCATCTGCAGCCCAAGCGATCCGACATCGTCACAGATGACGTGGAAGACGGGTTAGTCCAGAAGCGGGACCTCGAGGCAACCAAGACAAACCCTCGAGCCAAGAGGGGAGATGGCACATTCAACCTGGTCCCCCGACAATCGGAGACGAAGGCAGCGGACAAGCGCAGCTTGGAGGCGACGAAGACCAACCCGAGGCTCAAGAGAGCTGACGGTACCTTCAACTTGGTGCCCCGCCAGTCAGAGACCAAGGCTGCAGACAAGCGAGATATTGAGGCGACCAAAACAAACCCCCGCGTCAAGCGAGCCGACGGTACATTCAATCTGGTGCCCCGCCAGTCAGAGACCAAGGCTGCAGACAAGCGAGATATTGAGGCGACCAAAACAAACCCCCGCGTCAAGCGAGCCGACGGTACATTCAATCTGGTGCCTCGTCAGTCGGAGACCAAGGCCGCAGACAAGAGAAACGTAGAGGCTACCAAGACAAACCCTCGGAAGAGGCGCGCCGACGGGACTTTCCACCTCGTACCTCGTCAGTCGGAGACGAAAGCCGCACACAAGCGGGACGTGGAGGAACGGGCTGAGATGAAGCCCAGCAAGACCAACCCTCGCATCAAGAGAGTCGACGGCACGTGGAACCTTGTGCCTAGGCAGTCTATTACGAAAGAGGCCCAGCCTTAGATGGCTTACACCGAGACGGTGGAGTCATAAAGAAGTCGCAGGATGGTGGCGAAAACGATTGGGAAGTTGAAATGGACAAAGTCGTTTCCTGCTGGTGAAATTTGAACCTGATCTCGTAAAGACTAGGGCGACCTGCAGCATGGTTTCCAGAAGACGCAAGGCAGACGTTGGGCGTTAACAGGTGTAGAGACCGCGCGTGACACGGCAGTAGTTTGGTACCACGGAACATGATAGCAGAAATGTAGACAATAATGAGTCGAGTTGAAGTCGGCGAGAACGACTTGGCCGAGAACCGCTGATTGAGCCGAACTACCTTCCAGTAACAGCATGGATTCAAAAGTCAAATCGCCAGCATGACGTGCAGCGGGTATGAATGGATGGGTTTCCATGCTCCGAGACAGCGAAGGGTTCCTTGTCCGGATACCTAGGCTTGCGCTAGTGGACCAAGCACGGAGCAGCGACCCCGAGGTATCCGCAGGGGGTCCGGACTCGGAGGCAGCCCTGAGGGTGGATTCTTAGCTCCGGCGCGGCGACACAGGACCCTCCTCCGAACGAGCGATTCTGCCTCGTAAGGCTGAGCAAACGCCACCTCATTTCTGGTTGAGTCCAGAGTCTTCCGCGCGGCTAGAGAAACAGGATATCGGAGTGGTGGAAATGAAGGCCGAGTGAGATTTTGGCGCATACATCGCTATGGACGACGAATTATTCGCGAGCGGCCTCCGGATATGATGTAGAGACGGCCCCCAAATGGGGGCTGAATGGGAGGCACAGGACTTTGTTCGCTGTGTAGGTGTGTGTACGTACTGCCAAGGGCTAGTTCGTAATGGACGACATGGTAGGTGATCCTGCAGCCTTGCGTGCATGAGAGGGCACGGAGGGGTTGCCGTGTCGAGAAGTTCAAGCAGGTATTTCGGGATGCCAATGTGGCGGCGTCATGGCAAACGCAGGTTGGCCATTCGATCCAGCTTGACCATGTGGAAAGGATTGCCGCGTCGAACGCGCAACGGACCGCATGTCTGCGTCTGTGTGTATAAATGGGATGACGGGTGGCGAGCGGGCGCTAGACCGAGGGCTGCCGCAGTTCTCTAACAAAAGAAAAGAGGCGACTCGACGAAGGATCAGGGCGTGTTTGCAGAAATTGACGCGTCTGGGCCGAGGTGGTTGCTGTTGAGAAGCGAGAAGCGGCGGCCACGAGCCAATGGAATGTAAGCCAGCGGGTAGCAAGACGTGAAAATGGATTCGTTTCTGTCTGTGGCGTAGATGTTGAGGAGGCAGTCGAAACAAATGAGTAATGCAGGGGTCGTCGAGCTGGCGTCAACAGGACTCCGGAGTCCCATTCCCATCTAGGACTCTTTGGTGTGCAGTCGTTGGTGTGTTGCTGCAGGCAGAAGCCCAAGGGAAGCCGAGGTGAACCTGATCGGGTGACCTTCAGCTGACTTAGTCATCGAGGTCTGGATTTTCTGTCTGAGGGAAGGAGCGACGGCTGCCTGGTGGTTGCTGCTGCTGCTGCTGCCAGTTGAAGCGTGGCATGAGGTACGTACCTTAGGTGCAGCGAGCAGGTGGGGAAAGAGCGGTGTGGGGCACCTTCCAGTGAGAGCGACAGCGCCTTCCAATTTTTCCAGTGGTGTTTTGTGTCACATTCAGAAGGAGCAACACCAAAAAAGGAAAGAAACGAGCCGACAACACATCCACGATGCTGCTGCCATGCGACCAGACTGCACCAAAACACCTCACCCATGGACATGCACCCCGCTCTGCCGCTGCTCACGGACGACGCAAGCAATCGCAATGATGAAAATTCTAAGCTTCTCCTGCTTCCCGTCTGCGGGAAACAAGGCCTTGGTGCATCGGTTGGTCCGACGGGAAGCTGGCTACGGTGGCTTAGCGGAAGCTCAAGAAGCGTTAGAGATGTGCACAGCCCGGCCACCCGCACACTAACATTTTTCATCGCAATCCTTCGCGCACTCGCTACGCTGGCTGCCCTGCTCGGACGGACAGCATTGGACGATTGCTCGGAATGCTTGTCCAGACGACTGGGTGGCTTGTGGCTTCCCCTTGCAGACACTGCGATCCTTCGACAGGGCCATCAACAAAGAGCCCAACGGCCACGGCACGGCGAGCGTACCCGAGCCTGAAGCCCCTCGTCAAACAAGCCCTCTGACGATGCGTCGCTGCCGTCATGGTACGATCGATTACCTACCAACCTCCATCATGGCCTGCTGCAGCCGATGCAGGTCCACGATGTGGACATGGACGTCACGGGCCCCCGGGGCGGGAGGCTGTGGCTGTTTGTTACCTGCGGAGTCGACCAGCAATGGAAAAAGAGCTTGCATGAGCTTCGAGGACAGGACACGGCAAGATGACTCAGGCTTTGCGCGACGCCATTCGCTCATGACCATCGCCAAAGACTCAATTCGCATATTCCGTCGGGGTGATTGGACGCCAGATTCGGATCAATGCCTGCGAGAATGGAACCGTCACGACTCGTGCAAGACGGCGTCTGTCGCTTGTCCGACTGAATCATCGTCAAAAGTCAACAATATCGATAAACACTCTATGTCAACCGCGAACACAGACCACAAATGTCACCATGTGCGTGTTTCGATTGCCGCTGTCGCTAGCACGGCCGCCCTCGCGGTCATTGTCGCTGTGCTCCACGATGGGACCCGTGGGCCGTGCCTCTCCCCCGGGTCGAATAGATTGACGGCCGGGGTGCGATGATGGGCATTGAGGGCTGTGCAGAAAATAGCATCATATCGCCGGAAAATATCGTTTCGCCTTTTTTCAGCCTTCAGCCTTTTCAGTTTGACCTGGGTCCGTCATCTATCAGAGAAGGCTGCGACGGACCACACCACCATTAACAAATGAATGAAGACCACTTCACCTTGGTATCCCAAGGAGGTTACCGAGACGTCGCCGGGCGCCCGTGGTGGCCGGTCCTGGCCAGCCAGGCCTGACGAGAGACCGCGCCGGCGTCCAGCCAGTCGGTTCTGTCGCCATTGTGCGGTGAACCATCACCACATCAGCCAGAGACACACACACCACCAAGATTCTCAACGCGACGTACATCTCGACGAACACGACCACACCCACAAATCCTCATATGCAAGGCCAATACAACTGGGACTCAAAAGACACACGGAGCGGGGTCCCGCGAGAGCTGTCAACCATTCCGGAGTCCTTGGTTCCCTCCATCCTTCTTCGCATTGGCAGCTTACGGGCACCCCCTGCGCCCTCCACCAAAGTCAGTTGGTCGGTGCTGAGCCCCTAGGCCTCCCAGCTGCGAAGGCTGTGAATCGCCAGAGAGAAGTACTGCGCGGCGTTGCAAAACGTGCGAGAGACAAAGAGAAACACCCTCCAACGACTCCCCCTCCCGAACAGAGACCCCCAGTCGTACGAAAAGGGTCTAGTGAAGACTCATCGGCCACTCGTTCAGGCAGACGCAGGCAGGGGCTGGATCATGGTGGCATGCATCGCAGGCGCATTACACCTTGTAAGGCCTACAAGGCCTCAATCTCCACCATCCCACGACTTGCGTCTCTAGCTGCTGTTTCTTCCTGCGGTACCTCCGTCCGCTGCCATCGTGGCTGCTGCTGCGGCGTACTTCGTCGACTTTCGACTTTTGGCCCCCCCTGCTCGTACTCACCTTGGAACGCGATATAATTCAGACACGGTTTCTCCCCAGACCACGCTGTTCTACTTTACTCGAACTATCCACCCAAACGTTTTTACACTTTGATTCTTTCCCACATAGACGAAGAACGCTACCCCAATCTATCCCGGCCCTGTCGATCCACCCGCACCCGTCTAAACTTAGGCAGATACTTTTCAGCCTCTGCTTTCTCGTCTTCGACCTCAGTCATCCGGTATTTAATTCTCTAACAATCACCTGCATAACATCTTGAAGCACCAACCAACTTACACTTTTACTACTCAGACAACCTCCAACCAACAACACTCGGTCTTCAATACAGCCTGTTGGCACCGACACATTGTCCTCCACTCGTGCTCCCGAAGCTCTCTACCTTGACAACACCATCGTGTTGAAGCACAAGTCTCGTCGCTCCGCCAATACTCGGAGCGCACCCCAACAATCTTCCACGTTGACGACCACCGAGAAGCGAGTTCGCTTTGCTCCAGAGATCGTCCAACCGGCACCACCCCAGCGCACGCCGCGCACTCATACGTTCCAACCAGACACCACCATGTGCACCACAGACGTCTACACCGACGTCTACCCAGACGGCCGTCGCAGCGAGTACCAAACACCGAATCTCTGCTCCCACTCTCGCAACGGCCGCCTCTGCGGCAACCCAGTCGTCTACAACCACCCGCCCCGCTCCGTCGGCTATCCCACACAAATGGCTGGCTACCCTGCTCAATACCCTCAGCAACTGCCTCCCTCGCCGCCAATGTCCTCACCTCGCGGCCAATCTGCCGAGTCTCCCCGGCCCCGCACCAGCTCCTCCTCCAGCGACAGGAAGCGCCGGGCATCGGGTATCTACGTCAACGGCCAGAGGGTCCTCGACTTGAACCGCAAGAACCGCTCTCGTGCCGAGCGCATTGTGATTGTCGACTCTCCTCCCACCCCGCGCACACCACCCAAGCAATTCTCCACGCCTTACACCGCGCCGCCCTCCCCCAACGCTGGCGACGAGCCTCACTTCCGCTACAGCCACGTCCCTCGCGGCTCCCACAATCTCCGCCCTGTCATTGTAGACGAGCGCCCGCGCCCTCCCAAGGTTGAGATTGAGGTTATCGACGGCGGCCACCGCCGCCATCGCTCTCAGGACTCTAAGCACAGCCACTCCAGCGCTGAGGACGAGGAGCGCCGACGCCGACGTAAAGATAAGGAGCGCAAGGAACGTGAGGATCGCGAGGAGCGTGAGCGTGCGGCCGAGGAGGCGGAGCGAAGGCAGCGCATTCTCGAGCGCATCGATGCCCAGAACGAGAAGATCTCCCGCCGCCCGGCCGTCCCCGTTCCTCCTGCCCCGTTCAAGCGCTCCTCGACCGGCTACGCCAACGTTACCTTGTCTTCGGACCAGGAACTTGTTGACGCTGTCCGCCGGTTGGAGATCAACGAGCGCCTCGCTGCTGAGCGTCGTGCCCGCGAGCAGCGCGAGCGCGAGGAGGAGGACGAGGCCCAGCGCCGCCGCTTGATGGAGCGAATGATGCCTCGCCGGAGGGCCACTGTGGGTCCCGGCAGCCGGCGCCACCGGGTCCTCTACGATGATGGTCTGTACCGTTGGGAGTAAACGGTCCTGTCATATTTACCACGCAAATGCCTTTTCTGTTTAGAGATCTTTGCGCGTCTGATATTATTATGCACATGTATAGATAGCAAGCGTTCTGCCACCATTTGGTCTTTTTTTCTTGGTTTACACCTCGGGCAGGGTAACAGGACTTGTCGGGGAGGGATGATCGCCGGGGCAGCGATGGGATGATACCACAGCAATTGGACAGCATACATAGAATCACACAAACAAACCAGCAAAAAAACAAGATGATTCAAACAAAAAAGACAGCCCCATTCTCGCGATTCGGTGACATTCTACGAAAATCTTCTGTATTGTTGATATACAAAAACGGTCCTTGTGATCGCTTGGCTATGCATGTCTCACCTGCCTCCCCCTGGTCTCTGGACCTCGAGACACAACCCCCGTATCCGTGGCGTTTTACTGTTCGTTCGTCTGAAGATTTGGGGATGTGGTGGTGGCCGGGTGAGTCAGGACACCACATTTCAGTTTTGAGGGCTTAAGCGAAGGGGACTTTGAAGATTCGCGAGGTGGTGACGGGCCTCGGCAGTGTGGGATTTGGGATTTGGGAGGATATCGCGTTTCTCGATTTTTGGGCGGTCTTCAGAGGGGGGAATTGCTTAGGGAGGGGCTTTGCTTATCGATAGGCGCGGGGTACTTCGTGAGCACGGCGGGGTGATGATTTGGAGGATGGGGATTGTTGCCTGGTGCTGTACTTCTTCCCGCGCGACGTCGGGACCTAGCATTTGACGTGCTTGCGATTTCGCTACCTAACGCGATCGACTCATCTCGCGCCGTCGCAAATCATCCGTGGCGTTTTGGCGAGGTTGATGCCTGCGCTTTGCGTCGATGGAATAGGCAGCCTGGGTTGGGGTAGGAAGAGGGGAAGGGAGGATCCTTGTTTGTGATGCGGGACGGGCCTGAGGACGCAACACTAGTGATGGCGCTGGTGGTGGCCGGTGTGAGTCGTGACGGTTGGGATGGTTGGGGGAGGGCTCGGTGTGGTTCGGTGGGATGAAGATGGGTAGACTGGTTGGAGGTGTGTTTTTTCATGTCGTATCGCTCGTCGACGACTCCAATGTCTTGGAACAGCTGCCCTCGGCCAAGGAAGATTTGGAGAACCAAGACAAGAGGGGAGGCACACGCAGGTCTTCTCCACACGCACCGAGGGTGAAGGACGGTCCCGTGGCGCGCAGAGAGGCCTTCGGGATTGGCCCGCCGCCGGTGTGTTACCGGATCCACCCACCCACACTGCTCGGGGGCCGGACGCCGGGAGGAGTGGTATCAGTCATTGACCGCGGAATGAGTGACGCATTCTAGCGGTGAAGGAGGTAGGCGTGCCTGAGGTTTTGGTGATGTGCGGTTTTGGGGGTGGGATGCCTGGGTGGTGGTGTTTTGAAGGCGCGGAGGGTGTTGTGATGACAATGTTCCATGAGGGCACGCCCTTTACGCGCAATAGGCGTCAGCGAGCCAAGATACGCACAAAAATATTCAAGCAGCAAAGCCAGCAGACGGAGCTGCACCAAATCTTCGCAAAGTAAATCCTTTCCCCCTCATCGTTTCGATCTAGTGATACGCGTTTCTGTTGCCGGTCAAGGAGCAGCAATATGATTATGAGTAAAAATTGAGCGGCAATAACAGTCAGCCGGTGACAAATCTTAATCGACAATGCAGGAAACCATAATGTAACTCTATGTTGAAGAAAACTCGACGCCGAAAAGTTTCAAAGGCTCTAGACCATAGCTCTCTGTTCGCCTCCTAAGTCTCCTCAGAGCTCGAGATAGGTATGGAAGACTCAAGAGAAAGCCTATGTTTAGTGCCATCCCAGACTTCTGCACCTCCGTGATCAAGCCGTATCTGCATGATATCGTGGTCATTGTTTTCCTCCAATTTTCTCATACAATATGCTGCCCAGTCTCGATTTGCAGTCACCCAGCCCGGAAACCCATCGAGAAATAGCTTCCTGACCTCGTGATGCCCTGTTCTGATGGCCAGTACAATGTGACAAAATTCAACCTGGACGCCGAGATCGAGTAGTAGCTGAAGAGCATCAGAGTCGTTGTCTGCGATGATTTCCAACATCTGCTGAAACCAATGCTCTCGTAACTCTCTGATCTGTGCTCTCAAACAAGCCGCGGCCAGACTTTGCAGAGGATTGTCGAGTTTTGCCAAGGCAAGATGCTCCCTGCAAAGCTCGGTTCCTGCATCGAGGAGCTGCAGGGCAATGCCTTCGAAACCCCTTGAAAGTGCCTCCGTTAAAGGTGATACGTTCCCGGAGCCTTGTTGAACGACAGGAAAGCCCCTTTCCAGGAGTATTCTCACCATTTCGTCGTTCCCATGAGTGACTGCCCACAAGAGCGGAGTACGCCCGTCATCGGCAGACCAGGACGTAGACTTTAGTGCTTCTAACGCGATTCCATAGCCCAGAATGATTTCTGCGCAGATCTCATGTTGAAATCGAGCATTTTCAGCGCAGTAACTGAGTGCAGTTCTTCCGGCCTCGTCTTCAGCAAGTGGATCGACCCCTATATCCAGCAGCGCATCCACAGCTTCGAACCAGCCTTGTCTCGCAGCCAGTGGGAGTGCTGCACTAAGAGAGAGATTCTCTTGGGCTGAGAACGTGTTCAGAAAGCCTCTCGTGAGAAAACACAAGCGATAAAGTGTTGCGGCTCTATCTTTCGTCTGAAGTCCTTTCAGCATTGTGTCACAGACAACCCTTCTGTCGTCTTCGTTGTCTTCTCGCCATTTCCGAAGGCGTAAATGAATACCGCAAAGTTCACCAACCTTGAACTCTGGGAGATCCTTTGGGTCGGGATTGCAAAGCATATTTTGCCAGTAGTCGGTAAAAAGAGATTCACGAGACCAAACCTTTTCAGAGCTATGCGCAATGCGTACCGAAAACCTGTGGGCCTTCGACACTATACAAAGAATCCGTGCAAAGAATAGCACTTCCTCTCAGGTTTCTCGATAGCGAAGTGCTTCAGTTGCATATCTGAATACCTTTATAGCTCCTCCTAAGTCGAATCTCTCAAGAGATGAGTTGCAAGTTGATGAAATCATAGAAATAATGCGGTTGCGGTCACCAATTCGACGACTTTCAAGAGCCGGAAGTATGCAACTAAGTGCATCCACATCGGAACCCAAGTGACAGTCTACAAAAATTTGCGACATAGCTTTGATCATCTCGATCCTTTCCTCTGAAAGTTCAAGATCAAGTCTTGCCTGTGTCGATGCGCGATTACCTTGGTAATATACCTGCATCTGCAGTCGAGCTACGAAAGCCCCGAAGAGTTCTTGGGCGCAAATATCCAGGAGAGATGAGTTTGTTCTAGTGAGTTGAACCCAAATCGTTTTCGGAAGCTCTTTTGCGGGGCCGTATGCTTTTGCAGGACACAATTGCTTGGTCGACTGTATGTCTTTCTGCGCTTCCAATAAACACGTCCAGCCACACAATCGCGTTGTAGGTAAATGTCCCAGAGATCCTGCAGTACCCACATTGTACTCCGGCACCTCCTCCAAGCGATGCTTTGTCAAAGGTCCGTTGGATGCTGCACGACCCCGATCTTCTCTCCACAAACTTCCAAGACTGAAGCTGTGGGGGTTTGTTCCTAGCGGAATTGGCACTTCTTCAAAATAATGCAGGGGAGTCTCCCAATATGGGTCTTTGGGAATTTCCCTCCAGCAGGTCAACTCCAGCTCTGCATTCACTTTTAGCGAATCCGGGCCGGCTGATATGATTCTCTTCGTCTGCACGTCTTCAGCTCGGGAGGAATCAAGCTGAGAACCTACTTCAGAGTACAGCACCCGGCGATCGGAGATCAGAGACCACAAGGAAAGGCCCAAAATTGCCTCAATTTCCACATAATCAATCCTGTGCTTGGATGGAGATTGGATCCCCGGTGGATTGACGTGGATTTCGAAACCTTCGTCGTGTTCGAAGCCTTCTATACCTTCTGGTCGACAGAATTGAACGCCTGGCAAATTGAAACATAGTCTTTTCCCTTCTCTTAGGCACATCAGAACTATAATCTGGTCTAGTGCAGCCGCCAGCTCCTTCGCCTTGTCACGAACTTTGACAAACTCGGCTCCCCACTGGGGCGTTGACTGGCTTGATTGGGGGAGTGTCGCATGCGTAGAAAGATGTCCTGTAATTCCAGCAAGACAGATCCTAAGAGCCATCAAGTCGTAATAGCTTATTAATACTGTTGCATCGGAACGAGTAGCTAGATAAGATTTCATTTCCTGCTAGGTTGCTTTAGTAACCCCCACCATCAACATTGCAGTGACGATGCATCATAAAACTCACTTGGAGGGTTGAACGAGGCGTCTTCAACTGGGTCGTCTCGGTCAGACTGTCACGCCGACATAGTTCAATAGCCAGCCAGTCGAGCTCGTGTCCTGGAACTATCTCTGCCTTCTTGAACAATTCATTGTCGTCCTTTTTAAGTCGTTGCATTCGGAGTACCCCGCGCAAGATGCTCATGACAACGGTTGTAATCAATTGCGCAATTGATACCCAAGCTCTCATGCCCCTCAACCCAATGAATTGCAGGATGTACCCCACGAGGACTGCTGCAACTGCAACACATGTCGCTAATTTGAATTTGAATTCGCTTCCAGTAACCAAGTCCCAACTCTTCGTGGAAGATGTCCAAGACGAGAGTCGCTTTCCGTCGTCTTCAATGAAAACATATGGGTCCAAGCTTTGGTCGGCTATGACTTGTCGAGGTTGTAGCCAGATAATAGACGTTCTGGGAGAGCCAGTAACAGAGGGTGTGCGTCTGCAACGAACCTCCGTTGTAGCTTGACCAATGATAGTGATGCATGCGCCCATCCCTCCACACATCAATATTGTACCGATAATAAACATGTTTGGCGCATAAGTCGTCGAAGCAAGATTGCTCTTGTTCAAGTCCAAGCCCAATGTCCGAACGCCAACCCCCGCAACTACAAGCACGCCAGCTTGAAGAGCAAATCCAACTAGGGCAACAAGATTGAAGACCCACGGGCGATGCGGAGTAATGCCGACATTGAGCGACAGATTGGGTGGATTTTGCGAAGCCGGACCAAGCTGTTCACGTCGTTCAAGTCTCCACTCTGTTGTTTCTTCAGCCTCGGACTGTTGCAAAAAGTGTCGAAACGAATACAAGCCGACTTTACGATCAATTGAATCGACATCTTCTTTCATTGGGGTATAATTCTTTGGCGTACGAATGAGCTCGAGAATTTTAGGTCGGCCGAGAACACGAGTAATACCGCCATTGTTGAAAACCTCGCACACGTCACGACTCGTCGATGTACAAAGCTCGGCTTCGACCGCACTATTTCCCTCCTGCGACCTTCCGATAAAGGCACGAAGAGATGTGGGACCACAAAGCCGGATAGTAGACACGATGGTCGTAATAATACCAATGGGACCCATGCCAAAGATGAAATAGTCGTAAAAGGTTGTGCTTTCGCTAATGTATTGCTTCGTCATTTGCTCGCCAAAGAGAGCCAAAAGAGGACCCAGATCCGTGAACAGGTCGTTGGTGAAATCTGACAAAGCATCGTCGGCATCAGAGTCTGCGGAGGCTGCTTTGGCTCGAACTGAAGCCAATGTTACGAAGATGAAGAAGAACAACCAGCCCGGAATTTCTGTCTTTGGGAAGGACAATATCGGTGGATTATTAGATAATGCCATTGTTATAAGAAGAGACAGCCAATTCATAGGTCTTTTGAATGAAAATAGACAACGAGATCAAAACAGATTACGAGGTTGAGAATGTATCTCAGGGGATGTGGGTTGAACCCCAAGTTTTATGCCCCCATTGACCCCAAATTAAATATGGAACCATTGCTATCTTGCGCTGCCTTTTTTGTCTGCAAGTAAGCCGCCACGATTAAATGCGGCAAACAGTTCGGCGAGAGTGTGGTAACACGGCATGCCTTGGCGAAAAGTATTGCCTGGTCATACATCCGTGCATAAATCCGATTGGGCTAAAGAATTTCTAAATTTACGGCTGGACGGGGGAAAAGCGGATAGGTTCAGGGTGTCTAACGAACCATACTAAGTAGGCGACAGCCTGATTTCCTTGTCTCAGGTGGCTATTGTCTCTGTGTGCTTGATGAGCATGGATTTGAAGCTTTACTTCGATGACGGATCATCATGAATCATTGTAACTGTAGAGGACATCATTGATAACCGTAACGATAGTGGTGACGACGGCGCTGACAACAAGACCGAGCACGATGGAGAAATGGCCGTTCTAACTGGTTTCCTACAGGATTCTCTTTGCCAGTTGAATGAGATTCTGCGGTAAGAACCGAATGACAGAGAAACATAATCAATTGCAATATTAGGTGATCTACAGTTCTCTGTTTGGGGATATGTCATTAGCGCCCGCTTTGCTTCCAGACGGCCACCAATAAAGTCGCTGTGTAGGAGATCAGTAAATAGGCTGCTGAAACATAACATATGAGTGGCTGAACTGATGTTGACTCCCTTGGATAACTGCCCCCTCTGATTTCAGTAGATATGATGCTAGTTTGATATTCATACCTTATCAACGTGGAGCTTTCTATGAATGCAGTGAAATCACGAAGATGATGAGGGCTGGTTTCTCCGGTGTGCAAATACCATTGATAGTATCCGCATTCGAAACCCAGCCAGATTAAATAAAGATACGCAGTATAGCTTTAGCTATCTCGGTCCTTTCTTCTACACATTTGAGACCAAATGATGTGTAGGTTATTCCGCAATAATCGTGGTGATCCATTTAGGCGCATCCAAAGTTGAGATAAGAAAGCTATAAAACGGAAAAGATGCGTGATGCTTTTATTTTGATGCGCATAACTAAACAGCCACAGGGGGCAGAGGGATTGCCTCTGGGTCTTTATCTTCAGGATTTTCGTCAGGATCTAAGTCAGCTCCATCACTGTCTGGGATAGTGGTGTTGCAGTCCTGTCCGTCCTTTAACCCTGTGTAAAAGCTCTCTTGGTAGGCAGTGTCTAAAGAGGTCTGGATGTTGGCGTCGGTGAACGGCACTGTGGTCTTTTCGTACTTGACGTCAGTTAACGCCTCACGCGCCTTTACGGGTAGTGACATCCAAGAGATCAGTGTGCGCTGAGAAGCCGCGGCAATATCGGCGTCTTTAAATGGTGTCATGGCGTTGTCGTGGATTTGGACAATGAAACTCGTCGGCGAAGAACTCTCGGGAGAGGCTGTGGATGTCAGGCCACCGGTAATAGGTTCGAAGCCCCATGTTGCGTGGTCGGTTGTGTATGACATCCCTACTGGTCGGTATGATGAGGGCTTCTCGGTATCACAGCTCCATTGGTTGATCCAAATGACAATACTAGCCCAGTAATGACGATGTCCCTTGTTGTCGCCTTTGCCCCATCGGACTTTTGGGAAGTAGTAGCTGTAAATAATAGCGTCACGGCCGTGACTACTGCCGCGGCGAGCATAGACCTGACCAGTGCCGCCATCACCGCAGCCTGACCTTCCACCACCAGTTGGTCTCAAGCCACTCCTACGAGATGCCATCAGCTATTGATCTACTATGAAATGGTGAATTGAATTTCCTTACCCAAGACCTCCGTTGGCATCGACTGCAGGATACGGGTCGCAACCTCCTGTGACGACGAGCAGAGGGTTGAACATGAGTTCGAGGCGTCCGTCTATTCCGGGGGAAGAGTCTTGTTTGAATGCTGCTACTTGGTCATGGTTCACCTCCGGATGCCCGGCGTAATCATCGCCGTCGCGAGGTAGGATAGCTGACACGGCAGCCTCTGAAAAGAAAAGGCATACTGTGAGGAGGTACTGAGCTCTCAAAATCATGGCGTCTGTGGAAGGTGAAGTGAATGAAGATAAGAACTATTCCGCCAGGGGCAATGTTGGAACAAAATCTCCGGGCGAGTGAATATATACCCAAAGTGATCACGATAGATCTGTTGAACCAGGTGCACCAGAGGGCTCGGAGTAGTCCTGCCACTTTGACCGCAGTAATCTTTTTAAGTTTGATCGGTTGGCATAGCCGGGATGGTGGGTCAGCTAATTCATCTATGGTGCATAATGAAGAAATAAGTTCACTCATGTGTCTGCTCTCTGCAATTTCACTTGTGTCTGCATTCATCTATTGACCATAGCTTGGCAAAAACGAAAACCCGAGTAAATTGTCGATGTATGCGCGCAAAGTTGTGCGACTGGCTTTTATCGCTCTTTGGATGAACGGCCTATTAATAGATGCCGAATGAGTGAGTTGCACACTGGCCACTAGGCAATTCCGTCGTAAGGTGGATCCCGCGGCGCCGCCGGGGACGAACACCAGTTTGTTCATCGCTGGAGCAGAAAGTCTCGAAAGGTTAATCGCAATCCTTAATTTCGCATCCCTTTCGGAGTTTTCTGTTGGTCGCCTTGACCGGCGAATCTGAATGCAATGGGATCTCCATCACCTACAAGAGGTACCGACCCGCTCTATTCAAATTCGAGTGCATACCCTCTCCTCCTGCTCCTTTCTTTGCCACGCGATCAACGATAACAAATCAAAATGGTTAGCACCGTTGGTTCCCTCGGTCCCAAGGGCCTCCGCTTTCTGCTGTCACTCCTTTTCATCCAAGCGACCATTATCAGTGCTTCTCCCACCCCAACAACGGGCGGCGAAAGCACAAATAACATCAACTCCTTGCGCGAGCCTCTCAGCAAGCGAGTACAGGGACAATTCCCAGACTTCCCTAGCAACTACAATGGTCGCGTTCAGAAGGGAGCCTACCTCAAGTCACTTTTTCCACTCAGCGACTCGGCGGCAAAGCAGCAGAACAGCGGGGTCACTGTCGCCACGCCGTGGCAGGATCCCAGGGCCGTTGAACGCTGGGGATGGACTCGCCAGATGACCTGGGCCCCCTTTAGCACCGAGGACACCGGCTCTGACTCCGGCTTCGACTCCGACTCCGACGATTACGAAGAGTTCGACACGTCTCCCGGGTTCGGAAACCTTTTGGATGTCACATTCGCGGACCCACGTTATCCAGTCGACCCGGCAGAGAATGGGCTGTCCACTTACATGCACGCGAATAACTTCTACAAGCGTGACGGTACTAGTGTTGGAGCTGTAAGTGACTGCCCACCGAACTTGGCCATCTAAAACTCTAGTCCTCTAATGCCCTTCGTCCCCCCTACAGGCAACGGGTGCTTCTTACCAAAACGTCCTCAACCCAAGATCGGGCGCTATCATTTTTGACAGAAACTTCAGCCCTCGCTTCCAAATAGAGAAGAACGGCATTGGGGATGTTCCTGATCTGGAGCAGCTGTCTGACATGGCTTACTTCCAGTGGCTCGATGCTTGCCAGGCGAAGGGCATCCCCCCGAGCAACGTCAAGCTCATCTACCGCAGCAATGTCACCTACCGCCCTAGCTTCAATGTTGTCTTGCAGGCTTTGTATAACAAGGGACATCAGTTCGTACCCGGATGGAATGACAGGGTAATACTCTCGATGGACACAGACGAGGGCCTTGCTATCCTTGGTAGCACCCATGGTGCTGGTGCAGCGTTGTTCCTTATACAACACAAGGCCGCCCTTGGCAACAAGAAAATCACAGAGGTCACTGTGTGGGGAGGCTCGAGAGGGTTTGCGTTCAATGCAGACCCAGAGTATGCGGGCCTAAGCTTAAGGTTTACAGTCTCAGACTAGAGGCAGGTGGCCGTTTTTGATAAAGTCCGTTTTGGTAGAAACAATAATAAGTAAAAACCACAGACTACTAATAATCCGCGAGAGTGCCGAAATGAACAAGATAAAGGCCCATTAGGACCCTGAGCTAATCATTTGGGAGTTTTCATTTTACTAATCAGATCGCTGAAGATTCGAAACCCCGATACCGGCAAAACTACCTAGGTATCCTGCCAGATCCGGGCCGAACCTTGAATGATCATGACATGCAGAACATGTGCCTCGCGATGGAATGTCTCAAAGTGCATGGTACCTGGCCGACGACGGTACTCAGCAGTGAAAGGCTGTCACAAAAGAAATGTATTGATATAGATAACGAGATCCAAGTTGGAGTCCAACTTATAGAATAAGAGCTAAGATCCACTTCAGGTTCACACCACGTGCCAACCGCCTTCGACGACATCTCCGCCACGAACTACATTGGTACCCCTAAGTAGACATGTGAATTCCATTGAAAAAGCCACTCAGAGGTCGGATGCGGCTATCCTTACTTCTTTTCGAAAACGACGAAGTGGACAATGTGGCCCTGAATGACGTAGGAGTTGTGGGCGGCATGGCCGACGAGTCCGTTGTAGGTGTGGGTGGTGATGTCGATCAGCTGGGGGTTTGTGCCCTCGGCAGTGGGAAGCTCTCTCCATTTGAAGGTCCAGGAAATGCTTCCCAGCTGGGCCGTAGTATCAACCAACTCGAGGAAAACACGGTTGTAGGAAGGTTTGACCTCAACGGTAGCGGGCGCCTCAACCCTGGGAATCTGCGCAGTGATGCGCAACACATGCTCAGGGGCAGGGAGGAAGTTCGTAATCGGAGGCAGGACGCTTCGGGTGGTGGTACCCTCTGTCTCGCCGTCCTTGCCGCCGGTGATGACGGGGCCTGGCGCGAAGCCGGTGTACTTGATCTTGATGGGGAAACTGCCGTTGGCGGTCTCGATCAGGACACTATTGTTGTTGAAGTGCTGCAGGGGCAGGTTGATCGGGAAGTCAAGCGAGATATCAAAAGACTTCTCGCCCTTCTGAGCAGGAACGCCACCGGCGAAGTCGCGGATGGAGAAGCCAAGGCCGCCGACGAGAGCCTCCTGCTGGAAGAAAGGGTTGAACCAGACCTTGGGGATCTCGCCCTTGGCCCCGAAAACGAGCTTGCGGTGGTTGGAGTCGTAGACGATGGAAATGTCAGACTCCTTAACGGGAACGAGGAAGGCCATGGTGTCAGATGAGGTTGATGTCAACGAAAGTGAAGGTTCTTGGGGGCTTTGAGCAGGTTTGCGGAAAGGTAAGCTTGTGATTGAGTCGATGAGTGTCATGGTAGAGCTTTTGATGCGGATACAAGTCTGCTTCTTATAGGATAGGTATGAAAGGAGAAAGAGAGGGTCTGTCTTCAGAATAAGTACGAGTGAGAAGAAGCTATCGATGGCCTCTCGGGCTGACAAACCACAGAAACCAATGTTGCTGAATTCGTCAAAACTCACCTCAATGGCGCCTCAGTCAGAGAATGCGAATGACAGGACGCCCAAACATTGCAATCCGGCGAGGGAGGTGTGTTCGACTGGTATTTCAGCCAGCCACATTTTGAATGTTTTGGTCCCAGGAATGGGTCCGTGATCATGAAATCGCTATCTCCCCGTGGTTGAAATGAAGGATCGCCTCATACGATATTCTGGACGGCAAATCGCAACCGAATGGGGGGAATAGAGCGCCTTCTGTTCCGCCAGTCCCGATTCAAGGCAGAACTTGTAGTCTGGACTGCAGCCACTGGCTTGCATCCACGAAGTGGGCTTTCTTCCAAGCAAATGTACCCCGTTTGCACGCGGAGAGAAATCACACACGCGGCCCGTCTCCAGCTACCGCCTCTAGTCCCTGTTCCCGAACATTCTAACCCTAAAAGGTCGCGCAATTGCGACGAATGAAGATGCGTTGAGAAACCCGTGGCTTCGAACCGGATTATCATGTCATTCTGTGGAATGGGGGTTAATTGAAGGGTTCAAGACATCGACCACGGGTACGCCTCGTTTAGAGCATAGGGTATCCTGCGCTGGAATTCTATCCGCGACGGGATTACCCGCAGATCCGACATATTTCACACGCCGACGACAAGAAGCGAGGTAAAATTCTTGATGCCATGACGACTCCGTGGCTGAAACGGCATCTTCATCGAGGCAAGCGACGAGCAAGTTTGAGTGATGAGCAACATTGCTGGAATGAGAAAGGCAAAGACCCTGACCCCTTTACGTCAAGCTTTTCGACACGCATTCTTCAGACTACGAAGGTACAAGAATGCTGGATTAATCGACGCCCGTTTTGAGAAGATGCAATTCCCGCGGCTTCTGTCGTCAGCACCCAAGGGCAAAACTGAGACCTGGTGAACTGACATTGAGCGGCCTGGTCCATGTGGCTACCGGCTGCCGCCTCCAGAGCCTGAGACATTGTCTGTTCTAGCGTTCCCGTGCCTCCAGCCGTACCGCATTCGTCCAGGGAGCTCTAATGCTTGGGTTCCAAACTGGAACATGTGGCTGACCTATTCAATTATCCGTATGTTTGGCATCGTCCAATGAATGATTTCAAAATTCCTGGGCCAGTAGTACCGCAAAGGAGAACCCGAGGATAGCCGCCTTGAGCATTTGGCCGGTCCTTGGGAAGTCGAATAGAATGACCTGGGGGCTGAGTTGACCAATGAGAGCACATGATACTCGGGCATCTATTCAGACCGCGAAGGCCATCAAAGACGTCAAACGTATGGCCTATCTCGGAACATATTGGATTCTGTCTTCTCCATACCTAGTAGTCATAACCATCTTTGAGACAATTCGGCCAAGCAAATGACGAGCGGAGTTTCATCGGTCCATGATACCTTGGTCTTGAGTATTCACCCACGCAAAGTAACTAAGTATTTTGGGGGCATGGATATCTCGCTGGCCGTTGGATCGTCTTGTCTCACGGGCTGATGAACTATCCCGTGCGCCGACTGCGTTTCCTGTCATCTGCGTCCTCCAGGCTTGAGACGACTCGTGCACGTATCCGTATTGAAGAGTTCGTGCGATCGGGATGAAAGTTGCCAAGCAAACATGGTTGCGAGAGGTGGGATTTCTCCGAAGTAAGAACCCCACCTAAGCTATAGATCACCCCCCACCTTAGATCAGCCCAAAAACATATCTTCTATATACTTCACATTATATATTATCCTAGTTAATACTACTTTTTTAACGCTATAACGTATAAAATAAATTCTTTTAAAAATACTAATATATATCTTATACTTTTATATACCCCTACTAATATTACTATAGTAATTATAGCTATATATAATAGCTACTCTCTCTAAAAAGCTACTAAAAACTAAAGTATACTATATATAACTTTATAATAATATATTAATAGTAATAAGATAATAATAAAAATAAAAGCTATTTAGTAATATTTTAGCTCTAAATAAGAAGCTTTTCTAACTACTTAGATCCTTATATAAAGTACTTTAAGCTATATACTTAACTATAAGTATATCTATCTCTTTATAATATAGATTATATATACTAGTAGTAATATATATCCTCTTAATATATACTAAATAGAAGCTTTTTTATATTATTATTTATTTATTAAAACTCTAAAAGTATATAAGATTAATACTTAATATATAAAAGATATTATAATTAAAAATATAAAAAAGTTCTTTATAATACTTAATCTTCTAGAAATTAAGATTATTCTTATAAACTTATAATATAATATAAATAAGATAAGTATTATAGAGGGAGTTTAATATAATAATTTAGTATTAAGATATTCTAAGAAACTTTTTATATTTATTTAAAGTTCTAATAATTATATTTAGATATCTATAGTTAAATATATTAATACTAATAGTAGTTATTTTTTACTTTTAGTTATCTTTAAAAGTAAGATAGTTTAGTACTAATAGTTCTCTAAGGATTTCTTAGAATTTAACTTATAGTACTTTATATTAACTATAAATAGTTAAATATTTAATAATATTAGTATTAACTAACTAGAGAATATATTTATATTAAAGATAGTAATAGAAGTAAAAAGATTATATTTTAAATATCTATTTATTATAGATAGCTATAGAAACTATATTAGTAATAACTTTATATAAAAATATTATATTAATAATATTTATTTAGCTTACTTACTTATTTATTTATTTTATATTATATAGCTCCTTAATATATTAATATTTATACTTCTAAAATAGTTTTATAAAACCTATTTTATAGAATAAAACTACTTACTTAACTTTATACTAATTAATAAATAGAACTTCTTATAATATTATTTATATATATATTAGGATACTTTATAACTATATATTATTAAATTAAGATAGAAAGTAATAAAAATATAACTTATTAATATTATAAAGCTTCTTATAAGTTAGTTTATTTATACTCCTACTCTAATTAATATTCTATAAATATTAATATAATATTTAAGATTTATAAATAATAAATAGACTTCTTAAAATATTATAATTAAAATATTAAAAAACTTAGCTAATTTATATTAAATATAATAGCTTTTTAGTAATAAGTTAAGGTTAATAGTATAAAGAGATTATCTTATTAACTTTATAGTATAAATCCTTTTTTTTAAGAAGTTAGGGAAAACTTTAGACTTTAATAATATAGCTATAATAGATAATTAATAAGTTATCTAATCTCTAGAAATTTAGCTAGAGAAATATAAGTTTATTAAATATAGTAAAATTAAACTAAAACTAAATATATACTTTATAGTAATTAAAAATATTTAGAAGAAGAAATAAGAAGTATAAAACTATCTTACTAAGTTAGAAATAGTATTAATTAATAATAAATCTTTTAATAATAAAGAGAGTATAAAATTATATATTATTATAAAACTATAGAGAAATTATATAGAACGTAAAAATATAATCACAGTATTAGTAGGTTAAAAGCATGTAAAAGTAGTGATCCGAGGTGGGGGGTGATCCATAGCTTAGGTGGGGTTCTTACTCAGCCCCCTGGCCTGGCTGCCCCTTCGGCAGATGCGTCGATCAAGGAAACCTTAACCGTGCCGCAATCTGGAAGCGTTCCCCGCAGGGCAGAGAAAACTCAATCTAGATAGTAGAAGGCTAGAGGAATAGAAGGCTAGAGGACTGTCATGACTACTTTTGTTCATGATGAAGTGGCAACATTCGAGAGTGTGAGCACCGATGAGCCTCGGTTCAGGCGGATCACTTCATGACAACTCCGGTCTAAGCTCCAGTGCGTGCTTTCAACAATTTGAAGGCGAAAAAAGCTACATTGAGTATCTGATAGTAAGAAGTACTTGTTGGAGATGGGTTTTGTCCGATGACAGGTGGGCTCCCGATGGTGATCGACAGTGGGCAGAGAGCTTAGCCTTGACATGGTGAGCGCAAATCTCCATCAAAGCCCATCCCAAATGAAAGAAATGATCAGGGAATATTCGGAAACTTATCCGGCACGCCAATCACACCCGGACCAACCGCTTATTAAGCGGGTGGTGTGGTCCTAGTTTTTGGACGGAGTTCCTCCGCCTTACCACGAACAGGCTCGGCATCGTGAATGAACCTCTGAGACAACAAAGATCGGCGGCCCGGTCGCCCCGCTAAAAGGCACCACATTTACCGGTGGGATTGGCTCAAGACCAGGCAAGCATCCATCCTCGAGCCTGTGAGGTTGAGGCTCGCTGCGGCTTGGCGGAGGGGGGATCCCGTGTGGAGGCCCGATGGGCGCTAGGGGAGCTAACGCGTGTCGGCCTTGCGCATTGTGAATCGCGTGGAAAGGGTTACAGACGTCATGCATGAGAATTTTCGTATTCTTGTGTAAACCTAAGGACAAATGGTTGCCCTCGGATTACGTCCAGTCATGGGGCTGGCGGTAAGAGTCGCCGAAAGACGGAGCACACCTATCGTCTTGTCAAAGGTGCTGTCAGTGCAGCTCCTGAGGGTGTGTACGCTGGCTGGAGTGTTCACCGCAACACGATCCGAACTACAATTGTCATTGTCGATCGGATCCTTCTCCACGCTACCGGTAACAGAGTCTTGACGAAAGCTGTGCCTGTTGACCCAAGACTAAGACATCTGAGTATGAGCTTGTCACGACAGCCGGCAAGGGTTTGACATGACTTTTGGTATGTACGCTGGTGGTCCCTTTCCAAATGGACGCTGTATGGGTCTGCGGTAAATTCTCGCACATGTATCTAGAATCTGTAGGCCTATTGGCTTGTGTGACCTACAGCCCCCTCATCCCCGCAGCCCCAAATACGTCGTGACCCTGCCTTCGCTCTCGGGCCAAGGGTCCACGCACGTTTACGGGGTGATGCTAAGCATCCGACCGAAGGTGGACGGCAAGAGAAGCTGTCCGTAGAATCCATGCTCCTGAGCAAGGGTAGTATCGAAAGCAGAGCCCGAGAGCCTTAGGCGGTGACAACATTTTCCATCGAAACATACATAAGTCCATTCCCGTCAACATCCCCAGACGAGTAAATGGTTAAGTTGTCATTCAGAGTTCCTCATCCTCTAATAGCCCTACCAAACGACGATCCTCCACTGATGGACACAACCGACACTATTCGCTCTCCCTTGGGAGACGCGAAGCTCACTCTCGATGGATCCGCGAAGCCGTTGTCATACTTTTTGACCACCATCCTGGTCATTATCTTTGCGTACTCGATGCAGGGTTCCAAGATGAACACGCCCTCAATCAACCCCAAGGGAAAGTTTGAGCTCACTGACAGCCGGCCCAAGCAGCGCTACCTGGCCGGCGCCAGGGAAATGATGTACTCGTGGTTCAAGACCAACCCCAACAAGCCGGTCCGATTAGTTAGCGATATGGGCGAGACCATCGTGTTGCCTCCTTCTATGGCCAACGAAATTCGAAATCATGCTCACCTGAGCTTCACCCAATTCGCTGCGGAGGTAAGCCTCCCTGAATGCTTCTCGTGCCGGTCTGCGTGCTGACCTCAACAGTTCTTTCAGACCAAGACCCCGGGCTTTGACGCCTTCCGCGAGGGAACTCGTGACAGCATCACATTGATAGTTATCAATAAGGACCTGACCAAGGCACTTGGTAAGGCTTTCCAACCGACGGTCAGGATGATCGATACTAACAAGTCTCGAACAGCAAAAGTCACTGAGCCTCTCGCCGACGAAACCTCGCTGGCTCTGAAAGATATCTTCACCGACAGCAAGGGTATGCTATTTCTGATATAGATAAAAATAGCAACACAGCTGACACTTAGTAGAATGGCATGCAATCCCCATGCGCCCCACGATCCTTCACTTCATCGCCCGAATCTCGTCTCGCGTCTTCTTGGGAACAGAATTGTGCAGAAACGAAGAATGGCTTACTATCACGAAAGAGTATACCATGAACGGCTTCTCTGCAGCTGACCGTCTCCGCGAATGGCCTCGGTTCATGCGCCCCATTGTTCACTGGTTCATGCCCGGCTGCCAAAAAGCTCGCTCTCAAATCGTCCAGGCCGCAGAAATCATCAAGCCTATCATCGAGAAGCGTCGCGCACTTAAGGCCGCCGCTATCGCGGATGGCCGCACCCCGCCAGAGTTTAATGATGCAATCGATTGGTTCGAAGCGGCTTCGAAGGGCAAACACTACGACCCGGCTATTTCCCAGCTGTTTTTCTCAACAGTGGCTATCCACACTACCACTGACCTCTTGGGCCAGGTCCTTGTCGACATTGCCCGCAACCCTGAAATCATCGAGCCCCTGAGGAATGAGATCATTGATGTGCTGAGCGCAGGTGGGTGGAAGAAGACTTCTCTGTACAGCATGAAGCTCCTTGACAGTGTTGTCAAGGAAAGCCAGCGTATGAAACCTTTGCAGCTTGGTACGCTAATACTCCCTACAACCTCACACGTTGAGACATCATCAGCTAATCAGCCATGACCAACACAGCTAGCATGCAGCGCGTCGCTGTCGGCGACGTGACTCTCTCCGACGGCACATTTATCCCGAAAGGCACCTCCGTCTCTGTCTCCTCGCACGCACTCTTCGATGCGAACGTCTACGAGAACCCCGAGAAGTGGGATGGCTACCGCTTCCTCCGCATGCGTGAGCAGCCTGGCAAGGAGAACGTATCACAGCTCGTCTCCACAGCCCCAGAGCACCTCGGCTTCGGTCACGGAAAGCATGCTTGCCCCGGGAGATTCTTCGCCGCCAACGAGATCAAAATCGCGCTGGTCCACATCTTGCTACAGTATGAGTGGAGACTGCCTGCCGGTGCCGATACTTCGATCGTTGACTTTGGCATCAACCCGGTCCTGAACCCGATGCTGGAGCTGGAGATCAGAAGACGCGAGGAGGAGGTTGACATGAAGTTCTGAATGCATGCAAGGTAGAGCAACTTAGATGTATAGAGCGCTGTAGTGTTGAATCTGGCATGGTATTAGTGAACTCTGCTGCTGTAATAGCGAATGTTTCTCGTGGAAGAGACTCGAAGGTCATTGAATTGAAGTATTGTCGACGTTATTTCCCCAGTGCTAGGCATTTCATATTGGGAGGATTGTCGATCGGGACCGACCGATCGGTTGTGGCGGACAAGGTTTCCCGAACGAAGACGATTTTCGTGATTCGCCATTGGCCTAAACAAAAACTACCCCAAGAGTCGTTCATCAATTATTAATAGACGCCGCCATTGGTTAAGTTTTGTATAGCTCATTGGATGTGTCGTCATCGGAGGCGTTGTGCGACGGTTCTTCGAATGCGGGGTTGAGGGGTGAAGTCCATATCGGCTATATAACAATCGGCTGCATGGCCTTTTTAAGTCACACTAGACGACCGCATTGTAGGACGTATATTTGCTTCATTCAATTTGAGACAGCTCGATATTGACGACCGTCAACATGGCTCAGAATTTACCTTTCAAAGTAAGACCGAAGCTTACCGGATGCTCAGGTTGCGCTGACATGAGTGTTCAAGCTATCAAACCCTAATCTGCTCAAGACAGATGCGTACGTCCACGGCTCCTGGACGAAAGCATCATCGGGGAAAACATTCGACATCGAGGATCCAGGAACAGGCAAAGTCTTCGCCTCCAGCCCCGATTTCAACAAGTCCGACATCGATGCAGTGGTGAAGTCATCGCACGAGGCCTTTCAGAAATACCGCTACGAGAACCCGCGATCAAGGGCGAAGAAACTTTTAGAGTGGGACCGACTGATTCGGGAAAATCGCGATGACATCGCCACGGTACTGACCCACGAGTCCGGAAAGCCTCTAGCGGAGGCCCAGGGAGAACTTGACTATGCACTGGGCTTCACCTGGTGGTTCGCTGGGGAGGCTGAACGCATTCGTGGGAACATCTCAACTCCTTCTGCGCCTAATAGGAGGGTCTTGGTGGTGAAGCAGCCGATTGGTGTGACGGTCGCGTTGGTCCCATGGAATTTCCCCATTGCGTGAGCAGATCCTTTGGAATAGTTCAAGACGTGTGCTTACAAGGGGTGTTAGCATGATTCTGCGCAAGGCCGGAGCTGCTTTTGCCGCTGGATGTACTATGATCGCCAAGCCATCCCCAGAGACTCCACTCACCTGCCTCATCCTCGCGAACCTCGCCACGCAGGCTGGTTTCGGTCCTGGTGTATTCAACGTCATCACAACATCTCTTGATAACACGCCCGAGGTGGCCGAAGCACTGTGCAAACACCCCTTGACCAAGAAAGTGTCGTTCACCGGCTCTACCGCTATTGGGAGTCTTATCGCTAAGCATTGCTCCGAGGGCCTCAAAAAAGTCACCCTGGAACTTGGAGGAAACTGCCCATTCATCATCTTTGACGACTGCAACCAGGAACAGGCCTTGGAAGCATTGCTTGCACTGAAGTGGAGACACGCAGGGCAGGCGTGCATCACAGCGAACAGAGTCTACGTACAGGCCAAGATATACGAGGAGTTCTTGGACAAGCTGGTCGAACGCACCAAGACCATCAAGATGGGCCACGGAGCAAAGGACGGTACGACAATGGGGCCTTTGACGACACCCCGGGCAATTCCCAAGGCCCAAGCTCACGTCAAGGATGCCGTCGAGGCCGGCGCCAAGGTGGTGCTGGGCGGCAAAGCAGGCACCGAAGTGGGCCTTGAGGCCGGCTACTTTCACGAGCCTACCATTCTGCGCGACATGAAGCAATCGATGCTGATCAGCCGAGAAGAGACCTTTGCGCCGGTCCTTGGAGTTTACAGCTTCGACACCGAGGACGAGGTGGTGAAGTGGGCAAACGACACGAGCATGGGTCTCGCCAGTTACTTCTTCACCAAGAACATGGACCGGACCTGGCGCCTCATGGAGAATCTCGACGCAGGCATGATCGGGATGAACACTGGCAACTCGTCGGCAGCCGAGTCTCCTTTCGGCGGAATGAAGCTGTCGGGGTACGGCAAGGAGTCCGGAAAGGATGTTGCAATCGAGGAGTACCTGGTTTCGAAGACGGTAACAATGACGTTGGAGGACCACTACTAACCCTATCTGGATATTGAAAGCTGTTGGATTGATGCCTGAGTTCATCTAATGCCTATGATATGTCCGTTCGGAATAGATACAACCGAAATAATAATATTACGCGGGTTCGAGATATTATGCCGCCGCCACTCTCCTCCCGATGATTACGCCTTCTTTGTAGCCGCTCCACATTGTGATTCCGCACCACGAATTATTGTAAACCCGGTCGGAGCGACGAAGGTGCCGCATCGTCCGTTGTCGCACACGCCTTGTTGGGCACCCAACCCGCAGACACGACCGTTCGCAGCAAGTTGTTGCGCTGATGGCTGATTTCGTTTGTTGTAGTCGGCAAACTCCTTGGGGAGTAGCGTTAGAGGGAGCGCTTCCGCCTTCATTGGTGCTGTGGGTGTGTTAGCTTTTCAAAGACGCAAGACTTAGATGGTAGAGGTCATACCTGCGACGACAGCCTCCGCTGCAAGCGTGGCAACACAGGCAAGATAGGATAGACGCATGCCTTCGGTTTGAACTGAGGACTTTCACTCTGTTAAATTCGGCGATCGGGCGTGGCGGACTCTTGGAGACGATGGTCTCAAGAAACCTGTGTTTGGTGTCGCGGTCAACTTTCCAAAGCAAAAGCAGTTATTCGCCCAAGTTTTGATAGAACGCCGTGAAATGCAACAGCTAAGCAATCAACATTCTGGGGAAATCCGGGGATGTGGGCGACTAAAGAGGCTCGGTACTTGATACTCATTTTTTGTTCGGAACAGTCAAGCCGTGAGACGTTGACAACCGTGTGTCTCGGATCGATGTCACTTCTGAGCCGTCGATCATGCATCGTGTGAATACCTGGTCCTGGTCTATCATCCGACAAAAATCATGCGAGTTGAGACGAGGATACCCCAGGGCAGGGGTCTAGCGAACGTGCCGGCGGAATTGGGTTCACGTCGGCATTCATGAAGGTAAGCGAGAGATAATAGTACCATTGATATTGCAGACAGGCTATTTAAAGCAAAGAAAAGTCCCGCAACTGAGCCGCATCTCCCGTCCAGAAGCAATTCGGCGTTGTACGACTTCACATCGGACTGTGCGGCCCCCATCGAGCCCGGATCGCGGCGACGTCATGTCTCAAACACCGTCCAAAGTCGTGGGTTTACCAGGAACGATTATTTGGAAAACCAAGCAACCTTCCTGCAATGTGGAACACTTGCATCGCACGGAGAGACTGTTATGTTATTCCGCCGTTTGAAGCTTTGCAATATTTCTATCAGAGCCACAAGAGGGATTTATTTCAATCGTCCTTTGTCTCCCGTTCTTGAATACAACCGATTGCAACCCTCTTTACCGCGCCTAAAATGCAACAGAAACCTTGCGAAATTCTAGTCGGCTAGTAGGGATCATAGGCGACATGAATGAAAACCTGAGGAACACCGAGGCATTGCATGGCAAGGCATCACTGGATAACATCGTCTTCCGCTGAAGGAATTGCCAGACAAGCACACTCAATGGACGCTGTGGCTGTTGCTTATGTACAGCCACCGATGGACTCTGTGGCTGTGCCTGCAGCCACCGTGCCACACTTGGTTCGACGCGCTCGGGCCATGAAAGCAGCGGCTCGCCAATTGAATTTACTCTTCGCTGCTTAGGCCCTGATCTTCTCGTTGCCAGTCGCCAATAGCCAGTCGCCAGGGTACATACGCGTGGCTGGATGTATCTTAACAGCGCGCCTCTGGTTACTGGTATTAGCGATAAAAAGTACTTTTTTCTAGTACTAATAACTAAGTAGTTTTTAGTCCTTATAGCTAAGTCTAGGCAGTTTCTAGCCTGTTGCAGCTATAGGTATAAAAGAGGACTTTGCATAAAATTATAACTAGAAGGTCTCTAATCTGAAGGGGTAAAGTGCCTGCATATACGAATAATTAGGGTAGTTATGCTGTTTCTGGCTCTGATTATTGGCGACTGGCAACGAGAAGATCAGGGCCTTATCCTGTCTTCCAACTTAGTAAGAAACCATCGCAAAAATGCCTCTTCCCCCAGAGATCATCGACCAAGTAGGCACCTGCTCCCGGCTGAATGAAGATGAGAAGCTGCTAACTGACATAGATCGTCGACCAATATGTCTCAGTAGCCAGAGTCCAGACCTTTCATGAGGTCCGTGACCTCGATGAGTGGGTTAACTTCACCGGCGGCCGGGACTCCACAGCGGTATTCTACGGTGGGGAGAACGAGCCTTACGAATCGACCTTCTTTCGTACGGATCTAGACCTTCAGGCCTTGTTGACTTTGCACCTTGTATCCCGCCAGTGGAATCGCTCTGCCAATAGGCTCTTTCGGAGGCATCTTTGGTGGAACATCCGCCTCGATGACCCCGACCTGATCAAACGCATTGCAGCCTGTTGTGGCGATCACAATGCCAGTCTGAGCAGTTCAGTGAGAAGTCTGAACCTTGAGGACATGCACGACTTGAATTCGTTCTCGCGACTCTACTCCTTTGATTGGCAAGAGTAAGGCAGCCATCCTCCGCATTAAGCTTGTTTAACCCGAGTTTGATACAGTGGTGTGGAGACGATAGCTGACCCGAGGGAATATCTATAGGTTTGTAGGCCAAAATGTCGACCCAAACTACATCGTACTAAACTCTAGCTATGTTGATTCCCCCAGCTCTTTTGGCAAACGGGGATTGCGAGCAGACCCGCAGTTGCATTATGATAAAGCGGAAGAACATACCACGATCCGGCGTCTTTTCGACTCACTTGATTGTATCGAGAAATTCACTGCAAGGGTAATGGGCGCTTATAGTCGAGAGAACTTACGGGCCAATTGCTACGATATGGAGGGAATGAGCGAATTCGTCAGGACAATTCAATATGGCCTCAGAGCTACGGCATTCAATCACCTTACGGACCTCAGTCTATTGGTTCCCAGCACATGGTACGTTGGAGAAATCACAACTGTCCTGTCTCAAGATGCCCGAAATCAACTGCGGAAACTCCGCTTAGTCATTGTCGATGAAACGGGGCCGGGTGGGAGCGACTGGCAGATGATATCCGACGGCGACGACTACAACGACGGAGACTTCACGGACATTGCTGGAACCGGCTATGCCCCGAGCAACATTCAAGTTGACTATCCCAACAGAGAGCATCAGGATGCCCTTTGGGCATTCGTTGGGTCCTGCCAAAGGCTTGAATCACTGGCTATCATCGCGTCACACTATCTTGAACTTGATCGACTCCGATGGATCCCACAACCTGGATATAGAGGCTTGGTAGACCTCGTACTTCACCGTATCTGGACGAACGTACAGTCGATCTTGAAGCTCTTGACAGTCGCGCCCGTAAACGAAACCAAGCTGACACCTGTGGCACGGCGAGTTTCTCTCGAAGACATCAAGGTGTATGGAAACGGTGGCAACTGGGACAAAGTCTTTGTCTTCCTACGCACACAGTGCCCCGACCTGGAACTTTTTCGCGCCTCCCAGTTGACCTACTTCACCAGCCATGTGCGGCATGAACATAATAACAGGCCGTGGGAGAACTGGAATGATATATGGACAAATGATGACCAAGATAATCACGACAGACATCATTTACACATGGTGGATAGAAAGCTTATCAACAGGGGTGGTAGTGAGGCATACTGCAGTCACTATCCGGTCTCCACACTTGGTTCAGATTCGGAGTGGGGAGATGATTATGACACAGAGACGGGCTGGATACCAGACAACTAAATTCATACCCAAAGTTGAAGTGCAGTTGAAGGGAGAGTGGAGAAATGATAAAGAACAGCTCTGCCAGAAACAAATTACTTTCTACCTCATGTGTCGCTTCTAACATGGTTTCCGCAGGGTCATCGTTGGAAGACTAGGAGAGAATGCGACTCACGAACATCAGGCTTCAAATCAATCTTGAATTTGAAGTATCTGATGTATACGAATTGTCAAAATTGTGAATGGGTTGTACAAGGATTGAATACAGGCGGTAGATCGCCCTGCACCACAAGATACACCGTTTTTCCCGTCTGGGAAACTCCGTAACTCAACTGAAAAACGGTTCTCACTTTCGCAAAAGCGGGGGATTTGGCAGGTATGTAGTTCATTGATTCATGTGTCTTGCCGTTTCCGTACTCGCCATTTTCCGACTGAGATCATCTGAGACACAACTGCCGGACCTAGCTACGGCCGTTGAGGACGGTAATGGCTGTCTTGGAAAGAATGGAATCAAATGTCACACATTGCTCGTAACAATATCTGGCGGTGGTATATGTCGAAGAACCGAGTTAAATGTCTAGCTAGTCTTCAGGTTACGTATCAACAGCAATGGAGGCACGTTAAGGCCATAACAGCCCGAACTCCATACAATCGTCTGCTTGCGGATCCTCTATCTAGCTGATCTCGAAGCCTCGGGCACGATATCCGTTTGTCTTAGATAATGTCTCTCATTGTGATGTCATGGGTGCTCGGGACAAACGGCATAGCACCGCCGTCGGCGCGGTCCGAGTCGTTTGAGCGCAACAGCCGCTAGTCTCACTTCCCCGCTCCAAAGTTATCCTCGGGGCACTTGTGTGCGGCATGAAAGCTCTCTATAGCCACACAGTTTGAACCGGCCATAAGATAAACACATGCCCGACCACCCCGCGGTTTGAGACGCATAGTAAGTTCCGATGTCTCAACCGCCCCTGGAAAGGCGTTGATCAGGATGACGCTTTCATGAGATTTACTGTCTCGCTTCCAGAATAAGCGTATCTCGTTCTCTCTTTAGCTTTTCTCTAGAGTCCCACGAGGACGTTTTCGAACACCGCTAATGGGCACGAATTGGAGTAGACGTGGGATTCCATGGCATTTAGATCAGATAGCTAGATGCTGGATGAGATATCTGGAACCTGGCTGAAAGCTGTCTCAGCCGCAGTTTTGCCTACGTCCCGAAACACATGAAAAGGCCGCACGCTAGCGCCCTATCTTTGCAATAGGAATAAATGGCGCAGAGTGAGAGATTCTTGATACTCCTTCCGGTATAATGACCGTTCCTTGGGCCTCTTAATGCTTACCTACCGTAGATCCTGTGTCAGATCTAAAAGGTATGACCAGTAAAGATGAGTATCTTCTAAAAGACATGGATGAAACTATCAACAGTGTATTTGCGAAAGTACATTGTATGATGTAATGCTTGTTTATAGTGAGTCCAATGAAAGTGTGGCATTTGATTCGGAACAGATTCCGAAAAAGCTAAACCTGTGAAATTATCTGTTTGGTTTACTTGCAAATCGCTTGTTGCGGTGGAGATTCCTAGGCGACATATGGGCAGACGCAGTGCAACAAAAATATAAAGTCATGCGCCTTACCCATAGCTGTAAAACCCTTTTGGCAACAACATTGAAAGCTTCCATGACCATATCAGATACATCAACATATCCGCCTTTTCTTCCTATCCATCAATCCAGCTGCCCATTATGTCCATCGGAGGCAGCATCCATGAAAGGGTGAAGCGGAATGAAGAAATAACCCGTGGTGACCTGCGGAAGGCCCGCAGCGACCCCTCTTTCCAAATCGACGATGCCCCGGACGGTTACAGCGCACTTGCCTGGGCAGTCATGTTGGGCAACCTCACCAACATCCGACTCCTCATCAGCAGCAAGGCGGATCCCAGAGCACGATACAAAGACCAGTCTCTTCTTCATATGGCAGTCACTGCTAAGGAGAATGCCTTTGAAGTTGTTAAGATCATTCTCAAGGACGAGTCCGTTGACAGAAACGCGCGAGAGGGGCGCAGACCCAACGACACCCCGCTCATGACGGCGCTACGAAACCAGGCAGACCCTCGGATCATTGATGCTTTGAAGAAAGCGGGAGCTTCCGAAACTGTCAAGAACAGCAACGGAGAAACGGCCAAAGACATTGCCAACGGCCTCATCAGCCCCGGGATCACCGCGCCTCTTGAGGATCCCGAGAACCAGGGTTCAATCGGACCTGCGCTGGCCAAGTTCATCATCTCCGCAGTGCTTCTGCTGTTCGCATACTGCAAGCCCTGGAAAACCCTCAAGGATGCTCTTGCTGCAGCCTTCAAGCAGATCAACAATGAAATCGGTAAAACCAATCCTGGGGACAAGCCTCAGGTAAGCGCATCTGCCCCTTCCAGCTTGCTCTGATGAAATGACTGACGTCTTTGAAGAAGCCACGGTTGCCAAGTTCCTACCAGGACTGCGTAGACTCAATCAGGAAGATCATCAAAGACATGGGTCTCGACGACACATACCCACCGGACCATCCGTTGATCGACGACATTGCCGACGAAGCATGGGAGAGACAAAAGGATGCAGGCACAAAGACCGAGGATCCGGGCGAGTTCAACGAGAAGCTGCGTTGCGCCTTGTACCAGCCTATCCTTTACTGCGGTAAGCCTTCTAGGCACGAGAGGTAACCTGAGCATTGGCTGATGAAGATCTCACGAACAGATGACAGTGGGTCCATGGAAGGAAATCGGTGGACCGCCCAGACTGATCTTGTTGACGACATTGGCGTGCTGATGAACTCATTTGCCCCTGAGAACATGGGTGTGCACATTCGCTTCCTGAACAGAAATGACGGGGGTCTCGACAACGTCCGGGGCAGCGATATCCGCGGGAAGTTCAACTTCAAGCCTAACGGATCCACCAAGCTGGGAACAGGCCTCAACGAAAAGATCCTCAAGCCGTTTGTGTACGATATTCTCGACAAAGAGGAGGACTTCAAGAGGCCGCCTCTCATCATCACAATCACAGACGGCGAACCCAACGAGGAAGATCAGAACACATTTGCCAACGGAATATCGACCTGCAGTCAGAAATGCTCTGCGGCGTATTATTCTCCTGACTGTCAGTATACTCTGGCTTTATTCGTTGCATGACAGACTACTGACATTGTTGGTAGTTGTCAGGTTCCTCGTTAACCAGGTTGGCGACGACGCTAAGGCTGCGCTGTTCCTCGACGGACTCCAGAATATCAGCAAGGAGAAGAAGTACAAGGATCTTCTTCACGTTACCTCAGGTCTTTTTTCCTCTCTATTCGCATGTTGACAATGCACTGACTTGTGTCAGATAAACTTGATCAGAAGTATTACGAGCTTCGAAAGAACAAGAAGGAGCTTAACCTCTGGGTACGTAGAGCTCACTCCTCCAATCCCATCTACCCCAAGGCTGGCTGAACTCTTCGATGTGGACCTCTGGACTAACACGTTGGGCACCTCTAGCTCTTTGAGACAATCTTGCCTCCCCTGCCCTGAGTATCGCAGACTTGGACTACGTTACACACAGGGCACCAGAGGACATGGTGTCATGGGATAAGATGCATTAATAACATGGTTCAGTCCGGTAGTCTATGCAAATGAAATCCAAATCTTTGATCAACGTAACAGCCATTACCAATGACAGCGAGCGAGGCCCTATCGGTATATTTCCTTAGGTAGTAACTGGTAAAACTTTCAATGTCATGGAAATATGTTTCCATTTCGATATCAAATGGTAGCTTTGTCGTTCTATGGCCCGTCTCTAATCTATTCGAGACCTTTACAGCTGCGGAGTAGGTCCTGTAGCAATGCCCTGGCGATTGAAGTAGATCTTCTGTCCCGTCCTCAGACTCTCTTGCAAGCCCGCAGCTATCCTCAGAGACGTGACGGCTGATCTCAGCGGGATAGGCATGTCCTTTCCGTCAAGAATTGCGTCTACAAATGCGTTTGCCTCCACCACAAAAGCCGAGATGTACCTGTCATACCATGAAGGCGTCGGCTCAACCTTGACAAATCCATCACTCGCAGCGATCTCCACACGATTCTTTCTTGGAGTTGCGTTGACCGTCAACTTGCCCTCGGTACCAAATATCTCAGTGACGTTGTCGTATCCCACGGCGGAACTCCTGGAATGATAGAAATGGGCGATCTTGCCATCCCAGTACTCACACAGCCCAATGGCATTGTCGGCGTCTCCAGTCTTTTTGAGATCTGGGAAGATGTCGGCCGTACCAATTGCTGACACAGACTTTGGCACTGAGTCCTCACCAAGGAACATCAGCGACAAGTCGATGTCGTGAATTGCAGTGTCGTAGTAAATTCCTCCGGAGTTGGCAAGATACTGGATGAAGAACGGACTCTGGTCCCCTTTCTCTATGCCGTGGGATCTGAAAACGAATGGCCTTCCAATTGTTCCTTCCTTGATCTTGGAAAGAGCGTCCTGATAACTGTCGTCGAAGCGACGGGAGAACGCCACCATTACCTTTGTGTCGGGTTTGGATTCCACACGCCGACACAAGTCTTCAAGCTGCATACATATTAGCGTTCGCGGTTCATCCAATGCAGACGGTGACAGCATTACCTCTGGGACAGAGTTGCAGATTGGCTTTTCGCACAGAACATGGATGCCTTTCTCGAATGCCGCAATAGTCTGCGGCATGTGAAGCGCTGTGATAGACGAGATGATGACAGCCTCGAGTCCAGGGGTCTCAATCATTTCTTCGAAAGTGCTGTACACCTTCACTCCGTAAGGCTCAAGATTGACAGCGGCCCAATCGAGATCAGCTTTTGCAGGGGAGCACGCGCACAGAAGCTTAGCTCGGGGGACTAGTCGCAAAAGGTTTATGGCATGACGTTGACCCATGCGGCCGATGCCAACGACTCCGACGTTGAGGATCTTGTGTTGGGAGGCCATCGTCGGAGGTCGTCCTTTTGGAAGTTAGGTGAGGGTGGTCAGCTTCTGTTGCAGGAAGGCGTTTGATGAATGACGTGTGCGAGATACAGCTAGAATGATGGAAGAGCAGAGCAGCCAACGCCTCGCTTAAAGAGTGCACGATAAGTCTTTTATGGTCACGACCGAAGTCCCGTTGGGCGTCTGCAATAATCCGCGGGTTTTGTTGCTATTTCAGACGAATGCAGGGAGAACCGGCGAAAATGCTCCCAATTGGTAATACCTTGATTGTCAAATCGCCGACCGTCATTGCGGGGGACATCCCGAATACCGACGTCAGCAGGGCCGGGGCGGCCAACTCAGTCTACGGAGACTATATAAGATGGGTCTTCGGTCAGTGAATTCCGTAGAATTGGCTGAGTCCTCATCCGCCGAATCATTCTAAAATATTTGAATACAGCGCATTCCTCTGTCAAGCGATCTCTAACTAGCACAGTCTGACGTTGTTCGTCTCAGCCAATCACATCACAATGTCGGAATTACCAGCGATTCGTTGGGGAATTGTTGGTGAGATCTTCCCCCGCCCCCGCATGGCGCCAAGCTTGCGCTGTGTGACAGACTGGCTAACGAGCCACAGCAACGGGGATGATCTCCTCCTGGTTTGTGGAGGATCTTTTGATCTCTCGATCAGATGCGAAGGTCAAGCATATTGTGCAAGCAATTGGCAGCTCCTCTGTCGAGAAGGGGAAAGACTTTGCGAACCAGTACTGCCCCTCAAGTAACCCCACTATCTACGGGTCTTACAACGAAATCTACGCGGATCCGAACGTGGATATTCTCTACATCGGAACTCCACATGCATTTCACAAACAAAACTGCCTGGATGCGATTGCAGCGGGAAAGCCCGTCCTTTGCGAGAAGGCTTTCACCCTGAATGCCCGAGATGCGAAGGAAGTGTTTGACTTTGCCAAGGAGAAGGGAGTTTATGTTGCTGAAGCAATGTGGCTCCGCCACCGCCCACTTGTTCAGGACTTGCAGCGTATGTTGCACAAGGAGAAGATCATTGGCGACGTCTTCAGGGTGTACTCCGAGTTCGGTTTGGAGATGGATATCCCCAACCTACCGGACGGATCCAGGTACAAGCAACCTCGCCTCGGTGCAGGCTCACTACTTGATCTTGGCATTTACACCTTGACGTGGGCTATCCTCGGTTTGGATGCTGGAACCCCAGCCGCTTCAGAAACACCCAAGATTCTCGCCGCTCAAACGCATTGGGGCGAGGTTGAGGTGACAACCAGCGTGATCCTTCAGTACCCGTCAACAGGAAGGCAAGGCGTGATCACATCCACAACAATGGCGACGGGCAACCCGGACGTGATAGCCCGAATTCAAGGAACTAACGGCACTGTTGAAGTTCATGGAACGGTTCCTTCCGACCCTGAGTCTTTCACTGTCTACGAGAAGTTCTGGAGAGACCAGAATGCGGGCATTGTGAAGAGAGACGTTGCAAAGAAGCACGACTACAAGCCAGTTGGGCGTGGCTACTACTGGGAAGCTGATAATGCTGCATTGGATGTTTTGGCTGGAAAGCTGGAAAGCTCGGTCATGCCATGGTCAGAGACTATACGCGTCATGGAAATCATGGACGAAATAAGACGACAAGGTGGAACTGTGTATCCTCAAGACTCTGAGCAATGATAGATTGTCATGTTTGCTAGATTTACTAGAGGTAGAGGTTGCTAAATACAGAATGAATGTAGATGTATTTCGTTTAGAGACTTCTATCCTAACTCGAGGGCTAGTGTCGTAGGTTTGCTCCTCTCAGCTTTTCTGCAAAACGCATATTTAATAGGGGCTGTGCTTTGATACAGCGCCTCGATGCGATCTGGAGATAGCTGTCAAGCACTAATCCAACATCTCCAGCGCAAACTCCTTCACCAACAATGTTCCACCCAGATTCTTCTTGGCCCAATTGAAGACGCCAAAACGGTACCCCATGAAGAAGTACCACTCGGCGTTGAGCGCATACTCTGGCCCAAGCTGTTCGAAGTTTTGCCCATCAACGCTGTACCAGAAAGAGGCATATCGCGGAATGTTGCTAGAGGCTCCCAAGACTGAGGGCGTGATGTCGGCTTTGATCCGTAGCCACAGGTCTGCACCTTCGATCACAGGACCCTCTGCCTTGACGTAGCCATTGGAGGTGGTCAACCAATCTTGCTCTGAATCCATGCTGATGCCATCAACATAGACAAGTTGCGCCACCCCATCGGTCTTATGGATACCGATGTACGCGCTGTCTTGTCGAAGTGCTGTGACACCAGCTTGGTCCCCGTCAATCATTCCAGAGATGTCAAGCCGAAACGTTCCTTGGCTCTTCGGCCCGAGAATTCGTTGCGTGAGAGTATTTGAGGCTCCGTATAGTCCCTCACAAACCGTTGCTGTGTTTAGAACCAGTCCATCAGGGCCTATGCTCCATGCGTCGTTATCTGGGTTATGATTCCACTCCCAACGGGGTCCAAGCGTGGCTCCCTCAAACTTGTCGATATAGGCGCCACTTCCTTCGACGGTCTTGGTAGTCCGAACGGGTGAAGGGTAGTTGACGCCCCAGCCACCATCTGCATCCGTAACTACCTGCGGCCAGCCCTCGGCATCCCATTCGATGGGGGCAAGAACTGGTATGCGACCGCCTGGATACACATCGATGAACGCCATGTACAGCCAGTCACCGTCTTCTGTGGAGACGAGGCCTCCTTGGTGGGGAGCTCCGGCCCCTTCGACTGGTGCTTTCATCTGAGCGATGACCTCCCTGATCTCATAGGGACCCCATGGGCCGGATGTCGACTTGAGCACATGCTGCTCGTCTCCTGGCTTGGTGATCCAGATGTAGTAGTTACCGTCAATGTGATAAAAGCGCGAGCCTTCGATGTACCTGTGAGCATCTTCAGTGTAAACCACCTGCAGTAATCGTCAGCGCGTTTATCAGAGACGAGCACTTCGGATATGCCTACCTCGCTCCGAACTTCCGAAAATCCATCAGGTGACAGCTGAGCAACATGGATGTCTACCGCTCCATACGCGATGTACATGGTGTCATCGGTGTCTATTAGCAGGCCCAGATCATAATAGCAATTGGGGATTGGTTCGTGATGAGTCCAAGGTCCTTCTGGGTTTGATGCAGTGAAGATATGAGTCTTGCCTTCCCCTTGAATGCAGCCGTACCAGTAGAAAATGCCGTTGCTCTGACGATATCCAAGGGAAGATGCCCAGACCCCCTTGACGTATGCTGCGTGATTACTTCCGTTGAGAGAGAATTGGGATCCCGGGAGCTCGGGAACAGAATGAGATACGAACTCCCAGTTGACCAAGTCATAGGATCTCAGTAAGGGTGCCCCGGGAGAGTAGTGCATCGTCGAGGCGCTATAGTAGTATGTGTCGTTGACTCGGAAGACTTCCGGGTCTGCAAGATCCGCCCATAGAACTGGGTTCGTGAACGTGTTATCCTGCCGCATGACCAAAGCGAGCCCGATGCGGCCGAAGCCTAACATCGCGAGAAAGAAGATGATGGAAGCTCTGCACTGCATGCTGAAAGTGATAGATTCTGAAGATTGCTATCGATGCGTAGTTGTCTTCTGAGAATGACGGGGCGGGCTGTCCTTTCTATACTTGGTAGAAATGCAGTAATATTTGCCATGGAGATCTCAATAGTTGAGTTGACGCTCATCGGGATGTGCATCTCATGACAATCAGTCGTTCCGAAGCGAACCCTTCCGGCTAAAGCAACTTTCGAGAGTTTAGCCGAAACATGACGTGAATTCAAAGGCAACTACTTCCACTACAAGTTCTATGTGTTGTTTCCTCAGACAGTACTACGTACTGTGAATGCACGTGCTGAGGTGCCTGGGTAAACTGAGTTGCCAAGTGTCAGAAACGCTCCCCGCTCATTCGTCCGGATGCTGAGCTTCAAGATGTATGGGGTGATCATCCTCATTGGCGACGGTTCCCAAGTGGGAATTCTTCGCACGATTCCCTCTGCAAGTCTCATGAGAATGCCCACAAAGTCCAAGAAGAGCGTCACAGAGCCTTGTCGGTTCGCGGGTAAATCTAGAAACGTCGAAATGAGCAGATCAGACCCCAGTAGATCTTGTCTTCCCCGCACTCCGAGGCTTGGAAACATGGTCTGGGGGATACGATTACTCGGGACGGGATTAAGCGAGATACGATTCCGCGGGATTCGATGGTATTGGTGCGGCACAGCGTCAACTCTCAGTCTCCTCTTGTAATGATTTGCCGTCGATGCACCTTCCTCGTTTCATTACTGATGCTAGGCGCGAAAGTCACTCAAGATGGTTTACCAATGTTGCTTCTTGCTAGATGTATTTCGGTCTTACTTTTACCTTTCAGCCGGAATCACACGGCAGAAGCTTGTCACGCAATGCCAACGTAAGAATGATTACCAAGACCTCGGGATCTCTGGCTATATCCTCGGTCCACACAAGATCAAGAAGAATTGCATCTTTGATCAAGTATTTAGAGCTTTACATGGCCATTATACATGAAATGGATTGGAGGGTATAAGCCTCTACTCTAGAAACTAGTCTCAGCGCAGAAGACCGTTGACCATGGTGCTCTCTATCTTCAAGTACCTGCTGACAGGTTGGCTCGTATTCAATGGGGTCTCCTCCGTACAGGCAGAAAACTCAACATTTTACAACCCTATCTTGCCTGGATGGCACTCCGACCCTTCTTGTGTGCAGGTTGATGGAATATTCTACTGCATTACTTCCAGCTTTATTACCTTTCCGGGCCTTCCAATCTACGCATCGAAGGACTTGACCAACTGGAAACTGATCAGCCATGCGTGGAACCGAGAAGCTCAAATGCCCGGGGCAAGTCAACAGACAAAGGGTAAGTCTCACCGTTTTATGTGACTAAACTGTTGCTCAATTAGCTATATTGACATGGACGTACTTCAAGGCCAACAAGAAGGGTTCTATGCGGCCACCATCAGACATCACGATGGACAGTTTTGGGTCATATGTGAATATCTTGGCTTGCCTGATGGCATGTTGGGGACAATTTTCAAGACAATTGATCCGTACGACAACACGGCCTGGGCAGACCCTATCACGTTTCCCACACCGGCCGGAGATCTAGATCTTTTCTGGGACGATGACGGCAAGCTTTACATTCCAGGCGGAGGCCAAGGCACCGTGCTTCTTGATGTCGATCTTGAAAGTGGCACAGTCCTCAACAACACTTTCCTTTGGTCAGGAACTGGAGGTGTGTGGCCAGAAGGTCCGCACATATATCGCAAAGACAAATTCTACTACTTGTCAATGGCCGAGGGGGGGACTGAGACTGGGCACTATCAAGTCATGGCGAGATCTGCTGATCTCACTGGTCCATATACACCATGCCCCAACAATCCAGTGCTCACGAATAAGGATACAGATGAGTACTTCCAGGTATGTGGAATAAGTCATCTTGTGGAATGTTTGTCTGATTTGGAAACATAAGACGGTTGGCCACGCAGACCTGTTTCAAGACACCAATGACAACTGGTGGGGTGTCGCGTTGTCCACGCGTTCGGGACCAGAGTGGTCCATCTATCCCATGGGACGAGAAACTGTCCTGTTTCCAGTAACCTGGGAGCAGGGCGAGTGGCCAATTTTGGAGCTAGTCAGAGGCAAGATCTCTGGCTGGCAACTGCCCCCATCTACTCGAGACCTCCCTGGTCATGGCCCGTTCAACTCTGATCCCGACGTATATCAGTTCACAACAATGAGCGAGATACCACGGAACCTCATTTATTGGAGGGTCCCACGGCAGGGAGCGTTTGAGATCGCGGACTTGAAAGGCATGCATATTGTGCCTAGTCGAGGTAACCTCACTGGCGACAATGCAGAGCTCGATGGCCGATCTGGACTGTCCTTCATCGGACGGCCACAGACCGATTCTCTGTTCAACTTCAATGTGACCCTAGACGTCCCTCTCGATGAAGCTGATCTGGAAGTAGGAGTCACTCTTTTCTTGACGCAACATAATCACGCCGATCTCGGCGTAGTAGCACAACCCAAGGCCGATGGCGCCGAAGGCACTGATCGCTTCTTGCGTTTCAGGGCCACAGGAAACGATGCCCCTGAAGAATATGTCGAGAGGTTTCCCGAAACTTGGAAGGTAGATCTCATTCAACTTGAGATTTCTACACCAAATGCAACACATTACACTCTTACCGCATATTCAGCTGCAGAGCCCGAAAACAAGATCGTAATGGCTACCGTGTCGGCGAAGTTGGTCAGCGGTCAAAGTGGTCCATTTACTGGGGCCCTTCTTGGCGTCTATGCAACTTGCAATGGAGCTGGAACGGGACTTGAATGCCCTTCAGGAGGTGGCGTCTACGTGAGAGAGTGGATGTACACAGGCAAGGGCCAGTACTACACTGCCGATGACCTCAGATCTTAGCTTTGGGTGTTTAGTCATTCGGCGTGGAAACAGTACAACCCAGAATCCAAGTTTCCAACCATATCTTAAGGTAGACGTCAATATCAGCGTGTACAACTGGGCAAATTGTTTCATCACCTTCAAAAGAAGACCGACTTCGTGTGACTGCGGTGCCCCAACGTCACTCCGGCACGCCAAGCTGAGATGAGACTGATTCGGGATTTAATTCCATCGCAGATTTTACCCATTCAGAGCAGACTGTGTTATCAGCTCTGTCTTGTTCAAACGAGCTCGTTCCTCGTTCACCACAACGTAGCTGGACACCTCGTCGGAGATAATTACCCACTCGACCCCTGCACAAGTCGCAGCTGACGGAGAGGATGTGGGGTTCTGATTCGCAGCTGACAGGACAGAATGGAGCAATGCACCGGAAACGGTTAGACCAGCATTGAATGGCCGAATCAAAAGTTGGAGACATGTGAGGAATCGGGACTTCTCTCGCCTCTTTGTACCGAAGTACTTGGCTCTTCAATGCTGTTTAAAACACAGATAAATCCAAAGTTCTCAACCCTGAAAACAGCTGACCTACCCGCTGACCAGAAGATAGCGAGTTGAACAGTTTCTCAAGGACAGTTCCCCCACCATTCCAACATGAAACCCATTCATCTCTCGTATTGCTCTGGCAGCTGCTGCAAACCATTTAAATCATTTCATCGTTAATCTCTTCGGATCAATCGAGTCTACCAAAGCCTGGTCATTATGTCTCTGCAACCCCCTTCTGTCAACTCCCGGTCGTCTGTGCCACCATCTATCGACGGCAAGTTTCTCTTTGTCAATGATGACCTCCTCGCCCCTGCTGAAGTCGGAATCCTCGAGCCCTCCTTTCCCGATGAACCCGTCGAAGTCCTCCGCGATCGATACCATACTAGAGGCTACCTCCTTGTCAAGGGTCTCCTGCCCCGACAAGACGTCCTGGCCGCCCGAGAATCATACTTTGCATCGCTATTCCCAAGCGGTATCTTGAAGCCAGGCACGGCACCTAAGGAAGGCATCTTCGATCCGGAAGCGAACCCCTCGAACTACCCTGGTATAGGTGCTGGAGCCAAACGGACCACCGCCACCGCCCCTGGAAGTCAGGATAAACGCGGAATGTTCATGGATGCTGCACTGAAAGCCCACACCGACGAGTGGTACTGTGGCTCAACTGATGGCAGGGTCCCTGGGTTCTGCAACCATCCTGCCCTCAAGGCTTTCGTTGCCCATTTTACGGGTTGGGGCGATAACACCCTTCCTGTTGAAAGAACCTTGCTGAGGAACAACACTCCTGGAAACAAGGCTATCGGCGTACACTATGATCAGTCATTTATGCGCTACGGTGAGCCTACTGCAGTGACAGCGTGGGTTCCTATTGGTGATGTCAGCCTGGAGGGTGGCGGTCTGATCTATCTCGAAGACGGTATGTTGCCTTCTTCGTCATAACGACGAAGGTTCAGTACGACTTCAACTGACACTATAATTCTCTAGGGGAGTCACTTGGTGCCGAGATAGAACAGGACTTCGAACGAAAGGCAAAGGCTGCAGGGATGGACGATGAAGAGGTACGGCACGCATACAATGCAAACATGATGAGCACTGGGTGGTTGTGCAACGGTGCTGCGGACTTCGGTCGCAAGTATGGCAAAAAATGGCTTGTTACAGAGTACGAAGCCGGCGACGTTGTCTTTCATACACCTCATATGGTATGCACCTCCGCCCTAGATGCCGCAGTCCATACACCAACTGATTGACGCTTTTCTTTTTTTAGATCCATGCATCGACTGTTAACTATGATCCAAAAGGTAGGATCAGACTTGGAACTGACCTACGCTTTGTGGACTCGTCTCGGCCGTGGGATGGAGTGAGACAATCCTCCACTGAGTTGCTAGTTCTTGCTTGTTATACTGACCAACGTTGTCTAGCGATGGAACGAATACTATCGTATTGACGATGGGCTCTAGGCTGCAATGTCATGATGAACATGCAAGGAGTGCCCTGTGTTATTTTTGTCTGTAAACTTGCAACCATCTTATCGACTACTTCGCCTTTCTCTTCATACATTCATTCAGCTTTTCTCTTCTTTCAAGTGTCTGGTTGCCGTTAAGAATTTTCTTGCGATATTGATGGAGGTTATGTCAGGTTCAGCGACAGGAAATACTCCACCCAACATGCCACGCTCATTTCTCACACCCCCAGACTACCAGCAAAGTAGGCTTCCTTAAGTTTGTCAGGTTCCAACTGTTGATATGTCAGCAATTCACAATCTTTTACCATTCAATGACCCACTGATGCTGGTGGTTCCAAAACATCTCATTTTCGTGGGGGGAAGGTCCTTTATCGGCGTCGGCCGAATTGACAATAAGCTCCGAATATTGCGCAATACAGTCAAATGGCCTGATAAGCAGCACTCATTGGCCTGCAATGTGAGAGCATAAAATGCCGCGCAAGCCGCTTTCGATTTCATCACATGGTATGGACTTGATGATTGTTGTCGTGAACCTCTAAGCGACTTATTGAATCATTTCCGTCACGGCTGTGGTCTCAAATTCCTACCTCTCATTGTGAACCATAATTATCATGGGAAGCATCCCCCCTCTCAACGTCGCCATCATTGGTGGTGGACCAGGTGGTTTAGGCGCTGCAATCGAGTTTGGAAAGCTCAATTATGTTGATTGGACTCTTTACGAGAAGAAGCCTGAGATAAGTGAGACTGGTGGTGGCATCAGTCTACAGCGCCATACTTGGCGATTGCTGGAGTTGATTGGGGCTGCCAAGAATGTAGACCCAAATGACTTCTTCAGGGCTGAAGATGGAACCAGCGGACAAACAAGGTATCAAGTCTGACTGGCGATAGACCGCCCAACTATTAGCTGACCATCACTAGAAACGGAAGAACGGGCAAGCTTCTGGAGCAGAGCAATCACTCGGCAGATGTGCCTCTGCAACAACGTAGCTGCAGACTCGTCCGGGCCAAACTTCAAGCAGCGCTCCTCCAAGAGGTTGACAAATCTCGGATCAGGGTGTCAAAGAAGTTGACCAATATCGAGAAATTGCAAAACGGAAAAATTCGGATTGATTTCGCCGATGGCTTCACTGATGAAGTGGATTTGCTTGTCGGCGCAGATGGCATTAGATCTGTAAGTTCAGCTACCCAGCAGACTACCATCCTCCGTCAGCCTGCTGACTGCGACACAGTTTGTGCGCTCGTTTGCATTTCCCGACCATAAGATCAAGTACAACGGACAATCCGCTTATCGTACTATCATCTCTAAATCTGCCGCCCTCAACATCGAGGGTATTCCCAGATCACCCGTTTTCTGGCAGAACGTTGGTGGAAAGTATGTCTTTACTTGTCCCCTAGGTGGAGATGACTTTGAAGTTACTGCTCGCATCCGCCGACCGACTGAGGGTCAGGAGCATGTCAGCTGGGGTCGGCCTTTTGACTTCTCGACCATCGCCTCCGAGTATGATGAGTTCTGTGAGCCAGTCCGCAAGGTCATCCAGCTCGCGGCACAGGGTAATACTGAAGAATTTGCGTTGTTCTCGGGTGCGCGACTCGAAAGCGTGATATCGCACGACGCCATTGCTCTTATCGGAGATGCATCCCATCCGCTGTCCGGAGCTTTTGGCGCAGGAGCGGGTTTCGCTCTGGAGGATGTGTGGGCTCTTACTCGAAGCTTGGATTTTGCGCGCACAAACGGAGAAGGTCTGGCGGTAGCTCTGAAGCTATATGACCAGATTAGGTCGCCGCATTATCGAGATTTATACGGGGTTCTGGACAATTTTGCAGCAGTCAACTCGAAGCTATTGGCCGAACAGCTTCCTGCAGATGATGAAATTGAGGAAAGAGTTAGAAGAGCCAGCGAGAAGAAAGCTACTTGGATGTACCATTACGAGGTAGACAAAGCAGTGGAGAACCTTTTCGGGGGCCAAGGACAGTCTGTCCAGCCGGCAGCGCTGCTCTAAAAGCGAAGCTGTGCTCGACAGAGCACCGTCTAGCATAAAATGAAGCAGGAGCGTTATTCAATACATCTTTGCGAGTTAAAATGATAATCATGCAATAAATGCTACCAGCGGGACTGCAAAAGGAAGCTTTCTCCTTAATTTTGTCAAGCGACTTTGTCTTCCATCATCTTCGCGAGCCCTCGACATGATCAGACGATACCTCCACCTTCTCAGTCGATGTGACATTCTTCTCATCGAACTCTACGTCCTTCGAAGGGTTTGTCACAATCTCGTCTCCGAACTTGGCCGCAACCTCCTCAAGAGACAAGAACCGAGTCTCTGGCAGGAAGAAGAAGTAAATGGTTCCCGCGAATAGGTTGCACGCGATGAAGACAAAGTAAAACTTCCACGAGATTTCATCAAAAGCGATGGATGCTGCGTATGAAAGCCAAATCGCCGTGATCGATTGTGTGAAGACAGAGAAGCCGACGCCAACACCACGCAGATCGAGGGGGAAGATCTCTGCAACCAGTACCCAGTTGACGCTGTTGAAGAAGAAGGAGTAGGCGAAGGCGAAGAGAAAGATGAACGCCACTCCCGCCCGAGAGCCTGCCGGGTTAGAGCCCTCTGGGAACCGCTCTGAGAGCGCAGTCAAAACTGCAAGCAGTACGGCCAGACAGTAACTGCCAGAGATGACCGTGACGCGCCGGGTCCAGTGATCGGCGACGAAGAAGACGTTGATGATCTGGCCAACGACGGCCATGAAACCGTACAGAGCTCCGATGAGGAGGACAGTCTGTCCTTCGTAGCCAAGAGAGTTGTACATGATGGACTGATAGTTCTGAATGATGTTGGAACCAGAGAGCTTCATCATGTTGACTGTGAGGCAGGCAAGAAGAGTGCGGCGGATGTATTTGCGCGTGAACAGGTTCAGGAAGTTGGTCATGGCGTTCTTCTTCTTTTCAGACTCCAGCTGGATTTGGCTGCACATTTCGGCGAACTCTCTTTCGATGACCTCAGAGCCGCGGTGCTTGTGAAGGGTATACATGACCTGTTTGGCTTCATCGTATCGCTCTTTGGAAGCCACTATGAGATGTATGATTAGTTGAAAGATTCTGGATCTACGTGGAAGGATACGTACACCAACGCGGGGAGTAAGGGAGGAAGATGGTCATGATGGCAAGGCAGAGCGCTGGAGGGATCTGGGTAGCCAGTGGTACGCGCCATTGCAGGTCACCAACAGCAAATGAGCCGGCGTACCCAACCCAGCCAGCAGCAAAAAAGCCTAGAGTATTCATCAACCCTTTCAACCCCACGAGGAATCCGCGGTTCTCGGGGAGACTCAGCTCGGCCAAGTAGACCGGAGCTGTAGGGTAGACCATGCCAGTTGAGAAGCCAGAAAATGCGCGACCGACGATCATCATGGCTGGATTCACAGCGGCAGTCTGAAGAATGGCCCCGATGACGCTGGCGGTTGCACCCAGAAGAAGTGTCCACCGGCGAGATATCCTGTCCATGGTGTAGGCTGAGCCACCACTGCCAAAGGCGTATCCGGCATAGTATCCGGATACGATGCCAGCCCTCACCGAAGCATTGTCCAGAGAGGATCCATACATGTACAGCTTGAATGCTTTTTGGGCAATGGTCGATGCGATGATACCGGTATCGATGCCGTACACGAAGCTGCGATGTCATGTCGAGTCAGTAATTTGGCTCAATATTATGTCGACGTCAAGTTGCAGATAATTTTACGAACCCTGCGAGACTGATAGCTAGACCTATCAGGATCGATCTAGTCGAGTTGCCGCGATGACCCGCTGTACGTTTCGTCATTGTGTAAGTGTGAGTCTAAGGCGTGATGCTTTATATTCCACTTAAGGACATTCAAGAATGAGAGACGATGTTGAGAGCAGTGATGATGCCAACCTTGACTGGAATACTTCAAGCCTTCATAGACTCTAACTCAAGATCAGGGTGCAGTTACTAAACTTATAAACCCCAATATTCCGGTGTATCAACTTGCGAAATCCTTGGGCCCTTCGGCAATGTCTCCGTGCAAGTCGGGCTGGACGTGGCTCATCCTGATGTCCACTTCCCCGCACAAAGGAACGATGAACTCCACCCCCGCATTCACCCCAAGATTCCCCCGTGAAAACAACTTGCCGAAACCCCGTGGGTGGCTTCTTGCATGGGTTGACGGCCCTGAGTGGTACGAGCTTCGGGGCCCAGCGGATCCATATTGAGGAGAATCGTCTGACGGCCAGGTTTGTGGTCAGCCAGGACCTTCCTTTCAGGTTTAGTTCATCCGAGGAGATCGTGTATTAGAGCCTCCGAAGCTTGTAGCTCCTGATGATACATGGAGACGCATGAAACCCCGGCAACGAAACGAGACTCATGTCGGTACGAAGAAGTGGTGTACACTGCCGCGTAAAACCCGGTTGGCAGACGCCCCACGAGTAGTCCGGAGATATGTGCGGATAAGCCATCATATGAAAGGCTGTGAGAAACAGTGCATGCATAGCCAGATTTATGGGATCATTGATTGTAAGCCATATAGCGTGTCATATGTAGAGATCCTGACGTCGTATCGGGAGCAGATGAACAACTGTTTCAGAGGAGGAGTCAGAAAAGTATGAACACCAGCTTGTCATACACAAAGATCATTGAATGGTCTTCTTTCCAACGCTCAGTATTTTTAGATTTCAACTTTCGTCAATAGAAGGATGGCATAATTGAAGTGTGACTCTTCATTTCATTACGGATCTACACGATCACTCACGTTGAGAACATTCTGAATATAAACAGCTAGTTACATGACCTCATTCTATGCTACCACTTGGGTATCTTCGCTGAGAAATCCGGCTGGAACTTCTGCATATATGTAGTATCATCTCGCTTCCGCAAACCGCAGTCGAGATACTGCTGATGAAGCTTAGCCAGCCTCTCCCTATCAAGCTCAACTCCCAGACCAGGCGCTGTTGGCACATTAACACCACCATCGGACCATGTAAGCGCGCCGTCAATCACAACATCCTCGTTCCGTGGCTTCCAGGGCCAGTGGGTATCACAAGCGTAGTCGAGGTTGGGAGTCGCCGACGCTAGATGGGTCATCGCCGCAAGCGAGATACCCAAGTGGCTGTTGGAGTGCATCGAGAGACGCATGCCCCAGGTCGCGCAGATTGCCGCCAGAGTCTGGGACTTGCGCAGGCCCCCCCAGAAGTGGTGGTCTGAAAGGATGACCTGCACCGCGTTCTGGAGGATGGAAGGCGGGAGATGTGAAAACGCAACAACGGCCATGTTTGTGGCCAGCGGCATCGAGGCCTCCTTAGCTACGGCTGCCATACCCTCGATCTCGGGGGCAGGATCCTCCAAGTACTCAACAATGCCGTCGAGCTCTTTGGCAACCCACTTAGAAGTCTCAACAGTCCAGGCGGCATTGGGGTCCAGCCTCAGGGGCACCCCGGGAAACGCTGCATGCAGGGCCTTGACTGCCTCGACCTCCTGGGCCGGCGGGTATACACCGCCCTTGAGCTTGATGGCCTTGAATCCGAATTCGTCAATGATTTTCTTCGCCTGCCGCACGAGGCCTTCCGGGTCTAGCGCGGGGCCGTACTCATCGTCTGCGTCTCCAGGGTGCCCCGCCCATTTGTAGAACAGGTACGCAGAGTACTGGACGTTGTCTCTAACGCGGCCGCCCAGTAGTTCGCTGACGGGCACGCCTGCAAACTTGCCTTGGATGTCGAGGCAGGCGACCTCGAATGGGGAAAAGACCTTGTCGGCAACGGAGGCGGTTGTCACCATGCCCGCCATACCGTCGCCGCCAGTGGTGGTGTCGCCTTTTAGTGAGTTGACGCATATTTGGTAGATGGCATTCGTGTCGTAGATTGTGAGGTTCTTGGTCTTGATCTGATCGGCAGCCGCCTGCAAGCGACCGAGGTGCGTTGAGTCGCCGTAGGATTCACCCAGCCCGTAGACTTGGTCATCCGTGACTACCTCAATGATGCTGCGCAGGGCAAATGGTTCATGCACGCCGACGCTGTTTAGCAATGGCATGTCATGAAATGCCACCGGGGTGATGACAACATCTCGGATAATGCCACGAGGAGACATGCTGATTCTAGGCTTTGTTGGTTTGCAACGCTGTGTTCAGGTGGGCTGGTAGGAGCTTGCGTCTCTCAGAATTGGAGCCTACCACCAGATCTTTCCCGTCTTTTTAACACCCGAAGATGGTACTCATCGAATGGCCGTTGTCGCAGCGCTTCCCCAGAAGATCAGCAGATCGAAAGCCGGGGTGGGGTCCTGAATATCCGCCGCGTTTGCGGATAAGAGGAGGTGGACAAGGATCGGCTCCTCCGCATTCCTGGGGAAGTTCACTCCTCGAAACGGATAAGCGCATCCGCGGAACGGACCCTGGTCTTCCTCGGCCCCCGCAACTAACACCAGGTCATTTGTCCAGCTCACGAGTTGATCCGAGGAATGGTCAAATCGACGATACTTGACATCCGAGGAAACGATGGATGAGACGTCAACGACACGATTTCCCCGCATCCGTCGAGCATCCGATGCGCCGGACGATGGCCGAGCACCCAAACGGCTGAAAGAGGATCCCATTCGGCCGCGGGTCAACAGAGCATGCGATCGCTGCAAGTCGTGAGTATCCCGAGGGAGTAATGTTGACTGCCGGAGTAGACTAACGTCGCTTGATTCAGGCGCAAAACGCGATGTTCGGGGACTTGGCCTTGTGTCTTCTGCGCTCACCTTCAGCTTGACTGCCAGTTCACGGCGACGTATCGACGAGGCCAACTTCTACCAGCAGTCGACAACGAAACTGCGGCCTCTGACTATTCAAGAGACCTCGGCCGCTCTCCTTCGACCTCGGAACAGAGGAACGGAGCTGATGGCAGCAATCACCAAGACTCAATCTCTAACGGAACCCGGGTGCAGTTTCACTCGCAAACAACTGCACTTTCAGGGTCGGCGCTGGATTTGTCTCCTTCCGGGATTCGAGCTGCTGAACCTCTTGATGTCTTGAATACCCAGTCCCAAGAGCTACATCAACATCAGCCCTCCACTCGCAACTCACCTGAGCCCTCTCAAACGGATGAACAGGGCCACTATGTGGGCCCGGCTTCTGGAGTCTCATTTCTCTTGAGGATCCAGAGGAAGCTGCAAGTCCAATCTCCCGGTTACTTCAACTCTTCAGTATTCAACTTTGGCGATCGACCGTTACCTGGACATGACTCCTCCTTCGCGATCTTGCCACCAAAGACCATAGCAGAGTCGATGGTCAAGAGATACTTCGCCTTCGCCGCAACCACGCACCGCTTTTTACATCGTCCTTCTGTGGAATCATGGCTGGAAGAGCTGTACGACACTCACGGTGCTATGCTCTACAAAGAGTGTGCTCGGAGTCGAACGGCAATCCTCTTCATGGTGTTTGCTCACTCCAACAATTACCGAAGTCGCTTGTCTGTTGACGGCAAGGATTCGACATGTGAGTCAACTGAAGTTAGTGCTCGGTTCTTTGCCGTTGCAGAGCACCAATTGTCGATGGAGAAGGGCCAGATAAGCTTGGCGCACGTGCAGGCACGCCTAGCCCAGTGCTTCTATCTCTTAGCCCAGTCCCGACTTAATCACTGTTGGACTCTATTTGGCATTACGGCCCACCTGGCTATGGCTCTCGGAATACACAGGAAGTCCAGGCTTGACGGCAAGTCAACGGATCGCGCCAATCATATCGATTTGGAGTGCCGGAAAAGAACGTTCTGGTGTGCGTACAATCTCAACACATATTTAAGCGCTGCTTTAGGTCGGCCTATGACGTTCCATGATGAGGATATTGACCAGGAATTACCCCTATGTATTGATGACGAACAACTCCTCTTTGGCTTATCGTCTAAGCCAATTGTCTGCGGGCCATCAGTAACTTCTGGTAGTGTGGCTCAAATAAGGTACGAAGACTCGATCTTTCGCCGAGTTGACGGCAAGCTAAAGTACTACTCAGGTTATCTCGAATCCTTGCACAAATTCTCCGGGCTTTTTACGGAATACGTTCTCCATCTACCGAGGAGCACTTTGCATTAGCCGAGAAGTTCAGCAAAGAGTTAACTGAATGGCGAGATCACATATCCTACCTTCTGGATGCCGGCGGCAGCTCCGCCATTTTTGTCAAGTTGGTTCTTCGTCAACGGGATGTTCTCAAGCTTGCGTACTGGCATGCCCAAATTCTTGTCTATCGACCGTTTCTGTTGAAGACATTCTCTGCTGTGGACACCAATGACGAAAGCTTTCTATCAACTAAACAACAGCAAACCCAACAAAACATCAAAAGTTGCATTGATGCGGCGATGAGTATTGCTGAGCACATTGACACCATTGACTCTGCCGGGGAATTCTACAGCACTTTGTTCGTAAGTTGACTTGCCCCGAGACTTGAGATGGGTACTGACACATAACTCATTCTAGTTCATTCCATACTACGGCTTCAGTGCTGTAGTAATTCTCTACGTATACGCGATCCAACAACGAGCAGAGGCGCCTGAGAAGTATTCTCTTTGCTTTCAGCTGGCTTCGAAATGCCATTCCCTGTATGAGAGAAACTCAGTGAAGGGTACCTTGACGCAACGCTATGGGGTTGTTTTACAAGAACTGCGCCTCGAAGTTCTCCGGAACAACAACTACCTGGCTTCTACTTCACCCATCCAGGCTGGTGGAGACTCCGTGCCCAGCGAAATGATGACAGCAAGAGATTCTTCAACAGCAACTGCGATGTACAACGTAAGAGCGAAAAGCCAATTTGACGACCTGCACACCGGCTCAAAGGCTGCAACATCTCAGATAGTAAACACCACCGAGGACCAACTAGTCAATGGCAATGCTGGCCATGTAACTTCAGTTGACGCTTTAAACACCGAACTCTTTCAAATCAGCGATTGGGGCCAATTTGACTCTTTGGTAAGTGCAGAAGTCATTTGATGTTTCCAGAGATTGTCAGCTTACTGACACGACTGGCGATACAGGTTACGGGCGGCATCGGAAGCTTGGACGCCTTTGTCCTCGGTGAGCCTAATGAGACCTGGGAAAATATCAACACTTCAGACTTCAACACCTGAATCGGCGTATCTCGATTCATTCTCTCCCCCCTCGGCCGGCATCCGCAACTACCGTGCCGAATTTTCAGAGCCGCGAAAACCGCCGGGTTGGCGTCTCCACAATCGGACCGTACTCGGGCCAACCACCGAGTCTGCAGAGAGAGAAAAAGACGCGAGTCAAGTGGGAGTCCAGTTTAATTACCCACTTCGCTGAAATATGTCTGCGCACTACGTCATGCCGGAATTCTGTCCTGCGTTGAACCCAGTACCCAGGGGTCCAAGCGGCGCAGGCTAACGCTAGCCCCCCTACTCACGTAGGGGGCGAAAAAACAGGGTTTCCACGCAAAAAAGGGGGTTTCTACCTAGATCACTAAAAGTAGCATTTTTCAGTATTAATCCACTAAATTAATAACTTTTCGTAATATAATTTTTAACCTTAACTATATTATATAGTAATAAAAGTGTTATTATTATATTACTCTTAAGTAGGGCTATCTAGCTATATATATAATATCTATATATCTTATATAAATATTAATATACTATAGAAGATAACTATATTATCACTTTCTATATTATTAATAATATATTTCTATTTCTTTACTACTTATATTAATAGAGGTGTTATTAGAGGGTTACCTTTAGTAATACTATAAATATAGAAGTATATTAAGCCCTCTTATATAGTAAAGATAGGCGCTTAGTATAATACTAATATAGCTAGCAAAACTAGCGTTAGTAATAGTAGTAACTTAGGCTTATTAGTATTAATACTATTATTATTAACACTTAAGTTACTAACTAAATTAATGCTTAAAGTAGTATTATTACTATCTTCCTTAATAAGGTTATTAATATTATTAAAGACCTTTAGGTTATTATTATTAATATAATACCCTCTTAAAGCTAGTAGATCTTTAATATTAAGGTAGCTAAGAAGCCTTATATAGTACTTAATAATATCTTAACTCTCTTTTAGTAATAGTATAAAGTTAAGATTAATCTACTACTTAAGCTTAAATATTTTATACTATTATAAATCTTTTAAGTTAAATATAATATAATTATTAAATCTCTTAGTATATTTTAACTATAGTATAAAGTTTAACTTCTTTATATACTTATTAATTAGTTAATACTTATTAGTATTATACTCTACTTATAATACTTTCTCTTATTATTAAGCCTCTTTTTTTATAGTAATATATTACTATTTAAGCTCTTTCTTAGAAGCCTTAATTACTTACTTCTTATAATACTTTTTAATCTCTATAAATAATATACTAATAATAAATAAATAAGCTAGTTTAATACCTCACTAAGTTTACTACTTATATTACTATATCTCTATATATATATTATAGTTAATAATATACTCTTAGCCTCTCTTATAGTATAAATTACTTTCACTAATTATAGCTTTAATTACTTTATATCCTCTTTAAGTAGGAGAGCTTTACTTAGTAGTATAATATTATTTAATTATATTTACTTATAGTATAGCTCTCTTAAACTTATTATTATCTAGTAAATAGCAAAATAAATAGCTAAGAATATTAACTTAAGCTAACTATATATATTTAACTAATTAAGAGAGAACTATATTATCTCTAATTAGCTAGATACTTAACTTTTTAAACCTTATTATAATATTAGCTAAAATAAATATAATATTTATTATCTACTAAAGCTTATTAATAAAGTTTCCCTAAGTAAAAGTAAGGTTACTACTTTATATAAACTCTTATAGTACTATTTAATAAACCTTCTTAAATAGCTAAAAGACCCTTATATCTATAAATTAAAATAGATATATAGCGTAAAGAGGAAAAAAACTAATAATAATATTAAAGTTAATATAGTATTCTATAAGATCTAAGCTAATATAACTAGAAAAGCTATTAAAAAAGAGTAAATAATATAGCTTTATATTAGATTCTTTTTAGAGAATATCTCTATATAACTTAGTATAAATACTTAGTATTATACTATATATCTTAAGCTAATTAGAATAGCTTCTATATATATTAACGCTAAACTATAACTCTATTATATACCTAAGCTATTAGAACTTTACTAACTACTTAAATAAGTATATATTAAAATACTTAATATAATTTATTATAATCTTTTAATTAGAGAAAGTAGTAAGAGACTATATAAAGTAAATACTTTTATTAATATTATAATTAGCTTAAGTAGTAATTAGCTATATCTTAAAAATAAAATAAGCTAAGATAATATCTCTAATAGTATTACTAATATTAATAAAAATATATAACTCTTTATTAGCTAGATTAATAACTTCTTATAGTTTACTCTACTTCTACTATCCTTAGAGTAAAATAATATATATATAATTACTAAAGTAGCTAATATAGTAGTTAAACTTATTAGTATTCTATATCTTAAAAAGCTTAAGTTTATAATTTTAAACTATAGCTTTATATTAATTAAAGAAATCTTAGATTAGTACTAGATTAAACTTAATACTTTTCTAATAAACCTTAATAGGTTTAATCTTTAATCCTTTTTAGAACTCTAAGTAGTTAGACTTCTAAGATCTTATAAAGTGCTCTAAAATAAAGCCCTTATTTTAGCTAGCTTAAAAAGCGTTAGCTATCTCCTTAATAATAATTAGAGTTACTAAGAAGTTAATAATATTAAACTATATTATAAATACTACTAAAGCTAAATCTTTAACCTTTATTACTACTTTTAGCTAGCTACCCTCTTTAAGTAATATAGAGAGGTTATAACTAGCTTAGAGAGCTTTTAGATATTTCCTAATTACTATATAAAATACCTTATAGTCCTTAGTAATAGCTTAGATTAATAGTACTATAAATAGAGGTTTACTAAAGTAACTAGAGTAAAAAGCTTAATATTACGTAGTATATAATACTTATATAGCCTATTTAGTAAGCGTTAAGTTAGTATTACTCTAATAAAGTATCTTAGTAACTAAGATTAAATAAAATAATTAAAAAAAGTATAGTTTTAGGTTATAGCGTAGTCTTAAAAAAGATATTTTTTAGTAGTAAAACGAGAAAAACGTAACTTTTATATAACTAGCTAGAAACCCCCTTTTTTACGTGGAAACCCCATTTTTTCGCCCCCTACGTAAGTAGGGGGAGTTTTGCGCTTAACGTGGCTGACTAACGCCCCCAGGTACGTAAAAGACCTCGGGCTCCCGGCGGCCATGGCGGAATGTGGACGCGGGCTTTTTTCGACACCTTGTAGGGATAAAGAGCCGCCAATGGCGAAGGGACCAAATGACATCATTCCGCTGCAGAACGTGCTGACCGAAGGTTTCAGTCGCTCAAATGCAAGCTTCCCGTTGGTTGCCTGTTCGGCAGAGCGGGACCTGAAATCTGTTGTTATCTCGTCCTAAACGTGGTCCCTGGACGGGTATCTGAAGAGGCACAGCGTTGATCGCAACGGCGCGTACTCCGATCTTCTCGCGTAGATCTCCTCGATGCTTGAAGAGACGGAGAGAGAAAGAGAAAGATGCTTTCCGCTCGGAGACGATGGCTATGACCACATGTACCAATCAGGCACAACATTGACCTTCGCGAGAACCTTGACTCGCCCGTCCATCTGAATGGTGATCAATGAAATGCAGTCTGCTTGAAACCTGCCTGCGCTCTTTTTCTGGAACCCACTTGCCCCTCCATTGCCCCTCCATCCGCATGGTTCCTGTTGATTCCCACCCCACCTTGTCACAGGCCGCCGATCACTACAAATCTGCCATTGACAATTAACAGCTCGCAGCTCTGTGATCTTTTTTTTCTTCTCTTCCTCCTCATCAGCAACTTTCTACCCAGATTTCAAAGTCTCAAGCCATTCAACCGCCAAAATGCCTCAGGTGAGTAACATCGAAGCCCATTCCGGAGCTCCGTTCACGTCCTGCGATGACAATGATGCTTACCACCAGAGCCATAGGTCAAGTGCATCCTCTTCGACTGCGACAACACGCTCGTGTTGTCCGAGATCTCGGCCTTCACCGCCTGCGCGCAGCTCGCCAACGAGATCCTCGAGAAGTACGGCATCGAGAAGCGCTACCAGGGCGTCGAGCTCATGCACAAGTACGTCGGCCGCAACTTCCCCAGCATGATGGCCGGCCTCTTCGAGGTGCACAACTTCACCATGCCCGCCGACGAGCTCGACACCTACACCGCCCGCGAGCTCGAGCTCACCATCTCGTACCTGCGCAAGCAGGCCGCGCCCTGCAAGAACGTCGTCCCCGTCCTCGACAAGATCCACAAGGAGGGCAAGTACGCCAAGGCCATCGTCTCCTCCTCCGCCATGCCCCGCGTCGTCGCCTCCGTCGAGACCATCAAGATCGACCAGTACTTCGGCAAGCCCAACGAGGGCATCTTCTCCGCCGCCAGCAGCATCGACCCCCCGACCTCCAAGCCCAACCCCGCCATCTACCTCCACGCCTGCAAGGTGCTCGGCTTCGAGCCCAGCGAGTGCATCGCCATCGAGGACAGCAGGAGCGGCGCGACCGCGGCGAAGAACGCCGGCATCCCCCTGCTGGGCTACGTCGGCCCCTACTACGACGAGGAGAACCCCGAGGAGAAGGTCGCTGCCCACGTCAAGCTGTTCTCCGAGGAGCTCGGCGCGTTCGAGGTTATGCACGACTGGAAGGACTTTGAGAGCATCTTGAACAAGTTCGAGAGCTCATAGATACCCCCTTTGACTATTTTTGAGGCTTGAATGAGTGATGAAAACAGGAGGTTGAACACTAGCAACCGGCGGATTTCCTACGTACTTGGCAAATGATATAGACATAGATCTTGGGCGAATAGAAAGGCTGCAAATCGGGTGATTGATTCCCGACAAATTAGCGCATCCATGTTAGTGCTCTCCCGTTGGTCTCACAATTTCTTCTCGACGGCAACTAAAGAGTGTCGTAGGAAAATTGCATGTTGGTCAGATGAATCGCGGTGAATGTGTGTCATCTGATGACCATGTCCTGGTTCCCAGATTTTGAGCGCATGACACGCGACAACGGCGCAAGAGCCACTGATAAAAATAGCCATCAACGATGCTTGAGTGATCGCATTCTCGTGGAAATGCAGGAAAAGTGTCTCCGTCTTATGGAGGCCTGAGTTAATTGATTGCCTCTCACATCAGTTGCCCAGCACTAGGAAGAGGTGAGGCTAAAGCGCGGCCTCCATTGCTTTACTTGCTGGATCATTTACTCACAGCATCCTTGAATTTGTTTAGAAACATACGGCAAGTTATTGTCTCAACTTCAACTCCAAATTCTGGTCTTGGCATCGGGTTCATGAAACGACGACTGAGGCAGTATAAATAGGCTGAACGACCCTTCAATCCTTCAGTAGTTCTCTATTTACACAACAGAGTTTTAGGTTGCATGTTGGAATATAATTACAACCACTCACCTGAATAGTTCAACCTGCGGAAACCCCTCACTCATCAACTCGTCATTATGAAAGTACCTGAGATTCTCGTTCTCGTCTCGATGGCTCTTGGCGCTACGGCCCGCTGCAAAAAGGCCATCGCCAGCTTGTGCGAATCAAATTCCTCAGCGGTCGCGCAAGGCTTTACGTCTAGCTTCACCTGTCAATCGTCCGAAGAGCTTCCTTGTCAGACAGAGTGCATCACCACTGGCACCAAGGGAATCGAGGTGGCGAAGTGCTGCAAAAGCGCATGTATGATGACCCTTCACACATTGAAGCAACATTGTTACTGACAGATCATACAGGCACGTGAGGCGATTCTTATACCGCAACGCTATGAGATGATCGCGAAGCAGATATCCGGGTCGAGAGGAGAGAAGAGGATCAGCATGTATTTCTCAAACAGCATCATTCACTCCTAATGAACATCATCTTAATCAGAGAGTTCCGCATACACACGATTTATCTATGGTATTCTACTGATACACTCCATTGCGTTGACAGCGTCCGCCCCCCTTTTTTTTCCCCGCTTATGCAAAAACATGAAAAAAAGCTAATTTTACGCTATAACGCGCATTTCTCTATATTATATATAAAACGTATTAAAGTTATTACTAATACTTTAATTACTATTAATCACTATAGTCCTAGTAGTATTTAAACGTATAACTATATAATAGAGATATAAAGTATATATTTTATACTTCTATAGTAGTTAATTTACTTATTAAGGTATTACTAACCTAGCTAGTTACTTTATCCTTATATTATTTAACTAATAAAAGGTTTATTTTTATTATAAGAGATTAAGATAATATTTACTAAAGAATAAAAAAAAAGACCTACTATATAACTTTATATATTTACTTAGTATATAGTTTATATAGTTCTAAATAATATATAAATATATTAAAGAGCTTAATATAGTTCTTTAGAGTAAATACTTTAGTAGTTAATAGGATTAATAAATCTCTTAATAGCTTAGTTTATTTATAATATTAAGTAAAAGTCTATTACTATATAGATTATACTTTATTACTTATAGTTTACTATTAATTAGTATATATCTATAATTTATTATATTAGATATATTAAGAAAGATATTAAGTAATAATAATAATATAATAGCGCTTAAAATATTAAATCTATAGCTATTAATAATTATAATAATATTACTATTTAAAAACTAAAAGACCTATAAGCTAGTAAGTATTATTAACTATACTAAATAAATAATTTAATAATATAGATTATAATATAATATTACTAATAAAGTATAGAGATATAAAAGGTATTATTAAAGTTAATAAAAAATAGAAATATAGTATTATATAAAGCTTCTTAAACTACTATAATATTATAGTAATCTATTTCTTAAAGAGATATAAGATTTCCTATATAAAACTTTTAAGATCTAGATTAGTTATTCTATAATTAGTTAATAGTTAAACTTAGTTAGCTAAATAAATAAGAAGTCTAAAATTATTACTACTTAGTAAAGTAATAACTTATAATATAAATACTTATATTATATATAATAATATTGCTTTAACTAGCTAGTATTTATTAATAAATCTAGTATTAATAAGGATACTAAAATATAGAGGATTAAATAAATACTAAAAAGGCTTATTATATTTTAAACTATAGAGATTAATTAGTTTTAAAACTCTTATATATAAATCTTATTAGTTTTTATATTAAGTAGTATCTTATACTTAACTATATATTATAGTATAACTAATAATAATAGGTTTTTTTATTAGCTATAAGAGTACTTTATCCTAAAGTATAGGTGTTTTCTAGAGCTAAACTCTATTATTATTATAGATAACCTCTCTTACTATTATATACTTTAAATTAAGACGTTATACTAAGTATTAAGTATCTATTTTAAGTTTCTACTTTTATATTTATTAGACTTTAACTTTATTAAAGAGTACTTTAGTAATCTAAAATAATATATTAAGAAGATATATTTAAAATAGAATAATAATAAGAATAATACTTAGGATTTTATAGAATATCTATATAACTACGCTATAGAGATTAAGTATTATCTACTTTAGATTAAAAGCTATTTCTACTATTTATTTATTAACTTTAATAAAATAAAGTATATATTTAATAATATTAAACTATAAAAGGGAGAATAAGCTATAAGTATTAAATATTAATAAGTAATCTAAATTTTTATTATATGTTTATATATAATAAATCTTAATTATATTATTATATAATAGTTAATTATTAAATCTATAATTATAGCTAATAAGATTACTAAAAGGTTAGCTATAAGTATATTAGAATATAAAAAATATACTATTATCTATTATTTTTATTAATAGCTATATATATATATTAATTTTACCTATATAATAGCTAAAATATATTATTAATACTTATAATAATAATTTATAATAATAATATATTATTATAATTAAAAACTTTAATTATAATTAGAAACTTTAACTACCTCTAACTAATATTAAGATAGACTAAAGTATATTATTTATAGATCTAAAATAATAATAATTTTATTACTTTTATATATATAGAGTAGTAGTATTAAATCTATAACTATAAGTAGACTTTTCTATAGTTAAATATATTATATAAAAAATTATATATATAGTTAAACTTTATATTACTCTTACTATATTACTCTTCTTTATTATCCTCTTCTAAGTAATATATCTTTATTAATAATATATTACTTAAGATTTTAATCTAATTATCCTTATTACTTTATTTAACTTTATTTTATTTAATTTATAACTATATAAGTAGTATTTATAATACTAATAGTAGTAGTAATAAAATAAAACTAAAGAGTTCTAAAACGCCTATAAAGTTAGCTATATTTAATAGTAAATAGCTTTATATATACTTACTATATTAACTAACTTTAACTAATATATTATAGATCTCTTATTTAATAGATTAATATAGTACTAAAGTGTTAATATATTAAAATAACCTTAACTTATTTAAAACTAATACTATAAAGTTTTTAATTAGTACTACTATTATCCCTCTTAATAATCTAATATATATTTTTATATAAATATCTCCCTCTAACTCTTAATAATTTAAATAAAATTTAAAGTAAGATATTATATTAGAGAAAGTATTAAACTACCCTTTATAGTAAGCGCTATTATCTATAAAGGATTTAATTAAGTTCTTAATATCTTTAATAAGATATTAAGTAAAACCTTATTTAGTAAACTAAATATCTAATAACTTATAAATTACTTATAAACTACTATCTATTAATTATAGTTTTTATAGCTTTTTTCTAAACTCTTTATTAATATTATATTACTTACTATAGATAGATATAAACTACTTAATAAAGCTAGCTACTTAATTTAGAGCTTTTTAAAGTAAATCTAATATTACTAATAAGGATAAATAAATTAGGAGTATAATACTTAGTTAATAAATATTTAGAATATTTAATAGTAGAAGAGTTAGTAATAAATATTATAAAATATTTATATATAGCTAATATAGTAGTAATAGTATTACTAGTAGTAGTAGCTATATATATAAGTTAGAATATTAAAGATAATAATCTAACGCCTCTATATTACTATATATATTAATAATAGCGTTACTATTAGTATTAGTTAAATTAGATCTTAACTTTAATAATAGAAGTATAGTATTTTTAGCTTTCTCTTTTATTATTACTATTATTTATTAATTATTATTAACCTTAATAATATTTTTATTTCTCTTATTTTAGTGTTTTTAATTCTCTATAAACTAATTATAAAGAATCTTATTAAGTAGTTTTTTAAATAGTTCTATATTATTAATACTAACTTATCTAGTTATAATAGTTTTTACTTACTTCTCTATATAGTGAGATTTAATTTTATAATACTTTTAGCTTAATATATAGTATTAGTTAAACTTCTTATTACCTAAATTATTCTTATATCTCTAGTACTCTAAGTAGATATATATATAGAGAAGTTATTTATATATTCCCTCTTTCTAATATTTAATATTTATAGGATTATTAGCTTTATAATTAATTACTTCTTATATACTAGCTAAAATACTTATTTAGCTACCTTTTTAAGGTATTTATATACTAATTATTATACTACTAGAGATTAATATAACGCTATATTACTACTTAATAATAAAGTAGATTTTACTCTTCTTTTTAGTTTATTTAAGAAAGAGGATAATATTAACTTATAGAATATTTAGCTAAATAACCTCTCTAGTAGATAGATAGACCTAAGTAAAAATTAATATTAGTTTAGATATATTAATAAACTTCCTCTAAATAATAATAATAATAATATTAGCTTTTTTTATAATATATAAGTAAACTACTTCTATTTTAAGTTAAGTACTACTATTTACCTTTTAATCTCTACTATTTATATCTAATATAGGAGTAATATTAAATCTATTATATATAATATTTTTAATAATTAGATTAAAAATAAGTAAACTATTATTTTTAAACGCTAAGCTATAAATAACTTAGATTTATAGTAAAGTTAGTTCTTTATTATTTATATTATCCTCCTCTTTAAATATATTATAAAATAATATAAATATATTATTAGTACTATAGTAAAAAGCTATAAGTATATTATCTATAAATTAAGTAGTTTAATAAAAAGTTAGGTTAACTAAAGTTAAATCTAATTAAAATAATAATATTAATAAAAATAAAGTATTTTAGAGCTAAATTATATATAGTAAATCCTTTTTTTACTTTTTCTATATTATTATTACTTTTTAGTAAAAGGATATTTTTAAAGTTCTTTATAATAATAGAGGAACTATAAATATATACTTTTTTTATAATATAGATTTAGTTACTACTAAATTATTAGTCTTAAGTTTAGCTTTAGTAATAATAACCTCTTTAGTAGTTTCTTTAGTAGTAATAGCTTAATAAGCCCTTTTAATAAGTATAATAATCCTAATTAATAGTAAAGTAAAGTATTAAAGAGGATCTCTAGTAGTATTCTATACTAGTTATTATATATATTATTATTTCTATATACTATTAGTAATAAGTAATAGATAATACCTAGAAGGGTTATTATCTACTTACTAAGCTATATAGTAGTATTTAGGAGGTATTATAATACCCTTAAATAATAAGATTTAATAGAAATAGATTAATTAAAGCTATTAGAATAGGTTAATTACTATACTATAAATATCTACGTAGTATTAGGTAAATTTTTATATATATATAGGGATTATGCGTGCGTAATTTCGGTAAAAAGGGGGGGCGGACGCTGTTAACGCAATGGAGTGTAAGACTCTCGCCTGGGAGCTCTCAAAGGCCATAGATTTGCCACGCAAACAAAATGATGGCAATTGACTTTTCTGGCGTTCCATCGTGTAATTAAAGCTTCTTTGTCCGCGCACCCTGCTTATCGCCGCAAGCGAGAGCAAACGGGCCCCCGTAAACCACTAAAGATCGCCCAATCCAAGGCGCTAAAAATCCCGCAACAAAAGATGTTCATTAGCGCAAAGAGTGACTAACCAGAGTCGCATCTAGGCTTGTCGATAAATGAGGAGAATTATGTAAACACACAGCACACTTGCGGGTTCACCCGGCCGGAGCAAATTTTTTGCTATCTCTCTGACCCTCTGTGTCAGTTGGGGTCCCAGTTTGAGTCAACCTTGTTCGCCTCTTTTCCTGCGTCCTCAAGGTTGCCCGCGGAGAACATTGTCCCGACCTGTTCGTCCTTTATTTTTGTGTTGTTGTGCCGACCTGAGATTTTCGGGTCCAACGAGCAACATGGCGAACGACTTGGAGACGCAGCACGCCCAGCCGGCGCATGATGACAAGCAGGCGACAGAGGTCTCCGGCGCTGAGCAGCCCCCGGCGGCGGCCGGACATAAGGCCAGAGGCTTTCTCCGCACGGTGTTGACGGCCGGGCGGGTCGAGGAGGGCGGCATCGAGCCGATTCCGATCGAGGCCCGGACCGCGACGAAGTACTTTAATGCCTTTACGATCTGGTGCTCCATCAATACCAATATTCTGGCGTAAGTAGAAACATTATCTGAGAGAGGGGGCGTCGGTGCATATTTTTTGCTGACATTCTTGGCAGAATCACGTTCGGTATGCTGGGCCCGGTGTCTTTCGGCCTCAGCCTCCGAGATTCGGCGCTCGTCATTCTCTTCTTCAATTTGCTCTCGACGCTCGCACCGGCGTACTTGTCAACTTTGGGTCCGAAGACTGGTATGCGCCAGATGATTCAGGCACGCTTCAGCTTTGGGTGAGTTCGCAGCCTAACTTGTGATTCGCTAGATCATGAGTTTAACCGCGGCCGGTGAGCTAATGAATAATTCTTAGTTACTATCTTGTATCTGTTCCTGTCATTCTCAACCTGGCCACTCTCACGGGCTTCTGTGTCATCATCTGCGTCATCGGAGGCCAATGCCTCTCTGCGGTCTCCGAGGGCGACCTGTCGACCGCCGTTGGCATCGTTCTCATCGGCGTTGCCGCCCTGTTGATCTCTTTCTGCGGCTTCAACGTGCTGCACTTCTATGAGGGCTACGCGTGGATGCCGGCTCTGGTCGCCATCATTATCGCCGTGGGCTGTGGTGGAAACCAGCTGAAGGCCCAGGCGACCCCGGAGCCTGCGACTGCGGCTGGGGTTCTCAGCTTCGGCGGTGTCATTGCATCATACATGATCCCGTGGGCTTGTATCGCATCAGACTTGACGACGTACTTCGACCCCACGCCACGTCTCTCGTCGTAAGTCGCCATCATCCTCATTACCTATTTCCATGAATAGCTTTTACTGACCCGAACCAGCCACCGCATCTTCGCCTACAGCTTCCTCGGCCTCGTCGTGCCCACCATCCTCCTCATGACCCTAGGCGCGGCCATCGGCGGCGCCATGGGCAACATCCCCACCTGGCAGACCGGCTTCGACAACACCCTCGTCGGCGGCGTCCTCGGCGCCATGCTCGCGCCGGCCGGGGGTTTCGGCAAGTTCATCCTCGTGGTGCTCGCCTTCACCCTGCTCGCCAACATCTCCGGCACCATGTACGCCATCACCCTCAACTTCCAGACCCTCATCCCGGCCTTTCGCATCCCGCGCTACATCTTCTCCATCATCGTCACCGCCATCATCATCCCCATCGCCATCAAGGCCGCCGGCGACTTCTTCCTAAGCCTGGAGAACTTTATCGCGCTCATCGGGTACTGGTCCGCCTCGTTCGTGGGCATTGTTATTGCGGAGCACTTTGTGTTCAGGAAGGCTAACGCGAAGGCGTATGATGCGGATATTTGGGACGTGCCGGCGAGGATGCCCTGGGGCGCGGCGGCGATTTCGTCTGCGGTTTTGAGTTTTGGGTTGGTTGTGCCGTGTATCTCGCAGGTCTGGTTTACGGGACCTATTGCGGCGACTACGGGCGATATTGGGTTCGAAGTTGCCTTTTTCCTGAGCGCGCTGCTGTACGTGCCGTTGCGGTATGCTGAGAGGCGGTTTACCGGACGATGAAGACTGGTTATGCAACTGGCAAATGGACGCTAAAACACTAAAACGATTTGAATTACAGTACAGGATTGGATCAGGAGTATATCCTGCCGACAAAAGGCAAGGTCAAAAGTAGGGTTTAAATTGTGGATGGATGGGGGAATTGGGAAACAGTGTGACTGAATATTGTTGATACCCAGTAGCAGGCATGGTTAGAAAGAATATTAATGCTTGAACATCATTTTCTTGAGAAAGAATCGAAACTAGAGCGCCGTGAATCTGGACCTCATCCTGAGGCTTCCTTGAGGAGGAGCTCAACGATTACGTTGTAGGAATGGTAAACTCAGAAGTAGGGGTGAAACCAGCCTCATAACCAGAGTGTCATCAAATAAGTCCCGTTATCCGAGGCCAAAAGATGAATGTCTTCATGAACTTTTGCTTGTATCCGGCAGGGTGCCGGAGGTTTATTAAACCGCGACCACATAATGTCACTTTGGGAATATTGGAAACCGCATGTTGGTGTAACAACGGACGAGCGGAGATGTAAAGTCTGGTCAAATTGATTAGTTGGCTCAGCCATGTGCCACAGCCAAGCTCTTTGTTCTTCTAGCGTGGTATTGAAGGGATTCGGGGGTCCGAGTTCCATATTTACCCGGCTTAGAACAAAGCGCGAGCTCTTCGTATCCAGGGGAACATGCGCACATACTGCCTAAATCAACGCCATGTTCATTTTGTGAAGAATTCTTTTGTGAATTTTTGTATGACCAGGGATACATAAGAGGTCCCCCTTACTCCAACCACCCCCTATATGTCTAACTACCCTCATCAACTACTGCTCCATCGAGCTACAGTGCTGCCTTAAGTTCTGCTAACAGGCTATCTTACTTTAGATAGTTTAACTAGTTTACTTCGCAATACTAGTCGTTAGTTATCTCGTTATTTTCGAATGCTTTAGCGATGTCTTCAAACTTGTTAAATATTTTGAGAAGAGATGGATCATTACGGCTGTATTGGCGGAGGATAACATATACCAGTAAGCAACAGAAGAACAATACTTCTTCGAATTTATTGCAGTTCTGAGGGAAAGGGCGTTTACTTCAAAACTTACAGATATTATGCTCTTTTTCTCTAATAAGCTAGGTGAGGCTATCACCGCTCTTAAGGTAGCAGCCACAGAGGTAGTGAATATAGTATTGCTTCAGCATTTTAGTGTAATAGGTTGTAGTAGCGTGAAGAGGGAGATGCTTACCCCCTAGTGATTTGCGCTCTCTTTATATACCCCTATAGGTGGCCATAGAGGTTTCTCTGTGAGCTATCCTGGCCCTCGAATATTTCCCTGTGAGAGTCATACGGCAGTCAACAAGGTGCGCCTCCAGGCGGCAAACTGCGAAGAAAAAAGTTAGAAGGGAAGAAAGAAAGATCAACGCCATGTAAGGAAATCGATTAGCGGGGTTGGGCTGGAGTTCGGTTTGCCCGTCAACGTATATAACTTCGGTGACGACTTCGATCAAATGCTTTCACACAGCGTTCCAGGCCAGCCCTGACCGCATGTCCCTTTTGACACTCACGCACTTCTGAAAGACGACAAACTAAAATGCTCCCCTTCAAGTTGTTGTCCGTGATTGCCCTGGTGGCAAGCGCAGCTGCACAGAAAATCAAAATTAGTGAGCAACGTCGCAAGTCGAAATCCATCACAGTGCTGCTCTAACGTTTTCAAAGTGCCGTTGGGCGATTCGATCACTGAGATCACCTGCTGGCGGGCATATGTTTGGGACATGCTCGTCAAGGAGAACCTCGCCGACAAAGTGCAGTTCGTGGGCTCCATGACGAACAACCCGCAAAACTGCCGGGCTCAAACGGGTTCCTTTGACCTTCACCACGAGGGCCACTCGGGCTGGCTGTCAATCAACATCGCGAACCAGTACCTTCAGGGGTGGCTGGCCAGTAGCAAGCCTGACATTGTGCAGTACATGCTCGGGACGAATGATGTTGCCCAGGGCCGGAACACGAACGACATCATCGCGTCGTACACGAAGATGGTCGGCCTCATGAGGGCGTCGAACCCACGCATGAAGATTCTTGTGAGTTTCAGATCCTCTAGAGACTGGCCATAGCTCGCCGACTGACAGATTGCTAGGTCGACCTACTGATTCCGCTGTCTTTCAACGGTGGTGGCATTACCACGCTGAACCAACAAATCCCTGGCTGGGCGGCGCAGCAGAACTCGACGGACTCGCCAATCATGCTTGCTGACTGCTCGACAAAGGCTGGATACACCGACTCGATGAACAGAGACGGTGTTCACCCAAATGACCAGGGCGATCAATTCATTGCGAGACAAGTTGGAACCTTGCTGGTCAAGTATGTCAAAGACTTGTTGGCGGAAAGAAGCGCTTCGGCCGACTATTATCAGGTACACAGCCAGGAGAAACGGGTTTAGGATCACGAGCAGGGATTGGAGGTTGAAAATGCTGGAAATAAATATCACCTGTGGATTCGCAACCCCGAATGGCTCAAACGGTGATACCCTCAAGTTGGTTCAGGAGACGGTCTAACTCGGACTGGTCACTCACTTACTTCTCATCGACATTGAAGAGCCAATTTTTGTTTCATGAATCTTCTGGAGTGCATTGTTCAAGCTGCATAGCTCCTTCCGTTTGTGCGCTTGAATCCGACCCTTGCTCAAACCCCACAGTGAATTTCCGGCAAAGACTGACGGAAGACGTAAGGATAATTTCGTTGGGTCGCACACCGGAAAAATTCGCCAAATTGCGAAACCCGGCAAAATGACCCATCGAAGCAGGCGGTGAGACTCAGGGCCATCCCTTTTCATTTTCACCACCACAATTCTGCAGAGGGTTATCCTTGCGAGTCTTCACTCTCCCAAAACCCCGAACATTATGAACTCACAACAGCCGCCCGTCGTCCATGTTCCCCCGGCGCCCATTCAGCCGGCCAGCGATGAGGGGCCACCAGTGAAGAAGAAGCGAGGCCCAAAACCCAAGCCTAAGCCCTATGTTGCTCCCAAACCGGTCCTGCGACATGAGCGTAGATACACCATCGAAAAGAAGCGGGAGGTCTTGATGTTCCTGGAACATCACCGCGTCAAGAATCGTCCCGGTCAGCCGATCCGCCTGCGCGGCGGCGAAGAGCGTCTTGAAGGCGAGTATCGGCGGCCGACGCTGGACGAGGCGTCTGAGTGGTTCAAGATTCCGTACGGCTCAATCCACAACTGGTACAAGAACAAGGATACCATCTTCGACCCGTCTCTCAAGGGTCGGAGGACGCGTCGCAAGCGCGATGCGTCGGGCCAGCTCGTTGACCGAAACCAACCAGATGCACCACCACCGCCTCAGTCTCAATCAGAGGGCGATGAGATGTCGCCTCGAGCCGAGTCATCAACTCAGAGTCAGACTCATCAGAATCACGAGCCGGCAAACGGACGCGACCCGTCGTCGATCCAGCCTGGTCCGTTTACTACCACCCAGCAACCTCCAGCTCAACAACCCGGCGGCCCCTCGACGGAGCCACCAAAGTCGCCAACCATGAGCATCCTGTCGCCTCGAACAGCGCTCCCAGACGCCCGCCCGTCGAATGCAACGGTAGCCGAGCAGCAGGCCCAGAGACCCACCGCCGGCGCGGAGAACCCGTCCAGACGCGAGGAGGACCAACGCGATGAGCTGCGGCCCAGCAGCACGTCTCCGGCGGCCGGGGTCGACTCCGCGAGCAATGAAACCTCAACCGCACCCCGGACCGCAGAGGAGCAGCGCGCAAACACCGTTGAGCCAACGACGACGAAAGCACCAAGTGAGGATGTGCAGGATGCTGCAACACCCCTCACTCGTACGACCCCACCGGCCGTTGGAGCTGCTGCCGGGGCCGTCTCACTGCAGGGTCTCCTCGCAGCTCAACCTCGAGAGCCTGGTAAATGAGGGTTGTGAGCGACAATGGCGCGGGCTCGACCTCATCCAATGGAAACCAGGTCGGGGTTGGTCTCTCGTCGACATACATAATCAGACCGCTGACGCTGACCTTTTGCTCTTCCGTTTGCTCATCGCCAGCGCTCGTCTCTCACTCATCTCTCTGATTCATATTGATACCCCCAATTCCGTTCATCTTTGGCTTATACAACATCATCACCATGGCCGGCGTCGCACCAGGAAAGACCTTCACCCCCGGGCTGGACTTCAGCAAGCAGTCCTACAGCAACCTCGCCCAAAAGGTCGAGGCCGACGTCGCCCGCGCGCACGAGGTCATCACCGAGAAGCTGCCCCTCCTCTCCCAGCTCAACGCCCTCGTCTCCCTCACCTTCGGCGACCGCGCCCCCGTCTTCCTCGATGCCCGCGGCCCCGAGGCCAAGCTCCTCACCTCCTGCGCCGACGAGCCCGACACCAAGATCACCATCAAGCCCGAGTACATCGCCCAGTTCTACGAGGGCAAGCTCGAGCCCCGCTACGGCCTCTTCAAGGACGCCTTCTTCCACGAGGCCGCCATGCCCAAGGGCAACGTCCCCGTCGCCATCAAGTTCGCCGACCTGCTCACCCCCAACCCGCCCGTCCCGCCCAAGAAGGTCGTCCCCGGCGCCTTCGCCCGCCTGCCCGAGCCTACCGAGGACATCGAGCAGGTCAAGCGCGACGTCAAGGAGTTCGGCTACGGCCTCGTCAAGAACGCGCTCACGCCTGAGCAGGTCGCCATCCTGAAGAAGGCCACGCAGGAGCAGGCAGCCGGCGAGCGCAAGGCGGGCGTCTCCGCGGCGGACGGCGGCCCGAACGCGCCCAACCAGCGCATCTGGACCCTCGTCAACAAGGGCGAGGAGTTCCTCGACCTGCTCAACCACCCCCTGATTGACGAGATCGTCCCCTGGTTCCTGGGCGAGCACGCGCTCATCCACAGCTACAGCGCCAACATTGCGCGTCCGGGGAACGTGCCGATGCAGCTGCACACCGACCAGGTCGCCATCCAGCCGCCCGTCCGCGACATGGCCTTCGGCCTGAACATTATGTGGTACTTTGAGGATATCACGGAGAAGAACGGCGGCACTCGCGTCTTCCCTGCCTCTCACCTCGGCCAGATTGCGCCTGACGACCTCTTCACCGTCGACGGCACCATCGCCGCAGAAGGCCCTGCGGGAACTGCGCTCGTCTTCGACAGCCGTCTGTGGCACGCCACCGGCCCCAACCGCGAGGAGGCCGGCGAGCGCCCCGTCATTCTCATGTTCTTCATGCGCTCCTTCATCCGCCAGCAGGAGAACAACTTCCTGTCCCTGCGCAAGGATGTCGAGGCCAAGCTGTCCGACAGGATCAAGCGCATGCTCGGCTTCTACACGACGGGTGCCCTCGGTGGATTGGAGGGCGAGGTTCGCGAAGGCATCTTTGTCACGCGCAAGGATGATTGTGTTGGCACGGTGCGTGCGCCTCATGAGGCATGATTGCGCGGGGGATGGGTAATTGCATGTGTACATTAGAGCTTGGCAGTAAAGAAGCGGAGTTGATGCAGTTGTGAATGATTCATCGCCGTTAGAGCACCGTTGAACTTGAGCTGATGTTTCCCAAATTGATGCCTCTTCTTCAACCTGTCAGTCCAGCATCTCCCGCAACGTCTAGACGTAATGAAGAGCCCGGCATACGAAATCCTTCCCTCCTTTCCTCCCCGAGTTATCCCATCTGTCTCCCGGCAGCCGCCCGCTCAACCACCCCTCGCTGAAGAAATGGAGCCCTCCAACCAGGTCCCCGGTCACTCCAGCCCTCGGGGAAGACGTCCGCGCGCGATCCCTGGCGGGAGAATTGTGGATAGCCCGTGCCAAAGGGTTCCAACAGGATTCGGAGTCGGCTTCGACCTCCGCACCCCGCCTGCGTCTGAACCAACGACATCTCGTCAAAAAGTCATCTCATCTGCAGGGCAATCTTGTCGCCCAATAGCCGAGTTTCATATTATTACTCGTCACACTGGACACGCGGAAAAGGCACCCGGGTTGATCGGCCAGGCGTTTACTGTTCCGGGACGTGAGAGGGTTGTTGGCCCTTCCTGCATCGGTATTCTTTCTGAAAAGGGTCGGAGCGCAATGAAGATGGCAGATCGGCGCTGTACGGGCGGGCCCGCTCCATCGCAACCGAGGAGGCACAGATACGGGACGCGCATGCTGGTTGTACACGATGCTACGCTCTTGACTTAGACGTAAGTCCAAACGGAGAGCATTTTTTAGCACAACCCACAACACAATCCACAACAAGAGCAACATGGGCAAACTGCACTTGCTGGTACAGGAAACTTGGACAAGGAATTGGTAATATGTGCGACTCGAAAGACGAAGTAGGATAACTTCATCGAGCACAGCAGAGACAGCGAAAGGACTTTGTGACTAGTGAGGTTACACAAGACGATGTTTACCAAACGGGCGGTTCAACTACCGCTGAGGAATTTCTTCATCTCATGTTGTGCCACATGACTGCTTGCGGTTCCTCGATGTGTTGTTCCTGTGGTGCAGAACCGTTTTCTCTTCCAGTGCAAGGGCCCATCATGGATGCAAATGAGACGCTCCTGTTGGAACAGGGGTAGATGTTTGCTCGGTTGGAACCTCTCCACTCCATGTCCTCGCTTCCACGTCGATTTTGCACGGCCTCGATGGCAACCCAGGACCAATCGCACCCTTGGGACGTGGGGGCAAGTGCAGGGAAGTTGAAGTTGACTTCCAACAGAGCCGCAACCGAGACTTGCCTAGACAGATTTGCCTGAACAGACTTCTCACCCGGGAGGCCTTCCGCCTCGGAGGCTTCGCTCATCCATCAGGATCGGGCATGGGTAAAGCATATGCTAGGGTGTTCCAACGGTGCATGACCTTGCTGAACTGTCCCGGGGAGAACAATCCTGGAGGCATGATATCCCTTCAGTCTGACCCATTCGCCGCCAACGACCTCTTGTATCCCCACCGCGAGTACCACGGGACGAAAGTGGCTCGCAGATCGTGGGATCTCAACTCCAAGGAACTGTTCCAACAGCACTCTGTTCTCCTTGTTGTCGCCCCCGTCCGTGTTCCGAAGAGGCAAGATCATGGATGGACTCCCAATTTCCCAGGACCTCGGGATTTGAACGACTGTTGGAAGCCATGATAGCCTCACATAGTAACCATCAAAGCGGGACTCTTCTCCTTGAGACTTCTGTTGGAACATGGATCAAGATCTTTCAACACTAACTCTTGGCATCTCTGAAAAACGTCGGTGAAGACGACTGTGGATCTCTACCTGTTGTGGCTGGTAATGTTGCGCGTTCCCTGGACTGCAAGGATTCGGTGCCATGAAGCATGAAATAGCGAAATGACTCCTGGGATATTCAGAATGGCGGCCCTCGGGTTGTACTTGGTGGCGGGTTCAAACGGGAAGCCGTTGGCGATGGGACTCTGAGATGACTGTTTGTCGATCGCATCTACCCACCTCAAACGCGAAGCTCGCGATGATGCTACTTCACGGTTTGCCCCTTTTTCGTTTTTGAGTACATTTCTAGTCATTCTTCGTGGATGATGTTGAGCGCCGTCCATGATAGCTGGTGTCTCCTTTTTTTCTGTTCATTCTTTCCTGAAGCCCAGGTATCAGGTCCTCGATCAAAATGGCTGCAAAACCGTTCGACGAGATGGAGGTGAACTGGATCACCCAGCCGGACCCAATTGGTGTGGCCACGCTGGGTGTGACCATTTGCCTCGGCGCCATCTCCCTGATCGTTGTCATCCTTCGTGTCTGGGCTCGTCAGAACACGGGCGCTCTTGGACTTGACGACTATCTCATGATAGTCGGGTTGGTAAGTTGAACTGTCTTGACACCACAAACTGCAGAAACAATCTGACATCTGAAGGGGATTTTCCTGGCATGCTGCACCTTTACTTCCATCGCTGTTTATGCGGGCATGGGGACGAAAGATGCGCGTCTAGAGGAATGGAACTCTGTGGCAGGCATCAAGGTGAACATCCCTCAATCCATCACTCTCTGCAAACCGAAGTTAACCGTCTCGCAGTGGCTAGTCTTCTTCCAAATCATCTACGCCTGGAGTTTGCCGTTCATCAAAGCCAGCATCTGCTTCACCGTCTTCCGGATCACAAACAGAAAGCGGTACCGCGTCATCCTCTGGACTGCCATGATCGCGTCAATTCTCAGCACCACGATTGGCTTCATCGCAGTTGTAGCAGTCTGCAGGCCCGTCAGCTACACTTGGGATAAGTCTCTCGATGGGTCATGCGCACCGACCAACATTATCACCAGCATCAGCTACCTGATCTCGGTTATGGCCATCATCACTGACTGGACCTGCGCCATTGTGCCGACTGTGGTTGTATGTGGACTACAGATGAAGTCGAGAGTGAAGGCTTCTGTGTGTGCGGTGCTCGCGTTGGGAGCCATGTATGTTTTGGAAGCTCATTGACATTCTACTGCTTGCTGATAACAGTACAGTGCGAGCGCTGCCACCATCATCCGTCTGCCATACCTGCAGTACTACAATGTGGTCGAAGATTACTTGCGTGAGTACCTAACCAAAACTTTTTGACAGAAGGTCTTAGACAACTGAAGACTAATCAACTTTTTTCTCACAGATAACATTGCCAACATCGTCCTCTGGTCAATCTTCGAATGCGGCATCGGCATTATCGCAGGCTCATTGCCATCCCTCCGACGACTCCTCAAGTTCTGGCTCGACAAGTCTTCGAAGGGCTCGTACAATAACACTGGGTCAAACCCATTGCATGGAGACTCCGGATACCAAGGCAGCAATGGCGTCAAGTTGAACAACCTCAGCGGAAGAGCCATGACGGTGTCCAACTGCCAGACTGGCAACCGAGATAACTGGGTACAGCTTGACGATGATGACAACAGCCAGAAGCACATAATCATGAAGACGCAGGAGGTTTCGGTTCGGATCGAGATGGATAACCACAAAAGACATCGATGAGATCTTGGACGTAGAAAGCAATGCAAGGATGGAATCGCCTAGACTTAGGATTCGAGTCGCAGATACGTCTCCCATTGCACGACATTGGAAGGCGCGGATCAGTATCATCTTAGTAAAACTTATCTTGTCTATCCCGCTCCATCGTCTACGTACTTTGTCTCTTCAGCGAAGTTTGTACAAATGAAAAAGGAGAAGTCTGTCGTAACAAAAATCCATATTCCCAGTCTTTGCGCCCACAACATTATCGTTAGCACCATTCGTCCCTGACAACTTCCAATCATGGAAGACGTCAACGGCTTTGCGTCTGTGTTTATTTACATGTTCACACTCGCCAAGTAGGCCTTCGCAATCTCGTGGCCGGACTTGGAGCTGGCGCAAGTTTGAGCCTGACGAGCTTGGAGCTGGCTCACAGGAGTATCCAGGACAGGCGTGTCCTTTCCAGGTGTTGCTTTTGCGGGCGTCTCCTTGACTGGCGCGTCCTTGACTGGGATGTCGTTGGTGGGAGTATCCTTACTAGGAGTGTCTTTGACAGGTGTGTCAGTAACTGGAGCCTTTTGGGCGGGAACGTCATGAGCAGGTGTCTCCTGCACCGGTGTGTCCTCAACTGGTGTTCCGTCAAGAGGTGTAGTAGAGGTAGTAGGGACAGGCGCGCCATTAACTAGCGTTGTGCTATCGACCGTCGTGCCATCAGTGGAGGTGCCGTCAGCAGAAGTTCCGTCAGTAAGTGTGCCATCGGTAGAGGTGCCGTCGGTGGTGGTTCCATCAACAGGCGTGCTGTCAACCGGAGTGTCCATCGTGGTTTCCGTACCGGTGGTAGAGGGAAATGGAGTCATTGGGAAGGGTGACATTGGGAATCCAGCGGCTGCGAAAGGGTTGATAGCGATAGGCATTCCTGATCCTCCAACTCCTCCTAGGCGTCCATTGGTTCCATCGGTAGAAACTTGGTCATCAGGACCCTGTCGCATGGCACCGGGCTGCTGTCCAGGAGTGCCATCGACATCGGGCTTGTTGCTGGGAGCTGCCTGAGACGGAGTCTTGTCGACAGGTGCTTTGTTAACAGGGGTCATGTCCCCAGGAACGTTGTCGGGAGTCTTGTCGACAACAGGAGTCTTCATCGCCGGGGTGTTGTCCATAGGACTCTTGTCGGCAGAAAGGCCCTGGTTAATAGGAGGAGCCGGTGTAGGATCGAGGTCAGGTATCTTTCTTCCCGGACCTGACTTGACCGGAGACTGAGGAGCTGAGCCGAAGGGGGATGTCTTTGGGCCCTTCTTGAACGGATTGGACCTGAAGACCTACCAAAAGATGTCAGCATACTGCCCAATTACTGAGTACGGGGAGGGCCCCCTACGTTGGAAATAGACTTTGCCCCCTTGATGCCCTTAAGAGCTCCAAAGCCGGATTTGAGAGATCCGAGACCAAAACCGAAACGACGCTTGAATATGTAAACACTCTTCTGAAGCTGATCCTCGCAGCCGCCGTCATTCTCGAGGAGGCCTGCAAGCTGAAACTGCACACCTCCAGCAACGGCGGCACTGTAGACCTTCTCGTTGAACTCCTTATTGAGCTCCTCCTCACCAGACCTGCCGTTCTCGTAGGCCTTCCAAGACACGATCTGCTCGAACTTGATACCGCCCAGAGCGGCGTATTCACGCTCGTCGTCCAAGGGGTTATGCTTGCCCAAGGTGCCGATGCTGTCAATCATGTTGGAGGTGACGTGGATCTTGTAAATGTAACCTGCAGGCCTCATGGTGATGAAGCGTTCGGCGATATCGAGAGAGGATGAGGTAAAGACGTAACCATAATTATCACGAGAGCTACCGTCTGAAGCGGCTTTTGCGTGGTTGAGGAGACTGATGTCCGGAGCAAGGGCACCAAAGGCGCTCTGGCCTTTGGGGAGAAAGCCACCCGCCTCCTGGATCTCGGCCGGTGATCTGGAATCCCCGCGATACACATAGACGAGTGATGTAGGAGCTCCGGCACAGATAAGAGACCAAAGATTAGTCACGAGAAAAAGGAGATAAATGAGTGGTAGGTTTCCAGACATGCTGAATGACTTTAAAAGAATTTGAGGTTATAAAGAGTGGACGGTATCTTGAGGCCACCGTAAAAACAGTGAGAAGAGTTGGGATGATTTCGTTGATACAATGTGGCTGACTTAGAGCAGAACGGTTACCGCCTTTATAGATGTAGATGAAAGCTAGGAAACGACAGCATCTCCGACCATCCGAGATCGCAATACTGTCAATGCTGTCGTCGTTTATTGAGATCTGACATACGTGCACTGTTGAAGGCAGGTCAGTGAGTAGCTCGGAGTTCGCGAACCACGGTTCATGGCCGCTGTGGAGGTCCATGTGAACATTAAATTTCGCGATGTCTTGGCCTTGAACATCTAATGATGTCAAAAACATCAGTATGCCCGAGTTGGGCTTTGCGGGACATCTTTCGCGTGAACCCGGAATCTTCGAATCATTCTCAAGGAGGTTAGATTTTATGTTTACTAAAACTTCTTGGCCACTTACTCTATCGCCTACAAGCTAAGCCCATGCCAACCCAACATTCGGCTGGGAATTCCGGTTCTCTGCAGCCAGACTTGCCTTTCTGAGCGTCAACATCTTCAGATTTGAGCATATGGTACGAGAATCGAGGAACAATTTCTTGGCATTGCGCCAAACACCGCCTCGGTGCCTTTACATACGGTGGGTGTGACAACAGCCTCTTCATTTCTTTGTCCCAAGCGCTGGGTGCAATTCTTATGAACACTGGGCAGAATATCCACTGACCTTCTGTGGTGACTCCAGAAATAGCATACTAGATCGACCTGGGGTTGACAGGATGAAATAAGCAGTGTGAACGGTTCCTGCGGGCTCGGTTCATCCGGCAGAGAACCCTTGCGGGGCCAAAAGGTGCCTGGCAGGGTAACTAGGATCTAGCTTGGCGAGCTACCTGTCGTATTGAACTGACATGGCCGTAGGACGAATAATTCCCCGATTGTTAACCTGCATCCAGCCTTTTTGATCCTTCATTTCCTCGCGCTGTAATGTCGTCATTTACAATGGTAAGTCAACTGGATGTCACATCATTCAGATATGCTTCCTCGATAGTCACAGGCTTCCAGTCCGAACGGTTGCAAACCCTGTTGATTATCGCTGTTCCTCGGAGCCAGGTGACGTACCCACATTGGTTCGCTGCGGCGGGAGCTACGTGTAAAGAGGCGACGAACAGTCCCAGGTAGTTATAACGAAAACGATATGGAGAGGCAATGTTGAAGGTAGTGTGGTCACAGACATTACGTGGGAGCAGGGAGAGGAGTCGACCTCTGCGACAGGAGGCGAAGTCGATGGTAATTAAGGTTCGCAGGGATGCCCTTGATTGTCAGCTGAGTCCGCTGTAGCATGTTCAGAGACTTACCCACCATGATCAACACTAGCATGGACCATTTTTTGCGCGAGGTCGTAACTTCGGTGACATCTTCGCTTTTAAGCAATTGTGTTTCTTGGTTAAGACTACGACGCTGCGTGTGGTTAAAGTCGAAAATGCTGCGTAGTGATGAGGAAGTGAGATGCTAGTTGCACCGTTGAGATCAGATCGGAAGAACCTGCGCCAAGCCGGTTCGATCATCAGTAGCAAATCAGCAGAACAATTCGTTTGCAAACTAGCTCTGATTTTTTTGAAGAGCATGTTAACTCCATGGCAAGACTGGGACAGATTAGTCCAGACCTCAGCACCAAGTGAGGTTTATTGTCAGATCTTCGCAAGTTGGAGCAGCGCACGGATCTCGGTTCTCTCGGGATGTTTAAGGTTTGGTCGAGAGCCCAGAAAGCCCAGACAGCCCACTGTGCCAAGCACTGCATATTACAACGACGGCTTGGGCCGAACAGCTTGCACAAGAATTGAGCGAATGTTATGACGCATCTTCGCTTGCAGACTCTGGTAGGTTGAGAGTTGTCTATGTAGATCAGGTCTCTGATTTCCTTTATTCAATGACTTGACGGCTGAAGTTGTGTAGCATTTCTACTACATAGTCTTCACTACGCTTAGAATCCCTCTTAGAAAATATCGACTGTTACCGTACGCCTTCATTCCGTCACAAGATGCGTGAAGGAGCTTACCTAATAATCATAGACCAACAACGTAGTCAGTGCCAATGTCGACCCACGGGCATCTTTGTTGGGGGATTTACAGTGTTGTAAAGTGAGTGACACCATGTGCCACTGTTGGCGTTGATGTTCGTGTTGGTGCTACGCTTGTTGTGTTCACCGCATTTCCTGGCGACTGACAGAAAGACCTATGTACTGCTCACGTGTTAGTCAAAATAATTTAAAACTACCTGAATGTCCCAAAATCACTAAATACATACAAGATTACTCAGGACTCTAATGACACACCTGGCCAGTTGCCAACAGGTCTTTCTCTGCCCACTTCTTCTCTGTCGAAGAAGATGCTGACAGCCCCGTGGGACTTTATTGCGGAAAAGAATATCGAAGATGCCCGATCGGCCTTTGTGCGCACGGTGTTCCATTCGCTTGCGGATATTGTGGCCATTTTTGACAGCAGGCTTGGTTGGAATGGCCACGGAGAGTAGGATGTATGTTTTGCGGGTTCTTTCAACATCAGCATTTGCGTAAGGCGTGGAGATACGGACGAGCAGGTGCTTATTCGTTTCTGCTCCGTCACCATACATGCTCCCTGGCGATATGAAAAAGTGAAGAACGAGGTTATGACGATGGAGTGCATCCGAGATAAAACTACCATGCCCATTCCACCGATCCATACATGGGGCCTTGCCGTGGAAAGCCCACGACAAGTTGGCCCATTCATCATTATGGATCGCATGATAGGGTGCGACATGAGTGAGTTTTTACAGAAACCGACCGAGAATGGAGTGGAGGAGTTCCTCCTGGATCCAAACATCAAAAACCGAAAGCTGGACATCATTCATGATCAGATTGCAAAATTCCTGCTGGAGATCTCCAATCTTCAATTCTCGGAAATCGGCTCGATTTCTCAAGGCGCTACGGATGGACAATGAGGTGTGACTGGAAGGCCTCTAACATACGACATGAACGATGCAGTCACCGTTGGAAGCTGCCCAGAGAACCAGTTCGATCTCATTCAAGAGGTTTGATCGAGCAAGGGACTATTTCACAGCGCGCGCGACTCTGCTCCAGGCACACCTCAACGCGCAAAGAAATATAGCGGGAGACGATGCAGACACAGCATTGAGGCAATTTGTAGCTCGTCGCTGCTTCGAAAAGCTGATTCCAAGCTACGGTGTCATCGATGATGCCGGTCCCTTCCGCATTCATTGCGACGATACGCGACCATCCTACATGTTGGTTGATCCAGACACGTTAGAAATCACTGCTGTACTTGACTTTGAGTTTACAAACGCACTTTCAGCCCAATACGCGTACGATGTGCCTTGGTGGCTTTTGCTTCGCCGACCGATAATTCTGCTCGAAAGAATGACTATGGACGAATTCATCGACCTTTTCAGCCCGAAAAGATCAGTTCATTCGAGCTGTTGAACGGATCGAGGCCCAACGTGGCATGCAGAACAGTAACGACCGTCTTTCCGTCAGAATGCGGGAGTCTTGGGACAGTGGGAAGTTTTGGTTCAATCTTGCATCACGTTACTGCTTTGACATTGACGAGATATATTGGGAAAAGCTCCATCGCGAAGGCATCGGCGAGGCAATGCTGCATCCAGTGACCGTCAAGGAGAAAGATAGGTTTATTAACATGAAGATGGATCCATTCAAACAGTATCTGAGGGAAAGACAGAACGACACTCGGCTTTTCAAGTAGGTCTCGTATCTGGAGCCAGCCTGAAGGACAAGTCTCAATTCATACCATAACTCTCATGACAGTTGATTTTGTGCTAAGACGAGTTATGAAAGGAGGGGTTCTATGTCTAGGATTTTGGCTTCGAATTGAGACTCAAGACAAACTTCAGGTCCTGCAGCAAATTATTAGTTTCAAGCAGATGACACTTTCGTTGTTCAACAGTGGTGGCGTACCTCAAGCCTCCCATTGAGCTCCTCTGCTACACCGACATTGAACATGAACTTAGCAACAATTTTCTTCTTCTTCTGCAGATGCATTATGTTCTGTGTGTATCAGTCACTGTCAAACACACAGTGGCAGAAATTACACGATTGCAGACGGGAGCTTACCTGCTCGACAGTCCCCTGGGCAACATAACGGAAGACGGTGACTTCCCTTTCCTGGCCCATTCTCAAAGCTCGCGCGACGGCCTGCTCTTCCACGGAAGGATTCCACTGGGGCTCGACTATGTGCACTCGGTTGGCCACAGTTAGGTTCAGTCTAGAATGGTGTTAGTAAAGAGTACTCCCACCGAGTATCTCAGACTATCCAGATACCCTAAAGCCCCAGTCTCGATCGACATCAACAAGACATGTAGATTCTCATCCTGGCGAAATCGTTCAAACTTCTGCAACCGCTCCAGAGAGCTTGTTCGTCCATCCACCTGGACATGATCCACTGCTGCGTTGCCAAGCAGGATTGAAAGAAGATCCAGCGTAGATGTCCAATAGGAGAATACAATACTTCGCACATACTTATTAGTATCTTGAGACTGAACAAAAAGCCAAATAAGTAACACTGACTGATTCGACGTTAAGTCAGATTTGATGACCTTTTTAATCGCGAAAAGCTTTGCTGAGTGGCCCGTCGACGGAAGCATATCCTCTGGAAATAGAGTCGGCGCTGGCAAAGGAGAGTTTCCGTCCCGATCCGACCCGAAACTGGTGACTGGACTGGATATTTGCAGCGATCGACCGCAATCTGGACAAAATCGGAAGTCCGTGAGCAGCAGTGCTGAGTCTTGATCATCGAATCCAGTGCATCGTTCGCACACTGCTTCCCTCTTTCGACTACTGTCCAGATGTCTGTCGTAACTAGATGGTTTGGACAATGTTCCACTGTTACACAGCATTCGCATTCGGAGAATCGAGATGAACAGTATGTTGTAATTTTTGATGTTCTTGCCCTTGCTGACGTTATCATCGATGTCATGCTTAATCTCATAGAGAACTCTATCATAAAGCTGGCGCTCTGGCGGGGACAGGATGACCGAAATTGTCTCTTCCTTTGACTCTGGCAGCTGAAGAAGCTTCTCAGTTCTCCTAATGCATACTGCCCGAAGCCATGTTCGTAGTGGCTTTGAGAAGTTATTGCCGCCCTGAAAAAGAGGATCCAAAACGCGTCTTTGGAATTCTCCCTTCGTGGGGAATGGCTGCAGCTGCAGGAACGCTGCTAATGAAGCGATGTCTTCGAGCTTATTCTGAACTGGTGTTCCGGTAAGACACCAACGGTTGCGAGCCAATAGACCAGTGACAGCTCTAAAGGTTTTAGATCTCGCATTTCGGATCCAATGAGCTGTAGTCTATCAGCCCTCTGCAGACCATCAAGTGGCACGCTTTTCGCCGCACCTTCATCAAGAACGATGCGGAACCAGCAGAGTTGCTGTAAAGTATTCTTGCCCTTTTCTTCGGCAACGATTGTAGCATACGTTGTCAGCACAATGTCCGACCCTGCCAAGGCGCGAAGGTCTTGCTGACGACTTAGGCCATGAAACATGCTAATGTTCAAGACTCCCGGGTCAAAGTGTCTGCTTGTCTTTAGTTTTAAGAACCGGGACTTTGGAGCCGGCTCACATACCTTTTGACTTCAGAACACCAGCTGTCCAGTAACTCTACACCACAATTTCAATGCTCCTGTCTGCATACGGTAGAAGGCATGTACTTACGCGTTGACGATACAACGACCAATGTAGCCTTCGTATACAACTGAAATTCTTGGGTGTCGCTAGTAGTAAGAGTCGATCTTTGGAATGCTTCAGCATCGGAAGCAGAGTAGAGAATGGAAGCGAGAACAGTAAGGGTCTTGCCTAGCCCCATGACATCCGCAATTATGCCACCACAACTGGTCATTAACCTCCCACTTTCCTGGCTATCAAAATAGTCAGAAGTCCACTCCAAATAATCAAAGGAATACTTACCCGTACTGCGATTGTTCATGCTGAGCCTCTCTCTGAATCATGAAGCGCACACCATGCTGTTGATGTCTTTCATTCAGAGGTTAGATCAATGGCTCATTAAATCCATGGCTCTGACGGTTAGCTTACAGCTTTAGTTGTGAAAGCAGACCATTCAGCCGCCCGTAGTCAAAGTCAGTGCTTCTTGGACTTTCTCCGAGGCATTCGAGGATACTGGAGATTTCATCCGAGATTCTGGCTTATCTTGCCGACAGCAAGTCATTCGTAATCAGCATCTCCACAAGTGCAATTAAGTTAATTTTAACCCCCTAACTTACTAAATTAGCTACTTTTTTTAGTGTTTTTAATTAATTAGACTAATTATAATTAAAATAAATCAATTGCTATATAAAAATATATTATAGCTATATAAAAAATTCATAATAATCCTAATAACCTAAAGTTATTACTAAGTAGTATAACTCCCTTCTTTAGCTAGTTCTTTATTAATTAGAGACTCTCTATAGTACTAAAGCTTATTATAAACCTCTATAAAGTAAGGGTTAACTTAGCTTAACTAAAAGCCTTCTTATAATTAGTAAATATTACTAATATAGTAAAGATATTAATAATAAGCTAATAGAATACTAGGAATATCTCTAACTACTATAGCTACTATATAATAAAATTATTAATAGTATTTAGAAGTTTTTAGAAGAAAATATTAAGCTTATTAATTTAGAGTAGTATTTAGTAGTATTAGCTATTAACTTATTACTAGAAGTAAATATTATTATTACTTTAAGCTTTAGGATTAATAAGATATTATATTAGTATTACTTCTAACTTAGTTAATATATTTTCTAGCTATTCTTTATAATACTACTTATTAAAATAGTCTATAAAGCTACTTAGAGTATTATTAACTTACTCTTTTTAGTAATCTTCTTATTAAGTATTATATAAGTATAATATACTAAATAATAAATATAGAATAATTACTATAGAAAAGAGTAGTAAGTCTCCTATTAACTTATAATACTTTTATAACTTCTATTAAACTTATTTAATATTACTATAGAAGAAAACTTATTATCTCTTATTAAATAAATTAAATTATAAAGCTAATTATAAAGTTAATAATATTTAGTCTTTATAAATATAAATAAAGAGGGCTTATATATAAAATTAGTAGTAATAACTTTAGCTTAAATATAACTATAACTACTATAAGTAATCTTTAAGATTATTATTAGTAAATAGAGAGATTATAGCTTTATAATATATCTTTTAGTTTAGTAAATAAAAAAGAAAATATTTAATACTTATTATAACTTCTTAAAATTAACTATAACTATTACTAATACTTTATCCTTTATATCTCTTTATCTAATAGTAAAAAAGCTCTAAAATTATACTTATTTTAGTTAGTACTTTCTAGTTATCTAAAAAGAGAAAGTTTACTTCTAAAATATATTATTTAATATCTATATTATTATTACTTAATAATATAAAGTTCTAAATCTCTATTTTCTTCTCTATAGCTCTCTAAATTATAAGATATATATTATTCTATTAAGTATTATTATTTAAGATAAAAAAGGCTTCTTAGTATAACTTTAAGAAAATCTAAAAGTTCTTAAAGTTTTTATTAATATTTACTAAAGTTTTTTAATACTATTTATAATATTATAATAATAACTAAATAAACTTAATAATATTATAAAGCTAGCTAATAAAACTAATCTTCTATTAAAGCTTAAGATCCTCTTTATACTAATCTATTAACTAATAGTAATCTAATTTAGCTTTAAAAGTCCCTTTATTAGTACTAAAAAGGAATACCTAAGTTATAAGATTAAGGATATAGCTATAATACTATATATATTAAGCTTTTATATCTATTTCTATTATTTCTAAGTTAAGGTTCTAATAGAAGGCTTAGAAATAGCTATTATTAGTTATAGTATTATTAGAAACTACTACTCTAATCTAATCTTAAATCTAATACTAATTAATAATATTAATAAAGGTCTCTAAGAGGGTAATACTACTATAATTACTATAATATTAATAGAAAGCTAAAAAGTAGGATTATAAAGCTTTATATTTATTAATAAAATAATAAATAATAGCTATAAAAGTATAAATATTTAAAAATAACTATAAATTAAATAATAAATAGATTTTTAAAGCTACTAAGTAAAATTCTATTATTAATAGCTTCTCTCTATATTAGTAGATATTATCTAAATAGTTATAAATAGATATATACCTTTATAGTATTTTATTAATAATCTCTATACTATAGTACTATAATACTTATTAGAAATAAGTATCATTGTCAACGAGGCTGACAGCCACAATGGGCGAGTTGGGGTCGGCGCGGGCAGTTATTCCGGACCCTTGGGTACGTATACTGCGAAGCTACTGGACTGGGCACTGACCGAGGTGCTTTTACTGCTTTTTCCCCTACTGTGAAAACCCCTACTGGGTGGGCTCGAAACTTCCTCAACATTAGAAATAAGTATTCTTAAAATAAAAGAAGGGGAAATTAGTAGAGATAATAGTAACTATATAGAGATTATATAAAGTTATTACTTTAGCTTTTAGAATATTTAAATTATTAAACTAAAACCTCTTTAGTAATAGAGAAGTTAATATATATATTAATAATAGAGGAGTAATATTATTAGAGTTTTTATCTAAGTAAGGAGAGATCTTATATATATTATAAGTACTTTAATATTATTAAAATATAATTAATATAGAGAGAAAGCTAAAATAACTATACTAAAATAAGTACTTTATAGAAGTAGATATAGTAGTAATACTAAAAACTCTTAGACTACTTTTTAAATTATATTAATTATAATTCTAAAAAGACCCCTTAATATAACCCTAAATAACCTTAATAAAGAAAATACTATAATCTTAAATCTAGCTAGATTAACTCTACTTTTACTTTTATAATAGCTATACTTTAAGTATATACCTCTTATTATTTATAATAATCTATATAAAATTATTAATTATAGGATTTAAAGGAATAATAGTAATAAAAGTATTTATAATCTATATAAAGATTTAGAAGTATAAAGTACCTAAAATAGTATATATATTAGTAATTAATAATAAAGTAATAATAATAGTAAATATCTTTAGTTTAAAGATAATAAAAGTAATAATATATATAAATAATAAGAATAAGATAAAATACTAAATATCTTTTATAAATAATATCTAATCCTAATAATATTTATATTATTTAATTTACTATAATTACTTCTATCTCTCTAAAAATTTTAAAAAAGATTAGCTACTAATTAATATTATAAAAGTATTTTAAAAAGCTTTATTAAAATATATAGTAATTAAGAAGTTAGTAATAATAGTATATTTCAGTAACTAGGTATACCTAAATAAATAGGGCCCTAACTAATCTATAGCTTCCTATTAGCTAGATTATAAGATATTAAGTTAGTTAATTTAATTAGAGGGGGTTAAATTAACTACTTAAGGGATAGAGATAGCCTTACTTTAACTACTTAGGTTAAATAGTTTATTAATCCGATTGCACTTGCAGAGACGCTGTTCATGATGCTGACCAGCGCTTTGGTATCTTCCTCATCTTCCGAAAAATTCCAGAAATGCGGATTGCAGTAGTCGATTTCTTTAGGCAGGCTCTTAGGATGCTGCAAGAATGCTGAGGCTGCAGACAGCTTATGTCCAATCTCCTCTGCATCTGATGGTTAGCCATAAATATTGATTGAGAGCGCGACGGATTCCACTTTTCTTGTGTTGCCCTTCTTTCGTTTGATTATCGCCGTCTTTTCCACCACGCCGTGGAATCGAACAGGATAGACATCGTCAATAACCCGAAGCTGGGCACTACAATGAGCGTCAAGTGCCGCAAATGAACCGTCCTTATCTGGCCAACAAAGGGTGTATTGACCTTCGCTGCTGCGTATGTCAAAAACAAAGACGTCGTCGCACCCGAGAGACTCTACGAAGGTGTGCTCGTCAAACCTGTACTGGTCATGGTAAGGTAGAGCAAAGCCGTCATACAACTATTGATGATGAGTTTACCAGCTTTATGATCCAAATTCGCAGACGGAATAGACTCACTGCGCCAAAGCAAACTCCTTTGCTCACCCCTCGCTCGCCATCACTGTCGTGAAATGCCTCGTCAAATGATCTTTCCATGGTGCTTTAGACGTTGAAGCGCACATAGAACCACATTGGGGGAGGGGGTTTGAGGTGATTTTCTAAGTCATTAAATCAGGCTGCCGCCCGACCGGAGAACTCGGCGCTTAATAAAACCTACCCCAGCTGACAGCCACAACCGCTGGTATTCGCAGCTCCCGAGGTATGGCCGGTCATTGACTCAATGTAACCCCCTGGATCTGCGGGCAGTGCGCAAGGCGTTCTCATCGGATCCTTCAGTACCACCAGGCTAACCGCTTACACCGGCTGCAAGAGCCGGCTGCAAGAGAGCCCAACACCACCAACTACCTTATGTATGCGCACCCAACCCAACTTTCCACGAAACACCACCCCCCCCATTCCTTTCCCCTCTTCTTAGCTTTCAAGTATGCGCTCATCTGAATCTCTCTTCCCTAAACACTGCCTTTACTGATCGCGCTGCGATCCGGAAATCTTTGGACCCCATTCGGGATGGATCCAGAGTCAGAAACAAAGGCTGGTTTTCAGCGTGCTGCTGACCGGTTCAAGGCATCTGTGCCACCAAAGATTTTCAGCGAGTTTTCTCAACGGAGTAATAGTATTTCGTCGCTTAAGGACGAGATCAAGACAATACAAAAAGAACATGGAGCCAGCGGGTCTCTTCGCAATATGCCGCGATTGAGACGGTTCATCGAGGCCATGACTCAGTTTGGCCAGGTGATTGAAGTTTTTGTCAACGCCAATGACTTCGTTTGCTTCATCTGGGTATGTCAGACTAGTTTCAGTCTTAGTACGCAACACTGATACGTTCGATTACGTGAAAGGGTCCAATGAAATTCTTACTTGGGGTGAGTACTGTTGGAACAGCTGTCAAGGTGCCCCCTTGTCACTTAAGCTTCATAGGTCGCAAAGACCCATCTTGACACATTTGATAAGCTTCTCGACGCATACGCACAGATTGGCGATGCTATACCCGGTCTTTCGGTGTATAAAGGCGTATTTGATCAGCATGAAACTCTTAAAGTGGTTATGCAAGATTACTTCTCTGACATCCTACGATTCCATGAGGAGGCGATCAAAATCTTCGCACGTTCAAGTGAGTTCGTCCTTAATCTATACTTCTTCATTGGTTATGAATACTTAATTATCCAAAAGAAATGAAGGATTTGTTTCATGCCGCTTGGAAGACCTTCGATTCTCATTTCGGCCCCATCCTGCAGAGTCTGCGAAGCCGGCGAGAATTGCTAGAGAGCGAAAAGCTCTCGGCATCTCTGGAACATGTCCATATCATTCGAAGGAGAATCGAAGAACTATACAAAGATCAGGTAAAGGCCGCTGACATGCAAGCACTAGAGACACACAGGTCGGGAATGGCACGAATCAAGGAAATGCTCCGGCCTCCGACCTATTTCGAAGACCAAGCCGCTGCATTTCGCAGAAGGGAAGCGCCAGGGACAGGCGAATGGATCTTTGAAGAACCTCGATACATTTCTTGGGCTGACCCCAATACCCCTGGCCACTCAGTCCTGTATATCAATGGCATACCAGGAGCTGGTCGGTGCAGACCTGCGAAGCTACCTAACGGTCATTTCATGCTGACTTTTGTCACTTTTAGGGAAGTCAACATTAGTCTCCCTCATAGTCCGAAGACTCTTAGAGACCTATGTCGAACAGAAGACGCCGCATTCTGTAGCGTATTTCTACTTCAAGCACATGAAGTCAGAGAAGAACAACCATCAGAGCTTTCTTCGAGCTATTCTCAGCCAGCTTATTAGCCAAGACGCCATGGTGTTACAAGAGGTTTCGGCAGAACTACAATACGAGTCTGACGAGAACTTTCAGTCGCAGTCAAACCTTGAAGCCCTCACCAAAACGGCTCTTGAAGGATATGGTGTTTCATTTCTTGTCCTCGATGGGCTGGATGAATGTGATAGTCAAGAGGCATGCATTACAATTCAATGGCTTGTTTCACTTGTCGAGGGTAATCGAGCTCTTAACAAGGCAGATCTGCGAGTTATCATATCCTCACAGAGAGACGGATTGGTGGATAGGCAACTCTCATCCTATCCGGCTATCTCACTGGAGTCTACGAAGCACCAAGCCGACATTGAGCAGTACTGCTTGCATTATGCAAAACGGTTTCGACAGAGGTTCCCTCTAAAGAACGATCTTGAAAATGCCATTGTTCTCTTGGTCCTTGACGGAGCGCGAGGCAAGTATATAATCGGTTCAGAATACAAATCAGTACTGACGCAACCAAGGGATGTTTCTCTATGCTCGGCTTGTTCTAGACTTTTTGATCAACCAGGTCAGTCTAGCGAAGTTGAAGAAGCAACTAAAGCCGGGAGTATTCCCAAAAGAACTCAATACTGCGTAAATAAGACACAGATTTTGCCTTATGTAGAATGCTTCTGACCGGTTTTAGGTACGCGCGAATAGTGGCCAATATCTCGCGAGGGAAACACGAATCACAGCGGAAGGCAGCAAAGAAAATTCTAGGGTTTCTGGTCGCTTCAAAGCGTGATTTAAAATGGCGAGAGATACAGTCCCTGTTCTGCATTAAAACTCGTCCTGGGACAGTCGACCTTGACGAGCGGTTGCAAAACGATGCCAAAGAGCTTTGTGGGTCTCTTGTGGACACCCACGGCCTGGCTGCGGCACCAAGTGACCCTGAAAGTATCGTTCAAATTGTGCACAGTACTGCTCGGAGGTAAGGAGCGAGAGAAAATCAGAAGGTCAAGGCTAATTGCATTACATAGATACCTCATTGAGGAGAAAATAATTAACGAAACTCTGGCAAATGCTCGACTATTGTCGTTCTGCTGCAGGTATCTGGTTTCGCCGCCTTTTGCCCACACTAATCAGTTGGATGTGATATCTTTGCATGCTAGACAGGCGTACTACTCTATGCAAGACTATGCCGTTGCAAACTGGTACGGTCATCTCCAAGCCCTCGGAGACAGGAACCTGGGAGGGTCCGACGAAACTCCCAAACTTGCGCGGCAATTAAGAAAGGCAACCCGTGCAACCCGACGCTTTCTTACAGAGTATGGTTCTTCAATGCGACTTATTAAGAATATTCGACATTGTCCTACCCCACGGGAAATACTAGGCAATCTTCCGCAGGGTGAAAAAGATCTAGTATCTTTCTTGGATTTTGAACAACGGACGACCAAGATTCGACGAGAGATCGAAAGCCTAGAGCATCTTCCCGACGAAGAGAGGATTGTCTTGGAGTGGCTGTACGGCCCGCTCCCTACCTTCAAATGCCCCAAGCCCGCATGCTCGATGTTTTCTGAAGGCTTCGCTACGGCACAGGAGAGAGACAAGCATGTTCAATGCCACGAACGTCCATTTCTCTGCAACGTCGAGGACTGTTTTGGTTACATTCTTGGCTTCGTGTCGGCGGAAGCTCTTCACCAACACCAAGCAAAGTACCACTCGGAGGCGCCGACATCTTCACTGTTTCCATGGGTAGAAAGTCAAAAGAACGCAAAAAGTGTCCATACAAAAAATCTCAGAACTGCGGTATATTCTGGTCATCTCCATCGCGTTATCGAATTGCTAGACGATGGGGCAAACATTGACAAGAGGTGGAATGGTTATGAGACCCCCTTGTGGGTTGCCGCAAATCGCGGTGACTATGACATCTGCAAACTTCTTATCGAAAGAGGCGCGACTCTTGGAAAACCAAAGTCATACCACAGCTGGCAAGCAACGCGACCAAATGCAGATGGAATGACTTCATACACCCCACTAGCAACAGCTTGCGACCGGGGGTTCATCAAGATAGTGAACTTGATTTTGAGCGCCCACGTCAAAACCGACACTCTAGGCGACTCAGCTATCCACATTGGGTTTATCAAAGCCGTCACAAGGGATCGACGGGAAATAGTTCGCTTGCTTCTGGGCTCTTACGACTTCATGGATGAAGAAGGTGCCGGCAACTTTCGAGGAAATCCCGTCCGGGAAGCATGTCGGCGAGGCCACGTTGACATGTTAAGTTTGCTGCTCCAAAACGGCTTTCAATCAAAGGCCGACAATACCTGCATAGGAGAGTGCATGCGGAGCCAAAGAAAAGGGTATGATTGGCAAAGGAAGAAAATGATCTTGAAAACTTTGCTCTCGGCCGGATGCCTGGAGGAGGGTATACATCCTGACAAAATCCTAAATGCAATCGTCATTCGGCAGCCATTGATCGCCGCTTTGTTCTTATCACATTCCAAAACGGAATTGGCAACGGAAGACTTGACATATTTACGAGACATTTCAGATCGATTTCCAGGAGTTGTGAAGCTCATCGACAAGCGGCTTGCCGTAGAGGAAAACAACGCAATACCTCTCCTCTTCAGAAACAATACTGGTAGTAGTTGAAGAAATAAGTAGCTACAAGACTGATAGGGGGCAGGGAATAGCCTTTGTCTACAATCGACGCGACAGCACAGGTGCTTTGTATTATGGTGGATGACTCTCATATTATAGTTAAATTTACGTGTCTGTTTTCCTCTAATTTTGCATTCGCGGCTAGCTTACATCACGTTTCAGCCTTTATGCGTCTTCTCTCGTTTACTTCTGAGCTTCTGCTAAGACTGCAGCCTCATGTTTTGATCAGAAAGGCAAATTATAATACTCCCCTCAGGAGAGCTTTATCATGAATTACAATCTCGTTCAACTGTATCATCGTCTTCATCACTTTATAATCACGTAAACATACCTGTCGGCAAGAGACTATACTGATCACGAAGCTTCTTACAACGACCTAAAACGAACAGATCCACTTGAGGCAAAGCCCGGTATATTGAAATCTACTCAACCCATCATTACCCTCCTCCCCTCAACCCAAATGAAAACTCAGAAAAGGGAAGAAAGGACACATACACGATTACGCTTTACAGATATGGGTTAGAAAGATGCATAGAGCACGCACCGCGATATACGGTGACTGGTCCATCCATCTCCAACCCGTATTTGTAAAGCGTAATCGCATATATCCTTCCCCCCTTCCCTCAGTTTTACCACAAATCTCCATCGCCCGAGACTCGTTACACACCACCACTACCACCGCCAGAAAACAAGTCGAAAGCCCTTCAACACCTATAACAGCATAGAACAATAAAACAAAGTCATACCTTCTACATGTACCCAATAATACACATTTCGCAAAGGAGCCATGCAGCAGTGCCATTACGCCGTGTCTTCTTTCTTTTTCGTGGGGAACATTTGTCTCACTCTTCTCCTTTGATCATCATCAATCCGTCTTTTCGTCCCGGCTCGCTTCTGAAAATGAACTCTCTACACCATATAAACCCCTCTCAAACCATGGCAATAATGGATTTGTTTATCCACCTTCTCTGAACTCAAATTTCGCGCGCTGGCCAATCTTGGAAACCGAGCAAGCAATTCTATTACACCTCCTCACCGGCGACTGACTCGTAACCACCCGCTCTGCGTCGTCCCCGGCTCATGTTCATGAGAGATGGGCTCTCGTACATGGCCGTGTAGTTGATGGGCTCACCAGCCAGCATAGCCGAACCGTTCTCGCGAGGACCAAAGGTAGGCGCGGGATCGCACCAGAAGTCGCGGCAGTTGGCCATGCAGCCGTTGGAGTAGGGGTTCTTCTTTCTGCGCTTGTTGCCGGTGGCGGCGCCACGACCGCGGATGGTCTCGATGAAGGGGTCGACGCCGAGAAGACGGGCCCATTGCTGGAGGCGACCACCCTTGTGCTTGTGGGCGTGGCCATGGCCATGGGTCTCGGGGGTTGCGAGGGAGGGGTGGTTTGGGTCGAGGGGAGTGCCGGTCGAGGTGAAGGCGGGGGTGATGGAGCCGTCCTGGATACCGAACATGTTCTCATAGGTAGTCATCGCGCGGGAGACTTGGACGAACTGAACGAAGAGCAGCATGCCGACCCAGGTGAGTTGGAGGGAGACCCAGACGGTGAGGATCGCGGTGTAGCCATCGGCGTTGACGACCTTGCAGAGGCCAGGGCTGAGGAAGTTGCAGCTGTCGGAAGCCTTGGCTGAGATGTCGGAAAGGTCTGTGCGAGAGTTAGATGGCGGATCTGAGGATGAGGCATGAGCCACTTACAGTCGTAGACAAGGAAGTCAAAGGAGATGATGCCCAAGGTCAAGCTGATGAGGTACAAGAAAAAGTGGCGGTGGTTGTTGACGCCAACACAGTTGTAGACCCAAGGGCAGTGACTAAGGAAGTCAGTAAGCAGTTTGACTGTAAGACTTTTGGATAAACTGACTGGTCGTGCTTCGCGACACACTTCTGGCAACGCTTGCAGTGCTTGCTGCGGAGAGGGGTCCTGATCATGCACGTAACACAAAAGTTTGACTCATCAAACTTCCACAGCTTAAGCAGCTCATCAATGACGGCCTTCTGCTCGGCGATGCCATTCATCTTGGGGACGAAGCCGGGGTCGTAGCGCATAGCGGCGGCATAGAAGTAGGCAGTAAGGGCGAGGAAAGTTCCAAAGAGCAAGTTCAACCACCAGTGAGACTGAGTGGCGGCAGATCCAGTGGTGCCAGGCAAGACGGTCGTCAGCCATCTAAGGCCAGTCCAGAACACGGAAGCGGCAAAGATACCTGCCAACCAGGGCTACAATTGTCAGCATTAATGTCGCATAAGAGACCAAAGACACTCACAGTCTTATGGAAATGCTTCATATCAGGCGGCGCAAACTCAATGACCTGTTGCGCGCACCATTGGATGCTGTATCCCACTATCACCGCAAAGAACACGCCCGCATACACCGGCATGCTCCCCAGTATGGTGATGATAGACCACACCAGCACGAACGGCCAGAGGAACAGGAACTTGGTGACGAATCCCCTCTTATCCTGGCGGAGGAAGCGCGCGCCAGGGAAATGCGGCTCGATCGGTTGCGCGTCCTCGTCGTAACCACACTCCTTCAAGGCGCGGTGCCACGCGTTGGTCGTGTTAAGCTCCTTCGCCGTCACGGCAGGCGTCTTGCCGGTCTGCGTCTTTGCGAATCGGTCGGCGCCGTACTCGAGCAGTCTCTGTATACACGCGGGCGAGCCCTTGACGAGTGCCCAATGCAGCGCGGTAAAGCCCTGTTCGTCGGTGGTGTGGACGCTCGCGCCCCAGCGCAGGAAGAGGTCGACGCATTGCGGGAAGCCCTTGTACGCGGACCACATCAAGGCCGTGTGCCCGTAGCTGTCGAGGACGTCGACGGGGATGCCCTGGTGGAGGAGGAGGACGAGCAGGAGGGTGTTGCCGTTGAAGGTCGAGATGTGGAGGGTGTTGTAGCCCTGGGCGTCGGTGATGAGGGGGTCGGCGCCATGCTGGAGGAGGAGGTTGACGGTGTAGTAGTGACATCTCTGGGCGGCCCACTGAAGGGGAGTGGCTACTGACTCTCCGCCCTTCCTGTTGATCTCGGCGCCGTTGTCGATGAGGAACTTGCACATGGCATACTGGTTGTTGATTGCTGCCCACTAGGAGCCGTTAGCGCCATGTGATGCGGTTAAAGGTGGTACAAAGAGTGAACGGTGGGAGACTGCATGGAAACGTACATGGAGGGGGGTGATGCCCTCGTCGTCTGAGAAAGTCGCATCGTACTCGCCGGCCTCAAAGAGCTTCTCCATGGCCGGGACGTCTCCGACTCTGGCAATCTGCATGATGTCGTTCTCCGCATTTGGCGCATCGCCGCCCATGTTTCCCATCTCGACCTCGTTGTTTAATGTCGGCGCGACAGCACTGGTCTTGTTGGCGGGCTGGTTCGGGGCGACAGAGGCAGCTGCGGCGCCGCCTCCTGGTGTCGTTGACTTGTCCATCGAGGTCGGGGCCAAGCTTGGCGCGATTGTGTGGTTGTGGGCTCGGAAGGACGGGGGAGATTATCGAAGGAGTGGACGCTGGTTTATGCGACGGGAGGACGGGGGAGGTATCTATTCGGCAGACGGAAGCTTTTCGGATCGATCTTAGCGTCGCATTGCTCGTTAAGGTTGATGGTCCAGGCGACGACGGTAGTAAGAAAAAAGATACAAGGCCAGGGGTCTCGAAGGTGGGAATAAAAAGAGACACAACACAAGACGCACAACGGTCGAGGCGAAAAGAAACGACGGAGCGGAAAAGGCACCGAAGCCAAGGGGACGAAATTGCGTGTCGTCAGCTCCAGCACTTCACTCGGCAGCAGCGTTGAAGACTGGGGGCGCTTTCCACTAAGAAAGAGGTCAGAAGGAGATCGCCGGGGACCCTCCCCCTAAATCGGACTAGCGAGGCTGAGCTGACAAAGGAGGCGACCCACCCGTCACCTGCCGTCGTAGCCGTGATTGGATGGCAGGGTGACAGCGCCCCAAAGCTTGGCATCGGTCACGCATGAGGCCCCTGGTTGGTCGGGTCCCTCGGCCACCCTCAGCCTCGTCCCTCAGGCGCGCAAGTGTGGCTGGAGAAGACAGCTCAACGGGTCTAACCCAAAGGGGGACATGGACAGAGACAAGCTCCACCAGACGCCTCCCACTCCACTGACGGCATGGCATTGGCACGCGATTCCTTCTGGAAATCTGTCAACGACCACGACTAAAACATCGTCAATCTTCCCCCAACAGTCGGCCGTTCGCGCGCCTCGTACTCGATACGATCCCCTCCCCACGCCTCCTGTCCCCAGAGGCCAGACAACCGCAATCATGGCAGCCAACACGGGCTCCTTCGTCGAGTTCTTCGAACACATCATGACGCCCTCCGCACCCGTCATCCTCATCGGCGTCGCCATCGTCCTCCTCTTCCCCATCCTTCTGCACTTCATCCTCGTCAAGTCGACGCCCTACACCACCCTCCCCTCGGTGCTTCTCCTCGGGCCCTCCGGCGCCGGCAAGACCGCCCTCCTCACCCTCTTCGAGCGCGGCGACACCCCCGCGGCGACCCACACCTCCCAGCGCCCCAAGACCGTCGAGCTCACGGCCTCCCGCGACAGCAAGACCAAGACCAGCTTCCGCAACCACGACGACACCAGCGGCACCCACACAAAGTTCCTCCTCGTCGACACCCCCGGCCACGGCAAGCTGCGCAACTTCGCCATGGCGAAGCTCGCCGGCAGCGCCAACGACAAGTCCAAGCTCAAGTCCATCGTCTACATGGTCGACGCCGCCGCCATCAGCGAGCAGGACATCCTCGCCCCGTCCGCCAGTTACCTCTACGATGTCCTGCTTGGTCTGCAGAAGCGCGCCTCCTCGAGCAAGACTTCCAAGCCCCCTGCGCCGATCCCCGTCCTGGTGGCCGCGAACAAGGTCGACCTCTTTACTGCGCTGCCCGGCGCGCTTGTCAAGACGAGTCTCGAGGCGGAAATCACCCGCATCCGGGCTTCGCGCAGCAAGGGTCTGTTGGATTCTGGTGTTGGTATTGATGATATTGGTTCTGAGGAGCACGACGACTGGCTGGGCGCATACGGCACTGAGAAGTTCACCTTCGATCAGCTGCGCGAATTCGATGTCGAGGTTGACGTTGTCGCGGGCAACGTGTCTGGAAGCGGACCCGGAGCCGACAAGTGGTGGTCATGGATCGCCGAGCGGGTATAATAATCATCGCCGAGAGGGGCACATAATAATACAATTACATGATTTTGAGCAAAAAGAGCGTCTTTCAAAAACGTGACAAGCATGATACGGAGAAAAAAGAGCTGGGTTCAAAAATGCGCATACTGTTGTTCTATCCATTGATCAGGCTGCCCTGTTCTATGTAGATGTTGAGTCTACCCATCCGAGACTTCCAAGCCAATGCTGCCAAACCGGGGTCAGTTGATGCGACCCAAGATTCGCCCCTACCACCGCGATGCTCGCTTCCAAACGCCGTTAATAAAAGCAAAGTCCCATCATCCCTCCTCGTGTATCTTTTGCCCCACTCTATCAAATCCAATTCATTATCATGAAGGGGAAAAAGATAACATCTACGCCTTCTTGTTCACAACCCAGGTGAGCAGGTCGACCTTGGTGACGACCGCCACAGGCTTCGACAGCGCCTTGTTGCCCTCGCCCTTCTCCGTGACAACTGCCGCGCTGTTCCACTCGAGGAACTTGCTGAGCGTCGACAGCGGCGTGTCGAGCGTGATCTCGACAAACTTGCGCTTCTTGCCCTTCTCCTTGGCCTCGCCGCCGGCAATTTCTCTGGGATCCGTGACGACCTCGTCCAGGCGGCCAAAGTCGAACATGACGTCGCTGACGGGACTGCTCGCGGACGCACGACCCGAGGACACGTAGCTGAGCAGGTTGCCGAGCGTGACCAGGCCAACGAGCTTGTTGCCCGTCGCAGAGAGCACGGGGAGCTGGTCGAAGCCCTTGTCGCGCATGATCTCGGACGCCTCGGAGACGGGGCTAGACGCGGAGACGGTCATAACGGGCTTCAGGCGCAGCGCGCGGATCGTCGCACCGTGGTAGGGGTCGGTTGTCTCGGCCTTGTTCGACGAAGCCTGCGTCTCGAGGCCGTTGACCTCAGGGAGGAGATCGTTCGCGGCCAGCCAGTCGTCGTCGGCGAACTTGGACAGGTAGCTGCGGATGCTGTCGGGCAGCACGACGACGACAGTATCGCCCTTGCCGAGGCCGAGGTCCTTGACGGCGCGGACCATGGCCGCCATCGCGGAGCCGGAGCTGCCGCCAACCAACAGGCCCTCCTCAGCGATCAAGCGGCGCGCGAGCTGGAACGACTCGCGGTCCTCGGTCTTGTACCACTTGTCGACGATCTCGCGGTCCAGCACGTCCGGGATGAAGTCGTACCCGATACCCTCAACCTTGTAGCCCTCGTTCACGTGCTCCTGGTTGAGCGACTCGGGCAGGGCGAGGATGCTGCCGTGGGGGTCCGCGGCGACGACCTTGATGTTCTTGTTGTGCTTCTTGAGCCCGCGGGCGATGCCGGTGATGGTGCCGCCGGTGCCGGCGCCGGCGACGACGGCGGTGATGGCGCCGTTGGTCTGGTTCCAGATCTCCTCTGCGGTGCCGAACTCGTGGGCGAGCGGGTTGTCGAGGTTGCCGTACTGGTCGAGGATGTGGGCGTTGGGGATCTCCTTCTCGAGGCGGCGGGCGACGCCGATGTGCGACTCGGGGCTGTCCCAGGCGGCCTGGGTCGGGGTGCGGATGATGGTGGCGCCGAGGGCCTTGAGGACGGAGACTTTCTCGGCGGACATCTTCTCGGGGAGGGTGATGATGGTCTTGTAGCCCTTGATCGCGCCGACGAGCGCCAGGCCGATACCACTGGAGGGAGAATGTGTTTAGCTTTGGAGAGTCAGAGGGCAGGGCAATGCTGCGCAAACGTACGTGTTGCCGCTGGTGGGCTCGATGAGGGTGTCGCCGGGCTTGATGCGGCCGCTCTTCTCGGCCTCCTCGATCATGCGCAGGGCTATTCTGTCCTTGACGCTGCCGCCGGCGTTGAAGAGCTCGACCTTGGCGTACACCTCGGCCTCGATTCCCAAGCTCTGGGGGATCTTGTTCAGACGAACGAGCGGCGTGTTGCCGATCAGCTCAGTCGCCGACTGGGCGGTGACGGCCACTCTGGTGGCGTTGATGGACTTGATGTCGCCCATGATTGCGGATTGAGGGATCGTGGGTGTTCGGGATGGTTGTTTAGGGTATGAAAGAAAGAAAGTCACGACAGAGAAAGAGATAGAAAAGAAGAAAAAGAAGAATACTTTCTCAGTCCACGGACGTAGGTCTGACGAAGCCAAAAAGAGAAACGCAATCCTTGTGGTGGGATGGTGCGAGAATGAAAAATGACCCCGCCAACGCCGAAGATATCCGCCCACCTGCCTCAACCGCCGTGGCCCGACCTGCCTACCAGCGGCCAACCAGCCTGCCACCTGCCGCTTCAGTGCAGCGCGCAACAGCGCTGACGCTCGGCGCAAGACAGGGGCCCCAGCACCGAAAACTCCACACCGCCGCCACCCCCTAGCGGGCAAAGGAATTTTTTCTGAACTGTTGCCCCTCCAAAGGGAGCGCAGCAGCGGGTTCCCATTACCTCATCGCCTGCTACCTTGACGGGCCACGTCCCCCTCGGCGTTCCCCGAGTCGCCGACTGAACTGAGACACGTGGGTTAGAGCTTTTTCTTGACTGTCCTGATCCTGGCAACTTTTGTCAACTCCCCTGTTGTCAATTCGGCTCAGACTTTACAGTCTAGGCTTCAGAGAGTCTGGACTCACGCAGTCTCAAGATCGGCCTGCTGACGTCTGAATGAGTCTCAATAATTGCACGATAATACTTATAACTTGGTGTGAAGTTGACCACATCTAAGAAAGATGACACGCAAGTTTGAGCTATCATCCAGAAGTTCATATTCCTCAAAAAAATGTGTCGAGGCAACCAACCTCTAAGCGACCAGGACCTACAGGTTAACGAGAATGAACAGTCACCTCGAGGGCTCGTAGGGCAATGATGAAGAGACGGCAAAGAGTCAAAGACAGTAATTCCTACCTCGCCAACCAGGTATTCTCGACTTGTGGATCAGTGAGTACAAGACGAGATGAATGTAAGAGTTGTCACTTTGGAATTCCCTTCTCCGACTTATCCTCAAGAGATAATGCACCCAACCCTGCAAGATCAGCTTCCTTCTCTCCAGCTGCGGAAGGCTCCTGAAACTCTTGAAGATCCGAAATTCGAATGACCCGACTATCTACTTCATCCACGTTCTCATACATCTTCCCTTCAAAAGTCTCCATCAACATACTCGCCTTCTCATCCATATTCCGCGCCATCCTCAAGATCGATCTACGCTCCAGGATCAGATTGTGCCTGGCAGAAAATTCCTCATGCTCCCCAAAGTCAGGCAGCCGTCGCGGTATCTCAGCAATGCAGACACCGCCCCCAGCAGGCCACGCCACCGACACCCAACGACGCTCCTCAGACGTCGGAACTGATGCAAACCCGCCCTCTATCTCGTCGATGACAAGGTCGTCGTAGTTGATAGCCCCCAGCACGAACCGGAACCGGTCAAGAGACTCCCACCGCCGCGCCCCAAGACGGAGCAAACGCCTGCAGAGCTCGTTCTCGGCGTCTTGCTCTGGGAGTCGGACGGGGTCGCTGAAGCGCAAGTAAACGGCCGGACGACTATAAAACGGGTCCTTGTGTGAGGCTTGCCAGATGGAGTTGTTCAGAGGCTCGTATGGGAGAGAAAGGAAGGCCAGGTCGATCGCTGAGACGTCCTCGAGCGCCACGACGTTCACCCCGTCACCTTGGTCCGTGGGGTAGCCGAAGACGTGAATGTGCGTTGTGACAACCTCGAAGCGCGGGGCGTTTGGGGAGGTGTGGTCGGGGTCGGGCGGAGGAGGTGCCCGGGCGTTACCGCAACGGATTGTGCTGGCCGGGGGGTGAGTAGGCCCGCCTGGATGTGCGACTGGCCGGCGATGCATGATAATAATCCGTGAAGGTTTCGAGCGATTGACTAAACGAGCAAACACTAGCGATGTTTCGGACGGGTGAACAGCCGAGGAGATGGAATGAGGAGGATGAGGAGACTTGCGGATACCCGTTGGCGGCATACCAACTTTGAAATAGTATGCCGTCCACAAACACCAGGCATCAGACAAGGATCTCTGTTGGAACGCGGTCTCGTGGTATCTGTATTGTGGCGGCACAGCAGCAAGCACCGGATGGGTTTCTTGGCGTTGGTCACAATTCATCATCCTTCGGTGGAAGAAGGGTTGGCGGTAGGTGTTATTCTTATATGCTGTAATTGGGTGAGAACTCTAGGCATGATAAACGCACTGCTATATCTGGAAGAGAATTATGTTGTACTATTGAATTCATCTAGCAGTCTCATCCGCTGCATTGAGAAACATCTATCTTATTCTACCTTAGTACCTATGGATCCCATTTTGCGCTGTCTACCACATAGCCTTCCACGTCAACGATCATCCCCTGAGAGCTCTTTAAGTTACAGCAACACCACTCACGAGGCGATAACTCAATTCAGATCATTGATGTGAACTAAACTGATATCGACGATATCCCCCACTAGTTTACTCCACTTGTCTCCAAGCCTCAAATGTCGGAACACACAGCCAATAATACCACCAACAATCTAGACCAGACGATGAATTCTCTAGAATGAGCTGTAATTTCACTTGTCACAGTCCAGTCGTCGACAATGATAGAAGATGTAGTGATGTCTTTTCGTCCGGAGCTCGGCCGAATTATGACGGTGGCGCAAACCACATCAGCATTCCTCACCACCATGATACCCTCATCCGTCCGAATTGGTCCGCTGAGAATATTAAAGAGTAGTACAAATAGGAAGGGTCTCTCTGAGTCCATTGAGTTACATTTATTTGGGTCATCAGTTTTGCGAACGCTTCATTCTACCTATTCATATAAAACCCCTGTCATTTCAGCAACTGCATCCCATTTTTGGCGCAGCTGACGATGTCTCGAAACGGCAACTCGCCCAAGAAGAACATAGTCATTCTCGGCGGGTCATACGGCGGCGTCTCAACGGCTCACTATCTTCTGCGACATGCTATTCCGGACCTGGCGGCTGAGGAAGGCTACCAGGTCGTCCTGGTCAGCAGTTCATCCCATGTCATGTGTCGTCCCGCATGTCCGCGCGCCTTGATATCGGACGACATGTTTCCCCAAGACAAGCTATTCGTCGACATCGCAACAGCTTTTGAGCAGTATCCTGCTGACAGGTTTCATTTCATATGCGGAACTGCTACGGCGCTGGACCATATCAACCGCACTGTTTCTGTCACCGTGGCCGAGGGTATAGTCATCGAGAAATTGGACTTCGACGCTTTGATCATCGCAACGGGTGCATCTACACCTTCTCCACTTCTGGGACTCAACGGCAGCTACGAAAGTCTGCGGCGGAGCTGGGAGGATTTCCGCAAGGCTCTACCGCAAGCGAAGACCATCGTCATTGCAGGGGGCGGCCCAGCTGGAGTCGAAACTGCAGGAGAGCTAGGGGAGTATCTCAACGGTCGAGCGGGCCTCTTCAATTCGACACCAGAGACGCCAAAGGTGGCTATCACGCTAGTCACATCCGGATCCAAGATTCTCCCCGCGTTGCGCCCGTCACTTGCCGAGAAGGCCGAGCAATATTTGGCACAAGTCGGTGTTATTGTCCTCAAGAACATTCGGGTTGATAGTGTTACCCCAAACGAAGCGGGAGTTGAGGGCGTCGGAATGTCTGCGATCATCAACCTTTCAAATGGCCAGACTGCCAGGGCGGACCTGTACATCCCAGCAACAGGCACTCGCCCAAACACCTTGTTCATCAATCCCTCGCTACTCACCTCTGACGGGCGCGTCGAGACGAACCCGTCAACTCTCCGTGTCGACAAAGCGGGGCCGCGCGTTTACGCCATCGGGGATGTGTCCTCGTATGCCCGGCCGGCAGTCCACAATATCCTCGGCGCCGTCCCGGTTCTTTGCGCTAACCTCAAGCGGGACCTGTTGCTTATTTCGGGGAAGCCGACTGTGGCAATCAGGGATGACCGGGTGTTCAAAGAAGATCTGAGAGAAACGCAGATGGTGCCGATTGGGAAGAGTAAAGGCGTCGGCGCGGCGATGGGATGGCGCTTGCCGGGGTTCCTGGTGTGGTTGATCAAGGGCCGCGACTACTGGCTGTGGACAACGATGAAGCTATGGAGCGGTGAGCAGTGGGCTGTGGCAACCTGACGCTTGTCTCTCAGATAACTTACTTCGTGCATCCACAAGTCCAGCTGAGCTACGAGCCTTCTTCACCGGAAGCTCGTCAGTCAATATTATCCCATGCTTCCTTCAAAGAGTAGCCTCGTCGCTTTTACTTGTGTGTCAACTTGTCACGTCCATAACAAGGAGCCCATGATAAGATGAAAGGCGGCGGCATTAGAGACCCTGTTTGATGCCGAGAAGTTGCGCGACTTCCTGACTTCCCGGTCGCTGATTATCTCGGTAGCTTCCTGTGTCGGAACCGTGCGAATCGGTTTTTTTCTCGTGCGGAAAATCGAACTCCACGAATTAGGAACCAGCGGCGGTGATTTAGAGAAAGATGTTGTTTAGACATGGCGAGAATAATATCATCCGAACTGCCGGTGGGATATTTGAGTTCAAATTCAAGCCGAACGATGACGCGTCTGGTCTGAGTCCACAATTTCGTTGAATTCATCTACCGGAGATATTTAAACTTGTCGTTCGGCTCCCACACTTGCTTCGGCACCACAGCGAGGTTGCGCTTCCGACTAGTCGCTGGCGGTATGGGAACAAGCAAGGAATAAGCGTACACGAGAAACCTCTTGTTATGACCTTGCTGTGTGATTCTGTACATCCAATGGGCTGCTGTAGTTGACCGCGCTGCAAAAGATTGATAGAATCTTTTCGTATGCGCTGATTCTGGTCGGTTACAACTTGCGCTATTAGCTAGGTAAAACCAATAGCATTGATCGTGTTGGCGAACATTGGTTGGATGGAACCCAGCAGCTCACGCAGGACAGTCCGCCAGCAGTCGATGGGATCATATGACGGTAAAGTGTTGCATTTCGATAGCCGATCCGTTAGTTGTAGAGTACAGTTGTCATAACTTACCGGAGATACAAAAACCAGCCTCATGTATACTTTTGAAGAATACTTGGCACGGAGTTCTGTCCGTCTTGGCTCCAACATTGACTCGTGTCCCGCTGCCCGCGGAACATAGGAAAGGCGAATGGGAGGGATCGTTCAATTCAATCCACAACTCACGCCGTTACCTAGTACGAGCCCCGGGTAAGCAGCAGCTCACGATTCACAATTATCCTCTCCTAGATTGATGCAGAATGCGGAGCTCCGTTGAGACGGCGCACTTAGATTGACTCATGTGCCGCTACCCCCGGAGCATAGGAGAGGGGAATAGGAGGAGTTGTTCAACCCAATCCACAACTCACGTCGTTATCTAGTACGAGCCCCGGGTAAGCAGCAGCTCACGACTCACAATTATACTCTCCTAGACTGACGCAGAATGCGGAGCTCCGCTGAGACAACGCAGATAGATTGGTACAACTATGAAGATTCTCATCGAGACGTGTAAGCCGCCTACATGAAAATTATTTAAGGCCTAGATGTCGCCGCTGTTGATGTGAATGAACTCTCCTCTTCAACCCAACCATCTTACCATTACAAGCAAACTATCAAGGTAAACGACAAGTCCTTGACTGATCGGGCACTCTAGATGGCTAACATCAATTCCTCAGACTCCTCGAAACTACTTTACATACTCTCCGCTTAAGAAGCACTCTCAAGTAATACTCCTGCTCATGTAAACATCGCCGCTCTAAATGTTGATTGTGCTGACATTCTCTCAAGGCCGAAAATGAAGTTCTTCGCCTTTCTTGCCGCCATTGCGCTCTCGGCTGGTGTCGCCATGGCATCCCCGAATCCAATCGATACATCGGTCAAAGTCCCCGGGCTTCTCGACGCCCGCCAAGATGGCACCTGCTGCGACTGCCCCGATGGCCACAGGGCCTGCGGTGGAGCCTGCTACAAGGAGCCTAAGTGCTCGTAGAAAAAATGCTGGATGCGCAGCACGCCAGTCAACTGGTCATGCTGGCCCTCGACGTTGCTAGACTTCGGATGTCATCTACAGGATAGTCCCGGAGGTGCACACTGGATCAAGGTACGGGTGAGAAAACAGCGTTGACCATTTTCGAGATTGTGTAGCTTCGTTGTGCACAAATACTCGAAAGGCAATAAAAATACTTCCAACGCGACTTGAGAACGACGTGAATTTGAATGAATTATATGGGAATTACAAAAATGTGATGACTAGGTTTGTAGGAAAACCATTTGCGCATGGAGGATTGTAAATAGCAGTAAAAAGCAGGTGATGTCGGTGACGGCGGCACCGCGCAATGCACTGGTGTGCAAGCCAAGCTTCGTTGGGAATTGTTGAATGTGTGCAGAGCCTCTAAGTTGTTGCCGCGCGAAGTCGAACGAGGCCTCGTTATATCGTAGATTCCAGCTGTGTGGTTGAATATGATTTGCACAGTGACACCCCACGAATGTCCACTTGGGACGAACCATGTACCCTTGGTAGCAATCCCCGCCCCTGGTGCCAGGTCAGCGCTTAAAGCTAGACGGACTTTAATCTGGACGGAAGAACGCCGTCTCGTTTACCTGGGGCTGTATTGCGATTGCCAATTGGCCGCCTATCACAGCACCTCCAAACATAAGATTTGGGATGCGTCGTACTTGACATTTTCGTCCTGACCTGGACTTCTAGATAATCTCGTCTATCCTGGTTGAGACCTCCACTTTTGTGCGGCAATCAGTAGCGGTATATGCTCCGAGAACTTCAATGTGAATAGAGGGCTCGCCACTTTGGGTTGCAGTCTTTCTATTCTTCATCGTTGCTGACTAAATATCATCCCAATTTTGTCCACGCAGTGGCTTCAATACTTTGCTGTCGATGATAATCGCTCGGGTGATGATCTGTCTGACTTAATGTTGACAGAACAGTCTTTTGTCCATCATTATTCATGCGCGTGATCCCCCATGCGGCGACTGGCGAAATTGTTTGCAAGTGGATCTGATGATTTAAGGTTGTTTTTGGGGTTCGAATTTGGTTTGTTATGATCCGCGCTGGCCTAGAGATATTTTCCCGAATAATTGGTATTTACGAAGGCTTCGTATGGGTTAGTGTGGGGTCCCCTCGCTTTCGCCGAGAAGTGTGTCGTTGACAGTGAGATTGGTTCCATTAAAAGGGCTGAAGGGATGACTCGAGTAGCGTATTGCCGTACGGACCCTGGATGGCCTCCGCATCCGCATCCGTATTGCTCGCAAAAGCCCGAAGAAACTGCTTGTTCCCAGATTTTTCTAGACACATCCAGAGATCCCGAAAAAATACATGCAAGTCACTGCGGGTGATGTCAATGATGGAAGCTCTTCCGAATAGCCTCGGGAGAACCGGACACAAAACAGGGCAGTCTCGGCAGGTCCATCGGGGTCGGAAGACTCGCACCTTCCCGCGTAAAGGCCGTCGTACTTGTCCGCGTATCTGGTGACGGCAGGGATCGCCAAGGCGCTAAACCATCAAAAGGCAGGGTCTCACAGCCATCACCCCTTCCGCTTCCGTCACCTCGTCAGGCACCTAATTAAAGTTTTCCCACTTCCACGACCGCCGCATCAAAAGAATCTCCTTTCCCGTCCTCGCCGACTTCACTTCATCAACCTACGCGACTCCTAGTACCTATCGATTGAACGTCATCTATCGCTGCATTGCAGTCACGAAGGACACGGCGTTGACGATTGCTGCCGACGCATTGCATTGATACACGCCACCCACAGCCTCCGTCCGACGTCGCCCGCAATGGCCGATCCACCCGCCGCCAACGACGGCATCGTCGGCCGCGTCCGGGGCGCCTCGCTTTCCATCATGAATGCCAACCCTCAGCTCGGAATGTGGCAGGCCGCTGGAACTGCCATCGCCCAGGCACCGAACCTCACGGAATTACGCGACGAAAACTCTGGCGGTGACAACATCGCTTTCAATTCCCAGGGCCACTCAGCCCGTTTTGCGAGACAGGAGCGCGACGGCGAGCTTGCCCTTGTGAGGTCATCAACAAGGACCGGGTCTATCGCCACCGAGGGACAGCCTGCATTCAAAAGTGTTTTCAAGGATGGTGACAAGCCAGATGAGAGACATGAGGGAGAGGCCGACGAGGCGAGGGTTCTCATGGGGGATGACCAAGCTAACGGCAGCCCCGACCCAAGGCAGCAATTTCAAAGACGCCAAAGTCTGTATGAGAAGCACATGGCCAAGGAGAAGGCCCCATGGCAAACGACTGTCATCAATGGATTGAAGGCTTTTTGGAAGTTTTTCCTCACACCATCGGGGTTCATCATCACAATCTACTGCCTGAACATCGTGGTTAGTTCTCATGTCATCTTCTCGTCAATGCAGCCGGCTAACTTGCTCATAGGCTTGGGGCGTACGTTTCACTCACACAACCCAATCTCGTCGCAACTCACTCACAACTCACAGGCTATGCTATTTTTCCTCCTTATCAACGCAGCGCCCGCCATGAACTATCCTTCCGCCGACGACAATAACTCACCCCGCAAGAAATGGCTGGAAATCGACAGTCAGATCCTCAATGCCCTCTTCTGCGTTACGGGTTTCGGCCTTGCACCATGGCGTTTTCGAGACCTGTATTGGTTTATCCGTGCAACAAATTTCAAAGATCGCGAAGCCATGCGAAGGCTAGCTGCGCAAAACAAAGGCTGGTTCCGACCACCAGCCTGGACTTTCGAGGACGAAAAGGGCCGCACGCCAACTTTTACGAATCAGACAGCACCACCGACGGCACTTTGGAAGCTTGGGTTCACGATCTGGATGATGGTGCTCAACACGCTACTGCAAGCTGTACTATGCTACTTCATGTGGGGTTACAACCGTATCGACCGTCCCGTGAGTGTTTCCCAGATAAACTGGCAAGCTCGACTGCAATGTGTCTGAAATGCCTCCCTGAAAGCTAAGTGAACTAACACTGTTGCAGTCATGGGCCACCGGCACCTTCATCGGACTTGGCTGCGGTGTCGCAATGATGGCTGGCGTCATGTCGTGGTGGGAAGGCCGTAAGGTGAAGAAGATCGAAGGCCCGCAGGTCGAGGTTGTTCAGGAAGTATGATGCGGCTATCACACCATCCACGGATGTTGTCGTCATAGGTTAGGACGATTCGACAACAGGATAGAGCTTTGTTAACGCGAGGGCTTGGCGTTTGGAGTTTCATCAGAATCCATACAACAACAGTAGAAGCAGGCGCCTTCATTGGTGCTGCGAACTGTCATAGAACACTAATCATATTCATAGAAACAGTGATAATGAGTATCTGGCTCACTATCATTTTCGTACATGGTGCATATTGTGGCTGAAAGGCTCAAACCTTTCAACCCTTTCATTCTTTGCATTAACGTGCTGCGTAAGAGTGGAGAAGTGCATATACGTGCAAGATAGACGCCGCTGGATGAGAAGTCAGAACAGCACACTGGGAAACTCGCTTGATTACTGAGATATTGATGCATTCTGATGCAGTTGTGGTGATGCGGGCTGGTAGTTCTCGGTTCGGGTGATGTTGCAGGCTTCCATGGGACTGCGGTTCCACGTCCAATGTCTTATTGCTGTAGCCCAAACACCTCAGACGGCGTTGCTTCCTGTTTTGTTTTGATCATCATCGTAGTGGACACGAGCGTGGTTCTCCATTGAGTGAAGAACCTCAAGGTCATGAAACTATTGGACCAGAACCAGCAGTCTGTAAATACGATGCATTACGTGGAACCGCTCATCTAGTAACAATAACGAACACGTATATTATTTTCAGACCACTTGAACTGAAGCAGATGGGGTTCCAATTTCCATTCACATGCAACCGTGAGATTGTACGTGAACATGCTGACATTCTCGGCCCTTTCCAGTAATGAGTAGTCTGCCGGCATGTGTGTTAGGGTGGCCGGGAAGCACAAACATAGTACGCAACTGAGTGTCCGCTTTCTTAAGAGGGTGTCTTGCACCATACATCCGGTTCAAGAACTTCAATTAGGATGAACTGCCACCAAGAGTGGGAGTGTATCAACCGAGGGGCCGAGAAGAGAAATTGCAATCATACGGGTGCCATTATGTCGCCGGATTAATCGAATTCTCAACACCGGGTGTATCATGTGCATCTGGTGCTTCCCGAAAGTTCGGCACCTGGTCAGTAGGAATGGCAATGTGGCATCTCGCGAAGTGCCGTCTTGGAGGATCGACCCGTACGCCAAGTTCTGATGCCAAGATCACACGCGGTTCCACCTGCTGAAACGAAACTCATATTGACTTGGGGCATCGCCTCATTCCGGACAAACATGAATCGTGCTTGCCGTGTTTGCAGTATCAAGAATTGAGAAGCGTAAGGACTGTTGGCTCATGGAACTTTCCTCGCCAGTCTGGAATTTGATACTGTGATACTCCAAAGCGGACATTCGCGGCATTGGGAAAATTCTCGTATCTGCCAAGAAAACTCACAGCCTGACATCCCGCACCCGCCGGCCGAACAGACGGCGATGTTCGCGTCGCATCGCGGGTTCCTCGTCGTCGGAACGCGCAATAATTGGACCCTGATTCTCGGCGCGGCAGCCCCAGCCGAAACCAAGGCCCCAAACCATAAACAACGCCGCTTTCTTCAGACGATGGCGACGCCTCCAGTCCTACGCTGACCATCTGACAATGCTGTCTGCGCTGCTGCGATGTGTTGTCTGATCCGAACTTTCCGTGACAAATTATGCACAACCGATTGCGACCACGAGGGCAGATACGCTACCTGATGCTGCCCGTTTAGGGGAGGAGGCTTATGTTTATCGCCAAAGGACTGGACGAAGGACCCTTGCCGTCGCGAACTTTGTGCGAGCTGCCGCCTGAGAGCGGTCCAGTCGGGTGCGTCTCCTTGTTTCGAGGCGCTTCGGCCGCTGATCGACGCTGCCGATATGCCAACGCAGCTACATGAACTCACCGCTCGGCCCCTGCCAGACAAGATATTTGGCAGCGGCACCCTTGATAAGCACCCGTTCTCGGGAAGTAAGAATCACGCCGTTTGCTCCTCCAAGATTAAGGTGTTGCCGCAGCACGCACCCGTCGCACTACAGCCGGACCATCGACGGAGCAGGTCGAGCCGGGAGGGGGTTCTGGGGTACGGGCAGAGTGCGAACTGGGTTGGGTTTATTTTAGAGTTTATCCTCCGATCTTGGCCTTGAGTGCTGTCGATCCGGAGTGATCCGTGGGCTGGGTTGTGTCGATGCGCCCACCCGGCGGAGATATGGGAGGGCCGTCTGGTCCGTGGATTCACTAATTATATCGCGGGAGCCAAAAAGCCAAGCCTGGAAATCGAGCCTCAGCTGCCAAGACCCCGAATCGAACTCTTTAATGGAAGATGGACTGCCGCGCCTCGCTAGGCTAGAAGATGAGGGTTTTCATGCTCGAAGAGTATGATCGTGAACATGCTCTGTTGGTGATCCGGGCAAGCCGACGAGGCAGACAGGTAGCGCAATCTCTTGGCTTCATCAGTAGACCTGGAACTTTGCGTCGTAAGTGAGGCTTTCCAGCAGGCCAAGGCGAAGAAGTCTCCCGCCGGCAACCACACGCTCCAGTGATGTCACGGAACCCGCCAGTCTCTCCGACTGGGGAATGGTGCCGCTCTCTTCAAACGCGAACAAAATTCCAGATGCGATCTTGTTGCGCTTTTGCGACAAAATAACCCCGTTCTTCAAGTTTATTCTTCCATCCCGCCTTTAAACGGGGGCTACTGCAAGCTGCACGCTCGTCGGGTATCGACGAACCTCACATCCACCAAACATGCTCAATAACCTCGCACGTGTCGCAGGTTGCTGGCCAATTACACGTAGCGCCTTGGCAGGGAAAATAAATCTCTACGGCGCGCGCGCGGGGTTGAGGCTGTAAAGACGCATACTTTCCCCCCTAGAGCCTTTGCCCCGTGGCGGCGGTAGGGTTAAGCTTCATCACTGCCGCCGTCTCGAATGCGAAACCGAATAAGGTGGTCCAATCAGGTTTGCGAGATCTGATGTCTTGTTTACCCAAACCGGCCAGCTGCGGGCTAGGGTGAAAATCATTGGACGAGGCCGAGATCGTGAGCAAGCTTCGAGTTCGGGGACCAGAGAGGACGCGTATCTTGGATTTGGCGAGAATTATGCCAAGATCGTGAGCGAGTGATATAAATTGGACTGATTGCTCCATTGTCATTCACGTCATTACAGCCCCTCATCAGTTCGACAACTTTATTCAGCAAACATCACCAACGATACCCAGACAGATCTCCTCAAGGCCATAAGCAAGTAGGTGACCATCACTCAACCAAGAATCCCATGCTAACAGTCACACAGTGAAGTTCACCCTTCTCTTCTGGTTTTTCCTCCTCGGAGCTGCCAGCGTGTACGCGAGCACTTGCACTGCCTCGCCTCAAGGAAACCTCGATCGCCGTTCTGAACAAACTTTCGCGCGCCAGGCACAGCGAGAGTGTCGTTCTGCCGGTGGTAGCCCGAAGGGCAACAACAACCGGCCTGCTTGCGATTTCAGAGGCGATCCCCCGAGGAACTTCAACAATAGGAGGTTTCAAGTCACGGTGTCAGACAATGGGCGCAACAGGAACGTGAACGCGAGATGGTCCTGCAGACGCTGATGGCGGGGCTCACACGTTGATGATGAGGAACAACGATGACGACGACGGAGTGAAGGGGATGTAAGCGCAAAGAGACATGGCCTTGAGATTGGTAACCAGGAGTCTGGAGCAGAGGGCATTGACGAATGTTGGAGTTAGGGAGAGAGTTTGACGCACCTTGGCTGGCATTGAAAAGCACGAGGAAGTTGTACTAGAATGGAGCGTGTAGGGGGCATCGGAAGATGTTGTCGCTTGACGAGGGTGTGGTTATGGTTGTGGATGTGGATAGCTGTGGATGCGGATGACGAAAATAAGTTGTGAAAAGAATTTGTGAGGAATGTCGCGAGAGATACAATTGCTCTAACTTCTACTCATGTCAACACGAACGTTTTACTACCATTCACATCGATGATATCACTCAGACATGTATGCGAAGACGCGGACAAGATATCAGATGTTACGAAGACGGAGAATATGTGATGCATCGAGGACCACAACCCTGGTCTCGCCGGCTAAAAATTAGTACAACAGCGCCCACGTTGAAATGCGATAACGGAGTTCCGTCAAGATGGGTCTTGAAGGACGTTCTCAAATGGCAACGGTTCTATCGTGAAGAGATGTAGTTGCAGTTACACCAATCGCGGATTGGACTGGCTTAGCCAACAAGCGTTCTGCCGCTAATTCAGCCGCCTGCGCGAGAACGACAGGGGTCGCATTTGCCTAATCCAGCATCCCGGTGGGCAGTTGGCGCAAAATAAGCGACATATCTCAAGCAAACATGCCAACTCAGCGGCGAAGCACCAACAACTGGGTTGAAAATTCATGTTTGCATCACAGTCGCATCATGTCTTTTCTTGAATTCTCCCTTTGCGCTAATTCTTCAGGGTTCCCAGCTGTTGAATCGACTAGCGCGGGCCGCTAAAAGTGGCCCGTGCCATCGCCACCGCACGTCACTGAGCTTCCTCCGACTTCAAATCCCCGCCACTTTCCACTTCCAAATCAATAACCTCAACATCTCCTTTCACATCACCAAAGGCAGAGCAGTCGTTTCACGATGAGCTTCTCACAGTTATCTCTGGCTGCGGCCTACGTCGCCTCAACCTACGGCACCTATATCGCCCTCTCGCCTCCAAATCCGCGACCCGCCGACGCCCCTCCGACGACCGACCAAAAGGGCCAACCAATCCGCGACTCAATGCACATGTGGAAGTTCACCCACAACCACTTCGCCAAGTTCATGATCATCCCCTTTGCCCTCCTTTCTTCTCACGCTGCATCCCTCGCCTACAAATATCCCAACCTGCCGGCAGCTCTGCTCGGCCACGGCGCGCAGAACCTCAACAAAGACCTCATCACATGGTCCCCCTCCACGGCCATCCCGCTCGCGCTGCTCTTCTTCGTTGGCGTCCCACTGCGTCTCATCCCTTACCGCCACCTCGGCAAGAACTTCACGTTTGCTCTGACGAAGCCGAGCGGGCTGCGGACCACGGGGATTTATGCGTATATGCAGCACCCGAGTTACACTGCCGTTGTAGTGCTTGTGCTGTGCAACATTGCCCTGCTTGCGAGATTGGATGGGGTGCTTGGATGCTGGATTCGGCCGGACATGGTGAGGACCTTGACGGGGGTCGAGATGGCGGGCCTGGCTATTGGGGGTTGCTTGTTTTTGACTGGGGTTGGAACGAGAGTCGTGGAGGAGGAGGCCATGTTGAAGGAGGAGTTTAAGGAGGATTGGGTTAGGTGGCATGCGAAGACGGCGAGATTTATTCCTTGGGTCATTTGAGACGACATCACTTCCCCAGACAGATATATCAGATGAGAATTATAATCAAGTCGTAGCCTTGAATTGATCAAGCGAATTGCTCGACTGTGGAATACGGGCACCCAAACTGACTGACGTACTCCAGATAACAAATCGAATCGTGACGCATTACTTGCGGCAATCAGTGAGGCGAGCTCACAGTGGGGATTAGGGTGGGGACGTCCAACCGAAGGTTCATGTGAATACATCGCATTTACTTCATGGAGAAGACAGACATATGGAAGACTACCGACATGGCCATACAGGGACAGCCTTGCTGCCTCACGAGAAAGTCTTATCCAATGGCGGTGTCGGGAGAGCTGCCTCGATGGGCTTCTCAGCCTGCAACAACGCCTCGGCGCATTCGTGAAGCAACTCCTTGGCCCTGTCAGATTCGAGATACTTCTTCGCCTGCGTCTCAATCTCAAGGACCTTCGCTGAGTCGTCCATCTGGATATCAACATCTCCCCGACCGTCTTTATTGCTTGCCTCCCACACGTTTTTGTCAATGATGTACTCCGGAAGTCCGTCGCCAACGTTGAAACGCCAGTACTTCGGAACTTGGCTCCTTGGCGCGAAGTTATTGATGAGCGAGCGGAAAAGCGTGTTGATGACTTCAGTGTTGGTGGCGAGTGACGCGAAGCCCTCCACGATGGCTGCTGGGTTCTTGACATTTGCCCAGCTTAACTCGATACGTGGCAGTATGCTGGCGATGGGGACACCGGTTCCAATGCTCAAGAAGCAGGTGGTATCGCGAGCCGGGCCGAACACGGCGAGAACTTCGTTCCAAACCCTGTCATTGGTAAACATGAGACACAGAATACACTAGGGAAAGCCTCAACTTACCAGCCAAGTGGGTTGTTGGCCTGTAGGCCCCCGTCCACAAACGTGTATTTTCCAACGGTGATATCCTTGAAGTACGAGGGTGCCGCAGAGGTCGCTCTTGCTGCTTCCCAAATAGTTATGTTGGGCAGCTCATTGATTTCGTCTGGATTGACATAGGAGCGTAGTAAGACAGGCGGGCGTCTGTTGCTATCGGCCCTACTAACTGCGGTCACGAACCTGGATTTGTTAATTGTGCGAATACTTTCACAGGGGACCTTCGAACTTACACTCTGCAGGAATCTTCTTTCTCATCGATGCCATCCTCTTTGAGAAGTTCTGTATTGCCATCGACGGGCTTTCCAAGGTGTTTCTCGAGGTACTTCTTAACAAGTTGCTTGATGAGGGTCTCCAACTGACTCGAGTCGTATTTCTCTCCGTCCCAGCCAGCTTCAAAGGCCTTCTCCGCGCTTTTTATATTATTCCAAAGCTTAGTAAGTGGGTTATAGCCTTCCGGAGGCGGAGGGAAGATTTTGGGCATGAGCGTTTTGTACTCTTGGATACACTCTGCCACAGTCATCTTCAATCGCCCCAACATAATTGCGATGAATCTGAATGAAGGCGTGATGTCAGTCGTGTCCTCAGGGTATAGCGGAGTAGGCTACCTACCCTCCGGTGCTGGTACCACCTATAATATCGAACACTTCGCAAGGCTTCTCGGTGTACCTTTCACCATAAGTTGCGGTCATCACCTGGTCCAGGATTGTAAGAGCCGCGAGTCCACGGACTCCGCCGCCGTCTAGAAGATGTCAATACCCTTGAAGCCGCTTGCAAATATCGAAGCATGCTTCACAGGCAGGACGCGTCTGATGCAGAACGAAATGTGGGCTCACCTAAGGCCAACACACGAAGACGTCGCTTGCCCTTCGTGTCCACCCTCGTGGCATGGAATAGGGTCTCGGGAAGCGTCACAGAGTGTGCAATGTCTGGGTACAATTGCTTGTTCATGTCGCCTATGATGTTCTGGAACTGCAAAGTCTGCGCTTTGATGGAATCGTAATTCACGGGCTCCTTCTCCTCTGTACTGGTGTCAGCATGCATACGAGAGTGTGGGAAGAACAGCATCAGAGCTTACCACTTCGACCAAGTTCAATGACAAGGTGACCCTTCTGCGCATATAAGGCCCAGTCCAGATATTGAGCGCAAATTCGGACACCAAGAGTATTACCCGGCTATCGAAAATGTCAGAATGGTCTTGGTAATAATACCTGCGGTCTGTTGAGATACCTCAATAGCTCTGAGCATGTCGTCATCCGCATGGAACACTCTACCGTTCAGCTAAGTATGGTTAGCGAAAGGTTCAGACGTCTTCAGGGACCGACTGCACTAACAGGCATATCCTCCGAACTAGCCTGCACGTTTATATGGCTCTCCCACACGAGGGTGATGCCACGTTTGACTCTGGGCTTGTCGGCGATCTCATCTTCGAAAACTGCTAGCTCAAACCAGGTCCACGTTCCGGCAGCTGGGTCTTTGCAATTCCCTTGATCATGAGACTCGGTATGGAGGTAAACCTTCTTGATTCGCTTAATGGTGTCAAGGTCAAGGGGCTGTCCACGTTTGTGTGTCAGCTCTGAATGAAGTATCGGGAGGAGATCAGGACGGCGCTGACCGGAGTGCGGAACCAATGTTCGTAATGAATATCGCTGTCATCGGATTTGACCGCCGCAGGTTCAGGAGACACAAGGGCATATACACCACTCGGAGCTTTTCTGGTGTCAACCATAGGGTAAGGCAGCGCCGCTTCCCATTCTTCTTGGTGAACAACAGCCATGATGATGTGTTTCTAGAAGTTTTAAGAAAGACTGATTTGATGTGAAGACTTTGCAGATGATAGACAGGCTTGTGCAAGTTGCGAAGTACGGAAATTGAGTGTCTATAAGTATCATTCAGTCGCAAGGACTCGGTCGCATTACCGGGTCTTGCTGAGTTCAATGGAGTCTAGAGAGCCGATGCCACCGTTGTGAGACAAGGCGCTGAACATCCAACCTGAACAAGTACCTCAGCCAGCCACAGAGTTAGAAACAGTCATTTCCAGCGCAGTAAAAGGCTTCGCAACTGAGAACTTGTGCTACAATTCCGTGGCATGGATGCATTCGTCTGAGGAATGGCTCCTCGTATGACCGCAGGAAAGGAACTCATCACACTTGGCTATCACTGGGGCGTTGAGCCTGACCGTGAGCAATCAATCATTTCATTTGCACGTCCGGTCTGTCACTAGTGGAATTCAAGGTTCAAGCCACAAAACCCGTGACAGTGAACACCAGTCTTATTCGCTCGGCACATGAACTGGTTTCAGACCAAAGATAGACTAAATGCTTAGTCTCCTCTCTACCTTCATGAAAGCACTCACTTCACGTGGGATTCCTCCTGTAAGGCTTGCAGCTAGACGGAATGCGTTGCCTACACCCATGTGCGACATCTCATCACAAAATCTACCGTATCCGCGGTCTGTCAACTACGGCTACGAAGGGCTGGCCCGCTGTAGTCGAGACATTTGTTTCATACATCTTCTCAGCCCCAGGTCTTAACAGCATGGGATTTGGTATTCATACCCCAATAACCATCATCATGTAGAGCGGTATTTTGTGCATTTGCATCAGTCTCTTTCGACAAGCCCATGTGTCTTTGACCGCCATCCAAAATCTCGATTGATAGATACTGAACAAATCAAGTCCCTTTCACCGTACTAACGGGAACTAAAAAGAGACGTTTGCAGAGATATAGACTCATTGGTAATCGGATATCGGAAGTGTGGACACCTTCGACCACGGCACAATATTAGCCTTTTCACAGGCGTCGAGTGCTTGACTGTTTTCGTTTCAATTACTCCTGTTCCATTACTTCTAAAACTTATTCGCTGAGTACATTATTCCTTACGTGAATCCCAATTGGTGACGGTGGCTTTAGGAACAATAGCCTCTTCACTATCATTAGTTGGCGGAACCTCGTTCCGCGTTTCAGACCCTTCACGGGTGTCAACCGCCGTGATCGTGGTTCTTCGTCCCGTGTGCCGACCGGATAAGTTCTGCATGGGGAATGATGAAGCCGTCATCCTCACATTCCCATTCTTGCCGCTGCTTCCGAGGACGTATCTTGTTTTGGAAGCTAAAGAGCCCAGTAGCGATGGGAAATGTTTCCTCAGAAACACCTTGAAGGCAGAGGTGCATCCACAGAAGATGGCGAGGTAAATCTCCAGGGAGTACCAGATAAGTGACTCGGCAAATTGCTGGTAGATTTCTTTCGTCGATGCCAGTTTTCGTACGTAGTAGAAACGCGTGCAGGCAGCTTCGGATCGTCAGCAGGATGAAGGAAAAGAGAAGGGCAAGGAGGATGGGGTGCTTGAGACATACCTGCAACGGAAACTATCCCAAGGGCAAATACGGCAGAAACCGCGATTTTCTGTCGCTGTGGCCGCAAGATTCAGTAACTAAACACAGCTCAAAGGTGGAAAGTCTCTTACTATGGGTAGCTGCAACGACCACACCATGGGTAAGGGGCACAGCCACAAGCACAGGTCTGTCACGACAACAATGGCTCCGGTCGCGTCCCAGAACTTTTGTTGCGTAGCCGCCGTCATGCAGTGTTCTCCAAATATCCTAAAGTTTCCTCCAAATGTCCAGAATATGGCAGGCGGGCTGCACTCGAAGATGGAAATGCCGGCGTGGGCGATCCCCGTCGCGATGATGACCGCCATCAATCCAAAGACTACCCATCGCATTCGTGGTCGGTGATCGAGACGCAGGTAAAACAGCAGCAGGGCTATCTTTACTAGCATCAAAGCGAAGGCGTAGAAGACTCGGGAAATCCAAAAGGACTGCATCAAGTCAGGGTCTCGAATGGTTTAAAGCGATAACGCGAGGATGAGGGGCGGGGGACGACGAACAAGTAACATGGGCTTCCAACTCTCCGGTGGAATATCGGCAACTGAGCACCGAGTTAGTTATGCTCGGGTATTCGCAGGACATCCCGTCTCTTACTAATGAGTCCGAGGCCATTAGAGACAGAAATGATAATGCATATCGACATGATAATTGTCGCGATCTGCGAGACGGTGTCAAGATAGTGTTTCTCGAATAAAGATCATAGTGCCTACGGTGCCAGCAACCATCACGACTATCACGATACATCAGCTATCGAACTTGGCTACGAAGGCACGTACTCGGCACATACTATCATCTGGGCCTCCCGATTTGGTGATGCCGTATCTGGAGTAAAGTCTGATCCCAATGACGAAGACAATGAAGATGATAAAGGAGGCATTGAATCCGATACAAGCCCTTTGAGTCATGTTGAATGCTGGCATGGGCGTACTCCTCGCCAGCTGACGACCTTGTGGGCTTTCATCCATGGTCGCGGCTGGACTGTGGGTTAACGAACCTGCGATCGATGGAGCCAAGACATTGGTTGAACTCAAGAAAGAGTGAACCCCAGAAAACTCTGGGGTCCATGTTTTTATCTATCCCATCTTGCTATTCGGACGAATACAGGTTTTCTCTTTCCGATGTCCCCGAACTGCCCAGGCGGGCGTGCTTCAGGATCATGAATCAAATGGTTACAGTGCTTACCGAGAAGAGAGCTGACAGCCGGCAGATTGTATGTACCCCTGCAGATCAGCAGAGAGGTAGGCATCTTTCGCCTATGAAGAGTGAAGATGCGAGTCATTCCGGCGGGTATTGGCTGATAAACGTGGTGGCTTGGGTCACTTGCATCATCTGAACTGCAGGCTCTCGTCTATCTGGCTATGACATGGGGTTGTCGTTCAATCTGACGGAAATTCATGAGATTCGACTTGTATTTGTCAACGCACAGAGCTATTGGAAGTGCACCTTTGAATCACGAGTCGATGACACTTTCAGCCATGAGGTGATTTCGACCATTTCTTCAGCCCGCCGGCTCATAGTCCTCGGTATCTTCAAAAACAGGATACGATCAATCAATCGTCGCACAGACCGGCTCTTGGCGCCCAGGGTCAGCTCCTGTCGATGCGACCCTACACGGGCAAAACAATATGGCATCTGTCCGCAGCGGGGTCTCTCCCGCGCGCCTGTCGCATTCCGGCCAGAAGGTTTTCCGTCACGAGTGATCTCCCGTAATCATATCAAGTGGGGGTGAGCTCGGGGTAATACTGCTGCATAGAGATTTCTTATCGAGCCTGTCTTCTGTGCATATTTGCATTGCATCCCGGGCGTCGGGTACGTGCAGCCAAACCCTAACAGTTCGTAGGGATGAACTGAGATATACTTCAATGTTAAAATCACGTCAGACTGTACACGGATCAACACCCCCACTGGCCGAAGCCGCTTTTCCCGCTGCGGTCCGCATATAAACAAGGTTCGATTACTATAACTCTTTACACCACCTCATACCTGTGCTCCATCGATAAGTTATGATTGAGAACAGCCAAGTCTTGCGTGTCGTAGGCTAATAGACCCATCTGCTTCATAACCATGATTGAGTTCGGGGAATACCGTTTATGAAGATCCCGGGGAATTGATCCGTGGAAATGGTGGACGGAGAACTTAGTAGCCGCGGAGAACATGGGGTCTCCACAAACTGCTTGTTAAAATGCTGTTCATGTTTCTTGAATTAGTTTGCACCGTGTAAGAATCAAAACCCAGAATCTCCAACGGAAAAATCAGCCATGATTGTGGAAAGAAGCCAGGGTTGCGGTTTCATTCTACAATGGCTAGTAATCACGATTTTGTTGTCGCCCGTGATGTATTATGTCGATAACAATTAAAGCAAGGACTTCAAGGGAGGAAAGCGCTTGGAGGCAAATTCGAGAAGAATTGTTCATTCAAGACCTGTGTAATCTTTTTGAAATGTCTGGGAGAATATGTATGGTGGTGTTTGTAGAGTGGCAGTAATAATTGAGGTAGTTGCTGAAATAACACACTGCGCAGCTTCTAGTAGGGGTTCCAGCCATGACGACAAGAATTGAGCCTCATATGCTGAGTGCCAGCAAATTTTCTTAATAGTAATTCTGCTTTTAGGCTGCCTACTTCCGGCTTGAAAACGCGGGGGAATTGCTAGATTGTTATTTTCTTCGTTCTATTACCGTCGCTCCTTCTGTCCTCGTCGCTCCTTCGAATCCGTGACGTCCTCAATGTTCCTAATTATTGTTCCGTTCTTGAGTATCGTGTCTATCCCCTACTAGAAAAGCTTTTATAAACTTTTTGCTTTCTATATGAAGTTTTTGTAATCGATCAATGAGAACTGCAACCAAAAACTTGGGCGGTCGCTTGCAGCAGAACGGCTGGTGTCGTTGTGAAAAAACCTCAATTGAACTCTGGGTGTTCTGGCCAGATGAAGTTTGACTTTGCACCTGGTCGGCTTCAACGTCTCAGCAGAACTCCTTAGTGGTAAGCCAAGACCGGTATTCCTATTTTTGTTTGGTGTTTTGACCTGACTTCAGACTGGGGGTCTATTTATGAGCACTGAAACACCAAAATCGAGCCAGACAAGCACCCATGCAACTATCTACGACGCGACCGCGACCGATAAGCCCGCTTTTTTATCAACAACCAGAAGTTCGACAATTGTTTCGCCGCCAGCACCTGTACCAAATTCAGACTTGGACCTAAAAATGTCTTCTCCTTATCACAAAGTTACGCATATGGACAAGATAAAAATGGCTACAACGCAAGCATTGAACGACCTCATAATGAAGGCCGACCGCAGTTTTGTTGTCAAATCAATCAAGCACAGTCAGTTATTCAGCTATTGCCAAGCTTGCCTCGAGTTTCGTGATGCAAAGTAAGTTACTATCGCCTTTGAGACCAGCAAACCTTTGACCTGCTAATCCCTTGCTTGTAATAGACCCACTGTGCAATCAGCAACCTCAACCGACACGCAACCTCATGAGCAGTGGCTATACGTCTATCACAAAGCACATCATTTCCAGTCTGGTCCGACGGCCGGTCTTCAAGAGACAGACTCCGACTCTGAAAGAAACAGCTGGTACCCCTGGCCCTTGCGCGAAAATGGCTCGCTCAGCAACGCCTAAGCAGAGGTCGAAATCACTCCTACCAGAACGAAGCCAAAAGCGAAGTGCCCCGGCTCGGGGTGACTGGCCAGACCCAAGCGATTATACAGACAAAGGCATATTTTTGCAAGAGGAGGTCCGTGAGATTTCAAACCACGACAAAATGCCCGAGGTCGACATCGGTTACGAGCCCAAAGTCGTCAGACATGGTGTTTCCGAGCACGTGGATCATGAGGATGTTGGCATGATCACATCGAACTGGGTTGTTTTCAAGTCAGAGGTGACCGCCCTGGCGCTGGAAGGTCTATATGGTTGTACCTCAGTAGTTCTCGTCTCCCGACGCGGAGCCTGGATCAGCCACATCTTCGAGGAGGATATGTCGTTCGAGCCGAAGTTCAGATATCGCGTCCTGGAAGACATGCATGAAGGTCTTCCTCCAAATCACCCTTCACACAGGCTTTTCCAATATGGCCTGGATGATCTGATCCGGAAACCGAGAAGGGGTAATGCCGGCGTCATGTTCGGCGATAACGAAGAAACTCCACAGAGCCTTGGAATGCGTGCCTTCATCGTGACACCTCGACCAAGGCCTCAACGGGAGCTCGGTAACGGCGAATTTCTCTCTGACAATGTTTTGATGCATAACACGATCATCAATAGAGGGCACGTCCTGTACCAACGATCCGTACAAAGACTCGCTCATAACCTTACTCAGACATACGGAGATATTGCCGTGGAAGTCATCGACTACGCTCCGGCAATGGTCCCTAACCGACTTTACCGAAAACTCAACGACCAAAACAGACGACATCACGCAGAAAGCCAGCGGGTAAACCGAGAGGTGGCAGACTATTTTTCGAAAGCGCTAGCAGTTACACCGCGAGGAAAGATACTGCTCCAATACCGGCCAGCAAAGACATGCGTTCAACGGGCCTCATGGCGCCTTTGGGTCGAGGAACAAGAAATCGGTAGCCGGACCGAGGAATGGACGCCCACATACGACCAAATCTTCCAGTCCGGAGGGCTCAATCAAAACCCTGTCCGGAGGCAGACATGCCCGACAACGTTCTCGCACAAGACGTCTATGGTGGGCGCACGGAGTTCCACCTTCACTTTCAGTGGCACTTCAGCAAGATGTCCCCCACATGATACGATAGGGGTGCGTTAGGAAAGTGAAAGATTACAAATTATGGGCGGGAAAAGAAAGATGGTACTCTTTGCTTAACGGTCTTGCTGTTGTGGTAAGAGGTCGAGGCAAGTGAGGTCTAGTCAGTATCAAACGCAGCTAGTAGTGAAGGACAAGAGCGTACCGAATGACCATGTCCAATTGCGTGCCGGCTCAGGTAGACTCTTCTTCAGAAACTGCTTGTAGATAAATCTCCTTGCATCTCAAGGATGTCAAAGTCTGTGATGATTGAAAGTTTCAAATTCTTTCTCTTCTATTCTATCATGAAAGATATTGCCGCAACACTTTGACCATGTGTAACACCGGCTGATCTACAGTCATCCACATCAGGCTCGCAAGGCAAAGCAGTGTGCATGTCTCGATAATGAAAACAAGCGCTGTAATTGGCCAAGGAGTCCCGGACCATGAACGAGCCAAAGGCCAACCCCAGACCTGCAGAAGGGGTTCGTGGACAAGATACAGAGAAAATGAGATGCGTCCAAGAAATTGTACCGCAGTGAATGACGAAAAAAGTGTCGAATTGGCCTTATTCTCCGTATCGCCCAGAGCATTTGGATACCCCCGGTGGTGTGCCACAGATACCTGTCGGACGAAATGCTGGAGAGAATGCCGAAACCCCAAGCCTCGTGACCACCAGAATCGGGGTAAGAGCATAGCCAGAGAGAAGCAAATAGAGAGACATATGGCATAAAACGACGCAGTATCGTCATCATAAGTCCTGGTCCATCAAGCACGGGTACCTTCGCGTTTTGCCATTGGCCGCCTTCCAGACGACCTGCATCATCCTGCTGCGTTTCGATCTCGTTGTCGTTGGCATCTCCCACAGCCAAGCCAAGCCCTGCAAGAAAGGCTACCATATCCCACCTCCCCCATATGGCGCAAAACGTCAGTAAGACTAGCAACAAGCCAGCTCTTCCAAAAGGCCTCGGACAGGGGACCAGCGCAGCAAGCACGGCAAACAGAACCATGGAGCACCGGAGCTCGGCCCCAATCGTCCACAGATGAAGGCCGTATGCCGATGCGGGTCGCAGCCCGGCTTCCCAGTTCCAAGGGTTCGCCAGCTCGCGTGCCACGAAGCCAAACCAGTCAGCTATCTGGGCACTCAGACTCGCAAGATGCGGCGGGGTGACAGGGTGAAAGTCACATCTTTGTGGTGAAGAAGATGTTACAGATGAAGTGTCAGAAGATGGAGAACACATCCCTTGCGCAGCGCGCTCGTAATAGCCCAACCAAGCAAGCACAAGGCTTGCTACGGTCAGGAGGATGCTCGGCGCCAGGAGCCTTACCGGACGTGTCAGGGCAGCGCCGGAAAGATACACCAGCAGCTTATCCCATTGCCGCCAGCGGGCATGGCACAGAGGGCCCACGCTGAGAACGTAGCCTGAGATGGCAAAGAAGATGGACACCATGGCTGGACCCGAATGCCGAATCAGTCGTATGACTGGGAGGGAGATCAACGATGAGTTTTGTGGTCCGTAGCCATTCAGTAGCCGCTTGCCCTCGAGCGCCATGGAGTAGTGATAGGTGTAGACGAGAATGGCTGCGATACCACGCAGGCCATCCAGGTATGAGGTGGCTATGCGTGAATTGCCAGACCGCAGTTGGGCCGGCTGTGTAGCCCGCGACGCGCCCAAAGGTCCTTCCATAGAGATTTCGGGCTCATACATGAGCGTTGCTAGCAAAAGCTTCCTAGAAATTTGAGAAAAGTGCTATGAAAGGTGTATGGTGAGGAAGTGCTCGAGATGTTGATCACATTCACCGGGAGGCTTGTCAGCAGGTTTAGACTCAACTAAACTTTTGACACTGTTTTCATTATGACGAAACGTCCTTTGATGGAGCAGCCTTTCAGCTCCACGCAGGTTTTCGCCGGAATCATTGCTATCACGGCTATTTAAGGGGGCGCCGCGATCATGGATCAATGAGACATCTAATGCCGACAGAAAAGCAGAGACTAGCCTACGTAGAAAGCAACCCTGAACAGCCTTCTTCTGCTCACCGAATCATGTCAAAGTCGCCATGGCCAACGCCTGACCTGGGAGAGCTCGGGCAACCGGACAATATCTCCGACCTGCCCAACACATCACTTATATCCCCGGTCGCCACAAATCGCCCACGGCGGCTAAAAGGCATCTTGCATTCTGTCATCCCATGGTCTTTGAGTATGTTCCAGCGTTTTGCTCGTTGCTCATCGTGTGCAATATGTCAGGAGGCATAGTAGGTTCGAGTAGTGTGTAAGAGACATGGGAAGCACGTGTGCGGGGCTTTTACTTTCTGACGCGCGGTAATGAGGGGAGATAGATGAGAAATCAACGCCAGTACCTCGGCCTTAATGTTAGCAAGAGGGATTGATGCGTTCATGGGCCCTGGTTAGACGCTCAAGCTTCTGAGGTTGAGGTTGAGGTTGAGGTTGACTCTAATGCAGGTACGAGTAAGAAAGTGCCTGCTGACAGAGTCGTGCAGCACTCGCGCTTATTCTCGCCAACTAGTTTGAGCTAGCTGTAGGTATGTATACATCAAGGAGTGATGAATCCCCGAAAACAGCTCCATTGTGAACTGAAGGCTAGAATAAGGTTAACATCGGTTGATTTTGTACTTCAACGAAGTACTAGTACATACCAGAATGTCCCCGGGAGCTTGGATGCGTAATGGAAAGCTAATGCCATCGCCATTGCCAACCTTGCCCTTGCTCGGAATTATTCCCCGCAGGTTTGACGCGTTTCTCCGCACGTTCGACATAGGGCCCCTGCAAGATGATGACTAGGTAGTTGAGCATGCCTCCCCTTATCTTGCTGCCTCATATGGGAGTGGGTGAAGGGTGATACGGAATGCCCACTAGAAGCTGCGGTTGCTTTTGCAAACTGGAATGATTCAGAGTATCACTTCGCTTTCTGATTCACATTTCTTCCGCGAAACCAGTCGCCAAAATGTCACTAAGCAACAAGAACGAGCGAGACGGCGATCAATTCGACGAGGCTTCTTCTGACCGACTATCAGACGTTGACATGGCCAGCGAATCTTTGTTGCCGCACATGTTCCAAGGACACAAGAAAGGACGTCAACCATGGCAAAAGCAAAAACGCTTTTGCATGCCGTTCTTGTGGCTTCTTGCTGGCGCGGCCTTAGGTGCGCTAGTGCCTTGGCTCATTGGACTGCATCAGTCTCGAAGAGGTCAAGATCATGGATTTCATTTCGTGCCGCAGACCGATCCGATTGGGTTCTTCCCGCCCATCTCCCACAAGATTCAGTATTTTGAGAAGACATCGAAATACATTTCCAATCACTCGTCGCCGGAATCACTCCAAAAGGTCAAGGAGCTATGGGAGAAACTTATACCACGTCAGTATTGGTGCCTGCCGCTATGTTCAGTTAACGTTCCATGGATCTGTCCCAAAGTTGACATCAGGTCGCACAAAAACAGCCGGAGAAGGATTCCTCTACATCTCAGATGAAGAAGCGACTAAATATGACTTTCCTACGCTCATCAATTATAAGGTGCCACCTGAGCACGGTGTGCCTGGAAAGCCACTGCGCGGGAAAGCCGTAGGAACTACAGTGGCGCATTCTTTGCATTGCCTAGTAAGAATATTTTCCAAGTTACCGCCTTCATCGGGTCATATGATTCGATGTTTGAGGAAGAATTCACCTTTACTAATGCCCATAGTATCTTATCATGGCTGAGTACGACCGCCTCTATCAGGGCCTTTCGCCCGGTGACGACTTCACACACGTGGACCATTGCATCGACTGGATTCGACAGTCTCTCATGTGTGCTGGCGACGTGGCACTCTCTGGGAACATGGGACCGGTGACCGGCCATTGGTACCAGTTCCTCCATGTCTGTAAGAATTGGGACGAGGTATACGACTTCATGGACCGCCGTCATGTCGATAACAGACATAAGCTAAATCATGCTGTACCCGAGCATCGGCCTGTGAGTGAAGCATGACAGGCAGTACTTGTCACGGGACTTGTAGATAGTGGCGAGGAGAGTCTCTACTGACTAGTTGGCAAGACTTTGCCTCACCTCTAGGCGTGTTTGATTGATTAGAACATGTCAAAACGTTACATATATCTGCCTCTTGTCTACTTTACAAATGCATTGTGAACGATGAACCCAAAAACCTGAGGTAGAGAAGAAACACATGTATCAGTCGTCGCCTACTGCTTAACTACCGTAACCACCGATCCCATGTCCATGTGTACCATGACCCTGCGTTACAAAGCGCGGACGCGATTTCACAGCATGCGTCTTCATCCATTCACTAACAGCATTCTATTTGCGAAGACTTCAGTATTAGCGCGCTCACATCTTGGTTGAAATCCGACGACTGGGAGTCACGTACCATGTCTCTGCACTGATGTGCAGCTCCGTAACCATTGATCTTCGGCGGTTCATCCATTACCTCTGGTGCGCGCCCTTCGAGCGTCACGTCACCTGCGCACAGGATAGCTTGTTGCAGGTAGTCAAAACAGTGCTGCAAGTGATCCAGATAATGACCTTTAGGGTCTGTCTTGCTTTTTGTAAGAGAAGCAGATGGGGAAGGATCCAGAAACTCGTTTCGCTGCCTGAAGACGTCCCAGAATCCTTGTCTGATCATCCCCTGCGTAACCTCATGAGCGTTCTCATTCATCGAGACTACACTAGGTGTGACGACGGTGTCGAATACGTTTATGAGGACACAACTTACCAAGCAGTGCAGCTGATGCGTCCAACTTACACCATAAAGCTCAGTGGCCGGATTGGTGGTTGGTAGTCCGTCCCCAATATACATGGTTTGCGCCTCGCTCTTATTGAGCTCAACGAGGCTGTGACCCATTGACAGTGCATGCCAGGCTTCATTGCTTTCTGTACTGGGCTCGGCTTTAAACGCCGGCATCTCTGTGAATCTGACGAGCTTCAAAGGAACTGCAATGACGTATTAACATCTGCTCTATAATACCTACATAGGGTTTCTTGCAATTTTCTGTGATTCCTTGATGTTTCGCCTGATGGGTAGATGTGCACCACCGTTGGAGAGGTTCCATGCTAACTGTCACCGCGCCTCCCCACCAAGTTAAAGTGCTGAGCCCTACAAGGCTGCTGCACAGTAACGCGAGTGCATAAACTCTCCAGGCCCTACTAGGTCTTCCTAACTGCGATGGTGACAACCGCGTCTGCCGCTGTGCGCAACCCATTTTTTGATACGATCTGGAAATACTGTGAAGGACGCTTGTGGGTAAAGCTTCGGCAGCAGGAGAGGGCTCCAGGAAATGCGGCGAATCAGTTGTTCGAGCTGCGGGATATCAGCAGTACCCGATTTTCATCGTTTTAGACCTATCGTGGCGAAAGCCCTTGAGTTCCTCTGATCGAAGTGAGAGCACGTGTGCGCCTGCACGAAGGATGAGGGTGCTAACTAGTGCGTTTCTTACGCCGTCTAAACTCTACCCCAACATGCAACATGCCGCCTCTACTGCATATTACAGTCAACTGAAGTTTGACTAACGAAACCTTGCCCTATGATACTAACTTCATTTGTCGATTCCGGATTATATCCAATGACTAGAGTCGGAAAACACCCGCGAGATGTTGCCGGCTTGAGTTCTCTGTGGAAACAGTACCCAGTCTCGGAGATAGTACATTGGCAACATTTGAACCTTGCTGATCTATCCACATGCAATCCATCGATCACGATACTTTCCACATATCTTCCGAAGTCTCTTTGTGAATAAATCTGTTGAAACTCGAAACAGGCGTTCGCATTGCATTGCCACCATTCCTCAACTCCACCGGGCAGAGCGATTGAATCGCATTCAATTCCTGCTGGGTGCACAAGGATGACCTCATTGCGCCGGAGTAAAAGGAGGATATTCCAATGAACCAGCATATAAGCGTACTTAAATGATAAGTTCCCTCTCCTTGCGGCCACATCCAATATCTACATTGCACCGTCATCTGAGAAATCGAGATATCTCATTCAAGCCAATACTTTTAGCCCTCCGCCCGAACCTCAACATCAAAATGCTTGCTCGTGGTGTATTGGCATCTCTTGCCTTCCTGGGCTTCACCTTGGCCAGTCCTACGCCCAACAGTAACTAATTTCTTCCCTTTCGTTCACGGCTATGTGGGTGTTCTGACAATACTCAACAGCAGCAGATGGCGTTACTTGGTCTGTCAGTGGCCCTAAGGAAGCTGTGAAAGCTCTTGGAGATCCTGGAGAGGCCTTGCAGGCTCTCGGCAAGGCTATGCAGGCAAAGCCTGGAACCACGGCTGATCAGCCTGCTGTTCGGGTTCGCGAGGAGGCTGAGGAGCCTGTAACTGAGGCTGATCAGCCCGCTATTGAGGTTCGCGAGACGGCTGATGATCTCTTGATGTACTACAACGCTTGATAGTACTCCATGAATTACTCTAGAAACTCGAGATTGGGATGGCACTCGAAGATTGATGAAAGGAAGGAAGACATTCCGGTCATTCTGTTGTTTCAAGAGCTCAACTAGTTGCGAGATCAATGGTCAGTGAACTGCAAAGAACGTGAATGACACCATGAGTTACTGACGAACTACTGTTGTGACTCTTTGCGTCTGTTTCCTTCCTGTGATACTGCGTGAAAGGGTAACGTCGTACAACAATCTATGGTTCTTAAGCGCCAAGCATTGCTCATGCCCATGCGGTCTGAGTTGTTACGAAATCCTCGTCATATCCAGTCCTGCTACAGGCTCCAATGACGATTACACGCAACTAGACTTAGAACCAATCGGGTCTGGAACATACTCTCAATACAAAACTATCGCTGTTCACTTACTGTTAGTATTATTAGCATAGATCACCTTGTTCATCTAGCTCTGCGCCTACGAAGTCAAGTTCAGCGTCCATATCTGTTCTACAGACGGCGAGTTAATCCTTAGCATGGGGGAACTTTAGCCCCAAGCTCACAAACATGAACCATGTTCTTCCATAAAAGTCAATTTTCATCTGGTATTGCCAATAGCTTAGTAAAGGTATATAGGGTTCTTCACAACAAAGGCAGCAGAGCTCCACTGCTATTTCTTTAAGCAGCACCTCTTTACACATAAGTTACCCCTACTTCCCTCTTTCACACCTTTTTACTGTAACCCACTATTAGCAGGCTACAGCGCACTACACTAGAACCTTAATATATATAAAACACACTATTAATACCCTTAATCGCTTATTATAATAGCTTTATAGCTATACATAAGCGCTATAAGTATTTAACTTAAGCCTGAATTACTAGTTTAGAACTTTTCTCTTCTTTTTATCTCTATTAAGCTATTATATCTATACCTCTAAGTATTTACTATAGTAGAATTATTACTTCTTAATAGTTCTAAAGAGATAAAGTATATAATAATTACTACTAAAGTATAAAAGCTATTCTATTTATTTAATACTTATTAATATTAAGGAAGTTTTAAGCCTACCTAGTAGGGGTTTTCACAGTAGGGGAAAAAGCAGTAAAAGCACCTTAGTTAGTGCTTAGTCTAGTAGCTTCGCAGTATACGTACCTAAGGATCCGGAATAACTGCCTGCGCTGACCTCGACTTGCCTATTATAGCTATTAGCCTCGTTAATAATAGCTTCATTACTAGCAAGGTCGATAGCCTCGCTCGCGTGACTTACGCTACGCAGTGATGGCTTTATAAGGTCTTTAGCCACGGAAAAGCTTGTCTTAGCTACGTACTTAAGATGCTGCTGCTTGCTAAGCCTTAAGCCTATCCCTCATCCTTAATCCTATATTAATACTTAATACTTATTAATAAGTTTACTAAATAATTATAGTATATTTAGATTAACTAATAAAAACTTATAGGGGATAACTATAGAAAGCGTTTAATAGTATTATATAGAAATTTATTACTTATATTTAGTAAATAGTTACTCTTAAGCTCTTTTAAAGTAATATAGCTATAAAAACCTCTCTTTAAAGCTAAAATAATACTATATCTCCCTTTAAAATACTCCCTATTAAATAGAATATAATAATTAGTTTAGTTTAGTAATATAATATTTAGAAGCTTTATATTTTACTAAAACTTATTATAAATTACTATTTACTCTTATAAACTCTTAAAATCTTAATATAAGTTTATAAAACTTTACTATATACTTTTTAGAATAAAATCACTAAAGTTTTAAATATTTTATTAATAGATATTATTTATATCTTATATACTACTTTAAACTATATTATTATTTTATACTTTACTTCTATAAAAAAAGCTTTTCTTAAATAAATAGAAGAGATTTATAAAGCTATAAGTACTTAATCTCTTAACTTCTTTTAGAAATAGTATAAATACTTTATTAACTATATACCTATAGAAATCCTTAAGTATTTAGATAACTTTATTATTATAGTTACTAAAGAAATAGTTAAAATTAATATCTATAAATATATAAAGCTATACCTAATATAAACTTATTTAATATAGAAAAGTATAAACCTTACTACTTAAACTTAGTTTTAGATTATTATACTACTTTAACTTTATAAAAGTATTAAATAGCGCTTTTTCTATAAATCTACTTATATTTACCTCTTATTAGAGAAGAAATAAGTATTTATACTTCACTCTAATAAGTACTAAAAGTACTATATTAATTATTTTTATATTAGATCTTATTATTATAGCTAGTATAGCTAAACTAATTATAGCTAAACTAACTATATTAGTATTAATATAGCTTTAACCTACTTAAATAACCTTAAATACTTAAACTATTATAATACTTTTCTTATAAACTATAGTAACTATATTACTTATTTTATTTTAAAAGATAATATCTAAATTATATTTTTAAAGCGCTAACTATAGAAAATTTAGTAGGCTACTTATAATATATTATCTATATTTAAGCTTAATAGCTCTTTTTATAACTTACTTTTAAGTACTCCTACTTCCTTAACTTAGCTTAAAATAACTTAATTAATAATTATTATTAGTAGTATAGTACTATTTAACTATAAAATAGCTAATACTATTTAAACTATTATAAAGGATAACCTCTTTATCTTAAACTTATTTTTAAAAAACTTTAAGCTTAAAGATATTAAAACTAAGATATTAAATATACCTCTTACTTCTTAATCCTACTAAAAATAAACTTATACTATTAAGTTTAGTAATACTACTTATATTATAATTTATTAAAAAGATATAAAGTAAGAAGCTTTTAAAGAAAACCTAAAAAATAGTAACTTATTATAACTTAATTTCTTTAAGTTTTAAAAGCTTATAACTCTATAGGTTTCTACCTCTTACCCCCCTTATAGCTCTATTTATAGTATTACTTTATACTCTAAAGAACTAAGTTATTATAATAATATATAGTAAATCCCCCTCTTTAAAAATAATACCTCACTTTAAATAAGCTTAAAGATATTACGTTAAAAGCTTATATATTATATAGTATAATATTAAGTATAAAAACCTTATACTAATAAAAAGAAGAGAAAACTATTCTTTATAAACTACTCTTTCTATAAAATATTCTACTTTATTAATACTTAAGAATACTATAACTTAAATACTATCCTTTAAATAATTATATATATTAAGAAAAGCTTAAGAGCTATTTAGACCTAGCTCTATAAAACCTATAACTTTATTTAGGTATAAATTTAAAATATAACTATTTTAAATATATATAAACTTAATATAATAAATAATAATACTACTACTTATATCTTTTAGTATTTTATTTCTCTTTATTTTTTTATTAATAGTAATTAAAATACTATAAACCTCTCTTAAGTTTTTAGTATAAGAATTACTAATAGTAGCTTAAAAATTAAAATTTAAGTAAATTAGAATAATTCTTTCCTTCTAAATAAACCTAAAATACTAATATATAATACTAGCTATACTATAGATCTATCTTAATTTAATATTCTATTTATTTTAATAGAAATAAATCTTATTTTTTACTTTAAAATAGATTATAAAACTATTTTAGTTTATATTTTTATTTTTTTAACTTTAAAATTAAACCCTCTAGCTTAAATATAAGTACTAAATAATAAACTTAAGTAATTTACTACTTTCTATAAATAAAACTTTCTTTTTATTATTACTATAGATATAATACTAATATAATATAACGCTATTATTAAATCTATCCTCTATTACTTCTTATAAGTAATAAATATTATAACTTATTTATTTTAGTATACCTTAAGCTTAGCTATCTTAGTTTAATAATTACTTAAATATTAAAATACTAAATAAAAATTATATAAAGTTTAGTATATTTAATCTTTAAGCTATAAGCTATATTTATACTTTTTCTACTCTCTCTATAAAAAGGAAAAGCTTATTAATATAAAACTCTAATAAACTATTTATATTTATAAAATAGCTTAACGCTATAATAAAGTTAACTATATAGTAAATATCTTTAATCTTTACTATATAATAAAATAATACTAAATAAAACTTAATTTTTACTTACTACCTCTAAAAATTAAGGATAAAATAATTAAGTTTTTTATTATAAAGGTATAAGTTTTTAGAAAAACCTTACTTAAATACTTTTTAGTTATAAATAATATTTAGGACCTAAATAGTATTTAAATCCCCTCTCACTTTAATATCCTATAAAATACTTCTATTTTCTTTATTTAAATAACTACTATAATACTTATTATAAGTATTATACTTAGAGTTAATAATATTACTATTTATATACTTTAAGCTATTTAGCTAACTATAGCTAAGTTTATTTAAGCTTTCTTCTAAGCTTATTTAATTTCTAGATATTATTTAGAGATTTTTAAAAAAGCTAAAGTAGTCTTTATATTTAAGGAGGGGAAACTTCTAATTAAAGTTACTTTATACTATTTTATATTTTTACTCTCTTATTTTAAAAAAAGCTTTAAGTATCTATTTACTTAATATATTACTTATATAATATTATTAGTTTAAATTATTAATACTTAATATTTTAAAACCTTCTTTAAGCATAATATAGTTAACTTTATTACTTATATAACCTATAAAATTAAAATTACTTTTAAAACTAATTTAATTACTTCTTTTATTATATTTAATATTAAAAGCGCTTTTAATACTATCCTCTATAACTATTTCCTTATTAAGTTATATAAATAAGGATAGCTAGAACCTTTTATTTATTATATTAAGTTATTTATAACTAGATATTAAGCTTAAATTTATATTAAGAGTACTATCTTAAAACCTTTCCCCCTCTACTATAAGCTTTTTTAAAGCTTTTTTACTTCTTTTATTTTATATTTACTCTACTTTATAAAACTTTTACTATAAAACCTTAACTTCTACTTTAGTTATATTAATAATATCTTAATATAAACTAAATCTCTTTTTATAGAGGAAAATACTAAGCTATTTATAGCTAATATTACCTATATTTTATACTAAAATACTAAAAATAAGGTCTTCTTTAAACTAAAGAAGAGTAAAACTATTTATATTTTATAAAAATATAAACTAATAAACCTCCTAATTAAGACTAATAGTTTAATAATAATACTTAAGGATATTATAAAATAGCTTAAAGTTATTTTTAATTATAAGCTTACTTTTATATTATATATCTAAATCTAAGTAGATATTACCTTAAAATATACTAAATTCTTCTATAGTTTAAAAGTAGTTTATAAAAGTTTCCCTCCTACTTTTATATATAAAACTATTACTTTAATTATTATTCTTATTACTACTTATAATATAAAAGCTTAGTTTCTTAAGTTTTAGAAACCTAATTATATTCTTATTTAATAATACTCTAATATTACTCTAATAAAACCTTTCTACTTAATAAACTAAAAAAGGTATCTTTAGCTTATTAATAAAATAATTTATACTAATATTTAGGGAGTTTTACTTATATAGTATACTACTTTTATTACTATTTTATACTATAAATCTAAAATCTCTCTTATAGATAATATACTTAAAACCTATTAACTTTATTTTACTATAAAGCTTAGTTATCTTAACTCTTACTACTTATTAGTTTAATACCTATATATTTATCCCTCTAACCCTTATTATAAACTTATATAGTTATAATATATTACTATAATACTTTCTTACTACTTTTACTTTACTTTAATACTCTTATAACTTCTAAACCTCTCTTATCCCTTAAAAAAGATAGCTATTACTAAATTTAAAGCTTAGTTTAAAGATATTCTTAAAAATAATATTATTATATATTAATAGATTTAAACTTAAGTTTAAAGATATTAATTATAGCTATATTATATTTTTAAGTAAAAAAAAAGAGAAAAAGAAAGCTAAAATACTCCTTATATAAAGCTTTTAATATTTAAGCTTTATTAAGGTTTTTAATACTAAAGCTAAAGCTATAAACTTTAAGCTTTATATAGTAATATAGCTATAAAGCTTAATAAGTATAATTTATATCTATATTAATAACCTTAATATTATTAATACTTTAGAAGGATATAGTAATATACTTTTATTTTTATAAGTAATTATTCTTTAAACTAAAGAGTATATTACTTTAGTAACCTCCTCTATTTTTATTTACTAAGTTCTTAGTTATAAAGATATTTTTAGAAATAAGTTAGTAGATATATTGATAAAATAAAAGGCTTTAATAGCTCTTCTTAACTTTATTTTATTAGCTATAATAGCTATTATAAAATATTTAGTATAGAAGAAAATTATAAAGTATTATTAAGAGTAGTAGTATATAAAAAAAACCTTAATATTATACTTATAATAACTTTTAGTTAGTATTTTAATACCCTCTAAAGCTAAAGCTCTTATAAAAACTTTTATACTACTTAATTACTACTTATTTAAAATATAGTAATTTTAAAATATACTATAAATATTTTACTTAGAAGTAATAAGATATTTAAAGATATAAATATAGAAAATAGAAATCCTTTATATATATAATATTCTATTATTTAATTTATTTAAAGAAATTTTAATAACTTTAGCTACTAATTAATAATAAACTAAATTTATCTCTATTTAGGGATTTTAAGTATTACTAAAGATCTATAATTAGTAATCTAAAGTAATTTAAGAAGTTTAAAGAAATTATAAGTTTTTTTAGTAGTTAAAACTACTAAATAGTCTATTTATATAAACCTTTTAGCTAATAACCTTTTTAAACTCTATTATACTTTATTCTACCTTAATTTTTCAGCTTAAATAATTTAAATTACTATAAGAAAATATAAAAATTAATTTACTAATTTTTCTAAGAAAATCCTAGTTTTCTTAATAAAAGTAATAAGCTATAAGTAATTTTACTTCTTTAGAAGCTTATAAATAGCTTAAACTTTAGCTTTAGCTACTAACTAAAAGCTCCTTACTTAAAATTTATAATAATATTAGCTTTAATATAATAAGGCTTAAACCTCTATAATATTAGCTTTAATTAGACGATATAAGCTAGAAATAAGGGATATTTATATTATTCTTAGCTTAAAGTAGCCTCTAAACTTAGAAATACTATATATAGTAGAAGGAGGTAGAAAACTTAGAATTTTTTAGTAATTTTAACTTAAAGGAAAGGGGGTAGATAGGCGTTTTTATAGGCGTTAGGTGTTATTATAAGAAGAAAAGGGTTATATAAGTAGATAGAGGCTTAATTAACTTATAATAAAAAAAACTAAGTAAATAAGTAAGAAATATACTTATTTTTATATAAATTCCTGTTTTTTTTTTAATAATTTTAGTAACTACTCTTTTAGAAGAGTTTTTAGGATTCTTTAGCTTAGTTTATAGAAAAAGTTTATTAATCCTTATTTTTTAAAAATTAAATAAATATAGGTATTTTTAAGTACTTCTAGCTTTAGTTAGCTTTACTTTTATCTCTTTTCTTAATCCTTATTATACTTCTTTAATTATTTAAAATAAAGATAAAGTAGAATACTATAAAGATATTACTACTAAACTTCTTCTTAATAACTTATTTTCTCCTAAGAGATTATATAACTTAAAGTATAAAAAGAGTAAAAAATATAAATAAAGTATAATTTAGTTAGGTTTATATTTATATATTTACTTTTATATCTCTTATAGTTATCTAGAAAATTAATATATAAGTATCTAGGCATTTTCAGGGGTTTTCTGCCTAGAGTAGAGTGCCTAGCACGATCGATAAGTTTTCTCCCTTACCCTATTACAAAAGGAAGTAATTAACTAAAAGATACTTAATTTAAGGAGCAGGAATAATATATAGTAGATTTATAGATATATAGGCTTACCCTATATAATATATACCTTAGGGAGCGATCTAAGCTTAGCTCTAACGTCAAAAAATAGAATAATAATAATAATAACAACAACAATAACATAAGTTACCCCTCTTTTGCACCCTACCTTCTACGACCCCTAGAGTGCCTTAACACTAACACTACTAACTTTTAATCTATATGATATGCATAAAGTTTGACTTAACTGCTATTTGAATTCCGCAATCTAACAAAATAAAGTTCCTAATAGGAATATGCCGCCCTATTATATCTTCTAGGGCTGCATAGCCGCCTAGCCTGGCGAATTACTGCGCAACCATAACTTTCTACAGTGAAATTTAGGGCCGCTAAGCCAGACATAGCAAACATCTAGGTCAGCATTAGCAAATATGTAGGCATTTATCATCACAATTAGCGGGGCAAATGCGAGTCTCGCAGCTGAATTGACTCTAGTAAGCTTGTCTGGGAACCAGGATGCATGACCCGAAGATTCTAGTCTCCATGAGTAGGTTTCACTCTCCTTGTCTTATTGCTGGATGCTGATTATGTGTTTGGCTTCTAATGACTGATTGACTCACGGCCACCCGGAATGTCTCTGCTGGACATACACTTGCTGAAAGCCCCCCTGCGCTTCCGTACCGTCTTGATTAGTCCGAAACATAGGCGTTTCCCTTGTCAATCTACGGTGTCAAGCAACAACGAGACCAGCAACAAGAAGATGTTTCCTTTGCCAGCCTTGAAAATGTTCAACAGCAGCCACAGAAAGAATGGAAACAATGACAACGGACACGGCCTCCCGTTCTCTCCCATTGACGAAGAACAAGCGGCATCGTCATATTCGACAACGAGCTCGTTGTTAGCGGAGCACGCCACCGAAAAGTTGAAACTAACGAATCGGCGTCACAGATGGCAGCAGTGGAACTTGTTTCGATGGCTTGATTTTGGCACAAAAGACGTGGTTTACATCGGTTTAATCGCAGCCGTCGTCATACTCTTCGCCTCAGCAGAAGATCGCTATATCAGTAGTCGTTGCGGCGGTCTCACCTACAGTTCGTGTCTCCCCGCGCGTCAGCAAGTGGTCCATAAAGCTGACCTGCGTGTAACATCATTTAAGCCCCCGCGAAAGAGGCTGTTGTATTGGAAAAAGCCAAGTTTCACGCAGGGCTGAACGACACGACCCGGTTCAGAGGTGACCCAAGACCCGAACTCGAAGACGCCTGGGATGAATTGCTGAGCGGTAAGAATACTAATTATTCAGCGGAAAGAACGAAGGGACATCAGTGCTGATTTGACGTCCGGCAGCGATAAATATTCGCGTCGACGATGACGAACTTACCAAGATGGGTAGGGATGCAAGTACAGCCGTGAAGATCAATGACGGCAAGGGAGGCTACGCCGGCATGCTCGACATTTTCCATCACCTGCACTGCTTGGTAAGAACATTCCGTCTTTCAAATCTTCCTTCATTTTAAATGGCTGACCCTGACATGCCCTCGTAGAGAATGATACGGATCGGCTACACGCTGGACCTCTACCCGGCGTATCAGCCCATGCTGTCATCGCAGATGGGCGAGCTAGTGCCCATGCACATTGACCACTGCATCGATGAGCTACGCCAGGCTGTCATGTGTCGTGCCGACGTGACGGTCCTCACCTCGAACTGGATTGATTGGCACCCAAAGCCGTGGCTAAATTTCAATGTCGAGCACGAGTGTGTCAACTGGGACAACGTTTTCCAGTGGTCAAAGGAGCACTGGTATGACATCAAAAAGGCAAACTTAGTTCATCCCCATTTTGGTAGGTTCTCGAACCCTATGGCTCCCATATGTTCCTCAAAGTCAATTTAAAACTTGACGTTTGCTGACGTTCGCAATGCCATAGGTCCTGTTGACTGGTCTACAAGTCCGGGCCCGCACCACTAAACCGGAGGAAAGCTGTTTGCGTGAGACGGAGTCGTCAGATATCGCAGTATTCTTCTTGTAGATCACAAGACTAGTTTACCTTGAGTATTCATAGCAATGCACTGTGAGAGATTCAACTTGACTATTCCAAAATAATGTCCCCAGCCAATTAGAATGCTGTGCCACCTTTTAACTTCGAGCCGAATGCCAGGCTGGGGAATGCGGTAACCCATTAGACAGGCGGCCCATGTTATCATGGAATCCGAAAGAATTGAGGAGCATGCTACAAGCTTATTCCGAGGCCTCGGTTCTTCCTTGCGGCAGGTGCAAGCAGAAGAGTTGCAAACATACCTAGTAATGAGCTCGCATCAGTTGTATCACTAAACACTGATGTTTACGCGTTCTGTGTTTCTTCTCAGCGTTCCACTAGAGGGGACATCCCATTCACTGCGGAGGTCGGGATATACTTTAGCTCTACACGGTCCGATGTCCGATCGGGCGTTTTTTCCTTCACTCGACCCCAGCATCCATGTACGTAGTACTAGACCCGAATACCCGGACGGCTCGTTCCATCACTTGCTAAGACCGAGACCGAAGAGCCCAATGGGACGTCATTTTTGCTATAATACAGACTCAACACTAATGCAGGTTGGTTGATAGTGTAAAGTATGACCGGCACGACGATTACACTTCCGCAACGGCAACTTCCATTCAGATCGTCTACCAACAGAAGCGAACTATCCACAGTTACAAAGGCAAGGTGCAAACGTGCGACTCAAACAATGGTTCGAGAGAAGGTGAGAAACCCCTCGCACCGGCTACCAGCCTTGATGCACTCCTCGACAACTGAGTTATTGGGAAGTTGTATCTGTACTTCAACTAGCTGGATCAGATGGTTTGTCAGCAATCTACTTCTTTCCAGTTCTTTTCCCCTTGTGATATGTATCAACCCTGCCGTGACCCATCCCCGCAAGTTCCCTCACCCCGAATAACCTACTGAAGCTCAGGTACTCATCTTCGTTTTACCAGACACCTTTACACCTCTTGTCCTCGCCCAACCCTTCTCTACTACGATGAGTCAGATAGCTAAGATGGCAGGCGTCGTGAGAGAGTTACAAGCCGCGACCACAGGAAAGACACGCTATGATAGGGTCCCCTCGCAGCAGATGCCACTTTACGATGATCCTCATCCGTCAGTTGAGGATTCGAGACTCGAAAACAACGAATGCGCAGAGAAAGATGGCGATGGCGATGATAGAGATTATGATAGCCGGCTTCGGCGAAAGAGAAGATGGCCTGGTCCTCTGAGGCTCGTGGGCATCATGACGGTTGCCATTCTCGCCGCTGTCGGAGTGGCAGACCTCTTTGGCCGCGCTTCCCAAGCGGTCCAGCAGCAACGGACAGCCAACGACCCAGTCCAGACCGTACACGACTGCTTCCGCTCCTGTGGCTACACGGCTGCAGATGCCATTGAGCGCGGTTGTCTGTTTGAGGAGTTTGATATGCGGTGGGAGCACCCGTCATGCATCGACCACGAGCTCGCCGCAGAGTATCGCCGCATGGGGCCTGAGCCGGACGGCTCGTGGACATACATGGTGGATGATGAAACTGCCACCGATGGTGTCCCCATCAACGAGCTGCGCAGGCGCCCCGTAAACGCGACGGAACTCAGCATGCTCGTCTGGCCCGGTAAGGTCGTCTACGCCAATATGCGCCACCACTTGACGCACTGCATCTTCCGTTGGCGCAAACAGTTCCGCGCGCCCTTCAAGGGCACAAGATGGCCGAGCCAGCCGGGGTGGGAGGAGAACCATATCAAGCATTGCATGGATGTGATCCTCAACAAGAGGGATGTGCCGCTAGAGAAGTTTATAACTAGGGTGGTTTTTGAGTCACCATAAGCTATGTATGTGTTCGTGATGAGGCTAGTTTCTCGGAGTTGAAATCGGGTCTAGTCACAAACAAAACCATCGCTTTTCAAGATACTGATTCAATCGTTTCTGCTGATGCTGCTTTGGTAGTATTGTTCACGAATACCTTTGATATCCCAAGAGGCCATGCCGTCGATGAACTAGAAGCATGACTTTACATGTCCCTAGGTAGCGTCGCACCGTCCGGGAGGCCTTTGTTCTCCAACTGGCCATCGTGATCCTGCCCAGGGTTCGCCTCCTCATAATGGATGAACTTAACAAAGCGATAATACATTGCACCAAGAACACCTCCCATGGCAGGACCAACCCAGTAAATCCAGTGATAGCCTGGGAAACTTCTGCCGGCAACAGCCGAGCCAAGACTGCGGGCTGGGTTGATAGAAGCTCCGGTATAATAGCCACCTTTTCAATGTGTCAGTGAGGTGTTCTCTATCGGAAATAAAGCCTTTAATGACGATGTACTCACCGCATATCATGATTCCAAATACTGCTATTCCGATAGCAATTGGAGCTAGATATGTTGCCTTCTGCTTTTCTGCGGCCAGCATAAGCACCACAAACATCAACTGAGATGCCAGAAACATCTCAATGAAGACGCCTTGTGAGATGGACACGTTTGTGGCAAGAATGGTGTTGGTCTCGCCCACATCCCAGGGAAACATGCACTGCACCAGCCCACCAGCTGCCAGAGCGGCTAGAAGTTGCGCGGGGAACAGAAAGATCGCTCGATCCCAAGGAAGTTGTCCTGCAGCCACAAGTCCGAGTGTGATCTATGGGCATCTTCAGTTAGCTCGTCATGATCTGCAACGAGGTTCGATAGCTATCTTACCGCGGGGTTGAAAAGACCGCCACTGATCCGGTAGAATGCCCAGATATTCGCAAGCAATGGAAACGCATATGCCAGAGCGGTTGAAGTGAGAGTCGTATTAAGCATCCCGCCTTCTGGCGCCTCTTCGGGTGCTTGATGCCTTGCCATCAGGTGGCCAGCATAGCTAGTCCAAAGCCAAAGAAAGGTGCCGACAAATTCACCGCTGGCTGCGACCAGGTGTGCCTCTAAGTTCGAAAGTTCGCCGTGATGGGTTGCCATGATCTGGTCGCCAATTTTCACACTGCCGCGCGAGTTTTGCGAGCGTCTTGATTCTCTTGAGGTCCGGCCTGAGAGGGGCCCTCCAGTTTCTAAATCGTTTTGCGTCATTGCTTCTGAAATGGCGCTGCTTCGGCGAGGATGATGGTTGATGTGTTTGTTACTTGGTCTTCACATTTGAGGGGACGAGTTTGCTCTTTTATCCATTGAATTCGAATAACGTTCGTCATCATGACTATCGGGCAGTTTGGTGGATGGCCCACAACTCCAGAGGGGGAAGTGTGATGTAAATCAGAAATGGGTCATCGACTGCGTCGAACGGGATGTGCCATTACAAAGAACTTCTCGATTGTTTTCCTCTGAAGATAGAAGAATGGCTTGCAGATCAAGTCAGTGTTGAGGCTCACCGATGAGCCACATTATTTTGGTGAGTGACGCAAGGATATCCGTCCAGTCGGAGCGTTTTCATCAATTGGAAAATCTTGACCTTGCGATAGAGGCACAGTGAACTGTGGGCCTTTGACAGGGGCTTGCCTGGGCACAAGCGCTGATCGAGATCCGGTTGTGGAGCAGTCTGGTCGTGTCAGGAGAAAATGCTACGAGAAAGACAGAACCTCCCGGAGGGAAAGGGGTCTCCAGTTGCTGAATGATAGAGAGGGTCAAACAGCACCCAAATTGGAGATACCTCATAGTGGAGGACATGGGGTCTGACGCCCGTTGGCCACGGCTGACATGTGGCATCACTTGCGTCATGTCTCGCAAAACAAGCGATCCATGCATGTCTTGCTCGGGTCTACCCGTTTGCTACCTGCCTGCCTTGTGGTTCTCGGGCGAAACAAACAAAACATTCTGCTTCAAAGTCACTCGGTCGCCGCCGCCACTTCGGAGATTGTGGTCCGTTCCGCTGGCTGTGGCCCACTGTCGGGGCAAAACCTCCGTCCGAACTGAATGAAGATGGCGGCTGCTGTACCCGTGAGTGTAAAGGCTACACTTCCGGTCTCTTCTGAACAAGGTTCACATGAATCTTCAACGGTAACAAACTGTTGTTATATTGAATGTTATCAATCCAATTTGATGATCGGTCATCGACTCGGCCACAGAGACTTTGAGTTTCGCTCTCAATTGGATGAACTATCACAGAGTTCAGACGCACCCTTGAAAATAGGTTACTACGGGATGGGCTTCTTGAGTCGTTGGTTCCAACCTCCATTGTAACCATCTCTTGCTTTTCTTGCTTTTCAGTGGCCGGTTTAATAGTCTTTACCATCCAGGCTGTCACTTACTTGCGGTAGGTCTTGAATGACCATCCCTGCCCCTGGTACCTAGTACCTTGAAGGCAATGCAGCCATTCATACCCTTGTGCCCCACCTAGGGCATCCGCCCCATAACCTCACTTCCGAAGTCCCTCATCAACAACATCAACAGGCAAGATGGCCGAGCGGTCTAAGGCGCTAGCTTCAGGTGCTAGTCAAGTAATTGGCGTGGGTTCGAATCCCACTCTTGTCATCATCACAGAGCTCGTGAGGGCTTCACTTTTGGCGTTTTTGGTGTTTTGTTGCGGCGACTCGTCGTCTCATAGCACTTGGTAAGAGTTGCCACAAGCGGTTGCGTGAAAATTTGCACTGCAACCACGAGAAACACAACACGGCAAATATTAGGGCTTGAAAATGTTTCTGAAACAAAATTGGGTATAAAAAGCGTGTTTGACTATGACAAACTTGCTGCTCCTCATTCGGCGGCCAGAATGGTGGGCTACAACGCAGTAGTGACAGTTTCACGCTCAAGCTTCTCCTTCTCCCTCTTGGCATTCGCAATCTTGATACTTAGCTTAACAGGATTCGTGCCGGGTGTCTCAAAGATGTTGTCAATCTCCTCAAGGTTGAGCTTGCTCGTCTCCGGGAAGAGGTAGTAACTGACAATGACCTGCAGGAAGTTGTACACAATGTACACGGCCCAGATCTTGTATCCAATCTTTCCGACGCCAATTCCGATGCCGTAGCTGTGGATAACAGCAGCGATGGCCTGGAACATGGCGAAGAGACCCATGCCCTTGGCACGGAGCGGCAGAGAGAGCAGCTCGACCGGGTACAGGTTGTGCATCGTGGCGATGAATGAGGCGCTGCAAATCTGGAAACAGTAGATCCAAACGACAGTTAGGATAGCCGTAGACTTCTGGCCGCCGGTCACGTCGAACTGCCAGCTCGTAATGGTGACGGCGATCTGGGCAATGATGATGCTAATCAAGCCGGCGAAAATGAGCGTACGACGCCGGAAGAAGTCAATGATCCAGGCTCCGAAGAGTGTAAAAACAAAGTAGATGGCAGTCAACCCCAGATTGATGCCCAGTTGGTCAAGCTGATCGTTGATGCCGACCGTCTTCAGCGCAGGCGAGAGGTACAGGCCGATGATGCCACCGCCATTCCACTGCTGGAAGACGGCGTATACGGCAAGCACCAGAGTACGGTACCATACGCTGCGCGTGAAGAAGACGCGGAAGTCCCAAGTCGCCCGGAAACCGGCTTTGGAAGTCTCGATAGACTCTTCGATCTGGTTAACCAGGATATCGACGATTTCATGGTTGATGTCGTTATGCGTGGTCATGTACTTCGCAATCATCTCACGGGCCTTCTCCTTCTTGCCCTTCATGATTAGATAACGCGGGGACTCTGGACAGACGGTGTAGAGGCCGATGCAGACAATCAGGGGAAAGACGGCCTGCAGGAAGAAGGCGACACGCCACTGCCAGTCGGTGCCCTCCCAGGAAGTGAGACCCATCATGATGCCGATGATGCCAAGAGAACCGACTTGGAAGAAGGCACCGAACACACCGACAATGCGACCACGAAGATGGACGGGCGCGACCTCGGCGACGTATTGGGGAGCTGTGCACAGCGCAGTACCGAAGCCGAGGACGAGACGGCCGACCATGAGGCAGGCGAGGTTAGGGGCCATGGCTTGCATGATAGCAGCAATCAGAACGAGAGCGTTGCCGACGAAGTTGACGCCACGACGTCCAATGATATCGGCAGTAGCAAGAAACGGGGCACCAACAAAGCTGCCAATTTGCATGAGGGCGTTGATGGTGGAGATGATGGGACCGGCGTCGGGAAATCCGTAGTAATCGTGCCATCGAGGGTTGGAGTTGATACTGCTGATCACACCCCAGTCGATGCCGTAGCTGTTCAGGCCCGATAGTCAGCTTTATCTCTCATCATCATGTCGGTGTCTGTGTTTGATTGTTCCTTACCCAGCCTGGTTCGCGCCCATGATGAGCACATACATCAGGATGCGCAGGCCAGTCTTGGATCGCAGACTCAGAGCTTCGGCAGACTTGCGCATCACATCCTCCTCTGAAATTCGAGTAGCGGTGACATCTTCAACGGCAACCCCAATCTTGTTGGCCTCGGCAACATCATCGTGGTAGACCACGCTGTGGTCCACTTCGTCTCGCGGCGCCATTTTCGGTAAGGCAAGTCAAAGAGAGGGAGTATCTTGACGCGGGGCCGTAGCCTTCACAAACAAGGTCAGGGTTGACTTTGGTAAGTTGAGTAGCACCGATGAGTAAGAAGCCCGCCTGTCTGGGTCAAGGGATCAGGTTGCAGTGGCGCCTGGCGCATATATAGACTCTCAGAGCTTGCAGTTCAGCTCTGGCAAATAGGGTGGTATTCTCGTTTCTGCATGCTTTCTCTGCGTGTCCACGGAATGACCTTCCGATGGGTGAGTCTCGAACCACGTCGAGGGACGCTCTCCCCAGACTTTTTATCGTCCACATGGTTCACATGAGAAGCTCCCTGCATACCACTACATTGCCGTTCTCGTCCATCCGCCTCCAGATTCTCCCCAAAGATCCACTCTGGACCGAGCCGGCAGCGGCTTTGGTTACACATGATTGGTCCGGCGGCTGTAGGCGACGCATCTCAATCAGGCCAGTACCACACCATCCCGGGATGAGGGTGTTCGGGCTGCTTTGACCCGTGATGATTGGCTCCGAGGCGACGGCCGGCCGGTTACCCCACACTCTCCGAGCCAATTTTCCTCAAATGATACGACTTCGAGCTAGGACCCTGGCATGTTCGTGGGTTGTCTGGGGTTAAAATCGTTCATGACCGCTCCAACGCCCATCGACTATGGATGCGGACATCAGACGCTTTGTCTGATCATCAAATCACCAGCTTGACAAACTTTTGTCTCGCATACTGAGGGATCTTTTCCTGGACAAGCCAAGAGCCCAGGCGACCCTAGACCCCTCGCGAACTCGTCAGATCCAGAGACCGGCATAACGGCACGACGTTCCCAACCAACCACCCAATAATCATGTCCCGTCCAGATGGCTCTTCGACATTCGGCTCCGGCCAGAGCCAACAGCAACCCCAACCCCTGCTCCTCCACTACGCGTCCCCCGCATCTGAATGGTCTGAGGCCCTACCAATCGGCAACGGGCGGCTAGGCGCGATGGTCCATGGGCGAACTCAGACCGAGCTTCTCCAACTGAACGAAGACTCGGTCTGGTACGGCGGTCCGCAGGACAGGACCCCAAAAGACGCCCTCCGCCACCTGCCGAAGCTCCGACAACTCATCCGAGATGAAAAGCACGCCGAGGCCGAGTCGCTGGTGCGCGAGGCGTTCTTTGCGACGCCTGCGAGCATGCGGCATTATGAACCTCTCGGCACTTGCACCCTCGAGTTCGGCCACGCCGTCGAGGATGTGACTGATTATCGCCGATACCTGTGTCTCAAAACAGCCCAGACGACCGTTGAATATCGATGCCGGGGGGTCTCGTACCGTCGAGATGCCATTGCGAGTTTCCCGGATAATGTGCTGGCTCTCAGAATCGTTGCGTCCGAAGCCATTCGTTTCGTCGTACGACTGAACCGTCTTAGCGAGATTGAATATGAGACGAACGAGTTCCTGGACAGTATCGACGCCAAGGATAAACGTATAGTTCTCAAGGCTACTCCTGGTGGTCACAATAGCAACCGGTTGGCGATAGCGTTAGGCGTGTCTTGCGACGATGCAGAGGGGTCCGTGGAGGCCATTGGCAATGCACTGATAGTCAATTCGACTTCTTGCAACATAATCATTGGTGCTCAAACAACATTTCGAACTGAGGACCCCGAGACCGCCGCGGTGGACGATGTACTCAAGGCCTTGAGCCACCAATGGAGTGACTTGGTTGAACGCCACCAACAGGACTATGCTGGCCTCTTCAACCGGACAGGTTTGCGGATGTCGCCCGACGCAAGCCATCTGCCCACAAACGAACGAATCAAGAACAGTCGAGACCCGGGACTAGTCGCGTTGTACCACAACTATGGAAGGTATCTACTTATATCATGCAGCCGGAAGTCCTGCAAGGCTTTGCCAGCAACCTTGCAGGGCATTTGGAACCCATCTTTTGCACCGCCATGGGGTTCGAAATACACCATCAATATCAACTTGCAGATGAACTATTGGCCAGCGGGGCCGTGCAGTCTCGTCGAATGTGCCATTCCCGTTATCGAGCTACTAGAAAGAATGGCCGAGAGGGGAAAGAAAACTGCGAGAGTCATGTATGGCTGTGAAGGATGGTGTGCTCATCACAACACGGACATATGGGCCGACACAGACCCTCACGACCGATGGATGCCCTCAACGATCTGGCCTCTAGGTGGTGTTTGGGTATGTATCGACATCTTCGAAATGCTGCAATATCAGTATGATAATGCCCTTCACAAAAGAGCAGCTGTGGTCTTGGAGGGAGCGATCGTGTTTTTGCTCGAATACCTGATACCCTCGGCCTGTGGGAGGTATTTGGTCACCAACCCTTCTTTGTCTCCTGAGAACACATTTCTCTCAGACTCGGGAGAGCCAGGTATCTTATGCGAGGGATCTGCTATAGATATGACCATCATTCGCATCGCACTCGAGAAGTTTCTATGGAGCATTAACATTCTAGGTGGAGACAATCCGCTAAGGGCCAGAGTGGAAGAGGCCCTTGGAAAGCTCCCGCCTCTAGTGATTAACTCCGACGGTTTGATTCAAGAGTGGGGACTGAAGGACTACAAAGAGCAGGAGCCAGGCCATCGTCATGTGTCTCATCTGTTCGGACTCTACCCCGGAGAGAGTATCAGCCCCTCCAAGTCGCCAGACTTGGCTGCAGCGGCAAAGCACGTCCTGGAGAGAAGGGCTGCTCATGGAGGGGGGCACACAGGCTGGAGCAGAGCATGGTTATTGAATCTTCATGCTAGGCTCCTAGATGCAGAAGGCTGTGAACAACACATGGATCTTCTGCTCAAAGACTCTACGCTACCAAACATGCTGGATAGCCACCCACCGTTCCAGATTGATGGCAATTTTGGGGGGTGTGCTGGCATTCTCGAATGCTTGGTTCAGTCGTCCATCATTGATGCCAACACAGTTGAGATCCGGCTTCTGCCCTCGTGTCCAAAGGACTGGGCTCAGGGGCAGCTCACAGCCGTCAGGACGAAAGGTGGCTGGCTCGTTTCGTTTAGTTGGCAACATGGTGTGATTGAAGAGCCAGTTGTGGTTGAAACCACGGCAACTACGGTTTCCGAAGTTCAACTTATTTTCCCGGGAGGCTTCCGGTCTTTCGTACGAGCAGATCCTTCTACGTCTACACAGAAGGTCTTCGCAGCCAAAGAATAGAGACAACAGTGAAGCACCAAATATTACTATCATCCATGAAGAGTGACAAGATAAGGTCTGAGTGCTGTGTGATATCTATCACACACGATAACCCCTGCCCGTCTACGGGATTGCATCTGGTAACCCGGATCTCTCATGGTGCTTCGCTTCAAAGAGAGGCTCCCACACAGTACAAGCCCTTTTAGTCGTCACACCATTGGCCAGCTCCGGTACAGGCAGGACGATAGTCTTGTCACCCGAACATTCAATTAGTTGGCCATTCAACTTCGAGTCGTCCAGGCATAGATTGTATGCTGATACAACTGTCTCGATTGGGGTGATGCTGTGTTTCTGGTAAGTCTCTACTCCGCGGGTTTCAAGGATGCCTTACTGCTCTGGCTTCGTTGCGTTGATAGATGCTTGCGGAACGGCACCTGTTATTACAATACCCGGAAGCACGGCATTCATGGCGATGTTCTCTTTCTAGCGAACGTTAGCAATTGCACACATGAGATTCCAAACACCCATAGTGCGATAGTAATAGGAACCAAACCAGTTTCAGAAGCGGCGCTGCTGTTCGAACAAAATGGTTGATCTTTCAAGATGTAGTTAGAAGGGCGGTTGCTAGCAGAGGAGACCTTGAACCTACCGCGGCTTTGGCTCCGCAGTACTCAGGGAACGTTTGATGCGGATGAACCGACGCGATGGTTGAAGTCGCAATAATCTGTCCTCCAGGCACTACATTTCTTCGCATGAAGTGGATGGCAAGCTGAACACCATACAGAAAGCTCTCGTAGCATGCCTTGATAGACTTCAGAGCAGGCTTGGGCGTTATGTCGTCTTTGCCTCTGTGATCGAAAATGTAAATCGAGCCGCGATCTGAATGTCCTGCATTAGCCAGCAAGGCGTCGAGCCTACCCCATCTATCCCAGACTTGGCTGAAGACTTTCGCCTGGGCGTCGTAATCGCAAACATCCAGCTCGTAAAACACAGCGTGGTCGCCAAGCTCGCTAGCGACGGCGTTGCCGGCGTCTTTTTGCAGATCGCAACATGCGACGCGCCATCCTTTGGTAATGAGGTTCGTCGCGAGAGCTTTTCCTATGCCGGACTGTAATCTTGTTATCGCCAGAATCTTCAGCTTTCGTATCTGCAATCATACTCACAGCTGCACCAGTAACAATGGCGACCTTTCCAGTCGTAAGTTTGTGATCCATGAGAAGGGCCGAATGATGTTTGTGGATCTTGGGAATCCAAGGAAGAGAAGACGAAAAAAGCCGAGTTTCAAAAGAGCAAAGAGTAAAAAGAAGAATACAAGTTCTCATTTCACGGCTTCACATGACTTTGATACAACCCTATCGGAGGGCAGGCCGACGTGATAATACGAAACGCGCGGTTATTTCCGACTGCATTTTCCACCAAGTAAACCACAACACTTCAGATTCGGGGTACAACGTAATGGATATTGGCACTTGGATTGATTGGTCGTTTTCTACAGGATTCACAGATTCCCACCATTTACTGGCAAACACTGGCCAGTAATGAAGCTAGACCAGTCTGACAACAGAAATATGATTGCGTCCGCAATATCAGTCGCAAACGCCATACGGCCTTTTGGTATGGACGCAATTTGCGCTTTCCCAACGACGACGTTTGGATCATCCTTCGGAGCGCCAGCAACAGTAGCTTCGGCTAAAGGAGTATCAGTTGCACCTAGAGATCGTCAATAACTCTCATGCGAACTCCCTGTAGGTTGAGCACTAAGCTGCTTACCAGGAGCAACCATATTCACACGCATCTTGGGGAAGTCTCGTGCCCATGCACGCGTTAGGCCGAGAACAGCATGCTTTGAGGCAGTATACGCCGCCAGCCCAGATACCCCACGAAGAGAAGCACCGCTTCCGACGTTGACTACAGAGCCTTGGCCTACGCTGCGAACTGACCCCGGAATGGTGCCTGGCGCTTCGATGTTTTCTTGAGTCATCATTCTTTGAATCGCTTCAGTTGCCATGTTCCAAGTTCCGGTGACGTTGACGTCCATGGTTCGCTGATACATCGCGTCGGTTCCAATTTTGCCCTCCCAGCCCGAAACGCCCGCAGAGTTTACCAGCCCATCGAGTCGGCCAGGTATGGAATCCAAGAATGACTTGCAATCCTCTCGATTTGTCACATCACATCCAAGTGTTACATGGCAGTTTTCTTCGCTGTTTAATTCATCTGAATTTTGCGAAGAGATATCGGCGACATAGATGGTCGCTCCAAGTGCGAGCAGTGTCTTGGCAACCGCCAGCCCAGTGCCGGAACAACCTCCCTTCAAGACCATCTTAGCAAGACTTCTAGGAGTTTAGGATAGGAGACGAACCGTGATAGCGATCTGACGTCCGCCAAAAGAGAAACCGCCTTCCATGATGTGTTGATGGTGATCTTAGCACCTCTTGCAGTCCTGTGAGATGAACTTTGTTGTCAAGGCATGATATCTACATCATGAGACGATCGGCAAAGGTCATTCCCGTTACCTGCGATTGCAGATCCTATCTTGAATACAGGGTTCGGGGGTATACAATTCGACGGAGGGTTTGGGGAACATCTCGGGCATGAGGATGTCGGACTAAACCGCCCAAGCCCCACCCAGCAACCCCGCTGATTGTGACGCACTCACGCGCGCAACTCCGACAGCTATCGGCCCCCTATCCGTGGATGGTCAGTCAGGGTGACTTATATAGAAATTTAGAAACAGTATGTGACAGAATATACATTCGTCCTATACGTATTTAGCAGTCTCTCTTATCTTGTCGACGGGCATCAACGTTTTCTCAAACTCCTCTACGCCGTCTGTTCACTGTTTATCATGCCTCCTAAAAGAGCTTTAGTCACATACGCTGTGGATGTTGACGCATGCGCGAACTGGTATGAATTTTGCAACTTCAGAGATCACAGTATTCGGCTGACTGGAGATGACTTCATAGGATCAATACCAGGGACGGAACTAAAATCGGCGCAACCGATGTATCCAGGGGTATTTATGGGGCAAATGTCGGCACCGACCGCATGCTCAAGCTGTTTGCCGACAACAACATCAAGGCTTCCTGGTACATGCCCAGTCACACCATCCTGTCATTCCCTGATCAGATGGCAAAAGTCAGAGATGCTGGACATGAAATGTATGGCCTTCTTCGCAAGTTCGGTCTTTGAGTCCCAACAATAGTCTGACACGTTAGCCAGTGGCTTGCATGGCTACACGCACGAGTTCGTGCGGTTTCTGACCGAAGAGCAAGAGAGAAAGGTCATGGCCAAGTCTATCGAGGTCTACCAGAAGTTCACCGGCAAGTATCCCAAGGGATGGGTGGCCCCTGCTTGGGAGGTCAGTCCCAAGACCATGTCCATTTTGGAGGACTTTGGCATCGAATATGACCATTCCATGTTGCATCATGACTGCCAGCCATACTATGTCGCGGACGTTCCCGATGAGTCGCTGGTGCACACCGACTACTCCAAAGATCCGGATACTTGGATGGTGCCCATGAAAGAGCACAAGCCCACCAAGGTGGTGGAGATCCCTGGTTCATGGAGCGTGGACGACTGGCGTACGTCTAATCCTCTTTCGCTCTTCCGAATTCCTGCTAACATCCGCTCATAGCGCCAATCAACTACACCAGACGTCCTGGGACACATGGATTTGTCAACCCACGCGACATCGAGGTTCAGTGGAAGGATCAATTTGACTTCTTCTACAGAGAGTATGACACCTTTGTGTTCTGTGTCAGCTGTCACCCGCAGGTTAGCGGAAAGTCGAACGTCATGTTGATGCACGAGCGATTCATTGAGTATTTGAAGACGAAGGAAGGCGTTGAGTTCGTTACCATGGCCCAAATTTGCGACGAGTTCAAGGCAGGAACGTTGCCAGGGGTAACCATTCAAGCCGGTGTTAGTTCTAGTGACTAGAGGTATCTTTCTCAGTCAGAGATCTCAAATTCCTTCCGCAACTCGATGTAAATCTTTGCCACGATAAAAACTTGTCAGGGGTCGTTCAATGTCGTGGACTTCAACAGCCCATCCAGTTCAGGCATTCAAGCCAGCACAGGCTAACTGCTCCCCACACCTTAGGCGACTGGAACTACGATCCTGCAGAAAGACATGACAGATATGAAGCTTGGGTCCTTAGTTACGACGCAGCCCTACCCGCAAAAAGACTACGGCAAAATTCACCCTGTTCGCGGGCACAATTCTGGAAACACTATGTGGGCTTTTTGGGACCGCATTGCTCCGCCACCAAGTACTGCGACTTCGGTTGATACTTGAAGGCTCCATCTCGCCATCCCGGAGCTTGTTCAATCGCGTACGTGAAACTAAAGAGTGGCTATGATACAGAGACAATCATTCGGGATGATAGCGATTGCTTGTAGCCGCCCGACCCGAGAGGTGGCCGACTAGACTACAGCCTGACTGTTCTACTTGCTACAAACTACAAAATCAAAATCCAATCTCAATCTGCTCCTCAATCTCTGTTGTTCGCCCCATTGAAATGACGCCTTTCCTCTCCGTCAGATTGTACACTACATTGAAAAGTGTGTTGGAGTCGTTGTTTCCAAACTGCTTCCGATTTATGGATGCCGGAAAGTTCTGTTCATCTTTGAACAACTCTAGCAAAGTATCGAAGCCAGCCTTCTTGCCAACTTCAGGGGTAGCAAGTTCTTGCATGCGGGCGGTACGTTTCGGTGAATCTTCGAGCCAGAGTGGCTCAAACACGCCTTCGTGCTCCAGAATCAGGTTGTTCGCATGCACAACACGACCTTGTCCATCAGCCGGCAACTCCTTGTGTCCAGTGCTCGTGCACTCAAGACCAGTCGGACCAGTGTTGTCGCCCAGCAGAATGTGGCTGCTTCCGGCCAATCCCACGCTTTCGATCTTGTCCAATGCTTCTCTCTTTGACTTGGACTCGAGAATCGTACGAAGGGCAAAATGGATCGGCATACGTTCCGGGTCAACGCCTTTGGCACGGATGCCGTTGAGCAAGCATCCAACACCATGCTCATTGAAACCAATCTTCCCAACAATTCCGGCTTCGGTGATCATTTGGAAAGCAGGCAGATCCATGTCCGGTACGCCTCGTGGCTTGGCACGCAAGATGATTAGATTGGGCTTCTGCTTGCTCTTCCAGTCCCAGTTCTGTGAGAGAAAGGTCGATCCGCCGGGGGTCTTCCAGCCCAAAGTGGTGCATCCGTCCACTGCTGCATCAACCGCGGCGATCGCCATGGGCCGTCTTGAGTTCTCCTCAAAAAGCCCAAAAGCGATCTCACTTCGTATGTTCAGAGCAACGACATCGAGAATGGCGACTCCGGCACCCTCTGCAATTCCCTCCATTTCTTCGTAGTAGCGGGGAAACTTGGCTTTGAGATGAGGCACGAACTCTAGCGTTCGCTCCCGGACAGTGGACCATTCCAGATCATTGAAAGCTTTGAACAACACACGGTAGAAGTCAATGGACCCAGCAACTTGTGTTGCAGCCTGTTGCCCAACTGCCAAGCCAATCTGCGTGTGCATTCAGATTAATCACTTGAAAACCCCCGAAGTAGTCAGGGGAAACACTCACCTCGTGATGATTTCCAGTGACGGTAATATCGAGCATTTTGACTGTGCTAATTTGGTATGTGTTCTAGTTTGTTGGTGATGTGCGCTCCCGGCTCAACGGATGATTTGGTCGCTGCCGGTCTGTCTTCAGATTGCGGTGTCTCCTTGGACGTCTAATACGCTCCTCGAGGTGGCGAACAGGGCGGGTTAACCCGAAACCTTCAATTCTGTGCTACCGATACTCTGGTGTGTACGCCGACTTGATAGCGGCTCGTCTCCGACTGCCCCCGGCTAATCGCATCCTGGGTGGTGGCATGAGCGATGTGATGTGAGGAGATACCGGAAGATAGCGCGCGCTCTAATCCGACACAGAAGTGGAGAACCCGAGCTTCACCGCAAGCCCGAGACAGTCAAGGAGATACATGACTGATCAGGCCATCAACTTTTAATTATTGAAGTCATTCCAGGAAAACCATTCGAGGAGCCGTTTACCGAAACGATTTTGAGTAACACCCACCAATTTTTGTCAACCAAGCCTTTGCCATGTTTGTCTTGACGAAGCTTCGGGAAATCGTGTGGGGTAAGCCTGCAGCGACCAGCGCTGAACGGCGACTTCTCGCCAAGCTTGACACCGTCATCTTGTCCTTTTGTTGTCTCATGGTAAGACGTGCCTCGCGTACAATCTTCAACGATCCAAACATGACTGATAGGAGCTACTAGTATTGGGTCAACTACCTCGATCGTATGAACCTGAATAATGCCTATGTAAGCGGGATGCGAGAGGACCTTGACTTCCAAGGCAACCAACTAAACGTTATCAACACAAGTAAGCAGTATATTGAGTTCTTCCGTCTCATTGACAATGATTGTGGCTAATGATAGTAGTCTTTTATGGAGGCTATGTGCTAGGACAGATCCCCAACAACCTTGCGTTGCAAAAGCTGCCACCTCGCCTCTACTTTCCCGCCTGCATGATTGCTTGGGGTCTTTTGACACTTGGAACAGGTCTTGTTCACCACCCATGGCAGATTATGATCTTGCGATTCTTCCAGGCGGTATTCGAATCATCAACCTTTGTTGGGTGTCATTACATTCTCGGCAGTTGGTATCGAGAGGACGAACTCGGCAAAAGAACAGCCATCTTCACTAGCAGCGGTTTGGCTGGAACCATGTTCTCTGGATTCTTGCAAGGAGGTATTCATAAGAGTCTTGGTAAGTCTTTCATCATCTATTTCTAGAAGAGTACTAACGTGTACGCTACAGATGGTGTTCGCGGCCTGCCCGGATGGCGGTGGCTATTCATCATCGACTTCTGCATAACGTTGCCTATTGCGCTGTATGGCTTCATCGCGTTTCCGGACACCCCGACGTCTACCCGCGCCTGGTGGCTTACTGATGAGGAGAAGAGACTCGCCGTCGATCGCCTCCCCGAAGTCAAGAAAAATAGGGGTACTCTGGGTTGGAGTTTGGTATCTCGCATCCTGAAGACGTGGCACTGGCTGGGCTTTGTCTTCCTATGGATCTTCGCCAGCAACACGGAAATGTTCTCCACAAACGCCATCATGAATCTTTGGCTTTCCTCAACCGGCGACTACAGCGTGGAGCAGGTCAATCATATCCCGACCGGCGTTGCTGGAGTCGGCATTGCTGCTACGCTGTTCCTTGGCTGGTACTCAGACTTCACTAAGCGCTACTGGCACGTTGGGATCATCCTTTCTTCCACAGCCATTGTTTCAGGAGCCATCATGTTGCAACCTCCCACGAGAGGGGCAAAGTTCTTTGCCCTGTTTCTCAATGGCTGTCAGTATGCTAGCCAGACCGTGCTATTTGCCTGGGCGAATGCCGTCACTCGCGAGGACGACGCTAAACGTGCTGTAATTCTCGCAGCGATGAACACTTTTGCGATTGCTGTTTACATGTTCTGGTCGCTTATCTTCTATAGCGCCACTCAGGGGCCAGACTGGATGGAGGGAAGCATTGCCATGATGTGCATGGGGGCGTCCCTCTTTGTGACAACACTTGGTGTCTGGTACTTGACCAGACGAGAGAGCAAGACGTTGGAAGTAATCGAGGCTTCACCGGCATCCGTCGTTTCCAATGAAGAGAAGGCTATTGACGTCGCTGCGGGAGATATGAAGGCTTTGGGAAAGTAACCGGATGTGAATAAGATTTGATAATTTCTTGAACTTTCTCGTATGCTTTAAAACTTCTGCGATTGCGGAATCTACCCGCATAACTCGATAGAACTTCGCTTGTTCAATTCACTTTGCTTGTCTTATTCCCGGTCTAGTTGTCGCCTATCAAGATAGGGTTGTATCCGAGGTCGGAGCGTCCGGTACTGATAACATTACCCCGGGTATCAGTAGCCCCTCCCTTGGCATCCTTGTGCCAGATTTGAGCAGGGCGAGCAGTAGCTGATGTCCGTATCTACATGACCATATATTGATTCCACGTGGCCCAATCCTCGATCTGCATCCGAAGTGCTGTCTTTTGTTTGGTCACATCTTCGCAACCCACTGCGGGACTTGAACAAAAGTCAATTCTAAAACATCATGGTCAGAAGCACGCGATCTTCTTACTCTTGCGCGCGATGTTACAAAAGAAAGAAGAAGGCGGGTCCATGTCCATGATCTGATGGTGAAATGTCCCCACAGCAACTAATTCATTGCAAAGTGCGAGGACCTCGTCACCAGCGAACCAGTCCTCCTTATTCCGGACCCTACGAAACCATTCGAAGTAGAACCCGACGCATCGGATTACGCGATCGGAGCACAACTGTCGCAACGAGACTCGGAAGGACGCCTGCATCCTTGCGCCTTCTTTTCCAAAAAGCTTAAAGGACCCGAGCTCAATTACAAAATCCACGACAAAGAACTAATGGCAATCATCGAAGCCTTCAAGGAATGGGGACGAGCTTTCAGGGATCACAGGTGAACAAACCACATATACACACCCGTTTTGTAAGACTCCGCTCACTGACAGCTTCCACCCGACATAGTCTCGTCTCGTATCTTGAAGATGTCGTTGCCCAATTAGAACTCGAAAGAGAGGCACTGGTCACAGGGCAAGCAGCTTCGATTTCAAATCTCGCACTCATGCGACCGCAACAGACTGGCACAAGCCCCGTTCTGGATAACCCGAATACGTCGACTGCCAATATCACTGCTGCGTATGAGTTGGCCGCCAATGCCGCGCGAGAAAGCGAGCCCTTGGTATCGATGAAAGAAGATCATCAGCATAAGCTGCCGTATTCTCGGGCATTCTTCCTCGGCGCAGAGCTTCCTTTTCCACTAGCATTTCAAGAACAACGCTCAGTCAACATTCCAACCCACGACGGAAATTCGTTTACTCGGTTGCCAGAAGAAGTTGCGAATCAGCTTATGATTGTATATGTCGACCGTATTCTACCTCACTACCCGTTGTTCTCAAGGCAGGAAATGCTCGAAATGTTCCAGCGCTTCAAGAAATCCAGTAACGATCAGGCGGAGGTCAAATCAGAGGACAGTTTCACAATATGTATGGTCATGGCTATTGCAACACTTACCTCAAAGGCTAGAGACTACCGAAAACTGGTCTCAGTAGCGGAGTCGCTGAGGCGTGATGCTTTCGCACGTTTGGACTGGGAACAGAGCTTGACTGGAGCTACGACCACAACGATCCAGCAACTCTTGCTGATTGCTCAGTACGGCTTTCTCTTTCCTGGTTCTACAAACCTCTGGCAGGTAGTCGGAGATGCGGCGCGAGTTGCTCTGGGTCTCGGTTTGCACCAAGACACCACGTCAGAATGCGGCATGACTGAACAGATCCTTGATTATCGGAAGAGGTTGTACTGGACAGTAAGTCTTCTTTCTTGGCTGACTGAATGCGAATAACTCTTTCTTAGCTTTACAGCATTGAGAGATCAATTGCAATCACATCTCACCGGCCTTTAGCTGTGGCAGGGGACCAGATTCATCTCCCCTTTCCCTCTTCCGAGCATGATCCAGATTGCAACGGGTCCCTAATATTGCACACTTCAGACGAGTCACACGACCAGCCTTTAGCTCCCCATTCTAAATTGGGGTTCAATGATACCCTCAAGTTCCTAAGACTCCAATCGGAAATTTGTTCTGTCAATATCGGAATGCGTCCAATCTCTAATAGCAACATCTCATACGAGGATTGGCTAGTTGACGTCGAGAGACGAGTCCGGGAGATCAAAGCTGGAGTGGTTTCTACCAGTATGTGCAACTCTATGGAGTGGCACACGATGCTTATCCTCCATATGCCCTGTGCGCGCAACCCCAACCCAGCTGAGGCGTCTGTTCTCAAATACTTCAGAGCTCCTGTGTGCACTGTGAGGGAATATTGGGAGCTCATCGTCTCCAATGATCTGGACGATCCATGGCACGCGACTCATCGTTGCTACGAAGCTGGAAATCTGATTTTATACGCTTTGTGGCACTATCGTTCTCTTATCCGCCGAAACTACACAATCGCGCAAATCTTCGAGGTTGTGCACCAGATATCCAGCATATTCGTGCGTAGAACCCCCATGTCCTCTGGCAGAGCCCCAATACTGAGCCAAGTAGATACTCCTTGCCAAGCAATGGCCGGCAGCCCAACAATGCGGTACCCTGTTCGACCGATTAAGAAAGGGACCTTTAAGCTTCTTCAGAGACGACAACTCTTCGGACTCGAATCTGGGAGTCGAAGCCAGACAGCTAAAAGAACTAGTGTTCAGAGAGAACGCAGACGTTCTTTATGCCCGCGAGCAGCCGGTAGATACGTCAGCTCACCCGACATTAGACGCGATGTTCCCCGATTTTGGAGCCGACTCACTCTCATTTGAGAACGGCGCCGACATTCTTGAGTTCTTCAATTTATTTGACGATTCAAATATCGAGGGCTTTGATGCTACAGCGATTGACCTAGAGGATCGATGCCGGCCTGCAACAATATTTCAGGGCTTGCGGAACATTTCAGCAATGCGAGGCTTTACTACTCGCTAAAGCTGCGGCCGATGGTCACCACCAGAGTTTTGTGTCGAATGACGAGGAAATGTTGTCTTGTATAGAACTGCTGCGTGCTGCGGGTAGTCTGCTCCGATCATCGACTCCCGCGTCATCCCAAGCTGATTTCGTCTTCAATCTGACGTGGACTCAGGCACATTCGTTATTCATCGCTGCGGTAATAGTACTACAGCATACGCGCAACAGTATCGATATGGGTCCTGATGTACAGTCTCTGATTTGCGAGAGCATTGAGATGCTCTCTTCGGACCGGATCAGTGGCCGAGGCACAAATGGGCTTGTCAAATGTTTGCAAACTTTGAATGAGTCGATTCAGCGAAGTCCGACAGAATAGCGCTTTGAATGCACCAAGACTACTTCTTCTTGATAACGAGGCAACCCAGCCTACACAGAACTCCAAGTCGATTTCGTCTATCCATGCCCCTCAATCATCATCATTGATAAAAGTCACTTCTCTGACCGCCCCAAATCTGTCTTTTTTGGACCCAACCCCCATTTCCCAAAGCTTGTTAATAGCCCAAGGTTCGGTTTCTTCTCCTGCATCAACCTTGCCGTACCTGTGATTCATATAGGCGATGAAAAAGACGTAATTTTCGGGGTTTTTCTGTTGGTTTTCACCACTCATCGTCAAGCATTCGATGATGCCATCTGGGACGTCTCAGGTTAGCATAGTGATCAAATATTTATGCAACGCGTAGACGGAGACATGGATTGGGAGTCTACGCACATTTCTCATCGCTGCCCGCAAGGAACTTGTCCCCATGGACGGCGTGGAAGGCCTCGTGGACAAGGGTTGTACTCTTGGGCAAGACATCTTCCAGACGTACGTCCTTTTTCAGCTTGGCGTTTGCATCGCGATAGTTGTCTGGGTTCCTGGTATTGTCGAAGGCGTACGGACAGAGGATGACGGAGGCTATCTCAGGTTTGGTCACAGCTTGGCCGCCCTCAGCTTGAAGTAGCTTGATTGACGCGGTGACACCGAGGTGATCGCCCTGGCAGTAATTGCGGCCATCCTCCGAGAAGTAGTAGCCGTTCTGGTCCGTGTTCGTGCCGGACCACCACGGTTTGACGTTTGGCTCCTTATCGATTGCTTTTTGGTAAGCGTCCAACTCTTGGATGGTGATGGTTTTGTCGTCCTTCTTTATCTCTTTGCCCTCATAATCCAGTGCTGGACTCGTACTTGACTGCTCCGTCAGGAAGGTACTATGGCAATGGAGCCAGAACCTTTCTTTGGGGAACTTGAAATCACCCCCGCCCGGAAGAACTGTGTCGTGTTCTAAAAGATTCTTGACCTCGGCCATATTCTCTGATCACGACGTCAGCTAGACACGACATGATGGGCCGGGTACTTCCGTGGAAAATTCGGAAGAAGAGCCAAAGCTGGTGTAGAATTCTTACGTCTGATTTTGTTCCAGGTACGATACCTGGTTGGATTTTCCTGTTGGGTGCCAATTGTGTCCTGAATTTCGAATGAAAAGAATGCCAGCATGGCGTAGCGGACTTCAAACCGTCGATCATAGGCGTCCACCGCATCTATAGCGGCAGTGAGGCTGAAAAGTGATTCAGTGAGCCAGTCGTCCAACAAGGGATTCAGACGGGCGTCGCAGCCGCCAGTGCTATCTCCCCCTGTTTGAACTGTAAACACATCGGTGATCTCTAGGTCTGCACGCGCAACGTTAATAGATGACAGGAGAAGGAGGATGCCCGCCAACAGGCTCAGCAGAAACGAGTTTGTCGCCATCTCGTGTACGCTCAGAGGTAATCCAAGCTTGGTTCTCTCTGGCGTGCCTAGGTCTGATGCGAGAAACAACGAAGTTACGAAGAAGATAAACGGCGGGAGGGCAAACGGATTGGTGGGATCAATGGCTATGGATTTCGCTCAGGCATACACAAGCATGACCGGCCTTATTCACGGACTTCTGATAGCGCTGGAGTCAGGAACTCACCCTCCATAGACCCGAATGTAACGCGAGAAGTCATCTGAAGGAGGGGCTTTTGTATCCGTAGGACGTTGTGATTTAATTTTACGGATGCACAAATCTGCCATGCGTGTCGGGGGCGCAGAAATGGGACTTTTTTTTCGATAGTTCTATACGCTGAGTGTGTGTCTCTGCTGACATATGCGAGTGACGGGCGAATCAATAGGCAATGAAATATCGTGTAAGTGAGGTAACATTGAATAGTTCTCGTGATTAAGCCCTGCAACTGGAAGCCAAGCAAAAGGCACAGCAGATACCTTCCTATTGCGGTAACACGTATCTTGATCGGCTTACTATGTTATACCAGGGTGTCTGTGTGCCTTGCATGTCTTCAGATGTAAGCCGTGGAAAAAGAGAAATCCCTCGGGGTGGTCACCGGCTGGAGCCATGTTTGGCTTAGGTTGCTGACAAGCTCATCATCCCAGGGTGCCAATGCAGGGGGAATGCTTATTCCGCCTTGTCCCGCCTTAGTTTCCGGGGAAAGATCGCTAAGCTTCGCTGCCGCACCTCGATGGTTGAGGTAGCATTGATGCTCGAGATGCAGGTAAAATGGAAGAACGTGACCGGGTTCCCGTCGCTTCATTGGACGGCCCCCACAAGGATTCAATGGCAAGGGTGTAATGCGAAGAATTATTGGAATGGTTCACACAAAAGACGGGAGGCACGGGAAGGGCGCAGCACCAAGAGTACCAATTCGCTATCTATCTGCAGGATCCAGGGTTCCCCGAGGGACCCCGGTCTCTATGTACAAGCTCCAGCCTTACGCTCCCGAAGCCACAATCTTGATGATGATGCCGTCGGTGACATAGCCGGCAGGGTAGGTCGAGCCCGAGTAAGTCGGGTTGGCGGTGTTAACGAGCACCCCGAGCGACCCGCCGTCGGTGCCGCACCCAAGCAGGGAGGCAGCAATCTGGGCCTCGCTGGCACCGACGCCGCCGTCGATGGTGGTGGCGATGTCAGCAAAGAGCACGCTCGAGTTGACGGTGTTGTTGATGTGCTTGGCGAAGGCCTGCGCGGTGCCGTGGGCGTAGACGAGCCACTCGCCGCAATCGGGCGCGTCGGCAGCCGCCATGTTGAAGAGGCGGCCGGTCCTGATCTGGGCACCGTACGAGCGCAGGTAGGACGCAATAAACTGGACGTCCTCAACGAGGACGTCTTGCGGGATGTTGTCAGGTGCGGTATAACACAGCTGGCTGGGCGTCTCCGTCGCGTAGCAGACGCGTACCGCTGGGTCGATGGGACTGGGGGCTGCCATGGCTCCGCCGAAGAGGGCCATTGGGACAAGGTTGATGAGGTTGGAGAGCATCTTGAATGTGGAGGATGTCAAGTTTGGCTTTGAGAGAGTTGAGGTATTCTGATTAGGTAGGATGACGAGGAACTTGGGGATGGTGTCACGTCGGTGATGGCAGCTGCTCCGAAGCGAAGTGCGTAAGCCAACTTATAATCACCTAGGTCTTCGGTATGCAACGTATCATTACACTTGGAGGCGGGGGATATCAAAATACAGTATGGTCTCACAATCTTCAGCTTCATGTCTTCGAGTTCAGGCAGACGATAGGTTCGCGTTGATGCATGTGTTCATCCGAGGCCGAGTTGGTACTTTGTCCAATGAAGCATAACTTGCAGTCAGGAACAAAAATACTCGCCATCCGCATCAGCCGGTCAGTTGCCCGCCGCTGCGCCGTACCAATGCAGCATACGGGAAACTGCATGGTAGAGTTCACTGACCACATGCACATACTGTTACTTCCAAAGATGACTGCATCATCCCCTGCTCTAGGATTCCTGCAACCCGTCTCGGTCTAATAAGGTTGTATCGATGTAATATGAATGCTTAGCCCTACTTCAACGGCCTTGTGGAGACTATCAATCCCCGGTTTTACCAAAGTCCTTGCAATAGATCTGCCCAGGCTGACAGCGGCTGTGGTGTCAACTCAATATCTACAATGGCCAAGATCCTGGAAGAACATATCATTCAACCACTCAACAGCACGAGTGGGTCACTGAATAGCCCCCAAATACGACTGTGATGAAGTGATTCATGCAGGAGTCGCTAGTTTAACTCAAGCCTAACGATCCGGCTTCCTCCCGAGCCCAAAAGGTACTAGACATAGGATGGTTACTCCGAAGCGAGGCTGCAGCCTGGAGATTGACCTTCATCTCATCAGCTGAGACGCGATAGTGTCTGTCCGAATACCGCTATGCATACCGGACTCTTGGCAAGTAATGAATAGGCAGCTGCGCGAGGGACTTGTGTCTCGCACAACCGGGTCTCCGCATTCCTTCATGGGACTTGCCACTTGACGTGGTGTTATTCATGATCGCATGTCTTCTGGTGAAATTCGAATTGCCTTCCCCCAAGAGTCACATCCTTCCTGTCTTTCTCTCAGTCACCTCGCACCTCTTCGTACGCCTCACTGACACACTGCTCTTCGGGCTGAGATGGTAGAGCACCATGGCGGCATTACTTGCTCTTTTCTTGACTTTGCTGGCCGCCCAAGGGAGCCTCGTGTTATCAGCCATCCCGATTCGCGGACGAAACACTACTTTGCCTTCTAATGGGACCAATCTTGATCATGGTCCACGGGTATGCCGTGGCTCTTCTTCGTGTTTGAGATGGACAACGCTAACAAGTTGCCTCATAGCCGGCGCCGGCGTATATGGTTGACAACCAGCACAACTACTACAAGACCGCGCCAGACAAGGGCAGACAGAATGGCCCAGTATGGGCCTACTCGGGCAGCCTGAACACATACCTGGCCAACCTCCAGAGCGGCGTCGTGCTCCGCGGCGGCTACGACGGCGCGGGGTCTAAAAACACCATCAAGCGAACAAGATTCAAGGCGCCCCCCAAAAAGCGGCAGTCATCCGACTTCTGGCTGTCTACTTTAGGACCATTGGGAACAGTAAGTTGACTGCAATTCGTCTCAACGTGTGTCTCTCCAACTGACTATGAATAACAGCAACCATTTGCTGGCGGAGACGGCTACCAGTTCTTCCGCAACGTTGTCGACGACTTTGGCGCCGACAACTCGGGAGAGTCGGACGCAACTGAGGCACTAAACGCGGCCTCAGCCAGCTGGAACAAAGACTCCGTCGGCGGCGACCGGACGCGATGCGGTGAGAAATGCGGAAACACATTCTCGCAGGGCGCTATCGTCTATTTCCCGGGAGGTACCTATAAGATCTGTACGCCCGTCATCCAGTATTACTACACGCAGTTCGTTGGCGACCCCAACGATATGCCCATCATCAAAGGCTGCGACGACTTCCAGGGAATCGCCCTGTTCGACGTAGATCCTTACATTCCCGGAGCCTCGGGCCAGCAGTGGTACATCAACCAGAATCAGTTCTTTCGTCAGATCCGCAACTTCCGCTTCGACTTGACCGACATGCCCGACTCGACAGCGGAGAATGACCAGGACCTCGTGCCAACGGGTATCCATTGGCAGGTGTCCCAGGCCACCTCCCTACAGAACCTGGTGTTCGACATGCCTACCACGAGCTCCACCACCGCTGTCGGCATCTTCACGGAGAATGGCAGTGGCGGGTTCGTGTCTGACCTTGAGTTCAACGGCGGCAACATCGGCTGGCGAGCAGGGTCTCAGCAGTACACGGCGCGTAACCTCGTCTTCAACCAGTGCAATACTGCCGTGCAAATGGTCTGGGACTGGGGTTGGAACTGGCATCAGATCACCATCAACGGCGGATCTATCGGTTTCAATATCTCAGGGGTGGGCGGTGATAGCGGCCAGGGTATAGGCAGCGTGTCCATTGTCGATTCTACCATCAGCGACGTGGAGATCGGCGTCCTGACCAACAGCTTACCTACGTCGCCCAACATTGTCCTTGACAACACCAAATTCAATAACGTGGCCAACTCCGTCAGAAGTACGGGCGGAAACAACTTGTTGTCTGGGAATTCTGACTTATGGGCCACGGGCAAGCGATACAATGGCTCCGAGGGATCGACTGAGACTGGCGCCTTCTCCGGCCCTGGAAGGGGCAAGGGCCTGGATGACTCCAAAGGCTTGCTCTACGTGCGTTCAAGGCCCCAGTACGAGAAGACCGGCGCCGGCTCTTTCCTGGTGGCGACTACGGATGGTGGATGCAAGAACGATGCCACCGGCGATCAAGCCTCTTGCATCAACAACTTCCTCCTCAAGGCCGCGGACAACCGTCAGATCGCCTACTTCCCAGCAGGAGTCTACACGGTTGGATCCACGGTGAACATCCCTACCGGCTCCGTCGTTCAGGGTTCTCTGTGGTCGCAAATCCTGGGTTCGGGCTTCTACTTCAGCGACATACAGAACCCCAAAGTCATGGTTCAGGTCGGCAACAAGGGCGACGTGGGCACCATGGAGATCACCGAAATGCTCTTCTCGGTGCGCGGGGCCACGGCCGGTGCAATCCTGATGGAGTGGAACGTCGCAGCCGTGGAGCAGGGCGCGGCGGCCATGTGGGATTCGCACTTCCGCGTCGGCGGCGCGCTGGGCACCGATCTCGATCTGAGCAAATGCCCCAAGTTCAGTATCAAGGCCGAGTGCGTCGCTGCCTCGCTCATGTTCCGCGTCACGTCCCAGGCCAACGGGTACTTCGAGAACGTGTGGGCGTGGGTGGGGGACCATGATAACGACAAGTCCATCTACAACCAGCCCGACTCAAGCTCGACGCAGATCACCGTCTTTGGGGCCCGCGGCATGCTAATCGAGTCCAAGGGCCCGTCGTGGTTCTACGGCGGCGGCTCGGAGCACTCAGTCCTCTACAATTATCTTCTCAGCGGTGCCGAGAGCGTGTACATGGGTCACATCCAGACTGAGTCGCCGTATTACCAACCCAACCCTGGCCCTCCTGCTCCTTTCCGTGCGGCCCCACGCGCTGGTTTCCCCAATGATCCGGACTTCAGCAAGTGTGAGATCGCGCCGAATGTTTGGGATGACCGGTGTAACTACGCCTGGGGCTTGCAAATCATTGACTCGAAAGACGTCTTGATCCACGCGGCTGGACTGTACAGCTTTTTCAACGAGTACTATCAGGACTGCATTCCTACTCACAACTGCCAGGACCGGATCTTGGAGGTTAAGGGCTCGACCGGCGTCGTCATTTACAACCTATTCACAGTAGCAACCATCAACATAGCCAGTGGCATCGATAACACCAACGTCCCTCAGGAAGACAACCAGCGAGGGTTTACAACCGAGGTCAGCGTATGGGTGCCGCTTCCAGGGTCTGATAGCGTCGACATTGTATGGGTTGGAACTGAAGTATGGGCCTCTCCCCCGGTGAGTTGCCCGGTCGCGTCCCGATCCTGCATGCTGGTCATTCCTACGAAGTCGTTGGGTTCAACAACGACCATCAGTCCCAGCGACTATGTCACGTCGCTGGAGTTTGGAGGGTTCTCAAGCACTGCCATTGGCGGTATTGCCACCACCATCTTCGTCACTTCCACTACTACTGTGACCGTCTCGATACCCGCAATTACCACCGACGGCATGCCCTTCTCCAACGTGAACGTAACATCGTCGGGAGCAATGCCCATCACCATATATCCCAGCATAAGCGTTCCGGATGCTACCGTTACGTTACCGGATGGAGAGGGCGGCTCTACCACTCGTGTGGTTCCCCTTCCACCTTGGCCCCTTATCAATGGAGGTCCGTCGACCGGGTATACGAATCCAGGCACCTTACCTCCGCCCAGCGGCTCAGGTCTTCCCTCCAGCACGACGTACTACACTCCTATCAGCAGCACAATCACGGTGCCCGGCGCTACAGTCACGACAGTGACGTTTCCGGGCTCGACTGGAGTCATCACCATTGACTGTCCCCGTTCCACAGCCATCGCTTTCAAGACACCGGAAGTCGTCGTGGCGACGACGTGTACCGAGAATTTGGACTTGACTCTGAACTTTGCGTGCCCGACAACTCGCATCCTGACCTTCCTCGGACCCGCCACGGCTGTAGCTAGCGTCGACTGCTCCCTCGTCACATCCTGGAAGACCGGGTCTCCCACCACCACCGACGGGCCGCTGCCACTCTTCACGGAATGGCCACGCTACGGCTCAATCATCCCCTCGGAAGAGGAGGTCGAGGACCCCGAGCCTGATGATGACAGCGTTCTTGTGCCCTGCACCGCCTGGTTCTTCTTCTTCTGTATCTCTTGGAATGAGGTCAGCGTCCGATCCTGGCGCTGGATTCTGCCGCCGGGCATCTACGGCCCCATGCCACCGCCCATTGATATCATCCACCCGCCTCCTGGTATTAACATCAACGGAAACTTGCCCAACTGGCCGAAATTCACCATTGGATACGATCATCAGCTCACCACCGAATCGGAGCCCGAGTGCGAGACGCAGAAGGCCGATGCCTGTACCACCACGAACTACGTTTCGGCCGGCACCACCACGTCGTCAACAACGCGGTGCGAAACCATTACCGGCTGCTCCATCAGTGTCTCGGACTCGAAAACCGAGGTCTTTGGCACTCAGACCCCCGCTCCCGTCGGCACTTTCTACGGCGAAAGCTGGGCGACCAACGACCTTGGAGAAGCCTTCACCATGTCCGCACTCTCGTCCCTCGCGGCGGAAATAGCCCGCAACAGAGCAACCGCCGGTGGTTCTACTCTCTCCTTCACTCCAGGACCCACCGCGGGGCCGACCTGTGGCGGCGCGAGCACGGCGTGCGGCGGTACCATCTGCTCCGGCTACTGGTGCAACCCCAACCCAACAAGCGCGCCGCCCGGGTACCAGGACCCGAAGGACCCCAGTTCCGGCGGCTACTCGGCGCCAACAACGACGATAGGTCCCGGTTCGACGACAACGCAACCGCCTGATAATCCTCCCACCGATGAGACGCCGCTCACTCGGGGGCCCATCAACTGCTTCAACGAAGCTGACTTTCCGGGCCACGCCGATATCCAGTCGGGCGACCAGGACGATTTCTCTACGGCCTTCAGCAATCTGCGCGGTGATATGGGCGATGATGACACGCTCGGGCCGGACGATGCGGCTATCACGCTGCGCCGTACGGACTCCCACGGCGTCAACTACGATTATACTTGCAGCTGGGTTCCCGGCTGCGTCACTTCGGTCGACAGACAGAGCTTTGGGTTCCCGCTTGGTTCGCCCAGTCTCATTACGGCTTACTTGCTCGTCCGGGAAGATTATACCAAGTGTAAGTGGCTTTCCTGAGTAGCTTTACGTATCTTCCTGTACGACCTTGGAGAATGAAAGTAGACTAACAGTCCACTCAGGCAATAATGGTGGTGTCGGTGGCACATGTCAGGTTGGATGCCTGTTGTACACCTTCGAGGGCGGCCGAGGGGATGAAGGAACCGACCCATGCGCGGACTTCGACTGCAGAGCCTGCGGGTCGCCGTTCGATGATCCCAAATGTCAATCGTGCTGCAGGGGACGTATCAGCAACATTGTCGCGGGTGGGAATGCCAGTACAAACACCGGCTTCACCATCGTCGATACCCTTAACGGGGCATAAGGCGGTGATCTAGTAGTACATGTATGACCTTTAGTCATAGAATTCCTAATACTCTGCTATATATTACTTAGTTGAAGCCGTTCTCTCAGTGGTGATTGCTTACTGATCACAGCGTCTACTCGTTGGGTTCTTGCAGGCCATGTATTGACCCTCTGTCAGTTTTGCGTACTGTGATGTGATAATTAAGCGGTGTGTCTTATGTACCTTATGTTGTTTTGAGCTTTGTATATTCCTATGCCCCTTCCTTCTGATAGAAATGCGAACTTCTGTTGATCCGAAGCCTTGACCCATAAACTCAATTCGACATTTAATCCTTCTTGGGACCATTCGCCTCGCGGAACGACATAAGGCGTTCCACTTTGTCTTTTTGATACTCGGAAAGCTCCCCCGAATCATATTCAGGCTTAGGCGGGGGAGGCATAAATCGAATCTCCCATCGCTCCTGTACCCAGGCGGTCGCCGGGGGCATGACCTGCGCTATAACCCGATCCCACGCCTCTCTCGCCTCCGGGTCCGCCGCCGACGCCGCCTCCATCTCCGGGGTGGCACCGCGGTCCCATGGCCACAGGTGGAAGTGGGAGATGATCGTCCGACCCTGGCCGTCGTCCAGCTTTCCAAACTTGCCCTCTACCCAGCGGTCTTCCGAGAGAACCCCGAACCACTCGTGTGAGAACTTGGACAGAAAGCTGCCTGTGGCTACCACGGGCTCGAAGCCGCGGGGCACAAAGTACTGGAATGGTTTGTAGAAATGATCTGTCCACATGCGAGTCACGTCGTCAACTGTTTGCGGCACCAAAAAGGAAGTCACAACGACCCGGCCTTCCTCTAGGTTCGAGCTGGGGCTTGAAGTGATATGCTTAAATACGAGGAAACGCGATGCTGCAGGTGCTGTCGATGAGGAAGTATCGTCCAACGTTATTCTCCTTAGCGCTGAGCCGGACTCGACTGCGACTTGCGACTCGTCGTTGTTCTCGGGGAGACCCCGCAGGAACTCTGCGCAGGCGGGAGAAGACTGGAAGCTCTCCAGGGCTTCCATAGTAGTCCATTCTGTTTGATGTCACAATACAGCCAAGTCAGTCAAGGGAAGGATGTCATGTATTTTCGATGTAGATGGTATTCACCAATGATATAGACGGCCTCTTCAGGGTCATCAACCTTTCTCCCCAGAGATGCCATAAAACAACCTTTCACGCCCTTGAGTGGGCCATAATGGCCACCACCAGCTTGGCCTACCGACCACGTCGGCCACTCCTGCTCCCGCGGGAGGTAAAACCGGGTCCAACTTGTTAACCGCACGACGCTCTCTTTGGCTAGTTTTTTAGTCTTGGCCATGATGTGAGGGGACTAGATAGGCGAGTAGGGCGGTTTTTTTGGGACACCGATGGTCTTGAAGAGTGTTTATATCTGAAGTGCCTGGCTGATGATATTCACCTGACCATTTATAAAAGTAATATGACGCATGGAAAGCGGGGTAACCAGGCAACGTCTTGATTGTTGTCAAATTGTTCGGGTCAGACTGTGACTGTCAGACCGGTACTGGATCCTTCGGCGTTTACGTGATACATCGGAGTTAGTGGGCCCGCGTGACGTGACGTGACAATACCTCTAAGGGGCATTCTCGCGTCAAGCAGGATAAGGATAGAAGAAAATTACAATAACACATGCATTTTATCGTTGCCAACCTAACAGTTATTGCCTTTGACTTTCGTCTGCACCTCACAGGTGCCGCGACTAATAGGATTACATATGTCCTCAGTCGACTTCAACGAAATATCTAACAGGAAACAACGATTTCCTAGCCTTCGTTCGTCTCTATTAAACTTCTAGAGACAGATCTTATTGATTATTATCATTTTAAATCAAGGTGACTGCAGCAAAGAAGGAGAAGACATTTCAGTAGGTAAAACTTCCGTTGGGGGAGTCTGAGATGACGATCTCCCCCCTGCGTAAGCCCACGGCCACCGGTGTAAGCCGTGCCGTCCCGGGCGGGCGCTAACCCCGGGCTATTCAGTCAGAAACGTCGCGATTGGTCCCTTCGCTCTTTTAAACATCCCCGCCCTACCGGAGAAGCCTTCCGGTCCTGTATCCCTTGCAACGTCGTCAGCCCTGTCCCATGCCGATGTTGCCATCGAATGATTAACGACTTTAATCTCTTGGTTTGTGAGACCTGTCTTGTCATTTGTCAATTGCTGAACTCAGTACTATTCAGAGTTTCCCTTGGCGACTGCCTGGCAGGAATGCGAGGACATGCAATTATCCGCTGGTCAAGTCACACGTCCAGGGCTGCTGTTGATCATTGTATTCAGGTCCGGGTCTTCGAGCCCTCGCTGGAGCAAGTATCTCAGTGGCTGGGAATAAAATTACCTCCTATAGTTCACGGCAAAACAATACTGCTTTATTGCCTGTCTCGTACTCACAATCAAGTATGAACACGAGTGTTGGGAGATTTGTGTTGGTTCGCATGGCTTCGTCAAGTGGTTCACGTCGCACGAATCCTGGCTGTTGTCAGCTTCAACCAACGCCTTGGCATTTCTTCACCGGAACTTCGATAGAACCAGATCATTGCCTAATGTCAGTATGCACAATCCATTCGTGTTACATCGAGAGACAGTAGTAAGCCAGCTTGTCTTTGCCACTTGGGGCCATGTTCTTGGCATCAGGTATGGGAATGTGGAAGCCCGCGTCTTTCGAACCTTTAGAATGCCAAGTAAGGCAGGAGGTACTACATGCTGAAAATACTAGTCATAGTTTCATTTCAACCCCTAGACATCAACAGCAGAGTCTCTCGTAGAGCTTGCATCCGAGGCGCAGTTCCTAGCTACATTTAGCAGTGGGTCGCTACGCTTTCTGCCTAAGTGCAGATCCATAGCTCCGCTGAGTCCGAGGAAAAGGCTACGGCCCCATGACCCACGAGTTAGTCCGTAGATAGTAGACGAGAAGGACTCCGTCTATGCAGCGAAGTCTAGGACATGATGAGCTACGCCTCGTACCAGACGAGGCTCCCTGCCGCAGCAGGATCTTGTGTCTCGTACTTGTGCGTCCAACACAGAGCTGAGTCCGAGGCAACGAAACAAGATCGCGAAAAGTGTTCCGAAGGATCGCATAGTCTGTCCGTAGGCTCCACGAGTTCTTCCATCTGGTGAACGACATGGCTCTTCCATGGCCGCGCGTAGTCAGATGCATGCATCTGTCATGGAATCACTCTGAAAACTAAAGACCCAAAAGCTATATAAACCGGCTTCCTCTTCACTTCAGAAAGAAATTTCTCTAGACTCAAACAACTCACGATCACATTCCCCTCTAAACACTCCGACATCCTTCAAAACACCATTCTCATCCAAACCATACATCTCAATTCAAAATGCAGTTCTCCGCCATCATCCTCTCCGCCGCCGCCCTGCTTGCCACCGGCACCCACGCCTGGACCAAGGATGCCAACGGCGTCTGGGTCGCCAACAACACGTACTACACTATCCGCGGGTGTAAGTTCTCGCTTCAGAGCCGTTTTATCAGACCCAAGTCCGTTGAGATGCTAACCCCCGATGTGACACCAGCTACCGTCCACGAGGCCTGCACCACGATGAACACCGAGAGCGTCCACAACAACGGCGCCTTCTGCGCTTACTGGACCAACGGTGTCGGTGGCCAGTTCAAGGGCAGTAAGTACACACCTCCTCGCCTTTTACCATATTTAGCGGGGTTTCTGCGGATCAGTTGCTGACAACAACGTTCTAGAGTGCAAGCACACTGGCAACTCCGTCCTCTGCGTCTAAGAAACCGATGCGTGCGCATTCATGATTGGGGCTGAACAGCCTCTCGTGTCTGGGGGTCGTTCGCTTCTTGTCGGTATATTGGGTGAAAAGTAGTGGATTGGTGTTTAGTTTGCACTTTGAATTACGCAGGGCCCTGCTTCTATCAGTCACTCTTTTAGTACATAAAATGAATGGTTTTGCCATCCCCAAGCCCAGATCCAATCTTCTACAACATCGTAATGGGTCTAAACATAGTACATGGTACTGTGAGGTTTACTACTGCTGTTTCTGAGAATGTTGCTTGCACTTCCCTGTGGTTGGCCACCTCTACTGTTCACGGAATTGGAACAAGGTTGGCCAGTGAAAATATCGCTAGGATTAGAGTAGCAGTGCAGCGACGTAACCGTAGGCCAGTGAACATTTCGTTCCTCTCCTTCTTCTTCGGCATATATTTTCGGTTTATGGTTTCGTATGACAGGTATACCGCTTGAGGACACACCACTAGTAGAACCTTTCGTACATATTGTTAGCCACAACGCCATGATTGAGGAGCTGCTATTCCGAGTATCGATGGCGGTCGTCCTGCATCAACCGGCAGAATATCGACATGGCAGGCGGTGAGAAACAAAACAGGTCAGCATCTTGGTTGCGATCGGTGCGCCGAGATTGTCGAGAGCGGGCGACATGGGTTTTGCCGAAGACGTAGGTAAAAATGGCAGTCCGCCCGAGCTCGGGCTTGGATCCCGTTTGGCGGAGGTTACGCCGGAAGCGACATGAAGACGGAGGGGGGTGGCAGTTGTATCTGCGACGGATGCGACGATCGCGGGCCGGACAGAAATTGGCAGCGGAAGGCATAGCGCAGCGGTCGGACGTGACCGGAAGAACACCCACCCCCCTGTCTAGGCGAAGAGGATGAGGATCTCCCGAGGTGGTGAATCAAAATCACTTAATTTAGCAGGCTGGGCGAGGCCAGGTCAGGTGCATTAACATTTCCCAAGCTCGCTGGGTGAGTGGGTGGGCGAATGAGTAAGGTGCGGTGTGCCGTTCATGGGCATGAGACTTTTGATATTGTCATGCGGAAGGGACTGGTTGGGCCCCTTAGCGCGTGGAATGTGAAACAAACGTCAGGACGTCTGATCTTTCTTAGCTTCTCTGCATCCATCTGCGAACCAAAATGAAGCAGATTTCGGGACACTTTTTTACTCCGATCGAATCGGCACCTGCGCCGCATCGGTGGCAGACGGTATGTCGTGCAGGGTGGTGCCGCGGGCGGTGGGTAAGCTGCTGGCGTGGGTTTCTGATGAAATGGCAAAGGGGCTCCAAGGGAACAGTGCATTTGCATGAAGGTCAAAAGTTGGGATTGCCCTGATTTGGGGGTTCAGTCGGACCGGGAGCGGCCTGCTTGCAACCGTCATCGTCCGAGGATAGGATTGGAGCTTTTTTGTTAGTACAGCTACGCAGGTAGATCTACGGCGGTTGGTTGGGGGGCTTCTGCAGCGCTCAGTCACGGTTATGGTTCGTTGCGCGTTTGCAGAGGGTAAGAAAACAAAGACGCGTAGGCGGTGGGAGGCGGTCTGATTTGATGGACGAGTGAGACACGATGCTGTGATGCTGTTTGACTGTGTTGCGACTGGACTGATTTGATTGACCGGGCCGGACGGGGATCTCTCATGGGGAGGAAGGCTGAGGCCGCGGTGCTGTGCATTTCGCATGGCAGGACTAGAGTGACCCTCTTGAGTTACAAGCCTTGCAGGTCCACCGCAGTCTCCATGATCGCCAGCGGGTGTAGCTTTGGAGAGGCAGAAAATGTTGACGTGTTGGGGGCAGGAGGGGAGGATTCGAGGTGGTTGAAAGAGTGAAGAGTGAAGCTGCAGGCGATGACCTTGCTGCGGGAAGCAAATGACGAAGGAGGGGCTCTGGGCTTTGCGGCTTCCTTCCCCCAGGTGTCTGGTCGGCTTTCTTAACAGAATAACATGGGGAAGAACACATAAATGTGTTAAGGACACTGGAATGTGGAAGGAGCGGGTGCGGCGGTACGTATCGTTTGCATATGCAGCAGGTAGGTGCCTTACTGCAGCAAGCAGCCTGCAGGCAAAAGAGTCACAGTGTGTTGTTGCTTGCCGCTGCTGCAGACGATCCAAAAAAAGGCACCGCCCCCACTTTCAACAGCGCTCCCACCGCTCTCACTGGCTCACGGGCGCCTTACATAATCCAGCAGTCCAGTTGCCCGTGGTAGCAGGCCTTACCCGATCGGGACTGGCGCACTGCCACGACAAGGGGCGACAGGGGGCAACCCGCAACAGCAACGCACTGCACCACCACACACACCACGCACACACGCCTGACCGACATCAACATTGACCCTTTCCTTTCCTGTCCCAGCCATGCCCAATCCCACCACTCCTTAGTCGGTCCTGCGTCCAGTAGTCAGTCAGTCTAGTAGTCCCGTCCAGTCCGTCGCAGTCCCTGACTTGTTTTTGTCGAAGTCAACATCGACAACTGCATTTCACTACCGACGACGACGACAACACGACGACCAACGAACGACCAGCGACGACAATCCACCGGTAAGTCAGGTAAGTCCAGTCGCAGCAGCAGCCTTGAGATTCGCCCACCGCAATACATCCGAAGGCGGCGCATCGAACACACACACATCCATCATCGACACCAGCCACCGCGACTATCGACACAAACCGACGACATCTGCATTCTATTCTGCTGCTCCTCTTTCTCGGCCATCATCCTTTTTCTCTGCTCTGTTACGACGACCCAGCCGACCAGCCACCACAACAACCCACAAAGTCGGTACGTCCGCACTTCCGACCGCACGTCGTTTTCGCTGCGACCGCGTCCCTCAATCTGCGCAATCAACACCAAGCTAACGACGACCGCACAGCACGCATTTCACGACTCTTACGATCATTCCACACAACATTACAATTTTCCTTTGTATATCTTCAACCGCTACCGTTTGCGACCGCATACTTTCCCCGCGCCTTGCACGACCTGCGACAAAAACACACAAAACCCAAAACACCACCATCGCCGAGCTTCACATGCAATCCGTCTGATCACCGAGGCGACGACGTCACAGTAGCAACAGATAGCAACCATGGCAGAGCCACCTTCATCTCCGCCCAGCGAGGCGACCAGCGCCGAGGACGCCTTGACCTGGTACAAGGCCCAGTACGAGGTGCTCGAGGGAGAACTTGCCGAGTTCCGTGAATCCAGCAAGGAGCTGGAGCAAGAGTTGGAGAAGGACATTGAGGCTGCCGAGAAGAGGGAACGCGGCCTGCAGGAGAAGGCTGAGAGCCTCAAGTTCGAGGTTGAGGAGTGGAAGGTGAGATTTCTCCCGCCTGCAGCATCTAGGGATGGATGCGATTGCGACGGCCAGCGCTGACCAGGCCCAATTTGCAGACGAAATACAAGCAAGCCAAGACGGAAGCAAACTCGGCTCAAAACACGCTAGAGAAGGAGATTACCACACTGCGCGATACCAACAGGACCATGCAGCTAAAGCTGCGCGACATCGAGGTCGCCAACGACGATTTCGAGCGACAGGCGCGAAACACGACGTCATCCCTCGAGGACCTTGAATCAAAATATAACGTTGCGATCGAGCGTGCAGTCATGATGGAGGAGGAAATCAAGCTGGGCGAGCAAGAGCGAGAGACCCTGCGCATCGAGGCGCAACGTCTGCGTGAGGAGCTTGCCGATCTCAAGATCGAAGCCGAGCTGCTCCAAGACAAGCTCAAGAAGCAAGAGGCACGCCACCTGTCCCACATCTCCACCGACCTCTCCGTCATGTCGTCGCCTACATTCGACAAGAACACGGAGCACTCTCCCAACTCGACAGCGAGCTCCCCCATGGTCACAACCCCACCAGACTCGGAGGCTCTGCCCGCCGCAAAGGCCGAGCTCATGGAACCGCCCTCGCCCCCGATGTCCGACGTCTCCGCATCCGTACCCAGGCGGACGGTTACCAGGACACCCGCATCGACGACGCGCAAAGTCTCCCGCCTGCCGTCCGTCGAGCACAGCGTCACCCCGAAGCCCCGATCCTTCACTGCCTCCGTCACGAGCAGCCGACCTACCGGCGGTCGTGTCTCCGGTGCCAACACCACTACCCGCACTCCTGCCACTCGCACGGCGCCCCGCTCAACCTCTCAGCGCATGCCTACCACCAACTCGCTCAGCCACATCCGATCACTCACCGCGCAGATGCAGCGCCTGGAAGCTCGTGTCCACAATGCCCGATCAAAGCTTCCCGCACCTGTCACCACGCCGCCCCGCGCTTCGCCCCGATCTTCAGTCAATGGAGTCCACAGTGTGCCTTCGACGGTTACGATCCGCTCTCGCAAGCGCCCAACGGGCTCCACCGCCTCTTCAGTGCGGGGCGACGAAACGCCATCCAACTTCTCTGCCAGCACAACATCAAAGCATGTGCCCCGCCTTAGTACGTCGGGTGTCAGCAGGTTGTCGTTCGGTCCCCTGCCCAACCGGAATCCCAACGCCGGCCACGACGAGTCAATCTCTCGACCGAGTTCGCGGGCCAGCACATCATACGCCCGGCCGTCAAGTCGCACCGATATGGCACCTCCTCGCCCTATTAGCCGTACCAGCATGTCAGGTACCAGGACACCTCTGGGACGCCCCCGGAGCTCCCTGGGAGACTCTTTGAGGAGCAGCGTTCGCGGACATGGAAGGTCAATTAGTGTGAGCCACCACCGCATGGAAATGCCCGAAGACGACGAGGACGAGTACCGCACACCCAGCAGGCGAGGCACATACTCCCGCCTTGAGGCCGACAGCTCCGTCAGTGGCATCCCCATGCCGACGAGCGGCATTCCAATGCCAAGCAGCCGACGCCAGAGCGGAGGCAGTGTATCCGGCAGGCGAAGCTCCATGGGCCTGAGGAGTTCCAGAATCGGACCCCAGGACCTGGTCGAGGAGGAGACGTACTGAAGTTGAAAGCGTTGCTTAAACATCTCGAGGCGAAGCAGAATTGATACCACAGGAGGCGGAACTCGTGTTTTTGATTACTACTACTACCTTTAGAGTCGTGCATCATAGCATGGCGGGGAAACGGTGCGAGCACAGCGATGGCGCACAAACATTACCATTATTCTATCCTTTTCGAATGGAAGACCGACGAAGAGAAGAAAGTCGTCTTCAGTTTACAAACAACTTTTCCTTTGTCGAAACCAAACCAAACCATTCTTGTTTATGATGATTACGGGGGCCGGGGTCCGGCGTGGATATATGCATTAGGGCGTTGGTATGATTATGAGTTTGGACGGGAGCATGGCGGTGCCGGGGTTTATTGTGCTTGCGGGCCTTTACACTTATTCCCACTCCCATTCCGTTTTACCACACCTGGTCTGAATATACTGGATTTTAATGCCCCGACCTGCTGGTCCGATGAGTTTAATTATCGTGACTCTGTGAGGATCAAAACATCACGCAGCCCCATTTGCTGCGAGGTTCCGTGGTCCTCGAATCAACGTCTTCATCTTGGTCGAGACCATGAAATCTCAGGTACCATCGCCTTTGGTAGTCGCCGTCATCCATATCCTTCAAGCTCTTCTCGTATCGTTGGAACTCTTCACGACCCTCTTCCATAGACTTCGGGAGGTCCACGCAGTCCTCTATTCGCGGATAGAACGTAGCCCCAAACGCCTTCAACGCTTCACACTTCTCGTCCATCGTAAGCACGCGGTGCATCACCCGGTTCCACTCCGGTGGCCGCTGCGGAAGGGAGAGCTTCTGGCCGTGGCGGAAGTGCTCTCGGTCCGGCACGTACCTGGCCACCCACACGCCCCCGCTGGACGGATAGCCGACGTACACGTCCGGGGGCAAGTGAAAGTCGTAGACGGTGCCGCTGTCGAGACGTTCTTTGTGTCTGGCGTAAGTGGCCCAGTCTGGCCACCAGTGCCCGCCAAGGAGGAGCATGCGCTGCGCGAGGTCGTCTTCTTCGCTTTTGGAGAAGGAAGTGAATTTGGTGTCGTGGGTGCGCGGGAGGTTTAGGTGGTGTAGGTCGATGGATGAGGGGGTTGAGATGACGATGCCGCCGAGGGAGGGGTGGGAAACGAGGTAGCCTGGCCCGCCGGAGAAGATGTTTGATCGCATGGGGTGCGGTGGGTGTTGGTATTGCGGGTCTGTGATGTCGTCGCATACTTCGAGGTCGTCATCAGCCATGGTGTTTTGCTGTTGAGCTTGATGCGAGCTTTCACGGGTGGTCAAGAATGCGGCAGTTGGTTGGGTTACTCCGTTCTAAGAAATTGCAGCACGGGCGGACGATGATGGTGTGGTGATGGTGAGTATAGAAGGAAGGATATTGCTCGGCCGTGGAAGAGGCTGAGACCATCTGCAATAGCATTTGTATCCTGGAATCTGGTCTTCTATTCGTTTCATGTGCGATTTGTAGCTTTCACGGGTTCATTAGCAGCCTGTTCAATTATCAGGGAAGATTGAGAGCGACAGGACGATTCTCCGACGTCTGCCTAGATGTCCAACCAGCTTTGCGACGTTTGCCTGTCCCAACACCACAAGGCAGCAAACATGATCACCCACGTGACCCAGGTTCGTTGGTTTGCTCGCAGCTCCAACAATAGGCTCCCTCGCCAAGCCGATCCTCAATACGCTGTTGACCAACATCTTCATCGGTTCCCTCTATCCTTGACGTCGCGACTCCGACTTCAACTCCAACTGACCTCCCAGTCAAGCTCTGATGATGGAAATATGCTACGACGCATACGATCCCTCCTACACACCCCCAACCCCTCCCAAGCGGTCCAACATCTTCAACGGAGCAGGCTACCTCGTCGTCCGTCCCAGCACAGGCGGCATCGTAGTATCCCACCCCTCCGCCGTAGACCTGGTCTACCTCAACCTCCCTCGCACACACGACACCTGCATCTCGACCCCCGCCGTCGAAGACGCCCTCGCAACGCGCATGCTCTCCCTCGGAGCGCCCTGGTGGCCTTCCTGGGCAGCCTACATCTCCCACAGGAAGCGCCTCGACGACGAGGGGGTGATGTACGACTTCCACCACCCGCCCGACACGCACGTCGGGTACCCCTCGACAGGCGGCGTCTGGGTTGTGCGGTTCTCGCCGGACGTACCCTCAGTGGTCTGCGTCAACAGCGAGGGCAAATCGGACGAGCCGCGGCGGACGTTCCCGGTGACGCCTGAGAGATGGCATCGGCGGATGGAGATGGTGCTGAGCATGGATGAGAAGTGCAAGGTTATCCGGGACTTTGGCGGTGTGTTTTTTGAGAGCGTGGAGGAATGTGAGTACGTTGCGACGGACCTGGAAGGCGGCAGGGAGATGTTTGGGAGGTTTGAGCCTTTGTTGAGAAGGATGAAGGATGATGGGTATGCCTACAATTGGAATGCTATTCAGCGAGAGAGGCGCGGAGATGACCCCGGCAGCGACGACATCCGTCTTGGTGAAGAGATTAGCTTGAGAGATGTACGGAGGGGATGTGTGGTCTCTTGACCCTTGAGCAGGCAGAACCTGGGAAGGTGAACTACAAGGTCGCGTTAGAGACTCCAGACCTTTGATCATCAGGAATGCTCAGGTTGTGCCAATATGTCATTTGTCGATGTTTTGGAGCAACACTACTAAATGAGGTTTCAAAACTTTGCTAGGTGATAAAAACTGAGCTCCAAAGCAGAGTCATGAGGCTATCAAGCATTCTCGGTCAAGTCAATCATCGTCACAGAAATCGAAAATGTAGCTGTAATAACACGCCATTTCAACAGATATCGCGCTGTCTTCACCCACATTCGGAGTGTGGCTAGAATAATGGGGATCGCGACGGCCTTCGAGCTTTTCCAACCACTTGCTGAGCTGTGGTAGAGACGCATGCGACTCTAAACAACTCCTACAATGTATCCAGCTAAGTGAGTGACCAGAATACACACTTATCAGAGAGTTTCAAAGCACACTGGTCACGTACCTAATGGACGTAGCATATCAGTGAGGCTAGTGAAGTTGAGACTTTACATTTCACGTCATGTCTCCCGGTTTCAAGATAAAAAACCTCTCGTTAACGTTAGTATATCTATTTGCAGCGTCTCTACTATATCAACAACTTTGCATAGTACATGTCTAGTATAGGTGGACTATTAGTTATTTAATTTGCTATTGAGTTGCGTCCAAATAACAATTGCGTTTGAATAATAGAAGAACTATCAGAGTGAGATGTAAAATATTAATACAATAACGCATGGCCATAGATCATAATGAATAGTGACAACTAATATCATTCAAAGCTCAAAGCCACGCAATATCGCAGTCTCTATTTACCGTTCATGAGCAGGGTGAGGTTGAAAGACGTAGATTGGACGATGTCCGGCATACCCCGGGACTTGCCGCTCCAGCCTCACTGAGCCACAACGATTCGGAGACATCCTCGCCTCCTACGTGGTCCTGCTGTATGTACCAATGGCGGGTTTTCAGGAGCTATAAGCCCACATGTACTTCATATTTGTCTAGGATATGTTCATCATTGACCCGGTAAAGATCAGCAAGAGCTACAGCCATGGTCATGATTAGCCTCTTACGGGCTTAGCTAATGTCACGTACTCAGGATTAAAGTCGGCCGGAATTCACTGGGAGATCTTCGGCGGATGCTTTTACCCCAGTCCAAGAATAGAGACAGCTGATGGCTGGCCTACACGTTCTCTGCATGTGAATGTAAAACCGCTACGCCCTAATTGCGGCACTTGGCAGGATGCAGGAACCGGATCCACGTCATCGGTTCTGTTTGTTTGTTTCATTGCGGCTTTTGCACTAGCCACAGCGGACAACGTTCGGCCAAGTCACTTCGAGTCGAGAACAAGCGGGTCGTCTAGTCAAGGGTCGTGCGAGACAGCTAGGTAGCCTCAGGTCTCATGCCTACTTTGACTGAACGCCGTTCATCAGACAAAAATGAGTTGCGGAGTGCGTAGGTGAGCGCGAACGAGTCCATCTGAGCCTCGGGACTTGACGGCCCAAGGCGTCGACTTCGTCCCCTGTCACGGGGCCATGCCATCTGGAAGACCGATTTCGTTTGGCCAATGTGTCGTGCAGCTGCAGTCTCGGAGCAGCACGCTGACTACGTGGACGCACGCACCTGCAAGGTCAGTTCGGACGGATGAGCTAAGACCGGCGTTCGGAGCCGCTCGAGACACGATGCAGTCGGTAGTTGTTCTACTGCAGGCACGGGGCGATGCGGCTCGTTCACAAGGGAGTGGGGCGAATACCTTTTGGACTCCAAGTGATGGCCAGGGGAGGACGTCGTATTTGTAGATGGGGGAGCCTCCCTTCCGTCATGTACCCATCGGGAGTGGATCTTGACGTCCAAAACATCCCGCTGCTTGGGTAGACAGAGGCAAGCCGCCTCACCGGCAATGACCGGTGTCACAGGTTCGAGATGGAGTGAGAGCTTGGCTATTCTTGGGGATAGAAATCAAGAAAGCGCACCATGGTCGCTAACCCCAGCCAGACTCAAGGAGACATCATCCAATCAAGAGTGTCGTCCGTCGTTTGTCGAAGGTGACGGTGGATGCCGAGGTGAGGTGGGAGTATCAGATTGCGCGCGGAGGGTCCCCCAGCTTTGACAGGATCGGATCTGCTCGCCCGTTTTTAGTGCGGGTAAGCATATCTCTGTAGGGAGCTAGCGTAGCATCCTCTATCCATACGAGGCGCCGAGGACAGGACGACCTAGGGGCCAAAGCTCGGAGCTTCTCTCGCTTTGGGGCGTTCGGTTGTCACAACCATCTGGGGTGTGATGGGGACAAACTTTGATAATAGGTGGGATATGGACGAACGGAAGTCCGGGCGATGGTGTCAACGAAGCTGACGGTTGCGTTGCTATGGAATTGGTGGGCGGTCTGTAGGGACTGGCCGGGGATGTTGACCTCGGCGTGAGGAGGATGATGGGAGAAGGGAGGTTTCGGCTTCGGAGCGGCAGTACCGGTAGTGGTAGCCGCAGCGGCAAGAGGTAACACGGGTGCGTCCAGGCTGCAGAAAGACATGCTAATTAGCGCGGAAGACTCTGTATCCGAAGTTGGGTTGGGAGATAGGCAGACAGGGTTGAGGGACTGAAGTTGAGGGCGGGAGAAGCAGGAACTGGCATTGGAGCCGGTTGGCGTTCGTCCGCAGCCATAGCGAGTCTCAATGGGTTCGGCGGGCTCACGTCGTTGGCTGCACCGCTGCAGATGGGTCAGTGGCAGGCCGGGTGGCCGATGTTGTTGCTGCCGTGGCGGCGCTGCACGGTCTCCACGCCCGCAGCAGGACGGACAAGATGTTGGGGATCTGCGGGTGGAGAAGCTCTGCTTTTGGTCGGGCGCTGGTTGGCGATTTTTTTTCTGCGGCGCGCTGTGTTTTCCCCCCCTTCGAGTGGGGGGGCCTGTTTATTTTCGTCCGCCTACTATTGGCTCAGCATGCACCCCTGGCATTTCTGGAAGGGACCCATCGAAGAGGACCCCCAAATTGTGTCCCAAAATCCCAATTGTTGGGGGAGCGAGATGGACAAGCCCATCGCCATCGTGGATCTGTATGAAATGAGAAAATTCAGCCTGGCTTTATTGAAAGCCAAGCACCAACCACCACTGAGCCTGGCCCCTTATCGGGCTGGTCCCTTCCACTTGTCTTGCAACGGAGCCGTTCGAAGCCGATGGGAGCCCCTCCCCAAGACATTGGACCTGGGGAATGCAGTTTTGTGATACTGAACAGCGGAAAGAGACTTTTGGCGCTGTTCATTCAAAGTGCCTGTCTGAGACAAGCAGTTTAGACAGGGCAGTTGGAACTCGCTCCTGCCACTTGAGCCAATTAATGGTGCGCTTGACCTGGCCTGCCGTTGGCCGCTGGCTTTGGGGCTTGAGATCGACGTTCAAATTTCATCGTCCAGCGAGGTGTAACGCCTGGGATGTGCTCACTGCTGCTGAGGGACTAGCGGAAGCCGATGGTCGTCCCCGGACGGAGAACCGGCGAGGCTAGGCGGTTTAGAGGTGCGTAAGCGAGCAGACGGTTAGGTTGTTGAGGCTTGCACCCCTGGCGACACTTGGCTGACCGCCTGCGCGATCGGGACTGGACTGGAGGGGTGTGCTGCGTAGCTGATGGAGAACGTGATGAAACTTGGAGGGCCTTGCTGCCCAGTGGCCAGTGCCCGCCTGGTGAGATCTCGGGGCCGATGAAGACGGGATGCCAAATGCCAATGGAGACAAAATGCGATGCGCGCATGGCCAGGTCGGGCATGCTGGCCGCTGGGCCTGGTCGTTCGCCCGGTGGGTGCTGGCTGGGTCGGAGATGTCGACTCGTGGACGTCGGATCGGGTCTGGGTGTAATTATACGGCGGTGACGATCGGTGTCTAACGGTCGGTGGTGCGGCGTCAGTGTGTAACGTGTCGTGCTGTGAGCAATGTGCGACTGAGAGCGAAACTGCCTCTGCCTTGCTCTCTGGCAGCGCCTTCGGACATTGCTTGTGAGAGGCCCGTCGGTGTTCGGTGGTGGCAAGCGTGCTGACCGATCCATCCACACTTGCGCACACAGAGCTACCTATTGGCCTGGGCCGGCATTATCTAGCAGCAGTCCCGATTCGGAGCTGTCGCTGAAGAACGACGGCTCACAACGAGAGGCACGAGACGAGGTCGAGGGAGAATCAGAACTGATCTGGGACTTGATTGTGTGTGGTGGATATTGTTTGGTCTGGCGACGACGAAGAGTTGAGGTCAAAATTTCCCCAGAAAGACATCGCCAATGACGGCAGGAATGGGAAACGGGAAACAACGCCTAGAGCAGAGCACTGAAGAGGGAGCTTTGGCGCAGGCTTGATTCGCAGCTGCCTATCGATAACGTCCCGAAGGCTGCAGGTGGATCTCCCGAGCTGCGAAGAACGAGCTTTGATTGGAGAAATGAGCACCTTGCTGGCCGAAATCTGGAAAAAATTCCAGCAAGCAGCAACGGCACGGCAGAAACCCCTGGGCGCAGGGGCCATAGCAGGGTACGTATCCCCGCTGTGTGGGATCGGTACCTGAAGCCCCGGCGCGTTCCCGGCGTTGGTCGATGTATCTTTCGCAACTTGGTGCCGGTGGATCAAGGGATGCTGCAGGTTGACGTTTGTTCCCTCTTCAGTCCTCAACTTTTTTTTCTACCCCTCGTCGTCTCTGTTGTCTTGCTTGGGGTTTGGGGTTTCCAATTCGGCCATGGCTTAGCCGGCAGAGCGAGAATTGGGGGCAGATCAACTCTGCATGTTGCCAACCTGACCCAACCCATGGCCGAGATTGGGCTAGGCGGGTTGCTGGAAACGCAAGGAGCTGGAGCCAGAGCTCTGGAAGTTGAGATGAGAGGCGCGAGCTTGGCGACGACCCTCGAGAGTCGGGAGAGACATGGACAAGGACTGTTGCAGCCCGCTGGTCCGCCACGCCCACGCACGCCCACGCCCACCACCACCACACTCAGTGACGCCCACGCCCAGCCCAGCCAGGAGCTTCCCCAACACCCCGGCCATTGGTTGAGGGAGGGGATTTGAATTGATTGATGCTGGATGGACGGATGGATGGACGGGTGGAAGGGGGCCGCATATTCCAACAATGCAAAGGGTGCTAAAAGCTGTGAGCGCAAGCTGTAGGGCCGGTAGTCTGGGCGAGGCGTCGGCCAATGTTTTTTTTCCCCTTCACTTGGGAGGGAAGAAGCAGCACTTGCGCAGGAGATGCACATAGCATCAGCAGCATCGGTCCTCTCTGCACACACACAGACTCGACCAAGCCCCCTGTTGCTGGGTGTACCTGGCGCTCTCCTGACTGCTGCCAGGAGAGAGCACGGCACCGGTAGAAGCAGAAACGGAGCCAAGGCGGGGGCTCTTGGGCTGGCGTCTGGTCTGGTCGGGTCTCAAGATGGTGATGCGTGGGAGATTTTGGCGGAGGATGAGGACGGGACTCAGGACGACGATCTGGTCTAGTCGGTGGAAGGAGTCCGTCGCCCGGTGGAAAGAGGTACTTGGAAGAGGTACCCGCTGGAAGGCGCCGATGCAGGTACCTCGATCGGAAATCTGATGTACCTTCCCTGCGCAGAGCACCTCGTTCGGGGATGCGCCTTGCCTTCCTTGCCTTGCCTTGCCTGGACTTCTCTCCATCGACGCGGGAAAGAGCATCTCAGACCTGCCTCACTCAGACCTTCCAGCTGTGATCCTTCCTTGCCTTGCCTCGCCTTGCCGCACTTGCGTGCTTACCTTACCTTACTTTCTGTACACGTACACATTGTCTTGGTAACCACCTGCCTCTAGGCAAGGCCGAGTGAGGTATCGTGAACTGAATATAACAGCCAGGTGCGCCTGCGTCGCTCCTTCCATCTGCGCGACCCAGCATCTTCTTTCCTCTCCTTCTCTCCCCCCGTCCCCGGCGCTGTCCGTAATCTTCATCGTGCCTCCCACCGAACCTCTCCTCCTTCTTGACCGAAAAGAGGCAGAGCGACAACAAAAAGCCTCCCCGGCCGGCGGCAGTGTCGAGGGAAAATTAATTCACCCACTTACATACTCCAAGTACGGAAATCCCACTGTCACTCTCACTCAGCACGTTACCCCAATCTCACCTCCCAACACACGCTATTACGGCCCCAATCAGCCCTTCCCGGCACCCATCTTTTTTTTTTGTCCAGTCCCGATATACCTCCATCTCCAGAAAAAGGTACTTGCATCCGTGACATCTGTCAGCTCCAACAACCCCGGTCACCAAAGTCACTTTCCCCTGCACTTCCACCTCACATTCCCTCAACTGAACCCCGGAACACCCGTCGACTCCTGGTCCCCAGCACCACCGTCCACGCAGTTGCAGTTCAGCAGTCCACACCAACAATCCACTTCATCCAAAAAGTCCACAGACGCAGTCCCTCTCTGCCCGAATACAATAACACCACGCTGCTCCCTCGCTATCCCGACGGTGGCTCCCCTTCTCTGCTCCTCTTTCCCACTCTCTCCCTTCCATTCTCCCTTTTCTGACACTCTTGTTTTTATAGAACTTCTGTCCTAGCCACAAGACAGAAGAAGGAAGCTCTTGTCTCACAAAGCTTCCCAAATCAACCAGGTACGTCTTGGAGTTGATGTCGCTGCTCTGCTACCGAGTGGCTGTTGGCTGCCCTGCACACCGAAAGACACCCCTCGCTCGCTGTCCCTAGCCCATGCCCGTGGCCCAGCCTGTCGCTGTGTCTCCCGCCGCACCGCTCTCCCTCACAAATGTTCTGCCGCGGCGGCGATCGCACCCCTGGCATTCCCCCCCCATTTTCCCCTCCTGCGCTCGCTGGCGGTGGTCTCTGCTTCCCCAACAAGAAACTTTTTGTGGTTTCGTGGCTAACATGATACTTTCCCGCCTTTTCTAGAGACCCGAACAATCTCTGTCCTACAACACCGTCAACCATTGCTCTGCGAATACCCTGTTCTGTTTAGTTGCAGAGCCCGACTATACGAATTAATCTCCTGCTCGAATCTTCCCCCTTCGAGCACCCTCTCCCGACTTGCGTCTTCTGCCGAATTAAGCTCCTGGAGCTCACCCGATTCATGACGGTCACCCCCTAAGATACCCGCAACACCTCCTCACCACACACCGCAATCATGACCGAAATCACAGCAGCCAACGGCTCCGGCCGGACCGTACCCCACGTTAACGGCAAGGCGACGTACGCCGAGAAGCACAAGATCGCCGACCACTTCATTGGCGGCAACAAGCTGGCCAACGCCCCGGCCTCCAAGGTCAAGGACTTTGTTGCCCAGCAAGATGGTCACACCGTCATCACCAACGTGCGTAGAAATCTTACCCCTGTGATTGCGTGCGAAACGTAGACCACAGAAGCTGACGAGGCGCGAATGCAGGTTTTGATCGCCAACAACGGTATTGCCGCCGTCAAGGAGATCCGTTCGGTGCGAAAATGGGCGTACGAGACGTTCGGCGACGAGAAGGCCATTCAGTTCACTGTCATGGCTACCCCCGAAGATTTGGCTGCCAACGCCGATTACATTCGCATGGCTGACCACTACGTCGAAGTCCCCGGTGGCACCAACAATCACAACTACGCCAACGTCGACTTGATTGTCGATATTGCCGAGCGTATGGATGTCCACGCTGTCTGGGCTGGATGGTAAATATTCCCGCATCCCTCTAGACCCAACAATCGCTAACAAGGGTTTCCACAGGGGTCACGCATCCGAGAACCCTAAGCTTCCCGAGTCCCTTGCCGCCTCCCCCAAGAAGATTGTCTTCATCGGTCCCCCAGGATCTGCGATGCGATCTCTCGGTGACAAGATTTCCTCAACAATCGTTGCACAGCACGCCGAGGTGCCCTGCATTCCCTGGTCAGGAACCGGTGTTGACGAGGTCGAGGTGGATAGCCATGGCATCGTCACCGTTGCCGATAACATCTACTCCAAGGGATGCGTTACCTCATGGCAGGAGGGTCTGGAGAAGGCCAAGTCCATTGGCTTCCCCGTCATGATCAAGGCTTCCGAGGGTGGTGGTGGCAAGGGTATTCGTAAGGCTCTCTCCGAGGAGGGCTTCGAGCAACTCTACAAGGCCGCCGCAAGCGAAATTCCGGGTTCGCCCATCTTCATCATGAAGTTGGCTGGCAACGCTAGACATTTGGAGGTCCAGCTGCTCGCTGATCAGTACGGCAACAACATCTCTCTCTTCGGCAGAGATTGTTCCGTCCAGCGTCGTCACCAGAAGATTATCGAGGAGGCTCCCGTCACCATTGCCAAGGACATCACTTTCAAGGCCATGGAGGAGGCTGCCGTCCGTCTCGGTAGACTCGTCGGTTACGTCTCGGCCGGTACCGTCGAGTACCTGTACTCCCACGCCGACGACAAGTTCTACTTCCTCGAGCTTAACCCTCGTCTCCAGGTCGAGCATCCCACTACCGAGATGGTCAGTGGTGTCAACCTGCCCGCTGCTCAGCTTCAGATTGCCATGGGTATTCCCCTGCACAGAATCCGCGACATCCGTCTCCTGTACGGTGTTGATCCCAGGACATCCACTGAGATCGACTTCGAGTTCAAGCACGAGGGCAGTGAGAAGACGCAGCGCCGTCCCAGACCCAAGGGTCACACCACTGCTTGCAGAATTACCTCTGAGGACCCTGGTGAAGGTTTCAAGCCCTCCAACGGTGTCATGCACGACCTGAACTTCAGGAGTAGTTCCAACGTCTGGGGTTACTTCTCCGTCAGTACCGCCTCCAGTATCCACAGCTTCTCCGACTCTCAGTTCGGTCACATTTTCGCCTACGGCGAGAACCGTGCTGCTTCCAGGAAGCACATGGTTGTTGCTCTGAAGGAGTTGAGCATTCGTGGTGACTTCAGAACCACCGTTGAGTACCTCATCAAGCTTTTGGAAACTGAGGCTTTCGAGGACAACACCATCACCACCGGCTGGCTCGACGAGCTTATCACCAAGAAGCTGACTGCTGAGCGCCCCGACCCCATGCTGGCCGTCGTTTGCGGTGCCGTCACCAAGGCTCACCTTGCTAGCGAGGACTGCATGACCGAGTACCGCACCAGCTTGGAGAAGGGTCAGGTTCCTTCCAAGGACATTCTGAAGACCGTCTTCGCGATTGACTTCATCTACGAGGGTTTCCGCTACAAGTTCACCGCTACCCGCGCTAGCACGGACTCCTACCACCTCTTCATCAATGGCTCCAAGTGCTCCGTCGGTGTTCGTGTTCTCAGTGACGGTGGTCTCCTGATTCTGTTGGACGGCCGCAGTCACAGCGTCTACTGGAAGGAGGAGGTCGGTGCCACCCGTCTGTCCGTTGATGGCAAGACCTGCTTGCTCGAGCAGGAGAACGACCCCACTCAGCTGCGCACCCCCTCTCCCGGTAAGCTCGTCAAGTACCTCGTCGAGAACGGTGAGCACGTCAAGGCTGGCCAGAGCTTCGCTGAGGTTGAGGTCATGAAGATGTATATGCCTTTGATCGCTGCCGAGGATGGCATCGTTCAGCTCATCAAGCAGCCGGGAGCTACTCTCGAGGCTGGTGACATTCTGGGTATCCTTGCTCTTGATGACCCCAGCCGCGTCAAGCAGGCTCAGCCGTTCGTCGGTCAGCTCCCCACCTACGGAGAGCCCGTTGCGGTTGGTACCAAGCCCGCACAGAGGTTTGCCGTCTTGCACAACACCCTCAAGAACATTCTGCTCGGCTACGACAATTCCGTTATCATGGCTGCCACCCTCAAGCAGCTCATCGAGGTCCTCCGCAACCCCGAGCTGCCCTACAGCGAATGGAATGCTCAGTTCGCTGCCCTTCACAGCCGTATGCCTCAGAAGCTGGACAGCCAGTTCTCCCAGATTGTCGACCGTGCCAAGGCCCGTCACGCGGAATTCCCCGCCAAGGCTTTGCAGAAGGCTTTCCTGAAGTTCCTCGACGAGCATGTCGCTGCCGGTGATGCTGAGCAGCTCAAGGCTACTTTGGCTCCCCTGAACGAGTGCCTCGAGTCCTGGTCCGAGGGCCAGAAGGGCCACGAGCTCAATGTCATCAAGAACCTCTTGGCCTCTTACATCGACATCGAGCGTCTCTTCACTGGCCACGGCACTCAGGAGGACAGCGTCATCCTGAAGCTCCGTGACCAGAACAAGGACGACATCCGCAAGGTTGTCCAGACCGTCTTGTCGCACAGCCGTGTTGGTGCCAAGAGCTCCCTGATCCTTGCCATCCTCGAGGAGTACCGCCCCAACAAGCCGAACGTCGGAAACATCGCCAAGTACCTCCGCCCTGCTCTGCAGCAGTTGACTGAGCTCCAGTCCTCTCGCACGACCTCCAAGGTCTCCCTGAAGGCCCGTGAGATTATGATCCAGTGCTCTCTTCCTTCCCTCGAGGAGCGCACTGCTCAGATGGAGCACATTCTCCGTTCCTCCGTCGTTGAGTCTCGTTACGGTGAAGCTGCCTGGGACCACCGTGAGCCTAGCCTTGATGTCATCAAGGAGGTCGTTGACTCCAAGTACACCGTCTTCGACGTTCTGACTCTCTTCTTCGCTCACGAGGATCCCTGGGTTTCCCTCGCCGCCCTCGAGGTTTACGTCCGCCGTGCCTACCGTGCGTACATCCTCAAGCAGATTGAGTACCACTCTGATGAGTCCGACACTCCCCTTTTCTGCACTTGGGACTTTGCTCTCCGCAAGATTGGGCAGAGCGAGTACGGTCTGCCTCTGCAGTCTGCCGCTCCCTCTTCTCCCGCCACTCCCAGCGGTGGCTCTTTCGACTTCAAGCGCATCCACTCCATCAGCGACATGTCCTACCTCAACCACAAGTGGGATTCCGAGCCTAACCGCAAGGGTGTCATCGTCCCTGTCAAGTACCTCGATGATGCTGAGGATTTGCTCGGCAAGGCTCTCGAGACCCTCGCCGTCTCCGATAAGGCTAGAAAGCGTAGCACGCCTGGTCTCATCCCTGACCTGAGTGGCAAGCGTAAGCCTGCTGCCCCCAAGGTCGACTCCGACGAGCTATCCGCCGTCATCAACGTCGCCGTCAGGGACTCTGAGAGCCAGAGTGACCAGGAGATTCTGTCCCGTATCGTCCCCATCGTGGAGCAGTTCAAGGATGAGCTTCTGTCCCGCAACGTTCGCCGCATCACCTTCATCTGCGGTCGCAACGATGGTTCTTACCCCGGCTACTACACCTTCCGTGGCCCCGAGTACATCGAGGATGACAGCATTCGGCACAGCGAGCCCGCTCTTGCTTTCCAGCTTGAGCTAGGCCGTCTCGCCAAGTTCCACATCAAGCCCGTCTTCACCGAGAACAAGAACATCCACGTCTACGAGGGTATTGGCAAGGCCGTTGACGGCGACAAGCGCTACTTCACTCGCGCCGTCATCCGTCCCGGCCGCCTCCGTGACGAGATCCCCACTGCCGAGTACCTCATCTCCGAGGCTGACCGCGTCATCAACGATATTTTCGATGCCCTTGAGATTATCGGCAACAACAACTCCGATTTGAACCAGGTCTTCATCAACTTCACTCCCGTCTTCCAGCTTCACCCCTCGGAGGTCGAGCAAAGCCTTCAGGGCTTCCTGGACCGCTTCGGTGCCCGCGCCTGGCGCCTTCGTGTCGCTCAGGTTGAGATCCGCATCATTTGCACCGACCCCCAGACCGGTGTGCCCTACCCTCTGCGTGTCATCATCACCAACACCTCCGGTTACGTTGTCGATGTCGACATCTACGCCGAGCGCAAGTCTGAGAAGGGCGAGTGGGTCTTCAACTCCATTGGTGGCACCAAGGAGAAGGGTCCCATGCACTTGCTGCCCGTCTCGACTCCTTACGCTACCAAGAACCCTCTGCAGCCCAAGCGTTACAAGGCTCACCTGATGGGTACCCAGTACGTCTACGATTTCCCTGAGCTCTTCCGCCAGGCCATCCAGAACACCTGGACCCAGATGGTCAAGAAGCACAGCACTCTTGGTACCCAACAGCCCAAGGCTGGTGAGTGCGTCTCGTACACCGAGCTTGTCCTTGATGACAAGGACAACCTCCAGGAGGTCAACCGCGAGCCTGGCACCAACACCTGTGGTATGGTTGGTTGGATCTTCAACGCCAAGACCCCCGAGTACCCCAAGGGTCGCAAGTTCATTGTTGTCGCCAACGATATCACCTACATGATCGGTTCCTTCGGACCCAAGGAAGACAACTTCTTCTACAAGTGCACTGAGCTCGCCCGCAAGCTTGGTATCCCCCGCATCTACCTCTCCGCCAACTCCGGTGCTCGTCTTGGTGTCGCCAACGAGCTCATGCCTTACTTCAAGGTTGCGTGGAACGATGCCAACAAGCAGGATTCCGGCTTCAAGTACTTGTACCTCGACGAGGATGCCAAGAAGCGTTTCGCCAAGGATGTCATCACCGAGGAGGTTTCCGAGGATGGCGAGAAGCGCCACAAGATCGTCACCATTGTCGGTTCCGAGGATGGTCTCGGTGTCGAGTGCCTGAGAGGCTCTGGTCTCATCGCCGGTGCCACCAGCAAGGCCTACAACGATATCTTCACCGTCACCTTGGTGACGTGCCGCTCTGTCGGTAAGTACAAAATGATTCTTCCAGACTGGACATGGCTAATAAGACAACAGGTATTGGTGCTTACCTTGTCCGTCTTGGACAGCGTGCTGTTCAGATTGAGGGTCAGCCCATCATCCTTACCGGTGCCCCTGCCTTGAACAACGTTCTTGGTCGTGAGATCTACACCTCCAACCTCCAGCTTGGTGGTACCCAGATCATGTACCGCAACGGTGTCTCCCACATGACTGGTGCGGACGATTTCGATGGTGTCTCCAAGATTGTTGAGTGGATGTCCTTCATTCCCCAGAGCCGCGGCAACCCGGTTCCCATCAGCCCCAGTGTTGACAGCTGGGACCGTGACGTCGTCTACACGCCTCCTCAGAAGCAGCCTTACGACGTCAGGTGGATGATCCACGGTCGCACTGACGAGGATGGCACCTTCGAGTCCGGTCTCTTCGACAAGGACTCTTTCGTCGAGACTCTCGGCGGATGGGCCCGTACCGTCGTTGTCGGTCGCGCTCGCCTGAACGGTATCCCTATGGGTGTCATTGCCGTTGAGACCCGCACTGTCGAGAACATCACTCCTGCTGACCCCGCCAACCCCGACTCCATCGAGCAGGTCACCAACGAGGCCGGTGGTGTCTGGTACCCCAACTCCGCCTTCAAGACTGCCCAGGCTATCAACGACTTCAACAATGGTGAGCAGCTGCCTCTTATGATCCTCGCCAACTGGAGAGGTTTCTCTGGTGGCCAGCGCGACATGTACAACGAGGTTCTCAAGTACGGTTCTTACATAGTCGACGCCCTCGTCAAGTACGAGCAGCCTGTCTTCGTCTACATTCCTCCCTTCGGTGAGCTTCGTGGTGGCTCTTGGGTCGTCGTTGACCCCACCATCAACCCCACTTACATGGAGATGTACGCCGACGTCGATGCCCGTGGTGGTGTCCTCGAGCCCGAGGGTATCATCGGTATCAAGTACCGCAAGGACAAGCAGCTTGAGACCATGGCTCGCCTTGACCCCGTCTACGCCTCTCTTAAGAAGCAGATGACCGCAGACCTTCCCAAGGAGCAGGCCGATGAGCTCAAGAAGAAGATGACCATCCGCGAGAAGCAGCTTCTGCCCGTCTACTCCCAGATCGCTGTTCAGTTCGCCGACCTCCACGACCGTGCCGGCCGCATGAAGGCCAAGGGTGTCATCCGTGACCAGCTGGAGTGGAGCAACTCTCGTCGCTACTTCTACTGGCGCCTGCGCCGCCGTCTCAACGAGGAGTACCTCCTCAAGCGCATGAACTCTACCATTGTCACCTCCGGACCTGGCTCCGACCGCACCCAGACTCCCGAGGCTCGCCAGCGCAACCTCCAGTTCCTTGAGTCCTGGTCTGGCGTTGTCAACTTCGCCACCAACGACCGCGAGGTTTCTGAGTGGTACGAGGGCAACCGCAAGTCAATCACGGAGAGAATCGAGGCTGTCAAGGCTGACAACTTGGCCACTGAGCTGAGCGCCATCTTGAGGAACAATGCCAACGCTGGTATGCGTGGTGTCCGTGAAGTTCTCCGCACCATGCCTCCTGAGGAGCGTGACCAGCTCCTCAAGTATCTGAGGGATTAAGTATATGTGGATTGGCTGGCGTATGGGTAATGGCATTAGATGTGTTTGGGATGATTATGACTATGTATGAGCATTATTCTGCCGTGTGTTAAGATAGATTTCAATGTTGGAATAACTTCCCGTGTAATGATACGACGTATTTACTTTTAGCATACTCTGGCTTTGGTTCTTGTGATGATAAACGTTTGCCCCGCCCGTCTGAACTAAAGCGACTACTAACGACGTTCTTCCTGAGGTTTCAATCAGCAAGGGCCATGCGTCGTCTCCTGATCGCCGATGTCTGTGTGTCTTATCTCCGATAAGTTTTCTAACCTCTCACACCACCACGCGAGATTAAGCGGGACGAATGACACATCTCCTACGTCGAAGAGTCAGGATCAGATCCTGCTGTCGGCGATGGATCTTTGACGTGCGATGGTGGTATCCCACCGGCGGGTGAAGGCGGCTCGGAGGGGCGCATAAGCTGATGAAGAGCTGCATGGTGTGGTGTTGTGTGGTGGAGGAATTGCACCGCGCGCATGCGGGCTGCGACATGCTAGCTAGGTCTGTATATGCTTACAATGTATTTGACGTCTGAGATCCTCCAGGACTGCGTTAAGATGGGAATAACTATTGACAAACGGCTGATAGTAGCGCGACTTTGGGGATTTGTGCCCATTGAGACGCTATTTATTCGCGTGTACAGCGTAGAGTATAAGATGCTGCGCGACTTGTCCATTCGCACAAGTCATCGATCGATGCGTCTATGCGAATAGTATTGGGCTTTTTGATTTTTCTTTTGATTTCCACCTAGATTTTGTTAGTATTCTACAAAGCGAAAGTCTTGAATGAGTAAGACGAGGCCAAATGCTATCGATCTGTTAATATCTTGAAGCTTATCATGCAAGGTACATCGTATTGAAGAGTATCAGATCATGTTAGGTGCTCCGTAGTTGCCGGCTGAGAGATTTTCCAGGCTTCGTCGAGGACGGAAAAGCTTTTCGGATTTCGTATATCAGAATAAGTCCAGGCCATGTTGTTCGCGGAAAGCTGCCGTTCTGTGTACAGGGGGGGTAGAGGTGTCACGGAGGGAGCCCGTACTGGTACTGGGACCCATCGGCCAAAAGCCGACGGGATACACTGCATGTACACTGCCCCCCATCGAACTGGATCTCTTTGACGTCGAGGCTTAATCTGACGGCGTCGTGGTCTTGGCGAGGTTTGTAAGAGGATTGCTGTATTGGGTAGGTGAGCCGCGTGGGATCCTTGGATGGAGGACTGTCAAACTTACGATTGGGGATCGGCTCCTGGAAGGATGGATGGAGGGTGGGACTTCGGGCCGGCCCATTTTCTTTGTCCGAGGGGCGGGTTTGATCTGATAAGATGGAAGGCAACCAATTGTTAAAAGGTCTTAGCCTTGGCATGGGATGGTTTTTTGGATTGGTTTCTTCAGGCTGGCTGAGGGACGTTGTTTGGCATGGGACAAGTTCTGCCAAGAGGTCAGAGGGACGTCGTATTTTCCTAACCCGGCTATTTGATGATTGAAAACTGCGGCCAGCCTAGGAACGATGAAGGCGATCTCATCACGAAACGGGTCGCAATAGCTTGTGGAGTTCAACATGAGAGTGTTCACATGGACTTGGCCACATTCCGAGCTTGGCAACACCAAGTGCAGGAGGACGGGAGCCACTCAACTTTTCTCGTACCATCCATCCCGTGGGCGGTTAAGATGTCTCCTTTCAGGAAGTGCGTAAACATCCAACTTCTCTGCAGTCACGTCGGGTGAGCTTGGGCATGAGTTTCGGTCTCCGATGCGTATTACGGTGGGATGGACCTCTGGGGATGCTCGAGAACTTATGAAAGAGGAACCCGCCTTCCTGGACATCCCGCGGAGGTGTACAGACACACACCTGCTACAAACACTTTCTTTCCGAAGTCTGGGGCCTCCTTCACGCCAAAATGCCCGCCGCGTTGAAGTCGATATCGAAGCAGGCGCTGGCCATGGCCAACGCGCGCTCCCGCACGAGCTTCGACGTCGAGAAGCTCACCAACCTCATCTACGGCGGGGCGTCTGTCGTCCGCGCTCGGCGCGCGGCTTGGGCGAGGGTTGAGAAGGCGCTCGGGACGGATGATACGTCGCGTCTGCCAGGACACTATGCCAAGACGAGCCGCGAGGACTTGTATGAACAACATCCCCTCTTTCCTGCAATCGACCATATTGTTGACCAAGAACGTTCCCAGATACCTCGACGGCCTCCGCATGGGCCGCGCCGTGTGGGAAGACCGCCGGACGCACCACCACGCCCACTTCGACTGGCTCACGCCGCGCTACACACTCTTCAACTACTCCCCCTTCGGCCTCTCGCCGGCCATGTTCGTCAAGATGCTGCAGCTGATGGCGACGCCGGCGCAGCAGGCGCGCTGGCTCACACCTGCTCTCGCGGGGCGGATTAACGGCGCGTATGTGCAGACGGAGCTGGGACACGGGACGTTTGTGCGCGGGCTCGAGACGGTGGCGGAGTTTGACTCCGCGACGGACGAGTTTGTGATAAGGTCGCCTGGGGGCGCGGCGAGTACCAAGTTCTGGCCGGGGAGTCTTGCGTTTTCGGCGTCGCATGCGATAGTGATGGCGCGGTTGGTTACACGAGGTAGGGATGAGGGGGTGCATCCGTTCATGGTGCAGTTGAGGGATGTGGAGACGGGGCGGCCGGTGGAGGGGGTCGAGTTAGGGGACATCGGGGTCAAGATGAGCCATAACCAGAACGATAACGGGTTCGTGAGGTTTGAGGGGGTGAGGGTGCCGAGGGGGAACATGTTGATGGCGCAGGCGGCGGTTGGGCGGGACGGGGTGTATGAGAGGAGGGAGGGGACGCATGAGAAGGCTGCGTATGGGACGATGATGGTGACGAGGTCGAAGATGACGTGGGTTAATGGGGTGCAGCTTGCTGCGGCCGCGACGATTGCGACGAGGTACTCGACGGTGAGGGTGCAGGGGACGCTGCCGTTTGGGAAGGGGGATGCGGAAGAGGTCCCGTTGATGAGCTTCCGCAGTCAGCACTTTCGGCTGTTGACGTTGGTGGCGAAGGCGTATGGTATCTTGTTTGCGTCCAAGTACACCGAGGAGGTTCATCGGGAGTTTGAGCGGAGGAGTGAGGAGGGTGACTTTTCGACAATGACGGACGCGCATGCGCTTATTTCGGGGATGAAGGCTTGGTCGTCGGCGATTGCGTCTGAGGGGACGGAGGATGCGAGAAGGGCTTGCGGTGGGCAGGGATATCTTGTCACTTCGGGTTTGCCGGAGCTGGTGCAGACTTCTGCGATGATGTGTACCGGGGAAGGGGACACGCATGTGCTGTTCCAGCCGCTGGCCAGGTATCTGATGAGGTATACGGGATTTGCAGGGAAAGCTGGAGAGCAAGGGTTGCCTGCGGACCTGAGGTATCTTGCGGCGCCGTATACGAGGCGGTGTACGGAGGCCGACTTCAGGGATCCGAGGGATGAGAAGACTCAGCTGTTGATCTTCCAACACCGGGCTCAGAGGTTGGTTGATCGGGCGGCGAGGGGACTGAGGAGGGGAGTGGAGAAGGGGAAGACAAAGGGAGAGGCGTGGAATGAGTGCGTCATGGGGTTGATGAGTGCTGCGAGGGCGCATACTGAGTATCTGATCTTAAGGGAATTTGTCGGAGCTGTAGAAAAGGTCGAGGACGAAGAGGTGAAGGGCGTGTTGGAGAAGCTAAGATCGGTGTTTGCGTTGTCCACGATTGTGAATCCACAGTCAGCGGACGCCTTGACCTTTGTCGAGGATGGGTTCTTGTCGGAGGAGCAGTTGGATGAGATTCGGCATACGCTCGGAAGGCTGTTGGACGAACTTCTGCCGGATGCAATTGGACTTACTGATGCGTGGGACTTCACCGACGCTGGGTTGGGAAGCGCGATCGGAAGAAAGGACGGAGAGGCGTATGAAACGCTCATGAGTTGGACAAGGCAGTTGCCGATCAACAAGATGGTGAAGAGGAACGGAGGTGTTCATCCCGAGGCTTGGAGAAAGTACATCAGGCCTGCCCTGAAGGGCGTTGAAGAAGACAAGAAGGAGTCGGTAGGAAGTGGCATTGAGTTTACGCCTTATGAGAGGGAGCATCAAGTCATGATGGCTGGGAAAGCTTCTGAAGTGTTGTAGGAGTTTTGTTAAAGTAAAGGTTATTGCAAGAGCTGAAAACTTAGTTTCGCTACGTTCGTATCATTCGTATCATCGTTAAATAATTTCAATCTTTGTTTCGATTGGGCGTCCTTCCTGGTCTTCAACGAGTCGCATGCTTCCGGGGTAAACGAACCCTACACCTACTCGCTTCAATATTCGTTTCGATGTATTGCCAGGGCGCTGGAGTAAGAGTCCCCAATACACCATCTCGGAGCTTCCCACGGTGAGAAAATCTACGCACTCGTTCTTACAAGTTAGCAGGATCTTAGGGTGATGGGCATATAAAGAACCTACTGAATTGCGATGTAAACAAGAACCATGATCTCGAGCCTCAGCGCTTGTCTTACAGCAGCATGAGTGCGTACCACGGTGGACAAGATTGTCCTCCAGAAAGTGAGGATGACTTGTTGATGTTGATCAGCACAGTAATGTCAGAAGGAAGCTTGAACACAGCTGTCTTACCACAGATCAAGTGTTTGACGGCGAACCGAGGTCAGGATCAGAAAGTAAATGTTTTGGAGCGGAAGATCCCGATCAAGCCTTCCCATGCCGACAACATTGCCTTCTCCAATGCCGCGTGGGCTACGTAAAAGATAATTCCTCAACTGCCTCCCAGGCTCAGCAGAATTATTCGACAGAAACGCCAGCTCGATGCTTTCGGACCGTTGCAGGGTTGGTGCAATGCTTTCGTGTTTGACCTCATCCGACAGGTAAGTGACGCAGCATTCCTGCAGTGAGCCTAACTTAACCATGAAAAAGAATCCTGTAGATCGGATTGCCCCCGTTTTTCTAAGTACGGGCCATGTCATATTCACTGGCACGTTAGCTGGCAAGTGTCTTATGGGCCAGACCTTGTGACCCCCCGAGGCGGCCCAAGACCATGACGGAAGGTTCGGCAAATCATCTTTCTCATATGGCTTCTCCATGGGCAGCCAGAGAAGCTGTTCAGCCAGTTGTGCCTTCCACACGCCGAATCTGAACACAGGCTTCAGATCTATGAGGGCTGCTCTGTCTTCCACAACCTCGTTCTCGGAAGAAGATGTTTGGTCGCTAGAGAGCGTGTGCCGAAACAGATTGGACGACCCGGTCTTCGCCGTTGCGATGCCTCGAATCGCAACTAGTCGGTCTGATGGGTATGTTAAAGCCTTTGCAGTGTATTGGCTTAGAATTCCCAGCCAGGAACTTGAAAGCTTTTGAGGCTCTGAGTAGTTCCAGCGTTCATTGTATTCTCGGTGTGATTCTCGATGTGAACACGCCCATGATATCCCTCCCGGCATGAACAGTACTTTTCGGTGTGCGAAATACCACTCCTGGTACGCCCAAGCTCGCTGATGTAGTGGACCTAAAGATGGCGTTGAAGATTCTTGGGAGAGAATGGCTAAGTTGTACTCTCCTTGTGATGTCAAAGCCCTCCCCGTTCGAAGAGAATAAGGTGAAAATGGGAGGGTGAAAATGTTTGGATGCTGGCGCTTTGTTATGAATAATCCCTCGGTCGAATCATTCGAACCAGCAGCGGCGAGGACTAGGGTGGCGTCTGTGTATATTGGTCCCATGCTCTCAGACTCTTGAAGCCACTCCTCAGGGTCATCTTGCACAATGCATAATGAGTCGATCCACAAGTATTCGATGCCCAGATTTGCAACAAGAGAGACGGCATCGCGGAATGTAGCCGGTAGATCGTTGAACGGTATGTTGGACATACGATCTTTTAGAGTCTGTTTCGTCGTTCTCAACGGCTGTTTTTCAACAGGCCCCCAGCAATGACTAAGGGCGCAGTAGGAACCAGAGGCGCCTTGACTTTCAATAAGCTTGATGGATATGTCGTTGGTCACATTCCGAGTAACGGAAAGAACCCGCCTCGGCAGCTCGGGGGCCTTCACAGCCGCCATGGTCCCAGAGTCTGATTGTTTTGGGGAAGCGTTGCCTTGGTACTGCTGATAGAGCTGATGGTCTGCCGTACAATGATCCAGCCATTCTCTAACAAGCACTGCTATTTTGGCCGGATCTTCGTCCAGGATTGGAGGCCGCGTAGTCAGAATCTTTGATGCGGGTGTGCCTATACTTGTTGGCGCTAGTTAACAGACCATGCACCCTGGTCAGATGCTTCCATGTCCCAGGTGGGCTTGCTTGCCTTTGGCAGCCCAGACGGCCAACTTCAACGGCTGTACTGTACTTGGAGTCTTCCAACTGAACCCAAGACTTGAGAAAGGATCGCTGCTGAGCCCTGATAGAAAGTGTTTGGACGCTGCGACGTCAACGGCGTGCCGGTCGCCGGGTTCATCCGGCAAGTCAAAGTCAGACCCATAACCATCTTTCAAGAACCGGTAAACGTGCTGGCAGAGTTGGCAAGTGGAGGAGGACTCTAGTACAGCTCTGCGTTTCTTCAGGCCGAATGTCTTACTGAAGGTGGTGATTGACCTGGGAGGCGGGAAGAAGTCGAAAAATTCGTAACAACCGGGACAATAACCCAAGTCACTTGCGACTAGGGTCATATCTTGGAAGGCGTGAACATCCATCAGATACGCTCACACACAACCAACGCCTAAATGAAGGCTGCCGCATCAGCAACGCACTAGCTTGAGTGCTTGTGCAAAATTGTGCAGTGATTTTGGAAAAAAAGAGGGGTTCAATACCGCAGTCTGTAGGGACGACTAGCTTAAATTAAATTCTAACTACTTTAAGTTACTATACTTATACTCTCTTTAGTATATAACTAAATATTATATTATAATTATATATTAGCAGTCTGGTCAACCTATATAAGTAGGTATCACAGTTCACTCTATACTTTTTTTCATAGTACTAAAACCTAATAGTAATACTTTAACCTATACCTAATCTTAATAAAGTAAATAAATAAATCTTAATATAACTAGTTATTAATACTTAGCTTAACTTATCTCTAGTAGAAGAGGGTAAGTAAGTAGGTAGTAGAGTAGTAAAACGTACTAGTGAGAGCGTTATTTATAACGCTATTATTCGTAAACGTATTATTTGTAACGCTCTTATTCGTAAGAACGTTATTCGTAATATTATAAAGGTATTATCTATAACGCAGAATACTAATAGTACTTATAGTAGCTAGAGCTTAGTAATAGCTTAAACCTATACTTAAGGGCGTAAACTTAATAGTATAACTCTTTACTGCTATAGCTAAAAGGGTTCTTATAGCTATAGTATAAGAACTTAACTACTACTTTAAATAAAGCTTTAAGCTTATTTTTTATATCCTCTTATATATATAATAACTATAATATCCTTCCCCCTTATTATACTTATATATAAGCTAAGTAAAGCTATATTAAATAACTTAATCTATAAGACTAAAGTTAATAAAATTAAGAGCTCTAAGTATAGTAACTTTTTTTATATTAATAAGAAGATTTTACTTAAATTCACCCTAAATTACTTACTTAAAATAGCTAATAAGGATAATATAATAAAGTTATATAGCCTTAAGGTTAATATAAAGATAGTTAAGGCTATTAATAGTAATTCTAGTATATATAACTACCTTATAAACTTCCTTAAGATAGCTAAGGTAGCCTGAAGGCTTAAACCTTAGTAAATTAGGAAAGGCGAATATATTAAGAGTATAGCTAATAGTAGCAAAGCTCTTTATTAAGACTATGCAGTAGGGTAGAAGACGTTGTAGCGTAGATGTCTAAACGGCGGAGGAGAGGAAGATAGGCGCAGATTGAATATAGCGTCTGAAGGGCAGTTACAGCTTAGAAGAGCGAGAGATAGAGGAGACTAACAGAGATAGAGGCAGCTAGAGGAAGATAGTTAACTTAGCTTATTATAATGGTTGAAGTCTAATAGAGGAGCGTAGAAGCGAAGAAGATATCTAAGTAGTTATATAACCTAAAGGTTGTTAGTAGAGGGTAAGGGGACTAGTCTAGCTTTTGCAGTTAATACTAGTTAAATTTCACAATATAAGGCTAGCAGCCTATATTATAATTATATATATATAAATAAGATTATACTTATACTTAATTAATCTAATTTTTTTTCTAAATTATATATTTTATTTAACCTATATAACTTAAATCTAAATAAATTATACTTTCTTTAAAATATTTTTTTTATATAATATTCTTTATTATAAAAGAGATTAAGTATTTAAATAGTAGCTTATATTATTTTAAAACTTAACTTTAGTTAGTATTTTTTTATTTAATATAATCTAAATCTTATATTAATTTTAATTTTAGATATAATTAACTTTATAAATATAAATTATTTAATATTAATCCTTTTTTTTTAATTTTTAATTTTTTTAAATTAATAAAATCCTTTTTATTTATATCTTATTAAAGCTAACTATAAAACCTCTTACTTTCTTAATTTTTATAAACTTTATATCTATTTAGATTATTATAACTTTTTATAGCTATATTATAACTAAGAAGAATAAATATAAAGCTAATATTTAAACTATAAAAAAAGTATTAATATTTTCTTTAATAATTAATATCCTTTTATTATTATATATAATTATATATTATAAAATTAATAAATATAAATTTAAAGTTTTAATATATATTTATATTCCCCTCTTTAAATATTTTATAATTTAGCTATTTTTATCTTAATAATAAAATATTAATTATATAAAGAAATAATTTAAATAATTTTTAAGTAGTTTATTATAGATAAATAATACTTTAATTAAATATAAAAAGTAATTCTTATTAATAATAAAAACTTTATATATATTACTTATTACTTTAATAAAGTATATATAGCTATATTTTTCAATAAATTCCTATATAATATTATAATACTTATTAAGAAGAATATTTATTTCTTATTTACTTTAATTCTATTAACTTATTAATATTTAATTAAGTTTTATCTAAAAAAGTTTAAATTTATAAATAAGTTAAAATATCTATTTTAATAATACTTAAAATAAAATAATAAAAACCTAAATTAATAGATAAATTTATATTAAAAAATAAGAAATAACTAAAGTAAAAACTTTAATTTAAACCTTAAAATAAAGTTAAGTTAGTTATTAAAATTAAATAATAACTAACTATCTCTATTTAATTTTAAATAAATATTACTTAGAAGCTTTTAGTAAAAATACTTATTAGAATATTTCTATAAATAATTATAAAAAAGGTTTCTTATAAATAGTTTTTTTTTAAATTTTACTTATTTTAATTAATAAAATATTACTTTAGTTAAACTTTATTTAGAGGAAATAATTAAAATAAAAAAGATTAAAATAAAGATAGTTTTAAATAAAAATATAGTAATATATAAAGAAATAAATAAAATAATATAAATAGAAAGATTAAAAATTAAAAAAAATCCCTTTTATATAGAGATATAATATCTTAAACTTTTCTTTTTATTTTAATTTTCTTCTCTTTTATTAAGTTTACTCTTTATCTTTTTTAATATTAAATTATTAATATTAATATTTTTTAATAATAAATATTTTGTAAATTATTATATCTTATTATTTAATATATTAAGAAGTATAAATTTAAGTAAGTTTTTACTAAAGTAATATTATTATAACTTCTTTTATAAAAAGAGATATTATTTAAGTTAGAGAAATTTTATTATATTCTCTTTTAAATACTTATTATTAAGAAAATTAAATATTATATATGAAATATCTTAATAAAATATAATTATATTTAGATATAAATAAATATCTAAATTAATTTAGTTATAACTTAAAGCTTTTTATATAATTTATAAATACTTAAAATTAATTAGTTATAAATAGTTTTATACTATTTAGAGATCTAATTAATAAAATAGATATTATAATTAGCTATTAAGTATATAAAAATAATTATATTATTTATAAATATAATAAGAATTCTATATATATATAAAGTTAGTAAAATCTTAATAAATAAATAATATAAAGATAAATAATATTATAATATAATTAGTAATTAATTTTAAATAAAATAAGTTATATTTTTATAATAAACTAAAGTACTCTTAGATAATATTAATATAATTTTTAGAAATATAAATAATAAATATATATATTTACTAAAAAATAGATAATACTTAATATAAATATTCTTATTAATTCTTAATCTTAATATTATAAATATTTTTTCTAAAGATCTAATAGTTTTAAAATTTAATAGAAACTTCTTTACTATTTTATATCTTTTTATATAAAAATAATAAGGACTAATAAGTTTTAGCTACAATTATAGTTTTAATATTATAATTAAAATAAATAATTAAAAGTATATAGCTAAACTTTAAAATAACTTTAAGATATTAAGCTATTATATTATAAGATATATATACTAAAATCTTAATATAAAACTATATAATAAATTATAAATAAATATTAGTATTTATATAAATCTTAAAGCTATATAAAAGTAATTTATTATATATATTAAATAACTAAATAAAGTTTAAGCTAAATATTATTTACTTTTTCTATTTATATTATATCTCTTATAAATAAATAATAATATTATTAAAAAAGACTTTATAATATATTTTATAGAAGATATTATAATTAATAAGATAACTTTATTAGTATATAAATATATAGAGATATTCTTATTTATACTTTTATATTATATATATTTCTTAAGTTAATAATTAGAAGAATATAATTATATAAGTTTTTATAGCTATAAGTTATTCTATATTTTAGTATTAATATATATTATTCTTTTAATATAAATCTATAAAGTTAATAAAAGTTATTATAAACCTTTTATTTTAAAAAGTATAAATAATACTTAAGTTAGTAAAATATTATTAAAAAAAGAGCGCTTAAATATAAATAAATAATTTTAGAGTAAAAATTATATAGGATTTATAATAAAAATTCTATTTTTAAAGTTATTATTTAAAAGTTATTTTTAAGAGTTAAATCTAATATATTAAGATTAAATATATAATAATTTTATTATATAATTAGTTATTTTATAACTTTTTAGAAATTTCTAATTAGAATTAATCTAAATTAATTTATTTTTAAAGTATTATAGGTTATTATATATAAATAAATATATTTATAATTAAAAAGAAATAGTTATATATAATATTATATTAATATATATAGAATAGTGAAGTTATAATTATAACTATTATACTAAATATAGTTATATATTAATATATATATAATTATAAGGTTTTAAACTTTATTTATATACCTATATATAATACTATATAATTTTATACTTATTATATTAAACCTAAATAACTTTAACTTAAACTTAATAAACTAAAATATTTATATTTATAAATATATAACTATATATAAACTTAAGTAGCTTTAAACTTCTCTATATATAAGTAATTAGCTATATATTCTAATATATAGAATTAAAAACTTTTATATTTATTTTATTATAAATATCTATAAACTTATTAAATATATATATTATATTATAGAAAGCTTTAACTAAGAATTACTTTATAAATATCTATATAATAAGCTTTATTTTAATATTAACTTTAAGTATATCTATATCTTCTTAAGTAGAGACTTTTAATTACTTATAAGTATTAATAAGTTTATTAGTAGCTATATACTTATAGCTACTTTTAGTTAAAATTAAAGAAGTACTTTTAAGCTTAGTTTTATTTATATAAATTAATATACTACTTAAAGTATTTATATAGAAGTATATAACTTATAATACTTCTTTATAGAGTAGGTCTTACTATATATACTATAATAATAGTTAATATAATAACTATAATTATTAAATATAATATATTTAGTATATAAATTATTATTATTAAAATAGGTCTTATATATATCTTTATTTTCTAATATATTTCTATAAATAAATATATAAACTTTATTAATATATTATCTATATATAATATTAAAAATAGGGAAGAGATTATTTATATACTTCTTATTATAAATATAGATAAGTTATTAAACTTAATATATATTAATATAGAAGAAATAAGAATTATAAGTAAATATATATTTTTAAATATATTAAGAATATAGCTATAAATATTAAGTAATATAATATATTTTATATTTAATATAAAAATTAATAAGTATATCTATATATAAATATTTTTAAGTAATTATTTAGTTATAATTAAGCTATAGTAATTTTATATAGAATTATATAATATATTTATAAATATATTTAAAAGTAGTTCTATACTATTAATAGTAAATAGAATTATAATTTTAAAAAGTATTATAAATAGTTCTATATAAATATATTAATATCTATATATAATTATATAAAAGTATAAAAAATAAATAATAGAAGAATATAAAAAAAAAGAAATATAAAGAGGGGGGGTATATACTTATATATAGGGGTAATACTTAGAAAAAAAAAGAAAAAGAAATTTCTAAATAAATAGCTATAAATAAGGGGTTTTTATAAATAGGGTTAAAATACTATAATTAGTAAATTTTATTTAATTAAAATAGTATATTAATATCCTCCTTATATTATTATAGTATAGTAGGTGCTTACTTAATAAAAAACCTGATTTAAGCTAGTTATCCCTGCAGACTACTGTAGCACTGCCTTATTTGTAGAAACTGGTTGAGTTACGTCACAAGAATAGCTAGCTATAAGACAGATGAACAAGACGCTGCATGTTGCATAGCACTACAGTAACACACACATTACGCATACCTTGATGATTCTGCCATTGCGATGTGTGACCGTTCTAAACTGGAACCACCCCATTTCCTCTGTTCTGCTCTCTTACGCCTCTGCCAAATCTCCAATATGGACCTTGTCGATGACCCTGTCGGCCAAATTTCTCCCGCGGAATGAAGGGGAATCTTTGCAGCCCAGGCAACTTGGCGGATGAAGGTAAGAGATCATTTGGATCTCGACCGTGCATATAACCAGTCGCCACAAGAAGGAACGGTAGAGGTACGACGACTTTTGTGCTAGCATCAGCATCTGCAACCGTATCAGATCTGGACTAAGACTTACATATCACTATCAAAGACCACCAAGGGGCTGTAAGAAATGATTCCACGTCTAGTGCGAAAAGAGAGCTCAGGAAAGAAAGAGGCAACTGAGAAAGAGGTTTTGGTAAGAAATAAGCATTGCCGACAGGGGAATTAGGATGTCTTACAAACCAGACAGTGACGACTGTAAACACCATCACTCTCTTGCCCTGGTCCGCAGCCTCTTTTGCCTGGAGATTGGCAATCTCACTCTCATAAAGGGTGATGGTAGTATGCAACTGAAGATTCATTGTTAGCATTAGCCGGCAGCTAAACTGTTCGTATTCAACTTACCGCATCTTCCGTCTTTTTGGCAAGCCCGTCCAATTCTTTTATGTCCTTCGTCACGTACTTGGCTGTTAGGTCCTCATCGAACCCATCATCTGTGTCACTGGGTCCGTTATCATCCACCAGAGACTGAACTTTCCCTTGGTATTCAGCAATGGTCTTGAGAATGTTCAACTCGTCTCGAACATCCTTGATCTCGAAAAGAAGCTTGGCTGCGTCTCTTGTCGCATCTTGTACGCTGGCGGTTCCGTGGGCACCCCAGTGGCTCTTGGTGCCTTGACCTTCTGAGTTGTTCCCTGGCGCAGAAAATCGCCCAAAGAGTTCGGCCTCTTGTCTTCCCTAAAGACCCAGTCAGCTTTAGTCCATTCGGTACAGTTTCAAGGATACCAACTATTGTGTTTATAGAATCTGAAAAGACCTGGCGGATCGATCTTTCGTGTGGTCTGGCATTGACACCATTGGACATCTTTCGGTCAACCTCGACTTCCGATACTCCTTGCCGAATAGCTGATGGGGGCTCTTGTTGTGTGGTATTCGCAATGTCGATCTTCTGCTGGCGCCCGTAGGTTCCAATGCAGTACTCCACAATGACTTTACTCAGTTCAGCGGGAGACTGCTGAACACGCCCATGGCTACCATCTTCAACTCGAGTGCGCAGATGGCTAAGAATATCCTTGACAAAGGTACTTTCCTTCTCGGCTTTGGCGCAGGATGTAGCTGTGATCAGCCATTCTAGTTGCGATCAGCGAATTCTCTACGATAACTTGGGTGTTCTCCTGCGACTAACCGTCCCCAATTGTCCATGCCCATAGCTGGCTGACGCGAAGTATTCTGCATGGCCTAGCTTTATCAACCCCATCTCGATGTTGGTATTCTGTGAGGTACTTCGTGAATACTTGGCTGTTGTTCCGATCGCGTCGATCTTTCTCGGACTCGTCGTCCGTAGCGAAATGGTAATAATGCTCGTCTAGTGTGGGGGACTTGTGAATCACCGAATTCTGGTACGCACGGAACAAATTTTGGCGCTCTGATGGCTCTGCCCAGTTGTCTGTCTGGCTGGACGAAGTTGAGGCCCCGGCCATAGCCAACGACGGCGCAGCAATGCCGGAGTCTGTGATTCTTGATGTGCTGTCGGCCGCAATCGCATTCAAGCCCGCTTGATTGTACTCTGTCACTAAGAAAGGCATCTTCGCATGATGTTAGGCCCGCTGAGACTTTCAAAAAGACCGAAATTTCTTACGTAAAGTGCTGAAGCCAGATTCTTCTGAATACTAGCGGATGTACTTCGCCCATCCCCATCAGATCCTCCAGCCAATCCTAAGCCATTTTCACTGCATGCGTTGTTCGTTGGGGCGTTGAATGGGACGTATCGAGGCCGCATGAAGCGTGAAGACGATGTTTCATCTGGAATCTGGGCCCAGCTGCCCTTGAAGAATGAGGACATTCGATCGTCTTCTTCCGAGTACTCATCAGATTGAGATGGATTGAGTATTTTCTTCATAGTATCCTGTACCACATATTAGTCAACATCAGATGCTTTCTCGATAAAGAAAGATGCCCGCAGAGGTCTAAAATTGAAGATTTCGTACCATCATCCAGACCATCTACATTTGGTTAGCTTCTTGAGATTTCTCATTTCACACCTTACAAAACCTACATTGGTTGCTGGGAAATGAACCCAAGTGAAGCTAGAGCTTTCTGTTCCATCATCCCCACCCTCTCTACCCTTTCTGCTCAGTCTCATAGTAACATTTTGAAACTCTTTGGCTGTGTTTCGTATTGTTCTGAGTCTGGAATGGCCGTAGATGATGTCTTCTACCTTTCGAAACTTCGAAGCTCGACTGAATTCATTGTCGTCTTGCCGAATTTCAACAACAGCCGCATAAAAGTCTTGCAGAGATTTGATCAGACGCGTGTCATCCGGAGAGGGAACTGAAACCTTCAACGATGCTTTGGTCCGTTGGGTTTTCTCGACGTAGATATAATCCAGGATATCCTCCATCGCATCAAGCATTCGATGTTGAGTTTCTGCGACAGTCTTCACAGTCCGAGGCCTGTGGCCATCCTTTCCCGAGCCCTTCGACTCATCCTTTGCACGAGCTTCTCGTTCCTTTGACAAGTCAGCTTCCCTCAGTTGTTCAATCATCCTTCTGCCTCGGTTTTTATCATCCTGAGAGCTGAGAGGAGGACAGCTCAAGAGTACAGGCGGAAGCCGATGGTATATCGCCCAGTGAACAAGTTTCCAGTCATCCCGATGAAGAAACTCCGGAATCTTCTCTCGATCACCCATAGCTACCAGGATATCTAGGGCGGTTTGGTGACGCTCGTCTGTCTTGGCTAGCCAGCAAAGGAGGTCGAGTCTCCCGGCGTCTTTGTCGTCGGTCTTGAGACGGTGGAGCATACCGTCCCACAGGGGACGTAGATGTTCCTTACCGAACACGTCATCAAATGCCGTTTTATCGCTTCTGTTACGTTGCAGCAGGCACGTTTTAGGTACCCAGCTGATGATCTGCAGAGCGACTTTCTGTGATTCTGGAGTTTCGGATGTCGTTGCCTGGAGAACGGCGTGATCTAGAACTGTCCGATCTGAATAATCCACAACTTCAGGATTTGGACGTAGCTTGAGTAATTTCTCGATACAAGTGACTGTCTTTTGAGGGAACTCTGACGCAGTACACAACGACATCAAAATGGTCATCCCCTCGTCATCTGGGAGGTTGATCGCGTGTCTTGCCGCGTCGTCGCTCTCAGGCTTCGCAAGATGATCGATTAGACTTTGCAGAATGTCGAAATGATTCTGCTTGAAAGCTGAAACCAATGGGGTCCAAGAGTCTCTGTCCCGAACACAAACATCTGCGCCTTCATCCAGCAGGACGTCGACCACCTTTGCGCTACCAGTGTATACAGCCGCGAGAAGTGGAGTCCAGTCATCATTGGAGTCTTGTTTATTGAGAGAAGTCCGGTCGTGTTTCAGCAATAACCGGGCCATCTCTGGCTCTGGTTGTTTCCAACTCGCGAAATGAAGAGGGGTCCATCCGTCTAAATCGCAACCACTGCAGAGGGCTTCGTGTTCCAAGAGAATCTCGAGCAAATCAGTATTGCCTGTTTCACAAGCGATGTGAATCGGTTGCATGTGAAAGGAGTCGTAAACATCCACATCAGCGCCCGCATTAATCAAACCTTTGGCGACCCGAGTGAATTTGTGCTGGGCGGCAAGATGAAGAGGAGTTCGCATTCTGTCCGTGGGAGATGGAATATTGATCATGTCCTTCAATGATAAATCCCCCGGGAAATCTGGCAGATCATCGGTGTCGACTTCGAGCTCCTCTATGAAAATATGAAGCGGCGTGACTGCGGCCTTGAATGCGGGATTCTCGTGTATTTGATTCTCATGCTCTTCGTCAACAGGTGGGGAGAAAACGTAGTTATCAGCCACCTCAGGACCTTCCCATGGAAAAACATCGTCCGGGACATGCAGTGGTTGGTCTGGTAAGTGTTGAGTGGGAAAGTCATGGGTGATCGGAGCATAGGGCATGTCCTCTGTCAAGGAAGGCCGACGAGGCCTAAGAGGCTCCATTTTAAGATAAACAAAGTTGAACTACCAGATGTGTAGCAAATCCACAGTAAGGAAGATAAGTTCCAATGATGCAAATGCTGCCCGAAGACTAGAAAGTAAAAAGGGAAGAAGAGAAGGCTGCCGACCGAGAGAAAAGCTTGGAGGTGGTTACATAGGTAGTGTGCAGGAGCACTCATCAGGCTGGGCCCGATTAAATCCTCCTATTTGAATTTGCTGCTTTGCCTCTCGTATCTCATGGTAGTAGCAGCCGTATCACACAGTGTGGGATCATCGGGCATTCTTCCGCTTTGAGGGGGAGGCTAGATTTCTGACCCGCCCGCTGTGCTTACTTACATGCATGTTTCTTCAAATCTGGGCGCTTCAATCATCCAGAACCCCGAGAGAGTAGTGTTTTCCAAAGCGGTACGGAAGTTGATTGGGTACCTGGACAAGGGGGTGGGATGACTTCCATAAAGATTAGGTAGGGGTGGGCGTTCGGAGGACTAGGATTCGGAAGCGAGGTTGTGGCGTAATTATGCAGAAAGCGCTGCAAGAGAAAGAAATAAGCATCAGGCTGTCCAAGTGTAACCTCAGTTTACGAACACGTGGGTCGACTGTGCCATGGTGGCTAGTGTTTTCCTTTTCTTCATTTCAGTCACTTCTCAATATCCTGTCAACGTACCTAGCCACAGTAAATATCCTGTCTTTTCAAGCCAACTTAGATTCGGTGGCCTTGAGACCGGCCGCTCCTTCTCCAACCACACCAACACCTCCTCAACATTCCTATCAGCCGAAAACACAGGATACCAAACCCTCACCACCCTCCCGCCCTCAACCGCCATCGTAACCCTCTTCAACAGCCTCGCCCCCCCATACTCAAACACCGGCAGCCCCAACCCCCTCGCCATCTCCAGCCCCGCATCGCTCAACAGCTCATAAGGCAAGTGCTCCCGCTCCCGAAACTCCCTCTGCACCTCCGCCGTCTGCGCCGACACGCCAAAAAGGTGCGCCACGCCCGCACCCGCCAGCCGCGCCGCGTTGTCGCGGTACGAGCACGCCTGCGGGGTACACCCCCGCGCGCCCGGGATGGCGTCCCACTCGGGCGGGATGACCTCGCCCGGGGCGGCGGAGCGGGGGTACACGAAGATGAGGGTGCGTCCCGCGAGGGCGGAGACGTCGATCTTCGTGGACGGGTCGCTGGCAGTTGGGAGTGGGATGCTGGGGATAGAGAGGCCGGGGAGATGGTCGCAGGCGCCGTCGTCGACGGGCGGGGGGAGGTTGGACGGGAGGGAGGATGCGAGTGCTTTTGGCATTTGGTCATGAGCGATTGCATGCTCCAAAATTTCGATCACTTAAGGTATGTTTGGGGTTGAACTTACCGCTCATAATGTGAAATTGAATGAAATTGTTCGAATTAGATGTGAGGACAGTTCGATCATGTTCGTCCGTCTCATAGCTGCCCAAGGGGTCTCTAAGAATACACAGTGACTCACCTGTGTTCACCTCGGACTTGACCCACTAGGATTGATATCGGCAGCAAGTCCAGTCGTGCTTATGATGAGGACGCGTGATTCACAAGTAGTCTTCATTGGAGAAGAGTCTCTTTAGCATAGAGTGTATTTATGGAGTGACCAAAAAGGCCTATTGGTTATCAAAGTCGAAAGGAAACAAAGAACATAAGAAAGGATACCACGTGTGTCCCACAACATTGAGGAACCCCAAGTCCCCATACCCCCATCGAGAAGAACAAAAGAAAAGCCAGTAGAGTGATGCAATGTGCGTAGAACTGATGAAAGCAGTGTCGGCTCCTTCAAGGGCCAGTCTCTGGATGATGTTACACAGATGGTATCAGAAGCACACATCAATACCATTTTGGGATACTTGACGCTGCCACCAAAGATATGCTGCAGACTGCTCCGCGACCTAGTGGGGAACAAATGACACTGAATCTGGGGCCGAGTAAACCGCGCTGCGGTTGCCAGGCTGAGGTGCGCTCATGGTTCGGGGAATGCTACTTCCAGCAGACGTGTTTGACTCCAGCGGTGGCCGCTGGGTCCTCGCTCTCTTCGCTGGCGGTTGAGTAATGCCAGTGGAGGATTCCTGAGTCGTTGCTGATGCTCGCTTTCGGCGGTGGTTATGAGTGTGCGTAGTTGGCGTCATGCTTGCCAGAGCAGCGGGCTGCATGTTGTTCTGCATGTTCTGTATGTTGTTCTGCTGCACACTAATCATTGCCTCTAACTGCATTTGCTGTTGTTCCAACTGGCGCTGCAGCATCTGACACTGGAACAGCGTGATCGAAATTGGCGACTGCTCGAACCCACCAGTTGAAAGTTGAGTCTGTTGAGTCTGTCCTTGGGAAAGCAAAGCTGCCGGTCGAGTGCCATATTGTGCCATGTAGGACGCATCGTTGAAGGTGTTGAGGCCTGGAGGTGCATGGCCTGTCTGAATAGTGTTGACCGCACGGCCATTCATCCACTGTTGTGTGTTCGGCATGCCACTCAAAGTGGTAGTAGCCATATTGAAGGGCACGCTGTTGGGAATTATCGTGGCGGGCATACTGGCGGACGCGTTGTTCATCGTGGTCATTCTTCCTGAGAACTGATTGAAAGTGGGATGAACGGCTGGTTGGCTTGATGTTCGCTGAGGAAGTGGTCTGTGTGGTCTTTGATACTCTCCAACTGATGTTCTGGCGACAATGGGAGTTGTTGCGGCTGTCACGGGTTGGAAGCGAGGCGGCAGACGCTCTGTGTGGGAAGATGCACCGTGGAAGACAGCTTGAGGCGGAGGCAGACGGGGGCTCAGGGCTACGAATAATTAGCTTGTGGTTTAGCATTGAAGAGGAGTGAAAACATACCCAACAATCCAGATGGAGTCCGAGGCGGCCAGATGCCTGTCGTGTTCTGCCAGGGATATTCTCGGTCGTGAAGTTGAGTGGCAGGAGCAGTAACAGGCTTCGCAGCATCTAACATGACCGGGCTGTCGGACGGAGCCGGTGGCGTAGCTGCTGGCGTGTCAGCTGTGCGGGAAACAATGGACAGAAGTCTTCCACTTACTTTGCGCGGTCGCAGGGGAGATAACCTCCGAAGGCACGCTTAACTGCTCAGAGGCGGTCTCGCTGTCCTGCTCTGTAGTGTCGACGATACGAGTTACCTCGGCAGCACCATTGGAGGTCTGCTCGTCAGGTTCGTCCGCAGCAGCAACGAAGTTCTCGAAGTTTGCGTTGAAATCCGCAAAGGTGTTGTTGGTGAAGGCGTCGATGTCGAAGGTGTCGTTGACGAAGCCTCCGGCGGTGAGATCGTCGTTATCGGTGATGGCGTTCGCAAAACCAGTGTTCTGGCCACCAGAGACATCAATGGCGGTCTCTGCAGAAGCTGTGCTATGGGATGCGACATCATCGTCGTTGGTGACGGCGCGGGGGGCCTCGTCGGTCATCTGCTCGAGAGGTTCGTTCGCATCTTGGGTGGCGACGGCGTCCTCGCCGGCACGACGTTCGGCCTCAGCCTCGTGGCGCTCCTCCGCGTTCATCATCTCTGCCAGACGAATAATGCCTTCAGCAGCTTTTCGTTGGTCAGGGGGGAGGCCTCTGGCGATGGCCCATTGGACGTCAAGCTCTGCCTGGTCGTACATTGTGATGGCTAGGGGTGAGATCGCGAGATTGCGCGGTGCGAATAGAAGCAAGTAAAACGATAAAATGCAGACAACTGTGTGATACGATAGTACAAATCGGAAGCCAAGTATTGAGGTGACAGTTGATGGGGAATGGGGTTTTTTGTGGTTGCGAAGAGAAGAAATTTGCAGCGTCGGCGAGGCGGAAGGGGGAAGACGTAGAAGAGAGGGCAGGAGTCGGAGAAAGGCGTGGAAGGGTGGCTGGCGGAGGACTTTCCGCGTCGCAAGAGGCAGGAGAGAAAATTTGTAATGGAGGCATCTCCGAAAGGAAGGTTCGACCTTCGCTGCCGTTGCGGAAGGAGCGAGGGAAGGTGGCAGGTGGTTGACCGACATCGCTCCTTCCTCGCCAGCAACGACCCTCAAGCTCCACGCGTGTTAACGCGTCGAGCTTCACAATATGCAATAAGATGAACAGAACCTATTAAATGACTACTTGAGTGAGTCCTGAAAGCTCGCCCGTGTGGGAAATACGAACTACGCAAACAGCATTGGACTTGGTCAGAGTCTAGACTGACTGAATCACGACTGCGTATCAACACCAAGCTGCGAATCACCCACGTCTCACGATGCGGAACGTCAAAAGAAGGGATTTCGGTTACCTAAGCACTATCGGCCTCTACATTGCTGACAACCCGTCCAGGTAGGCCGTTGCGCGCACAAACCCGAATGACCAAACCCCTTTGGACCAGCGGCAGTATCAAACAGATTTCGCCAGAACCAATATCTCCTCAGCACACCTGTCTGGCAGTTCCATATTCACCCAATGCCCCGCGCCCTCAATGTGTACTGCCCCCCGCCATAAATTCGGCTCGACGCTTGTTCCATTCTCCATGGCCTCAAGGGAACCCGGAACTTGATATGTCCCCCAATCAGCACTGCCAGAGACATACTTTGTCGGCACAGCTATCTTTGCCCCTGCAAAAGGGAGAAGGTCCTCCGCCTGCTTGGGGTCGATGATGGCCCTGTACCATTGTAAAGCGCCATCAAACTTTGTCCGGCCAAACTCCTCCGAGTATACGCGAAGGTCTGCATCAGTAAGCCAAGGTGTGTCTGGAAGCTTCTCGAGAACATCCGGTGACTCTTTTGCCATGTCCAAGTCGACGTTTCCGCGCATCGACAAGTCTGCTCTCATAACGTAGTAATGCGGCATAACAGCCAGCTCTTCTGGCGTCCATGACTTCAGAGGGTGCGGCTTGTTCCCAGCCCAGTCCGCAGACTTTAGATGGAAATAGCCCCTAAGGAAGTCATGAAGAGGCTGGCCCGTTGGATTCGTCCACTCGTCAGCCGCACCGGGCGACGCGTTGTAGTACTTGTAGTGCTTTCTCGGAGGATCCAATTTCCCGAGAGATGCCTGAATATCCGGGTCCCCTTCAGCCTTATCATCGTTGGCGGAAGGACCCGGAATGCCCTTGAACGGGTGCGCCATGAGAACAAGCGACTTGACCAAGTCCTTGCGTATTATCGACGTGAGCGATGCCGGCACGGCCCCGAGATCGTGACCGACAATCGTGTGGATAGAATCGTAGCGTAAGCCCTCGAGAAGCGACACCACGTCGTGAACTGAGAAGACAGGGCGAATGGTCTCCTCTTCGATCGGGCTGAGGTCGGAATTGTGGGTTCTTCCGAAGCCTCTCATGTCCGGAGCTACGGCGTGATAGCCCGCGTTCGCGAGCAGCGGCAAGATGTACCGCCAGTCGTACGACAGATTAGGGAAACCATGAAGTAGGAGCATTAGGGGGGCTTGGGATTCCGATGAATTGCTCCGAGGAACTGATTCGAGAATATGCACTTTGAGGCCCTTTGGAGACGTGTCGACGAACCGAGACGTGACGCCCTCTGGGAGGTTCCAGGGCGGAAGTTTGGCAGGATCCATCCTGGTCAACGAGTCCGTATCGTCAAGTCTGAAGCAACGATGAGTCTGACGAAGTATCCTGGCGAATGTGAACTAAACACCGTAGAAATATCTTCACGAAAGGAGGGGGATGTTGCTTATGGAGGGGTGAATGGTCGTTGGCATGATTACGTCATGAACCTCGGCATTTCATAGCCACGAATGAGGAGGCTTGAAGTCAACCTCATGCGCGATGATCTGTTTTCTACATCAAAATATTTACTTGAAACTGAGCGCAGAGACAATTAATCTCAAAGGAGTCGACTCGCCACAAATGCTTTATTCCTGATCTCCAGGCTTTGCCTAAGTGCCTCGGTCTTACCATCTACCACACCAAGCTCTTTTGTCCTTCCACAATGAATTTGTAAAATCTTGTCTCCTTTCCAACACCCTCGGCCCCCAAAGCATGGGCGAACAACCCAAAGATCGGTCCCGTCATCTCTCTTGCGACCAGATCTGCTACACGTGCCGACCCCGCTTGCTTCCAATCCTTGTCGTCGTCCTCCCGGTAAAAGAACGTGTACTCCTTCGCCGACGTCTCAATCCGGAAGCTCAGTGAAGTTGCTCCCGAGCCAACAGCCAGGGAGACGCTCTGCTTCTTGTCTTCCGATGTGGTTGTGACATCAAATACTAGCCGCGACGACCCAAAATCATAGGCGAGAGAAGCATGACGCAGCGCGTCTTTGTACAGAGCCAGGCCTGCAACGACGGGGTCTCCCGACTTCGTCGCCGAAAGGTCCAATGTGACCGAGGCACTCGCGTCCATTTCCTTTTGCCGCTTTCCAATGAATGTAGCTGTGCCGGATGGCGATGAGATGCTGGAACCGCTGGCCCGGAGGCGAAATACTCTTCCCTCACCCTCTCCGCTGAACTCGTACTTGTCGAAATCAGGATCCCAGATGTAGACCAGATCAACGTCCCTCGGCGACGGCGGGAGATCTTTCCTCGCTCCAATCGATTCCTTCACCTCGCGCTGGAAGTCCATCCTCGGCTGCTGCACACTTGGCCACCCTCCCTCCGGCCACTCCACCGCCGTCAAAAACGTCTCCCTCCCCAAAGGCGGCGCCCCATCCTCATGCCTCACCCCCAACACAGCAGCCCACCACTTCCCCTCCCCATCCCGAAAGAGCTCTCCGTGTCCTACATTCTGCACATACTCCGCCTTCCCATCCGCAGTCATGATCGGATTCCCCTCCCACGACTCAAACGGGCCCCAAATACTCTTCGAGCGCCCGATACTCAACATGTGATGCTCAAACGTCCCGCCCTCAGCCACCAGCAGATAGTACCACTCCCCGCGCTTATAAAAATGCGGGCCCTCGGTATCGTACCTCGCAAACCCGCCCCAGATCTCCTTGACCTCGGAAAGGGCCTCGCCCGTCTTGATGTCGATCTCAAATTGCTTGATCGTGCAGCTCGGCTGCTTGAGGCGATCGATCATCCAGCACCCCTGCACGTACGCCCTCCCGTCGTCGTCGAAGAACAGACTGGGGTCGATGCCGTGAAAGGGAAAGTAGATCGGGTCAGACCACTCGCCAGCCCAGATGTCGGCGGTGCTGACGTAGAAGTTCTCCAGGCAAAATTCCCCGCCGCGGCGGGTTGCGTTGGTGCAGATGATGTAGAACCTGCCCTCATGGTGTCGAATTGAGGGGGCGAATAGGCCTGCGGATGATACCATGATGTTGCCCGTGTCGAGGGGCATCACGGCTGTCTCGGCGCGCTCGAGGCTGAGCTGCTTTTTGCGGTTGATCGCGTTGCCTTTGAATTCCTTATTAGTCACGGCCCTGGGAGACATCCTGAGATACTGAGAATGGCACAAACCGATGTGTTTCCATTCTTGCAAATCCGTCGACGCATATATCGGGATCCCGGGGAAGACGTGAAAGGACGAGGTGGCAAGATAAAACACCCCGTCGACGAAGACCACGGACGGATCGGGCGCGAAGCCGGGGACGATGGGGTTGCGGAATGTCTTCGTCTCTGCCATCGCGGGATATGTCTTCCGGCTGCGAAGCTTGCTAAATCAGGTCATTGCCTCAACCATCTTGCCTCTGCCGCCCGTCGGCACCTCAACCTTATACCGCGAGTGCAACCACCCCGCGCGTCATGTAGTGGGGATACACCGAGATGGGGGGTTGCGGGCCCAATTCTCCGCGGAGGATTATGCACGCAGACAGCCCACCTCCGATGTTGGAGCAGAACCCACTTGGCGCGGAGAAAGACAAGTCCAGGCTTCCTGAAGAGTACCTGGCCATAACTAGCGGTCATTGCTCAGCTCGTCCGAGACTCTGGAATTGAGTCGCGCGAGGACGTCCAGAAGCGTACTAAACAGGGACTTGGCGCGGGCGGAGATTGCGTCGTTGGTCACGCTGTGGATTATTTCGAGGAGGGCCACGCCGACTTGGCGGAGTTTCTCGACCTGGTAGAGTGTCAGCGGAAGTGAAGGTTCAATTATCGTTAAGAAGGACTTACGCATGGTTCGCCATTAGCTTGCAGCGCTTCAAATGGCAATCCGGCGACAATCTCTACCAGGTCACTCGCAATCTCCACTTTCCGGAGGGACAACATCGTCGGATCGTTGATAAGCCCGAGGATCTCGGCAAACCCACGATCGGCGAACCGGCATAGAAGCACAAGGCGCAATGCATGTAGCGTCACAAAGAGGTTTGCCCTCTGCGTGGCAAAAGATCGACTTCGAAATCGCACGGTGGCTTCGTTCGATGTCGTATCTGGACTGGAATAAGGGTCTCTTATCCAAGGTGGACAGTTATGCAGGATGCTCGTGAAGTCGAAGTATGACTGCATGATGCTGCTTCTCAGAGTCGTGGTATCTGGGGAGGTTGTGGCGGCGGAGCTGCTTCTGTTTTGGAGCCGAGTCAGGAGGTTCAGGTCGATGAGCATTTCTGACGCTGTGTACCAGAGGCGGAAACAGAGATAAAAGCCTACGCGTAGTTGGTCTTCGAAGGCGACGTTACTTGAATTATGCGCCGAGTCCATTAGTCCGCATGCCATGTTCTCGTCGAAGATCGTCGTGATGGGCGTATCCAGACACATCTGATGCAGAGAAATAGGCACCTTCTGCAGGATAGAGGCAGACTTGTCACCAATGTAAAGGTGCCAGAACGCATTCCTCCTCAGCTGGGCCTCGGGCCACTCGAGTCCTGCAAAGCTCGTCTCATCATACAGACGCATCTCCTGGACAAGACGCAGAGCTTCGCCCATAACATGCCACGAAACCCTTGTCTTTCCCAGCGCGTGAAGCGCATTCGAGTGGAAGTACCGGATAATCACCGAACTGCTTTCTGGATGCTCGACGTCATAGTCCTGATACAACCGAAGAGCCTCGCGTGACGTCCTGAGAAAAGGCCATGCCAACGCGCTGCCTGGCGCGAAGAAGTCACTCGGCAAACTGGACGTTACAAACGCGCACATGCCTGTCAACAGTGCAAAGGCACGGATGGTCGATACGTCCGAAGTGGAGGGCCCGGCAACCAAGCTGCTGGGAATCGCCGTTTCGCCCCGGAGAATTGGGACGACGATGGGGACGGCTTGACGCACTATTGGCTCGCAGATCACCGGACCTGTGGGAAACTCCCATTGCATGTAGAGGTCGATGCAGGTGGAGAGAACGTGCTCCAACGGCGCATATGGCAGCGCCTTTCCGAGCGCTGAGAGAAGCTCGTCTTGCGCCTCGCGGAAGGGGCTGATTCTGATCTCGGTTGTAACGCTGGGTGTACTCAAGCAGATAACTTCTGCACCGGCGTCGTTGTCAGGTGAACTGTCGATAATTTCTGGCGAGGCGCCCTCGGCCATTGTCTGCTGAACAGCATTGCTAGTTCGGGCTCGGCGCTCATTCGCGTCTTTGTGTATTTTGAACGGAGGGCCTCTTTTCTTTGCTGGGACAGTGTACTCGCATGCTAGAGAAGACATGGAGCAATTCGAGCACCGAGGCTCCTTCCCATCGCACTATGCCAATCAGCAACGCATAGAAAAACAACAACCTAGTCTAGCAACTCACCTTGACCTTACGCCGTCTGCACCCATCGCACGCTCGTTTTGTCATCTGCAGTAATCTGGATTTCGGGTTGTAGTGTATTGTCAATTCAATTCTCCGAATCGCCGAGCAAGTGTGCTGAAGGAAGTATTTTAAGGGGCAGCTGACTCGGACAGAAACGACGGGATATCGACAATCCTCCGCGGAGAAATAGTGTCGGCCAATGACGTGAGTCAATTCGGTGGGTTTGCGGGGATCGCAGCATGCGATGTGGGGGCTTTCAGAGTCTGCCCATGGGGAAACATGTGGTTCGATGGCTTAAGAAGTTGGGGAGCATTGTGTACAGACTAAATCTGGACCGCGTAAATTATAAGTATGTTGCGGAGGGCCTTCATTCTATTGCATGATGGAGCAACCAGAAGTTGCTTGCCTTACTCTCACTGTTCCATGTGTTACACATCAGCAGTAGCGCGACAGGATCAACCACAATGTCAACCACGACGGAGAAGCCGACCTCCGGCTTTGCAGAGCTCTCCAAAAACAAGAGAGTTCTATCATGGTGTAAGTCCGACCCTTGATCATGCCGGTATTTGTTTCCTACGGCCTAAGTCACTCATGTCTCCATAAACAGGCCTCCTCATCTTCATCTTGCCAATCAACTTCGGCTACGAGCTCGCCTTGGTCGGAAACATCCTCGCGATTCCCTCCTTCTTGAACAAATTTGGAGTTACGACAGCCACCGGTGCGAAAGAAATCAGCACCCATGATCAGCAGATCCTCAACGCTTCAACCACAATCGGCGTCTTCGTAGCAGCGTACACAACCGGTTTTATCTCCGACATCATCGGCCGCCGTCTTGTCGTACTCCTTGGATGCGGTCTCTGCATCGCCGGGATTATGGTACAAGGCTTCTCGAACTCTATCATGATGCTCTTTGGTGGAAAGCTCATCAGCACCGTCGGCTACGGGCTGGGCCACACCCTCGGACCGGTCTACGTCGCAGAGATCGCCCCAGACTCTCTCAGAGGCGTGTGTCTCATGATCTCATCCTGATCAACACCATGATTGTTCTCGGACAATGGTCTTGCGCTTTGGTCGGATACGGTGGTTCTTTCATCGAAAGTGACTGGGGATGGAGGCTGCCTGTTTTCACTCAGTTGGTGCCACCCGTTTTGGTCCTCGTCCTGGGAGGCCTTTTGCTGCCAGAGTCACCCACCTGGCTCCTGATGAAGGGAAGAAGGGAAGAAGCCGCCAAGGCATTGCGTAAGTTTAACGGTCCGAAGCACAATGTCGAGGAAACGCTGGCCATCATGGAGACTACACTCGAGAAGGAGAAGGAGCTCAACGACAGAGGTGCATCCTATCTCGAGTGCTTCAAGGGTCCTAATCTTCGCCGAACCACCATCGTGGTCGTCGTCTATCTCGCGCAACAACTCGCTGGCAGTAACTTTGTGGCATCTTACCTTCCGTAAGTTCCTTCCTTCCTTTCTTTGACACCCAGTACTGATTGGCAAACACAGTTACTTCTTCACAATTGCCGGTGTAGGCAACCCAATCGGCATCGCCCAAGTCTGCTACAGCATCCAGCTCCTCGGAAACATCTGCTCCTGGTTTCTCGTGGAACGCACCGGCCGACGTCCTCTTATCGTCTGGGGCATCATCTCGATGTCAGCGCTGTTGCTCCTGATCGGAGGTTTAAGCGTGATTGAGAACAACCAGCAGGCGCTTGCTGCAGTCGTGGCTTTTATGGCTCTTTGGGGTTTCCTCGTAAGTCTCCTCCTACTTTAGCCAAAAATTGACGCTCAACATCTCATTCTCTTCTCAGTATCAACTATCTATCGGCGCGGTTGCTTTTGCTGTGGGGGGCGAAACACCATCACCCCGCCTGCGTCAAAAGACCTACTCAATCACGATCATGAGCAACACCTCGGCAGGCTGTCTTGTTACCCAGCTTATCCCGTTTCTGATAAATCCGAGCAACGCAAACCTGGGTGGAAAGGTAGCATTCGTTTTCTTTGCCCCGTCTTTGATCTGCTCCGTCTACCTGTTTTTCTGCTTCCCTGAGATGAAGGGCCGCAGCTACCTTGAGCTGGAAGACATGTTCCAGAAGGGCGTACCAGCGAGGCAGTTCAAGGATTATAAGTGTGAAGTGGAGACGGTGGAGGGCAAGGATGGAGAGAAGGTCGCGGTTGTGCTCAAGGATTGATATCCGATATACTCTAGAATGGTGTGGCGACCCTCAAAGCCGAGTTAAGTGTACGGCACTTATTCCAATCGGAATCGTCTCGTCTTTGCGCGCAAATTGAACTGAAGTGGTTCGTTAAGGCTCGCACAATACTTCTTAGCGGAGGCCGATAGTCAGCTGCGCACGCAATTTGCCGACCGGGGCACCCGGGAACCCACCGGAATGGCGACATCGGCGCCGACGGCCGCAACGGTGAACCCCCGGAAAGGATTCTACGTGGAATGGGGAGACTTTTCATAAAAGCTCACACCCTATTTGATGTCAAGATGCGTTCACTCTTCCGCGACATGGGGTTGCTCCCGTTGGGGAAACGGGGAGTCTTCCGACCCACCTGACGTGCTCGTGTTCCATGAAGACGCAATTCTAACACCCGTGGCGCAATCAACCAACAAACCATTGGGTCAGATAAGCGCGCATGATTGTGCGCTGACCTCTTCAGCGACTTTAAGAGGTGTTGATTGAACTGTGAATCAACTTTCAGCCAGTTTCCCTGGCATTTCAAACTTTCACTCTCTCATGAGCAGGTGTAAGTGGCGTAAAGCAAAACAACATCGCTCAATAAGGACCAAAGTCGATCATCATGGCTGGGAAGATTCGCCGGGTGGCTGTGATTGGCGCCGGACCGAGCGGTGCCATCGCAACCGACGCCTTGGTCAAGGAACAAGCTTTTGACACCGTCCGAGTTTTTGATCGGCGGGCCGTTCCGGGCGGCACATGGTAACTCAAATCCACGAACGAACTTCAAGCCCAGGATGGGAAGTCTAACTCACACAACATAGGATCTACACCCCTCATCTACCAGCAGCAATCCCATCCCTGCGCAAGCTCCTCGATGGAAACGCTGACGCCCCCGTCGCCATCCCAACGCAGCTTCCAGCGCAGACCGAAAAGTCAGAAGCCGTCAACAGTCACCAAATCCGCTTCTCAGACACAGCCCAGCATGAGCATCTGCATACAAACATCACACCCGAGATCATGAGCTTCACCACGGAGCCTTTCCCCGAGACGTTGACTGATCGCATCCGAGAGAAGTACGGCGATGATGCTCCGTTTCGGGGTCGCGGTCAAATCAGGGACTGGGTTGAAGACATCTTTGTGCGAAATGGTCACGAGAAGCTGCTCGAACTCAGTACCACAGTCGAACTTGCGGAGAAGAAGGGCGATGAGTGGGTTCTCACCCTGCGGAAAGAGCTTCCAGGAAAGGATCAATGGTGGCAAGAGAGATTTGATGCCATTGTAGTTGCAACTGGCCATTACAACATTCCTTGGATACCCGACATCAAGGGAATCGCCGAGTACGATGAGAGATTCCCGGGAAGGATTGTGCACAGCAAGCACTTCAGAGGCTCTGATAAATACAAGGGCAAGGTACACCACTCACCCACTCTACTGCCCCGCTGGGAGTTGTTTAGCTCACAAGATGCCAGAAAGTGATTGTTGTTGGAGGATCCGTTTCCTCACACGAGCTTCTCCACGAAGTCCTTCCGGTCGCGCAGCACCCGGTCTACGCTTCTCTTCGAGGCGATCCAATTCCGCACTTCGGCTGGGAACCTTTCACGCATCCTCACATTTCGATTCAAAAGCAAATCGTTCACTTCTGCTCCAAGACAGGGACCATCACGTTCGAAGATGGCACCAAAGCAGAGGATGTCGATCATGTAATCTTTGGCACTGGCTACACATTCAGCTTCCCATTTCTGCCTAAAGTGCAGGAGAGAGTGGTGCAAGCTGACCGCCGCTTGCCGGGTGTTTACTACCACACGTGGGATATTGAGGACCCGACGCTCGCTTTCCTCGGCATGGTAAGTGGCGTTCTTTACTCCCGCATGACCGGGTTGCTAACGTCAAACAGTGTGGTGGAGGCTTTACGTTCAGACTTTTCGAATGGCAAGCTGTCGCTGTCGCTCGACTTCTTGCTGGTAGAGGAAATCCGTTGCCATCGAAGGAAGAGCAGAAAGAATGGGAACGAAAGCGCGTTGCCGAGCTCGGAGGCGGCAAGGCATACTACACCATCGCGCCGGACTACAAGACAGTCTTCGAGTACTTCAGATCAGTTGCAGGCGATCCTGAACCAGGCACAACTGGCCGTGTGTTGCCGCCGTTTGACGACAATCTGTTAGATATTTGGGCTACGATGGGAACGGCTAAGACCAAGTCTTGGCAAGACTCTCGAAAGAAGGCGGAAGATGAGCTTGAGGGCCAGAAAATCAGGGCCCGGCTCTGACAGTGGCCCAAGAGAAGCTAGGGTTGGGTGCGCAAAATATAGGGATAGATTGGATTAAACGATGATGAATAAGCCGATTCTGCCATTGAGATAGCCGTGGTGGCTGACGTTTCTAATCATCGTGAAGCTAGAGTAGATTCTGCCTTGTTTTGCCTTGAACTTTGCCACTTTTGAAGCATTGGTCGTTGTAAATACTTGATTCTTTGGACTTCAGAGACTTCCTTCATCCTCCCTGTCAGTTCCCGTGCCCGCTTTTGTCTTGGAAATGGTCCTTATCAAACTTTTCGCAAGACCACCCAAGCTCGTTACAGCCCTCTTCCAAAACCCATTTATCGATTCAACTGTTGATTTGGCGACGTCTACAACGACACCTGGGGACTCTTGCTCCCACTTTTGCAGGCAGTCGCGGCATAGCCCTGCGCCGCCTGGTAACTTCTCGTCTTTGCCTGTTGATCGATACTAACAATCGAAGCCAGACTTAACGCACCTTTCGCAGCGAATCACAGTCGGAGTATTGCGTATCCGATGACCACAGTCGTACGTATAGAAAATGTCTTGGCACATGATATGACGAAACCGATATAGGGAGATGTCACGCAGATATCTGTATGCGGTGCTGTGATCAGTAAAAGACAGATTGGTGATGCATGCGCCGAGCGGAGGTATGCTGCTTTATCTAGAATAAGGTAGCCCAGATTACACACATTATGTCGGGGGGGACTCTGCTTATGTAGGGTACCGAAAGAAGAATCTGCTGTTTAGCTTTAACATGCCAGTCTTGGTTCTATCCTGCGTTGGTTTTGTCCCTCAAAGGCTGCATAGAGCTCCAGTTGAAATATGCTCAGTGCAGGTGAAGCACAATGGCTCGAACAGACCGAGAAGCTAGCTAAGTCAAAAAGAGTTGTCGCACTTGAAAACATGTCTTGTTTTACTGAAAGCATGAAAGGTTGAGCAAATTCGTCGGTGAAACCAGCAGGTTTTAGCTTTGCGGTACGTTGGGGAAGCTGGCAACGAAGGAAGGATCTAGTCTACCCGCACTTTATCATGCGAGATCAACTGTTTAGAATGGGTGATGATGGTCACTTTTATACTTCTCAGAATCTTATGCTGACTCATGAATTTTACTTCGATTCATTGGCTTTGCTTCCAAAGTGAATTTCCCGTCAAAGTGTGAATGCTGAAAACTAGAATTGCTACGTGATGTTGACATGTCCGTTACTATCATTTGCCCTTCCATGATCCCTCAATGACTTCCTCTGCCGTCTTGGTGACGATGTCCGGAAACTTGGGCTTGATATTGGTTTCCTTCGGTACGAGAAACTGCTCAGTCCCCGCATAATAGTGTAAAATTGCGAACAGCTTTTCCGACTCCTCTTCGCCCAGGCCTATGTCCGGGAAGTCTGAAATGAACGAGATTTTGCCCGACTTCAATTTCTCAAGGTCATCATAAGCGACACGAAATTTCGCCCCTAGTTGTTAATCAGTATTGCTAGGCGTTCAGACGGTTCTTAGAAGCGGACATACCTCGTGCTTTCTCGGAAATCTCAAGGATCTCGGATATCGACCGCGTCTCCGCGATAATGCTGCTGATTTTATCCCACTTGTCCAGGTCCATCAGGCGAGCGATGAACTTGGCCATGTCCTGCGAGGCGATGAAGTTGACCTTTGCAGAGCCGTCTCCGGGAATGACAGCCCACTTCTTCTCCACATTCACCATGTTGACCCAAGGGTGCATGTACGTCTTCCAGTGCGGCATGCCGAAGTAGTCCAAGAAGAACCCGTTGACTACCCGAGTATACTCCAGATTGGTGCGATCCAGCTCATCAATTGCCTCAAAGACGAACTTGGCAAGAGGGCTGTCCTCAATATGCCTGTTGAGTCTTAGCTTCATGCACGTATTACCATCCAGATGCTTGGCCACGTACTCTCGCTTGTGCAGCATGTCATAAGCACTGACTACGAAGCGCTTGGTCGTGCTTGATCTGTCGGCGGCTTTAACCAGCTGAACCTGGGATACGCTGATCTCTGCTGTGACTACACCCATAGCGCTAATGACTGTGTCGATTTTGTTGGTCTCCAAAATCTTGGCGGTTCCCTCAATGTCCGGGTAATTGACCGCGAGGTATTCGACTCCATCTTGGGGCGGACGAGTCTGTGAGAAATGTTGGCGTGTGTGCTCACGACACAGTCAAATGCGCTTCTTTTGCTCATCGCTCTTGAAAGCACAAACACTTTGTGTCCGCCGTGTTGAACCAGACCGTCGACGATGGTTCGCCCAACTGGTCCTGTGCCACCAGCAACTGCAATGATAGTCATGATGGGTGTTGGTTTCGTGTGCGTCAATTCGTGAAACGAACTCGGGATATCATCAATTGAAAGATCGGCACTCGAAGAAGTTGGCTGCATATATAGGAATTTGCCATAACGCAGGCGCTGCGACCCCGCGATTCATATTCCGTTGATGCTTAGTGGGCACTTCTGCTGCTACTGAATCGGTGTGTGACCTTGAGTTGGTACTACTGCCCGATGTGGAATAGGTACCTAGTAGGTAGAGGTAAGACCCAAACCATAGAATAGGGTAGAAAAGAAAAGTAAGATCCAAACATTCAATCGACACAGAGACAGTACTTGCGCAGCCGATTAATTTTGCTTCTACGTCAGGTTCTCGCAGTATTTATAATCAAAAGGTTCAGTATATTTCCACTTTTGGAGAAATTAAGCAGCCCACCTTGGTGTGGCTCAACACGCTGCGGACACTAACTGTAACCGTTAACCGTCATCCCGCTACAACCCAACTCTAGTCCATTTAAACCCCTCTCAACCTCGCACAAAGCAGAGGGAAAAAACGGCGAATGAGAATAAACCGAAGTCACAGTGCATCGAATCGAATCAGTAGTCTTGATGTGTACGGGCTTTGCTCGGGGCTCCGAACCGCGGAATATTTTAGCTTCAACGCATGTGTCACCACCTCAGTTGGCGGAGACTCCGCGAAAGTGGGGTACAATAATTTGACCCGAAAAGGAAAAAGAACCAGCCGGACATTTGGAATCCCGATCATCCTCTCTGCCGCGCTCATGATGAATGCCGTCTCTCAATTAGTATTTCAAAACATCGGGCATCGAGAACATAGCGGTGAAGTCTCAAGACACGGACAATCGACATCAGGCCCCAGATTATCATTTACGACTGAAATGGTGATCACATGTCGTGGCCGTGACTTTAGTTACTTCTTTGCATCGAAAGACTCTCTTTTTTTTTTTTTTAACCGAATCGTCATTTCAGAAAACCAGCTTCAAGTGGTTTCAACATGACATCGGAGATCGCCTTGCAAGAGTCAACTACATCGCAATCAACCTCCATCCGCGATGAATCCGGAAAAGGTGTCGAAGATGCCAAAATGAAGAACGAAGCGGTGCCGGCCTCTAGGGAAGACACGAACCCAAGCCTGCCACAAGAAGATCTTGAGGAACCGCTTACATATCCTGAAGGAGGATTGCAGGGCTGGTGCGTGGTTCTGGGTTCTTTCTGCGCCATGGTGTCTGTATTCGGATTGCCCAATACTGCAGCCGTGTTTGAATCCTATTTCTCCGAGAACCAATTGAGTGAATACAACCCTTCTCAGTTAGGGTGGATATTCTCGATATATCTCTTTGTTTTGTTCCTGTTTGGAATTCTAGCCGGGCCAGCCTTTGACAGGTACGGCCATCGAGGGTTGGTTGCGGCAGGGAGTCTGGTAATGATTGCCAGTCTAGAGATTCTTAGCTTCTGCACAGGTAAGAGCATTCTAATCACTACTCAATGATCACTGACTGATTCCCGTTAGAATATTACCAGATCATCCTGACTTTCTCCATCATGGCCGGTCTTGGTGCATCCCTTCTCAATACTCCGTCGTTGGCCATCATTGGGCACTGGTTTAATACCAGGAGAGGCCTTGCGATGGGTCTCGCAGCAACCGGTGGTTCATTCGGGGGCGTCGTATTCCCCTTTGTATTGCAAGCTGCTCTGCCGAGATTCGGTTTCGCATGGAGCATGCGCTTACTTGGCCTGATTTACCTCATCTTCGCAGTACCAACAAATCTTTTGATGAGAACACGTCTTCCACCAAGCGAAAAGTTCGATTCCATCTGGCCGGATATACGGCTTTTCAGAGAACCAAAGTTCGCCTTTTGCTGTGGAGGTGTTTTCTTCATGGAGTACGGGGTTCTGATTCCGCTCACGTATATCATCTCTTTTTCCATGAGTAAAGGGCGCGATGCAAGCTCAAACTATTTACTGCCCATTTTGATCAACGTAGGTAGTATCATTGGGAGAGCATTACCTGGGTTCGTTGCCGATCAAATTGGACGTTTCAACACCATCGTCCTCACCGTCGGTCTGTGCACGATATCCGTCTTCGCTATCTGGCTACCGGCGGGTAGCTCATGGCCAGCGTTGCTTGTCTTCACCTTCATATTCGGTTTCGCTAGTGGAGGCAACGTGAGCCTCATTCCGGCTTGCATCGGACAGCTCTGCGATTCTCGAGATTACGGGCGGTTCCTATCTACAGCGATGCTGTCCGCCAGCTTCGGAACCCTTCTTGGCATTCCACTTGGTGGGTTGCTGCTGGGAATCAAAAACCAAGAGACGGCATGGACAGCTTTGATCTTGTTTTCCGGGTTTTCATATGTTGTATCCCTCGCCTGTTACATTGCAGCCAGAGTGCTAGCAGTTGGTTGGAAACTTAATGCAGTGTACTAGCATTCATGTAGAAACAATACATACCGCAACCTTGTTCATAGCCTCCATCTCATCCTAGGCTCCTGCCCCGTCACTGATCTACAGAAGGTACATACTTCTCATGGACATGTTTTAGAATGTCCTCACTCCGTGAAAACCTTACCAGCGCGGATAACTTCCAGCACGGCGTTGCTATGATCCCACAGCTTCTGCCTTAGCGCGTCCTTGTCCACCGAAGCATATTTCTTCACAGCATAACAGCTCTCACCATTCCAAGTCAACATATACGAGCCACTTCCAGGTTGTCCATCGGTTCCAGCAATGGCAGAACTGCTGACCTCGCCAATGCTGTCAAGACGTTGCGGCGGGTAGTAAGATGGCGATGCCAACGACACCATCCGAGCCCCTGACTCTTCCAGGTCCACGTCCACGCCGAGAAATGGCAGGACCTTAGTGAATAGGATGCGTATCCACCAGGGATTGGTTGGGTTACCCATGCCCTCGTGGACAACGAGCCCGGGATAGATATGGGTAAAGCGTAGCTTGCCCTGGTGCCTCTTTGCCAACTCCTCGAAAACGAGAGTGTGCATGTAGCAAGCGTGTGATCGCGCTTGCGAATAGTTGTAGTGAGACAGGTCGCGCAGTGAAAGGTCATCGGGGTAGAGCTTGCCTTCCATGCCTGCGGCGTAGATAGATACAACGGCGGCTGGAAGCGACGACCTTAGGACCAGAGGCATGAGCGACGTGATGAATGCGATGCGGCTGTAGTAGAAGCGGGCCATGGTCCCGTCTAGACCCTCCTTAGTGTCTGAGAGTGAAAACACGCAATGAAGGTCAGCCTAACTAAATCGTATCATAAACGGCGGTATTCGTGGTGGATCGTACCTTGTCTTGGCAGAAATATGGTCCCTCCATGAGATAGCAAGAGGAAGTCGATCCGCGCAGTCTCGCCTATAGCTGAAGCATTGCGCTCTTCACAGGAGATGATCTCCGCGCAGGCCTTGTCTACTTGTTCAACGAGTGATAAATCCTCGACTTTTATGTAGTGATATTCGCCTGCCTCGTAAATGACGCGACACTCTTTTATAATCTTCTCTGCGGCATCAGCGTTACGGCCAACGAGGTAGGCTCTCAGACCCTGCCCATTGTGTTTCGCGACGGCGGTGGCTAGCGCCTTCAGGCTAAGAGGTCCGATGCCTCCAGTACCGCCTGTGAAGACGGCGACGAGCTTCTGGCTTTGTACCAACTCGCGATTGATGGCGTGGACGGTATCCAAATGGACCATGGCGGCAGATGAGGTAGGTCTTAGTTTTACAGGTGAGGTGAGACGCGTATCGAGAGGATGTGGCTGGATCTGCCTCAGAGGTAACGCCCAAGGGAAGCCCCCTCATCCTCTATAAGTAGTACAATTGCAGCGGCAGGTCACTGTTGTAAATGCTTAGAAGAGCGTGCCTCAGTCAAAAGCCACTGATCAATGCGATGGAATGCAAGAGTAAGCCCTAGCCATTTCAAGAGGCGGAACACGGCTGGTTAGGGACTTTTGGTATCAGGACCAATCGCAAAGACTCTGAAATACGACGGGAGGTTAGCGTCATTTCCCTCGGGCTGGAATTCGACCCTCCGATTCGACGGAAGTCGCCTCTCACGTGGCTTGTAAATCGTTCGGACGCAACATGGGTAACATGCATAAAACCCGAACCCGAGTTTTAGCGCGATGCTACCAAGACGGTCTTTCCCTCTATGACGCTGATGATCCATCTGCGATATTCCACTTCACACATTTCAGCCTCATCGAACATAAGCTAAGAGAGCTCGCATCGCTATGGTCATCGCATGCAAGTCGCCTTGGACATTGCACGTTACATTTTCCCTCGACACCCATTTGCATGAACTGGCTTCCAATCCCTGTCAGTCCCTACCAGAACAAACGTCACATCATGATCGAAGACACGTTTTCGGTTCCATCTGAATGCGTAGAGCCGGGTCCCTGCCGGGGGACAGCCACAGTGCCAGATCCCACCGAACAAAGAGCCGATATGAATCTTCCTCCGAAGCGCTCGCATAAGAAGTCTCGCCTCGGCTGTACCAACTGCAAGCTACGCAAGGTCAAATGCGATGAGACCCGCCCAGCCTGTCGCTCCTGTAGGATACGTCGGACAAAATGCGAATACGCACCCGTGGCTTCGAGGAAGTCTCCAGCATCTTCGCCTTCTCAAGATTACCCGGCAACGTCAATTGCCTTGTCCGAACGTATCGCAATGAAACCGAGGATAGTCCATGAACCTTTGATCTGTCTTCCAACCACCGATGCTGTGGATATGAGACTGCTGTGGTTCTACACCTCCTCCACATGCAAGTCTCTGTCTTATGTGGACGATACGCAGCGTCCGATAAACGACATGCTACAGACAGTTCTAGTTGAGCATGCCTTTGAGGCGCCCTTCCTGATGAACTCGATCCTTGAGCTCGCGAGCCTTCATATGCAGAGCCTGGGACAGGCAACGGAGCCGACCCGTGCTCTAGTGTATCAGGCCAGGTCCGTTGAAGGGTATCGCAAGGCCATCGAGGATGCGAAGCCAAGCACGTATGGGGCTCTTTTGGCCAACTCCGTACTGCGACCTATTCTTTCGACGCACTCGTTTGAAGAAGTATCGTCCAATCATCTCCACATCCTGGACTGGATGCTTCTATGGCGAGGTGTGGAATCCATCATCAACATCACCAGCGCATCATCTATCAAGACGACTGGAATGGCACCCTTATTTTCACGACCGCCCATGGATCTAACTGCATCTACCGCCGCAATTCCTAAGGACTTACTCCTCATGATATCATTTGTAGAACGGGACGATCCTGACTTCGCCGAACTCCAAGCATATCAGAACGGCCTAAGGGCATTGGGTTGTCTGTTCGACAGCCTGGGCCGGGGTATTGACTCTGTCATGCTTCTGCGCATCATCACCTGGGGCACCGGAGCGGTAAATGGTATCGTTGACCTGGCGAGGGCTAGGAGACCGAGGGCTCTCGTGATAATTGCACACTATGCCTGTTTTCTGAAACTACTGCAGGGCGTATGGTGGCTAGCAGGCTTCGGTCAACAGTCCCTAAAGGCCATCTGCCATGAGCTTGGTCCTGAGTGGCACTCGTTTCTGCGTATTCCGTTGTCAGCAATGCAAGTAGATGATCACTCAGATCTATCTTCTTTATTGCTAGGCGCTGTACATCGATAGAGGCGTTGGGGGTTCTGATAAGCAAAAGCCAGACATAAAGGTGGCCATTTAATGGGTATACTCAGCCTAATTCTTCTTAGAGGGCCTGCGTCGTGTGTGGATTTCAGACAGGGCCTGGGCCAAGATCATCGAGAATCATTTTCCAAATCACTCATTGTAAACATTTTGACCTTCAGTCTAAGCTGATCAGTTCAATTGACCTCGTGGATGATTATACAGAACCAGTGGCTCACGTGAGATGCACAACCACTGCCTTGACCTCGAAAAGGTGGCGTTCTCGGGTTCGGGTCCTTAGCTCCTTCGATCGGCTCTCGGGGCCAAAAGGGCGGCGCCCCACCAAACGCAAACCCGAACCCGATGAATGAGTGCATCGACAAGTCTGAGGAGCCCTTGGATAATGATGAGTCCTACTCGTTCAATTTGAAATCCATTGGTGTTATGATGTGTATAAAAAGGCAGTCCCTTCGCTGATCTGTCAATCCGATCATCCAGTCTGCAGTCAATCCAGCTTACTATTTATTGACGCCTGTACACAACTGATTTGTTGCAACAACATATTCCTACTCTCATTGAATCCACAACAAAAACATGGATCATCTGCGAACTACAGCTATCATTGTCGGCGGTGGCCCAGTTGGCCTTACTGCAGCATTGGCTCTAACACGGGCAAGCATTGACTTCATCCTCCTGGAGCGACGAAAGGAAGTTGTGGTTGAAGAGGGGTCCGATATGACCATATTGCCAATGACTATGCGCGCTATCGATCAGATGAATCTTTCCGAGCCGTTGTCGAAGATTTGGAATCCAGTCTCAGGGATTTCACGAATTGATCATAATGGTCGAGGTATTGGTGAATTCCGCGTATTTCAATACCTACGAGAAAGGTATGTTGCAATGAAGCACAGGTTCTGCAGAACATAGCTTACTGATGACACACATATTTGCAGCACTGGATATTACCCTTATGTTCTGAGCCGGAAGAACTTGCTCAACACGCTGTACCAAGCCTTGCCGAAGAATGCTCAGAGTCGGATTTTCACCAGCAAAACCATCACTGGCATCCAAAACTCGCCAGACAGCGTCACAGTCTCTTGCACTGATGGCACCAAATATTCCGGAAGTTTCATCATCGGAGCCGATGGTGCTTACAGCGCGGTTCGAACAGAAATGCGAAAATTGGCACTCGATTCCGGCATTCTCAACGTCAATGAAGTGAACCCGTTCACCACAACCTACCAAGCGCTGTGGATCCGCTTTCCGACCGACAGACTGCCAAGCTGCAAGCCAGGCTCAGCAACCGAGACTCACGGGTCTGGAATCGCGACTCAGCTCTTCGTGGGGGAAAAGACAGCAACAGCCGGCATTTACAGGAAACTGCCCAGACCCACGCGCACATCGACGCGCTACAACGAGAAGGATGAAGCAGCTCTCGTGGAGGAGTATGGGCATTTGCCACTTCTGGAGAGAACCGGAGGCGATACTCCCGTCTGTCTGAAAGACGCGTACGAAGCGCGCCTGGGTTCCGGATTAGTTGACCTAGAAGAGGGTGTTCTCCAACACTGGAGCTGGAACGGGCGGATCGTCCTCGTCGGAGACGCAGCCCACAAGTTCACGCCCAGTACGGGATCCGGTGTCAACTTTGGGATGATAGACACTGTCGTCTTGGTGAATCATCTTCACACTCTTTTGAAGGCCCATAGCGAAGGAGGAAGCCCATGGGATACTAGATCGCTCTCTCAAGCTTTCGCAAGGTACCAGCAGGAACGTTATGAGGATGTGAAAGCCGGCTGTCAGCAGTCAAGTGGCGCCACAGCCATGGCTACATGGGCAAATGTGGGCTTGATGCTTCTTGATCAATATTTACTGCCGACTCGCTTCATGCAATGGTTTCTCGGAATGCGGATTGCGATGCAGGCTAGAAGCAAGGAGGCTGTGGGATTCAGATTTTGAGGAGAATTTCTCATACGTCTTGTCAATGTGTTTGGAATTTATTTTAGAACAGTCACAATCAATTCATAGCCTGCACATTACTTTAGTGTCATTCCGCTGTGTTGGATACCTTTTTTGGAACTCGCCATGTGCTCTCTTTCAATAGTAGAGACACCTGTTCTTCGGCTTCATTCACACCTTTAAAAATGTATCGCAATGATTCAGCTAACGGTCAGTAAACAAAGCAGGCCATCGACAGCTCATGTTCTGCGCCTTTCTATCCTTGTGTATTTGTCTCGATACCCACTCGGTGTTTGCTCGGGTTACTGCAGCCACCCTCATCAACCTGAATGCAAACGGGACCAGCTTGGAAAGAATGGTCAAATCAAAATTTCAACTGTTGGACTTTCCTTTTTTTTTTTTTTCCTTGTGGAAACTTCGATCGCCATTTGCGACAGGCCAAAGGCTTCCAAACATTGTCGTGTAAATTTCGCCCATGCGTCCATGCCGGATGCCTTTCCTCGACACGACTGCTTCGCATCTGCTCCCATATCGGTTGATCGCTTGCAAGTATACTCATCATCCAAATATCCATCCAATTCGGAGTTAACAACGCGCAGATTAATTCCGAATGATGCCACCTCAAATCAGTCGTGAGACTGCTGCTCGGCAGCCCCCTCCCGAAAACTCCTACCTTGCCTATAAACGCGACACAAGACATCTCCTCTACTGGGTGATCAATACTTCCAACTCCATTGTCAAGAGATACCCGACTTCTCAGGATGAGGTGCCCTTGTCGGTCAGGGTCGACGTCAATACCTCTGGCCAAACGACGGTCGCGGAACTTGTCGCGATGGGCCAACTGATCGCTCGACACATGCGCAAAGTACCACAAGGCATCGTGCACCTACTTCGGTCCGTCATCTCAGCTCGATCTCTGCATTATGAACAATTTCAGATGTTTGCCAGTGCCTATCCAGATGCCGACCTCGTGAAGAGCAACTCTTCCCACAAGCACTTCATCGATGCTCTCACCGATATCCTCAAGGAATTCGGTGGCACCATTCAGCCAGACACCGAAGCAACCGAAAGCTTCGACGTATGCCAACAGGATGTCGAAGAGATGCTTTTTTCCAATCGGTTCTCTGTTTTGAGCATCAACAGAGTCGACGGCGACATGGAGTCTGACGAAGATTCGGCCGACGAGTCACGCCCGCCAGCTCATCAGCAGGCCGCAAAGAAGATTCGCAAGGGCAAGAAGAAGCAATCAAAGAAGTCGAACCGCAAAGGTGGTCCTCGGACGGCTTCGGACTCGGGTCTGGAGAACGTCCCTATGGAGAGCTACCGACTTCTAGAGGGCGATGACTGTCTTCTGTACATCATGGCAGTATTTTCACTTCGACACCAGTGGTTACATCTGAGACGCCAGATCAGAGAGGCTTGGAATGAAGTCGCTTACGAAGACTTGAACAGCGCCGTTGCTGTCGGACTGTCCAAGATCGCAGTTGTCCTTGTGCAAAAGACGGCTTTGGAGATCTTCGTCGAGTTTCCAGGCAGAGATTCATTCGAAACGATTATCGACTGCGTCAATCGCAATGTCATCGGCGGAAGAGACCTCAATCTAATCTATTGCGATGAAGGATCAGTTGATGCTCAAGAGTTGAACATGAGCTACGCCTACCGAGACCTTGTGTCTTTCATCGAAGACTTCCGCAAGGCGGGTCGAACAGGAAAGCCAACGAAAGCGTTGCAAGTCCAGCTTTATTGGAACCCAGAATTCGATATCCTGAGCGCCACCGACGAGGAGAGAATCTGTTGGCGTCGTGCTTACACCATCAACTGGCTCTATGATCTTGTCAATGTCTACTCTGCACCGTACTTTGAGCATGGCATAGCGCACCGCGACCGCAAAAAGGGTAAACTCGAAAATGTGGACTGGAAAGTGAAGGGCCCTTGGGAAGATCATCGATGTCTGTTCGGTTTGGACGACTTTGCCGCCGTCATAACCTCTCTTGCCATGCAAAAGCCCGGAGCAGAAGTCGCCAGAAAAGTCTTGCCGCACCATGTTTTCCAACTGCAGTGCATCTTGGACTCCATGACCGAGTCCAAGGGATGGTCCTTTGAAGGGGTCGGGGAGACACACTCTCTTACGGCGGCCGCCGAGAATTTCAGCCCAAATCGGGACCTCCAAATGTTCCTTTTTGCTACCCCCGACAGTAACCGGTATGGATATTTTAAGTGTCTCCGTCTGATAGTCGATTATCTCCTCTGCGATACCTACGAACACGGTTGGGATAACCGTCATTACCTCAAGACCCATACGTTGTCTAACCTTGAAAAGGACCTACGCAAGCATCTTGGTAGGTCTCCGCTTGCGGATACTCAGTCAGCAAGCCCAGGATCCCGGTTCGCAGCCACCAATGCCAACGGCCTCTGGGAATACTCGCCCTATCTGTGCGGAGAGGGCCTCGCCGAAGCTCTCCAACTTGCATACCTGGCTAGTATGTGGATTTGGGATAATGTCGGCGAGTTGACTATGATGGTTCATTTGTACAACATGCTGGTGCAGAAGGGTTACATGGCCGTCCGGATTCCGCTATACGAGGTATTCCTCGACCATTTCAAGGATGCTGTGTTTGCCAAAGGCATTGTACCCACGTCTAGGTTCTCAGAGAGTCTCTTGAACCGAATGGGAAGGCATAACGTGGAACTTTGCCGGATCAAGCGCACGGAAAAGATCATACCCCCGAAAGACTGCAATGTCTACAGAGTCGATCGGTGGTTTCACGAAAAGAACAATTTCTACAAACGGAAGTCGCTGCTACTACTTCTTGCTGACGCAGACTGGAATCCGAGTCGCATCCCCGATACCGAAATTGCCCTTGGTTCACATCTTGCGTACTACCGATTGCAGAAGGCCAGAAAGGTTATCGACCCCGAAACTGGCAATACACAACTTGAGGGGACCGTGCTTGTGCAAAGGCATGTAGAGGGAGGTTTCGACAAAGGCGAGCTACTTGTACGCATGTCAAAGATTCAACACACTCTTGACGTTATCCACGCCGCGATCGAGAGCAAGAGTAATGCGTGGTTCATAACACCCAGGGAACACTCGGAACTTACCGGTTTGCTGGGCCCAGCCAAAGAAGATCTTATCAACGACATCTGCGGCTCTTTCCCTCTTTCCGGAATGGACTTCATGCAAATGGGCATTTTCATTGGCACGACAATATGTCACTTCGAAAAGGTTTTGGAACAGCATGGCAACAAGTTGTTCAAGGAAGCCTACCTGCCGGGTGCACCGTGGGCCTTCATGAAGAAAGCAAAGCTGCTGAACCTAGCCCTTCAAGGAAATGACGAAGAGTGCTTAAAGGCAATGGCAGGTCAGATGCAGATGAAGTTTTTACTCGATCACAGTCTGGTGTACTGGGAGAATGTGGAGCATCCGCGTGAGAGATTGGTCAGAAAAGTTCTCAAGACGTACAACATGGAGACGATGGAAGAATTTCTGAACTATTTCAAACAGGAGTTTCTAGACAAACTTCTTTAAAGAAGAATGATTACCGCAGGTACTAGACGTTGACCGAATTTGGGGCCACGTTATTGAACTGGCGGAATCGGGGCGTGCTGGTCACAACGTTGCAGGGTGTTATTTTATATCACGGATATTGCGCCCTCTAGTAAATTAAGAGGCATAACGCATCCAGCGCCAACTTAACTGAGACAAAAAGAAAAAAAGAAAAACAAATTCCAACCCCTCACATAGTGACGTATGCGCGGCTCCAATTATTTCCGACAGGGGTCGGCACTGAAAAATATTTCACCTAGCCTGCTTTGCATCGACGTGTCCCTCCATGCGGGCCCAGCAAATCAATCTTGTAAAGGAATTCTCCCTAAACGGTTTACTCGATGGCATCGTCCTGTCAACTCACACGACAGATCAGTTTATCATCTTGGTCCGGTGACTCTAACTGATCTGACTGAAGGTGTTGGCCGCGGCCATGGCTATCCCGACCCACGAAATGGCGCACGGCGCGAGTCCCGTGGCCACTCGCGAGTCTTATATTGGATACAAGAAAGATACGCAAGATCTTGTGGAATGGATGATCAAAACCACCAGTCTCATCCTCAAAACGCAGGAGCGCTCGGGCGAAAACTCCCAGCTGCCCACTGGAGTCAGTTCTTCCGGAGCGACAACCGTGGCTGGCCTGGTGTCCATGGCCCGCCTGATCGCAGACAGCGGAGCTGCAGTGTCTGGCAGCACTTTTCGCCGATTGATCTCAATCGTCAGAGCAAGGAGAAGTCACTACCACGCCTTCGTAGAGCATGCATCCACGTGGTCCGACACAGATATTGAGAAGAGCAACGACATGCACAGGCACTTCATCGACTCCCTCATCGACATTTTCTCCATCTTGGGTGGGGCTAGCTGGTGGGAGAAACAGATGCAGGCCAACGAAATGTCCTCAAAGCGTCTCGACTCCGATGCAGAGCAAATTGAGGAGATGAAGGGCATAATCTTCAGCAACAAATTTGCATCCCTCGATCTCAGCCATGGCGATTCCAAGCCAGAGCCGCCTTCAGAACCCGAATCTGACGCAGATGAGCCAGTTGCTGAGTCCAAGGCGGCAAAGAAGAAGCGTGTAAACGGCAAGAAGGGCAAGGGCAAGACATCCAAGCCTGGAAAATCACGCAAACCTGCCAGAAAGGCGGATTCTAGCGCGGACGCTTCTGTGGAAAGTTACCGAATCCTAGAAGATGACCAGTTGCTAAGCTACACCATGGCAATACTATCGTTCAGAACGGAGTGGGCTCAAATACGACAATATGTACAAGACTTATGGATAGACGTTATCCACAAGAATCTGAACACTGCTGTCGCTGGAGCAGTCTCAAACGTAGCCATTGCTAAGATTAAGAAGACGGAGCTCGAATTATTTGACGACTTTCCCGAACACTGCTACTTCGAGAAGATTACAGACACTCTTACTCGAGGAGGCCTACACCGCTTGCAGAAGGTTGCTGAGGACAAGGCAGCAGCTGATCGCGATCATCATGGATGTTTGGTTGACGTCAAGGAGCAGCTCCTGATGTATACGTACCAGGACCTTTTGGATTTCTGCACAGACTTTCAGAAAAGCCGTAACGGGAAGCCCACAAAGGCTATGCGTGCGAAGATCGGCCTGTGGGACCCAAAGCTCTCACTTGAAACTGCCACCAAGGAGGAGAGGATTCTCTGGCGTCGAAAGTTCACCATCAATTGGCTCTACGACCTGGTCAATGAGTACTCCTCCTGGGAACAGTCACAGCGGGGTGAGAGGTGCTTCTCGGATGATGTTGACTGGTCTCCTTCAGGCCCATCCGGCTCTCGGCGCACTCTCCTCGGTCTTACTGACTTCGCCGCGTTTGTCACCTCCTTGGTCAGTCAAAAGACAGGATCAGACCTCAGCTTGAAAATATCTCCTTGGCACGTCTTCCAACTTCAGTGCATTGTGGATGCCACTTCTGTGAAATCCGGGTGGTCGCTGTGCCAGCACGGGGGTCATATCCTTGAGGCCCCCGCCGCCGGGTTCCTGGCCCTCAGAGACATCAACGATATCATTGATGAACGCCCCGAGGATGACGCCGGTCATGCTCACGGTGATTGTTGCTGTTCCAGATCGCACCTTAGGTTTTGCAAAAGACTTGCCAAGAAGCTACAGAGACGGCAAGAAATTGGTATTTATAATTGCGGCGCAATAATCGAACCCGCTACCGAGGTCCTCTCCTGGAGCGTCGAATATCTTGAATCTCGTCTTGGGCGCTGCAACTCCGTGCTCGAGGGTGCACCTATCCCACCGTCCCGATTCGGAGTGCCGCACTCGCTATGGATTCTTTCTCCATTCCTATGCGGTGTTGGTCTTGCAGAAGCCCTCCAGATCATCTACAACACTGGCATGCGCTTTTTGGACATTTATCCCGTCCCGACAATGATGTTACATCTCGAGCAGATGATTCATAATACGGGCGGATACGAAGGCAAGGAACATGATTGGGGCCTTCCACTGGCTACTATTATGAGAGGCCTTTTCAGGCACTGCCTCTATGTGGAAGGGAAATGGCCAAGCAAAGACGCAGCGGCTGAAGAATACGTCGACGCACTCGATACCTGGGCGGGGGGAGATATCACTACAACCAGGCGATTGAGAGCGAAACGAGTAATGGAACCCGTCGCTGGGGCGGTAGCTTGCCCGTTTCCCGTTCGACAGAACGTAAACTTCAACAAAATGTCCCATCTAATGATCTACCAAGAGGCGGACTGGGACCCCAGCCGGATACATTACACATCACTAGAGCCAAAAACAGCACTTGCCGCGGTTCGTCTTAGTCGCGAGCCGACATCCTTCGACCTATTCACCGGTGAGCAGTCAGAGCCTACCGAACTGGTACAGCATATGTACGAGAAAGTCGGTTGGGACGATGATTGGTCCGGGCATCAGATGTCGGTTGGGGAGGGTTTGTTCCGCACGTTTCTTACCATGGGCCTACTAAAGCCCGCGAAAGCCAACGTCGAGCAATCCGCAGTCGAAAAGGACCTCTCCAGGGCTGTATACAGCAAGCTCGAGACGATTCTAGAGGACTTGGAAATCGCCAAGCTCGACTTGTGGAACGATATCAGCGGTCTCCGATGCCGATCTAGCATGGACTTCGCATCGTTGGTTTTAAGCCTCACGATCATTATGGATGATGTAGAAAATGCCCTCCATGGCGCAAAAAACCCAACATTCGAAAGAATTTACTTGCCTCCAGGCAAAGGTCCAACCCCGCCGTACACGGGCAAGGTTTTCCGCTTGATAAGAGAGGCGATGACTGGAAGAGATAAGAGTATCTTGGAAGTGTTTGCGGACAAGTTCGAGGGCATGTGGGAAACGACACCCGCGTATTTGCTGTGGAGCGAGGATGCATGTCTCCAGGCCCCAATCCCACTAACTTTTGATAAACTGGGTCTCCAAATGCCCGAACAACTTCGAGGGGATGTTTGCAGTGTGATGTAGAGAAAATAGAGTTCCTGATTGATGCCAAAGTTGCTGCTAGTTACAGAATGAAACTCTTATCTTTCGTACACGAAGCATCAGACAGCGAGCGCAATGTCCATCCCTAGGGATGCGAGTTCAATGGTGCGTTCTTCAGCTTGCGGCTTCTGTTCAGTGTTTCCCAGTATACCAAAGCACGGCTAGTCTTGCTCGATAGAATGTATTTTCACAATCAAATGTGCACCGTTGTACTCTTATTTATGAATCTTATGTTTTGTGAACTCTTGTAAATAGTTGTAACTTATTGTCGTGATTTTGGACTCTGGCATAGTCTCACAACAAGACTTTCATTAATAATGTGTTTCCTGCGCCAAAACGCGACTCATTTTCCATCCGCCAGACACCCGTCGCTGAAAGAATGCAGAGGGATCGTATTTGATCGCGACCTCCTTCAGAAACTCAACATTCTCTTCCCCATAGGATCCAAGAACATCCTGCTCAGGGTTCGCATAGTTCATATATAAATAAGTTGAGTGAGCGTCCAACGAGGCCGAGTACGTCCTTAACTCCTCTATCGACTTAGCCATCTCGGCTCTGGCTATGCCGTGGAATAAAGCGTCGTCCGCAGTAAGTGTTCCTCTTGCCTCAAACAGAATCGAGTCTGAGGGGAGGTTCTCGTCGAATCCAAGAATGTTGTTTCCGGGTGTGACGGAATGCAAGAGCTTGGGCAATGGCTGGAACACGAAGTTTACCGATACTGGGACGCCGGCTTCGGCAAGTCTCTCCGTCAGTCGCGTAAAGATTTCGGAAGCCTTCTTCAAAGTGTCTATGGTCGGCTGCAGTGTGAGGGTGAAAGGAATGTAGTAGGAGCCGCCGGTATCGGCAATGCTTGCGGCTATTTGACTGAGCGGTCTCCGTGCCCGCATATCCCTCGTAAGGTTAAGCCGGTTGAAAGCCTCGAAAGTAGCCGAGTGCTCGTTTCCGTCTATGGCTACTGCCATGGACATAATGGAAAGGCTACCGGCATCAGACCGATAGACAATAAATTCATGATCAGAACTACCTTGTTCAATAGAACTGGCATACTTGACGAACTGGTCATTGACGGCATTGAGGTCGGACCATGCGGCGAAGAGCAGACCGCCATAAGCACCACCTGGAGGAACGGTGAATGTTCGCATGTCGAAGCGTGTGACGATGCCGAGATTATTGCCGCCACCCTTGAGAGCTTTGAACAAGTCCTCATTCTCGGTGTTGCTGGCACTAACGATGGAGCCGTCGCCGAGGACGACTTCAACCCCGATTACGTTGTCGCATGACAGACCCCATAGCTGAGTATGATACGACGCACCGCCAGATACCAACAGTCCGCCTGCCCCAACGTGACCGGAGCGCCCGCCGGTCACTCCGAGGTTAAACGGCTCCAAGGTGCTCATAACATTACCCCATCTTGCTGCAGGTTGTATTTGAGCCACATGCTATCGAAAGGTTAGGCATCTTGTCAGAACTTCGGAAAGAGGTATCGAATGTATGATAAACTTACCTTGGTCAATTTGCTCGACCCTGTCCACGTTGCGGTAGCATTTCCCCCAATGCCCCCAAGAATAGTTGTCGAGTTCAAAAAGGTAAGGTCTATCGTGACGCCACGATGAGCTGCATTGTTGTCGAAGTCAGAGTGACCACCGGAGCGTACGGCGATGTCCCAGTTGCCTGCGGAACTGACTGCACCCAAGGCTTTGACGGAGCGTGAGACATCCTCAGTAGAAAGAGGTTGAACGATACAGTAAGGCTGCAGTCGTCTGTTTTCTGAAGAGTAGTATGAAGATGTGCTTTCACGGTAACCTAAATCTGCAGGGAAGACTAGCATGTCACCGAGGCCTGCAGCGATGAGGGCATCACACTAGGTGCAGATAAGTCAGCCGCAGGTTCGATACAATCCAGACGACAGCTTTGTCCATGGCAACTGGACACAAGGCATACCCCTTTGAAGCCTGTAGATGACAGACGTTGTTGTGCCGCTATCAAGGTAGACAGGCTGATGGGCGCAAAAGCGCGGAGACAATTCGCGAATTTCATGATAAAGGTCGTTTACAAACACAATCGTACCTTGATAATATTTCGATGGATTGGAAGGTCAAGTAGATGAGCATTTAAAGACTCGCTCGCAGCCTTCAATCTGCGAATCAGAAGTCTGGTCAGATCAACCCGTGAGCGATGACGGCGAAGACTCGTTTTAGTGACATCGCCCGAACCATTCAATGCTAGCACGGAGATCTGCACGAAATAGGCACGTAGACCCTCTTGTGCCAACCAGAGACCCATTTCAGTCCACCAAATCCACGTATCGGTCGCTTCTGTTCTTATGTTCTACTATCGCCGGTGCATGTGCCGATGCGGCACAGCATTAAAGCATCCTTGCACACCTGCTGGACTGCAGAAGGACAATGTCGCTTGCATGCATTCGTATGACAATACCCGCTCAGGGCAACAGCCCAGCCGGCAAGGGCTGGCATACCAGTCTCCTCCGCGTACGGAAAAGCGAAACCGAGTTTGTCATCAGCCGCTGGCTCGAGATTTTCCCCATGGATAGGAGAAAATAATTTCGTAATACGGGCAGCGGTGTCCAGAAAGCTGTACGGATGATACGTGGTGCAAAGCTAAGTAGGGATTGAGGACTGGCTAGACCCGCATCCATTTTGCTCAATCTGAGATGAAATAATACCAATCTAAAAAGACAGCTGCAAATGCTCTTCATCCAATACAGAATTTATATCAATGTGAAAAGCAAACATCCGATGTTTTAGACAACAAGGAGTGCTTTAATACCAGCGTGTATGGAGACCTTCCCGTACCCTCAAGTCTCTTAAACATCCATGTGTCCAAGCTTGTCTCCGAATACCTCTTTCTGCTTGGCTTCGTTTGTAATGACGTCGATAAACTCTGCCGCCGCGTCCTCGGCAAAGAATATGCCCTCGCTGGCAATGCATCGCGAGATGAAGCTCTGTGCGCGCGGGAACATGTCATTCTCATACTCTGCCACAGCTGTCTCAATGCCAGAGCAATCCTTGAACTGACCGTCAATACCTCCCCCACAATGTTTCTTGATGCTGTTCATGAGCTTGAGTGCATCGAACATCGCCATGTTGACACCCTCGCCCACGAACGGAGTCGAAACGTGGGCAGCGTCGCCGATGAGGGTGACGCCTGGGACCCGAGCCCAGTTCATTGAGGAGACGGGCATGCGATAGAGTGGCCACGGTCGAAATGGGCCTTCGGCATCGGATATGAACTGCTTCAATTCAGGCGCGAAATCGGCGAAGAACTCAGGGCTGTTCAAAAGCTTCTCTCGGCTTCCCTCTGTGTCGGCCAATTGAAGAGTGTTCCGAGTAATATCTTCCGCAGCCTTCATTCCCAGGTACAAGCGGTATGACTTGTCGGACACCTGCTGAACACCGAGTGATCGACCATGACCAACGGCCATCATATTTCCAGGACCGGACGTTTCTACTGCTGCTGCATAGCTAGGGTTCTTGTGACTGATGCGGCCTTCGACGAACATCTTGCCAGAGTACTCCGGTTTGGCGGAAGTTAACTGTCGACGAAGATCAGTAACCTAGAATTCGACAGTAACCGAGGATTGTCTTACCACTGCACGAACTTTGCTCCACGCACCATCCGCTCCAACGATCAGTTGGAACCCAGACGCCGTTGAGCCATTAACGAAGCGGATCACCCAACCATGAGTACCCATCTCAATTCCCTGAACCGCATGATTCCAGTGCACCTTGTGGGAAGGAATAGAGTCGAGAAGCATTTGTCGCAGTTGATAGCGGTCAATTTCGGGAGCATCTCGCCCTTCTCCGAAGTCCTGCTTGAGGGTGCAGGTCGTGTTCTGGATGACGAATCTGGTGGCGTCAAAGCGAGCGAGCTTCTTGAATTCTTCGAAGAGCCCGGCGTCCTTGAGAGCTTGCTGACCAGAAGGTGGATGAAGGTCTAGGGTGCCGCCTTGGTACATGGGCGTCGGGGTAGAATTCACATCTCGCTCGTAAACAACATAGTCGATGTTATTCTGCTCAAGCAGACGCGCAAGGACAAGTCCACACGGTCCGCCACCGATTATAGCGATAGGCGCGGAGTATTTGCCTGCTGCTGTGCGTGCCATGTTGGATTGATGTTGATAAGGTAGGTCGGGAAGACAACCGGTGACGATATTTGAGTAGTTTTCAGATGGGACGCCGAAAGCTGATGTCTTGGAGTGTGAGAGTAGACTTTTGAAGCTGTCTAAGCCGTGTTGGAACGGGTGATGGCATGTCGACTTTATATAGTAAGAATCTTACATTGAAGGGAGACATCTATAGCTGGACGATTAACGGACAACTTCATCTTCAGAGCTCCGTCTGATCTGCAGGTATCCATCAAAGCCATGTTCAAAATACGCAGCGCACTCAGTCCAGCCGGATTAGGAAAGGCTGGGTTATTCTCATTGGTGCACTTCGGAGCTGACCTTGACGACGTCAGCTTATCCATGTTGGGGAAAGGCTCTGGATCTCCGAGATTATGAACAGTGATTGGCTGCTCTCGGAAGGTCCGGCTGCACACTCCGAAGTCCACCAGTCATAAGTCAATTTGGCGGCCCCCACCTCACCCTGGGCATATCTTCTGCCAACTTCACCAACCGTCTTCCTGCTCTCTCGACACTCTCAGTCCACAACAGCTCCTTCTCCAACATAAACCTGCTACTCATATTGAAAATTTTTCAACATGGAGAAAACCTCTCTACACCCGTCGGCGGGCAGCGCGGCCCGCTTCGCGGTAGGTGTCCTGGGATTGATCTTTCATGCAGACCACTTACTCGCGCCTGCAACCAGTGCGATTATTGTCGACAGAAGAAGTTCAGGTAAATTGACTTTGTCTTTGTCGAAGGTTCTAATGGATCTTCATGACAGGAGCTGATGATTTTATCAGATGCTCCAAGGAACTTCCCAAATGTAGTGCTTGCAAACCTTGGCCAAGTGCTTGTACTTACTCCCGAGACAAGGAGAGGACACTTTCGACGAAAGACCAAACTGCACTCCAGTAAGAAATGTCTTCGGTAGGGTCTTGAATCTTCAGAGAAAACTGACGCCGAGACCTGAAATAGGCCTAAAACCTCCCGCCCGGCTGAAACAAGCAGTTCAATCGGTGGCCTGGAACAGCGACTTCAAAATATCGAACGATCGATTTTGAACTTGACGAAGTCAGTTGAACAGGTTCTGTCTGCCGTACGCCCGCAAGAGTCCACCAATACAGTTTCATCCTCCATCCCCGAATCGGCAACAATGACTGGCAAGGTGGATCAAGTCACACCCAACTTGAACGAGGCGCAAGGTCCAGACTTATTCCTTGGACCGTCTCACTCATTTTTATTTCTGAAGGAGACGCCAACTCATATAGATGCCGTTACCAAGTCTCCATCTACTTTTGCTCATCACAGTGCATATTCCGAGCTTCGATATCTTTCCAACACTCTTACAACGGCCACTGTAAGCCCGGACACCACGGCCATGAAAGGGTTCCACGTCCCTCCAAAATCAGTTGGGTACCAACTAATTGGCCGTGAGTAGTAACTTATCGCGACTCACACTGATTTACTGACTTTCTTCAAGAATTCCTAGAGCATTCCCCTCTCGGGGAGCCCTTCTTCTGCAGCCCATCTGATGACTTGCTGAGACAGATCATCTTCGACCCAGCCAACGTGAAACAAAAGGCTTGGGTCGTGTACGTCAACTACATGATGCTCGCCATGGTGTCAGCCAATGAGAGTGGGGAGAGTGTTGAAGCAAAACAGTTCCGGCGAAACATGCGACTGGCTCTCAACGACAGCACCATCTTCCTCGAGCCGACTCTAGCAAATGTACAAGCCTTGGCCCTGCTCGCGCTTCATGGCGAAGACTATGCCTCTCCTAATCTGTCCTGGATGTTGGTAGGCCACGCCTGCCGACAGGCTGAAGCCTTGGGACTGCATGCGTCAACTGACCAGGACTTTGAATCGCGACAACGGAGTTTATGCATGTTCTGGCTCCTATTTGTCGTAGATAAGTCATGCTCGCTTGCGTTTGGGCGATCATCCTTCTTGCCCATGTCCGTGTACCGAGACGTGCCACTTCCGAATTTCAACTTCATGCTCAAGTTTCAACCGCACAATTCCTCTTCCTTCCGAAAATCCCGGGAATCTCCATTGATCTCCTCGTTTGGGGCGCATCTCCTGACTTCAGGGATGGAAGTTGCAAAGATGATGGAGTACGTTTTGGATCTCTTGACCCCAGGGAAAAGCCTGCTTCCCAAGGAGAGGGTTAGCAGAGACCTTGATGAATGGTATTCGAAAACAATCAAGGTGAGAAACCCTGAATTTGCGTTATAGCACGGGTGCTGAAAGATGAAACCCTCTGCAGATCTTGACGGAGACTATGGACGCAGAGCGTCCATGGGCTGAAGAAACGCAGTTGCGTGAAATGTCACTCGGCATCAGCAGTATGAAATTCCAATACCTTCACATAGTGATTCTCCTTCACAAAGGGGACCCCACTTGTGCAAGCATTCGTCTCGAGTCGGCAAGAGAAGCCTTATCACTTCTTCCGTCCATGGTCTCTAATTGGGCGTCTGTTTACAACGGCGTAGTATGGTAAGAGTCGAACCATGGCCCATTCTTGAAACGTGGATACTTTAAAGTATATCTGTTACTGACGCATTGGATTTCAGGCACCTTTTGTACTACCCGTTCATCCCCTTCTTCGTCGTCTTCGAAAATATTGTTCAAGGGAACAGCTTTCAAGCAAGTTCTACAGCGGACCAGGATCTTGGTCTTTTGTCTACAGCCGTCTCGTACTTAGCCATGATGCGCGGGCAGCTTCGTCTGTTGGCAACAGTTTGCGCTCGACTGGAACACGTCGCGGCTGTTTTCCTGCAATTGGCCCAGGTTCACGCAAGCCAGCGCGCCAATGCATATTCCAGCAATACCAACATGAATGGAAACGAGAATGTGCCGTCCGGGATACCATCCACGGATTTCTTGAGTTACGGAGGCCATGAAGACGTTGCGGCCAGCCTGCGAAAGGCACAAGACGACATCGGTACAGCTGCAAATCTGGACCTAGGGAAATTCCTGGAATGGCTTCCTGCCGAGGTCTTACCACCGTGGCCAGCCGGAGATTCCGGGAATCAACATCACTCAACTTACCATGTTGCTCCTGATTCAACAATGGTCGAGGGGGAGCAAGCGCCCAGGGGCCGCAAGCGTACCTTTGATGCGACCTTCGACTGGTTCTCTTGGGATGCATATTTTGCTGATGCCGACTCCCGCCAGTCTCTTCATTAGACTGGATAAGACACTTGAGCAGGATACTTGTCAATCAAAATTTATCCTTTGATTGAGCGAGCGCACGGAAGCAGGGCTTCTTCAAAACAACATGACACGAATTGGGAGAGACTAGTCGCGCCTAACGCAGAATGCAAGAATTCAATTTCGCTATTGCTAACGCGCTTCTACGTGAAACTTCATGGATTCGTACAAAGCCATTGCGAGAATGCCAAGGGAATCTCAAGTCCAACCATCCCTTTGCCTACTTAGGGCAACCAATACCCCAGCCGGTAGTAGTGGAGCAGCAGTCGGCATCCTATGTCACGTTGTCAGTACGATAGAAGAGTGGGAAGCGGGACTTTGAGGTAACTCACGCATGTCGCAGAGACTGGCTTGCCGTTAAGCATGACATTCTCGCAGAAGTTAGGGCTCTGCTCAGCGCAGTAGGCCTCGCTGGTACCACGGGGAGTTCCGCCCTTGTTCTGGTTGGTGCAAGCCTTCTGGCCCTTACCCCAGCAGCAGTTATCGAGGACAGCTTCGCCCTGGAGCCAGCCGTAAATGCGGCACTGCAAAGTTAGTGTTTGAGTTGGAAAGCTTGAGAAAGATTAACGTACAGAAGAGGCGAGAGCACCGGTGGTGTAGGCGAGGCCGACAAGAGCGATCTTAGAGAACTGCATGATGAAGGCTTAAGGTGTGTGAACAAAGTTGACAAGTAGAGAGTGGAAAGAGTGAGCAAATGGAGTGATTGTTGATTGACAGAGAAAGACTGAGTATTGAGTGCTGTGAAGTGCTGGTACAAGATCTGACATGAAGCGAATAGTCTCCATTTTATAGCCCGGAAGTTAGGCGCCCAAACGAAGACATTCTAGACACTTTGCCAAGACGGTCTTCGCTCTCGGTATTACAAGACTTCCCGGATACCACGGATGTGTCTAGCAACAACATTTCTGCCAGTGAACAAGATCGCAATCAACATCGCGCGTCTCAAAATGATCGTGTAAACTCAAAAGAAGTTCAATTATTTCAAGGGGGAATTTCCAGCGGTTTGCGTAACGCGGCTGAGTCGTCTCAAGCACCCAGACCAGTAGAGCGGGTCTTACGGAGGGCCGCTATTTCCACTTTCTTGTAAGGCGTACAGAGGGAAAGATTGGCTGAAATCTTGTCCAATCATTCAGATGAAGACAGATGCCAGACCATCTAAGTAAGGTCGCTTGGCAGCTCAAACTGAGGCGGCTCTTCCGCAAAGCCGCATAGCGAGGGTCTTGGCAACACATCGAAATAAAGACGAACCAGATCGACGAGTCAAAATAAGGTTTCTCGGTCTTCAACTGCCGTAAACAGTGAAAATGGGAAAATACTACCTGCTAATTAGTGGGCCCGTCCAATGTGCCGAGCGGACCTGTAGCTCCACAGACCACCATGACTCGACCCCAAGTTAGGCAGATGAAATGTACCACCACCATTGCGCCTGTCTCATGACTTCTACCATGACTCGATTCTCGTATATCGGCGAACTGACGTGTTCACTAAACACTTCACAAGATCTAGATCTCGGACAGAAAGCTGTTTCTAATAGGAATGGCATCCCATAAATGGCCCTTCGGGACTTTTAGTTCGCCTGACAGCGCTTAGGTCCTGTTCACCATGTGGTCTAGGCATCGGCACATCACCGACCTTTGGCTATGCATCCCTTGCATAACCTCTCCAAGACTTAGACCGTAGCAAGACTCAGGATCCCTTGACGATGTTGTCGATTGCAGTAGCTAGCGCTCTCGGTGGGCCAAGGCTAGAGTATCGACTACAATCAAGGGCGATGCTACTAGGGAACCTGCTTTTCTTTCATTGCGGGTCACCAACTCCATGTTGATGGGTGTCACCCATGAATCACTTGGAGGGTACCAAAGGATGGTGCCTCTGCAGCTGAGGCGTCCTTCGACCATCTTTCAAAGCCAGCTGCAAATTGATATATAACACGAAGTCTCAACCACCTACCTAACATTTCTCGACAGTTCATCAGCCATCCATCATTCTCACCATCTCACTCTATACCTTTCCTTAGAATTCATTCACTCGTGTTAACGTTCACTTTTCTTATCATAATGCAGTTCTCTCACATTTTCTTGGCTGGTCTTGCTACCACCGTTTCCACTGTCGTGGCTGCTCACGTATGTGATTCAGGAGCATGCTTTTCTGAATCTGCTAACACAGTTCAGTGCCGGATCGGAAGCGCTACCCGTGCCGACTGCTGCTGGGGTGGCGAGGATGGCTACAAGTCCTGCTGGCGCCAAAACAAGGACTCGGTATGGACTATTTCTAACATTCAAACACAACATGCTAACGACCTTTCAAGTCCTTCTGCAAGTCCGACTCAGCCAACTACTGCACCAACGTCGATGGCCCTAGCGGAGCCAAGATGTCTACCACTTGTGTAAGTTCGACTCCGGTAAAGTTGTGGGATGCTCTAACGCAAATAGGGTGCTGATTGCTGCAACACCCTCAATGGCTGGGGAACTGGCTGCCCCAAATAGATGGTTGATGACAATTGTTTCTGGAGGTGTTGGGGTCTGAAAGCGTATCACGAAGGAAGTTCTATTCACATTTAGAAGCATGCAATGGACTGTTACATCTTGTCTTCGATCTGAGTTTGCATGGGTTCAAATGAAGGGCCCTCATACGACGACTACTCTGAGGTGTTTTTTGTGAAATGATTGTCCGCGCAACGATGTTGCTAGAGCCGATTTTCTGATTATAATTATTGATTCTATGTGCGCACAATGATAGCCGAAATCAATGCGGCGGCAAGAACTATGTTCTAAGCTTAACTTGAATGCAAATGATATTCGCCAGTCCGTGTTAGAGTTATCAAAGTCTCATTAGATACTCCACCAAAAGTTCCCAGAAAATAGACTTTTGGGGCCCGCCCTATGAACCGCCCCCAGACCGACGTGGGTGACAGGGATTCTCCCTCCTCGCAACAACAATTGAGGTCCCTCGAAACCGAGCGCGAGCCTTGCTATGTTCGTAGCGTGAGAAACGGGGCGAGGGTCTTGGCGATAAGCAGCTCAAACTGTGTCACTTGCAAAGAATGGCACGCAGTAGGCCGAAACAGGCAAGCTAGACAGGCACGGGGTCCCATGCCGATCGCGCTGATATTCTCGGCCTGTGCAATATTTCCCGAAAACCTTCGTACCAGAGTGTGAGAAGATCGACACGTCCCATGTGTCAAGATCGGATTGTGGTCCGTGACGGTAAAGTTGAGACAGATGATGATCATCAACCAGGTGCTCGGTATTGCTCCACTCTAAGCGCGCATAGCTCGAGTCATATATCCTCGTGTACGAGATACATACCGGGCCTGCAGCGGATCGTCTGATATTTGGGCAGACGGAAAGCGCGACACACCGGCAGACCAACGAATTCCTTGGCAGTTGTGGATATTCTGTGATTGATTAAGCTGCTTCGTGTGCTCATCGTGAGGCGTCAGATGATGCACCGCCTTCTCAGAACTGAGTTCAGCTTGATCATGTTGTCTGAACTACTTTTGATTGATCACTTCAGACTGAGTCGGATGACATCTAGAACTATGATTGTGATTGCGTCTGACTCGAATGACCGAGGCTTCCGATGGCAAGCAGGAAGGATCGATGTGGGTTCTAAGATTGAACGGTCGTATAAGACACTGGACCCCAAAGCTCCTGAGTGATATTGTTGCTACTCACTCATCATCCTCTCCAGATACAAAGCATTCTTTACTTCTTCACTCACTTAAGACAACGTTCACTAAACGACAACTCCAACAATATTTCGTTCAAAATGCAATTCTCCGTCACTCTTACCGCCATCCTCTCGGCAGTGGCCGTCCCTGCCGTTCTTGCTTCTGAGGCAGGTTTTCTACCACACGCATCCATGGATATCAAATTGGGTACCTAACTAATGCATTGAATAGTGTAAGATCGGGTTCAACAATCCCCGAACAGACTGCTGCTGGGGAAAGGGGCAAAAGTCTTGCATGAACCAGAATGGCGACGCAGTTTGGTGCGCAGGCAACTCTGCCAACTTCTGCTACAACGTTAAGCGTCAGGGTACTGATATTCCCGTCTCCGACACATGTGTAAGTTTTCAAAGCCGTCTCAAACAAAAGTCACCGTAACTAAACTGCACCCTAGGACGCTGATTGCTGCGATACGAAGACCGGCTGGGGTATTGGATGCCCCAAATAAGTCAAAGCTTTTGATGTGATGTAAAAGGATGTGGTATCTACGTTTGATGTGCAGTATCGTGTTAGCTTTTGTTCAGATCAGAAGCTCAAAATGTCACTTAGTCTTGCCAGCAATATCTCAAATTTCGGATTACATGTGCCTAGCCATCTCCTAATTCAACGAAACCTTTCACGTGACGTCGATAAAGTTCCAATACATCTCAAAATCCTCTTAAAGCTCGCAATAATCACCTGAAAGTCAACTCAAAATCGACCATACAGTCTGGTCGGTGGATGCAAAGATTGCTTGGTTGAATCTGCGATTATGTAAGTCTACATGGCGCGTAAAGGATTGATAACTCTATGGGATGTCCTTCCATGTCCTATCCCACCAGTCGAGTCTCTTCCGTCCGTCACATGAAATGTCAATTACGGCTCCAATACACCCTTATGAATGATGTTGCCTGGATCTTTGGCGGGAACGTACTTCGGCTCTTGGTTGTGTCGAAAATGGACGCTACCGTAGCGCATAAGCTCCGCAAATGTACCTGTCTCACGATCCTTCTCTTCGTTCTCCTTCATGTCCCACAAAGCCCCGAGTGCCTTTGTGGATGTCATGCCTCCTGCGCGTGTGACCTTCTGCATTGTGGAAGAGGTCATCAAATACCAAACTGTCTTGTAAGCTTTCTTGTAAGCTTCGGACTCGGGGTCAGCATCAAGTTTCGTATTCAAGAGGTCGAAAAGCTCTTCGCCATTCCAGCCGATCAAGGCCTCGGCAGGCCAAGTCTCCCACAGTGCATCAAAGAGAAGCACTTTGGTGCTGTAGTACCCTGCGCCATCGAAGCCGCCGTTCGGCTCCTGCAAAACGCTGATTCGCAACCAGCACATAATCTGTGCGACATACTCTAGTACTTGTGGTATCGGGATTTCCCAATTCCACGCGAACCCTCTAGCGTCAAACTCCACCATGTCAATGTCTTTAGCATGGGCCATCAGAGGGTGCGTGTAGAGACCCTCAGCACTGGTTCGATCCTTCCACAGAGTCATGAAGAGATCATGCCTATCAGTGTAAGCTGTAGGTGCATGGCACAAGGGGGAAAAGTCACGAACTTACCAATGCTTAATGAAGGGATCGCCTTTCCGACTAGCGATAAAGTGGTTCGCCACACCCCTTGAATACATCCACGGTGCTGAGACTTGATATGGTGTGTTCGGGTCCTCCAACTTGTTCCAGCAGAGGTCATCGATCGAGCGGAACAGAATTGAGCCAACGTCCATCCAAACACCGCCGTACTGATAGAGGCATATTCCTCGGAGGAAGTCCGCGCTATGAGGGTCAGTGTATCCCAGAGGGCCATCCATTGTGTTGGTTGTGAAGGCTTTAGGAAGGTCTTCCTCCTTAACCCAGTTCAGAGCATGGCTCGGGGAATCGATTACGACATCGAGCACACGGATAGTCCACGAGGGACCGCAGATGCGAGACCAGTTAATGACATTTCGCTGACACCAGGCGGGCATCTGTTGCAGCCCAGCATGCCAAAATGCCCAGATGTTCTTTTCCGATGTCACTGGAGGGGGGCTTTCGAGGGCTTGGAGGATTTCGTGGTCTGACCGGGAATCAAGAGGTTCAACGTAGCGAACCTTGTCCTGGAACTCGGCAGGTATTTCGAAGCGGGGAGGCACCATGTCGATGAATAGTAGCCTCAATAGTGTGGTACTGTTCGATTTGGTAGCACAGCAATCTCAACAGACATTTGAGGCGATGAATCTGAGGTTATTTGTATCCGCGGGTCGACCCTGGAGCAAGCGTCGTTAACATACCGATAACCATCAACTTGGCGAAAAAGAACACTACTATCTAGCGCTTATGCCCATCCGTTAGCTTGTGCCACAAGATTGCTGCAAGAAGGCAGGATTACCCAGGAGGATGCATCCGCGACAGTCAGAAGTTCCTTACCGGTGGAGTACAAGCGTCGAGCGCTTCAGAGTCTGACGGTCCTAGCCGAATGGGCTTATGGGATGACGTGATATTCCAAGCCAAGCCAGACCATGAGGTTGCACTGCATTGATAATCGCTTCACCCCCACTACAAGTCAGGGAGGCTCCGCCGTGTTCACGTCAACCAGAATTGATGCCACCTGCCTGTGCCACCGAGTTTGGAACTTCTGTCCGTATCAATCAGTGTGGTTTATCGGATCATTCGCGCGGAGACGTTCCAAAATTTGTGTTCATATATTGATGTTCTCTCCATCTCCATCCAAGCAGCACCGGGCTCAGTCAGGCATCTAACATTGGGCTTTTTTGGATCGGAAGCTAGATATGTCATGAATTTGATATTGAAAGTCAATCGCAACCATGAAGTTGAGTCGCTATCATCATGCCGTTCCCCACCCTTGTTCGAGCACGTCCGTGGCCTTCAATACCTTGATCTCCGGGAATTCATCGTTAAGGGTGCGGCTGGGTCTGAGATCAGCCTGTCCTCGCTCGCAGTTGAGCCCAAAAGGGGCAAGAAAACTGTGCAGCATTTCCTTCGGATAAATCTGATAGAACTGGCGATGAGATGGCAGTTCCGTCAGCTTGCACGCCCGAAGGTCCTCAACTGAATCATGCGCCACAGTAAACTTGGTACCTGAACGAGCAGTCAGAGATTGGCCAAGAAAGGAGCCCTCAGAATAAGAACTTACCTTTGACTTTCTCGGCCAAGCGCACCATCTCGTGGAACGTGACCTTGTCACCAATGATATACGTCTCCTCGGGCCACTTGTCCTTTTCGAGCAATGCAGCAACGAGACGCGCAACGTCAAAGCTGTGCGTGAAGACAACGGGAACCTCCCCAGATCCGGGGATTGCGGCCACATTGTTCGCAACGTCCACGAAAAAGGATACATCGTCCATGTAACTCTTCACCTTCGGGGTCCCAAAGTAGTCGAGGAAGTATCCATTGAAGACAGCCGTCCACTCGAGCGACGTTGACTTTAGCGCTGCCAGCGCAGACTTCTTGGCCATTGCTGGAGGGAATGTCTCATATTGCCTGGGCAGAAAGCTCAGTCGTCAGACCCAATCAAGTCTTCGGGGGCACACATGAAGAGAAGGCTTACTCGGGTAAATACGGCACCCCAAAATAACTCGGAATGAACCGTTTAGTGGTACTGGACCTCTCAGCGGCTTTAATAAGATTGAGCTCGGCGTCATTTTCTCCCGTGATGTTGTTGACGGCAGAGATGACAATTTCAACGTTGTTCTCTTGGAGAACGCTGACAAGAGATTCGACGCTGGCGTAATCGACGGCTTCGAATCGAATGCCATTTGGACCAGCGGGGCTTCCTGAGACCTGCCTTCATGTTAGGATGTCTCGCCAAGAGGTATGCGTTGGTTGATTACCTTTCTTGTCAAGACGATGACTTGGTAATTGCCTCGAGCCTGTATGGCTTCGACAAGGGCGCGTCCGAGTCCTCCAGTACCACCTGCGATAGCAACAGACATATTGAGGTATTGGAAAAGATGATGGAAGGGTGAGTTGTGAGGCACAAAGCTGAAGTCGTGTAATAAAGTATGGGTTTATATAGAGCGCCACGGAGAAAGTAACGCATGCCATCTCACTGGGAGCAGGCGAAGACATTTTCGGTTGCCTCCATTGTGCCGATTATCTCCAAAGTCCGGTCCAAAGCACATCCACTCAAAAGCGGTCGACATGAAGCTGTTACTGCCGGGCTCGAACGACTAATGTTAGGTTTCGGAGCGTTCGGGGACCGAGACCTGGGCCCGCTTCGTTTCGGTCGGTCCTCCGTCCAGAAGTGTTTCATGTATCGACCATCACAGCAGTAGTATAATTCGAGTTCCTGCTGCAACCACACTTACTGTTGGCACCATCTGGGCATCATTGCCATGTCTAGGTCATGGGGATACCAAAGCTTTGGGATGCATTCTATAGCTTGAGGTGGTTGTCTTGTGCACAAAAGCCTGTTTTCTTCAAGTGAATGAGGCCAAATGCCTTGCTTGGTTTATGCTCAGAAGGTACATATTTAGAATAAGCCCAGCATATGTTGCCCCCCAAACATCGCCTGCATTCTTTCACCAGAAACATCCGCAGTCCCATATTCATTGTCCACCGCAGGGAACACATTTCCTGCAAAGTACTGATGGAGCCCGTTGGAGAAGATCGAATGTTCTGGTGTGAAGGAACCCCTATTTACAGCCTCAAATTGGCTGATTGCAGACCTGTGAAGCTCTTTGCTGCGCTCGCAGAATTCCTTTGCAGAAGCCGACAAATTGACTGTAACCTCAAGCCCTTCAGCAAATTCCTGGAGTCGTTGCAAATCATCAGAGTCGCCTTGGCTGACCACATTACAATACAATACAAGGACAGGCACAAAAGGTACGTGTAGAACTCTCCTATGCAGTAAAATGAGTATCGCCCATGAATATTCGACATGGAGTGTCACCCACCAGTGTATGTAAATATTCATGATGTGCCGGTCTCCGTTTAAGATCGACATGCATTCATGATGTGCATGGATTGCAGCCCGGGCATACTCCAAACATTGTGGCGAAAGAGTTGGAGGCGTGGTTCGCATAACCTTCGCCCGAGATATGAGAGTTGCTGTAGTATAGTACAGAACCTTTTGAGATACTGCAAGAACATTTTCCAGCCTCTCTAGCTTTCCCGTATTGTTTCCCTGTATTATGGAATTAGCCACCATTCGTGATCTTTGGGGTGAGTGCCATAAAAATGCAGTCTTCCCGTACCTTGTCATAAGGCTCAACTTCTTTGAGTTCTGCGAGAAGCCGATCTGCCGCCCCCACTATGTCTTCGTCGGAGCAAGTCGCAGCCGCTCGACTGTATAGTAATTCATACAGCTTATCGTGCATCGTCGCATTCCACACCCAGAATGGAAGCATTGTTTTCCATGGCCGTGACAATGAGAGACAGCTCATGTCTTTAGGTAGGGTGATGTCGCATACTCGTATAATTGACGCTCGTCCCAATCTCAATGCCAGACCCTTCTCCACGGCGTATACATACCAAAACAAGAGCATCTTGGCTTTCTTGATTTTTACGTCGTCACTTTCCATGAATGCGTCCTCGTGAAAACCTGCGGCGATGGCGAGTTGTGCCGCAAAAGAAATGAGGCGCCAGGCAAGCCAGGGCTTAGCAAGTTCGATGGCGTGAGAGGCCTATGATTATCAGCAGTGCGGCGGAGATGATCAAAGTAGGGTATGCTTACACCTAGTACAAGTGCCTGTACGCTTTTGATGTGAGCAGGCAAGCAAACAGTCAAGCTCCCGACTGCTTGCATCATGGCATCTCTGCACAACCTGCCCCATACGAAGTACTGTTTGCGGAGATCTTCGTTGTCAGTGGGGCAAAAGTGCTCGGTGAACAAGTAATATAGTCCCGAGTTGGCTATAATGAAGTCTGTGTCGGCATACTCATCAATTGAGAAGTAGACATCACGACACAGTTCGATGTAGGCCGGTACGGGCATGAGAGACCGCAGTATAGGAAAGCTACTAGGCGGAGACTCTGTTGGTAGTTGTGATCTCGTCAGAATGCAATCCAGGATATTGATAAAGAATTACTGTACCTTTCAACATCTTTAGAATGTTGATCACAGCAGCCGTCGGTGGCAGCGGCAATTCGCGGTATGAATGAGTACCAGAGCGAGGGTTGTTAGCGTGCACCAGGGGTTGCGATGGAATGACTCGGTCGCTGCATCTGGGTGCAGGTGGTGTCGATAAGCTACGATCTCCAGCAGACTCCGCATATCTTCTAGCCACCTCAATTTGACTCCGAAAAGATGAAGAACCTTCAACCGCTGACTGTGTGTCTAGATCCTCGAGTGCTGCGACGCTAGACTCTCCAGGTATACTCACTTGCGTGTCCGTTGAGCGACAGTCACACGGGCGGTGTCGCAGCAACGCCTCGATGTTTCCGAGTCTTTTTTCTATGAGATCGATCTTCTGTTCACTAGCAAGACGTCAATGAGACGCTCATGACAGCATGCTATGTTGAGCCCCATACTATTGTGTTGAGATTGGGACTCTCTGTCTCGGAACCTTCGGCCTCTGCCCAACACCTGAAAAGCTGCAATCCTGTGATGAGGACCTGCAGTTCGAGCATGGGAAGACTTTGTCGCAGCGGACCTGGAAATTGCTTCAGCGGACTGTCGCACCACGGAGCGTGGAGTATTACCTTGCGCAGCCGACACAAGTCGCACTATGGGGGCTAACCGTTAATGACAAGTTCTGATGCAGGTGGGTTCAGGCCTCAGAACCCCGACTTACAGCTGTTATGCGGGAAGAATCCATTGAAGATCCAATTGTTTCACAGATGCCGTTGTTGGTCGGTAAAGATGAAAGATTTGGTTCCTCGGAGCCCTCGGTCGTCCTAGGCGGTGTTCGAAAAATCGGCCGCCGGGAGCCATTTATATCGGGCGCCGAGGGGACCGAGCAGGGGCCACCGCAAAAGTCCGTCTCCGCCCCTGTCAACATGCAAAATACCGAAACATCACGGACTACTCCGTCAGCCGGGGCTCGGAGTGGACCCGGAGTTAAGCATGTTTCTCAGTCTAACAAGTTGTTTTGTGGTTGCAAACCTTGTACATCCGTTTTGTTGACGAACAGCGGATGAGATGCTTTGAAACAGCTTTGGCCACCTAAACGCACTGATTACCATGTATAAAGTCTGATAAGCGCAACGACATGGCCCGGCGCAACATGTTTGACCAGCGTGAGAAAGCCGCAGCACCATCTACACATTGTTACTTTCTGCCCGTTATACAAATTTAGTTGAAGTATTTCGTCCTTTTTTATACTCCGAATCCTTGCGCGCAAAATGGTCTCCTCCAACATGTTTGACTTGCCTCAAACGACTCTCCCAGTTGGGAGCTTGGTCGTTGTCTCTGGCGCTAGCGGTTGCGTGGGCAGCCACATCTGCGATCAACTTCTCGGTCTAGGCTTTAGAGTCAGAGGCATTTCACGGAACGTGAAAAAGTCTGGATGGATCGAGACTATGTTCACGAAGACGTATGGCCCCGGCAAGTTCGAGCTCGTCGAAGTTCCTGACTTCAGTATCCCGGGGGCTTTCAACGCCGCTGTTAAAGGTAAGTGTATCCGTAGCCCTTCAAAACCAGACAATACGTCTAAAGCCTCCACCTTCAGGTGCCCATGGAGTTATTCATACGGCAGCCGACACAAGCCTTGACTTGAACCCTGACAACGTCGTTTCCCCCATGGTATCCGCCGCCATCGGCATAGCTGAGGCGGCAGCTTCTACGCCTTCTTGCAGCAGGTTTGTTTACACTTCATCGTCGAGTGCAGTGGCCGATCCCGCCCCTGGCATCGTTCGAAGAATCACCAATGAGACATATAATGAAGAAACGGTTATCGCTGCCTACTCGCCTGATCTCCGCCAAGATCTTGTTGGGGGTCATACTGTCTATGCTGCTGGCAAGGTCAAAACAGAGCAAGCATTGTGGGAGTGGTATCACTCGAGAGCTCCTAACTTGGTTATGAACACAGGTGTGAACTTTGACCATGGCATAGACATCCAGTCTCCCATGCTAACTTGTTTCCAGTCATCCCGAGCCCTTGCTATGGCGAAGTTCTTTATCCTAAAGCCCAGGGTTTTACTGCTGCAATGGGGGTGTTAAAGATGCTCTGGGACGGAAATGGCTCCGAGGAGATTGTCAAGATGTTTGAATCACGTAAGTGATGTCACAGAATTCCCGATTTCCCCGATCTCCACTGACAGTGGATCAGAATGGTTCTGCGATGTGAAGGACGTGGCCAGCCTTCACGTCGGAGCCTTACTGCTACCGCAAGTCAAATCTGAGAGGCTGTTTGCGTACGCTGGGAGATACACGGTCAACGATTTCTTGCGGATTTTCAAGACCGCCTATCCTTCGCGGGAGTTTCCGGAGGAGGTGGAGAACATACTTGAAGATGCGACAGAGGTTCCACATGAGAGGTCAACTGAAGTGCTGAAGATGTTGGGTCTCAAGGGTTGGAAAAGCCTGGAGGAGTGTCTTGAGCCTGTGACTAAGCAGTTTCTTGACGCATCTCGTTGATGGAATTCGCTTCTGAGTTTGCTCATTACTTGGTAAATATCAGCTTCCTCGAGTTCGGGGGTTTTTCTTTTCTGAGGCCGAAGCCAAACCTTCCAGCAAGAGAAGAGGGTGTCTAAGTGAGCAGAATGCTTGGCGCCGAGAACCTCAGTCCAAGCTCTTCAATTTTGCATTTTGGATATCGTCGTAGTCGCATGTGCTGAGAAGCTCTCCGCGTTGATCTTCAACTGCTCACCGAAACATAAGTGTCATGCCTTTCTTACATGTAATAGCACAATGCTGGCAGCCAGATCATGTAGCCAGATCATGTCCGACAACGTACAACTACCACAGTCGCAAGCGGCGAACAGTCCATCGGCCATGCCGTGCCGAGGAAATGTCGCATTCTCTCGTGTGGTGATGGTTCCAACAACTCACGTAAAATAATCCTAGATAGCTTGGGACTGACATCACCCAAGAAAAGCCAATGACGTCCCGCCACGGGATCGCGGCATGTACATTAGGACTTTGCATGCTTGGTAGCGTTGCGCTAACGTGCTCAACCAACCTTCCAGCCCAACAGCCGCCAAACTCTCCACCGAACAGGCAGCGAAATTCGCTGAATCGGGGGCCACAAGGGCCACCGTTGTTAGGTTAAATTCAGCAGTGGGGGCGCGTAAAAGCAGAACGGGCAGGGGATCTGCCGTTGATCTGGGGGCTATGCCGTCTTAGGCACACCACCAACACGGCGCTTGCTGTCAGCCGAGATCCCTGGCGCGCAGGGGGCTGTTTTCTGTTTTTACGAGCTAAAGGCACCGTAGAAGGTTACATTGAGGGGCCGTGTGCCTGGCTGCCTAGCGAAGAGCCCACTGCGACTGGAGCAAACCTTTAAGCTTGCTTCTCCTAGGGCTGGCTGTGTGAGACATGGGGGCGTGTTGGACAAATGGGCTGCAAGGAGGACACGGGGGCTGAGTGTCTGGTTCAATCAAGAGAAGCAAAATTTCAGCCAGCCGCCGTGGCGTGAGGCACAGCGCAAGGAGAACCATGGGTAACGATCCTTTAGATTAGCTCGTACTTAAAGTGCGCCACGGCCGCCCTCCTCTGCCGCTGTTTGGCAAGACCCAGTTTTGAATTTGAAGTCTTCGTCGTCAATTCTTCAACTTCTCAATCATCAAACGAGAAAGCGCACGCGCACCACATCAACATGTCGCAAAAGTACACGGTCGGCGATGGCTCGCCATTCTTGAAGAGGATCGTCATCCCCTTCTACATCATCCGCATCGCGGTGATGCTTCTCCAAATCGTCCTCTACGGCATCACAATTGGATACGCGTCCTCCAACAGGAGCGAACTTAACGACATCGGCGGCACAACCAAGACAGCGAGCTGGGTCATTGCCATCCTGGTAGTCGTGATGATCATCATCATTGGCTGTTTGCTCCTCGACCTCGTCTGCATCATCAAGCGATCGCGCAGGACACTCACACCTCGGTTTTTCCTCATTTGCAACTGGTTCGTGCCTTCCCATCTACTTTATTTCGCGACAGTAGCGATTTGTGACGGCATACTGACATTCTCGTTTGGTAGCATTCAAACGGCCGTCTGGACCATTCTTTTCGCGCTTACGGTGGCCGGCTCGGAGGGAAGAGCCATTACTGTCATCATCAACATCATTATCTAGTAAGTCTACTGCTCAATCCACGGGATTTGATTGAGACTTTGTCTGACCGTCCTGATAGTGCCTCGTTTATCGGGCTTCTTATTTACGCCTCCGTCATCTACCACAAGCACCGCAAGGGAACCCTTGGCGGCGCCTACGCGCCCGCGAACCAGAACCAGCCGACCGCTTACAACGGTTACGCCAATGAGCAACAGCCGAAGCCGTATAGCTCCCAGCCGTACGAGATGGATAACCGCTATGCATAAATAATAACCAAGAGATGGATCGGAAGACGAAGGAATTATGAGTGACGGTTCTTTGTGCTTTTACGATGGAGAGGAGGCATTTCATGATATGCTGCTTTGGCACGAGCTTGCGCGACTGCGTTGATTTGATTGCACCCTAAAGATACCATTTGATTCAATAAAAAACTCAATTCAAGCATCAGCACCGTTTTCGCGTGGCCCAAATGATCCTTCGCCAAAAATGTCGTGCAATTGAATGCGCGAACAATGGACCGACGCGATGTGACGTGCGCTCACGTACTGCAGCCAATGAGGATGCCCTTCACTGCAGGATCCGAAAACATCCACTCCCGTGTCGATCGAAGGATTTCAGCTGACAGCAAACAACGCTTGGCATGGGAAATGAGCCACTTCGCACTAAGCTGACTGCAGGATTTTGACTCCCACCCACAAGAATGGATACTTTGCGTGGCGTTTTGTGTTCGTGACTTGCTTCAATTTTGTGGAAATGTTCTCAAAACCTTCCTTTTATGGCACTGATGCCTCGATGTCGCAAACGGCGCTGCACCCAGCCGAAAGCCACGAAAGAGAAGCCGGATACTGTTATCCACACCGGCCCGGCCCCGGCGAAAGATGGATCTTCCGGTTGCGGGGTTGTGGATCTTTCGGTGCCCGCCCGGAAACTTACGGCATATCGTGAATGAGACAATCACACGGGTTACATTGGCCGTAGCAAGATGCATAAGGTATGAAAGGGTGAGCACAACGGATCATGAGTGTGAATAGATTTTCAACAATATGACAGAATTGTCTATAATATTACTCGCTTGGGCAACGAACAGCCGAAACTCCTGTATTACCGGAAACACATTTCCCTGAAGCGAAGCTTTAACTTCGCTGTCTATGCCCGAGTGCCCATAATCCTAAAAATGCTATAATCCTGTAAATAGTTCCAATGGCCACAAGAGTTCCCATATTCCTCCAAAGCCAATGCAAATGGAACCCAGTGGCATCAGCCGCCTTGTCAACATCAAAAATGTCCGCAAACGGCGACACAAGCTGGCCAAAGTACACCTCCGCCAGCCACACACCCGGCGACGCACGCCACAGCCACTCGAGCTTCCAATCCTTCACCTTCGCCAGCGGCGGCGCGGCCCCGGACAGGATCGCCGTGATGAGGCTGATCATCGTCGCCAGCAGAGGCGCGTCCTCGCGGCGGACGACCATGCTGACTATGTTCGCCAGGCCGTAGATGCAGTAGAAGTAGAGGAAGTTGGCCAGGAAGGCGAGGCCCCAGTTTATCACGGGCACCGTGAGGAGCAGCACGAAGGTCGAGAAGTGCAGGCACCCGAAGAACATGCGCGGCACCACGGAGATGAGCTTGGCGAGGAAGTAGGCGAGGCGGTTGTGCCCAGCCTCGGCCTCGCGGCGGTGGACCAGCAGCTCTTCCGAGAACGACTTGACGCCGGGCGCGCCTGAAACCAACCCGATGGCGATTGCAACGAGGAGGGCTAGCTCGGGTGCGGATTTGATATCAACGGCAGTCGAGAGGATCGAGTAGGGTCCCTGGAATGTGCCGACGAACAAGATGCCCTTCTTGGAGTGCTCAGCCAAGCCGAGGAGGAAGCCGGCGAGAGCGGCCAGGCCCATCTCTGCCCAGAAAGCTGACTTGGCGCGGTACTGCTGGACCATTGCCCTACGCAGACAAAGCCAGAGCTGTTTGAAGAAGGGTGCACCGCGGTGCTTGATGGCTTCGTGCATGCCGCTGTTGTTCATCATCGTGGAGGTGTGGTGCTCTTTCCCGCCCGGTCGATTCATTTGGTGGTGAGATGCCCAGTTGGAGATCAGAGAGTCTTTGGAGATCTCGCCAATGTGTTTGTAGATTCGTCCGTTGCCTGTGATAATGTCCGTCACGACATCGCCGTGGTTGCTGTGCTCGGGGAAGTCGAAACCGATATTTTGGAAGTAGTTCTGCACCTCCGCTTGGGGGCCCTCGTAGATGGTCTGCCCGTTTCCGAGGAGGATGAGGTTATCGAAAAGTTGGAAAATCTCTGAGCGAGGTTGGTGGATGATGACGATGATGCTGATACCCAGGCGGGCGACGGCCTTCAGTGTTCGCATCAGGGACGACGCTGCCGTTGCATCCAAACCGCTCGTAGGCTCGTCGAGGAAAATAGCCATGGGGGCAGACGCCAGTTCCATACCGATGCTCACTCGTTTTCGCTGTCCTCCACTAATCACCGGTCTTCCGACCGTCCCCACAAGAGAGTTGCGGACATGAGAGAGTTCCAGGCAGTCGATGACTGACGTGACGTGAGCCTCGATGTCGTCGGTGGACCAAGTCCTGGGAAGTCGGATGTTGGCTGAGTGGATGATGTTCTCGTAGACTGTGAGTTCCGGCAGGACGATATCGTCTTGAGGAACGTATCCGATCAGTTTCTTGTACCGCTTCAGCTTATCGGGGCTGCTGTTAACGGCAACCATCCCGCCGGTGTGCTTCGTCTTGCCCATGAGCACGTTGACAAACGTCGACTTTCCAGCACCCGAGCCGCCCATGACCGCCGTCAGGGTTCCCCGGTCGATCGATCCCGTGACGTTCTGCAGAATCATCTTCTTGTTCTTCTTCGGCTGGAAGCTGAGATCCGTGTAGCTGAAGGACAGACCGAGGTTGGTCGCATCCGTGGCGCGGCGCATGGACTCGACGAACTTGAGCAGCTGGGGGTTGACCTCCTCCTTGGGTTGCGCACCCGCCGTCCACTGGTGGTGATCGTAGTCCAGGGCGGCCTGGAAACCCGTACCGTGGGTGTCCGATCGGTGCGGGGTGTACGTCGCGCTCATGGGAAGCATCTCGTGGTCGGTGTCGTGCTGCAAGGCCTTGTAGCCCGTGATCTGCGCCTTCACGCCGCTCATTGAGGGACGCTTCATGTTCGACGCATGATCTGACCGGTAATCTTTCACCCTCTTGCGCAACGCGTGGACGATGATGCCCATGATTACCAGTACGTCGACCAGGATGAGCACAACCAGGGGAACGAGGAACAGCTCGTATGTCGCACCCGCTTCGCAGCGACTGCCGGTGAGGCATGGCGTCGGGCTGGTGGCGCCCGGTTGGCAATACGTGCCCTTTGGGCATTGGATCTTTTCTACTCCGGGCGGTGGACAGTAGTATCCCTGCTGGCAGACGACCGGTTCGAATGGGCCCATGGGGAAGTTCTGCCCGTTCACCATGCAAGTCATCGAGGCGAGTCTTGCCATCTGGCATGGGTTGGCGGGAGGGCAGTATTGGGGCAACGAATTGACGGTGTTATTCTCGCCTGTGGTCGTTCAGTGGGCAGATTCTCCGTATTCAGCTCTGATGAACACTTACACAAAAACCCCGGGGCGCACCCATTAGCATTCCAGTCGTCGGCTTCCACGATCCGAATGGGGACAGCCTGGCCATCGGGCCTGTAACACGGCGCCGCGCTCTTCGGCTGCTGGTTGCTCTGGATCTCACTCCACGCCGCGTAGAACGTCGCTGAAAAAGACGGCCGATTTTTTCCGGTGCAGGCTTGATCGTACACACTCAACCCGTCGTCATTAGTCAGGTCCGTCAACGACCCAGAGCTCAGTCGCATCGGCTTGTTAGTGTCCGGGCCATTTGACAAGTCGTCAACCTTGCCGTCGACAGCGTTGCCCCCATTAACCGTTGGGAACCACTTCCCATTGTTAGTTGTATAGACTCCTTGCGTTTGATTACCGATGCAGTGCCAGGCCGCTTCCGAGTTGTCGTCGCCTGTTGTGCGCAGTGCACAGAGACATGCCGCCGTGTCGAGGAAACTCGGCCCTTCGGGATCCACCTGCGGGAGGTAGGGGTCTTGGGGCAGATGACCCGCCGCGCCGAGAGAGAGAAAGTCACGGCTCATGTTGGGAGAATTCGTCGGCCGCGCTTCAAATCACAGCTGTCCCTCTCTTTTGTGTGAGACTTCTCCGACAGCAGACTGCTGGTCTTTAAACAGCTCCATGGACGGGTTCACAGGCGCCGCTTTCAAGCACTGCCTTTTCCCTATTCCGGAGTCGTGAGATTTTAGCGGGATGGACCCTCTTCTCATTTTCCCCAAGGGATCGGGGGGCTGAGCGATACATGCTATTTCCCAGCTAGGGTAGTTTCTCACATAACAGCTGAGCTGTGCAGCTATCTGTCCCCCGGCCGTCTGCACGCTGACATACCGCGCCACGGACGATTTCTCACGCCTTGCAATTGTAAGACCTCTTCCGTCATGGCTGAAGAGGGCTTGTCTTGGGAAGAAGAACCCTGGCGATCTCTGCGTGGCCAGGGTGATTAGCGTCGGGAATTGAGGCCCACGCCACGCTGACATAAACCGGGATGTCACAAGAATGTAGAAGCCTAGATGGTGCGGAGCTTTGGGGACCCTTTTTACATCGTTCACGGCTAGGTTTGGATCCTAAAACCCGATAGGGCTAAGTACGTACAATCAGGGCTGACCGTGTATGCCAGTTCGGACGAACCGTTCTGCCTTGAAGGAATTGTTGGCGGAGCATTGGTGGTTAGTCAAAGCGAGCTAGGATAACCAAAAGGACGGCGCCGTTGTCGGCAATTCCTACTTAGCTGCCTTGAGGTGCCGTGAGCCGACGTCCCTCCCGACGCCCTACGGCAAACACCGTCACGACAACCGATAAATAGCCATTAAATCTTCTAGTGAGCAGCCTTGCTGTCACCTTTTCTTCAAAGATCCATCCTAATCGGTACGTGCCTAGTGAGATACTCCGACCACGTAGGCAGCGTGCGCTTGTACGGGTTACCCTCAGTCGTGAGCTGCAGGTCCTCAATCGCGCTTCCCCATTTGACCAGCTCAGCTTCACCAAACGCCGTCTGCATAATTGCCAGCCCGAAACCCATGCCGCTGTTGGAGTGCACGCCGACCGGGAGGGTGATCATCGGGTATCCTGCCTGTGCAGCTATCTGATACGACTGGCCCACGTCGGGAGGAACGAGAAGCCCTGACAATTTCGTTCCGTTGGTGGAAGTGAGGGCCGCGTCGATGCCGTCTCTCGTGGAGCGTTGTGTGAACTCTAATGCTTGGTTGTAGGTCTCATCTTTGATGCCTTTTGACTCGAGGGACGCAAGGAAGCCATCTTGACCAGAGTAGAATGCGGGAAGGCCCAGTGGCCAGGGATTTCCGCCCTCAGTCCCGTCGTTATCGTAATTGAATTGGACGATGTCTTCGATGGAGCGGATGTTGGTGTTTTCTAGCTCAGAGAGGTAGGTGTTGATGTTGTTGTAGAAGTCAACCTTGACAACAGTATACTCAGACTCATTTGCGTAGCCCCGGGTGGTTCCGTAATCCCAATTCCAACCGTCTGGACTCACAATGCGCTCGTAGTCGGTAATTTCCGTGTTGTTGATTATCGTCGCTCCAGCGGAAGTCAAGAGGTCAAGCATTGCTACGAGAATGCCTCTTTGCTCGTCATCAGTGTAGACCCAGAAACTATTCCAAGGTATGCCAAATATGGCGCCATTCAGGCTGTCTTTCGTAGACAGAAATTGGGTGTATCCCTTTTCGGGTGTTCTCCCTTCTTGAGCAAAGGTGTAATTGTCGCGGTGATCCACGCCATAGATGGAGTCAAAAGCATATACCGCGTCCTTGACGGTACGTCCAAAGGTTCCGACAGTATCTTGATGCTCACTTTCCGGCACAACCCTGTTCAAGTTAGCACACTGGTAATTCTCACATGCAGGGTTGCGAAGTTGCCCTACCCAGCTCTCGAGGTGAGACCAACAGTCGGCTTAAACCCAACAACACAGTTCCGCATAGCAGGATTGATCACGCTCCCGTCCGTCTCGGTGCCAAGCGAGAACGCAATCGCGTTCGCAGCAACGCCCACCGCACTCCCCGTGCTGCTGCCCCCAGGCGTGAGAGTCAGGTTATACGGGCTCCGACACTGCCCTCCGCGCGCAGAATAACCTTCGGAGTAGTTATTGCTACGCATATCAGCCCACTCGCTGAGCGCCGCTTTGCCGAGCAGGACGGCGCCGGCATCTCGCAGACGGGCCACCACGTGGGCATCGCGCGGGACGATACTCCCCATCAGAGCCCAGCTGCCGGCTGTGGTCTCCATGTTGTCCTTGGTTGCGATGTTGTCTTTGACTGTGAAGGGGATTCCGTGGAGTGGGCCGCGGACTTTTCCGGCTTTTCGCTCGGCGTCCATCTGAGCTGCGATTTGGAAGACGTCTGGGTTGACTTGAAGGATTGAGCTGTTTTTCATTAACATACAGAGTTACGCCAAGTTGGGTGTTGGCACATCTTACTGCACGTATTCCTGTGTCTGGTACGTCCGCTGCAAGTAGCAGGCTACCAGCTGCTGAGAAGTTACCGTGCCAGCCTCCATAGCCGCCTTCATCTGGTCAATGGTGGCCTCGTGCAGGATGAAGTTCCCACATGGCGGCATGGGAAAGAGATCCGCGGTGCCGGCATTTTCGAGCAGAGGGAATACCGAAGGGGACTCTATGCTGGAATTCCTGGGCCACGCATAGTCGGCGCCACAGATGAGCGAAGCATGAAAGGCCGTCAAGACAGCAGCAGACCAACGCATCTTGACTTCACTCGGTCAGACCGGACGTTATGATGATATCCCGTCTCGGTGTGGGCGGTTACCAAAAGACGACGCAGCTGAAAAGGGAAGACACCGCTTCTTTAAAGACTCACGCGTCAGCTGATAAGCACAGCACGAGGTTCCCCGCGGTGAGCTGCAGATGCGGTACATGTTAGATTGCAGCGGGACCTCGATTTCCAGCTTTGTGGAATTGGTTGGCTGCTGCTTTCCGGGGCGACCCGCCTGCAGTGGAGGGTTGCAGAATGTCTTATCAGTTGTTGCTGCTTGCCTTGAAGGGGAAATTCGGCACTAGGCGAGTGCAAATAAGGAAATACAAGAATCATGATAATGCACTTAGTCATATGTATATATATGATCGGGGAAAAAATGAGAGCTCCAGTTGTAAACATATGAGAACTCGCCCTATGCAAGTCTACTATCGACATAGAGACATTCAGCGTTCCTGTGTCAGCTGCCACCACCAGGACGGTCGCGCTAAGCTCGATTAGCCCGATTTAAGTAGAAAAGTGAGACGAAGGCTGGAGTTCTGATCCCTTTAAAGCCACTCATTGGGTGTTGTCTGGGGCGGGCTGGGGATTCTGGCTCTTGGGAGCTGAAGCGCTGCGACAGGGAGTCGACAACCTTACAACAAGCTGCCCTATCAGACAGCAGTAAACCAGCCAATGAAGTTACACAGACGTTCTGCTCAGTGAAGTCCAGCTTCAACCCGGGCAAATGGCGCCACACGCGCTAAAGAGGTTGCGTATTCGTCTATTTCTTGGCTTGCTGATGGTGTCCTGCTGTGCCGTCTTGAATGCCTCAATTGGGATACCTTAATCATATGAACATATATTAGTCAGAAGCGTCTGATGAAATCTCCTTTCTCATGTCTTGAATATCCGTACTGACACCATCTGAAACACTTGTCCTCCTTCAGCATCATCAGCACCAACATCATCCCCTCGAGTGAAGGACGACACTAGACACCCGTAATGATACAACCTATTGAAACTCGAGAAGGCCCAGACCTTTCCATTCACCTGCTCGATCCCACCACGCCGCTGTACCCCGGCTCCGTCATCCGCGGCCACGTTACCCGTAAAACGCACATCGTCGCCGCCTCCGCTACCGTCCGCATATGTCTCATCGGCGACTCCGCCGCCCGGCTTCAAGTACAACAAGGCAGATCCGTGGTCATACTCGGTGCGGGCTTCGAGTTCTGGGGCCGCAACGCCGTGTCTCAAGTCATTCACCGGGGCCCGGTGCACATCGCACCAGACTCCGACACCGCGTCGCAGATCTGGCCCTTTTCGCTGGTGATACCGAAGCACACGGATGGCAAAGCCCTGAATTCAGGGCTAAGAAAGATCGAACGGGAGACGAGCTACCTCCGCGCGCCGGGGGACCCGAACGGCAAGCAGGCCCTGCCGGAGCAGCCTCTGCCGGCGACATGGGGCATGAATGTCTGTGACGGGTACGGGTTCGTGGAGTACTACCTGGAGGCGGAGATACTGGTCGAGGGGAAGAAGATGGAGGCCATCGAGGCGACACTGCCTGTGCGGGTGTTGTCGCGGCCGGCGCCGGCGTTACTCACGGATTTTGATCTGCGGGGCACGACGACGGCAGGGTGCGTGACGAGCCATCGGCTCGCGCCGGGGATGGAGCACGCGGAGCTGACGTTCAATCAGAAGAGGCAGATGTTCCTCGGTTCGAAGAGGGTGCCGGCGTGGCATTTCAACCTGCGGGTGGAGTGTGCCTCCGTCATCCAACTGGGCAACCCTGCCTCTATCCCATTTCGGTTGAAGGTCACCCCAGACCGGGCAAAGAGCTCCGAGATTCTGCAAAATGTCCCGCAGAAAGTATATTTGACGAACGCGGTGATCAGCTTGATTAGTACAGGGCGTGTATCATGCCCGGGTTCGGGAGAAGTGCATGAGGGAACCAGCACAACGACGTTACCCCTCGGCCGAACGATCGCGAGCGAGACTGGGTCGCCCTTGATTCCGTCAGCCGCGGGGGAGAGTGCGTTGGATCTGGGCGCGCTCTTGGATGCGTCTGCGGACCCGGAGCTGCACGAGCAAAGACGTCATTATCCATTAAAGCCGGACTACACGACATACTGCTTTTCGCTTTCGCACACTTTGAAGTGGGAGTTGCACCTTGTCATTGCGGGAGAGTCATGGGAGTGCACCGGGTCTCAGAAGGTTGTTGTGCTGCCGGCGGCTGAGGTGGCGGCAATTGCAGAGGGAGCGGAGGAGCCTCCGGCGTATGATGGGCCGAGCGGATCGGCGCCGGCTTACGAAAATGTTGTTGGCGATGCCCGAGCGGGACGGTTGCCGTCGGCTGGAGGGGAGAAATCATAGGGATCAAGTGCGACGGGCCGTGTAGGTGATGGGTTATGATACCAAGAATGAGCATCAAATCATGCCATGGGACTTTGATTACATAGCAATCGGTTTACAACGTTTCGGTGTGAAGAGTTTGTCTGGAATCTTTTCAAATAAATTGCCCGGGGCAAGGCGGCGGCGGGCGGCAACTTTCGGGCTTTCGCTCCGGGGTTTCGACGCAGGTGGCTGAAGGGTCCACAGTGTCTGGTAGGCGCTGAACACAGCTGAAATAAGGTAGCACAGAGATGGAACCTAACATTCCGGTGGGTCTATGAAACCTGTCAAATGGAACCTCACACGGGCCCGACTCTAAAGCCCCCGGGGCGCTACATGAGGTCTCCCGTCGGGCATGTGCACCGATGTACTCACCTTCACTGTATCCACCGCCGACTACAGCGCCGTCGTCCGGCGTCCGCGACGGCAAAGTCCCGACGCGAGTCCTGCCCCCAACCCGGACTTTCGTCCATCCAGCTACCCGCCACAGCGGAAGAAAGCAGTCACAACGTCCCGTAAGTCATGCCTGGCTCTGAACAAGTATCACAGTGTCTGATGATCACCAGATCTCATATCCCGTCCTCAACTCGGTGCTTCCCCAGCGCCCAGATTCATCGACCGACGACGTGATTGAGGCCGTCCTTAGGGACCAGCAAGCGACCCCAGATGTCGATGACCGCCTCGGCTTTTTGCAGGCGAACGTCAACAAGAACTGGGATCGCGTCAATGACCTCTTTGAGCATGTCAAGTCGTTGGACCGCGCCCCTGCCTTCATTGCCATCCAGGACCCTCCCTACGACTTTGCCACGGATTCGAAGAGAGAACGCGCCGGCTATTGGTGTGAGGCTCAACATGGCTGGCCGAAACTCAATTCCAAGGACGAGGTGGAGATGGAGAACAACGTGCCAGTGCTAGCGTCGAGCCGCGTTGCCTTCTATGTGCACAATCCTTTGGCTTTGACGTCATGGTCCGTCGAGTGGGACAGAGGTGCCAACGAACACTATGTTGCGTCTCTATCCCTCGACTTGGTCGGCGGCGACAGGATCAAAGTCTTCAACGCGTACAACCGCACCCGCAACACGATCGCATTCAACCTTCTCCTTCGCGAAGCTGTCGCCGACTATTGCATTCTTTTGGGCGACTTCAATCTTCGTCATCGGGCCTGGAGCGACCGACACCTTTTTGATAGGGCCACAAAGCAGCTGGAGATCGAGACTCGACTTGCCGGAATGCGTTGTCTTCTGAAGCCAAAGGACTTCACGTTCAAGCGAGGGGAGACGCAGACTACCATCGACCTGGTTTTTCTCAGTGAAAGGCTCAAGGACCTTTGCGAGCTTTTTCACGTCACGAGGCCGCGTGGTTTTACCACGGACCACGCAGTACTCGAGACAGTCCTCAACGTGTCGCCCGATCGGGATCACACCCCGGTCCTCCAGATTGACAAGGCAGACCCCGACGTCGTCCGGTCAGAGATGGCCACTCGTCTCCTTGCCAAATTCGGCGATCCATCTCACCTGCGTCAGCATCAACTGTCCACCACCGACAAGCTCGACCAGTTCGCCAAAGCCTTTGTTGTGTCCGCCAAGGCCGCGATCGATGCCTCCATTCCCACCATCATCCGCAAACCCGTTGGCCAGAAGCCTCCAGTGCGAACACGCGTGGTCCAAGAGAGACTCTTGCGCGAGGAACACGCACTTCGCGTCCTTTACCGGCAGAAAAGGGGGACTCAAGCCCACAACTACGCCTATGCGGTATGGCTGGACGCCGTCAAGCAGACCAACCGTTTTATGCGCATCGCCAGCAACGTCAGGAAGCGTACCCGAAGCGCTCAGCAAGCCAAAGACCTCTCAAGCCTTTTTGCTATGGCAAGATCGGCTCGCTTCTACGGCAAGATCAGGGCCTCGCCTCACATGCCATGGCTCAAGAAGCCTGACGGCACAGCCTGCGCAAGCTCCGAGGAGAACGCTCGCTGTTTTCGCGACGCGATGTGGTCCGACACAAGCGAAGAGCGCCTGGCTCCTACGGAGTTGCCACCTACTCTAGTGCGATCTCGTGCTTCAGCTGCATCAGGCCACGCTCTGTCGACTCCTTCACGGAAAAAGTCAAAGCCGAAGAAGAAGAAGACCCGAAAGGATAAGGAGACTACAGTCTGTCCACCTGGGCAAGACGGTTCTTCGTCTACAGAACCTCCAGCTGATATTGCGCCCAGCTCTGGTTCCCCCACATCCAGCGTCGCTACCTCCACTTCCTCTGATGGCTCTATACCAGCATTGGCATCAACAACATCCATATGTTCCGTCCGCACATCGCCTGGCTCACTCAGTTCGTGCAGTCATCCTGTGACTCAGCCATCCGGCCCTATCGCTTCGGCCGAGCAGACTAGTTTGTCTAGTCCGCCAACAATACCCTCCGCTACTTGCACGGCCTCATCGAGCCCATCTGCCGCCAGTCAGCCTGCCCTAGTTGCCGCTGCTGGCCCTGGCTCATCGAGCCCATCTGCCGCCAGTCAGCCTGCCCTAGTTGCCGCTGCTGGCCCTGGCTCTCCGAGCCCATCTCCCGCCAGTCAGCCTTGTTCGGCTACAATACCGGAATCCATCAGATCGTCCCCATCATTCAGTGCTATTGGATCACGGCCTGGATCATGCGATGGAACCCGCAACGGCGCCCGCCCTCTTGGTTCTCGCCATCCTTTGTCAACCACGCGTTCGAAGTCTCGGTCAAGGTCTCCATCTAGGACTGACGAGATATCGAGCAGCAACGAGGCAGGATCGTCAAGAGCGGTCAACGATTCTACTAACACTCAATCACCTGAGCCTGCATCTCTGGCTGGCCTCCTTGGTGATACTGTCTTGGGTAGAAAGCCGGACCGTAACAATAGCTTCCAGAAAGCCGCCTTGTTACGCGCATTGGCAAAAGAAGGACCCCCAAAGGTTGATGAAGATACGGTGTCCCGTATCATTCGGAAGCTTCCCAGCCGCAAGGCAGCTGGCCCAGACGGTGTTCCAAGTGACGTCCTCAAGATGACACTGGACGTCATTTTGCCCTACCTCGTTCATCTCTTCAAGGCTTGTGTCAACCTCAACCACCACCCCGAATGCTTCAAGGAGTCCTACACTGTGGTCTTGAAGAAGGAAGGAAAGGACAACTACACCTTACCGAAGAGTTATCGGCCTATCGCCCTCCTTTCTTGTGTGGGTAAGGCTCTGGAGCGATTGGTTGCGGACGATCTTCAACGCCTCGCACTCAAATACGGCCTCATTCCTCCCACGCAGTATGGGTTTGCTGGGAAGAGTTGTACCAAGGCACTAGAGCTGATCGTCAACACCGTCCTCAATGGCTGGTGCGCGACTACAACGGACAAGAATTGGCGGACTACTCTCTTAGGTCTCGACATTTCAGGTGCCTTCAACCACGTCAACCGTCAGGAATTGATCAAGGTTTTCGCCGAAAAGGGCATACCGCTGTGGGCTTTGCGATTTGTGTGGTCATTCTTGTCGGACCAATGCACTTGTGTCAAGCTTCCAGGACACACCTCGGCAAAGTTTTGGGTCAATGTTGGGATTCCCCAGGGAAGCCCCCTCTCGCCCATCCTTTTTGCGTTATTTGCCGCTCCCATCCTGGATATCCTGCAGCGCCAGAATCTGGGCCGGAGCCAAATCCTTCTTGGCCTTTCTTACGTCGACGACACCTACATCATGGTGTGCACCGATGACTGGGAAAAGAACTGTCGCATTTTGGAGGAGTGTCACCAGAAGATTGTGGACTGGGCTACTCCTCGTGGTCTCCGCTTCGATCCTGCGAAGTACAACGTCATGCACTTTCGCAAGCCCCACGGCGATTTGAACGCAGCGTCTGCGCCCCAGAATATCCCCAACCTACCATTTCTGACGGAGGAAAACCTGGTGAAAGAGACGGACGAAGGTGGCCTTCGTATTCTTGGCGTTCAGGTCGACCATCAGTTGACTTGGAAATGGCAAATCGACCAGGTAAGTTTCCCTTCATGACCACTTGAGATCTTCTAACAATTACAAACAGATTGAGGAGAAGGTCCGCAAGAAGCTGAACCAGCTGAAGCGCATGTCGACATCTGTCTCGGGGCCGAATATCCTTCACATGAGGCAGCTGTACCTCTCTACCATCCGTCCCATCATCTCCTATGCCTGCCCTGCCTGGTTCATGCTTGGCAACGACTCCTCCACGACCTACAATCTTCGACAACCCTACATCCATCGCCTGGACAATCTTCAGAACGAATGCTTGGTCACTGTCGCCGGTGCCTACAAGAAGGCGCCCACCGTCCCGCTCCACAAGGAGCTTCACGTTGACCCAATCGCCGTCTACTTGCAGCGAGTCGCCATGTCACACCGCGCCCGCAATATTTTCACCGATGACTACGACCTCATCAACACCACTTCGTTCCCATTCAAGAGAGAAATGACCTTCTTGAAGTCCCATCCATACAAGATCGATTACGACCACGCCCGGGAACTCGTCGAGGAGGCGGAGCAGCAGCTTCGGGGGTCGAAGCCTGGCCTCGCCGACGCCACTCTGATTGACATGGATCCTCGCAAGAGGAGTCAAGTCATCAACCGGTACATCCGCGCGCAAGCGACGCTCCTCAGTGAGCATCTTTGGAAGGCATATCGCGACCGTCCACGACCGTCTCGCACGGTCGCCTACGGCCTCAGTGGCCGCCCTGTTGCCGCTGAGGGAAAATGGGGCGCTTTCAACCTCAAGCGGTACAAGGGCCTGTCTCGGGCGCAGTCCTCCATTCTGATCCAGTGCAGGACTGGCTACATTGGCCTCAATGCCTTCCTGCACCCGAAGAACGTAAGTTCAATGCCACATCCACATTCGTCATTACCCTTCCACACTGTTAGGCATCTGGTCCTCTCAGCCTACGTACCTTTCACTTTGCACCGACTTTGCGTTCTTTTTCATCCATGACCACCGGTTGCTAACTTCTCCGTTCCAGCTTGCCGACACAAACATGTGTTCTTGCGGTCAAGATGAGCACACTGTTGAACATCTCATCTTCGACTGCCCCTCTCTAGCCAGTGCTAGAAAGAATCTTCCCATTTGGAAGTGGAGAATTTCTCGGTATCACGCTCACGCCAGGCAGCAACGCTCCCTGGATGATTTGCTCACCGACTTCTCCCATGCGGTCTCGACCTGGGCCATTCACCACTTTGGTCTTGACCAGTTTGCTTGGACGGACCAACACATGATTCACGGACCGTCCAAGAAACACTCGCACTTTCACTGTGAAGTGACATAGTGTATTAAAGTGTACTTTTTGGGTGTGTCTCCTCTTTCTTGCCTCCACGCTATGATGCTGACGTGTTCTCGTTCAAGAAACTCTGCCAGCACGCAGGCTACCCTTGCAACCACCCCCCTTCCCTTCTCCCTTCCCTTCCCCCTTCGCTTCTCGTGAGTACCTTGTCAACCTTTCGGTGCAATCTGCAAGCCATGCTGACTTGAGTTGGCTCCCCAGTCGGCTTCAATAGTCGGGGAGGATCACGGCGATCGCCGCGATTACCTCATTTTTGTATTCTTCGAAGTGAGTTGTCTTCTTCTACCTGTCAGACCAAAGAGCTAACGCTTCAACAAGTTTATCCAGCTCGTCGAGCTCATCCTGAACCTCTTCCATCTTCTCGTTGCGTCTGAGCTTCCTGTGGAGATTCTTCCACTCCTGTTTGTGGGCATCGATGCTTTTAACGTCGCCAGATTTGGAGAGGAGGCATGCGGCGATTCGGCAGATAAGTATGTTGATTCTAAGACGCAGTAATGTAATTGGCCTGCCTAATACTAACTGAATTGATTTAGATATTTGGTGGTGATATTTATCCCTAGACTTATCTAGGGACCTAATATCAGGGCTTATGTTGTTGATATCGTTTCGGAGCTCTCGTTTATGCTTTTTCGCAAGAGCGATGAAGTCGACCTTCTGTTTCGTTTTCCAGTTTGTTGATGTAAGTAACCTGTTCGTTCCCCTCTAATATGTCGCAAATTACTAATGTTTTCTTCAGTTGGTGACGAGCATTTTAACGAGTTTAATCATGATGAGTTGATCTTGTCAGGGATGGTTGATGGGTAGAGGAAGGTATGATGTTTGCGCTTTCTAGTCACTGGATCTCAGACAGCTAACCTAACCCGAAGAACAGACCCATGTTCTTCCTCCTATATAATCTCATACAGTGAGTCATCTGCAGGCCATTGAGGTTATTGACAATGTAAGACTCTCCCTTTTCTCTCGTGTACATGCGCTAACATTCGAAGATTCTTGCGAACCTGGATCGAAGCTTTCCTGGTTATCATAAACAGCATCACGATGCATAGTAGGCATCTATCAAAGTATAAACAGAATTTTCATAGTGTGGCGTAAACCTCCACAAATTGGATGTGGCTGGGCTCAAAGGGTAGAAGATGAAAATATGACTACTACATAACCTACTCTGAAGTTTCCCTAATGGTTATGACGTAAGTGACAGGAGTTGAGAGGAGAGGATTCTGTCTCTGTCCCAATGCCAAAGTTTGAGGGTGTCCCAAAAGGTCCTCATCGCCCTTTGCGTGGGGTCTGACTCATGTCGGTAGGCCAGAGTTTGGGCGAAGCTGGTGGCCTTTTCTGCCCTCCTTATCGGTCAGGCAGACATGCACGGGGTACAAATAAGTAGCATGCCATCTGCACTCAGTTCATCTGTCACCCATCTCATCGGGGAGCTCTCATCCTCCTTGCCGGCCCCGTCGCATCACAATGACCCCCCAACCCCGGTTTCTTTCTCTTCCTCGCGAGATTCGAGACATTATCTACAAGTTTTACGTAGTTGCAGAAGGCGGATACACCTGCAACCCCGAAAAGCTTGTGGAAAGAATACTGAACCAGCACAGCGATGAAACCGACTCCGCCAGTCTCGATGTCTCTGGCATATTGCAGAGAGCTGATCTTCAGCCCATCGATCTGAACCTGAGCTACACTTGCAAGCTTGTGGCGCAAGAAATAAGCGGTGTCGCCCTACGAACCAACACAGTCACTTTCTCGACATTCACTTCGGCTGACCTTCGCATCCTCGCCGCCCGTTTTCACAGCCTGATGGTGGGACGCTTCGACGGCGACCGAAGGGGATTGCTGAAGTTCGCTGGTCACGCTATTTCAGCCGAGGCATGTCGGCAGCTTAAGGTCAAATTCCCTCAATTCAGCCAGCTTCTTGATCGAATGATGCGACAAGGCGGAGCGCATCACATGTGGGGGACGTATGGCGAGGTGCCCTCGGTCTACCGTGCTTTCCAGAAAGACGCACTCTTGGCCATCGCTCGATCTGAAACCGGCCGTAAACGGCTTGATCGTTACTGGTATGAGAAGCACGAGAGGTGGGCTCCCCACATACCTTCGCTTCTCGTGGTCCGCTGCAATATCGAGCACTGGGCTATCCCGTCCATGCAAGACATGCAGTATTTGAGTTCCTGTCAGATGAAAGATTCAGACTTTGTGTCAAGGGTCACCCGCCTCCGGGACCGTACAAATTACCGCTTCTCGGCCGCAGCAGCTGCAATTCACGTTCTGCAGTCTCTGCCTCCTACCATACGCAAGCAACTGCGCCGCGTGGTCTTGGAAGAAGATCGGGAAGCGGTGGCGGATCCACAGTGTCACGCATTGGGGTTGATTCCGTTGTGCCAAGAGAACCCTCTGCTTCGCGTGGAACGCCGCGTCAACTTGTGGAGGAATGCATTCCAGCGCGACGGATATTATCGTTGGTCCCCGGAGTCGCGATACAAAGCCAAGTACCGTCACGTGTCCTGGGCTATGGATTCAAACCGTGAAACGCTCTGGGCTATGGATTCGGCGCAGGTCACGGCGAACGTCTCCAGCTGGGTTGGAGAAGCCTTGGCCCTCGAACCCGCAGGCATGCCTCCAGGGGCATTCTCGCTGGTTTTGGATGGCGAACCCGTTCCCTGGCAAAGCACGCAAGTTTTCCAACGGATTGTCCAGCGAGATGCGGCTTGGCAGGAAGCATGGAATCAATCCCTCGACCGTGGTATTCTTCCAGCCTTGTCATGGTTTGACAGGAAAGGAGAGTCATGGGGTCACCATGCGCCTGACTGGGCCTTCGACAACTGGCCGCAAGCTCTGCGAGATATCGCAGAGGGCACCTCCGTCGTGAAATGCAACTTCGACGTCGGAGATCCGTGGAGCGTTGAGCAGATTGTCGACGAACACCGGGGATGGACGATGAATCAGTGGACGGAGGAGCTGGAAAAGCCCGAACCGCTGGCCTGGGAGCCCGATGCCCCGTTGCCCGGCTGGAAGGAAATCATAGAGGAGGACCTCGTTTACGTGAAGCCCGAGGATGATGTGTCGTCTGTAGACTCCGAAGACGACTGGCTCGGTGAGGATGATGACTGAGAAGGATTTGCAAGTTGGTTCCAGCTCTATGAATGCCACCTGACGGATTCCTTGTTCTCATGATTCGGTAGCTAATTCATCTCAGGACTACAGACAATGGATGCTGATGTATAAATGTCTATCTGAAGTTCAACTGCGCCCACTAATACGGGCTAAGCCATCCATCTCTCCCCCTACCAGTTCGCCACTTTCTCATCAGACCAGTACTCTCCAGTCTTTCCTCCGATATCCGCCAGAGCAAGGTGGACAGGCGTTTGCGCGCCTTGATCAGGCGTCTTGGTTCCCTTACCTCTCGTCATGGATGTCACCACCCATCCCGGATGACACGAGTTGGCCAAAATCTTGCTGCCGCTGTCCTCCAGCTCCTTCGCAATCGCCCTCGTCATCCCGATCTCGCCGGCCTTGGACACGGCGTACGCCGCGCTCGGCCACCCTTCCTGCTCATGATTGCCCTTCTCCACGGCGGCGGAGAAGTCCTCCATCAACCTAGTGACATCCGACACCGTCTGCGAAGCCAGGAAGCGCTCCTTAATCTGGGGAGAGTACTTGCTCAGGGCCCCGGCCACGGACGCGACGTTGATGATCCGGCCTTGGGGCTTGAGGATGGGGACCCAGGCTCGTGTTGCGTTGAGGGTGCCGTAGTAGTTGCAGCCTATCGTGGTCTTGACCACGTTTGAGTCTAGATGTCATTAGTTAGCCGGGGGGGTTTTAGATATGTGCCTGAGAGGGACCACTCACCGAAACCCTGCATCGCGATGCCGGCGTTGTTGATGACGAAGTCGATGCCGTCGGGATGCTCCTTCTTCAAGAACTCCGCCAAGCCCTCGATGCTCTTGGCATCTGAGATGTCTAGCTGGTGATACTTGATATCAGCGAGGCCGCCGTGCGTGGCCAGGGCTTTGGCTTGCTTAAGGTCCGCATCAGCGCGGATGGCAGCCAAAGCGTCCTCGCCGCGAGATTTGTCGCGGGCCGTCAGGTAGATGAGCAGAGACCCGTTGTTCAAGTGCGATGCTGGGTATTGCAGTGCCAATTGTCGTACTTGTTCGCAGTTGGGAAGAGTCAGTTGGGCGATGACGTGATGGACATCAAATAGCTTCCATTGGGGGTAGCTCACCAATCGCGTACCCAATGCCCTTGTTTGCACCGGTAACCACGCCGACACGAGCGTAAGTCATGTTGAGTTGAAGGAGGGATTGTAAGTCTTGATGGATAGTGTTTTGGTGAAATTCGTGATTCTTGATGGCTTCATTCACAGGAACAGACACTGGTGTTTTGGACCTCGATGTCGGAATGGGACCAAGCGCAGCAGGCAAGCGAGCACTCCAGTGGACCCGAACCAGTGGTGATTCATTGTGGCGGGTGCCACAGTGGCTTGAGCCTCACTACACGGGTGGCGCCGTCCCAGGATGGTTCGTCTCTTATTCTTTCTCATTTACGACTTACCTCATCATATTCCACAGCATTGCAATTCGGAGTTTGTGTGATTTACGAATTCAGCGGTGTGTAATTGGCACGCTATGTAAGCGGATGCAATGACTACGCCCCATCCACGGCCCGACACCGATTGACCCCTTGTTCGGTCGGGCAAACGCCCCGGTGGAAGCCACAGAAACTCAATTGCGCCGGCTTCTTGGGCGCCTAGCCGCGGAATAACAACCTAATGGTTCTGGACCAAACAACATGTAGTGACACTGAAGAGGAAGCTGCATTTGATTCTGCCGCGTTCTTCGCACCGATCACCAATTACCGAGCCAGACTCTGTCAGCGATGGAGTCACCCAACGTTCACTGCCCAATAAGACTCGCTGCCGGGGGAACAGCGAGGATATCGCTTGTAGATAGCGTGACGTAGAGGCGATTGTGACTTGGGTCCGCCATTGGCCTCAACTCTCCGCCAAGGTGCCAAGAGCCGCAATCAAAAACCTACGGTAACGCAATTGGGGAATAGGAATGGGATTCCTGGTTACGAGCAACGCGAATCCCCCGTCATTTCAGCAGTGCAGCTGACCTGACAAGCTGACAATGCTTGGATGCCTCGCCGCTGAGAGAAAAATGGTCGGAGGAACAGAATCGACAGAAAACACGCCCCCCGCGAACAGCCAAGGCCGCACATGGCCGTCTTGTCCCGGACGCCGCATTCCTTGTCTCTCTACCCGGGGAAAAGCTTCGCTTGCTTGGCCACAGCATCATCTGTTCTCTAACCAGATAACAGGGAATGGGGTCCAATACAGAAAGCAACTAGGATACAGTATGTGGTCCAAATAACCGGACATGCCACCCATGCGGCGACGGCAGCTGCAGCGGCGCCTTCACCCGCACGAAGCACGCAATCCGTAAATGAAGCCTCCCGTTGGCTGTATCGTCTCGTCGTTCTGCATCGGCTGTCCCATCCAACTGGACTTCGAATTGGCGCGTCTCACCGCGTGGTGTCGCATTGTGGTATGCACCGGCTACACCGATGCGCCGGAACGCCTCGACGAATAAGCTGCTGCCAGTCGTGAGACTATTATGGCTATGTTGGATTGAGACTCTTTGCCCGTGGCTGTCACTGCGACATGGTATCTCGCCCGAACGAAGCAGGCAGCGAATGGGCATTGGCTGATTGCGTTTCTGTTTCCCCATGGTCCGCTTTTGACGTCTGCGGCCAAAACAGCACCAACAGAAGCATGCGCTGCAACGAACTCCCATCCCCTGCTCGAGAGAGCTCCCAACAAGACTCGTTATCTGCCTCGCTATCTTTCTCCTTCGGCGCCCCATGTCGTCACTCACCAGAAGCGCTCGCGTCACAACGCAGTGGGAAACCCTGGGTTGTTTCCCGACACTGGCGGCGAGGAGATGCAGAGTTCGAGTGTTGGGAATAATTCGGCGCAAAACTTTGACGCAACGGGCCTGGACCCTGCGAGGTTTAAATCGACATGTGCTCGGGCTGCTGTCTGCAACCTGCCTAGCCCCGAGGAGAAATCGTACGGCTCGCTGATCCGCAGACAAGAGACTCTCCTGCAGCCATTCACAGAGCATGGGTTCCTCCTCGTCCCCTCCCCGTCCTCTGCTCCCCCAGTCGTGCGCCGCCTGTGTGCCCTTACCGTGTCGAGGATGGTTCGCAATTGGGGAACCCGCTTCCTTGCAGCTTCACCATGTCTCCCCTCCCCCTCCCCCCACTATCCCGCCTTTGTGTACGTTGCGACGCTGCGGTGCTCTGGTCCCTGATCTCTGGGAATTTTCGGTGCTTTTCTTAAAAGGGATCTGCAGTCCCCCGTATCGCTGCACAGGTTTAGCTTGGCTCTCTCGTCCTTCTTCCTGCTCAATTGCTCTCTCGGTCAACTCTCTGTGCTGCAGGTATCTTCTCCAGGCGAACACCAACAGGCGTCGCTAGCGTTTCCGCGCAAAGCCACATGGAATTCAAAGTCCAGTTCTTCTGTCTCCTCCTCAAAGCCATTCGGTAATTGAAGCGCGCGTTTCGTGGCTTCACGAAGGCTGTTCACTACCCCAACTACCCGTCTACTACTCGAACTACAGAAAACTTCCATCGACCAATTGAGTAGCGCATCCTCCACGCCGACCGAACCGGCCCCGATCCCCACATCTCCGATCATGTCGTCTACGGGCATTGACCGCGCGGGGGACCGCGACAATCTGCCCGGCTACGGCTACGCCGACCACGACCGCCATGTTGACGAGAAAACCGTCGGAGAGCCTTACGGCGAGCCGTTTGACGGCGGCTTCCGCTCTTCGCTCGACTCCGGAAACAAGCAGGATCACACGCATCGCAAATTGAAATCTAGGCACATTCAGCTGATTGGAATCGGAGGCACCATCGGTACGTCTCCACATCCCCGACCGAACTGCACGATCTCAAGACTGACATGTCACAAATAGGTACCGCTCTCTATGTACGTTGAAATGTCTGGCTCCTCCAACCCCATCACCCAATCTCACATGCCTCGTTCAGGTCCAAATTGGCAGAGGCCTGCTCAACGGCGGGCCCGCAAGCCTGTTCCTCGCTTTCAGCATCTGGTGCACCTTCATCCTGGCCGTGACCCTCAGCATGGCCGAAATGGTCACCTACCTCCCCATCTCCAGCCCCTTCATCCGCTTCGCAGGCCGCTACGTCGACGAGGCCTTCGGCTTCGCCGCCGGCTGGAACTTCTTCGTCTTCGAAGCCGCGCTCGTCCCCTTCGAAGTCGTCGCCTGCAACCTCATCATCCACTTCTGGAGCGACGCCGTCCCCGCGGGCGGCATCATCGCCATCATCCTCGTCCTCTACGGCCTCATCAACGTCATGGCCGTCCAGTGGTACGGCGAGACCGAGTTCTGGGCCGCCCTCGGCAAGTTCCTCCTCATCGTCGGCCTCATCATCTTCACCTTCATCGTCATGCTCGGCGGCAACCCCCTCGGCGACCGCTTCGGCTTCCGCTACTGGAACGACCCCGGCGCCTTCGCCGAGCTCTACTACTCCGGCAGCCTCGGCCGCTTCCTCGGCTTCCTGCAGTGCCTCATCCAGGCCTCCTTCACCATCGCCGGGCCCGACTACGTCGCCATGGCCGCCGGCGAGGCCGAGAACCCGCGCAAGGTCATGCCCCGCGCCTTCAACGCCGTCTTCTACCGCCTCACCGCCTTCTTCGTCCTCGGCTCCCTCTGCGTCGGCATCCTCGTGCCCTACAACGACCCCGAGATGACCGCCGCCTTCAAGGACGGCCAGCCCGGCGCCGCCGCCTCGCCCTACGTCGTCGCCATGAACCGCCTCAAGATCGGCGTCCTCCCGCACATCGTCAACGCCATGGTCCTCACCGCGGCCTTCTCCGCGGGCAACTCGTACGTCTACTGCGCCTCGCGCTCGCTGTACGGCCTCGCGCTCGAGGGCAAGGCGCCCGCCCTGTTCAAGAAGTGCACCAAGAAGGGCGTGCCGGTGTACTGCGTCATCGCCGTGCTGCTCATTGGATTGTTGAGCTTCCTCCAGCTGAGCAACAACACGGCCGTCGTGCTGGACTGGTTCGTGAGTCTGGTGACGGCGTCGCAGCTTATTAACTTCTCGTGCATGTGCACGGCGTACCTGGGCTTCTACCGCGCTCTGAAGGCGCAGGGCATCAGCCGCGACTCGTTGCCTTACAAGGCGTGGTTCCAGCCGTATGCGGCGTGGTATGGGCTTATTGGCACGTTTATCATGACCTTTGTGGGAGGGTACACGGTGTTCCTGCCTTTGGATGGGTACTGGAACATTCCTGACTTTTTGTTTTCGTGAGTGGTATTGCATGCCGTTAGATGGTAGAGTTTACTGACTGGGATACGCAGGTACACCATGGTTGGAGTGTTCCCGGTTCTGTACCTCGGATATAAGTTCGATATCCTAAAGTTCAGGAAGCGCACCAGGATCTTTAAACCTGAGGAGGTTGACTTGTACCGCAACAAGGACGAGATTGATGAGTACGAGCGGAATTACGTTCAGCAGCCAGCAGGGTAAGGTTTTCGTCCATTTACCGGTGGTCCATTGCTAACTTCATTTGAAGCAACTTGTTCGAAAAGATCCTTGACAAGCTCTTCGGCTGAGGATGCGGTACTTTGTTGGAGATGGACAATTCTGGTCGAATTTCGGTACAATATGAGTGAATGAATACCCCGAAGTAGAGAATAATAGAGAGGGGAAATATCAGAAATTGCGTGATAGGTCACGTCTCATAATTCGTGGAAGCGTTGTTCTCTGCCACCTCGCTTGACTCAAACTTTCGACGTATGTTTGCCAAGAATGTTGATGTGAAGATTTCTTTTTTTCTTTCTTTTTTCGCTTATTCACCTTTGCTAGAAATGCTGGCAAGAGGCTGTTACTAATCCTACATGGTAAGTTTACCGTACAATCGGGATTGGGTCTTAGGATATGTTTATGCAGTAACGCTGATAAGTCGATGGGGTGGGTTGTTTTAATGCCGCCAATGATGCGATATGCGGACTGAATAGGCGGGACCATCGCGGTTGCGCTTTCATGCAAGTTCAGCGGGCGAGTCAGTTTCTCATAAATCAATGTTTGTTTATTCATGTATCTTCATACTACTCATGTCCCATTTCGGCAAACAATGTCCCGCGCACTACAATTTGCTGCCAAAAAGTTAGTTCCGATTAGAAAGACACATTTTAATCGGGATAACTTACTCAAGCGCAATCCCAGCGTCGTAGCTACTGGAGGATAGTTTTTGCAGGTAATCATTGGACCAGACTTTGTCGTACCTGTGGGTGTTAGCGATGACCTGAAGAAAAAGTGCGCGGACGGGACTTACTGGTTGCAAATGAAGTATGTGTTGTACCCATCCGTCTGCTTCTGATTCACACGGGTGAGGAACACAGACACGCACGCATCTAGTTCAAAGTTGAATCGTTAGCTTCTGCCGTGATACAGATCAGCGTGTGGGTTCGGCTTACTTGTGCATTTTCCTAGACACCATGACAACGGGTCGTCGCCGGTGTAACCATCACTAGCAGAATCGGAAGAGGTGGTGTAGTCGAAGCTGTAGTTGACGTCGCCCTCGTACTGCTTCTTCCACGTGCCGGGAACGTTGTATACCGGCTTGGGCGGCAGTGCCGGTGCAGAAGGGGCCGCGGTAGGGGCCGCGGTTGGCGCCGAAGTTGGAGCCGCGCTGCACGCATCGCCCTCTTGCCTCTTCCCGATCGCGCACGCATTTCCATACGGGCGGACGCCGTTCCAGACCACCGGCGTACCACCCTCGGCGCGAACCCACGCAAGCCCCGCCACAAGCTCCTTGACGTTGGCGGCAACCTTACCTTCCACCTGCAGCTGGGCCTTGTACTCGGCCTGCGCCATGAGTCCGGCAGCAACTCCGGCGACGGTGGCCGCCGCGACGCCATCGGAGTAGTACAGCCTCGAGGTGTCCTGCGACTTCGTCACGCCCCCCTTGCTCTTGGGGTCGAGGTTCTTGTAGGCGCACCTGCCCGTGACGGGCGCAGCTGCGGTGACGCCATCCTTCTCGGAGCCAGGTGACCAGTTCATGCGGGCGCCCTTGCCGTTGACTCCGCTCACCGCGATGAGGGCTGTGTCTTTGGCGAAGGCGGCGGGGTACTGGTCGTTTGCCTCGGAGCCGTTGTTGTTGTTGGAAATTCCAGTCGGAGCTACGAGGACGATGTCGTCGTCCATCATCTTGACGAGGATCTCTTTGTATGCGGCGATGGCCTCCGGGTCGGACATTGGTGCTGCGTGGCATTAGCAATTGTAAAAAGCATGCAACGTCACGATTCGACTCGGGTTCACTTACTGGTATACGAGAGGTTCACCACAGCCTTGCCCTTGAGCTTTTTCGTGGTGATGTCGTTCTTGACCATGGCCAGCGCAGTGAGCATCTCCGTCATGGTGATCATACCCATCGCACCGCTCCCTCCGGACAACTTGACCATAACGACGTTGGCCTTCTTCGCAACACCGTACTTGGGACCAAAGATCTTGGACGCCATGCAAGTGCCATCGGGATATCCAATGAGGGGATCGTCGTCTGTCTTCGTTTCAGCCGAACCGGGGGCGAAGATGAAGTCCTTGGTGCCAACAGCGTCTTGGATATCCTGTGGGCCCACCAGTTAACGCCGATGAAGATAACATAGATGGGGTTGAGAGCTTACCGGCGAATTCAGGTTCATGCCCGTGCCGAGGATGTAGACGGTAACGCCTTGTCCAGCCACCTCGTCATATGCAAAAGTGGATGCTCTTCCCGTGCCAGGTTCCTGGGAAATGGTGGCAAGTTCTCCTGCGTCTTCGTGCGAGGGTTTCGCTGGATTCTCCGTCTCGACATCGTATCCCGACTGCCTCACAATCTTCTGCGGCTGCTTGGCCAAAGCCAGGGGGTCTTTCGTCAGAGCCGGGGGTAGCACAGATGGGCCCGCGGCGTCGGCTGGGTTGTAGGGCTCTTCTGCCACCATCTTGTTCATATCCCCAAGGTCGATATCTTCGGTAACGGCTCCGACCTATTATCTCGCGTTAGCATGTTGGCGGTGCAACCGGGCAGAATATGAAATACCCCTGGCTTCGTTTCCAAGTCCTTCGCTTCTTGAGCTGATAGCGGAGCGGTCAGGAACAGAGTGCTCTTGTCTTCGTCGTCCTCGACAGTTACCAGGTTCGAACCGGCCGAGTTAGTCAAACTGGACTCTACTGAGTCAAAATCGGTAGCCTTCCCTTTGCTATCCGGCACGATGATATACTTGGGCATTCCGCTGGAGGTCGCTGATGCTTGCGACGAGGTAAAGGTAGAGGAAAACGGGATTGATGATGTGTCGGTGGGCAACTCCAGCGGCAGCGAGGTGCTGAACGGCTGGTCGGTCCTTTGAACAGACGGAGTGGGTTGGTTCTGGTCGCCGTTGTCCTCGGGCGGGTCCTCGGGCTTGTCGACCTGCTGCGGTTCCGGGCCCGAAAGCGAACTCAGTCCGGAGGCGATACCGGATGCGCCGGTGACCGTCGCAACACTTCCCGCGGCCATGCTGAAGTATTGGCCGGCGAGCAACAGATAACCTCCTCCGACTCCGGCGGCGACGACCGTGCCGATCGCCAAGCCGGTTGCGACTTCTCCATTTGACACGGTCTTCTGCGCGGCGGGTGTAGTGCTTGCGGGAGGCGCCGAGGATGCCGTCTGCGACGCCGGGGGCCGGCTCGAGAGTGGGGCCGATGAAGTGTGGCTTCCGGACGCCGACGGGGTGTGGCTGGCCGAGTATAGCGATGAGCTGGCTTTGCGTGATGTTGCTGGCGGTGCCACAGGTACAGGCACCTGTGTGTTATTCGTAGATGTGCCATTACCGTCTGCCCTGGGGAAAATCAAGCCATTGCGAACGTGGTGTCGATGCACAGGCGAATGATCGTGGGGCCGAGCGAAAATTCCTTCGCTGGAAGAAAGGAGCGACAGTAAAATGAATGTGGCGTGGTTACGCATCGTGCCGAACCACCAAAGAAAGGAATAAAAGAATGTATGTGCCGAGAAGGAATGGGCGGTTGAACATCAGAGCTCAAGAGAGCGAGCTGCTCACCCAGTATTAATCATGTCTTGGTTTGTGTGCAATTCTAATTATTCTCATATTATCGGGAGCTTCGGCTCGATGCACGTAAATAAGTCAGGTGCATAAGGTTAAAGAGGTTTATTTCCCTATACACGGCATGCTATCGGGCAGTGCGATGATCGTTATTGATTGCGGTGTAGCGAAGAAGGAGCCTGTCACTGGATCTGCTGTGGCATTTAGGGCTCTGCTCTGTCTACCAAGAACGGCTGCGCTGTAAACCTTAAAAGCGGTAATCAGCGAGATTGTGTCAAGTGGTTTAGCATATATTTGATGTCCTAATTTTGGCAGTAATATTGGAGCAACTATGACTCTGATTCCCGTTATTGCAACCAAGCGACCCACTAAAAAGCATCGTGCCTTTTGGCAGAAACATGGCCTTGCCGTAGAGCTGAATCGCGTCTTTTCACTTTGGGCAAGCGGTATAGATGAACGCGGGAGAGGTTCAGTGTCTGCCGGGGAATGCGACACCCCGCGCAGGCTTGTCTTCAAAGCGTCGGTTCGTAATTACTCTGCACAGCTGTCACAACCTCAGCGGAAGCAATGTTGCTCCTTCAGCGGACGGAAAACATCATCGGCCTCCGGCTCCGCTTCAACAGCCCCCAACCAACTAGACCACGCGACTCGCCACCCGCGGGTAGGTTTAAGCTGTGGTCTATTCACTACAGCTCGGCGTACTTAACTTGAAGCGATGCCGTTGATTTTGACCTTTATATATTTAGGAATTCCTTCCTTTCAATGCTGTTCAGCTGATGGTATATTCATAACTCAGCCTCGTAGGGCGTGTTTGGTACTTAGTCCGATAACGAAACCGAGGAGCTATGTCTCGCGACGCCGACCTCCCGAATGCTCGTTTCCGTCGCTCAGGGCACACATGTGGAAGATGAAAGTTGACAATCCGTTGGCTGCGCTTTCGCCGTATTGTGGGTGAGATGCAGGGCTTCAATGAGACTGCAGTCTCGTCCAGCTCGATATGTTCAGGTACCTGCATTCGCAAAGCTGCTGTCTAAATCATTTTATTCTCAATTTCTTCTTCACATTTCTGTCCTTCTTTCTTGATGGAAGGTCTAGAACACTTGGCAGGCAGAAGCAGATGGGTGGTATGGACCCGGGAAAGAGTGGACCTTTAAAGTCAGCATGGAACCCACGTACTCCCAAGTTCAATTAAATGAATGAGTCGATGTTGTTTTAAAGAGGCATGATCTCCTAAATTATTTTGTCATTGCGCTATCGGAATAGCGGCAGGTGCACTGTTTTCCGGCCTTTTTAGCCTATTTCGCGCGCTAAAAGCGGCGAACTCCGATCTTCGCAATGAATGGCATTCAATCTTTGCTCCGTTTTCTTCTTGTAGTTGCAGTGAAAGGCAGTAAGGTGCCACTGACACAAAGCACCTGGTGACGTTGACGTCACAACGCTCAAGTCTGGTACTTGGGGACGTATACAATAGAAGTTTATCTACCTAGGGCTCAGCGAACTTTGAGTGTTCTGGCCGGAAACAAATACTGATGATGCAACGGGAATTTCTTGCGATTAAGTTTAGTCCAGTGGCAGTTAATTCTGCATAAAGGCTGATCGCTCGCTAGTAAGAATCACGTCTCTTATGTCTGCATGGCATTCCCCCCAATTATTTGAATGATGCTGGCATCTCTAGTCTCTAGACCTTCCACCAAAGTCTGATCAAATGAGAAACATCATTTTCCCAGCTAGTGATGGAGCACAGCCGTACCTTAGCCTTGTGGACAGTGCCGACGACACGCACGGCGGCTCAAAATGACATTCTCCACACTATACAATCATCTCTAATCAGAGCACCAGAACTATTCCTCATAGTCTCAGCCTTCTTTCTTGCAAGTGGTCATACAGGAATAGCCTCGTATGGTCTATAATTAAAGTTCGTATCAAAGTCGACAACAGTCCAGACTCTCATCGTCGAAAGCCTCCTCGGAAGCGAGTTGTACTCGGGTCTTTCGTTTGTCAATGGCTGGAACGGTGCTAAAGTAAGGTTCTGCCGGTTTGCTGTTGATCATCAACGTCAATTTCAAAACTCTGACGAAAATTAGTTTGATGGCCTGAACTGACCGGTGTGTCGACAATTTTGCCTGCGACGAAAGCACTTCCACAAGATTAGGATTGTTGGTGGGAGCGTCACAACTAGTGCGACCAGGCCGATGACGGCTTCCAAGTTGAATTCCATCCTTATCAATGGGGCGTTTCGTGAGAATCGCATGCAGTGTTCTCGAGTCCTCAACGTCGTTGAAGGGATTTTGATGTCAGGAAGGCATCTATTGTCGACCAAATGATCTAAGATGTTCCATGAAAGATTGGATGGGAATAATAGTGCGAAGCTAAAATGGTTGAAATGACTGGTGATTTCCAGCAGGTTATATCCTCCGTTTTGGGGTGTAATCAATGATCAAAGACTTGATGGAGGAAATATGTGCCTTTTCCGCATAGCCTTGACCCCCCTGTTGCGCAAGAAAACCTCAGGTTTGCAGAAATTGGCTCCGGCAAATCATAACCTGCGGTTGATTCAGAATTCCAGCTGTGATCCTCAACAGGTACTGCCCCTCGACTAGCCCAGACCGCTCCCCGCTCGAAATGCGTATGCCCTTGCAAAGTCGTTGCCAGACATTGGGACGGACAAATCAGAACCTGTGTTTGACTTCAGTACCCATCTGGAATCATGAGGGGTGATGCGCCTGTTGACCCGGGATCCACACACCCTTGTATCGTTGTTTCCAGAGATTGGCTTGAACCAATCATGTTGCAATGACCGCTTCGCCTCGCTCTTTGAGGCAGGATGACGCCCAAAGTGGTTCGCAGACATTGGATCAGACCAATCGCCGAGGTCATGTATGCAGTGAGCCCCCGGGAGCCTACAGAGACCTTTTCTGTACTGATGAGCTGGCGTCGGGCACGGAGACGTCGGCAGCATCACGTGGGCCAGGCTTCCAGGAATTACCAATTGCGATTTTGTCAGGAAGCTGAAGGCATAGCCTTGTTCTTCGACTTCCCACATTCATGGCCGCCTTGAAGCGAGCGTCGCTGTTTCTCCTCTTCTTTCAATATCCGCGATCTGAAAGAACTTAACTCAAGCGATTCCCTTGCCAAGTTGCCGACCACTTTCTCTTCTATGCCGATGAATGAGAGTCAGCACACGGGCACTCATTCGTCAATTTTCGGGACTTTGAAAGATGCCTCGCTCCAAGAGATTGCCTTGCGACGATCCAGAATGGACACGACGTAAGACTGCCATTGAGATGATGTATGTGGTCGACCGCCTATCTCAGGAGAAGATCAGAGACAAGCTTAAAGAAGATGGATTTCTCGTAACGTGAGTCTACCACCCGGCATCTCAATTTTGGATGGATGCTAATGCTCTTCAGAAAGTCGGAACTTGAAGCCCAACTGCGCTTCTGGAAAATTCGGAAAAACGCGAGTGCGAATGTCTGGCGATACACCGATCACATGCTTCTGAAGAGAGAGCAACAAGGTAAAGCCAGCGTGGTATACTATAACCGCAATAAGATCTCATGCAACACACTCAAGAAGGAGCGGGGTCGTTATCAGCTAGATACGCTGACCAAGTACACGACAGGTGTGTGCTATGATTTCAAGTCATTTCCGTTGCAATGTACCGCTAATCTGCGCTCCGCAGCTTTGAGTCCAAAGACCCCCGAGGGCTTGGAACTTTGTATCCGCACGCCAACTCCCGGGCCTGTGCAATCAATGTGGGCTTACACACTTCCGTGGATACGATTTCAAAACAAAGTGTTGCCTAGTGAGTAAGGCTCAAACCACAAAAGCAATCAAGCTAACTATCGCGAGGCATGCTTTTGCATTTAACACATCAAATACTCGATAGTGAACTCCAACACCCTAGCAGCCGAGCGAGATTGAATCTCTCTCCTTTGCACCGGCAATTCAATGGACAGCCTTTTAGGAGTGCCTCTGATTTCGCTGTTAATGTCGCTTCCATGATGCCCGAGAAAGCGGATAACGAAATCACCAGCAGTGCGCAGCTCATTTTGCAAGGACCAACCGACCAAGCCTTCAATGAGCACGTTCAGCTTGTTTTGTATTGCCTCTCAAACGATATGTACGAAATCGACTGTGACGACACAACTTCCTGGGTCGCGGTTGTAAACCTTATCGAACGCTCTGGCCTGACGAACCAGCCACTCGACTTAGCGCAAGAAAAGGATCTGACTGTTACGTCTATCACTGAAAATCTGTTCAGGCTTTGCCTCGACTACAGGCGTACACAGGAGGCAAGCGCTAGTAGTGCTAGCAACTCAAGCGTGCTCTCATGGCTTCTTGAATCAGGCCAAGATCCAAACGGGCAAGTGATGATTGCTTCTGAGGCTTGCAGGCCGCTTCAAGTTGCGACGGGGACTTGTGATTTCAAACTCGCCATGAAGCTCCTCGACGCCGGTGCTAATCCAAACCTTCACTGCACTGACAATTACCCGCCGCTTTTTGAGTTGTTGCGAGATGATCTGGGTCTGTATTTGAATATGATACCAGAGCAGCGTGATATCTTCAAAGACCTTGTTCTGCGGCTTTTAAAGGCCGGTGCCTCACTCAACGAGGGTCCGTATTGCAGAGGGCCGTCTGCGCTCATGTGGGCCGTTCGCTTGGACCTCCAAATTGCAAAGATACTCATACAACATGGCTCAAAAGTCGAGTATCAGGAGCGACTCGAGCAAGATATGCGCATCGACATTACCGGGCACGAGTTCATCAGAACACAAAGCGTGGTGGGATTCGCAATGTACGACAGCAACGAGAAAAAGGCCATGAGAAAGATTCGTTATTTAGTTGGTCATGTTCAGCGGTACCATCCTGTGATCTCTGTCGGCGATCTCCTAGCTGCCGACGTTGTCTGCCTTGCTGGCTACTTTGGCTTCAACAAGGTCATCAATTACTGGTGCAGCTACCAGAACGATTCAAACACCCGACAACATGGCCTCTTCACGGCTCTCTGTGCTGCATCGTTCAACGGGCATCGGAACACCTGCGAGTTACTACTTCAGTGTGGTGCACCTATCAAAAGTCCAGAATGGCTTCAAGCGATTCCGTCGCCACTTCACTTCGCAGCTTTAACGGATCGTAAGCCTGTTATCGAGCTTCTGTGTGAACATGGAGCTGATGTAAATGCCGAGTTCGAGGCAAGTGATGGTTTCGATCACGAGAGAAATTACATGTGGAATCGCGCCATGATGGATCTCGGATTGGGGGGGGGATAAGCGGTCTCTGCTCAACAAGCATTCCCTTCATGTAAATCCGCTAGGCGCAGCAATCATCGGGGCGGATGAACAAACACCTCAATCCCTTGAGACTTTGATTCAATATGGAGCGAAGATGCCCACTTGGGCTCTCTACTACGGCGCTAGCGTACCTCAACATCCTGGGATTGTTCACTCTGCTGTGAAGCAGGGCGGTAACTTGGGCTGGCGTGGGCCGGACGGAAGAACGCCATTACAAAGAGTTTTGCAATCATTTACCAAGACTGAGCTGGCAATGAGAACTTCGAGAACTGGTAGATTTGACAAACATGATTGTTTGGAGGTCATAAATTCACTGGTCGATGCCGGTGCAGAAACGGCCGGTAACGAGGCTGAGCTCACAGTTCTCCTGGAACACTGGAGTCATCCTGATGAGGTCTCACTACTAGCCTCACAAAAGGTTCTCCGACGTAAGACATGCAGTCTATCAGTATTGGCTGCTATCTTCCTCACAAGATCCATTCCAAGGATAGAACGGGCTTTAGCGAGTTGCATCGGCGCCTACGACCCTGGTGCCCTATGCGCTGGCGTTATGCTTGCCATTTCGTCTGGCTCAACAGTATCTCTTGAGCAACTCATCGCCAATCGCCCAGAAGCCTTCCATGGACACGAACAAGAAGGCATAGCCTTGGGTCTTGCAGCCTGGCACAGCCGCATAGACATACTGGACATGCTCCTTCCGAAGATACAAAGCTCGACTCCAGCTTTCGTTCCGGCTTCGAAGTATTACAACAGACTTCCTGACAAAAAGGACATAGAAGCAAAGATTTCCGAGTCATTTGAGCGGGGAATTCCATTTTGGCATCGAGAGCCTAAGTCCCAAAGCGAATTTCTACGTGGTTCGCCGTTGATTTTCTCTATCTGGTCCCAAGACTCCCTGGAAAAGCTCTTGGAAAACAATTTCAACCCTGACCGGCTCACGATTTCCATCGCCGTCTGCCATGGGGAAGTTGAACTTCTCGAAAGGTTAGCTCCTAGAATATGGGACGATGACCGTGGCTTAGAAATTCCTGGCCCCTTATACTGGTCACTTGAAAGATGACAGGGGAAAATTACGGAAGTCCTGTTGAAAGCTGGCCTAAGTCCCAATGAGTCCAACTTTTTCGTCGAATTCGGACGCAGCCCTTTTCAGAAGGCGGTCGAGGATGGAAATCTAGAGATGATCGACCTCCTGCTTGAATGCGGTGCAGATGTCAACGCTCCCGCAGCGCAGCACGGCGGGGCTACGGCACTGCAACTTGCGGCCATTAAAGGCCGTCTTGGTATCGCAAGGCGTCTGGTTGATCTGGGTGCCAATATCAATGCTCCAGGTGCCGACAAGAATGGTAGAACGGCCTTGGAGGGTGCTGCTGAATACGGACGATTAGACATGGTGCACCTTCTTCTCGACTGTGGAGCTAATGTCGCCGGAGACGGATGTTTACAATATTTAAAGGCTATCAGATTTGCAGAAGAGGGAGCACATATGGTGGTGGCAGACTTCCTAGAGAATCATCGAGAATGGACCAGGTTCGACCACGAGATGTGGGGGTTGCTCATAGAGCTTGACAAGAAACGTCTAGAAGAGCTGGGGTCTTTGGAAGAGCTCATAGACAGCTCTACCAACTCAGAAGAAACCGACAGCCCATCGTCCAGCGATAAGGATGGAGATATCCCAGAGGAAGTGGTACATCTGGATGATGATTCTGATTATGGGCAAGATAGTAGTGGGGAAGGATCTTCTGCTGAAGGGAGGATTAGACCAACCGAAGCCACACCTGGGGACGAAAGCCTTGGACAACTTGAGGAGTCATCGGAAGCGGTGCCAGCGCTTGCTGGCACCGACTATAACATCATGATTGTGGAGGATCACATAGCTTCTCACATATATGATGACACAGCATGGAATCAGCAACTCGCACGCGCGGAGAACGAAGTTCAAATTTCATGGGACTTCAGCCCCATCGAAGCTGTTCATGGCGTCCACACCATGCAGGGCTTTCAAAGCACAGACTTCAACATTCAGCCGGAATTAAATCCGCAGCTTGCAACTGCAAATCAAGATCTTCAAGCTGCCTGGGAAACTCTGCCGATGGAAGGGGTTGATTACGAGGTGATGATGGAAGACCAATTATTCCTCAACATGATTGTTGACTCGGCATGGAATCAACAGTTTGGAACAACAGATGGGAGCGGCCCTCAGTCTCGGCTTGTTACCGAGATGGAAAGTGGAGTTTGCTATGAAATATTCGAAGGAGACATGGATTGGGTTGAGACACAAGATCATGATAATCAGTAGTCCGGATACATTGATCATATTCAATAGTTGGTTTTCATGGTGCTCCCGCAATGATCATGGCGCTCATTTAAGTTCTGTGCTCGTTGAATTTTGATAACGTCTTGGAACATGTTTGCTAGCTCGACTGCCTCATAGCCGCTATCGCACATCGATTGTATACAATCATATCAGATCGAATCTCCTAGCCCCCATTCAACGCTACCGCATTGACTGTTCTTGTGTCAACCACGTTGAACACTTAACAGGCACCATCCTTCTCCCCAGGACCGCTGTAGTTCTGGCAAGGCGTCTTTGCATCAGTGCAGACATTCACCAGCGTCGCCTTGTCACCGTTGGCCTTGGTGATTCCGACAACCTCGCCGCCGTTGTAAGCAGTCACTCCCTCAACGTAGACCTCACGGGCACACTGCTGGCACTAGAAGACGATCAATCAGCATGATCTTTAAGGCAAGGAAGTCAGATATTTCTTACCGTTCCGCAAGATCGGTAAACTTTGCCATAGTCCTCGGCGTAGAAGTTGATGATCTGCGAGCATGTCGATGTTAGGATGCGCCGCGGATGTATGGAAAAGAAGCATGACTAACGTTGACCTTGCCGCAGCCATTATGCTGAATGATCTTATCAGAGGCGTGGTACGCGCCGCCGCCAATGATCCAGGTCTCGTCCCCGGCCTGGTCCTCCTTCTGTAGTATCGTTAGCTCATGCTCATGACCTTGGCCACCTCGACTACAGATTCGAGTGATACTTACGACAGAGATAGCGTCCTCGCACACATCCTCAAACCATACAAACTCGATGGTGCAGCCACCTCCGAGGCAGTAGACACCTTCACCAGCAGTCTTGCCGATGATGACGTTTCTCAGGGTGGCGCCCTTCTCGAGGACAAAAGCTGTGTCGGACTCGCCTATTTATGTCTTCATCAGCCTGGCTGGAGCAATTGGGATGAAACTGAACAGAACTCGTACCGCCTTCCTCTTGCTCTCTGCAAGAGGTGGGGTTCCGGTCATACTTGGCCCACCCTCCGTCGAACACTTCGCCAGACTTGACGTAGATCGGCTCAGAGATCTGTCTGTTCTCCGTCGGAGTAGGAAGCCCTCCCTCATAGCCCAAGCAAGCAAAGGTAGTGGGTAGAGCACCGAGAATGGCGGCGACGACGATGTTTTTGAACATTTTTGCAGACAGGGAGTGATGGGTGAATGACTGCTCTTGCTTGGTTCTTCGTTATCCGAATCAACGGCGATTCAAAGAGGAGATATATATACCATTCAATATCCAGTTTAGTACCTGTAACTTGGAGTTCCGGTAAATCCTGATTGGAACGCTTCAAATGACTGACAATCAAGCCGGGTCCATTGTTGAGATACCATCAGCCAAGGCTGTGGGCATTTCGCACATGGATGTGTAAGTCGTGGAAATACTCAATCTTGATCAAAACAATTCCTGGACAACATCTGACCTTCTCCCTGCAGTAATGAGCATCTCCAGGAACCGGCACTCGTTGGCGCAGAATTCATGCCCGATTACCCATGCATCTCCATTACCCCTGATTGAAGATGTGAGTCCCACCAATGAATTCATGTTGAGACGCAAGGGATGCGAGCGGGAGTTAAAATGGGATGCGAAGTCCGAAGCACAGCGGCATTTGATGTAAACGGATGCATGTGCTTTACATGCGTGTTGTCGATCATTTACTTGCAGAGGACAGCAATGTGACTGGATTGCCAAGTCTGGAGAACTGGGGAGGGATACCAAGGCGGCTTAGGTGCCGCGACGGGCTCGGCAGAGTGTGATGTAAGCAGAGCCTCGTTCATCTTATGCCGAACTCCTATGGCTGAACGACCTTCATTTACGACTTCGGGGTATTGTTGGATGTTTTCATAGCCGACTGTTGAAGGGCTCAATTTCTTGTAGATGTGCTTACTTAGGCATTGCAACTGACTCAATCTACTCGGGCACGTACTAGCGTCGGTGTTGCTTGGACTGCGAGCCCAGTAGCTGTAATGAGGAACGAAATACCATGGAAGAAATACAAGCCTCTATAGATAAGTTGAAATATTCACCCAGAACTCTATCCTGATGAGTCACCGCCGCGCTATACGCCCTGTCCAACTGCCCGTTCTTCGAGCTCCGAGCCCCCGTTCTCGACCCGACCTTCCCGATTCGGCATGGGCAATCTGATCTCACCGCGGCAGAAATTAGACGGCCCCACTCTTATCATCTCCGGACTCGGGGCCCGACATAATGTTTTTTTTTTCCCGGCCAATTTCACAATCTCGACACTCTAACAACTCCAGCTTAAGATTCGCATACTCTCGCGGCGACCTGAACACCGCGATCGCGTCGCTCATTCAAGATGAACACCTCAACCTTCGACGCGTTCATCACCCATGAACAGTCTCACATCACGCCCCCGGCCAAGGTCGCCGGTGCCGGCGGCGGGGGCGCGTCTCTCCTCCACGTCGATTCTCACCGGAGCCGACCGGAGTCAATCCACATGCACCAGCTCCCGAAGCACACCCCCACCTCGCACCCCGCAGCCCTCGAGTCCAACCGCACCTCGGAGCACGAAGCTTTCGCCCGCGACGAGGCCGGTGCCGAGTCCGCCGAGCCCGCGCAGAGCGTGCTGTCCCGTACATGAACCGCTGGCGCTTCCTCGCAGCATGCCTCATGAACATGGGCAACGGCATCAACGACGGCGCGCCGGGTGCTCTCATCCCCTACATGGAGAAGTACGTCCCATCCCATCCCCCATTCCTCTGCATCTCACCACCGTGACCACCACTCCTCCCCTCGCAACCGCGACTCACCTTCACGCCCTCCCTTAGATACTACAACATAGGCTACGCCGTCGTCTCCCTCATCTTCGTCGGCAACGCCCTCGGCTTCATCACCGCCGCCTTCTTCGTCGACGCCCTGCGCGCCCGCCTCTCCCGCGCCCACCTCATGATCGCCGCCCAGACCTGCCTCCTCGCCGCCTACATCCCCCTCGTCACCGGCGCCCCCTTCCCCGTCATCGTCCTCTCCTTCTTCCTCCTCGGCTTCGGCATGGCCACCAACCTCACCCTCAACACCCTCTTCTGCGGCTCCCTCCGCAACGGCACCACCGCCCTCGGCGCCCTCCACGGCGCCTACGGCCTCGGCGGCACCGTCGGCCCCGTCCTCGCCACCGCCATGGTCTCCTCCATCGGCTGGCACCTCTGGTTCCGCTTCTACCTCATCCCCATGTCCCTCGCGGCCTTCAGCCTGCTCTTCTCCGCGTGGTCCTTCGCCAGCTACGAGACCGACAACCCGGAGGGCGAGCAGCAGCACCCGCACGACGCCCAGCAGCAGAGCGTCAAGGCGCGGTTGGCAAGCATGTTCCACGCCCTCCGCGCACGCCTCGTCTTCCTCGGCGCCCTCTTCGTCTTCGCCTACCAGGGCGCCGAGGTCTCCATCTCAGGCTGGGTCATCTCCTTCCTCGTCGACGTGCGCGACGTCGCGAACCCGCAGGCCGTCGGCTACGTCACGGCGGGCTTCTGGGCCGGCATCACCGTCGGCCGCTTCCTCCTCTCGGGCCTCGGCCAGAAGGTCGGCGAGAAGCGCTTCGTCTACGTCATGACGCTTGGCGCGGCGTGCTTCCAGCTGCTCGTGTGGTTCGTGCCGAATATTGTGGGTAATGCTGTGAGTCTTGCCATCGTGGGATTGCTGCTGGGCCCGATCTATCCCTGCGCGGCGACGGTGTTTTTGAGGGGCATGCCGAGCAGGAGTCGGACGAGCGGGATTGCGATTATCACGGCGTTTGGGAGTAGTGGTGGCGCGCTGGCGCCGTTTACGACGGGTATGATTGCGCAGGCGAGCGGGACGTGGGTGTTGCATCCGATTGCGCTGGCGCTGTTCGCGGCTATGGTTGGGTGTTGGTTTTTCCTGTCTTCGAGGTCCAAGAGGGAGGATTAAGTGGCGATGAGAAAAAAGGTAATTTTATGGGTGAGTACGATCCGGTGAGGTTACTTACACTAGGGCGTAGACGTTACAAGACGTGTAATCCTATTGTTTACATAAAGAAAGGAGGATGGACTGGGTCGCAAAGTCTCAGAAGAGCTACCTCATGGACATTACGTGTCAGTGCTTATGCTGATACACCTGCTGTAGAACTCACAAATGGCTACGAGAACGCAAATTTCATGTCAAGGCCAATTAAATATGGAGTACATACGCTAAACCCTGCCCCAGTAAACGCCTGATCTCATTCCTTCTTCCATTAATATGCCACCTGGGTGCTCAACTCATCCAACTCGCGAGCCCATACACGATGCTGAGAGATGACAAAGAAGAACTGCTCAAGGAATCCCTGGCTGTTCTTGGCAATGGTGAACACATCCTTGAAGCTCTCCGGTTGGATGTTCTTCATGGTAACGACACCGTAGCTTTCCTCAACGTTGCTGTCGCTCGAAACAGCAATGCTGGGAACATTGATGGTAACGTTAACAAAGTCAACAGCCTCACCGGTGGCAGCAATGGCCTTGAGGTGGCCAAAGGCCTCGCGGATCCAGTGCTGTGCGCGGCCGTTCTTGTACAGAGTCTTGATCGAGTCTTCTCCGCCAGGGACGAAAAGAGCGTCGACCATGGTAGATCTGAAACCTTCAAGATGGTGGTCGGGCTTCACACCCTGGCCAGGCGTCTTCGAGGCACCGGCAGGGTAGATCTCGGAGCGGCGAGTGCCGATGACCATGGGGACACCCTGCGCGGCGGCTACCGCAGACTTCATGGTTGAGAAGGCAAGCGGATCGTAGCCATCGGCAATGATGATGGCGACACGGCGTGTCTTGATGGTGGGGTTCTCGGGCAAATATTCCAGCTGGCTGAGACCCTTGGCCTTCTTCCCGTGGTTCTGCTTGCCGGCCTGCTCGGGGGCCTTACCACCAACCATGTCGGCTACAGCTTGCGCCAGACCAAGGTCGATGTCGGCAAGGCGCTGGGACATGCGCTCGTAGACGATGGGGTCTTCGCAGTGGTCCAGCTCGAACGCGAAAGCGTTGATGACGTGCGACTTCTCAATCGGCGACAGACTGTTGAAGAACAGCTGAGCTTGCGAGAAGTGCTCCTTGAACTTGGCACTCTTCGTCCTCTGCTTCATACCTTCTACTTTCTGGGCAAACTCGACGTAGGCGTTGGCGGCCTTGGAGTGGTTTGCGGGAGGCGTGGCCTCGAAGCGGTTGGGCCAGTAGTTGGGGCCCTTGGAGATGGTGTGGCGCATGGCACCGTCGCGGTTCATGTTCATGACGGGGCACACGGGCTTATTGATGGGAAGTTCCTCCCAGTTGATGCCGAGGCGAGAAATTTGGGTATCAAAGTAAGAAAAGTTGCGGCCCTGGAGGAGAGGGTCGTCGGAGAAGCCGATGCCAGGGACGACGTGGCTGGTGCAGAAAGCGACCTGCTCGGTCTGGGTGAAGTACTCGTCGGGGTTGCGGTTTAGCTCCAATTCTCCAATGTAGCGGATGGGAACGAGCTCCTCGGGCCAGACCTTCGTGGCGTCGAGAATGTCAAAGTCGAAGTCGTGCTCCTTGGACTCGGGCAGAACTTGGATACCAAACTTCCACTTGGGGAACGCGCCATTCTCAATGGCTTCAGCCAGATCCTTGCGGTGGAAATCGGGGTCCTGTCCAGCCAGCTTGAGAGCCTCGTCCCAAACGAGCGAGTGCACGCCAAGTTCGGGTGTAAAGTGGAACTTCACAAAGTGACGCTCGCCCTTGTCGTTGGTGAGGGTGTAGGTGTTGACACCGAAGCCCTGCATCATGCGGAATGACCGGGGAATGGTTCGGTCAGACATGGCCCACATGAACATGTGTGTAGCCTCGGTGTGTAGGAACTGGAAGTCCCAGAAGTTGTCGTGGGCAGACTGGGCCTGGGGAAACTCGAGCTGTGGCTCGGGCTTGCCCGCGTGAATGACGTCCGGGAACTTCATCGCATCTTGGATGAAGAAGACGGGGATGTTGTTGCCGACCATGTCCCAGTTACCCTCCTTGGTGTAGAACTTGATAGCGAAGCCTCGCACGTCTCGGACGGTGTCGGCGCTGCCACGGCTACCGAGGACGGTGGAAAATCGGAGGAAAACAGGAGTCTCCCGTGAGGTATCGGTAAGGACGCCTGCATTCGTCACATCGCCAGCGCTCTCAAAGAGGCGGAAGGTACCAAAGGCGCCAGCACCTCTGGCGTGGACGACTCGCTCAGGGATTCTCTCGTGGTCGAAGCGGTGGATCTGGACGCTTGTTAGCTATGTTCAACCTGCTTTGGACATCGTTTCTGACCTTTTCCCTAGCAATGGGGTCTTCGAGGAGCATAGGACCGGTCTTGTCGTTGTTGGTGACTCTCAACCAGTCGTCGGTGTTGTTGACCTTAGCGCCAAAGTCGGTGGTCATCTGTGCCTTGGGGCCATGCTCGACCGTGTTTTCAGTGAGTTGAGCCTGCTTTGCGTCGCCCATGATTGCGTTCTCGGCCTTCTTGAGGGTATCTGATACAATTGATGCCATTTCTGGTGCACTAGGAAAAACCAGAGTAGAATGAGAGAGACGAGAGAATCCTAGGAGAAGAAGAAGACGGGTTCAAGTAGTACCACAACGACCACAGTGCTTTACAAAATAAGTCCTGCCATTGGGCCGTTCAGCTCACCCATGTCTGCGTACTTGCAGCTCGAGCGTTTCAACAAGCCTGACGTCAACTGTGTGCTCACGGTGAGGCAAGGGCAGCGACAGCTCCCCAATTTGGAGGGGCCGTGCCTGCTCCATTGGCGGGACTTCGACCCATGTGCCACGGCATTTGGACCGGGGAAGCACAGAAAAGCAAAATTGGGAGGCACTGGGGCGGTTGAGATCAAAAAAGGGCAGCTTCATCTTGATTTCGCCATGTTGATGTCAGAGCTTCGCGGAAGGTGGATGCGTGTGGCTCAGGCGTAGAAAAAGCTCCGCTGCACCGTTTTGGCCACCGTTTTCCGCCCTGCGAGCGGAGCTCAGGTCCGGACAGTGGATCTGGTGGAGCAGCAAGAGGCTCTGCTCTCAGGAGCTGGCCAATGCATGTATCCCTGTCACGGGAATACAGCGGGTCTCTGACGGAACGGGAATGACGGAAGAAAAGGAACGTACCGATCTGTCACGATTGATTGGCGATTGATTGCCCCCTCGATGAGCTGCCCCGCAGCACGTGGCCCAAGCTTCCGCTCCCCGCTGCTGCATTTTTACGAATTGCTTGAGCCCCATTCGACGGTTAATTCAGCACCCATGAAAGAGTGAGATCATGGGCCGGTAATCATCACGATGCCACGCCTTCGGGCCGCTCGTTCTGGCTCTGGACGGTCCATCTCCTCGGGACACTACCTCCAGTGGCTCCAACGTGCGGCATTCGCCCGGCAATGCCGTCGCAGCAGATCATCACCAGCTATGGAACATTGCAGCAAGGTCTGTCCATCTGGCAGCTTGACATGGGAATGACCAAATTCGACGCAATTTTGACAATTGCTCTGGGTGCTCTAAATTTCAAGCAACCTGCGCCTTTCAGCTCTCTAGAATTCTATATTAAATCATCAAGCCGAACAAATCAATCGCAATTTGAAAGCAGCCGCACCTCCCCAGTATCCCCACCTTCCCGCAGTTCCCACTTTGGCGTTGTGCAGCTTCAGTTTAGGTGAGCATCGACGTCATCGACTCGCTCATCTTCCTAACCTGATTCCCACTATTCGCTTCAATCGGCACAGCAAAGCTCCATTCAAGGCCTTTCAATTCCCAATCTGTAACCGGGAGTGTCATCTTCATCGCCAGGTTGGATTCCAGAATTCTTCTTCACTTGGCATCCACAACACATTCCCCCCATCAACGTTGCATCCTGCTGCTCCTCCATCCCGGCACTTCACTCCACCGCCAACGACATTGACACCCTGCACTGATTCGAACGAACATCAGACGCAGACGCAGTCCACGAGCGAATAAGCAGGGAATCTCCTTGCGGCTAGACATATCCAGAGTCTGACCGTCCGCTCGCAGCGGCATCTCATCGCCAACATGCCCGGCGAAGTCATCAAGGAACCCAATCCGCCTGCTCTGCCCTCTCACCTCCCTGACAGTGTGCTTGAGCTCGCCGTAAAGACCGAAAAGAAGCCTTTGGACGCCAAAGTCGCCAAGTCTCTGCGCGACTTCCAAAATGCAGCCTGTTACATCGCTGCTGGTAAGCCGATCCCACCCTGCCCCTGCAGATCTAGCCATCTTCCCGAACCCCGGCTGACAGCGAACAGCGATGATCTTTCTCCGAGACAACGTGCTCCTGGAGTCTCAACTGAAGCCTGAGCATATCAAACCCCGACTGCTGGGTAAGTCCACCGTGGAGTCGGCCGAGCGATAGCTGACGGCACAGGTCACTGGGGCACTTGTCCCGGTCTCATTCTGGTGTGGTCCCACCTCAACCTTCTCATCCGCAACCATGACATGGACATGATCTATGTCATTGGCCCGGGCCACGGTGCTCCTGCGGCTCTGGCCTCCCTCTGGTTGGAGGGTTCACTGGGGAGATTCTACCCGGACAAGTACAGCCTCACCAAGGAGGGTCTACACAACCTCATCACCAAGTTCTCGGTGCCTGGTGGCTTCCCCAGGTAAGGTTTGAGTCCCATGATAGTCAATTCCACACACTAACACAACCAGCCACATCAACTCCGAAACACCAGGTGCCATCCACGAGGGCGGCGAGCTTGGCTACGCCTTAGCTGTCTCCTTTGGTGCGGTGTTTGATAACCCGGATCTTATCGTCACCTGTATTGTGGGAGATGGTGAAGCCGAAAGCGGTCCTACCGCGACGTGAGTTGTACGATATCTTGTTTGGAGCCCTTCTAACCGACAATAGTGCTTGGCATGCCATCAAGTATCTCGACCCCAAGGAGTCTGGTGCCGTCATTCCCATCCTTCATATCAATGGCTTCAAGATCAGTGAGCGGACCATCTTTGGCTGCATGGACGACAAGGAAATCGTCGCCTTGTTCACCGGCTACGGCTATCAAGTCTGCATCGTCGACGATCTTGAAGACATTGACACGGATCTCTCCGGCGCCTTGGAGTGGGCTGTCGCTGAGATCAAGAAGATCCAAAAGGCCGCACGTTCAGGTCAACCCATCGTCAAGCCCCGGTGGCCCATGATCGCGCTGCGCACTCCCAAGGTAAGTTACTCAACCTGCGAGGAAACTGATAACTAACCCATTCAGGGTTGGTCTGGACCGAAGGAAGTTGACGGGGTCATTATCGAGGGCTCCTTCAAGTCTCACCAGGTCCCACTGGCCAAGGCAGGTTCAGACAAGACTCACCTCGAGAAGCTCGATGAATGGCTCTCGCGCTACGACATAGGCAATCTCCTCACCGACGGCAAGCCCAACGCCAGTATTCTCGAAGCCATTCCAAAAAATGACAGCAAGAAGCTCGGGCAGCTGAAGGCCACATACGACCCGTACATTGGCCTCGAAGTCCCTGACTGGCAACCCTTGGCAGTCGAGCCTGGTGAACAGACCAGTTGCATGAAGGTGACAGGAAAGCTTCTCGACGAGGTGATGCAGGCCAACCCCAAAGGCTTCCGCATGTTCTCGCCTGACGAGCTCGAGAGCAACAAGCTTGATGCCATCCTCGACCACACCGGCCGTAACTTCCAATGGGACGAGTACTCCCGGGCCCAGGGTGGCCGTGTCATTGAGATCCTCTCGGAGCACTGCTGCCAGGGATTCATGCAAGGATACACACTCACCGGCCGTGTCGGTCTCTTTCCTAGCTACGAGTCTTTTCTGGGTATCGTGCACACGATGATGGTGCAGTATGCCAAGTTCAACAAGGTGGCCAAGCAGGTCAAGTGGCGCGGCGAGCTGGCGTCCATCAACTACATCGAGACGAGCACCTGGGCCCGACAGGAGCACAACGGCTTCTCCCACCAGAACCCCTCCTTCATCGGCGCGGTCCTCAATCTCAAGGCCGAGGCGGCCAGAGTAGGTCCCCGTTCTACCGTCTCTTTAAAGAACGCCACTAACATCGCCAGGTGTACCTCCCCCCCGACGCAAACTGCTTCCTCAGCACAGTTCACCACTGCCTCCAATCCAAAGACAAGGTCAACCTTGTTATCGGCTCCAAGCAGCCCACCGCAACCTACCTTTCCGCCTCCGCAGCCGCAGAGCACTGCCGCATCGGCGCCAGCACATGGTCCTTAGCCTCCACCGACGGCGGCGCCAACCCGGACGTGGTCATCGTCGGCGTCGGTGTCGAGGTCACCTTCGAGGTCGTCAAGGCCGCCGAGCTCCTCCGCACCCTGGCCCCGGAGCTACGCGTCCGCGTCGTCAACGTCACGGACCTGATGGTCCTCAAGGCGGAGGCTAAGCACCCGCACGCGCTGACGCGGCAGGTCTTCCAGGAGACCTTCACCGAGGACCGGGCCGTGTGCTTCAACTACCACGGGTACCCGACGGAACTGCAGGGCTTGCTGTTCGGGCGGCCTGGCTTGCATCGGATGACGGTTGAGGGGTACCGCGAGGAGGGCAGTACGACGACGCCGTTTGACATGATGCTTGTGAACTGCGTGAGCCGGTATGACGTCGCGATTCGGGCGTTGAAGGGCGGCGCGGAGGTGAATGAGGAGGTGAAGGCGAAGTTGGACGGTGCGATTGGGGAGATTGAGGCGAAGGTGGGGGAGGTGAGGGAGTTCATCCAGGACCATGGAAAAGGTGAGCGCACATGCTCTAAATGCATCGATGACGACAGCTAACAATGTTGGCAGATCCTGACGATATTTACGACGCTCCCAAGTTCTGAACGAGAGCTACTTAATGGTAATAGATCATAGACGCACACAAGCCAGACAGGCAAGCAGAGATATTTAATAGACAAAAATGCAAAAAGAAATCGTCGGCCGACAGAGATGCTCGAGATGCCTCGTGGGTGAATCGAACACCCGATCTCCTCATTACTAGTGAGGCGCTATACCACTTAGCCAACAAGGCTTGCTTCCTGGGCCTGAAACTGGGTCTCATGTAGGCGAGCGGTGAGTAGAGCGGGAGATGGTGGCGTTCGATGGCGGGTTGAGGATGAATGAGAGGAAACACGCTGATGAGAAGTTTCATCACGACGTTTTTTTGAGGCAGCGACAAACATTTTTGGGTCGTGCTAGTGTTTTCCGTTGGTGGTGACAATCAATGGGGTAGAGTTTGGCTGTGCATGGCATGCTGTGCCGCTCGGCAGTGCTCAGTAGTCCAGATGCTGCAAGTGCGACCGTGAGTTGACAGTGACGGTAGCGGTTGTTTAAATAAGACAAGTGAAATTCAAACTGGGAAGATATAGCTTTGAATGTGTGTTGAATGAAAACACTCAATAATCTTCTCATTATACGTCAAGTTGAGTGAGATGTCATCTTTCCAGGCAGCACTCACACCGAACCTCACTGAGTCCTCCCGTCTCACCGTGCCTCACATGGGCTGAGGCTTCCCCGGCAGTACCTTCTCCCTAACACCCTCCCCACAGAAGCCGCCAAGTCTCCCGCCCATTTTCACTTGGACAGATACCCAGAAGGTATCCCTCCGCCCCACCCCCACCTCGAAATTTCCCCGTCGCAGAAAAAAAAAAAACCACATCACGACGACCACCGAGATCCCCGCAGTGACAGACCGAACATCACAACCACCGCCAAGCGCCGCCCGCCGCAAGGAAGCGAAGCCCGTCTCTGTCTCTCCCCTTTCTCCTCCTCCCGTCCGGTCGCGCCCGCCCACGATGGTCTACTACTTCACCTCCACGGTCGTCGACCCCTCCGCCTTCATCTACGTCGGCAAGGACAAGTTTGAGAGTACGCCCGTCCCCCCTTTTCGCGGCATGAACTGGTCCACGACACCGCCACCGCCGATAACAAAGACTGATGAGAGTCGCGTGCGTATAGATGAGGAGCTGATCAAGTACGGCTGGGAGGAGGACGTCTGGTAACTCCCCCACCCCCATCTCTCTCATCTCATTCACTAACCACCATCAGGGTAACCCACACCACACCTCACCCCCCTCCCTCTCACCTTCATCTAACCACCACCACAGTTCCACGTCGACAAGCTCTCATCCGCACACATCTACCTCCGCCTCCCGGACCCCCACCCGTCCACCACCCCAGCCATGACCTGGGACGCCATCCCCGAGCCCCTCCTCACCGACCTCGCGCAGCTGACCAAGGCCAACTCCATCGAGGGCAACAAGAAGGACAACATCACCATCATCTACACGCCGTGGTCGAACCTCAAGAAGGACGGCTCCATGGCCGTCGGGCAGGTCTCCTTCAAGGACCCGCGCAAGGTGAAGCGCGTCCTCGTCGCGCAGCGCGAGAACCCCGTCGTCAACCGCCTCAACAAGACAAAGGTCGAGAAGAAGCCCGACCTGCAGCAGGAGCGCGAGGATCGGCTCAAGGAGCTGCGGAAGCGCGACCAGGCGGCGAGTCTGGTTAGGAAGAAGGAGGAGGCGCGGGTGATGCAGGAGAGGAAGGAGAAGAAGTGGCAGAAGGACCATGCGTATGACGATATCTTCTCGGAGGAGAATATGGAGGGATCGAGTAACCAGAATCGCTCTGAGGATTGGGAGGATGATTTCATGTGAGGACGGCGGGGTAGATATTCCCGTTTCCGAATTCAATCAAGCCGGCATGTTTTGTTACCACGGAATACACGCGCGATGCAGCAAAGGGTGGCTCATCATGTGCTTCATTATGCTATGCTACCCAGCTACTAATCGAAACAAAAGGGGGTATTCAAAAAACGACGCGCCCCGCAAGTCAGCTACACATGCCGATTCCAACGCGACTCCGACTCCGTCCGATGCCCATAGACTCCATCCGTCTTGAAAGTTCATGACTGTCATCCGAAGCATACTTTTCGCCCTCATGCTGCTCCGTCTCCTTCTCTTGCTGCTGCCCCTTTTGCTTTTTGTTCCCGCCCTTCTTGTCACCAGGCGCCTTCACCAACACCGGCGCGTCATCGTCATCGTCCTCAACTTCGTCCAAGTCATCATCATCCCTCGGGTCTAAAAAAGGCGACGAGGATGGTTCCTCCGTGTCACCGCCATAATCTTCCTCCTCTTCCTCCCCGTCGTCGCGGAGCTTCACAACAGCTTCGCCACCCGGCAGACCGACCGTCCGCGCCTCGAGCGTCTCGGCAATGTCGAGGAGGAGGACGTCCATGGGGCATATGTACGCGACACGTTTCCGACCGCTCCACGCTAGCACGTGTCCGCACACCCTCCCGTGAGCGCGCTCGACGACCCACGCACCGCTGTCTCCGGGCACTCCCAAGGCGAGCTTCTTGCTGCCGCCAGAGAGCTCCGCGGGCGTCGAGGAGGCCGCGCTGCTGACCTGGTACGTGTGACTCGGCGTGATGCGGCCGGAGATCTTCACGCTCGTCAGGGCGGGCAGGATGAGGCCTGTTTGGAGGCCGCTTGTGCGCGCCATACACTGAACCTCCATGCCGGGGAGTGCCGACGTCGGCGCCACCGTTGTGGGGTGGAGGTCGAGCGCTTCGTGGGATGGTCGTTTCCCTGTGAGCAGTGACGACGGCTTCGTTCTAATCCTCGGGATGGTGTTCTCGTCAGGCTGTCGGTCGCCATTGAATTCGAATAGAGCCCAGTCTATCTCATGAATGAGCCCGTTTTGCTCCCTGCGCCGGAGACCGCTGGACGCGTAGACCTCCCCGAGCGTAAAGCTGTCGAGATGATCCTCGTCTGCGGTCTCCTCGGAGGCGTAGAAATCGTCGTCGACATCGTCTCTAGCTGGTTGCGTAATGACATAACCGTCGCCGCAGCCCGGCTCAACGCCTGGGATGTCGCCGGGCTGGTCGAATTCCCCCTCCTCGTCGCTTTCGTCCTCGTCCGAGGCCTCGCTCGTGGCGTCCGTCTCTGAGTACGCTTCCGACTCGGAGTCAGAGAATTCGCACGCAAAGTCCTCGCCACTGCTGCTTTCAGCGGACGACTCCCCGTACCAGTCGAATCGAACATCGTCAGAAGGCCTCGCCATGCTTCGATGGGTTGGGTCCTGGTCCTTGGCGTGCTTTGCGATTTCCACCGGATCATCCAGCATGTGGTGCACTGTCATTCCGTAGGGCTTGTCGTCCACAACTACGAGACCACCCAAGCTGACGGGCGGGAGGTGTCGATCGCCGACCCAGGCACCAATGCTGGCGCCATTGGTGGGACGGTCCTGAAAGTCGGGGTTGGCGGCTTTCACCTCGTCATCCTCCTCGTCGTCGTTGGCGGCACTTCGCTTCACTTCGTCCGACTCCTTCCGCGACCTCAGCACCTGCCCTTTAGACACCTTCAAGCCGAATCCGGACTTTCCATCAAAGAGCTGGCCAAGTTTGCGGGTGAGAATAGACTTCACCTTGCTCACCGAAGTACACACGACCAGAACCGTGGGTTGCGTCTCCTTAGGCGAGCATCCGATGGACTCGAGTGAGATTTCGACTGACTCCTCACTATGCTTGCGGTAGAAGTGACGCAACGCCTGGTTAACCTGGGGCATCACAATAGTGTTCCACTTCTCGATGGCGTCAGCTGGCAAGGGAATATGGGGGTACAGTCGGGTCTTGGGCGACTTGGCAGGCTTGGATTCGGCCGGCAGCTCTGCGGGCGCCGGTGCCGCGGCCGCCTCCTCAGCGTCTCTCTTTGCGAGCTGGCGCTTCTCTTCCTCGGCTGATGGGTACGAGCGCGCGGGGCTCGGGTCGGGAATCGGGGTCTTGACGTCAGATGGACGGCGCATCTCAGCTGGCGGGGGAACGGTCTTAGTGTCCTTGGATGGGCCGGAGATGCTTTGTCTCGGGGAGTCAGAGATAGGAGACACAATCTTTTCGCCGAGATCCAAGCTGAGACGGTCGTCCAGAGCACTGACACTATCGAGGATGCAGCATGCCTCAAGGTAGCGGCTCGCCTTGAACTGCACGATGGAGAGTAGTTCCTCGCCAGTGACCTTTCCTTGGAGTTCCTGGTCAACTGCACCCCAGCAGGTCTGGACGGCCTTCATGTACTGAGTTCCACAGCGAATGGCAAGCTGCTCCAAGACTCTCTCTGGAATTGGTTGAGATGGGTCGGGTACGAGGTTTTCAAGCTTCGTCCACAAACCGATCGACAACAAGATCATGGCGAGAGAGTACAGGTCGAGAATACGGGAGTCGGTCTTGTCATTGATCGGGGATGCGGGAGTCGTTCTAGGGTCGAGAGGATGACGGAAAAGAGGAGCAGATGGTGATGATGGCTCTTGATCCGGGGGCGCATCGGGGAATAGATCAAAAGACGAGATCATGGGACGGCGTACATCCACCTCGCCAACGCCTGTCGTCAAGTCGGGCGTTGCCGTGTTGCAAAAGGAGACATTCTTGTCAATAAGGCTGCCGTGGGTGATGCCGCGGGCGTGTAAATCGAAAACGGTGTTCGCTAGGTTGTGAGCGAGGCGGAACTTGGCCTCCAATGTGGGCTCAAATCCAGGGCGTGAGAGAAGATCGCCCAGCGTGCAAATGTTGTAAAGGGGTGTCTGTGTGAAGTTTTCGAACGAGACGGCATTGAAGCTCGGGGGGAAGTGGTAGACGAGTCCAAGCCGTGAGTGCTCCAAGTCCTCAAAGTAACCAAGCAGCCTCGGCAGACCAATCCAGGCGCCAGGTGCTCTCTGGGATTCCTGCTGCAAGCCGGATGACAACTTCTCGAACCGCGACATTGGAGGCATGATTCCCGTGACTGAGTAAATGGAGTCGAAGGCGGCGTACTCCAGTAGCAATGGCGCGAATGGCTGACGGCCAATGTGCTGGGCCAGATCTGACCAGGCTTGCTTGGTCATGAAGACGATATCTCTCGGTGGTTGATTCGCTCTGGACTCGGTCATCGGCTCAGCCTGTGAAGAGCGGATATCCTGCAATGTCGAGGGGTCAATCTGCTGCGGTGTCTGGATGCGTGTCGACTCGAATTGCTTGTTCTCATCGATGGCGGCCAGAGGCCGTTGGAGCCTTGAGCGAGAGCCTGAAGTCATTACCGCAGAGGCGCGGGTTCTAGAAAGATCGCACAGAGTGTCGATGGACTGAGTGAGTTCTGTGATGGACTCGGCAAAGCGAGCCTTGTCCCAGACTACAAAGGGGGTCTTGAAATCACCCCTTGACTTTTCAGAAGCACCGCCTGTCTGCTTGTTGTAGGCCTTCCACAAAGCATCCAGCTCGGCCAAGCTCTCGCCGACAGTGGACATGACACTGTGGACGATCTCGCTGATGCCAGCCTTTGAAAGCGACGTGTCGATCTCGGAAGACTGGTTCGGATCTGACCATTCCAAGCCCCAGCTCACGAAGCGGTCTTTTTGGATGCGCAGCCTGCGGAAGAGGATCTTGACCTCGGGATCCTCGGCATGCTGGATGGGCTCCTTCACGAAGTCGGATGACTTTTTGGTGTCGTTATACAGACGGCTGAGGCGCCGCTGCATGGGCTGCTGGAAGCCGCCCTGGAAACCGATGCCCTCCATGATGGCGGTTGAAACGGGATGACGGGCAGCAAAGAGGGATGCCCCTCACGTGGGGCGGGGTGAGAGACTTGCGTCGATGAGGGGTGAGTGAGTGAGTGATGTGAGAGTCTGCTAGATGAGATGAATATGCCTCTTCAGTGCCGCCTCGAATATGACATAATCAAATCGATGCCACAATTGATGGTGAGGCTGAAGTGGCCTTGGTGATGATGAGACGTCGAAGTCGGGGATCGGGACGGTGTGAAGAGTCGGATGCGGGTCGACTGAGTCGCGCGCGGCGGGGTTACTTTTGTTGGTTGGCGACTGAGAGTGTGACTGCAACTGTGACTGAGTTGCTGCTGCTGCGACCTGGGGGTACGTATTTTGCGCGTAAAGTGATTACGCGGCGGGGATGCGATTCGGGTGAGGCTGAGCTGCGACTATTGCAACGACCTAAAATAACCGGCGCGTGTGTAAAGTGATTATTGGAATTATCTTATTGAAGCTCTTTTTCGTCTCGTCAAGTCCGTCGTAAATAGAAAATGGTCCAAGTCAATGGAGGATGGGAGAGAAGAGAAATGAAGAAGAGGTGGTGGTGGTGTCGAAGTTGAAGTCGCGGGACCCTAGGAGGTGATGAATGACGGGAGCCAACAAGGAAGGCAGGCACCAGGCGTCTCCAGGTCTTCGGGTGCCGTCGCAGCGGGTAGCTAAGAAGGAATCAGATTATTTCGGTGCCTACGAGACGGATGGTCTTTTACCCTTTTCCCACGCGGGCTAAGAGCCGCAGGTTGCAGGTCCAAGATCCAAGGGCCAGGGAGTGACTGACTTGGGTGCTCCAGTACGGTACACTAGTACACCACCTAGGGAGTACAGGGTAAGGACTAGAGATGGCTCCGCCGCCAGAATGCACCGACAGGGACGAGAAGGAAGACCGGGCGGCCCAAGTGGCAGATTGTGGCTTCGATGGTGTCCGCAGAATGCGAGCGAGCGAGGTGTTGAGCGAGTGTCAATCCGAGTCTCGAGGTGCAGTGAAATGCTGCTGCCTGGAGGACCTCCTGTGAAAGCCGCTGTCTGGGGAGGGACGCCTCTCGATTGGACTCGCTTAGCCTCGCCAAATGCTCTGGTTTCGGTCCCGACCCGCATATTCCCTGCCGCTAGCTCTAAAACAAGGTGCTGATTGGCTTGTGGTAATTCTGGAGCCTGGAGGGTGGGTCTCTCGGGTCAACCACTCTGGGATGTTGCCATGTTCGCCCGGGTTGCCCGTGGCCAGTGCCTTCCCTTTGGAGTCTTTGGAGACCTCACTCATCGTGTTGTTAGCAGGCACTGAGGAGCGTCTCTTGCCTCGTTTCTCATCAAAAGTGAACCTGGTCTTGCTGAATTCGTCTTGGTCATTATCGCCTCCAGCAGGCTCTTTCTTTCCATTATGGATACAGATACGGATACCTACTTAGGTAGGCAGGTAGACCCTGCATCCCTCACGTGCCTTACTTGATGCCTCCTTCTATCCCGGCTAGCCAACAGCCACCGTCTGGGCAGCCAAATCATGAATGCCGCTCAGCTATCCAGATTTACATCTACACGACGCCATCAGTTCGGCTCATTTTCTCCATTCTCGTGATATTATGCATCCTCAGATTTGCCCAATTAGCACTCTCTCTTGTATCAGCATCATCCACCATCGTCGTGTCTGATACGAGATCAGCACGCCCATCTTCGTGAACCCCCAGATACCCACATTCGCGGTGCCCGACATTGGCTTCCAGCAGTAATCGTCCCTGAGTAAGCTGAGGCTCTCTCTAGCGTCGATACCCTGGCTGAGACTCCATCCCATTCGGCATAGCAACAGCGGACCGTCCACTCGCTTCAAAGTACGGTGCATACATCCATAATCACGGAGACCATGTCCGCGCCGGTCAATGGCATCACTTTCCGCCTCTGTTCCGCCTGTCTGCGGGCCGCCCACACTGGCAACTTCCTCCAGATCTTGGCATAGATCCCACAATACTCCAAAGTTCCTTTTCCAAAACACCCCCAGCGCAAATCCTCCCCCTACGCCATGATGCAGTAAGCACCATTCGACTCGAATTCCCCAGTCCGTCTCCGCTCTTTGCCCTCTATTAATGGTAATCCATCCTTTCAGATCTTTTGCATTTGGGACTTTGGAGTTCCCCTTACGGCCACCACACAAAGTCCAAAACAAAAGGCAGCCACAGCTGTGGTCCCCTCGGACTCTGTCGCAGAAAGCTCCAGTTATTGTGGCACTTTGGGCACGACCACATGGCGTCGTGCTCCTAGTAACCACCCCACGCCTACCTTCACTGGCGTCCTTTTTTATCTCGGTGCCTAAACACTAAACCTCACAGACTGGAGCCACCCGCTTCGTCTCCGACACACCTACACCACCATACCGCGGCTCCCGGCAGCCTTCGTTTTTCCATTCAGGAAAAGAGCCCCATGGACATGACATGCTTCAAAGCAAGGTTCAGTCTGTCAAAGTGGTTCCCGGTACTTATTCGCAAAAGCTCACTTGCCCAGAGACGTCCCTCTCTGTCACCCGGGACAAATCGACTGTGGATAGCGCAATTTGGTCTCAAGATTGCCAAGTTCTCTTGATAATAACCCCTGACGATGGAGAGATCTCTGTCGTACTGCCGTTTGAAGTAATCCCTTCAATAATGGGGCGCCGAACGTTGCAGCCAGCTTCTACTTATGAAAAGAACTTTGGGTGACCTTGACTCTGAATAGAGGCATCTGACGGTGAGCACGTCAGCAATCTGAGTCAAAATCCACCCCTTTTCCCTCTCCATCGTGGCACTCCTCGCAGGAAAGACATCATCCGGGTCTCGCAGTAATTTTGCTGCCTGCTCGACCTCCAGAGACGGTAGCCACCTCTACGAGTCGTGATGCGAGCAGACGAATCAATCTGCTCCTTGTGGCCCCCCATCAGACGAGATGAATGTCAGAAGTCCAAATCACATCATGCTCTGCAAGAAAGCCACATTTACAATGATTAATCCCTTCGCCATCCCACATGCACCACCCTGAGTCACCCATCCAATTGCCGGACATTGCGGTTCGGCAGCTCCATCATGATGGCCCCCAGCTCACGATGGTTGACAGCGCAAGCAAAATATGGCTTCGTCAACAGCATCGAATCAATGCGCCCCTGCAACATGCTCAACGAGGAGTTTCCTCCCAGATCCTCCCGCTTCTAATCCCGTCCCAGGAGCCGCTGCCTTCGCGGGTTCCAAGCTGACAAACTCGCTGCCTTGGATGGATTGGCGGTTTTGTCGCGTTCCCCTGATGATCAGGGATGGCAGTGATTACAGCCTATAACATACCGTGTGGTAACACCAAAAGCAGAAATACTGCCGCGGAAGGGGTCATGCCACATCTCTGCTCGTGACTGCCGTAGACGCCTTCTTGGCAACATCCTCCTACCATCGTCGGGTTCGAACAAGGCGATCGTATTCGATGCCTGTGTCCCGGGGAAGCCCCCCACAGACTAGGCGGCCGACAACAAACGGACCTCTTGTATCTACCGGTGGATTAATCACCGAACCCAGCCGAAAAGATACAGGTCGTATCTGCGGATACAGGCCGCTGTAGTGAGGTTTCGGGCCGATGCCCTCTTGTCCGAATCTGGACTCCACATCTCTGTCTCCTGGCAAGATGGCATGGCAGGAGACGGGATAAGCCTCCGTGTTAGGACTTCTGCCGGCCTCGAGGTGACTAGGTTGTGAAGGCATGAATTGAAGCACGTAAGAAGAGACAAGGTGCGGGAAATCATAGAGTGAAGACTTCCGCCGCATTTCAGGAAACCTTAGTAATAACCCGGTGGTGCTGGTGGTGCTGGTGTCGGAAAAAGGGGGTCCGGAACTTCCACAGCATCCAGCCTGCGAAACCAGTATTCTAGCTGACTGAGACCCCCCAGCCTGTTCTCTGGTTCAACTCTTAATGTTATGCCCAGTCTTTCGGCGCCTTGGACCTCCTCTTCAAGAAGTGGTCGTTCTCGGATTTCTTGAAGAACCTGCCCCATTCGTTCGATCCAATATGTTTCAAAGAACGTCGCCAGGGTACAATCCATCTCATCGATCTTGCTTTCGAACTCAACAAGTAAATCCTCGAGGAGCGCAAGCTCATTAGCATCCTCTTCCTGAATCTCTTCCATCTCGTCTTCTTCGCCAATTCCGTATTCCCACTTGAAATAGATTTTGTTCTCAAAGAAGCAACAGCAAGTGTGGCGGATCGGAAGGGCCATGAAAGTGCACACTCTCAGAAGAATTGATATTTCGTCTCGCGAAAGTGTCCAGTCTGTTTCGAGATTTTCGCATAGCCCGATGATTATGTCTCCCGTCTGTTTCAGTGACGCTTGCGTTATTTGGTCAACTGACCAGTCTCTCAGCACCACCCTCCACATCACTGCGTATGGGTGGCAGCCGTCTTTTGAACAACCGCATCTGCATGCATCCAGAGACGCAGACTTGGGAATGTGGCTTCCAATTATTTTGAACAAGCCGGATTCGTAGCTGAGAGATGAAGATGATAAATAAATGTCGGACCTGGGCCAAAACAACATATGCGCTGTAGTAAACCCGACAGGTCTACCGGGTATTTTGGTCGTCAAGTTTGCGCCATGTTCCACCAGCCATTCTCTATATTCTGGGGGGTTTCGAAGAGCTAAAGGAACCAAGCCATGTGCATTTGGAACGTCGATTTCCGTGAAACCTCGACAATAGAGCGCGTTCGGTACCCCAAATGCCATGCCGAAACCAATTCCACCGTGATGATATATGGATCCGGAGGCGCATGATTCGTCGCCAACCACCTCTGTGCGCAGACTTGGATGTACACTTATCCCTTTGTCGTCAAGCGCCTTCAAAACGTCACCTGTGTGTCTATCAAGAACGTTGTTTCCCAGAAGACCGAAGCAGTCAATTTCTGTCGGCTTCAAATGACGCAGGCCTAGTGCTTTCAGCTCCTGTCGCCGGCCTGCTAGCTCATCGATGAACATCTCTCGTGCTCTGATAGATGCAAATCTTAATGCGTAATTCCATCCTTTTCTTCGGGTTGTCCTCGCCAAACACTCGCTGTCAGTTTGCAAAAGAATGCTCACTAGCTCTCCACAGGTACACGTTTCCAAGCACCTGACATCCCTTGAGCCGCTGCAGATAGCGCTGCTCCACTGAAGAGCGCATTCGAGAGCGGAGGCTATGATACCCGTGTCGTGGGACTGTAGAATAGACTTGCCATATCGACTCAGAACTATCTTCAAGCCTTCAGGCCATCCAATGAGATGGTACAAAGATGAAAAGCCGAATGCGTCGGCTTCGGACAAGTTCAGAGATACTTGCTTGTCTAAAGCTTCTAGCAACCTTGACTTATTACGGAATAGTATAGCTTCTAGAGGATGGCCACAGTATACTATGAAATATTAGCACTAGTTCTGTAATAGTTCTGTGGGGTGGTTTCTAACCTTGAGTCGCAGTGATAGAATTCGTGGTCCACGTTTGATGAAATCTCATGACTTCAAATTGAAGGAGGCCGCTAACCGGTATCTGAGGCCACGCCAATTCGGAGTTAAAGGTACCGTCGTGAGGCCGGAGAGCGTCGAGTGTTTGGACCTCTCGTAGATCACCCTGACGGTCACGGTACCAACCTGTTTGTGCAGTCTGAAATGCATATCTGGATCCATGATTATGAACACAATGAACAGGAAACATCTCAACCGGGTGTAAGCTTGGAACTCACTGATCGCTTTGGTTTGGACGGTCCCGCGGAACGCCTGTTGCGAGAAGGAATTCGATAAGTTCGTGCCGGTGATTTGTCCAATCTCCCCTGTAGAACGTGGATGCCGCATGTAGCAACGTGTTGCCATTTGTATCAGTTTCCAACGGCGAGGAGGCCCTAGACGTGAAAAACGTCCTCAGTGTGTGAATACCTCGCTCAAAAATTTTGGTATGCTCTTCATTAGTCAATTTAAAGCTTGGGTGAAGAGCGTCCAACAAAACTTTCACAGCCTCGAACGCGGGGCTGCTTTCACGCACAGGAAAATACGTAAATGAAGGAGACATCCCAAATCCACCGGCCCCGGTAGTGATTGATATCGAAACGTCGACAGCTGCTGCAACCAGTCCTCGAAACGCTCTGAGCGTGATACCAGCAGACCAGCTGTTGGTTCTCTGTGTGTCGAAGACAGCGAAAGGACATCCAATGACATGGACCCTTTTCGTGACTGCCTCTCTTGCAAAAGAAACAGGTCCGACTGATCGCTTGTGTCGGCGTAGGATACGCCGCGGTTTGCAAGTGCAGTGGAACTGCGACCGTATCACCGTCTCTTGGCAGGCAGGCTCAGTTGCGACAGTTCCCGACAATGCCAGAGAGGATCCGTCCGTTCGGCTCATCGTTTCTAGGTTGCTCATGTTGTCGCAGATGGCTTTAAGTGCACTCGGCTTCGACACCATGTTTCTCAATGTGCCCGTGGCGTTTGAGGACATCAGATCAGCCATCAACGTCTTTAACTCCATTACGTCTTGCTTGGTCGCATAATCGGGCAGACGAGCCAGTGAGGCGTTTTCATCAATCTTTCTCTCGATTGAGAGCATGGTAACCTCGGATCTTGACACCGTCTGGAGAACTTGATTGAAGGAGTTCTTTATCTCGAGTGATGCCTCGCTAAGCCAAGTGAGTACTTCGTCATTGGATCCATCATACAATGCTTACAGTTCAAATACTTGAAGTGCTGTCTGAAGGGCCTTGATGACGACGTCGAGCCTAGTGACGAGTCGATCCAAGCGATCCCTGCGAAAGGGATACAGCAGCTTCTTCTTCTGAATCTTCATCATGTTCCCAGCGGATCTGTCGGTGCCAGTCACGTCTTCGATGCGAACCTTGTTGATGAATTCGTCCAACAGTAGCAACTCGGCTTTAGCTGATGCCATGGATTCCTGAAGCGGTGCAGAGCAGATGCCAGGCGCCTGACGCCGGTTGTGGAGTGCTTCGATCTGCGCGATGAGTGTTTCCAATGATTTCTGATGACGTATGGTGGATTCTATCTCTTCTCTGCCGCATTGAAGGCCGTCGATGTAGACGTTGAGACCTGAACATACCTGCAGTCCCAGAGAGACCACGCCCACGACTGTCCCCAGAACTTCCGCCATTGCTTCTTTGCGGCCGTTCGCAGGGCCGGTGATTGAGTCCCGTGTAAGAAAAGTGTGAGGAACATTCAAATTGGGGGGAGAAAGAAGGGCTTATCAGAAAAGGCCGCGGATACAATATCGCGTCGCGATAGAGAGCTGAATAATTTAGGAAGCTGCTGCCTCAACCACTTTTGTGGCCGATTCCTATGTGAAAAACATGCAAGACACATGCAACTCGAGGGGAGAAAGAAGGGTTATTAGAAAATGGGCGCGGATGCCAGACGGTGAAAATGTATCCGTAAGACTGGCTCCAGTCAAGATCAGGCTGACGAGTAGCGTTCGCGAACGTGTTCACGGGGCTTAGCGGTGGGTAGCACAGCCTACATGCATATGCAAAAGCGATTCTTTCCCGTACCAATCGTGTAAACGGAGTCTCTCTGTTCGCCTACGAACTTCCAGAACGCCTTGCCAAGTCGAGAACCCCCCAAAATGAGGCATCGCATCGGACAACGGCGGCGCGCGTGCTGCTAGCTAAGCACCGCTGCCGCAAGTGCAAGTACTTAATCATCAGAACAAGTCAATCAACAAAGTTAACGCAGATATCACCACCTAAGTAAGCATATCTATATCCCTTAATTAAACGGCCTTAATTTCCTGTTTCTGCGCGCTATATTTCCTGTGCACTTAATTACCCCTATCGAGGACGATAATAGCAGCAGTGACGACGACGACGAAGACGATAACGATGATCACGATAACGACTGCGACGACGGCGGTAAGGTAGAGTATAGTCACAGAAACATAGTCGCTCTAGCACAGGAAGAATAGGCAGTCTGAAAAAAGGTGACGAGAATCAGAGAGGCAAATGTGGGTGGCCTGCCTGGTTAAAATCGAACTTACTGCTGGGCATATCAGAATCCAAACTAGCGGAAGCACCTCAAGTCCGCACGCGACACCTGGCTGTTACTACTCGAAGCATATCACGAAACACCTCACATAGCACTCACTTCATCCCAGTCCGAGTGCGAAAACTAAAATATTTTGCTTGACCCATCCTGTACATGTACAGACATAACACATAACCATACAGAAAGCGGAAAAAAAACTCGAACAGAACTGGGCCAGCCGATCACTGTATTCCCAAAGAGACATGACTATTTCCCAACATAACGCCACCTCGATGCCCTCAGAACTCACCAGCGCTGCCCTGCTTTCCTCCCCTGCTGTAGACACGCTAACAAATAAGGACTCGGTTGCTCATCGACTCGGTATTATCGGGCTGGAAGAAACAATCTTGACGGCTTCTACTGGGACTAGACTGTGAACCTGGCGAGCAGGTGGAAATAGAAATCAAGACTTGTCGGCCCCGATGCTTTGAGGCGCGAGGGTATCTGGTACATAAAAGAGTGTGACGCTGCCGACCGTGAGGACCTGCAGCAAGTACTTCGTGTGCTATTACTCATGCAATCGTGTTTTTCGTAGTGGGGTGAGCTGAGGCTTTACAACTCATCACGGACGTGCTGAACGGTCTCCTTGACGGCATCCGTAACAGCTGAAGCGGCAGAGGAAAGAGTAGCAGAGGCCGCGCTGGCGAAACTAGCAGCCTGGGCAGCCTGGGTGGCGTACGCAGCTTGCAAGCGCGCGAGAACGCTCTCCGAAAAGGTGGGCTCCTTGCCGACGAGCAACTCAGAGATGAGCTTGTTGACGTCCTCGTATTGCTTAGCAACTGCGGCAGTGGCCTGAGCGGCGTACTCTCCGGCACCGCTGTAGACGTTGTCGTACCAGGCAGTCGGCGTGGGCTTGCCGTAGATCTGGATGCTGACTTGGCTGACGACGGCTTCCCAGGAATCCGTGACGCCCTTTTCAATCGCCTGCGCAGCATCCACGACTTCCTGGATGCCTGCAGAAACAGAGTCACTGACGATGGACGCCGCAGCTCCAAACCCGTCGCTGACAGCTGAGGCCACGGCGATGGCTTCCTTCTGGGCGCCAGATGCAACAGCGTCGGCCGAGCGAGTAGCAACGGATGCGACAGACGAGGCAGTGCCGGCAACATCGGTAGGTGTACCAGTAGGAGTGGCGTGGCTTAGAGCAGACCCGGCCGCGGCCAAGAACTCGGAGTATCGAGCATGCGCAACGCCGAGGCCGGCGTAGTAGTTGTACTTGGCTTGCTCAAGGAGTTTCTCGACAGTGGAGGTGGGGGTCGCGGTAGCAAGGCCGAGCGCAATCTTGGCACTCTCGTACTGTTGCTCAGCCCAAAGGCGTCCCTCGTTCAGGCGCTGAGAGGCAAGGGCCTCAACGCTAGCCCAGTCGTACGAAGGAGTGACCTTGGCGGTAGGAGTTCCGTAGATACCCTTGGACGCGGCCTTGACGGCCTCATCAAAGCGAGAGCTGGCAGATGCCATGGCAGCAGCGTAAACACCAGAGGCCGAGGAAAGGACCTTCTCTTGTGCAGGCCTGGGAGTGCCATAGATCTTGGCGGATACAGCGGCCTTGGCGGAGGAGTACTGCTCAGAAGCCTGAGAGACGGCGTTGGAGTAGGCCTCCTGAGCCCGAGAAGAGATGCTCTCAGCATCCACATCCTCATCCAGGATGGGGCCCTTGCTGGAAACAGACTGGGCCATGGCACCGAGGAAAGCAGGCTTGACTGATTCGGTCTCGGCGGTGACGGGCTTGTCCTCGACAGACTCGGGGATAATCTCCTCCTCGAGCTTCTTGCCCGGAACTGCCTCGTCTTCGTCGCCAGCAGGCGACATACCGGAGCCGTCAACAATGATGGTTTGGTCCTCGCCCGGGAGCACAGTGGAAGCAAGATCGGGGTGAGACTCGGTGCTGGATGAGCTGGAGGCTACGACACTGGATGCCTCGCTGGAGACCTGGCTGGCAGCGCTGCTGATAGACTCAGATGCGGCAGACGTAGCACTGCTAATACTCTCGCTGACTTCGCTGGCGGCACTGCTGACGGAGCTGGCCGCACCGCCGGAGCCGAGGTCACTGGCGGGGGATTCGTCCTCAATCACACTGGCGGCAGACTCGAGGGGGTCCTCTTCAGGGGCCGACGTAGCAGAAGATGCGGCAGCGGCAGCTTCTCCAGCACGGCGCTCAGCCTCCTCGGCAGCAAGACGGGTGGACTCGCTGTCGAAGTTGTCGGACGTGTCACGAGCGGCGAGCTTCCAGAGACCGACCTGCTTCAGCCTAGCAAGTTCCTGGGCGGCAGACTGAGCGACCGCCATGCCAGAGTCTTCAACCTCATTGGATGCCTCACGAGCTTCCTCAAGGCCAGGGTGAGAGATGATCAGCTTCTTCAAGTCACTCATCCAGTCGGCAAAGCGGTCCTTCAACTCGTGAAACTTGGCCCAGTCCTTGTAGGTGATGCCGTCCATCCACGCCCACTTCATTCCAATCTTCTGGAGTGCCAGATCTCTAATGCTGTCGAGAATCTTGAAATGGCTGTCGGCGGCTTCGGTGACAGCGGCCTCGATCTCAGCCTCGTAATCGTCCTTCCACGAGCGGATCTTTTGGGCCTTCTCCTTGATAGCAAGCCCGGCCTTTCGTACGGCGACAGCCAGGTCGTCTTGGGCCGCTACAGGCGCGTCAACGGACTTGTGGACGATCTTGATAATTTGCTTTTGCAGAGTAGCAACCTCGGCCTTTGCGGTCTCCTGTAGCTCAGTGACAAGTGCCTTGCCCTTGATATGCGCGTTGTCCTTGATGGCACGCTGGGAAATCGCCTCAACCTGGTCTTCGAGTTCTCTGGCGCCCTCATCGGCGGCCTTGGCGAACTTGTCCTGCCAGCTGCGGAGGTCCTCCTCAACGGTCTCGCGGGCGGTCTTGCGGATGTCGGACTCGTCCTCAGAAGCGGGGGGTGCAACAACCTGCTGGGCCTTGTCTTCGGCAGCCTTCACAACTTCCTCTGCTACTTGGGATGCATCAGGGATAGGCGTGCTCTCGACCTTGGTGGAGATCTTCTGACTGGCAACCGAGGATGCCGAGGACGCGGATGACGAGGCGGAAGAGATGGGCTTCGTGAAAGAGGAAGCCTGGGCGGTGGCACTGGTAGTTGGTCAGCATCTTCCGGCGCATATTTCTGTGTGCTTCCGATTCTTACCTCTCAGAGACATTCTCGAGCGACCCCTTGGTCTTGTTCTTATAGCGACCAAGACGCTGTCCGATCCTAGCCAGCTGGGGCTCGACGTTCTCAACGTACAGCACGCGGACCTGGGGCCAAACGGTGGCGTCGAGGAAAAGATAGGTCTTGTTCCATGCCCAGTAGGCAGTGGGGATTGCGGTCTCGGTGGTGAACTGGGACGCCACATCGTAACCCTGGGCGGCGTACGGCTCGACGAACTTGTACGAGGGGAGAAGGACATCGTGGTAGGTCTGTAGGGCGTTGGTGCGCGCAATGTCGTAGTACGGCCCTACGGCAGCGGACGCCTTGGCGACATGAGGAGCGATGGTCTGGTCGTACTTATCCTGAGCCTGCTTCTGGTAGACAGCCAGCTGGGGCTGGATGTTCTTGTCCCACTGGGCCTGTCCATAGGCCTGGGCCTGCAGGGCGCGGGGAGCACCATGCTTGGAGATGTAAGCCTTGGCCGGGACGAAGGCGCGCTCGTTCGCGATGTTGTAGTAGGGAGTCGCCTTCTCGATGTAGGGAGCGGCGTAGGTCTCGTAGTAGGGCTCGAGGTGGGGAGATACGGCGTGTTTCAGTTGGAAGTAGGGCTTGCAAATCTTGGGGGAGGTCTCGTCACAGGCGTCGAGAGTCGCGGGGCAGCGGAAGAGGATTGAGATGATGGAATACCAGGTCAGGATCCTATCGCAGGCAAGAGTCAGTTGAGGATTGAGGCTCTGGCGATGCTCCATCCAGCTGCAGGATCACCATGACGACAGCAGGGACAGATGTACAAACAAATGCACGAGGTGGCTACATACCTAGCAGCAATGCTGAAAGAGCGACCGATAAAGGTCTTGCCCTGCTTTGGGGGAGTTCTCCTCTTGACAACAGCATGACCATTCATCTTGCCGTTTATCTTGCCATTCGGGGCTTTGGGAAAGCCGTTGGAGTAGCTGGAAGCCTCCATGGTGGAGGAAGTGTGATCTGGAAAACCAGGCGGCTCGCACGGGCTCGGGGGCACAGGCGCAGGCGTGACGTGATCCGAATTTGCGACTCGTGCTTTTGCTTTAGGTCTGCAGCTGGGAGGCAGTCAAAGGCACGCGTCTGGGTTGGTGCAGTCCTTAAAGCTGCATGAGAAAACAGAACATTAGCAGATGTTTAGAAAGAGGAAAATTCGAAATCAGGATGAGGGAAGTTGAGGGAGAGGATACGGTCGAGGCAAGGGGAAGAAAAAAAAGAAGGGCAAAAAAAGATAAGGCCCGGTTGTGCCGTGACAGGAGCTCTGACGATTTTCAGATGTCCCCCCAGTCCTCAGTCCTTCGCCATGGGCTGGGCAGCCAGGAGCTGCGTTTGCTGAAGCTGCAGGGGTTGCCTCTGTCGCTGGACCACGGGCAGAGCCACTCGACTCGGGGAAGGGAACCTGAAGGGTCTGTTTGGGAGGGGTTCTTGGGGTGGCTCTTGGAGTTCAGAGGCTGGATTGTGGAGCTAGGAGCTCATGATCTACCTTCAGAATGGCGATAGTTTTGCTTCAGGACGCCAGGAACGGACGGCGGACGGAGAACGGCAGCGGGGGGCCTGCTTGCGGTGGTTCGTGGAAAGAAAACACGAGAAACTCTCAGTGATCTGGTGATGAAGAGGGAAGAAAACACGAAGAGTGCAGACCGTGATGCAGAGAAAGGTGTCTGTAGCTTCCTGTTGTTGCACCTTGTCTTCTTCCTTCCCTCCTTCTGCCTTAGCTCCTGCTGTTGACCTCACTCACCTTCCCCAGGCGCGCCTCCTTCCCATTTTTCTGGGCCAAGTTTCCCGGCTTTTCTGCCTGCTGCGACCTGCCGCCCCCAGCATCACAGCTCCCCAGAGTGACACACGGACCACTCGTAAGTCGTTATTTGGTGTACTGCCAGTACTAACGGTACATCTTGGCAGCTCGCTTACATAAGTGAGACGTTGCGCTTTAGCGCCCTCCTTAGCCTGCTGGCGTCTGAGCAGCGCTGAACGACAATGTCTCACCAACGTCATCGGCTTCAAGCTTGTCTGTCCCTCGCTCTGCCATCCCACCATCCACCATCAACCATCCCACCATTCAGCCATGCTTGACCAACCACGCCTCGCCATCGAGATCAGTTATGTATGTATCACTCTCGGATTGACGCGTGCCCCCGTCCGTCTCTCGCACTCGTCCAGTCCGCTCCTTCGTTCATGATGCAAGTCGCCAGCGCTCTCCCGGCCACCGCCCTCACTTCCATGCGCGTTGCCATCCATCCCATGTCGTTGCAATATCTCCGCATCGACCGAGACCGTTCAACCCTGTTGAGGGAGGCACGGACGGGCCTGGATGATTGGCAGAATGGCCAGGAAACGAGCCACAAGCTCCCCGAAACACTCAACCTGCTCGGATGAGGGGTCCAGCCAAGTGGGCCTCGACGACGTCCTAGTGATGCAGCATTGCATCGTTTGGCATGCAGGTGTGGCTCACCAGCAAACCAGCTAGCTGGACCTCGGGGCATGCAGCCGACGCCATGCCTGTGGTCTTCTTGGTCGGCATGAACATCTGGACCGGCCCATGTGATGACGATACCTATTGCTTTTGTTGATGTTGGCCCCTGGATGTCTGCCGATAGGAGCATGGCCAAAGCATGTTGCTGACGCACTGAGGAGCGACGAGATCGGATTAACAATCTTCAATGCTCCCTATGCTTGCTCGTGCTTGGAGCAGGATAGCACGACGGGAGCTGGGCTTAACATGTGCACCGCCTGTCAAACCACGGGCTAACCATTTGTGAGCTCTTCACGCCAATCGCATCTCGATATCATTGGCATGGATATCGGGGTGTGAGAGACTGAAAAAGTCAACGTGGCCCTTTATATCTATAAATTTACTACCATCGTCGGCGGTCTATCTGAAGATGAAGCACATCTGCCATGTGTTGATCGAAACGGCTGCCAGCTGTCTAGAGCTGTCAGCAAGCTCTTGCAGGCGTCTGCCACCTGGCAAGTGAACGACCAGCTAACATGTTTGTTGCTAACAACAGTATCGGCCCTCAAGAGTTGCAAGAAATATTGAATGTCTCGTAAGCCAGGAGGAATAGCTAATGTAAGAACGATGGCTCAAAGTGAATGGCCTCCTTACATGATGCCGCAAAGAAACTGACCTGAGCGCGACAAGCCTAGGTATAACTCATGCTGAATGTAATCCTCAAAAGCAGTAGACGTAGAATTCCTGGCGAAAGAGTGGCAATGAGAAAAAGTACGATTTGTCCCGATAAATTTTAAAATATCATGAAGATACTCTTTCGAGGTAACATATGGGGGTGTACGAACTACTACCTCGACGTTGCGACTGGTAGATAGAGAACATTTGCAAGTACACCTCAAGCGCAACTGTCACGTGCTGCTCGCCAAGCGTGGTACCGGAGCGGAGCTTCCTTACCTCCGAACCCTGAAGTGGGGCCCTTTCCAATTCCACCATTGTCCCGGACCCCTGTTCGGGCCGTGCTGATGGGAGTCGGCACCTCAGTGAATGCGCCCAGTGAGAGGTCCTGTCACAGCTGAGGAAGGCACGAGGTGGACCCGCCAGCAAGGGCCTTTTGCACCGAGTGTGAAATCCAACCACAGTGCCACTTGCTGGACATGGCCCCGAACTTGGACCTGAACCTTCGACCCTCATTGTCTCTAGCGCAAGGGATCTATCTCGGTTGCTTAATTCCATCCGCTGCCACCACGACTACCACCTACCTGGGTATTCGGGAACGGCTTCCTTTTTTGAGAGAGGTTTAGCTTGACGATTTCATGATACCCATTCTTCCGTCTTCATTACTTTACGACTAGACGAGCTTGTCCTCCCACTACCTAGGGTAGCTCGACATACCGCTACCTGTTCAAATCCATCCCACCGTCCAACGAGTTCCGCTTCAATTCCGTCACCACCGAAAAGCCTTTACGTGTCCACCCCCGTTCCCGACTCGATTCGCCGCCCTCGACGATTCACCGGCGTTCGCTCGAGACACACGGTCGGGCCAGAGATACCCATGCGTTCCTAACGATCCTGTCTCTTTCTCTCGGGCTCCAGTCCCCGCCGTCGTCGACGACAATCCGATCGATATGGAAGACCCCGCGATGGAGCCTCTTATGGCTGCCGATGCCGTCGCCCACTCCCGCCGCCGCTTTTCGGCCTCAAAGTCCTCCTCCAGCATCTTCGACAATGTCAAACCCCGCCCCCAGACCAGCGATGCTGGCGCACTCGATCCCGATACCTGCCGTATATGCAGAGGCGAAGCGACCGCCGAGGAGCCGTTGTTCTACCCGTGCAAATGCAGCGGCAGCATCAAGTACGTCCACCAGGACTGTCTGATGGAGTGGCTGTCGCATTCTCAGAAGAAGCACTGCGAGCTCTGCAAGACGCCCTTCCGCTTCACGAAGCTCTACTCGCCCAAGATGCCAAAGACCCTACCGGCCCACGTCTTCGTCGGCCACATGGCCAAGTACCTCTTCAGGAACGTTCTGGTCTGGCTGCGAGCTGCCCTGGTCATTAGTGTCTGGCTTTGCTGGTTGCCATACCTCATGCGCTCCGTCTGGGCATTTCTCTTCTGGGTCAGCGACGAGGGATTGGGAAGCGGCGCTTTGTGGAATAGCTCGAATGCAACCGTTAGCAAAGGCGTATCCGTAGCCTTCTCCGTCGCTTCATCCAACGTTTGCCCGGCATCGCCCCTCCTCGAACCCACGACAACACCCGCAAACCTCGGAGGAATGCTGAAAGATATGATTCAGGGTCAGGAACTGCCTTTCAGCCGCTCCTTCCACGGCGTCAACATTACCACCAACGATTCCGTCTCGGCTGCCCTGCTCAGAATGCTACTTGGGTCCATCACCTCCTCGGGATCTGGAAACTCGACCTCTGCGGCGGCCGGGGGTAGCGATCCCGTCCTGGACCGCCACCCGTCACTCTTGAGCGGTGTCGGCTGGCTGCGCAACCTAACCCGGTACCCGGTCGTCAACAGAACCGTCATCGGTGTGCTGGAAGGCCAGATCATCACCATTCTGGTCATCATCTCCTTCATTCTGGTCATTCTTGTGCGCGATTACGTTGTGCAGCAACAGCCAGAGATCAATATGAGAGCCGCCTTCGCAGCTAATGAAAACCAGCAGGCACAGGCCCCGCATCAGCATGAAGAGCATCAACATGAACATGAACATGAACATGAACATGGCCATGACCACGCCCATCTTGAACACGACGCTGGAGACTTCGACTTCGACCAACATGGCCATCATGAGAGTGACGACGACGATTTTGGCTCAATGACCGGGGCTCACTACGGATCAGAGGATGAAATGCCTCCTATGACATGGGAAGAGCAGGAGCCGAACGGAGAGCCTGCAGAGTCCGCACCATCACGACCTCTGGGAGGATTTCGCCCTCGTGCGTATGACAGCGCTGAGCCTGATTTCAACTTCAATACGCCGCCCCAGGCTGCCCCAAACAAGGACTCGCAGACGCCCGTCGCTACTGTCCATGAGTATCTGCGGATTTACAGGCAAGCAGGCGGCGATCCGGAAAAGATTCTAAAAATCATTGAAGAAGAGGACCTTGATGACACTCTTGGGTACTGGGCTAGGATTACGCGATCCATGATTGACAAGAACAACAAGGATGCTGGCGCAGGCCAGTCAAAGAACGAAGCTGGATCAGACGGACCCTCGAATCCCAAAGAAACACAGGCATCTCCGCAGCCCCCAGTTCAACTGCCCGCGCCGTCGACGCCCCAATTCTCCTGGCCGCCAAACCCCCCAGCTGAGAGCAGCACGAACGGAGATGCCAAGGGGAAAGGAAAAGAGGTTCAAGAAGACACTCAGCAGTTCCGCTTCGGCCACGAAGCGAACACCGCACGTTCAACTTCTTTCCAGAGCCCTCTGCGACCCCGAGCTGTCTCCGACGGCCCCCAGCGCAATGAGACTATCAACCCCCTTGCCAATAACAGTTGGTCCTTTTCAAACATCAACACGGAAACGCCGGCTCAGCCGCAGGATCCATCGCCCATTCCCCGCGCGGCGCCTCAACCTCGCCAGTACGACTTCTTGGGATCTGCAACTCCGCCCCTGAGCACTTCGGCTGAATATGGCTCTGATAAGGATACTGGCTTTGAGCGCATTCACACTCCTCAGGACAACGCTTCTTTCGAGGGCCCCGAGCTTGGACCGCAGACGGCAGACTTCATCGGACCTCAACAAGACAGTGGAGTTGTTGAAGACATCGTCGATGCTCATGGAGAGATCCAAGAAACCGAGGATGGCCGAGTTCCCCAGCGCCCACCGCTGCAGCGAGGCGTCATGGATCGCGTTGCTGATTTCATGTGGGGCGACATTGAGCCCCGAGAGTTGGACATCGGACGTGAGGGAGACGAGGCTGCTCATGAGCATGGTGACGACACCGACGAAGATGACTTTGACGACCTGGATGACGACGATGATGACGCAGTGGAGCAAGACCGCGAGGTGGTTGAAGCTGCCGTTGCCGCTGGACTGGACCCCGAAGCAATTGATGACGCCGAGGATTTTGAAGGTATCATGGAGTTAATCGGCATGCGAGGTCCTATCGCTGGGCTGTTCCAAAACGCCATCTTCTGCGTCGTTCTTGTTTCAGTCACCATCTTTGTCTGCGTTTTCTTGCCTTACAACTTGGGCCGAGTCAGCGTGTGGGCTGCCATGAACCCGATGCGCCTGGTCCGTATGCTGTTCAGCTTGACTAAGTTCATCCAAGATCTCGCCGTTGGTATCATGACTGGCATCTCCAGCTTGGTTCTCTTCTTCGCCTACACCACTGGCAGAATGATGGGTTTCCCGGCTAATAACGGCGTCGGTGCGCTATCCATGAAGACCTTTAACTTGTTTACCAGCGCATCCATGCGAGTCCTGGAAAGCATTACCGGCGAACTGCCTCTCATCTCGACCACCGAAATGCAAAATTTCTCCGCCATCAGCCACGAAGCGCTGTTGAATCTCAAGGCATGCCTTTCCGGTTCTCTGGCTGCTGTTGGGGATGTGCTCAACTCGATTTTCGACCGCGACCTGATCACAAATGCGAAGTACATGGGATCACTTTCGGCCAACGCCACCATGTATGCTTGGAATGCTGCGCAAGACCTCCCCATCAGCATTCTCAACCCTGGATCATGGGTGATCAGCTTCAGCGTGCCCGAGCTCTCTACCTCCGTTAACCCTGCCCTCTCGTACTGGTCAGGAACCGACCGCTTCTGGGCCATTCTATGCGGTTACTTTACGTTCTCGGCTATCAGCGCTCTCTATCTCCGGAGAGGTTCACCATTCTCCACTGGGCAGACAGGACAGGAGTGGGAAGCGTCGTTGATCGACCTGTTGAACCAGGCCAGCGGCGTGATGAAGGTCATTCTCATAATCAGCATCGAGATGCTCATTTTCCCGCTGTACTGCGGCCTCTTGCTGGATGTCGCATTACTCCCGCTCTTTGAGGATACCACTTTGAAATCTCGTGTCGCCTTCACGATAAACTACCCGCTCACCTCCATCTTCGTCCACTGGTTCGTAGGCACGGGGTACATGTTTCACTTTGCGCTGTTCGTCTCTATGTGCCGCAAGATCATGCGTAAAGGTGTCCTTTGTAAGTTGTCCTTCGTCGCTTGGCTTGGCTGTTGCTAACATTCATAGACTTCATCCGCGACCCAGATGACCCAGAGTTCCACCCCGTGCGCGACGTTCTGGAACGCAACGTCATGACGCAGCTGCGAAAGATTCTGTTTTCCGCATTTGTGTACGGAGCCTTGGTTATTGTCTGCCTTGGTGGAGTGGTCTGGGGCTTGTCCCTTACGCTCCCCAACGTTTTGCCGATCCACTACTCGTCGAACGAGCCGGTACTCGAGTTCCCCATCGATCTGCTCTTCTACAACTTTGCTATGCCCTTGGCTGTTAAGTTCTTCAAACCTAGCGACGGCCTGCACGCCATGTACACTTGGTGGTTCCGCAAATGCGCCAGAGGTCTGCGCCTGACCTGGTTCCTCTTTGGCGAACGACGCATTGATGAGGAAGGTATTCTAGCTCTGCGGCCTGGTTCGGAGCACGACGCTCTGCCGTGGTGGAGGCGCCTGTTCCTCGAAGTCAACAAGCAGAACAAGGTCGTGCCGAAGACTTGGGAGGACACTTTTGAAGGGGGCACAGCCAAGCCGGTGTCGTCCATCGCAAATGACCAGATGATGATTCTGACCCTGAAGAAGGCTCGCCTTGTGGACTCTGGCCAGCTGATCGAGGACGGCTGCTTCGTGCGCACGCCCGCATCGGACCAGGTAAAGATTCCGAAGGGAAGACGCGTATTCATGCCAGTTACTGAAGCCAACACTCGGCTGGACGGCAAAGATGACTCTCCCGACACCGATCTTTACTCTACGGACCAGTACCAGCCGGTGTATATCCCCCCGCATTTCCGAGTCCGAGTCTTCCTTTTCATCATGTTCATCTGGATCTTCGCTGCCGTTACGGGTGTTAGCTTCACAATCGTCCCGCTCGTATTCGGCCGCAAGATGTTCAAGGTCCTGATTCCCGCACACATTAGGACCAACGACATCTACGCTTTCAGCATTGGCATCTACATCCTCGGTTCGGTGGCATACTTCTTGTTCCATGCCAGATCCCTCTTTAAGAGAATGACGGCTTGGGCTTCAAACGCATTACAGACCGTATGGCATAGCGATGCTCCGATGAGATTTGCGCTTGTCGGAATCCAGGCCGCCAAACTTGTCTACACATACACCGTTCTTCTAGTCGTTTTCCCGCTTATCCTCACCGCCCTCATGGAGCTATACTGCCTTATCCCTCTCCATACTTACATGTATCCCCCTACCCCCTATGTCGTTGAGGCGAACAGTGGGGGCCAGTTCAAGGATGGGATCGTCGTGCCGAACCATCATACTGCGAGAGTTATCCAATCGTGGACACTGGGTCTGCTGTACGTCAAGCTTGGCGCTCGCGCCATTACAAGTCTCTACGAGGGTACGCGCATGGCCCAGGCCGTTCGTGCCGTCCTTCGCCGCGGCTGGCTTCAGCCTGACGTACTCATCCTTACCCGGGCGTTTGTCGTTCCCGGGGTTCTCGTCGGCGGCCTGGCTATCTTTGGACCTCCATACGCCGTCGGCTGGATGCAGTCCCACGGCGCGCTCGGAACGCCTCTCCCGGCTCCTCACGAACTCAAGGTGTTCTACAGACTGTCCTACCCCGCCGCGGCATTCAGCGCCCTGGCTTTGATGGCATTCTGGAGTGTTGTTGGCGTGTTCAACAACTGGAAGGCACGTATCAGAGATGAGGCGTATCTCATCGGGGAGAGACTGCATAACTTTGGGGTTGGTGCTGCCGGTGCGGCAGGCGCCCGCGGGCCTTGGAGAGTCAGGGGCAGGTTGTGATGATGCGGCTTGCTACTAGACGGGCTTGACTGGCCCGAGCATTAATATAGATGATAACATTGGGTCTCGGCGAATGGCGTCGTTTCTTGTACGCTGTACTGTAAAGTAGGGCGTCTTCCTTGTATTGACCTACTCCGTTCATACGACTGTCGCAGTGGAATCGGTGACTTGTGATTGCGCTGCGATGGCTCTCGACCCATAAGCATATTTTGCAATGCCACGCTTGATGAAGAGGAAGAATTGATTGCTTGTCATTACTCATTGCATTCTAACGTGATAGCTCAACCGGCCGCGCATCTTTGTCATGCTTCATTTACCAGTGCTTGCCATCTCATATCATACACATTCCCCCTTCCACCACATACACAGCATACCCACTTAGAAGAACAAGGCCGCACCGCCAACAGCAGCAACCAACGAGACCAGCAGGCTTGCCCCCGCGCCCGCGCCGAGCAGGCCGGCAGACGCGCCCGGTGCGGCGTTGGGCGTGCTCGAGCTCGAGGCGGCGGCGCTTCCGGATGCTGAGGCGGAGGGCGACGTGCTGCTTGAGGCGTCGCCGCCGTTTACCAGCGCCGTGAGGGAGGGGTCGGAGGAGAAGTCGACGGTGATGGAGGCGTTTTTGCAGTCGGAGTTTGTGGCGGCGGTACCTGTGACGAAGTTCACGGCGGCGCACTGGGAAGGGTTGGGTCAGCGACTGCGTATACCTCGCCATCTTCGCTTCTCATCAATTGGGATTGGACTTACAGAGTAGAGCAGCCCATCAGGCGAATGCGCAACAACACCGAGCACGCCCTTTTTGCCGGCGTACTCGGCGGGGACGGCGATCTGCGGCTCGCAGAAGTTGCCGAGGCCGGTCTGCAGGACGATGGGGAAGACCTGGGTCCAGTTGCCGGACGCGGTCTGGTCGAGGGTCGCGCGGAAGAGCCAGGTGGTCTGCGGGTGGCCGTTGGACATGCCGACGGCGTCGCCGGCGACGTGGAAGTCGGTGGTCGCGGAGGAGGCGGAGGCGGAGTAGCCGCCGCAGGGGCCGGTGCCCTGGTTGTCGTCGCTGTCGCCGAGGGGCTTGGGGAGGGTGAGGGAGAAGTGGGCGAGGGCCGGGGTGGAGAGGAGGAGGAGGGGGAGGAGGCGGGTCATGTTGGCGGTTGGTGATGGGTTTCTTGGTGGTGAGTGTGTGGATGTTGGTTTGTGAAGGTGAGGTAGGTGAGTGTGAGCGGCCGGGAGAGAATTAGGTGAAGGAAGGTTTGGTGATGGGGTGAGAAGCTTTAAGAGGGAGGTTGAGTGAGTGGTCAATGGCTGGGAGGAATAACTACCCGAGCAACGGCTCTCATAAGGCTAGCTTGGCCCGCTAGAATAGGTTTAGGTGTAGGATGTGGAAGCTCTTGAGCTTCTCGTTTCTCTGTATGACATGGGGTTGTTTCCGTGTCACTGGCAAGCTAAGCAAGCTACCTATCCCGCGGGGCAAATATTGCCGAGTTGGAGCCGCGACGGCAAACTACCTACTTCACCTAGCACACGCATGCCGACGTCAAGGTAAAGCGACCATGCTTCTAGTGGCCCGCTCTATATCCGTTCAACTGACAGCTGGTCACGATGCCATAGCAGAGAGCATACTACGACCTCGCTGCTTTCGGGACTCGGCACGGGCAAGAGCAGCGCGACTTAGCTTAGCTTGGAAGGTGTTCTGGGTAGCTTGTTCATTACATGCGTTGGCGTGGAGGCGACTGAGAGAGTGCAGAGGCATGGTGAGAGAAACTTGCTCACTGCGGTCCAGATCCTCGAATACGCTAGCTTTTGAGCCTTTCATGGTTGCATGCGCCGGACCCCTGGAGATGCAGGCACCGGGCAGATGTCCATCGCCTCAGAGTGTTCGGGGGACTCTTGAATTTCGGAATCTGGAGAACCGATGAGGCTCTTGAGGACAGTCAATTTCCCCTTCAAATAAGCATATGTTTTTTCTGCTTCATCTCGAGTTCCACTACGAGAGGGGGGACCCTTCAAACGTGGGGAGGATAACGACATCAGGAAGGTTGTTGTGGTTTGGGTTTTGCTGGACGAGGATGTTGGTTTAACCTTGGTCGGGTTAGCTCCAGATGCGAGCAGGGGCTCCGTTGGCTTCGGGGGCGGGAGGTTGGCCAATCACAGACTCGGGATTTGGATGTCACTGAGAGGTTTTGAGCAAATTGTGGCGTTTGCGCGGGTTTGATCTGGGGGACCCCTGTCTTCTTGTTTGGATAAGGCTCGAGGGCGCGGGTGCATCTCAGTCATCTCTCGTGAGCACGTTGTCTGTGGAATGCTCTTGGGAGTAGAGATTCTGTCTGGTTTAGATGGACATGTGTGCAATGGTACTGAAGAGTGAGAAAAGTGGAGAATCACGGTTACATGAGGAGGAAGATGTGAATCGCCGATGAAGTGTGTGTTGTTGTTTGGCCGTGGTTTGGTGTAAGTGTCACAAGGTGACAGGACACACCATCGAGCCAACCGTTCACCCCGAGTCAAGGGAAAGGGCTCGAGGTGACAGGAAACAAAACCGAAGGCGAAGGAGAAACAAAAAAGACAAAATGCGAAAACGGGGAAGAAGATCCGATGTTTTTGGTTGACTGGCAAGGTGGTGCCGAAGACAGGCCATTCCTGTCGTGTTGCGAACCTTGTCATCGCACATGAAGAATCCCTCAGATTGAAGTGTGTGTCTGGACGGCCGGCGCTAGCGACGGATGGCTGCCCATGCTTGCGCATTTGTGCCGCCGCTGTCTTTCCTCTCTTGACATTGAGACCTTTTTTTGGACTTGTAATCATGTGTGGCGTGCCCAGGTGTGAGGATTCTTGAACTTGCTCAATCCACCTCATTCTTACAACGTCTTCGCCTCCTCAAACGTTGGCATCGCCGGATCTTGAGATCCGAGAGGCGCATTTTGTCATTTTCGGGCTTGGTATTGAGGACGCAAGAGGCCTGTCTGATCGAAATGATTTCGAGGCGTCTGGGTCTTGTGTAACGGCTGTTCGGTCATTTCTTGCGACACCTCCAACTTTGCGGCGGCCTGGCGACATTTCGATCACGAATACCGAATACCCTGATTTATTGAGAAACAGCGTCGATTACTGGAAGTTTGCCGATTACAACTTCTAGCACCCGCGACCATCGAGTGACACTAATTCGACATCAGAGGCCATCGCGATGAGCCACGACCATGGAGGGAGCAGCAGCGGGGGAGACATGGGGGGAATGACGATGGGAACCGCCCTCTTCCAGGATACGAACGTCCAGCTTGCCAAGTCATTCTGGTACATTATCGCCGGCGTCGTTGGGTTCTTGGGCATCATTCGCGGTCTCAACTACCTCGAAGGCCGCAGACGGTACGAACCTCACCCTTCATCCCGCCATCATCGAGACAAAAGCTGACTGTCTACAGACTAAAACGATGCCACTCAGAATCAGTCCAATTCCCAACACGACCGACAAACCACATAACACAAATATGGGCAACCGCAACAGCCCTCGCGCGCGAAGCAGGCCATCCGCAGCTCTACATCCCCATCAAGGGCCTGCGCTGGGCCACGCCGCCGCCCCTCGGCCGCGTCCTCGTCCTGCTGGCCTACTGGGCCGTCATCATCTACATGATGGCCGCCGACGCCGTCGTCAAGGACGCGTACTTCTGGGAGCGCATCGGGTTCCGCAACGCGTGGGTCACCATCATGCAGATGCCGCTCGTCTATCTGCTGTCGATGAAGGTCAGCGTCGTCGGGTTCGTCACGGGCACGTCGCACGAGCGGCTGAACTGGCTGCACCGCTGGGTCGCGCGGACGATGTTTGTTACGGCGACGGTGCATGGGTTCCATTTCTGGACGGAGTGGGTGAGGGCGGATTTTGTCGAGACGCAGCTGAAGATCATGCCGTATATCAAGCATGGTATGGGTGCGTGGGGGTTGTTGGTGTGGGCTTTCGTGAGCGGGATGAAGCCGGTTCGGGGCATGGCGTACGAGGTGTTCGTGGTGCAGCATGTGCTCTCGGCGGTGATCTTCATCTGGCTGGTGTATGTCCACATCCCGGTGTACGCGAGGCAGTATCTGTGGTTTACCGTGGCGCTCATCTGCTTCGATCGGCTGGCGAGGTGGGCGCTGCTCGCGTGGCAGAACACGAGGCCAAGGTTAGGCAAGTCGTCGTCTTCGTCGTGTAAGGGGATGAAGAGGCTAGGCCACGAGGTGCAGGTCCGCGCCGTGGGCTCCTCGACGACGGTACTCACGATCAAGGATGTGCACTTCTCGTGGAAGGCCGGCCAGCACCTATACCTCTGGCTGCCCCGCGTCGGGCCGTTCGAGGCGCACCCGTACACCATCGCCTGCGCGCACCAGCTGCCGAAGACGTGCATCTGCAACAGCATCCAGCTCGTCGTCCGCTCGCACGGGGGCTTCTCGCGGCGGCTGCACAAGTTCGCGGAGCGCATGGCCGGGTCTGGGAGGAGGAAGGACACGCTGACGGGCTTCGTGCTGGGGCCGTTCGGGGCGCCGCCGCGGTGGGACATTTACGAGACGATGGTGCTGATCTCGGCGTCCACGGGGGCGTCGTTCACGCTGCCGATCCTGGAGAGCATCGTGCACAGTCGACGGAGGATCTGCACGACGCGCGTGGACTTTATATTGATGGCGCGCCAGGGCGAGGAGATTGAGTTCTACACGCAGAGGCTGCGGGAGGCGATGGATCGGGCGCAGGAGGTTGGGATTGAGCTGCAGGTGCATGTTGCCATTACGAGGTCTGGAAAGGCGAGGGAGGGGGAGATGACGACGGTGTTGTACTCGGATCGAGACACGAGCTCGGGGTCGTCGGCGCAGCATCGGCGGATCGCGTCGGACGGGTCGGAGGATGGCGGGGGGTATCAGGAGAAGGGGGTGATGGACGTCGAGAAGGGGGGTGCTGGGGCTCCGTTGACGCCGAGGCGGAGCGGGTCGTCGACGGGCATGGTGAAGGAGTATTACAGCCGGCCGGATCTGAAGGAGCTGATTCGGGATCCTGTCGAGGCGGCGGGCGGGGAGACCTCTGTGGTGGTATGTGGCGGCCAGTCGTTGACCAGTTCCGTGAGGAATTGTGTTGCTGCGTTGTCTGACGAGAGAGCGGTCCATAAAGGGACGGGGGCGCAAGGGATTCATCTGTTTGTTGAGGAGTACTCATTTTAATGTATACGTGAGTGACATGAAAACTGCATCAAGTTTGAATATTTCCACCAGACTTGCTCCCGTTCAGGTGATGAGAGGTAAATGGGCCTCTCAGGGCCTCCTCGCCTGTGGAAAGCATGCGTATCTCCAGACTTTCGATACGACTCACTATCTACATATCATGCTATCGCGGACAGATGGCTAATAGAGACCAAGACGTAGCTGGCATGAAATCAAGTTTCTCCTCGTACCTGGCCTGAAGTAGGACTTGAACATAAAGGAATACGCGTGGACTGCAGTGCTTGTAGGTCCAGTCTTTCTCTAATGCGATTCGAAAACGAAATTCATCGTTCGCTAGAAAAACAGTGTCGATCTCTCCGCGTGTGAGCCACTTAGATATTTCGCCGCGGGATAGAGAATTGGAGATGATATAAAACCACCCGAAATTATGATTATTTCAGTTGTCCGCAAGCAGAGATGATAGAACGGTCCTAGGAAGTGTAAATCAAATCGATGACTGATCACACACCTTCAAGTCAGCTGAGCCCTCATAAGTCATCAGCAATGGCGCGGAGGAGTAAGTGGGAATGGGTTCAGGCTCTTGCAACCATGGATTAAACAAAAGTATTGTGGCTCTTCAGCAGCTCCTGTCGACTGCCGATGAGCCAACGTCTAATGTCCAAGAATGGTGAAACTCAAACTACGAACAAGAAAGGAACACCGGTGAGAAGTGGAAGACCGACACTCACCGAAGCTCCACCGGTAAAAAAAAATCCCATCGCGGGGCAGTGACTCGGTGAAGTGTACCCCTCCATGCGTCACCGATACCCCTCGTTCGGTGAGACCCACGCTCGGTCAGCAGCCAATGGCATGCGCGAATCGCTCTGTGAGTCAGTTGGGCTGGTCCGCAATTTTTTTTTCGCGGGTGACAACTGCCTCTGCCCGGCGAATCGCAAGACCCCTCCCTCGATCTTTTCCCCCTCCCCTTGTCTTCCCTGCAGCCCAGTCCAGTCATACCCCTCGATGACTAGCGTCGTGCGCTTCTTATTCTCTTCTTTTTCTTCCTCTTCACTTCGTTCAGCCCACGTTCAAACCACCAGCTTGCGCCGAGGACTCTGTTCTGCCAGCTTCCACTCGACCACGCGACCCTTCTCGACCCCGCGTCGACCGCCGTCTAGTCGTCCCCAAGTTGTCGTCCCAACATTCCGACACCTCTCCAACCTTTCCTCGAGTGCACACCCCACCATCGATAGCCTCGCCATCATGTCGACAGAACAGATTAACGCCCAGCTGGAGAAGCTCTCCCTCGGCAAGCTGGAGTCCTTCCCGGGCTGCTACCCGGACGTCAACCCCGTCGACGTCTACCGCTCCCACATCACCACCATGTTCCACGAGGTCACTGGCGTCGAGAAATCCATCATCTACAACGCCCTCCAATGGACCCAGAGCTTGGACAAGGGTGACATGGTGCTGGCTGTCCCTGCTCTCCGCATCAAGGGCAAGAAGCCCGCGGAGCTGTCAGAGGAGTGGCTCCCCAAGGTCAGTTTGCAGCTCTCAATGGCACTATTGCGCACGCTGCAACAATCAACATGCGCTACTGTGGACTTGACTAACGCATTGGTGCTTCCAGTTCCCCGAGTCTCCCCTGATCGAGAAGCCCGTTTCTTTCCAGAACGGCTCATTCTTCCAGTTCTGGTTCAAGCCCGGTCCCTTGGCCCAGCTTCTCCTCCCCCAGGTTGCCAAGCGCGGCAAGGACTTTGGCAAGAACCACAACAACGGACTCAAGGACCCCAAAGACCCTTCCCAGGGCAAGAAGAAGATCATCGTCGAGTTCTCCTCCCCGAATATCGCAAAGCCTTTCCACGCCGGCCACTTGCGATCCACAATCATTGGCGGCTTCATCTCCAACCTGTACGACGGCGCCGGCTGGGATGTCACTCGTGTCAACTACCTCGGTGACTGGGGTAAGCAGTACGGTCTTTTGGCGCTGGGCTTCGAGAGGTTCGGCAACGAGGAGGCCCTGGCCGCTGACCCCATCAACCACTTGTACGAGGTCTACGTCAAGATCAACGCCGAGATGAGCGCCGAGAAGGAGTCGATCGAGGCCAAGGAGAAGGCTGGCGAGGATGTCACCGCGCTCAAGGACAACAGCCTGGACGAGAAGGCCCGTAAATACTTCAAGGCCATGACAGCTGGCGATGAGACTGCCGTTGCTCAGTGGAAGCGATTCCGTGATCTCAGCATTGTCCGCTACAAGGAGACATACGCTCGCCTGAACATCCACTTCGATGACTACTCTGGCGAGAGCCAGGTCCCCGAGAAGGACATGGAGGCCGCGGCCAAGAAGCTCGAGGACATGAAGATCTCTGAGGAGTCGCAAGGTGCTGTTATCATCGACTTCACAAAGCACGTGCCTGGCAAGGCTGGCAAGAGTCTGGAGCGCCCCATCATTCGCAAGAAGGACGGTACTGCCCTGTACCTGACCCGAGACATCAGCGAGTTGCTGAACCGCGAGAAGAAGTACGGCTTCGACCACATGATCTACGTTGTTGCATCTCAACAGGATCTGCACCTTAAGCAGCTCTTCAAGATCATTGAGCTGATGGGCTACCCCGAGACCGCCAAGAAGTGCCAGCACATCAACTTCGGCCTTGTCCTCGGCATGAGCACTCGAAGGGGAACCGTCAAGTTCTTGGATGATATCCTGCGAGATGTCGGCGACCACATGCATGAGGTGATGAAGAAGAACGAGTCGAAGTATGCCCAGGTCGAAAACCCCGAGGCCACTGCCGACATTCTTGGCATCAGCAGTGTCATGGTCCAGGACATGAGCGGAAAGAGGTAAGTCGTCTGGACTTTGGCCCCGGGCACTTTCGGATGCACTGACATGGATCGACTAGGATCAACAACTACAAGTTCGACATGGACGCGATGACTTCCTTCGAGGGTGACACGGGACCGTACCTCCAGTACGCCCACGCTCGTATCTGCTCCATCTTCCGCAAGGCTGGTCTCTCGGAGGAGGAGATTGCCACTGCGGATCTCAGCCTTCTGACTGAGAAGCATGCTATCGAGCTTATCCGCATCCTCAGCCAGTACCCTGATGTCGTCCAGAACACACTGAAGACCCTGGAGCCGACGACTGTGCTTACGTACCTGTTCCGCATGACCCACGTCGTGAGCAGCAGCTACGACCACTTGCGTATTGTAGGCAGCGAGCGCGAGCTCATGAAGGCTCGCTTGGCTCTGTACACTGCAGCCAGGACCGTGCTCTACAACGGCATGCGTCTGTTGGGACTTTCCCCGGTCGAGAGGTGAGTGCACCAAGCGCTGGGCGACGCATCTCGTTGCATGTGAAACTCGTTACTGACCAGTCAAACAGGATGTAATGTGGCACTGTAGAAAATCATTTTTGTGGGAGGCAAAACTGGAGGGGAATACGGCCAGCTCGATATAGACTGGGCAGCCGGAGATGAGAAACGAGAGCACTAACAGCGGGCGCAGGAGCAGTCGTACGAATGACGATTGTGACGAGGAGCTACTGTGGTGCCAGGCCGGCACAACGGCCACTAGCCATCAGCCACAACGAGAAGCTACGCTATCTTGGCGAGCGCTTTGGACCGATGTGGCGCCGTGTAACAAAGAACACCCACGGGCGAAGGATCAAATGCTCTCCGGAGTCCTCGAAGGCCCCGTGGCCGCGAGGTTCATCGGAACAAGCAGATGACACGACCCAATGGATTCGCGCGTGCGCCAGCCGTTACAGTGCTGATTAATAAAAGTTGAAGTTCATAAAAAAAAAAAACTAAAAAAAACTGGAGATGAGGCGCAATGTTGACTGACGAATATCTGCAAAACGAATGCGATGAGATCTGGACGCGCAAGATTGCATGGCAAAGCCCCATTCTCCTAGTAGGGCTGCTTGCTTCTCTGCAGAGCATCGCAGACAGCAAGGCAGAGCAGAGCATAGCAGGCACGCAAGGCTGCAAAACGGGGGCAGAGCTCAGCTAACGGTCCCGCTGAGCACTGTTCGTGGACGGTTCGAGGTCATGGTGAAGCGCGGATTCTGCCCAGAGGACAGATTGAGAGAGCCGCGACGGTGTCGTTTCGCCCGTCCTCAGGTGAGAAAAAGTCTGCCCCGTCATGACTGTCAAAGCAACTTTGTGCAGCCCATTTCTGCAAGCCGCGACGCCTTCGATGGCTTTTTTCCCCTGGTCCTCCCGCAGTCCCGTCCAACTGCGTCAACGGGCTGGCTGGGTGGCTTTGTCTGACGCTCGGTGACTGCGTGGGGGATTCCATTCTGGGCGCCAGCGAAGTGATCGACTCGCTCGGATAGCGCTAGGGCGTCCTAATCCCTGCCAACACCGAATCTTGCATATTCCCAAACGCTAGAGATGCGATGGCTCTCGACGGCTCTGACTGGTTCGCCATAGCTCAGGGCAGTTCTGAGTGGCTGCCCAGTACGATGGACGGCTCGCACGCTTGTTGTTCCTCATCTCCGGCTGCGAGCCGCCTCCGCGCACCGTGGCTTGCAGTTGATCGACACCAGTAATCTACGCTTCAAGACTCCGATGACTACGTGACGCCCTGATTGCTTTTTCTTGCCAACCACCGAATGCAACATTGTCAAGAGCTACCTTTCCCCCTTGAGACTGTATTGACTCTACGAGGCCGAGACTGACATCTTGCCCAGACACCGAGTTATTACACCTCACCAACCCATCGCATCATCAAATATCTGCCGATGCGTTCTGCGCTGCCCTTGCGCCTTCAGTGCGGAGCACATTGCGGGCTCGGCATCAGCATTACCAGCATCAGCACTATCATCATGGCGTGAGCCTTCGCATTATCTATCTTACCTCCGAGCAAGGCGTAAGCGAAGGGAGAGCGCGAGAGAGAGAGCCGCGCCTTAGCGGCAACGCTTTTGCCTAGAATGCTTCCAAACCGCGGTGCCAACTGCCCATCTTGCCAAATTTAGGCGACGGATAGTATGATGTTCCCTTTTTGTGCCTCGCTCCAAGGTTTTAGCTGCAAGCTACTGTTCTGTCCGGCAACCTGGCGCCTTGTCTGTGCCGAGACCGGATGAGCCCCGACCTCCGGCACCCACCGCAGTAGCTCTACCTGAGGGACGGTGCCTGGGCATATGGTTCAGATGCCCAGTGGGCAAGACCAAGTGAGACGAGGATGATCCCTTTGGAGGCCGAAGAGATCCTTGGGATAGGTGGCATGGCTTGCATGGGTGTGTCCTCTTCGCCGACCAGAGATATCGACTCGGCCAATCTTTTGACCCCTGTGTTTTGGACTTCCCGCGGCTGCAACGCGCATCCTACCATCAACCCATATTCTAACCATCTCCTTGGGCCCTAATGGCAAGAGGAGCCAAGGTCAAACCCTGCTGAGGTCTGGGAGGTATGATGGCCTTCCCACACGCCCTGCAAGGACGGGCATCGGCCTTTGCTAGCATTCCGTGAGCTCCCACGCCTAGGAAGCTCTCGGGGCTTGTACCTCTGGAGCTCCCCGTCTCTGGAGGCGAACTCTGCGTGTCTGATGTTTGCCTGTGATGGAGCTCAGTCCCCGACGTCAGAACTCAACGAACCATATGTCCGGGAACAAGCCAAGCAAGCACAACGGCCGATATGCAAGCGCAACAAGTCCTAGTTGTGCAAACCTTGGGAAGGATTATCCCCTCACCACGGACCAAGACTCTGGGCTGCCCTCCATCCTCACCGCATGTCGTTGTTTCCAAGGCGGAATAGTGGCGTCCAACGAACCGCTGGTCCTGGCCTGACCTGACCTGGTCTGACCTGATTGACATGTTGCCGCCGCCGTCGCCCGCCCACCCGCCGCCGCCGCCAACGCAGCTGTGCGCCGATCTTTGTAATTCGTAATGGGGGTGGACTACCACACTACCCTCGCCTTTGGCGCTTGGGGACAATCCGGCGTGTGTGAATGTCCACACGCGGGTCAATCATGTTTCCAGACAAAGGGACCGTTGAGCGTTCTCCGTCGGCCCGCTTGGGCTCCAAACGACCAGACGGCTTGAACGTGGCCCTGACTCTTCTTATTAACAGCCCAGAGACACACCGTCCGTCAGACCCGTCATCGTGGTTCTTCTCTTTTCCTGTTCTTCCTGCAACAGCGGGAGACCTTACTCACCCATTCCTTTCTTGCCTCTTCGACCTACCCTGACTTTTTTTGTTGAGGTCGTTTACTCTTTCCTTTCTTCATACCAAGCATAGACCGACGAAACTTCCACCATCAACTTACTCTTATTGTGTAATTCTTCTTCGAGGCCAGCAAACATGGCCATAGGCGTGGCACTTCTCGCCTTTATTGTCTTCTGCGCATGGCGCCTATACTCCGCCATCAAGCTGAAGAAGAGGCTTCCTGAGGGAGCTAAGCCCCTTCCTGGGCCCAAGGGTAGGCTGCCTTATGGGTGGTGATGATGACTACGATGCTCACAGTCGACAGGTCTTCCTTGGATTGGTCGTGTACACGATGTGCCGGCGGAGGCAACATGGCTCAAGTTCTACGAGTGGGCGAAGGAGTACGGCCCTATCTATGGGCAGGAGATGTTCGGATCCTACCACGTCTGGATCTCCTCCGAGCAGATCGCTCATGACCTTCTCGGCCGCCGCAATGTCATCTACTCAGACAGGCCTATGATCCCCAACCTGCCTGACAACAGGACAAGTGGCGACTACCTTGCCCTGCTTGGCCGCACCGGTAGGCAATACTCCTCAGCTTCCACAAGTCAGTGACTAATGGTAGCATGCAGACACATGGAAGCGTCAGCGCAGACTCTGCCATCATCTCATGAACCAGAGCGACAAGGAAGAGCTCCACGCTTACCCGACCCGTGAGCGCGACCGCTTCTTGTGGCTTCTCTCTCAGAACCCGAGCGATTATCGCGAGTACGTCGAGCAGTTCACCAGCCGTACCGTAAGCCGTCTGTCATGGGGAACCGCCCACCCGGCCCGCATCCTCCGCAAGACGACCTTCGGCCTGCTGGAGACCATCTCCCCCTCCGGTGCCCTCCCTAACGTTATCTCATTCCTGATGCACGTTCCGGATGTCCTGTCGCCATGGAAGAAGAAGGAGCGCGCCCGTCACGAGCTCGAGTCCCGGCAGTTCAAGAGCAATGTGGACTTCGTCGTCGACCAGGTCGAGAAGGGTACCGCGCAGCCCAGCTTCATCAGCACATTCGTTAACCAGGGTCTCGGCGACGAGAAGGAGAAGGGCAAGTGGGGCGATCTGAAGGAGGCTACCAATGTCGTTGGTCTCATGGCCATCGCCGGCGCCCTCACCATCGGCAGCCCCATCCAGAGCTTCCTGCTCGCCATGTTACATTACCCCGAATGGCAGACCAGATTGCAACGCGAGATCGACGAGGTTTGCGAGGGCAGGTGTCCTCAGTGGAGCGACCGCGAAAAGCTGCCCATGCTGAGAGCCGTTGTCAAGGAGGTCATCCGGTGGAGACCCCCCGTTCCTACTGGTATGTGCAGCGATCCCTCACCGTAAGGCTGATTTTAGGTTCGCATGACTGACGGGCTGTTACAGGCATCCCCCACGCTGTCGAAAAGGATGACGTCTACAATGGTTTCTTCATCCCTGCCGGTGCCACGATCCACGCTCTGGAATGGTAAGTTTCCACAAAACCAAAGACATTCCCCATCGGACCGCCGAACTGACGAGACATTCTTAATCAAGGGGCATCACCCGCGATGAGTCAATGTACCCCGACTCCGAGACATTCAACCCCGACCGCTGGCTGCAACCGTCGTACCCCACCTTCAAGGAGCCTCTCACCCGCTTCCCCAACCTCGACGGCTTCAGCCAGTTTGGCTTTGGCCGCCGGACGTGCCAGGGCGTGCCCATTGTCGACCAGGACCTCTTCCTCATCATGGGCGGCATGGCGTGGGCGCTCAACATCACCAAGAAGCGCAACGCGGACGGCAGCGAGGTGCCCGTGCACTGGAACGACTACACGCCTCTGCTGATCGCCAAGCCGGCCTTCTTCGAGTTCGACGCTACCGTGCGCACGCCCGAGAAGGCAGACATGATGAAGGCCATGTTCGACGCCGCCAAGGAGGAGGAGGAGCACGAGGAGAAGATGATGAAGGCGGGCATGCCCGATATTGGCGACGTGCCGGAGAGGAAGCAGGCGCAGCAGCAGGAGACCGGCGGTGCAGCGAGGCGGGCGTCTGTGTTCTTCAACCTGAGGCAGCGCAAGGAGGAGGGCGAGAGGGAGAAGGTGTACCGCGAGCATGAGCGGGATATCCCCGGATGTCCCGGCCGCTGGGCGACGGAGAGCGATGTGGAGTCGTCGAATGAGAAGGGGTATGTTGACGATGACAGCTGTTCCGGGCGGTCATCGCCGACGATGCTGCCGTAGTTCTGGGGACTGTTGTGGGGTAAGTGAGTATGGAGTGACGGAGCCAAATTTGGTTTGATATCAGGATTCCCTTTGTTGTTTTTCTTAAGCCCATCTTTGGGAAAAAGATGCCGACGCTACTGGAGGAGCTGGGGTAATCTGGGGTCTAGATTGTGACATGGATATACCTTCTACGATGTATGAATATAGAACAAGAATCTTTCAACCAAAAGATCAATTATCATTAACTGCAATCCCCTTTCTGCGTGAATTTGGCGATGAAGCTTCTGTGGACTAGATACCAGATCTTGCCATGTTATTCTTGGCACATTGCGGCAGCCCCAGAATACATCCCGCTCAACTACTGAGCTGCGCGGATGAGTGATAATTTGATGACTTGCGGCGGCAGGCGTGGGGGTTGTGCAAGTCCATCAGAGCGACCAGCCCTCTCTGCGCGCTGCTTTCGATGGCAACTCACGTTGTAAACACATGGTCATATCTTCAAGCCGAGTGTGTAGCCATGTTCATTTAATGATTAAAGCGCACATGCCAGCTTCGCCATGACAAGTTTCATTGACTACGCATAGGGCGGGATGCACACCGTCGACAAATCGTGCGTCTTCAAAGAGGCGGACGCTCTCAGGCTCGCTCGGGTAAGTGCAAAGTAACCCAGAATCATAGCCCTCTTCATTGCGACATAAGCTCAAGTTATTTACTTCAACTGATGCTTCAAAATTTGCAGCGCATGCCCTGCTAACGAACTATCTGGGCTTAGGGACTGAAGAAAGCTCAAGCATGTGTTAATTATGGCGCTATGTTCTGATGTGGTAAATCCACAGAACGCCTCGAATTTGGAGAGAATATTTGCAGCCGCAAATACAGGAAGAATGCGAGACCTAATTAATTTCAACTTTGGTTAGTAATGCTTCGAACATTCACCCGTATGACGCTAGTGTTTGCTCACCAGATGAAATGTCGAGGCGGATCTGAATCCATTTCTATAATTATGTCGTGTATTTCATGAGCAGCGTCAACGCAGCGTTTGATAGCTGTTGTGTGCTGTCCTCTGTCCCCTGCCGTGTCCTCTTGAATCGTGCGGTTGATAACTATACGGTAGTAGTTGCACAATAGCCTGATGTTGTATCGCTGCCACCTCACCCATTCCTCTTCATTGTCGCCGACGGCATCAAACGTCGTGGACCCTATGGATGATCGAAGATGGGCGGGTAACTGAGTAATGACGGCGGTGAGTTGATCATTGGTCTCGGTGACAATTGTTGAAATTCCAGGGCTATCCAAAACGTTCAAAAGACGGGTTTGGAAGTGACGAAGAACCGAAGCAAGCTTGCAGAGCGCTATCAAGTGCTGTACTGGACAGAGAGCGGGGGTGAATCCCTCAAGATTGACACCGAGCGAAACCTCGACGTCGTCGAGCTCCAACGGTTGATCGACTGTGAATTCTGATTCATCGATGCAGCTATGTCCGAGCGGCAAGTTCAACCAGTCATTTGCTATGAGCGACCAGAATAAGCGGCTTTGATACTGGCTTTCGAGCGACATCCCTCCGTCTATGTTTTGATCAAGACCGACACTGTGGCAGATGCGGGCGGCACAAGACCACAAAATGTAGTACATGTTGAGCTCGCCGAAATGAACGTAGGAGCCGCCCAACAGTACGATGGTTCGCACGTTGATCAGCCTCGGATTCCTGATGAAGTCTGCGGCGTGAAGGAAGAAGACGGATGCATCGAACCAGTTGGCTCGGTATTTTTCCAGCTGATCTGAACGGCGGCGCCATTAGAAGATGATTTTCACGGCAAGAGGCATAGAAGAAGGAATCCCCACCCTTGGATATCCCCATCGACTCGGCTTCGGGCAGAGTGAGGAAAAGCACTGAAACCTGTGGCCGAATTAGCGATAGCACCCATGAAGCTGCATCGCAGACTAGACCTGCCGTTAGGTACGCGAAGTACAGTCCTAGCCGTGCTGGATCGCTATTTGTGTGGAAGCCTGCCTCACCAAATTCCGAAAAGAACTTATCGTGGACTTCTTGGAGTTCCGCAGGGTTCAAGGAGCAATTAACCCAGGGAACCCAGTTCGCGCCGTGAGTCAGAATGCATTGGCTAAGCTGCTTTGAGGGCAAAACAACGTCCTCATTCCTTTTGACTGTCAAGTCCCGTGAGTGGCTCCGAAGACGGTTGTAGAGTGAGTTCTCAGGGTCATCGATCTTGTGCAGCCGAATGCACCTCCCCGGACGCGTCGGCCTCTGCCCAGGGTCTGCCTTCAAAGAGACTAACTCCTCTCGGAGAGCGCGATTTTCATCAAGCAGTTCGGCATAGGTTGGCTGAGCATCATCCGCCGACGGCGGGCGGCCTTTCACTCGAACAAGCTCAGCAGCGCAGGATTCTGCCTGGCCCCGGACCCGGCAATTGCGGCAGGGCAGGTTCTTGTCACATTTCACCTTGCGCCTCGCACAGAAAGTGCAAGATTTCACGGTGCGCTGTGACGAGCGTAACTCCGATGTCATGGTAATAGCCCTGCTTCTGGTGCAATTGCAGAGTTCAATGTTCGATTCAACTAATGTGGTCTGAAAGCACAAATGCCCGATGGCTCAAGCTTATTGGCGCTAAAACTCGCCCGAGACTCGGCCGTGGAAGAGTCAAGCCCTACGTCATTTCGGACTGTTACGGAATGAGCCTGGACCTCAATGGCAGCAGTTGTAACAGTGAGGTGTCTTACAGGGATTTCTCCGATTCAAGAATGATGGAGTTAAATAAGTGGAGTTGTTAAATCTCTCATTTTCCGTCAACTCGCCCGAGGTCGGCCGTGTTTGTATCAGCCACCGCTTTCATCATCGTAGAAATAGCTTCGCACAAAATTCTGAACAACTTCGAGCAGCTTTTCTTCTCAGTGAAATTCGTAGATAGACGTGTGTTCTGCCGCCGTTGAGTTCAATGTTTCCCGGAATAGAAACTTATCCAAAGAAATCAAGTTCCTCACACCGGGCTGGCTTGCCCTTGATCCATGTTTTATTATTTTCACCCACAGCCCAACACCTTATGACGGTTTCAAAAATGTCCTTACAAATACGACATTCTCCCATAGGCGTTCTCATCAGGGCATTTTCAAATCGCCGACTCCTTCTCTACCCCGAAGAGCAGCCTGATTTCAAGCTGGACCTGTCCCTTCACGGGGGGCTCAGCAGCAGTTGTAACACCGCGACTTCTACGATTAAAACCTTCCGACCCAACTCAATCGCCGACAATTCTTCCGGCAACCAAGATGATATTTCCACTGGTCATCGCAGTGCGACTGTGGGATGGTATTCACCTGACGATCCTGAGAACCCCAAAAACTGGACGAATCGAAGTCGAGTTTTGATTACTCTCATCATTTGCCTGTACACATTCGCTATATACACATCTTCGGCTATCTACATTGCAGCTATCGAGGATGTTATTGTTGAGTTCGACGTTACGCACGTCGAGGCTTCGTTAGGACTAGCTCTATTCGTCCTAGGCTACGGCGTTGGACCTCTCCTATTTTCCCCTCTATCTGAAATTCCTAGCATCGGTCGCAGTCCCATATACACATTAACAATGACTCTCTACGTCCTTGTGTCTGTCCCAACTGCGCTCACAAAAAGCTGGGCCGGCTTTTTGACTTGCCGGTTCTTTCAAGGCTTTTTTGGTTCTCCTTGCCTTGCCTCAGGCGCCGCAACGCTCGACGACATCTACGGACCGAAGGGTTTACCATTCGCTCTCACGACCTGGACCAGTGCTAGCTTCGTAGCCCCCGCGATCGGGCCTTTGCTGTCCGGATTTGCGGTGCCGGTGATGGGCTGGCGCTGGTCCATGTGGGAGATCCTCTTATTGTCGGGCCCAACACTAGTCCCGATGCTCATGCTGCCAGAAACCTCAGGACCAACCATTATTCATCGGAGAGCACAAAGACTGCGCCGCCTCACTGGACGGAGTGACCTGAAAAGTCTCGAGGAGCTCAACTCTGGCAAATTGACAGCGTCTCACGTTCTCAGAGAAGCTCTTATTAAGCCGATTGAGATCACCGTCAAAGATCCGGCTGTGCTCTTCGTCCAAGTGTACACTGCTATCAATTACGGCATTTATTATTCATTCTTTGAAGTTTTCCCTATAGTCTATACAAACCTATACGGCATGACAACGGGCGAGGTCGGTATCGTCTTTCTGTGCATTTTGGTTGCGTGCATTATCGGAGCCGGATCTTACTTCATATTTTTGAAGTTTTATATGATCCCGAGAATGCGCCTGTCAAAGTCTGTCGTCGAACAGGAGACGCGACTACTTCCCACCCTCGCCGCGTCTTTCGGCCCGACAGTCGGCTTATTCGTCTTTGCTTGGACCTCCTCGCCACACATCCATTGGATTGTGCCAACAATTGGCATCACGATCTACAGTGGGAGCGCATTCATCATCCTGCAATGCGTATTTGCATATATCCCGCTGTCGTATCCTCGATTCTCTGCGAGCCTCTTCGCTGCAAATGACTTTTTTAGGGGCACGTTCGCTTTTGCCAGTATTCTGTACGCGAGACCTTTGTTCGAAAATTTAGGAATTGCTCGTGGGTGCTCCTTGTTAGGAGGTCTTAGTACTATTGGTATTGTTGGGAGCTGGACGCTGAACTATTGGGGTGCTGCTCTAAGGGCTCGGAGCAAGTTCGCAGATTCATAGCTTCAAATAGCTCTCACAATCTTCCCGTGAAAATAACGTGTCTTTTCTTGATCCCAACAGCTTGTGACATCGTCACGCAAGCAATCATTAGAGGGTCGATGAGAATAATGGGCAGATCCGTACCGCGGCCGCCAAGCCATGATCATCTCTGCCAGTGTTACCCACCCCCGAGTCAACCAAAATGCATCCCATCAAGCGCAAGTGGACTGAAGGACGTGGCATTTATGGTTAAAAACGTTCAGATAAAATCGACGCTGATTTGGAGAGATTGGTATTTCCTATGTATCTAATGTTCCTCGGACCTGCGGATTCTTCTTAGTCACACTATGCTATCTTGTGTCTTGATAGCTTGCCTGATGATTGATAATCACCTGAAATTGGTTATTAATTACAAATTCCAGCCGTATGATAAGAAATCTTGAGGACGTGATAAGAGATGATATGAAGGTTGAGTACCGCGATCCTTGGCAAGAATGGGATCAGCGCTAGCATTCACCGACTGAGATAGGACTTCCTATAGGTAACCAATTGGATCTTTGCTTCTAATCTATCATAAGTCGAAGTGTTCATTACCAATACTTTTATGAAGCGAAGATGGTGCGGATGAATAAGTATATACACTTCAAACAAGTTCAAAACGCGGACACAAACCCTCAATTTTCAACCCGGATTCGTCCCAAGCCAGCATTTTTTAGTACCCCAAAATAGCCCTTTCATAAAGGTCTCTCTCTCAGCGACATGATTGCAAACGCCTTCGCCCTTACTTTTGCGTTTTTATCGGTGGCGCATGCCTTGAAAATCCACGCCGAGCCAAACCTACAGAAAATCAAAATTGCTGCCGCTCAGGTCAAGCCCGCCTACCTTGATCGTGCCGGCACGGCTGACATCATTGTCGATTGGATTGACAGAGCTGGAAAACAAAATGTCACTGTCTTAGGCTTTCCTGAAGCCTTTTTACCAGGATATCCTTCTTGGTTCTCCTATCATCCTGTCGACAGCAACTTGGCGTACAAACTTCACCTCAAGCTTTTCGAAAATGCGATTTCAGTTCCTGGCCTCGAGACCGAATTGATAGGTGAAGCATGCCGTAAAGCTGGCATCTATGCCGTAATCGGGTGCTCTGAGAAACGAGAAAATACTACTGGAACGATGTGGAATACACAGCTGGTCTTCGGACCAAGTGGTGATATTTTACTAAAACATCAGAAATATGTTCCCACGACCATGGAACGGCTACCGCACATGCCTGGCACAACTGGATCTCAGGCAGCTATTCAGACGGACTTCGGCGGTCTCTCAACGTTGATCTGCGGGGAGAACTCCAACCCACTTGCTGCGTACAATCTTGTGGTGACCGACAGCCCAACTGTACATGTTGCGTCCTGGCCGACTCATTTCGCTGGTGGATGGTCTCTTTACAATTGCACATTGATTGCGTCAAAAGCTCTTGCATACACAATGAAGGCCTTCGTCATCAACGCCTGCGCGGTCATCGGAGACGACGCAATTGATGCTTGGCAGCCACCAGATGATGAAAGGAAGTTAATTGCCGAGGAACGAAAGCATGGTTTGTCAACCATCATAGATCCCATGGGTGAGATCATTGCTGGTCCAGCAGAAGCAGGCGAAACGCTCCTGGTCGCGGAGGTCGACCTAACAGAAACCGTGGTTGCCAAGTACACGCACGACTTTGGTGGTCATTACAATCGGCCGGACATATTTGCGCATCTCTTCACGCAATACTTCAGCAAGGATACGTAGGTTACAGGAAGTCCGGGCGATGCGAATCGTGGCCTGTGCTTGAGGCCGTGATCGGCTACTCAATGTTCGAGTTCGGATCATGGAAACCCGTACACTTAGCTGTAATTGGCAGCCTACCAGTCAGTATCTGAGTAAAACAACTGCAATTTACACCTGTGGAAAATCCCCTGAGCTTTCCAATTCTCACGAAGTGAACACCCGAAGTACAATCTCCGCGATGGAATTTTCTTCGCGGTAGAGTACACCGTCAATGAGGCACGCGCCCTCGGACTGTGGTGTCGAACGAGGCTTTGGAGCACCACATCTTCAGCACTAAGCTGAGCTCGCCCAGTCTTACGGGCGGATGTACCCCGTCCCACACAAAGATGCCGAGGCGCGTGCCGAAGAGAGGATCAGAAGAGAGCTTCCGGGCCTTTCGGGACGTATGACGAGTTTTTTTGTGGTCTTCTGTTCCTCCAACCTTTTGTTGACCATGTTTAAACCGTAAGAGGTTATAAACAGCAACGACGTAGGTTGAGAATAACAACGGCGTGATTGTTGACATGGTGATGTAGCCGGGGACCAACAGGGACCATGTGTCGAATTTACCGTGCAGCCATGGGACGGGTGTGCGGGCGTGGGGAGACATGACGGCCACGCCTGGCATTTGGGCCCGACAGATTTGGCGCACCTGAAGAAATATACGGGAAAATATGCGTCGGTGCAGACGTAGTGGTGCACACATTCAGATGTGGTGAAAACGTGGGGTGAAGTGACGGGAAAGCGCGCCGCGTTTGTTAGCTGTTCTGAAGAAGACTATGTTGGCTTGTGGGGAGCAAATGGGGCCGAGTTTCTCTTGCAGCTGAGATTCAATGCATCAGTGGAGGATTGGCTTGCAGGTCTCGGGGATATGTTTGTCACGGCGACTGAGCTCGGTGTTGATGAGTTCGAGATTGGTGGATTCAAGCATGCTCTTGAGGTAATCAAGAATCAGCTGTGAATTTGTGATCAAAACATACAAACTGCATACCGCATTCTATTTTGCAGGATATTAGACTGCTTTATCATCAAGCTCAACAAAATATGCAAACCAAAAAAACATACAACACCGGGCATTCGCCGGTCGTCTCCGACCCGACTACTACTCCAGCCCTCATCAGTTTATCTTGGGGAGAGCGGACGGGATCCCGAGTTCTCCGATGGGTATGGTCGTATGTGGCAGGATCTTGGTGCAGAGATGTCCATATTGGCGCGTGACCGAGAAAGAGTCATCTTCCTGGCGTCTGGCGCTTCGTGAAACGAGAAATCCGTCCAAAACGGTGGCAAATCGTGATAAACAGCTAAACGGAGACCTCGTTCACGACTTCCTGACTAAGCGGCGAACGTCGGGGGCCTCAGAGGTTGTGATTCTCTTGGCGAAAAGGTAGCTGTGTGCCGGGCCCCGTCTGAGTTGAGGGCGTATGCGAGACATTCACGAAGAACCAGGGCGTGGCGAAAATGAGTTGTAGGCGCTTGACGCTTGACGCTTGTGTTATGCGGCGTACGGAGCGCGCGAGCGGTCCAGTCGCAGTCGCAGAAAGACTGAGCGTTATGTGTCCAAAAAACGTCTGAGGGTCTCGCCTGTGTTCGCTTTCTGTCAGTTGTTGTGAGTGTGCGGGTTCCGTGCCACGGGCGAATCAGTATTTGTGTATGTTTCGGGCTGGAATGGATGCGATTCGTCGGTTGGGTTGAGGGGGTGTATGAATGGGGGGTGAGACTCTCTGCGGTTTTCGGGCTGTCACCTGTTTTTCTCCGAACATGGTGAGGGATGGGAAGGGATACAATGTGTCAGAAGTCAAATCGGACGATCTACTCAGCTGTCAAAGCAAATGGGTGGGGGGATCTGGACATGGCGAGGCAGCTGGGAGGGAAAGTAGACGGGGGAAGGATTTCGCAATGGGACGAGACGAACTCTGAGGTTATCGGGGTGGTGGGCAGATCAAATCGTCATGGATTATGGCGTAGCTTTCTCTCGTTAAACTCGGGTGTCAAGGTGATAGCCTTTGACGGATCAATGTTGCCGAAGTCAAATCGCCGAAGGGTTCGAAGTCTGTCCCAAGCTCCCTTAGACACAGCTTGAGCTTGAGCTTATTCAAAGGTCGAATTGAGGGGTCTTTTTGTTCAATGAGTTTGGTTCATTCCTACAATCTGCCTTTGAGAATGAAAGGTTAAGCTTATTGCCCTATCTGCATATTCGCCATGTGCTGCTGCCCATCTCACCGCGCGGACGTACTTTGACCCGCCGTTCCCGCAAAAGCTTGACTGCCGACATGTGCTGCTTTGATATCTTTCCTGTTTAAAAGGTTTATGGGAATTTGATTTGGCGAGTTCGAGATTCGGAAGGGGTTTTGCAGTTTCCGAGGATTAAAAGGATATTGGGATTGTCTAGACCCCGTCTCCCGTGGCCGGATGAAACGTGATACATACCGATAGGGCTGAGGTACATTACCCATCCTTGGCGTGTCAGTGATCTTTGACTCACGACCGATCGGATGCTCTTTTCTTCAATGCTGGATCTATGCTCGGGCTCTTGTAGGACTCCGGTTTTTGCCGCTGCTTTCGAGTGTGCTTGGTGGCTCGCGGCCATAGGCATAGACTACTGGCCACTGCGCTTGTCAAGAGGAGACGGCTGTTTCCGGGTCGCCGACGGCGGGTCGTTTATGTCTGTGTCAGATCGTAGAAGATAAAGATTCGGGGTGCAGATGATGCCGGGAAGACTCATTTAAGGTGTGAGTGGGGTTGCGGGCTATGCTGATAAGAGGTTAGAATCTGGACCCCTTTTCTAGGGGATTTGGCGATGCTTTCTGAAGGTAGAGAAACATTGCTAGTGCATGTGATTTTCGGCAAACCCATTTAAGGTGTGAAGGCCATGGGTCATGCTGAAGGACAACTGAATTTTGGACCCTTTTTCTTAGAAACTGGCGATATTCGGCGATCTAAAAGGTGGCCCGACGCGAGAAACCCGATAGGTTCTAATTACGGTGCTGGAAATTGTTGGTGTTAGATCCAATGTAAGCCATGCATAGGAATACTACTAACAACAACAGTAGATGCCGCTCTATGGGGGGATGTGAATGATCACCAAGACAGCCATAAGGTCTGGTGTTCCGAAATCTGATATTTCATGCAATTGAGACAGGTGACGTCTGACATAGCGTGAAAAGATGAGTGCGTCGAGTCATTCATACATCGAGAACTTGAGACAGCGTTGTCTGAAGCCTAAGCCTTTTATCTTACTTGATAAAAAACATAACATATACTGGACTCTGAATCGTCTGGAAAGGTCAACGTACATATCTGAGGGCCACATATGAAGAACACAGGATGAAGACGATTCAGCGGCCTGAAATATGCTTGTCGAGCTCCAGATAGAAGATTCCACGTCAGTCACCATAAAGGTTTGAATACAGCAACATGGACCTTTCGTTGCGCGTTAAATTTCTTTGGGAATTTTGTGTCGCCACGTTGGTGAACTTTAGATACTGTGTGTCGAAAATACAGTGGGCTGCGGAGGCTCTTGCTTTACCAAATAGGTTTGAAGCAGGTAAACTTGTGGAAGGACGCGACTGCTTCAACCTCAGTCCAGGAGACTGTTTCCGTCAAAAATAGTGCCCAGATCGTTCAAACCTGGAAAGAGAACAATATCTGGTAGAATCTCTGCTAATAGAGTTAAGGCCTAGGCCCGTAAGACGTAAGCAAGTCGCCCACTGGGTGTGCGTTGAAATCATCGCGACGCTGGTTCTCAATCTTGCCATGTGGTTTGGTCTTAGTGCATAGTCGTGATTTAACCAAAAGGCATATTTCCTCATCTTGTAATCTATCAAAATGGGGGACGCTCTCTTGTAGCACCATGCTGATCAGTCCTGAGCTGCTGCTTCAGGAAAGGCTTTTCCCGCTTATTTTCATGTCAATCACCACTACCACGAGGCTTCCATAGTTAAAAGCCAACAAACCTTTCAGATTCATTCGGATGAAGTCCATGTTAATAACAGGCTTACTGAAAATAGCATTCAACTGTTCGGGGTCCTCCACAAATCCGGTAACCTCAATATCACGGAGTTAACGGAGGTAACCATGAACCTTGCTCGACTCTCATAACAGTACTAGCTAGCCGTTTTAGTAAGGTGTCCAGAGAGGCCGGTAACTCCGCAACTTTGCATTAACTGATTCGCCAAATTTCGCTAAATATTGGACTCTACTGGAGCATTGGAGTCCAGAAAATGGCACCTGGATGCGATTCATAGTACAGCAATCCTAGCTACTGAACGCCCTACGCCCTACTGCCAAGATTCAGCCGAGGTCGACTACTAACTTCTATGAGTGAATACTAATCTCGGAATTGTCTTATTCAAACCATTGCGATAGTTATCTAAGGATAAATAAAAAGGCGTAGGCCACCCAAGTGCCAATCACGGGCATCATGGACGTCAGCCAGCTCAACATACGAGAGTTATGGCAACATCACGCCAGGTAACCTACGACAGCCGCGGGCTGAAGATCTTTGCAAATCTTTTCTTTCCTCCCGCGTCAGCTCCCGACCGCAAGAATGCTGCAATTGTTGTTGGTCACCAGGGTACAGGTGTCAAAAAGCAAGCCTCTGGCCTGTACGCCAAAACACTTGCCTCTGAAGGGTTCATCACCCTCGCCTTTGATGCAGCCTACCAGGGAGAAAGCGAGGGCTTACCCCGAGGCTTAGAGGATCCCGCACAACGTGTCGAAGACATCAAATCCGCCGTCACGTATCTCTCAACCCTCGGAAACGACGTAGTCGACCCGTCTCGAATTGGCTGTGCAGGCGTCTGCGCCTCTGCAGGCTACGGAATCAGCGCCGCAGCAACAGATCAGCGCATCCAGGCTGTCGCCGGCGTATCTACAATGTGCTTTGGCACTTTGACCCGAGAAGGCATGAAGGATCCAGCAACCGGACAAATCGACGCTGTGAAACTGTCCCAAGGCTTGGAGCAGGCCGCGAAGGCTCGGATCGATGAGATGGAAGGCAAGGCGTCAGTGACTCACAGCATCCTGGACGTATTTTCTCATCCGAGGGAGGACATCAGGGCATACTACAATGATCATCGGTGGAGTAATCCCAGATGCACCAATGAGATGGTGACGAGGAGTATGGAGCTTCTCGTCACATTTGATTCATTTCAATACATTGAATGGATCTCGCCGCGGCCTCTGCTGTTGGTTGCCGGAAACGAGGCAATGACGTTCCCATATAGTCAACAGGTTCTCCAAAGGGCCAAAGAGCCGAAGGAACTTTTCGTCATTGGTCGGGCTGGCCACGTTGAGTTGTATCAGGATGTGTCAAAGAGTGGACCGAAGCTGGTTGACTTCTTTGCAAGGGCACTTTGCATGTAAGCAGTCCCGGGATGGGGTTAGAAGTAGTTGCCAGAATGAATAGAATCTATAGCGACAGCTCTTTGGTGAAGAAATGGCAGCGGACGAGTACTTTCCAAACAGGAAGCAGCCCGTATCCTCATGTATGTTGGTCCATATGACATGGTAATGAAAGCTTAGACGACGGCATGTCCAAATTCTTCTGTCTCATAGCTCCTAATCTAAGAGACGGCAGACTTCTCGCTGAACGTTAGGGTTGCGTTGATGAATTGGCCTCAATGTTTCAGGGACAACGAGGTTGCCCAAGGCCAAGGTGGCCTTCATTAATAGATACCCCCGAAGAGACGCTGTTGAAGAAGTGTACCGATCATGGATCGCGGCTACCCTCTTTATGCAGACACGGACTTGTGAACTCATATGGGTGTCCCTCCGTAGCGGGGAACCTGGTTATCGTATCGGTGGAAGGGGGCGAAGGAGTCGTCTAAGCTTAACTCGCAACTTTACGTCCTTACATCTTATCGTCAAACCGACAGACTGTAAAGCGCTATCTACTGAGAGAACTACTTAGGACTAGAGGTAGTAGCTAATTTTACACAACATAAATATGTTAAAAACGGTGGACCAAAGGTGGTTAATCTCCTGAGAAGTCGTTTGATTACTACTGTGCTCTATAACCTCCCCTTTCTATCTCTATTGTCATCGTCGTCCTTGTCGTCATCTTCTTCTCTGTTGTTGTCATCATCCCTGACGTCGGCGTTGTCCCTGTCGTCGGCGTTGTACCTGTTATCATTATCCCTGCCATCGCCATCAATAGTTTTATCTCAGGTATTCTTCTTAACATAGATAGCAAAAGTTACTAACTCTCGAAATATCATAATAAATAGTGAGTCATTAACCTTTATAGACCTAAGAAGCTTTGGAATGTTTCTGCACACGCCACTTAATTGTCTGTGGGATAGTTCAGGTTTAGGTGAGGTAGCATAAGGTAGAAAACGTCTTTAATAAAGTTAATCTCTTTGCGCAGTCTCTTCACCTTCTTACCCATCCCAATATCTTGCGCAACTACCTCCATGACAACAAATGTTGCGTCTGGGGTATTGTTTTGACGCATCGTAGCCCTCTTATCTACCTGGCATCTTCAGGGAAAAACGCAAGCACCGGACTAAGAGCTTCACGATACAAATACCGCTCTCTCTCCCTTGCTGCCGCCTCCTCACGGCCCATGCCTCCCTCCTCGTCTAGTTGCACCGTGATAAGCTGGTAGTCGTCTCTATGGGTTTTGCGCCAGGCCCTTGCTACTTCCACGATCGTTCCTATGAATCTTGAAGTATAGAATAGCGTTGCGACCGCCGAAATGACAAAGCTGGCCTGGGTGACCCGACAAGGTGTAGCCATGTCCTCTGGGCATTGCCGAGTCAAGTACCACGGGAGAGGGCTCGGATGCTGCATATCCGAAAAGTCTGGCGATGCCTGCGATGATAGGCTATGAAACCAGAAGAACGCGAGAAGACCATCGTATAATAATGAAAAGATTTGAGAGAATTGACCGAAAAAGCCCATAGTGAATCGAGCAAGCATAAGGATTGCAGATAAGATTGCAACCGCGAGGGTGGCGTCGACAAGCCTAGGGAAGAAAAGAAAAAAGTCAGCATCACCATTGAGTTTCATTGTAGAACGATGAGGACGCGTGAGAAAAAGAAATCACATACTCCTGCGACCAGACCAGCGGAACTTTAGGGGGCTGATTGCAGTTCGGATCACAGCGGACCGGCTGGCTTGGGCTGGAATTCCAACCCTCGGCGCCCCCCTTTTCCCATAGTTTCAGTCGATAGTTTCTGAAGGATATCACCAAAAAGAGACTGATAGCAGTTGCACAGAGGCAAAACTCAGGTACGAAGGTGAACCTGTCGGTTATCTTGGCTGCCATTTTCACAAGCTGCAATGTCAGCAATGTGACGGGTATGCATGGACAATCTTGACCTTTTATTGTGTCTGAACGTATGATACATCATAAAAATGATGCGTTAATCGCGGTTGGTAGCTGCCTTGACTGTTCGTATCTGGGTGGAGGTTCCGAGACCGAAACTTGCTCATACTGCCGCAGGGGTCACGGGAATGCGGCGGCGCGATACCTTCTGCATCGCCCTGCGCGAATGAACTTGGACACGATTACTGGCTTCGTCGAATGGGGAAGTAAATCACACATTGAGTGGAGATTTTTCTCCATTTCTAGTTAGCAGGAGCGAGTGCCCCGAATATCCAGATATCTTGGTCAAGACTAAGAGTGCAATGGCTACTTTACACTACAGCACAGGTTATCATTGCATCAAGCAGATTGCACGCGGTGTATGTTACTTAGCCTATGGCCCAAGTACATGATGTTTCATTGTAATTTATGATGGAGCTTGGTACTTCAGATTCCAAGCTTTATGAACGTCCACGTCTTGGCAGCATCATGCAGCAGTCATGCGCACCTCTCGTTTGGCTCAGCTTCCGAGCAGGTATGCGCAAGTTGACCCCGCAATCGCTGCGACTCGACGTTTATTTTGAATCGCCTCGTACATCAAGGTAGAGAGTTCAAGTCATATAGGGCCTCAATCACCGTCTTCATCCGCTGTGTCTCGATCCTTCCATCAGCTAGATCGATCTCCTACTATCCATAAACATAACTCCGAAGCCCCAGAGTCAATTCGATCTAAGAACTTTTAATCTTCGACGTTTTTCCATGGCTCTCATCATTAAATGGGGCGCTGCGCCGCAATCTCTACTCAAAGCACACCGACGATACCTGCACTCGGACAGGCATAAGCCTCGAAAGTCTCCTCATCAGCTCAGTGACGAGGCTCCATGGCCTCGGACCCCCTTTCCATCACCCCATGAGATTCTGGGCGCGCAACCGGGGGTTCCTTACACCAAAAAGCACTTCTACCGGCTCGTGAAGCTATATCACCCCGATCTTCGTACTCTGAACAAACCCCGCGTGGTCAGTGTTTCGCACGCAACTATGACTGAACGCTACCGCCTTGTGATTGAGGCACATAAGATACTCAGTGATCCAAAGAAGCGATTGCTCTATGAAAAGTATGGACTGGGTTGGAGTGAGTCCGGACAGCGGACTCAGCAAGCACCTCGCCCTTCATACAGTACCACAGCTCGTTCAAGATACGATGACGCCTCATTCACTCAGAAGGACTCGCCACAGCGTCAATTCCCAATCTACGCATCAAACACTGTAGTTGCCATTGTTTTTGTTGCGATGGCCATGGCAGGGGGTATTGCTCAGCTCGAGCGTGCTCGAAAAGCCCGGTGGGATTTTCAAAAGCGAGATTTGGCCCTGCAGGAGGCAATTAGCAGAGATCTCCAACACCTGGCAGACCAGCTCGAAGGAAAACCAAGAGACTTGAGAATATTAGAATTCTTGGCACGAAGAGAACTTAGCAGCTGGTCAACACTGGAGGGCCCGCACGAAGGATTCAACCCGTACGAAAACGTTTGCCGCCATTGATCATTTGAGCTATATGTCTCAATTTCCGAGTGGCTAATTATCAGGATTATATCTCTCTGAAAGAATGTGTATTTGAAATCAACTGGTTTTGTCTTGCCCTGGCCTATTTTGCTTAGAGTCCTGCTATCAGGGCGGGGGGTGGGCGTAGACGACGATAGGGACGACGACGACAACGACAACAACAATAGGGACGGGGAAAGGAATCAAGATAAGAAAAGCAGAAACCACAGGGACGACACGGACGACAGTAAGAATAAAATTGTGTTAGCAAAATAGACTATCAGACCTCATGTAAGTAGTTATCCGCCTGGACAAAAAACCAACATCCCTGTTACGTTTATTGTTCTTACTGCATCGTCGGTCTTATCCCCGCGGCAGCCTAAACTATCCCCCTTAAAAATTGAAATGCTTAGCTTCGCGTTCGGCAGCTGTAAGAAGCTCTGGTATATCGCTACAAATGCCGCTCAACTTAACGTGGTCTAGTCCGGTAAAGCCATCTGCATCCATAGCTAAAATACCACCACCAGGTAGTAAAGCTCGAATGATCTGTACAATACCCGCCCGCCGAAGACTTAGATACCCGCCATAAGTCGTGATTTCCTTGTCAGAACCAGTTGACATATCATATGCTTCACTTCGAGGCATGATACATCTTCGACCATGTTGAGGATCTAAGGTAATCCTGCAGGCAAAGATCAACGGTGTGAGGTACACAGTTCGGCGCCAAGATCTATGCTCCATGACAAATACTGATCCTGAAGCGCCGAGGGACACTAATTTCTCCACGACGTTGGCGGTGCGGTGCAAAGTTCCCTCACCAGTACCACATCCGAGCAGCTTAGCCAGCAGCTGACTAGCTGTCATGCAAACCTCCGGGGCCATCTCGCCAGCTAGAATCTTGCCTTCGAGGGCGTCAAGAAAGCAAGGGTAGGTGATGTTACCCATGTAGGATGCGTTACCTATGGGTAAGTATAGAGCAATGGTACTGTCGTATTCGAGAAGGACCTTCATCTTTTCGTTCATAGTGAACGAATTTCGCCATCGCAGGTGGTATGCTATCTCATGAACCGCTTCATGAAAGACTCTTCGATCCTCCTTGGAAGAAAGGTTTACGAGCCCGTTGCTCATGAGCCAGACGAGGCTCTCCTTATTGACCAAGGTATGTGTCATTGCAGCCCGTAGGATATGCTTCATAACAGGATTGAAGCCCCTTGGGGGAAGCGCACCGGTAGCTTCGTTGATGAACTGCAACATACGATGAATATCATCTGCAGATGACACCATTTCCAATGCGCCGTAGATGTACCACAGCGCAGTTGACCCATCAAAAAGTCGACCTTCATCATCAGAGGTTGACAGCCTTGGCACCGTGAGAAATAACTTCTCGACGAGGGATATTCGGCCGCAGCTGATAGCTTCACAGACAATCCTGGGGTTGAGTGGAAAGACAGAATTCTCAAGAGCGAGGGAAAACACCTCGTCAGGAACTGAGTTTTTGATCATATCTTTGAATAGGCTGTCGCTGTCGCAGGGATTTGTGTATCGTCGAGTGCTCTTCTGTAGCAAAAGGCGGAGTGTTGCTGTATGACGGACGAAATATAAAGGATTCCGACGTTTAGACGGCCCCTTCAGAGGCAAGTCGCTGAGCTTGGCTCCTCTTGACATCAACAACTGCGCGGCGTCAGCGTCGCCTGAAAGCAAGCTGGCACCCACTATCGGAAGTTGTTCATAGCATTCTTTGGCCGATATGAACGAAACCGACAGTCTGGGGCTCATGCCAAGATCGATACACTGTGTCATCATTTCGAGATGTCCAGTGACAGAGGCCCAGATGAATGCGTAACCTTCATCTCGGGCCACGGCATTTGGCACCAGGCGCTGACAAAGAACGGAGCTAAACCATCGCGACACCAATGCCCATTGAAGGTGATCTTTGGATGCCAGTGAGCATGAGATGTCCTGAAGAATCTCGATAGGCAAGTCCCAGATGGCCAGCTTGCTGCTGGCGACAGGCTTAAGAACTTCCATTCTGTAATGATCCAAGCTTCCGAGTTGTGTTCTTGTGCAAACGATGGCCTGGCGATTTTGGTAGAAAAGAAGTGACGGAGTAGATGTCTTGGTTTTGTGCATGAAAGTTGGGTGAGTATTTGGAGTGTTAGAAATGGAAACAATGACAATGCAGTCGCAAGTCTAGGGAATACTTTAATGTACAACAGCGTATATCAGTGGAATGTTTCGGAGTTACGAAATCTGACCAGATGTTTCCAAGAAAGGTTTTTCGAGGCCTTACCCGGGGGTGACGAGTCACGCTTTGCACTCTCACAACCTTGAGGGTAGTGGCTCAAAGTGGTGACATCTGAGTTATGCACATGTATAGACTTGCTCTCAGTGGGGAACGTGTAAGCCCTTAATCAAATCTAAAGTCTAGGTGTATTCAAACAGTTTCGAGATCCCAGCGAATGAAAAAGCCCTACGACCATTTACTTTGGTTGCCCTCAAATAATTCACTCCTTGGAAGTTTGGAAAATAGCAAGAACACAAATTGTCATCCGCTCCCGCAGGAACCCTCATTGATCAATCAAATGCAGATCTTGCCAGTTCGTCTCATCCCCAAAGAAGAAATAGCAAGTCAGGGTTCCCTTTAGCTGAAACATTGAACATTCATGGTAGATGATAGCGAGTATGATGCGGATACTAAAGATTAGTAGCAGAATCGTAGCTACAAAGGTTGAGCTCCGCTGCCTCGCGGAACATCTCCGCCAGAATGACAAAGCTCATTGCCTGACAGCAGAGGGGAAGACCGGCGATGGGACTCTGAAGCGACACAGTTATAGACGTGATTGGCAGCGGCAAAGACCGGCTTTGATAGCTACGAAGACAGACATCGTTGATCAGAATCACAGCATTATTTGAGTGTAAGAAACTGTATGTCTCTAAACGTATTATTGCTAAAATATCAGGCCTACGTGCTAGCCGCCGCTGTCGTCGTGACAGGTGCAGCACTTGTTGCAGCAGATGTGGCTGCCGCCGTAGTGCCCGAAGTAGTCGAAGTTCCTGTTGATCCACCCTTCACAACCGTAGCTCGGACAACTTGGCCGAGCGTGTTGAAGACGATATTGACTAACGAGCTTAGCGGAGCATACTCGTAGACCTTTTGAACCAAGCCATTGCCGAGGTCCGTCTGAGATCCAGTGAAAGTCATGTTCTGCTGGTAGTTGCCAATGATGCTGCTAAGAGCGCTACTACCAGCGTTGGTGACTTCTTGCACAATGTTGCCGAGGTTGTCGATGAGGAAGTTGATCTTGGTGTCGCCGTTGACGATGGATCCGAGAAGACCATCCACGGCGCCGATGACATCGTCGACGACATCTCCCACTGTGTCGAGGAGGTTGATCAGGAGCGGGTTCAGGTCGAGGGATGCCAAGGTACGGTTGACAATGTCGACAAGATTACCGAGGCGGATGACAAGCTCGAGCTCCGCTGAAACGTCAGCAATGGTGATGTTGACCTTCTCGATGCCGACCTGCACGCCAGCATTGATAGTTACAAGCTTGGCAACCTCTGCAGCGAGATTGATCTCGGCGTTGAGGTTGTCGACGTCGAGCTCGATGCGCCCGACGGAGAGCTCAGGGACCTTGAGGTAGACATCCGCAGGAGGTGTGCTGGACGGGGCCGTGGTCGTTCCACCCCCGCCGCTACCGTTTGTTCTGGTTCCTTGCGCAGCTGTCGAGGTTGGGGTGGTCGCAGAGCCGCTTGCTTGTGGTGTCGAGGACTGTTGGTCGGCTGCCGTGGTTGTCTCGGCAGTGTCCGTCGCGGTAGGAGTTTGTGCCACCGCGAGCGAGACGAGGACCGCGAGAAGGAATGAAAGAATGGAGTACCTCATCTTGATTGAGGTGCGTGCTTGTGTGAAGGAGTGAATGAAGGAACGACGACAACACCAGATGGGGAGAGACGAGGAACGGCTTGACGCTGGTGAGCTGTGGGATACTCCAGTCACGGCCACAGGGCCGCCGGGGGATATAAGGCGGCATCGTCCTTCAGCGAAATCAAGGTTGTCAATTTACCTCATCGGCGTCCCCTGTCCATCGCGGAGCAGTCACGCATCCACACCCGAAGCGGGACTGGTCTAATGCGGTTCCATATCTAGGGCGGATAATGACAACGGTTCCGAAAAGGCGGTGCTGGCAGCTGGCCCCCCGCCGCCCCCCTTTCCAAAGCGTGGCTAGTCATCTCATGCCGAGACATGCTGCAAGCCCCCGGGCCGATGGGCTGCATGTTTTCCTTGGAATCACTTCCAAGTTTCCAAGGTAAAGTGAAATTGCCGACCATTATGCATGGGATATCGATGCCGCGTCGACGGTCTGGGCCTTACGCCGTGGGATGAACCAGTCGGGTGATTCGCTTGAACGTGGGCTTCGCGTGCGGAGGAGGCTTCCGAGAGGATAACCGACTAAGTGTGGGCTTTGGAAATGGGGAGACTTACCCATGATCTTAGCATGGATTTGTATTGAAGTGGTGTGGGTGTGATACCTGCCGGCGTTGGGAGAATTCCCTCGTCATCACATCTGGGCCTCGCATCCCCTCCCACATGCGTCAATAGACCATACATCTATCCAGTATTCCCCGCGTCCATGTGAGCAGTAGACCTTGCTCGTCTGCGGCCTTTCTTCCTGTCGTCTCAAAATCTTCATCGGCCTGCTGTGCCGTTCATTCGTTCCTTACGAGACTTCATCAAACCTTCGCCATGGGCCCCTTCATCAGCAGGGCATTCGCCTTGCTTGCCGCTCTTTCAACTGTCGTCCTCGCTCAGGATGACCCCAAGGGCGATGGCTACTTCGGCTACACTCTCGAACGCCGCGGTGACAATGAGTCCGCCGTGTACGAAACGGAAAGCACCAGTACCGGCATCGACACGCTCAACCCCATTCCAGACGTGTATCTCAACGCCTCTGTATCAGTCGGCGAGATCAGCATCGAGGTGAAGAACATCACGGCCAAGGTGAACCTTGACGCAAAGGTTCTCAACCTTCTACACTTCCAGGCTGGCGTCGACGCGAGTATCGACCGTGTCAAGCTGGGCATCTACAACGTGTCTGCCAAGGTCGAGCTCGAGGCCCGCCTGGAGAATGTCGTAAAGATGGTCGACGACGTCCTCACGAGCATCGATCTCAACCCGATCATCGCCACGCTGGGCGACACGGTCGGTGACATCGTCAACAAGACCACCGACGTCATCACGAGCCCCGTCGAGACGGACGCGAGCTCGGTCGCAAAACGCGACCTGACCTACCGCATCGAGAACAACATCTTGTACTCAGTCAACGACTTCTCCGGTCGCACACACACGAACCGCGTGCTCGCGCAGAACGGTTCGCTGTTCGACGTGTACCTGAACAACAACGGCGACGAGACGGGACGCCGCGTTGTCGGATACTACAGCCGCGACATGACCTTCAGCGGCCACAACAAGACCATCTCGATTGACGGGCAGGTCAAGGAGTTTGAGATGCAATACGTATATGCGCCATACCCCGGCCTGGAGGCGTTTAGCAACATCTACATGGACACGACTGGCAAGGTTGTAAGGACGAAGATCGTGGCTGAGGCGGAAGGAGGAGGCACTGCGACGATTAGCAATGACGATCAGTGAGCGGCGCAAACGGCCTCACGGTCGAAAGTGAGAGACAGGGCCTCGAGCCGCCAATTGAAATTGATTCCCGTTACCAACGACATTATAGGACCAATGCCATTGTGGACATCGAATTGCCGTTTAAGATGTGAGGCATGCCAGTCTGTAAGCAGAAGAACCTCCGACGTCTGGATCGTTCGATTGAAACGGGGAGCCGCCTGTGGGACTTTGACACGCCCCCCATATAATGGAGAAGATATTGGTGGGGGCGTGTTCGTGGGCAGACTGCTGTTTTTCCTCGCAATGGAACGCGGTCAAAGCTGAATGCACAAAGATCACATCACACAGGCATGGCCTAATTATGGGAATAACTCGATATCGTAAGTGACATGTATACGTGTGCATACACCTTCTTCCCTTCTAACTATCAATTGTCGTGACTACATATACGGAGCTACAGCGTGTAACCACGGAAAGATTCTGAGCTGTTGCAATTCTTAACAGCGCTGTTATTTCTGGTCCAGGAACAGGACCAAATCCTCCGCGAACTGCGACGCTCTAAGTTCTCGGGCTAGGGCCGGACGGGCAGATCATTCATCTCAGCCCCCATGTAGCAGCGCACGGCGCCGCCAGCGACCTGTCCACCATCATTTTGTGCTCAATATGAAATTTGTGCTGGAGTTATGAGTCTGGGTGCAACTCTTCCCCGCTGCAGCATGTCAGAACCACGATAAATTACCGCAAGGTCGCACCCGTTGGTGACCTGGATCTGCCTTGCGACTGCAACGTGGGCGCGCCCGGGTCGGTTACACCCAAACGATCAACCGTCTCAACGACGTGCTAGTCACCGTTAAGTGCCTGTTGGTAAACCGAGAGTGATCTCGGTAGAAGTCACTTCTACGGCGCTGCTTAATTGTTGGACTGTTGGTAGTGTGACTGAATTGTGCTTTCTTTTTGGCCACATTGTAGCCCCTGAACCCCGCGGAGGCCGTTGGCACGGGTTTACTTTAGCCGTGAATCACAGCCCACAGCTCCAATTTACTCAAGTTCTAGCCAATGTCATCGCCCGGCCCAGCTTTATTGATGGAGTTCTTTGATGGAAAAGGAAAACTTCACTGGACAGAATCCCATGTTGTCAACATGGAGGTAACCTTGTAGGGTGGGCTCTGTGAGGTGGTCCACTGCGCAAGGAGATTATCGCCAGTAGGATCTCGTGGCCTGTCACCCTCTCCTCATCGCCCTGCACGGCAATTCGTCCGACCAGATCTCGATAATTTTTGGAGCCAGTGCAGTGTTGGCAGATGCAGAAATCAAGGCAGAGGAAATTTGGCATGTTTCACACGTTCGATTCTGGCTCTTCGATGAGTTCCGCTTTCGTCGACGTGCGTCGGATAAGCGAGTGCTGAGGGTCTGTCGACGCGGTTACGCGGCACCAATGCAAGGGCAGCGAGAGGAGGGAGGGAGTGATGCGCTCGCTCTAATGCGCTGCGACGCTGCGGCGTGATGGAAGCTTGGTACGGGTAATAGTTATGCTTGATTAGCCAGAGCGTTCAGATGATCTGATGGCGGCATACTCAAATCCTGCTTTTGAGAAAAGGGGTAATATTAGATGTTGTCGCGGCATATCTTTCTTCGTGCGTGGAAGACTGCCTTGTCCTCCATACCCTGTTCTCAGCTACGCAGCCAACGGCTGTCATCTCATCTCCGGGGGAGAGTTGAGGGGAAGCCCAGAACGGAACTGTCCGAGTCTTTTCCGTGCTTGAACAACATGTCGTCATTAGAATCGCATTTTGTCGTAGGGTAGCATGCCCCCTGGTCGTGGGTTCCTCCTGTATCGCCGATTGTGGAAACCTTCCGAAGGAGCCCCGTCCGTTGGTTTTTTGACGAAGAGTTTGCTTCCATGAGTCGTGTTTGGTTCCATTGCAGCTGGGACTCTAGCAACACACGTCTAGTAAAGCGCTTAAGGTTGCCATCTGAATTTCGCTCACTCAAAGAATCTTTTTCGACATCACAGCGCAGACATACATTGGCCAGACTCCCCGAAGCGCACAAAGTGGGATGTCAGTCACGCAAAGCTTTAGCATGCATGGGTCATTGGACGTTGGCTTGGGCATTATGTTGGGGCTTTTGTGCTCACATTGATGTATCTACTTTCAAGTATTTCAAGCCAAATTGCAAACAGCCTCGTTAAAAGCAGGCACCAATTTCTTTTCGTTATGTGGAAAGAAATACAAGCAGGCGTCGCTACTTATAACCTAATTCATCCAACCCGTGTTCATGACGCTATGGAACGAAGCATACTTGAGTCCCGCAAGACAATGAGCTTTTCAGGTGCATCTTGCAGTTTATACAGCAGGTAGCTGTCGCCCAACTGCTCCTGTTCACTCAGAGTGAGGATCATTGGCAACTATGTGAGGACCTCGAAGGGGCATGCCTTTGACAGGTTCGCCTTCGCTCCTAATCCACCAACGGTTCGACGCATTCCGAACAGTAGAATTGTCTAGTACTGGACGCTTTTGCCCCGATCTGAGATCTATGTCATGAGGATCTCTCCGAAGACACTCGTGGCGCCCATAGGTTGCATCAACTCTGGCAGCGGTTTCAAGCGCTCTCCGGCCCTTCTCTATGTTCGTGAGTGGCCTTGGGATAAAAACGGGAGTTGGCTCGGGTTGCAGCTTAGAGGCTGGGGTCGAGGTTCGGACAGGGGCTGGATTCGGAATTGGTTTGATAGCTGGCTCAGGACCAGGCGGCGAGTTGCCGTTTCTCGTGTTACCGTGCGGTTCTGAATGGGCCAGCCTATTGCCCCTAGGTCGTAGCATCTCAACATCACCTTCTTTCTGAGGGCCCACTGGGGAGTCGAAAATCGCATCTCCCATGTGAAGGAGCTTGTGCATTATCCAGATCAACCAGACTCCAAAACGAATGCCGAATTTCATATCTGGCCTAGAATGAAGCACATGTTTGCGCCACTCCGTCGAGCCATGCGTTATGCCGTCAGGGTAGTCGTGAGGATTGCGTCTTGAAGGCAAGTCCATGGATATGTGTATCCACCGCGCCATTCCACCGCAGAAGACCAAGAAGGCCATTCCAACCACAATCGCAATGAAGAGCCCCAAAGGGATCTTGCGTTCATGGTTGAAGGACGCGACGCCTACAATTGACCCGAACGTAGCGCCAAGTAGAGCGCTGTACAGAAAAAGGGAGAAGATTCCGAAACGAAGGAAAGCCAGGTTGGCGCCGTATTCGTCGCATGACATCTGGGATTCTGACATTGTTTTAGCTCTCGAGAAGCAGGGCGACTTCGAGGAAACGATGGGGATGATGTTGACGAGAATATCTCACGCTGCTATGTTGGTTACGTTCGATGACTCCGCTACGATGTGATCATCTGTGTATGTTCACGGACGCTTCTTATATGTCGTATCGCGACCTCTCTGTCGCACCTGAAGAATCGAATCGTATCTTGAAGGAAGCTTCGTATGGAAATGGGTTGGTTCGGATGTGACACAGAGACCGACACATCGATGGCGCTTGCATTCGATTGGCGCCCTTTTCGACTGCGTTCCAGAAAACATCAGTGTCTTTCATGAGGAGCACTTCGATCCTAGATTGTGTTTAGCCTCAGACAGACCACGGCATGTGATATGTAGGCTTAGGGAGATAATGAAAGAAAGGCGCTCTACTTACTACCCAATGCCAAACGCACAACGGATTTTGTCTCACTACACAAACGCATCACCCAGTAGCTGGTCACTAGCTCTTTCTGAAACCCTGCTAACTCATAAGCAACCTCCTCTAGCCTGCAAGATACAGTAAAACTTAAGATAGCAGCAAAGAATGTAGTTGATACCACCCCATACTCTGACCGACACTGGGTTAGACTATAAAACAGAGGCACTGATTGACGTTCGTCAGGAACCGCAAGCAGAAAAGCCAGAATTGATTGAAAAAAGGAAAAAATAAACCCGAATGATTGGATTGAGTCAATCGCGGTGAGGATTTGAGCCTCACGCGGGGGTCGAACCCGCAACCTTGAGATTAAGAGTCTCACGCTCTACCGATTGAGCTAGCAAGGCGGGCTTGAATTGTTGACGGCGACCGAAAGTTCGAAACTGAGATACTCAGCCTGGCTGCTGTATCTTCGATTTACGCTTCAAGATTCACAATTCCCATGATTCCTTGAGTGGTTGAGCTAAGGTGGAATTCTCTAATTGAGTTTCGCATTCTTCGAACTTTATTTTCGCGTGGTGTGTGACGTTGCCCACACCTCAGCAATTGCTTCTAGCCGCTGTCGGCCCCCGTCCACCACCAAATCAGGGCATATCCTTGTGAAGACTTGCCCTTGTTCAATAATATCTGTTCGCTCGTCAAAAATTGTTCGGATGGTAATTCACTTGAACTACTATATTGACCGTCACGACATCCCTGTTGTGCAAAGCTTCATGCAGGTTCCGATTTGGTCTCGGTCGACAATGAGGCAAACTAGCTTCGCGCCCTGTGCCGATGGACCGCCATAATTTCACAGCATCATGGCGTAGAAAAGCATTGATGAAGTGGTCGAAACTCTCAGTGAATCCGCATCTATCGGATCTACAACTCAAGTACAACCTCCGCCGGAAGGCAACCGTAATCTCCGATCCCGTTGCCGGCGAAACCTTAACGGAAGATCGGTGCTCGGAGCTATCCCGTTTCTCCAGATCGCCATCTAGACGTGAACTTGACCGTATTGTTGATCAAGTATGTAAAGCAATGTGCTACCTCCAAAAGCTATTCCAAGACAATTCTCAAGCATTTCATCCTGCACACTCAACATGTCTTCCTCACAGGTTTCTCTTGCTCCCAGACTGGGATGGATAGGTAAGCCCACCGTTCTTGGCCATGCAGATTTTATTTTGGTGCAGGTACTGACAAAGGCCAGGACTGGGATCCATGGGCCTGCATATGGCCTCAAACTTGCAGAAGTATCTGTCAAAGAAGCAGGGCCCAAGTCTTCGTTTCTATAATCGCACTGAGTCCCGTGGTGACCCTCTTAAGCAACTAGGGGGCACTCCATCAACCATCCCTGACTTAGTGTCCAACTCTGACATTGTATTCATGTCCTTGGCTGATGATTCTGCGGTTGAATCTGTGCTGGACAAGATTCTGGAGGTTGGCCAACTGAATAATAAGATAATTGTTGACACCTCGACCATCCAACCTTCCTCGTCGGCGACGGCCAAATCAAGACTGCAGGAGAAAGGCGCCGACTAAGTCGCGGCCCCAGTCGTTGGAGCCAGTCCTATAGCTGCGAAAGCACAACTTTTGTGGATATTGGCTGGAAAGGAGAGTTCCATTGAGGCCGTACGTCCTTATATCACCGGTGTAATGGGAAAGGGCATTGTTCCGACAGGCGACGACGTTCGCCAAGCGAGCTACTTGGAAGCTGTAGCGTAAGTGCATCAAGTCTTTGGCGGAAAAAGCTCCCTCCTTACTGACCTCACTATGTAGAAACACTTTGTCAATGGGCATGGTAGAGGTGGTGGGTGTCGCTCATACTCTCGGTGAAAAGGCTGGGCTGGGAATCAAAACCGTGGAGGCTTTGCTCCAAGAGCAGATTGGTCCGGTCGGGTTGATGGTTTCGAACCGACTGACGTCCGGTGCTTACATGCCTCCTCGGGGCGAGCGGCCATGGTCCCCCGCTACTAACGGAGTAGCAGCCGGAAGGCAGGCTCTGAAGAGCGGTACACAGCCTAAACTGCTGTCTCTCATTCTGCAGCAGCTGGAACAAGCGGTGGAATATGCCGATGCGGCAAACCGACAAGTCGATGCTTCAGCGATTTACGGAGTTATCAGAAAGGATGCGGGACTCTCTTTTGAGACGGACCAAGTCAAAAAGAGGGATGGTTCTATGTAGAAATTCCCTACAGATCCATCAGTCGGGCAAAATTATGCGTGCTCAAAGCCCAGTGCGGTCTTTTGGATTTACAGGTTTCAGGTTAGATGAGACGTATTTGCAAGGAGGCAAACCGCAATTTTGGTTGTCGTCACTCACAGTCATTCAAGTACCGCATCGCATGATCATGTTGCAGACCATCGACCCTTGGCGCATGATGTCTTCAGATAGTGCAAGTTGCTACAATGCGGAAGTATTATCAAGCTATCTTATGTGTCGAAATGCTCTGAAACGTGATAGAATGTAAGGTAACCTAAGTGATTGGCCGCGGGAATTTTGAAATTCAGCCAAACCAGTCGGCAACCTGACTTGACAAAAGATTACGCGTGGGAATTTTAATTGAAAGACCATGACATGCAGCGTGCATACAATCATGGCCAGTTATATACATGTAAGCTGAGGATGACGATGACCCATGAACTCACCCTCGAGCATGTACAAACATAGAAAGAATAGTGATTATGACCGGAACTCCCCGCTTCCTAAGAACTCTAGCCTTTTTCTAACAATCCGACATTATCATTACTTCTTACTCGTAGGCGTTCCATCCCCAAGTTCTGCCAAAGGGGCCTTTGGCTCCTGTGGTGGCGGCGGTGGTATCACCGGAGGGCAATGCTCAACGCCGTCTAACTCGCTGACTGTATGCAGCTCGGGCACACCGACAGCTGAAGGATTAAGGTGCCTTGCATGTGGGGTATGGCTAGTCATCGAGCTGACGTTGCTGTCTGCATACGTCGACATGCGCTGGTTATCGATCACGGGTGAGGCATGCTTCAAGCCGTAATACGGCGAGTGTGGCGGCGAGGTCGAGGCGTAGGATCCCTGGACGGTAGTCGTGGCGAAGGATGCTTGGATGGTCAGTCATGATCCTTCGGAAGAAGGTGATGAGAGGCTTACATCGGGCCGGGTCATACGGACGGGGGCTGCGTGATGGATCATAGGGTGAAGGGCTGTGTGGCGATGAGGCGAAGCCCATCTCGGGATGACGGCCGGGAGACGCAGGCTCCCAGTTCGGCTCGCGCCTTTCGTTGCGCTTCCGAGCGTGCCAGCCGCATCGCCAGACGATGGCAATGATAACGCCGACGGCAACGGCAGCTCCAATCGCGATACCTACAATGGCTCCCGTGGCGAGACCACCTCCTGACCCACTGTCCGGCGTTGAAGTTGCAGACGCGGATGCTGAAGGGGTTGGTGACGCATCCTCGCTGGACACGAAGAATGCTCTCGCGCTGGCGTCTTTACTCAATGTGGCCGGGATGAGGTTGTCTATCGGGCATAACCCGTCCGTCTCGTTGCATGGATTCGTCGCGCAACATCCGATGAACGGGAACGTGTTTGTGTGTTCGTTTTTGCAGGTCCACCAGATCTCTTTCGCGGGTCTCGGATCGTCACAGCTTTGCGCCTGGATATTCGGGTAGACGTCGAGACTGAACGACGACACCTTCCTGTCATCGGCCGGGCACTCTCCGCCGTTGGCGCATGGATTCGAAGTACAACAGCCGAGAAACTCTTTCGCGCTGCCGGTGCAGACGTAGAACTTTCCTCCTCTGGGACAGCTCAAGTCGCCGCTGTGCGCCATGCCGATGGTGTAGTGCGGTCCTCGATAGATGTATGCCGGAAGCAGGCGCTCCCCTTCTTTGGTTCTGTTGGTGTGCAGAAGAAGAAAGATATGAGATCAATTTCAAACCCTGACTTGGGAAAAGCTGGCACGCGTACTTGATTGTTAGTCAAGACATCCCGTCTGAGATGTATATAAGCGTAATTGAGAGAGGGCCCACAGGTTGGAATGCGAACCAAGCCACCCTAGCCCGATCAGCTTGGCTTGCCCGGGGGCATCATTCGGCGACTTTGATCTTCGATGGGGTGGTGGTACTTGGCCCAGCACAAGAGAAAGCTCGTCAGACGGTCTGCAGGCAGACGGATAAGGCTGTCGCTGTTGCCGCAGGGCGAAGGATGTGCCAATATTGCGCTTGTGGGGGTTCACAGCCTCTTTTTGGGGGCTCTTGGGGGTAGGCTTTTTGACGAGCATGTGGAGACACAGGCTCACTACTTGGCATCATCAAGATGGAGACTGGCGTTGGCCAAGACTTCGAGTATGCGGGCTGCGGAATCCGGTAAGATGAAGGGCATTGCATGAGCTCCCAAAACCACAGCGGCGGGATTTCTTGGGCGTTTGGGAATTGGTCTCACAGTGTTTGCCATTCAAGGATGCATTTTCATTGAATAAGGGTGTGTGTGGGATTGCACCCAAGCCGCGTGGAGGGGACTGAGACAGATCATCACGAGGGGGCCGGCTTGATTAAAGGGTGCCATTGTGAGACCTTGACGTGGAATGAGTTCATTAATGGTCTTGGAACAAGACCGAAGAGCAAACAATATTCTTTGCGGGCGGGTGGGTGTTCTGCCGGCTATCATGCTGTTGGAGCCAGGGTTGTTGGTTCGAGGTGTTTGTTGGGTGGCGGGGGCTTTGCTCTTGCAGTCTGCACTTTGTAGGATCGCCTGCGGAGGACTTGGCTGCTCAGCTGAAGTATCTGAGATAAGCCCAGCCTGGTTTGCGGTGCAAGCTCTAAAAATACGAGAGAGTTTGTCATCACCGCAAATGGGACGGGTCGCCCAACGGGAAAGGCTGCTGACGGCGGTGCTGACGGGGAATCCGAACTTACGAGTAGGGTGCCTTTGTGCCGACAGCACACCACCACAGCATAATACGGGATTTTGCCTTTGTGAGTGTCCAGAACCAACAAGAATCGACCTCAAGTTGTGTGACCAACATGCACGCAATGAAGAGATTGGGGCAGGGTTTGTTGGAACAAGTTGGAAAGTGCTGCGTTTGAAGAAGCGATCGGGAAGGTTTCATGATCAAATAATTATCCTTCAAATTTCGCTCGATGGCCCCCTTGCTGCGGGTTTGATCCTTTGCGTTTGCTCATGGCAGTCTTGGAAAAGTGGCCTTGTGAGGGCATCGCGAAGACCGACGTCGATTGTGTTGTGCATGAAGGACGAGGACCACCACCAGACAACCATTTTGCGTTACATTGTGACGGCCCCATACTTTTTCGAGGGGCGAAATCCAATAATTTGTTTATAATCCCATTTGACTGACCTGTGGAGAAGAAGCCGTTGATCAAAACCTTTTCTGATGGTGAAATTCAGCCGCTTTCCACGAATCGTCCGAAGATGTAGGCTGTCAGGTATCGCGACGAACAAAAAGGTTTCAGTAGATACCGATTCAAACAGCCCTTTACCGAACGTGTCATCGTAGACGTGGCCAGTCACACTTCTGTGGGCACCAACTAGACCTCTGCGACGAACTACACGAAGATCATTATAGACTGGTCGGGGTCAATTAGAAGGCCTTGAAACAAAGTAGTAATCCGATGACTCCTCCACAGGTATTCAGCGCCCGCGGAATAGTGGAAATTGGATATATAACCGTCCGACCACATGAGACAACCCCGATGAGTTACCGGATCGGGGTCTTCCTCCATGGGTCGGCCTGGCAGCGCCGTCCTCTCAGCCGTAGAATACGAAACTTTCGGCCCGGGCCACGAACGCTCAGTAACACAAATACGGCCTTGGCCCGGGGTGGCCTAGGCTCCACACGTCGCTTGGGATGGCCGCGTCGCTCATGGAACGAACTGGGCCGGGGGATGGGCTGCTTCCGAACCGGTGTCGAGCAAGTCTTGCCGGTAGGGCTTTATGCGGCAGCCTAGGTGGCGGGTGTGGCACCGTCGCCGAGAGGACTTTGGAATCTTTAGACGGCCCCATTGCCGACGAAAGGATCGGAATGGGATGCTGGACATCAGCATCCACCCCGAATCCTGTGGGGGTTGCGGAACCGTTCGCTCGGTAAGTTGAGGCCCGATGTGCCTTTGCCAAGGGTGCCGTTCACACATGAAATTTGAAGGCGGTTCCACTACGACCTGTGATCATGAGACGGAAGCTGTAGCATTGAACCTTGACAACTTCACATCTAGGACTTCATCCTCTTGACATCGTCACATTGAGTCTGCTATTTTCGTTCATGAACCATCACCAACTGACATCTTCACGGCCGGCGAGCGGAATGCTGCTGGAGTCCGGACTGCAATCTGCAAACGCAGTCTCATCTGCGGATGTAGCACTGATCCTCTCGGACGACGTTGAGACTCGTGGCGCCGCCATGTTCTGCTGTTGACCGGCAACGTAAGGCGTCAATCCTACGACGTGGTGATCCGTGCCGGGATGTGGAGGTGAGCCCCGGGGGACCCCGGCCTCTCTTCAGTCCTGGGACCATCGCTTCCCTCCCGAGGGAATCGGCCCCATCCGCTCGCGCATCGGATGCTGCATTCGTCGGAATAGCGAGAGAAGCGCGAGTAAGGCACGCGAAGTTCAGGAGAGAGACCTCAAGAGGGGCATCGCGCCGAACGGAAGAGCGACCGGCGTCGTGGTTAAGAACAAGCCCAAGGGAAGCCAATGATGTCTTTGGGATAGAGCCCAAGACCGAGCAAAGGGGGCCCGTCACGGTGGAACAGTCCGCCAGTCCGCCTTGGCCTGCGTCCGGGGCTCGGTCCGGGCGGCCTCGTTGAAATAACTTCCTGCAGGAAGGGTTGCGTGGGAGCGAGGTTAGGTTGCGTAAGGTTGGCTGCGTATGTACACAAGCGGCGTCTATCCTTAGAATGTGGATGCGGCGCCAAGGGACCGACCTGACTTTTGCGAAATGGGGGCACGCAACGCTAGCTCAGGGACGATCAGCAAAAAAGAATAGGGATGGACTATGTGGCGCTCACTCGGCTCTCGCTTTTTGGTGCGGGAAGCGATGCGTTGGTCCAATGTGGCCGCAGACTAGCGACCGAAATGGTGTCGTTTCACGGACGTCCGAGAAGCGCACGTCCATGTCCGGCGGTCTCTCCACGGGCCTCCGGTGCGACGAACAGGCTCAGGCACACGCTTCTGTCTCCTGAACCATGGTCGGTCGGTCGGGCGATCGCAACGTTGTGATGGAGACGCGGGAAACCAACCGACGCCAACACGTACACGATCAAACATGTCAAAATGTCGTATTTAATACCCAGGTTTCCGTCTCCCAATCCGGTTCTCGAAACAGCTCAGCAGAACTCAATCACCACTCTCACTCAACAACCAATCGACTTCTCCTCGGTCTATCTCGACGATACCTTTTCTTCAATATAAACACCATTTCCCCGATTTAATCCAACCCCTTCAAATCAGTCAAAATGCCTGGCCTTACCTCCGAGTCTAAGGGTTCCAAGTACGACCGCATTCCCGGCCCTCTGGGTCTGGCGTCTGCGTCCCTTGAGGGCAAGGTCGCTCTCGTCACCGGTGCCGGTAAGTCCATCTGATACTTCCTATTTTCCCTGGACGGTGCACACCTCGATTGCCGGCAGACTTTAGTCATGGCTTTCGTGATACATTTCGGGGTCTAGTTCGTCCGATCTCGTGAGAAGGTTCATGCAACTAACAATGGTTGCTATAGGCCGTGGCATTGGTCGCGAGATGGCTATGGAGCTTGGCCGTCGTGGTGCGAAGGTCATCGTCAACTACGCCAACAGCGCCGAGACCGCCGAGGAGGTCGTCCAGGCCATCAAGAAGTCCGGCTCTGACGCCGCTTCCATCAAGGCCAACGTCTCCGACGTTGACCAGATCGTCAAGATGTTCGCCGAGGCCAAGAAGATCTTCGGCAAGCTCGACGTCGTCTGCTCCAACTCCGGTGTCGTCTCTTTCGGCCACGTCAAGGACGTCACCCCCGAGGAGTTCGACCGCGTCTTCAGCATCAACACCCGTGGCCAGTTCTTCGTCGCCCGCGAGGCCTACAAGAACCTCGAGGTCGGTGGCCGCCTCATCCTGATGGGCTCCATCACTGGCCAGGCCAAGGGTGTCCCCAAGCACGCCGTCTACTCCGGATCCAAGGGTACCATCGAGACCTTCGTCCGCTGCATGGCCATCGACTTCGGTGACAAGAAGATCACTGTCAACGCTGTTGCTCCCGGTGGCATCAAGACTGACATGTACCGGTAAGCATTTCTGACAACCCACAAAAGACTTTCCAGCTCTAATATCATCCCAGTGACGTCTGCCGCGAGTACATCCCCAACGGCACTGAGCTCGACGATGAGGGTGTCGATGAGTACGCCGCTGGCTGGTCCCCCATGCACCGTGTCGGTCTCCCCATCGACATTGCCCGCGTCGTCTGCTTCCTGGCTTCCCAGGACGGTGAGTGGATTAACGGCAAGGTCCTCGGCATCGACGGTGCCGCCTGCATGTAAATTGCTACCTAATATAATCGGAGTTACGGATTACTGGGGCCGGGTATTAGTAGATTGGATCACCTGTACATCTTAGACTAAAGATACGGGACTTATAATCAATAAAGGCGTATGCCTCATTAGAAATTAGCACATACTGTCTCCGATCACTTTGAATTTATGCCGCCTAGCTCATACGTTTCAGTTCTACAATCACCAAGTTATTTTTTTTCTATCAACCTTGATACTGCAATCACTATTATAATCGCCAATTCTTGTTATATGGATTTCATGGTCGGATTTATTTAATCGCATTCGCCCCGATAGCAAAACCATTTATTCCTGTTATGGACTTCTTGGACGTATGTGTTATGCCCATATGATTTGCGTTCTCAACTGCAATAACTAAATGGTTGGCAGTGTTTACACAAGAATATAACTACAGCCATTTCCAACCTCTACGAGATTTGGCCTCGGCAATTTCTGTCCAGTCTCTCTAGCTTCCTCCTCAAGACCATCGTCCAACGTCAAGCGGCCGTGATTAAACATCCAACTCAGAAGCCCGGAATACTGGATCTTGTCATCATGAGTTCCCAACCAGTACTTCGGCTCGCTCTTTCGTACAATCTTCAAACCGTTCGTGACCCCGAGCGTTGTGCCTTTCTCCATGAGACCAGTCTTGTGAAGCGGGTGTATCATCGCCAACACACTCGACTCCGGACTCGCTTTCTGTGCGGCTTCGACAGCATCCGGGTCGACCCCGTGCGGAGAATACAGAATCACCTCGCTCTTTCCATCGGCGCCAGTGAAGCTGATTACCATGCAATGGTACAAAACCGGATACACCGCGCACTCGTCTGGGATGCGGAAAACGGAGAGCCAGCTTGGTATTTCGGGAATGCTGGGCCACGTCGTGTCTGTGCTGCGCACAAAGTCTGGTATGACGACAACGTTGTCGAAGTGCTTCCACGACGATATAACCGCTGCCGGCTCCTTGACAGCAAAGACCCTGGTGCTAGCATCGAAAGTCCGCAACGTCTCTTCATGCATATGGTCGGCGAGTATGTGAGTGACGAGAACCGCATCCAGCCACGGTTCGCCCTCGTCTTTCGAGCCACCTGCCGAGGTCTCGATCTCTTCGACCCAGCTTTCAATCCCGGCCAAGCTGTCGAAGGCTTCCTTTTGGGGGTGACGCAAGCGAAGGATCCACGCATAGAGGGTTAAGACATCTCCGACGAGCCAAGGGTCCTGCATGATGTGGTAGAATGCTTTGCCTTTTGCGCCGGCTGGTCGAGGAATTGATATGAGCCAGGTGTTGTCGCCATTGACCATCGTCATAATCGGCCTGTGCTGAGAGGACTCAGCTGAGGTCAGCTTTTCGATAATACTTTTGCGATCCATGGTGTTTGGATGGAGACGTGTGGGCTCTGGGGGTTATTCGAGAGGTTAGTGAGATGGCTGTTCGTGAACACGCGGCCGAGGGCGGGGAAGGTTCAACTTAACATTGTCGAGTGCATGTTGTGGCGCAACACGAAGCTAACGTAGCACATACTGCGCCACTACTGATGATGCTAGCTTTCAGAGCTCGGGTTTCATTAGAGCTCACGTAGGATTTTAGCGCGGACCATTCGAAATTTGTGGCACGAGGTGATTCACAACTATTGCAATGAAGCCCATTTGCCGGGTCGGACTCGAATGTGGCCTTGGCGGGTCGTTGCCATGCTCGAGATTGGTCAACTTCACAAAAAAAAGAACGTTGGCGTTCCGACTAGACAATTAAAGGGATGGTGGTCGCCTGGAGGATTGAAGATCTCCATTTGGTTTGTACGGAATAGGCTTGGCATCTTAACGCCTACGAGCAGGTTGATAGATGTCCCTCGGTGTATGAGATGTCTCCTAATTCATCAACGTTATCTGAAGCTCAGTCTCCCGACGGTTCAATCACGACGTGATTCTAAGGACTCATGTGGAAACTCTGCGATCTAATGCGATAAACAGTGCGCCTGCGACCTTGCAATCGAATTCTGAATCTTCCACGAACGCAATTCCCGTGTACCATCGATTTAGTACCGACGTACCGTGATGCATCACAAAACTGACACAGGTCCAGGCCATTGAACCAAAGGGGAAGCAGGATAACGTCACGTAGAGTCCATCACCATACCAATGCAGTGGACGAACCGGTGGAGGCACTGAGGTGACCATTGAAACCTCGGTTGACAACCTGTCAGGACCCGGACTGTTGGATTCGGTGTACCGAAAATTCCAGGCCATCGTTCCAGATTCTTATCTAAGTTGCCTTCCATCATCTGGTCTTCGCAAACACGCAATATCACGTCAAATTTCCCCATCGAGTAATCATGCGCTCCCCTATTGGGCGTTTGCAAACTTTCTTTCACGGGACTTTTACCAAGGTGGTGCTGCCGACTCGTCCGACAGCCGAAACCGAGGCCGGTGAAAAGATGGGACGCATGAGCCGGAGCCAGAAGTCGGCGTGCGCCCCTTGATGGGTGTCCGATGCCGAGCTCGGGAACCGGATCCAGGCCACAACAGGAAGTGGTTTCGATTCGAAAATGGCCCGGCCAGTGGCGGCTCCACTCCGTTTGGGCAGTGAGACTGGAGCTCCGTTCCCGCCGCGTCGGCGTCTGCAATCGACTAAGTCCTTCTGGATTGTGAGTCCGATGCCATACCAGGTATGTATTGCCGGCTTCTCGACATATGACAGAGATGGTAATTCTCAAGGATAATCGGAGAAGACTACTGCATCCCAAGGAGCTTGTAAACTTTCGTTTTCTCAAACTTGCCCCCCTTCCATCACATCTTCGCATTTTTCATGGCTGACATCGCGAAGGGTTCCGAAGCTGAGATAGAGGCCCAAGCAAGCGTGAAGCGAAAACGGACCTCAATGCTCTATACGACCGAAGGCAATGTAACAGTCTGAAAAGAAGGCAATGTTACAACAAGCTATCCCTGCATTGCAGCGAGGTGATTCATCAGTGAAGCATGCACAGATGGAAATCGGACTTTGCTAGCAACACGAAGACCAATCCGCCAACTCGCACAAATCTAAGCAACCTGAAGTACGTCACATATGTGCAGTCTACGTACGGGAACAGCGAGAGTGCATTTAGCAAACAATACGAAATCTTCGTTTGGAAAGGAGACGAACGCAAGGAAACAAACATCAAGAGCCATCGACGTGGGGGGGTCTTGTGTAAGATATGTTAACAGCTGATGCATTAACCTAGCGGACGGATGATTTGAGGTCTTTCACACTGCTGCAGACATTCAGGCTGAGGACACGGAATCATAATAGATACCAGACAATTCTTTGTGATTCAAAAGCTATTTACAAGAAGAGGGAAAATGTCGTAGAGACATGACTATTATCACATTATCTAGAACCAACGTTTCGCAGGCGCAGTCTGGTTAACACCGCCGTACTGGATACGGAACGGCTGCGTCTCAGTGACGTCGTACTCCTCCAGCTTGGACGCATCGCCAAAGACGCGGAGCGACTTGACGGCGAACTTGTACTTGCCCGCGGGGGCATAAGTACCGTCGTCGAGCTGGCCGTCCCAGTTGACGGAGAAGACGCCGCGCGAGACGTACAGGTAAGGGAAGGAGCGCGGCTGGCCGATGGTCTTGGTGCCGAAGACCTCCTTGGTGATGTTGGGCGCGCAGCTGGTGAGCGGCACGAGGTCGGCGCGGACGAAGGGGGAGCCGAAGGCCATGTTGACGGCGAGGGCGGGCAGCACGGCGTCGGTCTCGTTGGCGGTGCCCGGGGGCGGGAGGATGTAGGTGTAGTTGGAGGGGACCTCCTCAAACTCCTCGGCCTTGGCGCTGGTGGAGGTGGTCATGATGGCGACGTCGAGGGTGACGTGGCTGTGGAGGCTGCCGGCGATGCCCTGGTAGGGGAGGATGAGGCTGGTGCCGTCGGTGCCGTTGAGGGCGATGTAGCCAGACCAGACAGGGAGGCGCTCGGCGACGAGGCCGGCGGGGGGCGTCGGGGTGACGAGGACGGTGGCCTCGCCGCCGGCGGGGACGGAGACCTTGTCCTCGCTGAAGGCGAGGGTGGCGTACTCGGCGGAAAGGTCATTGGGGAAGGTGGCGGGGAAGAGGTCGCCGGCGGCGGCGAAGGTGTAGGCGGTGGCGGCGCCGATGTTGCTCAGCTCGTAGGTGACGTCGGCGGAGCCGGTGTTCTTGATGGTGAAGTTCAGCTCGGGGATGAAGTTGTCGGTGTCGTTGAAGGAGAGGTTGGAAACGCTGAGGATGGCGGAGGCGTGGGCGGCGTCGTAGGCCTGGACGAGGCCGGCACCCTGTTGGGCGATGGGGGCGAGGAGCTCGCCGAAGCCGGTACCGTCGTTGAACTTGACGGGGTTGGCGTTGGCGGAGAGGACGTTCTCGATGGTGGCGGGGTCGAGGGTCTTGCGGACCTCGGCGATGAGGGCGACGATGCCGGCGGTCTGAGGGCACGACATGGAGGTACCGGAGAGAACGGCGTAGCTGCCGAGGGCTCTGGGGTAGGTGCTGAGGACGTTGCCTCCGACGGCACCGAACTGGGGCTTGGAGTAGGCGTCCCAGTTGGGGCCCCAGGAGCTGAAGGTAGAGACAGAGCCGCCGGTGGCGTTGTTGGCAGCCTCGGTGAGGACCTGCTCGGCCTCAGCAGGGTCGCCCATGTTGAGGATGACCTCCTGGCCGGCGGCGAGAGCCTCGAGCCAAGGGGCGGCGTTCTCAGGGGGGGTCATGCCGATGGCAAGGATCTCAGGGACGGTGGTCACGGAGACGGAGCCAGCGCCGGGGGCGTTGTTGTACAGCATGATGTACTTGGCACCAGCGGCAGCAGCGTTCTGGGCCTTGGCGACGAAGGTGCAGGTTCCGCGCTTGATGAGGACGATCTTGTCGCTCAGGTCGGGGGTGCCGGCAGGGTAAGCATCGCAGCCCAGAGCCTCGGTGGAAGTAGAGTCGGTGCTCACGGCCCAGAGGGGGAGAGAGACGCCGGCCCAAGCATCGGGCTCACCGGGGGTGTAGGTGAAGTTCTTCTCCTCGCCGCCGGCGATGGTGTAAGACTCCTCGATGAGGACGGCGGGGGTGATGACGTTGTCGAACGAGGCGATGGCGGTGACGTGCTTGCCAGAGGCAGCGGTGGAAGCAAAGAAGATACCTGCAGTTATTCTTAGCATGGGACATTTCAGAATGATTTAAAAAGTCATCTCATACCCTGATCACCAGAGTTACCGGCGGAGACAGTGCAGGGAACGCCGGCATCGACGATTCTGGAGACGGTGGCGGCCCACGGCTCATCGGTCCAGCCAGAGGGACCACCGATAGAGGCAGTGATGATGTTGCTGCCGTCCTCGAAGGCGCGGTTGTAAGCGGCGATCAGGACGTCGTTGCTGACCTCGCCCTCGCAGCCAAAGACCTAGATCGAACAGTCAGATCGGAACTTTGGTAATAAGATTGTGGGTCACATCCGGCAACCGGATGATCACTGAGCAACCACATTGATGTTACGTACCTTGTAAGCACCAAGAGTGACACCGGGAGCAGTACCGGTGAAACCGAAGGGGTTGCTCTGAGCGGCAATAATGCCAGCAACGTGGGTTCCATGACCGCCGCAGTCCATCGGGTCGGGGTCGGGGAAGTGCTCGTTGTAGCCGTCGTACGCGTCGCCGACGAAGTCGGTTCCGTAGCTGACCAGGCAGTCGGAGCCGAAGCAGCCGCCGAGCGCGGGGTGGAGGTAGTCGATGCCGGTGTCGATGACGGCGACCTTGATGCCCTTTCCGCTGACGCCGTCGGCGTGCAGCTTGTCGACCTGCGTCATGAGGTGCGTCGAGAAGACGTCCTCGCCCTCCTGGCGCTTCTTGAGGTCGATGTAGTCGCGGCCCTGCTTGCCGGTCCAGACGACCTCGGGCTTGGGGATGCTGTACGTCCGCACGGGGTACATGGCCTTGACGGACGGGAGCTGCGCCAGCTTCGCGGCCTTCTCGTCGGCGGTGTCGAGGTTCTTGAACTGCAGCGACGCGCCCTTGAACAGGGAGTAGGTCAGGTTCATGCGGGTGATGGTGTCGGACTCGGCCTCGGCGAAGAAGTCGGAGGCGTCCTGCGGGTTTCGTCTGTGAGTAAACTCTGCGTGGTTGAGAGCACTACGGGGGATTGTGTGAGTAGCTTACCTGTCCGTCCTCCAACTCAACGATGAAGGCACCGGGAACGGTCTTGGGGGAAGTCGACTTTCCCTGGATGGCGGAAGCCGCCGCAAGAAGCGGCAGCAAGAGACTGCTACGAACCATGATGTCTGGCTGACGGATGACCTGGGGGAGACCGGAGCTGGCGAGGGAAGAAGCATCATGAACGCTGCGCGCCGGGGGGCACAACTTTTATAAGTTCATCTGCACCACGTCGTATCGCAACCCGTACATTGGTGGTGGGGGGCTCAACTGGCCGGGGACCTGAGCAAGACAGGCCCTCTAGCCCAAGCGGACCCTCCAGAGAATCAGTCCATGGGCCATGTCGTTGTCGTCATGAAATGAATGGGGGTCCAGACGCTTGCTTGGCCAGGAAGGTGGAGGATGGACGGGAAAATGCGAGCGAGCGAGCCATGCAGGTCGTCTGCAAAGGCGCGGTGCCAGTGGACGGTGGCACGCGATAGCGTCCGGGGTAGGTTTGTATGCTTGAGCAGGGATTAGATGGGATCACGGAGTGAGCTATGGCCGGGTTGTCTACCCAATGTTCCAACATGGAGACCTCAAGCAGGTCTCGCTGCAGAGGAGAGGCGACATCCCGGCCGGGACATGAGAAATTGCAGGGAGCAATGTGCACAGTCTGCGCTGCTGCAGTGCGTCGCGACGGAATGCGACCGCGCAAAGAAGGAAGCAGAAAAAAAGGAGAGCCTGGCCTGGCGATCAGCATATTAAACGATGCTTTCTGAGCTGCCTGAATGAGGCTCCTTAGTGGTGGAGGGAAGCATGATTGATTAATTGGCCCTGGTCATTGGAGCTTTCTGCCCAGATGGCCTTCCTATCTGGGTAAGTGTCTCCGCATCTCGTTGGTGAGAGTCGAGAGAGAGACAGAGAGGTGTTGTTGCTGTTCGAGCTGGGGTCCCTGGTCCAAGACCCAAATCATGGTGGACCGGGAAATGGTCACTGCTTCTCTCCGCCGTACGGGAAACTTGAACGGGTCAGTTGGTGGCGAGCTCGCCGTCGGCTGATGCAGGCTGTCTTTTCTATCGCTGGAGGGCGATTGGCAGACGCGGGAGATCGGGATGGGTTCGTTGGAGAGATCTCTGGGCACACGCCGAAGCGGCGCCACCCTTCTTTGTGTTCGTCTCGTCTTTAGGTTGTTGACCGTTGAGGGCGTTGGAAGAGGCGCGGGCGGACAGGGCCAGCCATGCTTGTTGCCGACGGCAAAAGGACATTGTGGCAGACTTAGTGCCATCGGTTGACAGTGACAGTGTTTGATGTCAAACCGAATTGGTGATCAGCAATTGGCTGAGAGGCGTTCATCGTCGCATGTTTCGTTCGCTGCGAACAAGATTAACCCGGAAGGGGTCTGCTCCTATCAGGATTCAGGAAGACTATCAACATCAGTCGTCATCGATTGTGAACGTCCAGATTCTGATAAACTTGAGACCATACGACATGGTGCCTGTGATCCTCTGTTCGAGGGTGATGGAAAGTTACGCCCCGAGCCAAGAGGCCAAGGCAACTCGACTGCCGTGGTAGCAGTGCATCGCAGACGCTGTTTGGTGCGTACCTGAATGGCCTCGTGTTGTGTGGAGCTTCAGGTACGACGGCAGCATCCACGCGGGGACGGACATCCTGGCCGTGATGTGGGTTCGGGCGATTGCGTTGGACGTGGCATGTGGCACGTCAATGGCAGTGGTGCTGCTGCTGCTGCTACTCCCAAAACTCCAGAGTCCAGAGTTCAGAGTCCAGATGAACAGGAAATTGGGTTTTAGGTAACCGGGCGCAAAGTTGGCAGAAAACAGAAGGTCGTTTGGCCTCGATTCGTGACGGCCGAGACGGTCAAGTTCAATCCGGCAGGCCATCTTTGCAGAGGAACCTTTGCTAGCCGCCATCGCCTATTCTTCCGCATCAATAGACCGGTCCCCGCACAGCTGAAAGACAAAGTGGACGACACGGTGGAGGGGGAGATGAATGATGGGAAGAAGACAGACGGCTCTGGAAGGGCTGAATGAGGGGGCAACCACGGCCCATCATCCCATCATTCATGGCTGCCCCCGTCCCTTCTGGGGCCTGCCATCCGATTCACCTGCCGAAAAGTCGATAACGCGGTGGCCACAACCCCGGCCATTGCCCGGACGCACAGAGAACAGAGAAAGAGAGGCTCGCGGGATGCGGACGGTCGACGGGTCTGCAGAGCAACGCTGCACGGCTTAATGTGATTTTGACACCACTCGAGCATATGGATGAGGTCGTAGTAGAGGCATGCTGAATGTTTTGCATTCGATAATGAGGGGGAAACTGAGGGGTTACAGCGTGACAGTACACGGCATATCTGGCTCAACTTCCAAGAGGACACAAGACGGGACGATGCGACCGGAGGTGGAGGTCGCAGGGGAAACAAAAGAAAGACGGCCCAGTATTGATACGCCCGGACCACCGTCTAACGGCCTGTTTGTTTGCTTTAAACCGAAAAGGGGCTGGGCCCCTGTTGGCTCTTCGGGGGCGAAGCTGGGCATCGGGAACAGGCCGCCGGTCTTCATGACTTTCCGGAGTAAGCTTCGCATCGGACTGAGCAAGTTGACGAACTTTTGATATGCAGGTGTGGCGAATGAGTACCCAATTCATTTATGTTTACAAAGCCACAAACGGGCTCTTGGGAGGTTTCGGGAAGGTGAACAGAATGCCATTTCCGCGGCGCCATCCACTCCATTAACCTAAAAATTGCGTTGAGGGGCTCACTGACTCTGCTTCTGCCGGGGGCAATCGGAAGATCGCCGGGCATCCCCTACCTCCCAGTGGTCAGCGCTATTAGCATTCCCTCGCCCACGAGGAATTGGTTCCGGCGGTTATTGGTATTTAACCTTAATGAGATTCTTAACTCTGTTCGCCGCGGAACACGCGAAGCGCTCGGAAGCTAGGTTTAGGCCCAACTTTGTCAACCTCGTGCGGTTCTTTGCTGCCGATTCAGCACTTCAGGCTTGCACGTGCTCATGGCCACAGAGGCCTAAGGAAATGATCAATTGTAAAACATGCGACGCACTTATCCGTCGCAAGAAGAGCTTCATCCAGCATCTGTAGAACGTAATGTTGCTTGAGTAAACGACCCTAAGGGCCACGCCTTTAACGGTCGGTTCATCCAAGACAGTTACACGCCGATGACTCAACACATGTCTCAACCGGACACTGTTCAACCCAGGCGGGGGTGAAATAGACAGTGTTTCCGTCATACTCAAATCTCGGGATGCCGGCTCTTTCTCATGTAGAAGACTGCGGCGATCTTTAAGGAACCCCAGACTAGAGGAGTGGAAGGTGGTGGATGCATGCCACTGCTCGCGTTAGCTGATCAACCCAGCTTTCCGGGATGATATGGAGCTGTGCCTTACAGATGCCACCGTCGTAGCCCGGTCCGCTGCGTGCATGCCGGCTGGGCATTCTTGGTTTTTGCATGGCAGAACAGGCCCTGAAAGGCTGGCCAAGAGGCAAGAGCGTGGATAAGGCCAACATGCTCCACTGAAGAGAAGCGTGGCAGACGGAAGGTTGGTCGGCGGGTTCCATATCGCATTTTATTCTGACGACCTTTGGCCTGTTCGTGTGTTGCTAGTGTCCAATGAATTCACCCAAAGCTGCCGGAGGGTCGCTCGTAGATGGTCGCCACTCATGTACCCAATACATTCCTCCACGACGTCTGAGCATCATGAAGACGGGACTTCAGATTGCCGCTTGCTGTAATGAGGATATACAGCCTTTTAAACCATCTGTGTTCCGAAGATTCTCTGAAAGACGGTAAATACATATGCGACGGGTATGAATTACTCTAGAGAAACAGCTTTTGACCTCTCCAAAAGCCCAAGCATCTATGACAATCTATCATGCAAGTAGCTCCCTCGCAACCTCGTATGAGTTGATGTACTCAATTCCCTCTTTCCTCCAGGTATCATCTTCCACGAAGCTGTTGCTAGCATTCAGGACCAGGTTCTTCGGTGCCGCGAGGTCATACTTGGGCCAGTACGGCAGCAGCCCGTCCCGCTTCGTGACATTACCAGCCTTTGCATTGGGATCCAGGTCATTGACGAACCTCACATACGCCTGCCCAATACCCCGCGCCAACTCCAGATGGCTATCATACTCCGGCGACGGCCCCAACAATCCACTGATGTTCTGGAAGCTGAACGCGACATTGTCAAAGTGCTGCACGCCGTCCAGCTCAGCCCTGTTCCACAACCGCTGGTCGAACCGGTAGCTGTACACCGGCTGCCCCGCCTCGCCCGCGTACAGCTCGCACATCTTCCGCCGGCCCGAGATCATGACCAGGTCCCCGCCGATCGAGGCGCCGCGCCGCCACTGCAGGCCCTTGGCGGGGTACACGGAGCAGTTCCAGATGGAGTGCGGCGGCTGCGTGCACGGGTCGTTAGGGTACAGCTCGAACAGCCTCCGGATCGTCGGCGGCGAGAGCGCGTAGGAGCGCCAGAACATGAACCCGTTGAGCAGGTTCTGCTCGGTGTCGGGCTTCGGGCTGTTGGGGTTGAAGTTGATGCCCTCATCGCTGTTGGCGCCCGTCAGGAGGGGCACCTTGACGTACTTGCCCTCGCGGATCAGCTGGCTCGGGTACCCCGTCAGGAAGTCGCCGTCGACGAGCGGGTTCCAGACCTGGCTGGGCTTGGCCGCGAAAAGGTCGTCCTGGCTGAGGCCGCGGAGGCAGGCGAGCTGGTCTTTGGCGGTCCAGCAGCCGGTCGTGCGGGTGAGGTTCTCGACGGGGACGGTGTAGTACGCCAGGTCCTGGACCTGCGCGCCCGTCGGGCCGCCGCTTTCGAGGATCGCGGCGCGGTAGAGACCGTCGTCGCGGCCGTCGTAGCTGAAGAGGTGGTAGGCGATCGACTGGGCGCCGGCGCTTTCACCCCAGATTGTGACCCGGTCCGGGTCTCCGCCGAACGCGGCGATGTTCTCCTGGATCCACCTGAGAGCCAGCCTTTGGTCGAGGAGGCCTGCGTTGCTGGATCCTTCGGCTAGGAGGGCCGGGGTTTGGAGGAAACCGTACATGTTGAGACGGTAGTTCATGGCGACGCTGATGATAGGCTCACCCATGTCCTGGCTGACCTTGACGATGCCTGACAGGTTGTATTGAGGGTCCGCCTGATTGCATCGTCAGTCAAACTTAGGACAGTGTAAGTTGAAGTTGATGAACTTACAATAGAGCCCGTGTACAGACCACCTCCGTATATCCAAACTAAAACCGGCAATGGCTTCTCGGGCTTCCCAGCAGGTCGAACGACGTTCAGCGTCAGGCAGTCTTCCGACATGTTGAAGGTTCCGCGGTACTGCATACAGCTGTAGCCTTGCTGTGTCGCATCTCGGACCTCATCGAAAGAAGTATTGAGGCTTTGAGGCCAGCGGTATCTGAGCTGGCCGACAGGAGGCTGGGCAAAAGGAACGCCTAGAAAGGCATCTTGGTCCCAGTCGGAGAGATGTATGCCCCTGTATGTGCCGTTGACCACCTGGGCCGTAGGCTCCTGAGCAGCCACAGCCCGGAGGCAGGCCAAAGCCGCAGTGGCTAAACAGTACAAACGCGTCATTTCAAAGAGCCAGAAGCAGCCGCCTTGCCTAAGAACCCTTCTCCTCATGATTCCATCGCTCTCCCCCTTTTATACGGCCGACAGCGCGCGGACATGCCGCTGCGCTGCTCATCAAATTGTGGCTGAACCACAGGAAAAGCATCGTTGGCCCCTGGCGTGATTGGAGGAAAATGAACAACCGCTTTGAAAAGCTCATCGTCCTGATTTACCAGGGGCCGGAAGAAATAAGCGTCTGCCGTCTGGGGTAAATCATTGGGGAAGAATGCGGGGGATGCGGGGGACGCTGTCGATGGCCTATGAGCCGGCCGGGGAGCGATCTCGACTTGGGGTTGAGGGCCAGGGGGCGGACATTACGAAGGACGGTGATAGGCGTCATGGGCTTTCGATAATGACTTTCCGGCACCACGAGGCGAGTTGCTGCAGGAAGGCGTCTGCATCTCGAGAGAGAGCCGAGGGTCGGACGGAAGAATTGAGGCCATCCAGGGTTGCACTGAAGTCGGGTCTCTGACGGCCAAAGATGAGAGCCTGCTGAAATTTATGAGCTTGGGATTGAGATAGATGATGAAGGCTGTACGATCTCACCTTGATGATTGGTTATCTGTGAGCATGGCTGCTTCTTGTGAAGGCATGTGATTGCGATGAGTTGACTCGGTGGAGTGGTTCTCACGATGGGACGCTGTGAGTGAGACACCGTGCGTATGGCGACACACTGTGTACGAACACAGCATATGTCGGCTAATTGTCGGATGAAGACCGCCCGCCATTGACGTCAACCGAGCCGAGCTTAGAAATTTGGGATCAAAGCTTCCGATTCTTAGCTCCTCGTCGGGAAAGTCAATTTGACATCAACGGCCTCAACATCACGACCCCGCCAGACAATTACGGTTCCTCCAAGTTTCAAACAGTATATATACGCAGAATTTCGACTCAGAAACCTCAATATGCTCTGCAGATCGTGCCGACGCGCAATTGCGCTCTCCAAGCCCGCATCAAACACCCTCGTCGCCAGGGCTTCCGCAACAAGCTTCCCGATCGCCGCGAGAACCTACTCCTCTTCCGCTATTTCTCCTCGAACGACCGCAGTCTCTTCCCCATTTACATGTCAATCCGCATCTACATTGAGGCCCGCGACACTCTCCAAGCGCACCTACTCCTCCGCGACGGAGACCGCACCACTCGAGAAGCCCGACCACCTCGATGCCGCCGAGTCGACGATATGGGACAAGCTGGTGGCCGAGTTCTCCCCCTCAGAGCTCATCGTGCAGGACGTCTCCGGCGGCTGCGGCTCCATGTACGCGATCGACATCACCTCGGCCAAGTTCAAGGGCGCCAACATGCTGAAGCAGCAGCGCATGGTCAACGCGGTGCTGGGAGACATGGTGAAGCAGTGGCACGGCATCCAGCTGCGGACGAAGGCCCCTTGAGCTGCGTTCACGGACGGAATGATATACAATGACGGAAAGATGGAATGCTGCGGCGGCATGATTGTACTATAAACGGCGGTGTACGGACATATTTATACCTCAATGGCAACTCCCCTCCAAGATAGGGCTGAGACGACGGGAAATACAGCATGAAAGAGATTTTACACTGGTACGCCGCATACGAGTGACTGAATGGCTTGATACCACAGTTCGGAACGGGCAAGAGGCGTTGGTTTACGTCTAGTCGTGTGTTCCTCCCACTCTCCCCCAAGAGTGTTCAACGGTCAGACCGCGGCCAAGTGCGATGCGGTTTTGTTTCTGCAGACAACAACACATGCGTTCTTCCAAATCCCATCTCTCATACCCTGGAGTCTTCGAAGCATCTGTCAAGATCTGCTATTTTGACTTTCGTCGGGAATCTGGCCAATGACAAGCGTCGTATTACTCCTCCTGCCCGCCTAGTGGGACCCTTTATGGGTCGTCCGGACTTCTTTCTCCAGCCTCCAGGACCTCCGTCCAGGGTTGGGGACTTTTTTCGCAAGGGACTTGCGTTATGAAGCTGACAGGCCTTCGGCGAGATTCGGCTTGTGACAGGCTGGCAATGATCCGCCGTGGACTCGGCCGAGATCGTCAGCTTACCACAGGTCTCCTCGGTTTCCTTGCAACCCCCAATTCAAAAATCACAAAATTCTTCTTCACGCTCAGCAGACACCTTCCGAGCTCCATTTCATCATCCAATCAAGCGATCGCCGTATCGGCTCATGGAAGTGCCGACCCTTGCTGCAGCAGCACGCCCAGACAACACATCAGCCCTCGATTGGCTGGGTCGCTTTGGCGACAGGGGCAAGATGCAGTCAGATTTTGGCGAACCGTTAGAGAATGCAACGCCGGGATTTGTGCTTTTTGGTAGGCAATCATACTGCGTGGAACAATGATATATATGAAATCACTGGACGAGATTCGAGGATGCGCCCATCGTGCCCCGATTTGTGAATGTGGCCCGGACCAGAAGACCCATGAGACAACAGGACCCCGGCGCCGAGGACCCGGAAGTCACTCTGGACCCGAAGAGATGCTGTCAGCATCGTCATCAGACCCAGAACGATGTGACAACAGACGGGGATGCAATGCTTCTGCCCCTCGTTAGACGTAGCACGAAAGCCGGGGCCAAAGGGACCATAGAAGCCAGATAAAAGTGCTGTATGAGGTCCGTCCCGAGTGGGATGGCTCTTGATCCTTGATCCCTCACCAGCATCTGGTGTCTTCCGCCATCATGGCTTTTCCAGACATTGCAGCCTCAGATATGGCCACCTACTTCTCGCCGGTCAACCTGCTCCTCGCCTTCGCAATCTACTACATCGCCACCTCGATCGCAGCATGGCGCCGCCTGCGAGCGTTCCCCGGCCCCGCGCTCGCCCGGTTCTCCTACCTCTGGAACATCCTCAACTCCCGCACCGGCCGCCCCGCCGAGACCTTCACCCGCCTGAACCGCGAGCACGGCTCCTTGGTCTGCATCGGGCCCAACGACCTCGTCACCGACGATCCGGACATGTTCCGGCGGATGAACGGCGCGCGGTCGACGTACAACCGCTCCTCGTGGTACAACGCGGCCAAGTTCAACCCGCACGAGGAGGCCATGTTCAGCATCCGCGACATCCGCAAGCACGACAGGATGAAGGCGCAGGTCGCGGGCGCGTACTCGGGCAAGGAGAACGACGCGCTCGAGAGCGGGATTGATAGCCAGCTGGCGGGGCTGATGGAGCTTATCCGGCGGAAGTATGTTACTAAGGGCGAGGATATGAAGCCGATGGACTTTGGGAGGGTGGCGCAGTACTTTACGCTCGACGTGATTACGGAGATTGCGTACGGGAAGGCGTTTGGGTATATGGCGACTGACTCGGATATCCATGAGTACATCAAGACAACGGAGGATGTTGTGCAGATTCTGCAGATGTTGGGCGAGGTGCCGTATCTGTGTACTCTGTTCTGGTCGAAATGGGTGTTGGGGACTGTTGGGCCGAAGCCAACGGATAAGTCTGGAATGGGAAAGATGATGGGGTGAGTTACTCTGTGTTGTTTGCATCTTCGCTGGCACTGACTGGCACTGCAGAGTTGCAAGAGACGTGGTTGCCAAGCGGTTCGGGCCTGACGCCAAAGATGAGCGCGACATGCTCGTAAGCCTGTCGAGACGCCGTTGCTGCGAGAAGTGAGACTGACTTTGATAGGGCTCTTTCGTCCGCCACGGGCTCACGCAGGGCCAGGCCGAGCAAGAAGTTCTGTTCCAGATTACAGCCGGCTCCGACACCACCGCCACGGCTATTCGCACGACCTTTCTCCATCTCCTGACCTCACCCAATGCATACCATACCTTGAAGAAAGAGATCCACAAAGCGATTGCGGAGGGTCGGGTCTCATCGCCGATTACAGCTGAAGAGGGCAAACAGCTGCCGTATCTACAGGTATATGGCCACATCTTACTCTCGGTGAACATCAGCTAACGCGATGCCTGCCAGGCCGTTATCTACGAGGGTCTCCGGATGAACGCCCCATTCACGGGGCAGTGCTCCAAGGAGGTTCCTGCGGAAGGAGACACCATCGATGGTCGCTTCGTTCCCGGCGGCACACGCATCGCGCAGAACTTCTGGGGTGTGATCCGCCGGCTTGACGTCTTCGGAAAGGACGCAGACCTCTTCCGGCCAGAGAGGTGGCTCGAGGCGGACGAAGCGACGAGAGACAACATGGTGAGGACCACGGAGTTGACGTTCGGTCATGGACGGTGGGGATGCTCTGGGAAGAACGTCGCCTTTATGGAGCTGAACAAGGTCTATTTTGAGGTAGGTCAGGCCTGTGTCATGCGAATAGGACACACCGCTGACGTTTTTCATACAGCTCCTTCGAAACTTTGACTTTCAGATTGTGAATCCCGGCAGGCCATGGCATAGCATCAACCATAACCTGTGGATGCAGTATGAGTTCTGGGTGAAGGTGACTGAGTCGGCGCCAAGCTAGACGTCAGAATATGGCGGTGAGACTACTCGAATGAGCAGAAATATAGAATCTGAGAGAACGTTTTCATTCTGATCGAGTTACGGCGGGCTGTTTCAACTCGGCAGGACGCAGCAACAATCGCGACTTCTTAATCGTCAGCTCTAGGCTGTGTGAGATGTTACTTAGTCAATATCTTGAGGTATCTTCCTCCCTTAAATTAAGATGACATTCCCAGGAAGAATAATAACGCAATCGAATTATAACGCAATTTCTACAAAATAATGTGCACTACGATGTTAGTAGGACTTGTTGCTGTTCTTCAATTCTGGTCAATGTCTAGCAGCCCGAGGTGCTCTAGTTGGGGCGTGGTTGAACCAGGTCAGACACGGACACTAAAAGACAGGTGAAACAAAACCTTCTCTTAGCCGCACTTTGCATTCAGCACAAAAAAACTATGTCAAATTCTATCGCTCGCTCACAGAAACAACACCAACGAAATCGCTGTATGCGACACTTTGCGAAATGATGCTTCGCACGAGAAGCCCATGAGCTCAGCTACAAGAGCCGATGAAGTGAGCAAAATGACATGGATCTCCTAATGCCTTGGTGGCTCAGTGGTAAAGCGTCTCACTCGTAATGAGAAGATCGGGCGTTCGATTCGCCCTCGAGGCAAGGATCTCAATCTTTTGCTCGTTTTGGCCTGCAACGCTTCATTTTTTGTTCTCTTTACTTGGTTCTGCCCTTGAGCTTTTGGAGAAACTCATGACCATCGACTTCACAATTACTGGCGTCCATCACTTCAAGCAGACTGTCATTCGAGTTACTGAACTACTCACTGCGAATCAAGTGCCTGAAGAACTCGCCCAAGAACAACGCAGACCGCTTGGGATACCGCGTCTTCTCGGGACTCTCAAAGTCAATCCACGTCGCACCGAACCTGTCCGAGAACCCAGCCGCCCACTCCCAATTATCCGTAAAAGTCCACCCAAAGTAAGACTTAATCACCACGCCCTCCTGCGAGGCCTTGGCTACTTCCGTCAAATAGCTTTTGAAGAAGTCAATCCGGAACGGATCCTCGAGAACGTCGTCCGGCCCCTTGGGTTTCCAGTCCTGCTCGCCTTGCGCCGTGGTCCCGTTCTCGGTGATGTAGATCGGCACGCCGTATCGGTTCCAAATCCAGCGCAGCAACTTCGCCCACCCCCACGGCGTCGTGCGCAGCCAGTACGTGTCACTCATCGGCCCCCGCGGCACGCCCTGCTTGTTCTCGTCAAACTGCTCAATGTTGCCCTTGTGGTCGTTGATGTCCGCCGGCCCGTCGCGGTGGCGCACGTAGAACGCGGAGTACGAGTTCATCCCGTACACCTCGGAGCTGCCCAGCACGAGCTTGCTCTCCTCCGGCGTGAATCGCGGCAGCCTATCCCCGAGCTGCGCCCGCATCGACGCCGGGTAGTCGCCCGTCTTGTAAAGCGGGTCCGCGAACCACGCAATCTCGAACTCGCGCGCGCGCTCGGCGGCCTCGACGTCGCGGGGGTCCGCCGCGTCCCAGGGCTCGGACCAGTTGCCGTGCAGCGTGATCATGATCGTGCCCTGCTGCGACGGCTGGAACTCCTTCTTGTACATGTCCGCGGCATACGCGTGCGAGACCAGCTCGGTGTGGGCGACGATGAAGGGCTCCGTGCTCGAGTCGCCCTCGTCGTTGAGCTCGCGGAAGCTGGACCGCGCGGGGGCGTGCACGCCCGCCGCGTAGCCGGCGAGGGTGTACACGCCAGGCTCGTTGTACGTGATCCAGTTCTTGACGCGGTCGCCGAAGCGCTCGAAACAGACGCGGGCGTAGCGGACAAAGTCGGGTGTGTAGCGGTCCTTGTCGAGCATGCCGCCGTAGCGGTCCTCGAGCGCCTGCGGGGTGTCCCAGTGGAAGAGCGTGACGAAGGGGGTGATGCCGTTGGCGAGGAGCTCGTCGATGAGGCGGTTGTAGTAAGCGATGCCTGCCTCGTTGACGGGGTCGTCTTTGCCGCCGAGGGGGATGATGCGCGACCAGGAAAGAGAGAAGCGGTAGCCGCTCACGCCGTAGCGCTTCATGAGGGCGACATCTGTCTTGTACAGGTCGTAGGAGCGCACGGCGTCGTCACCGGTGCTGCCGTCCTTGACTTTGCCTGGCGTGTGGGCGAACTTGTCCCAGATGGACTCGCCTTTGCCATCTTTGTCCCAGGCGCCTTCGACTTGGGCGGCGGCTGTTGCAAAGCCCCAGGTGAAGTCGGGCGGGAGTGCGCCTTTGATGGACTCGTCGAACTCGAACTGCGTGGCCATGATCGTCAGTGGATGATGTGAATGAGATGAAGACGGCCAACTTACTGCGCTCTCTACATCGTGCAACGCATCTCATGTACGAATGCACGACTCAACCCCACCTCACGATCATGTGCTAATAGCTGGAGCTTCAGAGACGCGATTTCAATGGAGGGGCATTCCTGCGTCGGGATGAAATGATGATGATTCGTGGAGAGGGCATGTCGGTCAGAGCTGGCCCGACGGCTGTTGAGCGGATGGTCGGCTGAATGTCACTTTAGTGGGGTTCTCTGAGCTACATGCAGCATGTTCAAATGATGTAGCGGCGCCGTGCCTGGGAGACTCAAGAAGACTTGAATTCTTGCCGAGAGGAATTGTTTCTTCGTAGCTCATTTCATTTCAAGTCGATGCAAACAGACTGAAGACTCTCAGAAGGTTTAGGGCTGGGGCTCACACTGAGACAGATATGAATAAATGAAGGCAGACTAGACAGAAGCTTAGCGCTGAGGGTGGTGTGTTGGGGCCTCAACTCACAGGCGTGGGGGTGTTGTAGCGTCCGCGAACCCATGGAGCGGGCCGTCGTTTCTCGGCGAGAGATGCCGGTCGGTGTGTTCAACCACGGGTCTTAGTAATGAGCCGAACCATCGTGTTTGAGCCTCAATACTGCAATAGGAGTCTTGATATGATGGGTTAGTCTCTGTCCTATTCGGTTGGTTGTAACAGCTTACCGCAAGAGCCTCATAGGGCTTTGGCTGGACAGCAGGTGAGCACTGATCTACAAGATGGCTGGAGGGCAGTCACGACTGAACATGTGTTCAACATCAACCATTTTCTCTAAACAAAAGTTCACTAGAATCTTATGCGAGACGTCAGGCAAACAACAGTTCGCTAGGGACAAAGAAAAGCACTTCAAGACAGAAAGAATCAACGGAGGGCGTTTGGTCGTTGGCAAATTGGCCGAGGAAAACCGCAGCACCATCCTCATAGGTAGTTGTTTGAAAACATGCCTCGTCATCTCGGTCTGCCAACGCTGTCCACCCCGCGATATCCACCTCTCAATATGACAAGCTGGGATGTTACAAGTCGATCAGCAGGGTCCATCTGGTGGCTCAGCCAACCTCAGTGCATGACCCCTCGAGCGGCCGCACGAGCCGAAACGGTTAGACCACCACGAGAGGGCATAAAGTCGCGCCAAGCATCTCACCACGTATAATCCTCACGACTTCAGTTAGCCGTATACAAACCGCCAAAGATCCATCAGCATGGTTCATCTAAAGATCTCCGAGACACGACGCGGAAAGAGCGGGCGTTTGACCATTCTCGTCGAGTTAATGAATATTAAAAGGGCGCGAAAACCCCCCGGTTGCCTGCCTGGCGAGTTCACCAATCCTGAAAATCGCTCATATACGTCTTGAAGAAAAACCCTCTTTTTTAATGAGAAACTCGCTTGGAGGCCTCCCGAATACATTGCGGGATACCCAGTTCGGACAATCATCGAGAGATGACGCAGACGATGGTTGTGTCATGAGGGATAATTCGCCGACACATCCACCACCCGCGCCCACCGATCCGAACCGCCCCTGAGCGAGCTATCCTCAACCCGGGCTACCTGAAAAACCGGCCATGCGGGAGTTTTTCAAACATCACTTCCAAGGTAACACTACGCAGGCCTCTTTGCCATCGACGACTGATCATCTCGTGCTAACGAGAGCAGATGGTCTGCAACGGATTCAAAGTTTATGCTTTCCGGCCTCTCCGTCCAGCAGCCTCGACGCGCAATCGTCCGTGTCCCGTGCCCCCCAATCGGACTCAGAGTCAACCGAAGACGGCCTGCCAACGGACGAAAAGCAGCGGCCCATCCGCTCGAGGGCGAGAGGAACCTTGGGGCTTTTGAGACACACGATGCTGTCGTCCTGGCTCAACGTGCTGCTCGTCTTCGTCCCTGTCGGTCTTGGGCTGTTCCTGTCCAATGCCAGCCCGATTTTGGTGTTTGTTTTCAATGGCATCGCGATCATTCCGTTGTCAGCGTTGCTCACTGGTGCGACTGAGAAAATTGCAAGCGATGCCGGGGATACGATAGGCGCGTTTTTGAACATCAGCTTGGGAAATCTCGTGGAGTTGATCTTGTTGTAAGTGTCCTTTGAACCCCGCTCCTCGGCATAGTATTAACGTGCATTCTCTTGACAGCATGTGAGTTTGACTCTAGAAACAGCTGTTACAGGAACTAACAGCTCAAGTGTGGCACTCAAGCACAATCAAATTCATGTTGTGCAAGCGTCCATCCTTGGTTCGATGCTTGTAAACTTGCTGCCGATTCTCGGTATGGCGCTATGTGTCAACGGCCTGTGGCATGACGACCCGGTCCTCAACACAACAGAGACGCAACTTCTCAGCTGTCTGCTGTTCGTCTCTGTGTTTGTCTTCCTCATCCCGGTATGTTGAAATTGAGTACTACAGTAGAGGGCATCGCTCAGACAAGGCAGACAGCGTTCTATCACACCTTCAACGACACCGAAGATGCCGGCGGGGCAATCTTGAAGATGAGCCGGGCATCAGCATTGATGGTACTGCTGATTTACATACTCTATTTCGTTCACGAGTTCAGGACACACTCTGCAAACCGTTCATACCACGCAGCCCCGACACACTCTTTCGACCTGGAAAGCCTCCCCACCTCTCCGTCAATACCTGCACAACAGGCGAGGCATCAGGTTCAAGAAGCTGTTCCTCCCAATCGAACAATTCGCTTCGCAGACGAAGGGACATCAAAGAAACGTCAGGATGCCCCTAATACAACAGGATATTCGTCGCAGCTGGACGGAAACGAGACATCTGAATCCGAGTCGGACGATGACAAACCAGAAGAGCGCCGTGGTCGGGAGACCTGGAAACCACGGAATGCCTTCGATCGGCCTAGCTCTCAACATTCCTTGGCGAGAACGCACAGTCGGTCGCTGTCGCTTTCCGGTAGCTCTCGCTGGACAACCCTCAGCCGAGATGGGTCCACCGCCGGCATCGAACATCGAAGATTAGTCAGGTCAGGGCTCGCCAACCTACAAGCCCTTCGTAGTAGTCGTGCAAGTCTAGACAACACTCGCGGCGATCAAATGCAGCCTTCAAAGTCGATCATGGAGAGGCTCATTCCCGTCATGATTCTCATCATCAGCTCTGGGTTGATGTCCATGTGCGCCGAGTTCCTCGTCAGCACGATCGATGAAGTAACCCACCAGGGACACCTCTCCGAATCCGTTATCGGCCTCATCATCTTGCCAATTGTCGGCAATGTCGCCGAGTATGTCACCGTGGTGACGGTGGCATCGAGGGAGAAGCTGGACCTCGCCATTGCGGTCGCCGTGGGGTCATCAATCCAGATTGCCCTTTGTGTGGCGCCCTTGACGGTCCTTGCGGGATGGATTCTCTCTCGAGACCTGTCTCTCAGTTTCACCCTCTTTGAGGTAGCCGCCCTGATGGGTACAGCACTCTTGGTGAATCTGTTGATCCTGAGCGATGGGAATAGCGTACTGCGGACAAGCGGACTCAAGGGCGGTCTCATGTGCGCCTGCTATGTTATCATCGGGTACGTCTAGACTCTTGACAATTATTCTGAATGACCTGCTAATGGAACAGAGTTGGAGCATACCTTTCTCCGGAACTGGACGGGTAGACATGGAAGCAGGCGATGCCGACTTTGGCTCGCTTGAACAGCCCATTGATCTCCTAGATGTGTGATTTATCTTCAGATAGCATAATAAGTAATACAACAAGTAATTGGTAGCAGCCTCGCAGTACGTGGAGTTTGGGTATCACTGATTGGGCGAGGTTTTCCAGCTAATATGCAGCGTACTTGCTGACTTGCACCATACTTCTTCCGTTTCCGAGTGAGTCCTCGTTGTTCCGTCATCCTGTAGTACAAATGTCCTCTCATAGCCGCCCGATGCCTGGGTGGGTCGGTCAGCTGCTCTCCTGGCTTATGGGTTGTGTAACGAGACGCTCTTAATGATTGGCTATTTCTGATTCATCTTCGAGCGGATGCTTAAAGCCTGGCCCCTCGCTCGATTGCGCTCGCTAGCCTTTGTGCCAAATCACCCAGCACGCATATACACAATGACGCAACCGCAGTCACTTACGGCGGAGTCTCCCGCCGCCGCTACCTGCCAGCAACCGCCGCTAGTCCACGTTCGGGACCCGATCATCGCCACAACACGACCCACAAGCCCGGTGCCCGTCGCCAGCCTGGAAAGCTCCCAGTACATTTCTTGCCAGTCCTAATTTCGCAGCCTTGTTCAATAGCTAATGCCACAAAAGGTCTGCACCGACAACTCTTCTGGCTGAAGGACAGGAGGAGGAAGGCGACCCAAACACGATGGCGGCTCCAATGGAACAAAGCGTCACTCCGTTGCATATGATCGGTGAATCACCTCAATGGATGTACTCACCTCCTCAATGGATCGACTGTCCATTCTGTACGGAGAGAACCGTGATAAATGTCGATACAGAAGACGCCACCTTGCAAAGGTGAGCATTAGCCCGACGATACCTCGCACGCTATGGCACGACTAACCCGATGATCCCAGGTGTGGCGCAGGACTATGCTGCCTCTCCTTATTCTGCGTATGTGGGGATACCGAGTACACCCACTATTCGTGCTCGAAATGCCATAAGAGGGTTGTGACGAGGACTGACGACTACGATATGCAGGTCTTTGGGCCGCAAGGCCCCCGACTGAAGCGACACTGAAATATACTTTGGATTGAATTGTTTGGTTGCGTAAGAATAATGAACCCTTTTGCATGAGGAGCGTAGTTGTATGAGCCTATAAAGGTCAGGCGCAGGCGTACATACAAGTAGCTTACTTATCGTCACGGCGTGTGTGGACCGATATAAAGAAAGCTTCAGCTATACCCTTAATAATGGAAAGTTATGAAAGGACATGTGAGCTTAAGTTTGGGTAATATAAGAATTTTTGCTGTTCTATGGCATGGGTCGGCGACAAGCATAAAACACGTCAGAAGTGAGCCAGCAGGACTGGTGTTAGTTGATCAAAATAGCGCTGATTACACGTCCAGTAACCTCGATGAAGTTTGAAAATCCCAGGTTGACGACTAGCCAATTCGCCCTGCCAAAATCTCATCATAAACTATCATGAACGGCATCGATTTCCCCTGGTGAGGGTATATCCTAGGTGGACCAAAGTAGGAATTTTCGTCCTCAAATCCGTTCCTATCGTGAAGCTGTTCGTAAATTACTTTAGTCAATCAAACCTACCTACCTCGTGGGCCAAACACATCTAGATGCTTTGTGAAGCTTCAATGAATGCAACAGGTAACAGTATGATTGTAGGTAATGCATAGCATACAAATTATGTAGAATACTCGACGAAGAAAACAAACCTTGTTTATGAAGCTCAATACATCTCAATCTTTTCGCGCAGATAAAACATCCATGTCTGGATACCCATGATTGAACCTGCTGCCCATCTTGTCGTAGTTAAAATTAGCTCTTTCTAATTGATGTCGGTGTGCTCTAATAGCCGGCGACATCCTTGATCGGCAAACTAACGCCATGCGTTGCGTTCGGGCAGAACAACCAATCAGGAAAAGCTTAAATGGCACACTGCGTCGGATCGCACCTTGACTCATACGCTCAGAACTTCAAATCCAACCTTTTCTTCCACAACCTGTTTTCGTGATGCCTTGAAGGTCACGGCCATAGTCGGGTTTGTTTAATCTGTAGCGGAAGGACTTCGCGACCGCTATGAACACGTAACAACCATCTCCAATTTACCACCCCGACAAACCCATAACCTTACAAATCAAGTGAACGATCCGCATTGGCAGCGACTCATGACAGCCAGACAGTATACGGTGGCTTTCACAGGCGGTAAGGTCCTGTCACCACTACCCGACCAAGGACTCTATCCTGCGGACGTGCTAGTATCCCGCGAAGGCACTATTGCCTATGTCGGCCTCGAGAACCGCGACGAGATTGCAAAATGCCGATGTGGTGATTGAAGCGGAGGGAAAATGGTTGCTTCCAGGCTTCATCTCAGCGCATAGCCATCTATGGCAGAGCAAGTTCGCCGGACAAGCCCCCATTGACACGGTGGCTGAGTGGGGAGACGGTATCTACTCCGAAGTCCGCGTGTTGCCAGCATCCGAGTTTTGTGACCTCACAATACAAGGCGCAAGAAACCACATCAGAAGGGGAATCACGACTGCTTTCAACTTCACGTTCTCCGCCCGATTCCGTGAGGGCCAAACGGACCGAGCCCAGTTCGAAGGGGCTCTGGACTCCGGTATCCGGTTCTTCCATGGGTTCAACATCGGAGCTATCAGGGAAACATGGACTCCAGAGTTAGCATTGAGGCGTGCTCGACTATTTGTAGACTGGGCGTCTACCTCCAACCACTCTGATCAATATCTCGGTACCATGATTGCACACCACGGCATCAACTACGATACGGATATCAACACACGCATGGAAGCTGAAGTCATGCGAAAATTGGGCCTAGGAGGGCAGATCCTTTACTTGGAAAGTCCCCGGCCGGTCCATGTTGATCTGGAACAATCCCGCTGGGAGTGGCTCAGAGATGCTGATGCGGTCAACTCGAAGCTTATCCTAGGCCATTTCCTCCATCCAAACCCGACATTCTTGACGAGGCTGCCTCAGCGGGGCTCATAATGAGCTGGAATCCAATGTCCAACGGGCGCCTCCGGTCTGGGATTGCCGACATTCCCAAATATCGAAGACACAATCTCCCGATCGGCATGGGTGTAGACGGAGAAGCGAGTAGCGACCGGAGCGACCCGTTCGAGAACATGCGTGTGGGCCTGTACTCCGTAAGAGGCAAGTATGAAGACCCGTCGGCGTTGACTCCTCAGGACGTCTTTCATATGCACACGCTGGGTGCTGCGGATGTTTTGGGTGTGGTTGGTAAAGTCGGAAGCCTTGAGGTCGGCAAGCTGACGGACATCGTTCTCCTTAACCCTCCTCATATGGGTCATCTAGGGGATCCCGTATCGGCCTTTTTTTTCTCGTCTGGGGTTGAGGATATCGAACGCGTGTTCATTGGAGGAAAGGAGGTCTGGCCGCGGACTCCTCCACTTGCGGAACCCACAAGCAACTGGCCGGCTTGGGAGTTTTGATTCGCACAACACACAGAGCGACAACCAGACAGAGTCGGAGTTGATGATAATCAAGAAATCCTTCATCTCCCGAACTTATTGCGGATGTCAGCGAGCCCGGGGAGAAAGTCTTAATCCCCCGGGCTCGGCCTTTGTAAATCCGAAAACTTGAGGCGGTCCCGCGGCTCAAATGATCGTCACGCCACAACCCGACGTTGCGGTCGAAAATGCTGGGGAACCTAGCTTAACCACGCTGACTCGCCCGACCAAACTGATTTCGCTACCAATTTTAGACTTTCTTCTTAATTGCCTTTAAATGGATCAGACAAGCCATTTAAGGTTTCCCGACCCGTGATACAAGCATTCCACTAAACTCGAGACGAGAATTCTAATCCACTACGTTGTTGGTGCAACTTTAGACGAGCAGCTTTCGAAACTTCTACATTCTATACGCGGCTTTTACGACTGCATGCTTGCAGTGACGTTTGTGTAACAGCGCCCTATTGACGCCTTTCAGACTAGGCTGCGATCTGCAAATCTGGATGTCTCCGCCTAAACCTGACGACCATTCTGCAACTTGCTCAATCACAATGACTCGCTATGTTGCTGTTGTCAATACGAGTCAACGCTTCAGTGAAGACATCGCCAAATCTGATCCACAGATGACTTGCGCCCCGTATCAGCCAAAGGAGCCAAGACATCTGCAGCGGAGCAGATGTTGATCCCAATACTCCAGAGTCGTCTTCCCCGGACTCCACGCAAAGCTCAACAGACAAAACAGCATTGCAGACCATGGTTCATCTGAAAGTATTAATACGGACCAGAAGCGCGACCAATTGACAATGAACTTGCTCACTATCACCTTCAAACACTCAAACACTTCCAACTTCTAGACACTCCTTCAACTTCAATATCAAAATGCTTTTCCAGCCAACTCAGCTCGTCGTCCTCGCCCTCGGACTCCTGTCCGCCACCGCGACCGCTGCTCCCACCGAGATTGAGCAGTTGGAGGGACGCGCCGAGGTCAAGGACATTGGTGCTTGCTACAGCTCCAGGTTCACTTGCGCCTTCCAGGGATGCCTTGCTGGTTACACTTGCTCTCAGCACACTGGAGGCACCAGCTACTGCTGCGTCAAGTGGGGTTGTAAGTCACGACCTCTGCCCTACTACTTGTTGAACACAACTAACGCACATCAGAAACTCGCATATTTATGCTTGATTACCACACTTTTTATAGCCACACGTGGTGGCTTCGAACTATACAAATGATACCAAGACCAAGCCTGTACATACTCTAGAATATGGTCTAGCTAGTAATCTGCCCTTGAAAGGCGCTTCAGAACTCAAACCGCTGAGGCCCTGCGATGCAAACCCATGACTGCGGGGGATTCATTTCTCGCAATTGACCCACATGGCTGACTACCTGACAATATGGAATGACTCCCCACTGGCACCTGTCCTGGAATGCGTTGAAGATTCACGAGAGTCAACCTAAATGTTAAGGCTTTCATGGGTCTTGCAAGTCTTCGTCTCTCCGCGAGTTTTCCTGCTCCCACCCCTTCCGATCATCTTTGGGCATCCTCACAAAGCCAAAGTCCAATACCAATGCCGCCGCAGACAGAGCCATAGCAAAGTACAAGGCGGCGCGAAAGCTCGTGACTTGACTTGCGCCATTCTTGATAAGTTGCGACTCAATGGTTCCAGCAAAGCCGAGGCCTAGACTGTTTCCATAAAGATTTAGCGTACCGATCAAGCTTCCGGCAACGCCCTGCTCTCGCTTTCCAACGCTGTTACTGGCTATGATCTGTGCAGCCACATAAACGAAATCAGGACAGAGAGATCCGATGAAGATGGAGGGAAAGGTCTGTGCCCAGTAGATTTGCTGCTCCGGCATTGTTGCCAGCAGCAAGCATGACACGATGGAAGCCAAGATCCCGATTGCCATGATGCTCTGCGCTTCGATGCGGGGGATCAACCACGCCGCCAGTCCAACTGACATTGAGGCGCCTACAGCGTAGGGGATCCATCCTATGGCCACATGAAGGACCGTCCAGTTTCGTAGGAGTTGTTGCCAGGCGACCATGTACCACAGGCTGATGCCAACGGACATGTAAGTGAGCAATGCCACGAAGATGAGGGCCGTAAATGTCGGGGCGGCGAAGACTGTCAGGGGCATGATGGGATCCTTGGCAAACTTGCTTTCCCAAACCATGAAAGCTGTAAATAGGAGAAGGGACACGATGAGGGTGGAGATGACGGACGGAGAATCCCACCCAATGGATGGTAACTGGCTGAGTAGTTGTTAGAAGGCGCTTTTGAGAGAGCTTAGTTATCAAACTTACTTCCAAGCGAAGTTGAATAGCAGCAGGCCACCAAGACCGAATACGATACCTAGATAGTCGATACTGCCCCCCTTATCCACAGGCTCGTCATGTGGAAGCACAAGAAACAGGGATCCAAACATAACGGTTCCCAAGATAGCGCTGTTCTTTGTCAGATTGATCCTGTCCACCCATGGGTCAGAGAACTTACATCACTATGAAAAACCATTTCCATTCGGTGTACTCTAGAAACACACCTGCTAACAGAGCTCCAACGAGTGCGCCGCATGGTGGTGAAGCTGCAAAAGCGGCAAGCGTGACGTTTCGGCTCTGTCCCGGCGGAATCATGATCGTGAGGACTGCGACCGCGTTCGGCATGATGATACCTCCGCCGATTCCGGTCATGGCCCTCATAGCCACAAATGACTCGTAAGTCTTGCAAAAGGCGTTTCCTAGGGAAAAAACGACGATGATTCCACCACCGAGAAATAGCATGTTCTGGTGACCATAAATGGCCCCAAGTCGGCCACTTATTAGGACGAAAGCGCTTTGGGTCAGTCTAAACACAAGTCTGTCAGCTCAATGCATATTATTCGGGCGTTTAGGAGGCAAGACGAACGAGTATGCCGCCCCCATCCAGTTAGCCTGCCCAGGTCCAAACTCTCGACCGAGCTCAGCGCTGAATTGTAATCCACCTGCAACGGTAGAGAACATGGAGATAAACTGGACAATCGTCAGCGATTGTCAAGCACGGCGGAGGGCAGCCTCACTTGTGTCAAGTTGCAGAGTATCACCAGACATGTGATGACAATTTGTGAAGATTTGCTAGGTTGCGGTGCCGTATCGATCTCAAAAGTGGCTCTCTCTACGGGAGGAACCTGTGATGTGGCCGTGGCCACGCGGTCGATAACGGAGGCCTCGACGTCGCGAGATGCATCTTTCGTATCCTGTTCCTGAGAGACGCGTGGTAGGATTGTTGTTGATTGCATAGCTTGACAGATGCCTGGACTCATTTAGTGTAGTGTTTCTAAGGAGCAACGAGGTATGAAGGCGAAATACGCAGGTGCGGTGCTCCCTTCGCCGTCTTGGACTGTTGCTGGGCTTTTTACTTCATTCCTTACTCCAACCTAGGAATTAAGGACCAGAAGTTTTGATTATGGTCAGTCTAATGACCAATTCGAATAATTCAAAAATGACCTAAGACGAGGCTTGTCTATCTGTATGAGGTAGTGGAAGCCTATGGCACAGGAATGCTGCATTTGGACCACAACGTTTTATTGGATATACTGAAAGGACGTCCCAAATGGGTTAAAGTTGCCGATACACCAACGAACTGGATGTTGACTATGAGGCGGGGAAGCGGGGCAGATATCCCAACAATACATGCAGCCACACCGGCGGTGCCCAATACGAGCATGCTGCGTCCCAGGGTGGTAGGATGACAGAACTTGCTGTAATTCTGCCCAGTTATCGTCGCAGTCGATCGGTGCCTGTCTACTTCTCGCGGACGAAACAATCATCAACGCGTAATTAGCATCCTCATTGTGGAATTCGTTGTGATAGTCAAAACATCCAACAGTAAAACTCCGCGACGCGCAAGATGTCCGTTTGCTCATGTATATTTCCTTTCCTACTCTTCATACAGTCGTCAAGAGGATCATTGGAGCACGGCATCTGTGATATAACTTGAGTCTACCAATAATGATCACCAGGCATCCCTGCAATGGGAATTCTGGGACATGACGGAAACATCACGAATAAGAAAGAGAGTCATCGAGATAATAATTCTTCGTGTTAAGAAATCATATGTTGATTAAGAGGCGACTAAACTAGGTCCACAGGGACGTACTTCGACCAGTCTCCCTTCGCCTTGAGGAAGTCCAAGGGTTCCATGTGCTCAACCGCTCCTCCGTAGGGCCTGCTGACGTACCAACCGAGGAATCTCTGGATGCTTTCTGGAAACGTCTCAAGAACTTTAAGTGGAATGGCCAAGTACTGATTCTCCTCCTGGCGGCACCAGCCCGGAGTGGAGAAGGCGCTAAGAAGAACACTCGGGGCCGAGGTATTGTTTGAGGCCACACCGTAATAAACGGACCCCAGGCTGTCGAAGATTGTCAGTAAGCATATGATCTTATGAAGTCTCAACCAACGGGTATGTGGACTCACCAGAGAAGAGCATCACCCTTGCGAAGCTCCACGAGCGTCTCATCGTCGTCCGTAGGGTCGCGAATGTCGTTCCATCTGTTGGACCCCAGAACCACTCTGATAGCTCCATTGTCCTTCGTAATATCCGTAGCGGCGTACGCGATGCCAAAGTCCGTCTCGCGCTTTGCGGGATGTTTGGTGTGGTGGCACTCATCTTGACGGCGGAGACCCCACCCCGGAAGGCCGGGTTGCGCAGCCAGAGCTGTAGTCATCGAGACCTGCGGCTCGGCGGTGGAGACGGTTCTCTCCTTTTCGTAGTAGATCACACAAGTATCAGTGAGGAGGCGTTTGGTGAGTTCAATGTACAAAGGATTCATCAGCATCTCGGTGGTGAAAGTTGAAATCTTGCCGGCGAGACCATAGACCCGGCTGTTAGAGATGGTGCCAAGTTCGGACAAGGCTTTGTCGACAGTCTGGACACTGGCTGCGCCTTCGATGATAACAGCTCCATCGCCCTTGATGGCCTCCAGGACGTCGCCTGCGTAGGCGCTAGGGGAGAACCGTTTAATGGAAGCCATATTGTCAAGAGGGGTTGAGTTTGGAAGAGCTTAGTGAGACGCGGTAGTCGTTGCGACGAGAATGCAAGCTTGAACTTAGGTCAAGGTATGCTGTAGTTTCAAGCGGATGTTTTGGACATTTGGGTGCTGTGATATGAATCATTTTATAGGACCGGAGGCTGTTTGGCGGACCCAGACGGAGAGTTGTTATCTTCAATACTTCGCAACTTGGTGCCAGTCTAGCAATTGTCCAGTGTTTCCTGGGCACAACGCGGAGCTATCGCTTAGGTCTGTTGATTCACATCGCCTTATCAATACCAAGCATGGGTCTGACTTGCGAGGCCTTACAATATTTCCGATCAATCTTTCGTTTTTCGTGAAGCACCTAGTCTTGCAGATGAGTGCGGGTGCTCAAGAGCCAGGGGAGGTGGTCTGGGCCGGTGTTATCGTAACCAAGACCCGGTTCCTAGCCTAGCATTGCCGCTTTGGGAAGCGCAACCGCGTAACACGCAACAGGCCGGTGGCGTCCCCAGGTACCAGGGACATCCCGCACTTCGGACAGACTAGCCGTGCAAATCGAAGATTGCCGTTATTCGTGAATCTGTGCGATTAAGAGAACGATAAATAATGAGGCTTATTCTGTATGAAATGACCTGTGAGAACTCCACATCATCAGCTTGCTAACCGCCGCACAATACAACCCATCAATTGCTACCTTACTAAGACATACATCAGTCTCATTGTCAACATGCCCAACCCTCCTCACCAGGCCAAGAACCCGGAGATCACCTCCCTCCCGGCGACTGCTCCGATTGAGGAGATTGCGAATGTCATTCGGCGAGATGGCGGCATCATCATCAAGGGTTTCGTGACCCCAGAGGATATTGATCAGATGGATGCAGAGTCTGCTCCCTGGTTCGAGAAGCTAAGGACGCTCAAGTACGAGGGTCACCTCTTCCCCCCCTCGGACCCTCCTCTCAGGTATGGCAGTATCAAATCTTTGAACAGACCACTTTTGATCCAGTTACTGAGTTTGCTTCCGTAGCAATTTTGCGGGCAAGTCCAGGACCTTCTCCCACAAATGCATCAATCACCCCACCTACCGCGACACCGCAAAGGAACTGCTACGAGAGGTTTCGTAAGTCTTCCCATCACGCCTTCGATACTTTGCGTGTAAGTTGATGTTGACCCATGCAGGCGCCCATTCCGTGACGGCAAGAGATACGAATGCGTCTCGAACCCTGTTCTAGCAGTTTCGGAGGCCTTCTCTCGCGGCAAATCTGCCGCTCAGCCCCTCCACCGTGACGACATGGCCCAACACTTTGACCACATTGAGGGCAGTGGCGAAAGCAGTCTGCTAGGTCTCTTGGTTGCTGGCACCGTAAGTGAAGTGCCCGAGGTCCCCTCTGACACTGGGAACGCCACTAACCATCTTGAAGCGCTGCATCTACGAGAACGGGGCGACTCAGATCATCGTTGGTTCCCACAAGTGGCCCGAGGCTGATCAGAGGGGTCCTGCCGATCGCTCGCTCTGCTCCACCGCGGAGATGGACAAGGGTGATGCTGTCTTCATCATCGGCAGTGTCTGGCACGGTGCTGGTGCCAATCAGCTCGAGAACGAGAGAAGAAATATCTACTCGTGTCACATGACCCGCGGATCGTATCGCGCGGATGAGAACCAGTATGTTGGCATCCAGCACGATGTCATCAAGACGTACGAGCCCCAGGTTCAGGCTCTTCTGGGATACTCAATCAGCGAGCCGTTTTGTGGCCATGTCGATATGAAGGATCCCATTGAACTTCTCGGCAGCAAGGAAGACCCATTTCAGTATGGCACCTTTGAGGGCAGGCCTCTGGCGACTACCGTCGCGGCTTGAGGTAATACGGGATGTCGGGCTGGAACTGAGATAGATTGAGTAATTCAAATTTGACGTTCTGAGACTTTCACTATCCCACATGTTCTGGTCTTAAAGAACCTTAATCCAAATGTACTTTAAGGTCTAATTATCTTGTCCAACTGCGATCGGGTATTCAGAAACTGCCGATGAAAGTAGCATTGGATTGCTAAAGTAAAATATTCAATTCCATCCCCAGATTTTCCATGACAGTCCTCCACTTGGCCGTGCCGGAGCCATCGCTGTCGAAGGTTCCCCAGAGACTTTGAAGCACTAACACTATTGAAAGTGGTGCAGTGAACCCCAACGTAGAGTGCATCTTCTTGAACGCATTTTCACAAGTGGATCTCGCAGTTTCCGTCTGCGCATGAATAGCAATCATGAAAGCCGGCCAAAGACATGCTTGAAGCCAGGACAGCTTCTCAAACGCCACCAGAGATACTTCCACGCATGCTTGAATCCAGGAACTACTGGAGCTCAGACCATAGATCTCATGATATACATAACACAGCATGCCTTGCTTCCAGATGCTGTTAAAATGTTGAGTATCATCCATGTACCCTGGAGTCACCGATGCAACACCTGGCTGCCAACCTTCGATCTTTCTCACCACATCCGCTACCTCGGGCATCATTTGCAGAAGCTGTTCAGTGCTGTCGGGCTGAGACTTAATGTTATGGACAGCGATGGAGAGATCGGCGACTTCACGAAGCAGAATATGCATGCTATAATCTGGCATATTTGCCCACCAGTGGTGTTGCTGGACCATGAGATCGTGAATAGTGTTGAGCCGAGGTTCTTGGACTATAGAAGACATGTTAGAAGAGACCATGGAGCAGGGGCAATCATACTCTTACTTGGGAGTATCTCAAGGGGCGCGAGATCATCCATCATTTGGAGTTGCTGGGTTCCTAGGAGGAGTGTCCGCCCCATCGTCGACATCCAGTTGTACTGTGTTTGCACACACTTCATCTCAGAGCTGACCTGGCCTTTTGATCTTGACAGACCCTGTTCCAGCAGTCGACGGCATCCCACCAACTTGGAACTCCATGAATCCATCCCAGTTCCAATAACCTGGGATATATTGTCAGTTGAGTGCCCGAGATACTGAGACCCAAAAAATAGCTTACGTCAAAGATAATCGACAAGAGAACTGTAGCCCCTAGGCTCCAAATCTCTTCGTCTGCCTGGAGCGCCTCGCGAAAAGAGTCCCTCATATCTGCTCGATAGGTCTTAATCGTGTCGTGGGGAAGATCGCCAAGTTTAGTTAGATGAAGGGTCGATGCGAAAAGGATGGCGTTACGGAGGGGTCGAGAGCCTCTCGCCAATGCCCCGTACACGGTCTTGTATGGATTGCGGTAGGGCTCCACTACCGGAAGAAGTCGTGACGCAAGATTGTCGAGAACTTTAAGGTCGTCAGCACCAACTTCGGAATCAAAGAAATAACCGAATAGGCGATTGAAGGACATCTTACAGTGTTGCAGGAGATAGACTTCCGAAGGCCGACTTGACCGAAAGATGGCCAGTGGTGGACTTGTCGAGCGCACAGGCCTCTGATCTCTGTCCACGATTTTGCCATCGCGTGCTCGCTTTCCGACTTCATTTGCTATACCATCGCCATCTGTGCCTGTTCTTTGTGTGGGTTGTGCCAGGGCGGCTGTCTGGAAACAGTCCCACGGCATGGTTGAGAACATTGACTCGTCGAAAGTGGTCCAGAGTGCCGAACCTGCCTCGATATCTTCGGGACTTGACATCCCGGCCAAATTTGCATCAGAATATACTTCCCACCACCTGTCCATCACACACTTATCTTTGCCCCCTGTTGGGGTATCTGCGTGATCGGTAGACTGGTTGGAAGATGTAGCAGAAGATGGGTCTATGCTTGCGTCGTCATCCGAAGACCGCCCCAAGTGATTCTGTTCTTCTGATTGCTCCTTGCGCAGTGTTTCTTGGTCATCAGCGTTGGATAGGGTTATGGGTGAGTCGCCAACGCCGGCTGATGGCGGGGAAGCACAAACCACAGCAGGGGCTTTGATACTGGGCTCGATAGCCGGGATGTTCTTCTGCGGTTGAGTGGCATTCTGCGGCTTTGGCCCACTTGCCGCCTGTTGCGACTCGTTGGGCTGTTTGCGACTGCGGCCTTGCCTTGGACGGGATTCGTTTGGTGCTCCTCTCACTATCTTTGACACCATCTGCATATGTCCATGAGGCCCGCCGCGCGAGGTGAAGTCTCCTAGTTTGACCCCATACCCACCGCATTCTACGCCTCTCAAATGACAGTTGAAACACCCCGGTTTCCCTTCATCGCACTTTTGATGCCTCTTTCGGCAGGTCCAGCAGCCTTTGTTGAAGGTTAGTAGGGTTGGATAAGGAGCGACTGATAGGTAAGGCGAACCGCTACTGGATCTTCTGGTGTTCATGGCTGGTAAGGGGGCGATTGAGTGGGATCTGGGCTTACGGCGGCTCGGCTTGATTCTGTAGCTTTGTGTAGAGGAATGCTGAATGTATGTTTGAAGTTGGCATCCAGAACGGCACAGAAGCCGTTTCCCAGAGCCGGATAAGACAATATCCAATACGGGTACACTTGACGCAGCTTCAGCCCCATGATGGCACGCTAGGGCTACCGATACCCGCTGAGAACGGATACAGGGATGCTTATCAACCCCGCGATCCTGTCACAAACTAGGTTGCTTGAACTCATCCGGGGTGTAATCATCTGGCCAACAGATAATAAGGGGACTTCGTAATCTTCAATGTTCCAAATGACATTGGCCGTTGAGAAGCATTGCCCCAGGAATTGGCATAATGCGCAGCCAATCAGAACGGCTGCAAAGCCTTTTAGCACTGAACGGCCACACATGGTTTCCCCTAACGCAGATAACATTAACGAGATAAGCATGCAGCATCCATGGATCCTGCTGATAGCCAACTGAAACCTGATCGGGACTAGCTTTCGCAGAGTTCACGCCTGTGATGCCCTAATCCCTTTCCAGTAAAATTAGTGCTATCCCAACGAGAAAACGTCCATGTCGCAGAATACAACGAGCAAGATTGCTAACCAGCGCTCCCCGTAAAGCAATCAAGTCAATTATGAGGGTCAAACTTAACTTAATTGCCACATCGCGATACCATACTTGATTGCTTATAATTAATTATAAGTAATTACTAAGTGAAGCTATTTAGAACCCCCTAACAGTAAAATTACACCCCTCTTATACTATTACCTTATATATTAAAGCATTTCTAACGTTTCTATTTTTATTACTAGCCTCTATAAGGTTTAGGTAAGAGATATAGCACTAAATACCCTCTTATAGTTAGATAATTATAAGGGTATTACTAAGATCTTTAATACTAACCTACTTAGCTAAGGATATTCCTCTTTATAAATAAACTACTAATTAATAGGATTATAGTTAGCTTACTTTATAAAAGTAAAATACCTCTTTAATTTATCTATTTCCTTATTATCCTCTTTTTCTTTAAGTATTATAGCTTTAGTTTAAACCTATTACTTAAAGTTATCTAGGTTAATAGGTTCTAAGTAATAATTTATATTCCTTATATTTTCCCCTTCTTTAAGAGGATATTATTAGTTAAAATACCTCTTTAGAGCTAGCTTAATACTAGATACTTATTCCTACTAATAAGGGGATTACTAGTTTCTTTCTAAGTACTTTAAATTAAAACTAAAGTAGAGGAGTAATATAGTAGTATATAGAGGTAACTCCTCTATTAAAATATAATACTTATTTAGCTTCTTCTATCTATTATTAATTAAAATCCTTAAGTACTACTAGCTACTACTATCTATCTCTTTTAAGTTTAAGATATTATTAATATACTCTTAATAAGTATAAGTAGGTAAAAAGCTCTTATTAAACTATCTCTAAGATACTTATAATACTTAAGTATATAATAGGACTTATTAGTTTACTAAGTAAGTAGATCTTTAAGATACTTCTTATAAAAAAGCTTAAAACTTATCTAGTTTAAAATCTTAAGTATCCCTACTACTAATACTATTATAAAAAGTCTTCTACCCTTTAAAGTAACTTAAAAGATATTCTATTATAATAATTACCTCTTAAAATCTACTATAAAAGCTATCTTTTCTAAAGCTCTATATTTAAAATATTATCTTCTAAATAAGCTTTAAAATTATTATAATCTCTATTAACTATAGCTAATTATTAGAAGTTAAGATATTTTAAGCTAATATAAGATCTTTAATACTCTAAGAAGAATAAAAGCCTTTTACTTTATTCTTAAACTAAATAGCATACTTAATTATAAAGTATATAGAGTTCTACCTTATAGTATTATCTTAGATTAATTTAAGTTTTTTAAATATCTATTAAAAGAGAAGAAAGCTATTAAACTAATTAGAAACTTTTAATATCTTATAAAATAAAATCTTAAACCTCTATATATATTATAGTAAAGTTCTAATAAACCTTATAATATTATAAAGCTTATTAATAAAACTAGCTTTATACTAATACTTAAAGTTAGCCTTATCTTACTATAGAAGAATATATATATCTAACTATCTCTTAAAGCTCTTAAAGTCCTTACTAAATAAGAAAGCTTTTAATATAAAGTTAAGGATATACTTAAAGTAATAAATCCTTTTAGTTTAAATATCTTACTTCTTTTTAATAGAAAGGTTAAGTTAAGGGATTAAACTTACTATATAAGTATTATTTAAGCTTATATTATTAGAGATTAAAGTCTTTACTTACTTTATAATACCTTAGTCTCTAATAATCTCCTTAAGAGTATTTATAAAGTTAATACTATTATAAGTATTAATTTACTTCCTTATAGTAATAAGATATACTTAAGAGCCTTTTCCCTTAATAATAAAGTATATAGTAATACCTATAATAGCTTAGTAACCTAGAGAAGTCTATAAATTAAAACCTAAATATATCTTAAAGTTAGTATATAGAAGTTCCTACTAGATAACTACCTTCTATTACTTCTATATACCTTTAAAAGTAGTAACTATTAAAATACTAAACTATAGTAATATTTACAGCTTAATACTAGTCTTAGAGATTATATACTAAAAAGTAAAGTTTTTATAGATAGTAAAAAGAAGGTTAGTATCTATAATTAAGTATATAATAGCTTTTTAGATACTCTTTATATAGCTTTTTATTAAACTAGTGAAGTTAAGGTAATATCTCTTATATAAAATATCTTTAGGTTACTTAGAACTTTCTAAGTTAATAGATCCTACTTATATCTCTCTAGGATAGTTTTTCTTAAAATACTTAGAAGTAGATAAAATAGCTTTAATATTAAGAATAATATACTTACCTTTAAGATTATAATAATAGTAAGCTTAGTAATTTACCCTTAGTTAGCTATCTAGTTAATAAAGGATAAAATACTATCTATAGCTTCCTATTTAGCTTATTCTCTCTCTTATACTCTTTCTCTAAAAATCTAACTCTTATATATATATTTTATTATTTATTATAACCTTAAAGAGGTTTTTAAATAAAAAGTAGTTAAATAGGGGGTAGTTTTAGCCTTACTTAAGCTATAATATAATAGATCTATACTTTAAGAGTTAACTAAAAGCATTTAGAAGAAAGGTAGGGGTTAAATAGAGGACTACTAATATAGTAAATATCTAGTATAAAGTGAGTAAAAAAGAAAAGAAAGTAGACCTAATAATACTTTTATATTTAAAGGACACTAATAGATAATAGAGATAGAGGATAATAGTAGTAAAATAATAATTTTAATATAAATCTCTAGAAAATCTTAAAAGCTAGCTTTTAATTTCCCTAAGGGACTTAGCTATTACCCCTATAAAGCTTAAAGAATATTACTAATATTCACTAGAATAATTATATTAATTATTATATTAAAGAAAAAAAAAAAGAAGCTAAGTAAGTAAAAGGAGGTAATTTATATTTTATTAAAGGGGGAGGTCTATTAGAAGTAGAGGTATAATAGAGAGTAGATAAAGAAGAATAAGGATATTTAGTAGTAGAATATTTATTTAATCTATATTATAATCCCTATTAAAAGAGTTAAGGTAATTAATTAAGTTTAAGGGTTATAATTAACTTAATTAACTAGCGATGGCTTCAAAATTGATTGATTAATTGATTGAACTTGGCAAGTTTGATTGCTTTATGGGGAGCGCTGTTGCTAACTTGAACGTCTATTACGACTGGCTTCACATGTCGCATCCTGCAATGATCCACACAGGTCTTGAAGCAACAGATGAGTATTGAGTTGATAGGATGCTTTTGAGTAAATTTTGTACAGCATCAAATAGACATGCTCGCCGACGTTTGAAATCCTGTTGATGATCAGATGTGTGATTGAAACCTGTGAAGTATTGCAAGCAGCCGTTAAACCTCCTTGCAGCAACTCTAAACAGCCAAAATGTCGCAAATTGAAACCTCCGGCGACCATCTTCCTCATACTTTTGGGTTATGGAGTGGGATCAGCATAGGATGGCTGACTCTGAACGTTTTCGGTGGCATGTCTTTTATCCTCTTCGTTGGGCTTTCAGCGGGAGGTATTCCAGCTATTCTTTACGGCTTGTAAGTTAATTTCGACGTTTCCACAGAAGTAAATTAATAAGAAAACTAGCATTGGTTCCAGTATCTGCGTGCTATGCATCATCCTTACCTTCGCCCAGTGCGCCGCTCGGTACTCTACCGCAGGTAAAGTTCTACTATTCACTTACGGCCGACAAGGAAATGACACTAATATCATCAAAGGGGGCGCCTACCACTACGCAACCTTCTTGATCCCCGAAAAGTACCGCCGTCAATGTGCCTATCCTCTCGGATGGCTCAACTACCGTGGCTGGGTCTTGACGCATGCTGCTTGCTGCGCCATAGTCGCAACATTGACTCTAGCACTTGTTAACCTATGCCAGCCCGAATTCGACGTAACTACAAGATGGCAGCTGTTCATGGTATATCTCGCCATGGTGTTCGGATGTTGGTTGATCAACCTATTCGGGCTGAGGGGAATCCCCACACTCGAGCTGGTAGGATGTATGTTGCTCTGACAAGGTCGCAATTATGAATTGGAAGAAACTCAAGTGTGCTGACAAAAGACAAAGGCTGGGCTACAGTGTTCGTTTTTGTGGCATATACAATCGCCCTCCTCGTCAAAGCACCCAAAGCCACACCGCATTCTGTGTTCGTTCAGACGAATAATGACACAGGGTGAGTCTCAACGGCACAAGAGAGTGACACATGCTATTGAGAAGCTCTAGAGATTGACGATGAATAGGTATTCCTCCACGGGCTTTGCTATCCTGCTGGGATTGTTCAACAGTTTCTCTACGCTGATGGGTCTTGACTGCCCCACGCACTTGGCCGAAGAAGTCAAGAATCCCAAAAAGGTCATCCTCAGGATTCTTCTGATTGTCATCATCTCACAATTCTTCGTCGGAGTTGTTTGGGCTTGTCCTGGGCTTTTCCATCGGCGACCTACCCACCATCATTGCAAGCCCCACTGGGTAAGCCCTCAATGTGATGACTGCATGTCCTCCGGCTAATCTGCAACCCAGTGTTCCAATTCTCGAGCTTATCAGACTCGGTACCGGAAGCGATGCTGCAGCGATTGTGTTTTGCATCATCCTTATCATCAACCAGGGCGCTTCTGCCCTGGGAAGCGCCGTGACCATGAGCCGGCAAGGATACTCTTTTGCCAGAGATGGAGGATTGTTTTGGAACCACAAGTGAGTTATCTTGCCAGCTGGATGATACAAGAAATCGAAAGACATACTAACGACTGACTAAAAGGCTTACAGAATTGTCGCCACGAACCCAGCTTCCGGTTTGGTCCATCAACATGCCCTCAGCCTTGGTCGCTCTGATTGGTTTGATGTAAGTCGTGAGCAATTATGGAGAGTCAAATGCTAATGCTATGGCATAGTTACTTATTCTCAAACGCCGCCTTCAACGCAATTATTGGTTCGCAAGCGGTGTGCATGATCATTAGTTTCGGTATGAGTGACCACCAACCGTGTGCAAATCAACGCTTACGAGGAACAGGATGCCCAGCGCTCATCATGCTGCTGACGAAGAGCTCAACCCTTCCAGAAAGCAAGAGCTGGAATTTTGGCCGACTTTCAACACCTATCTACGTCATTTCCTCCTTGTACTCTTTTCTGGTTGTCATAGTTGCTCTGGTAAGCCTGGCAGGCCTTTGCGATCATTTTAAACGACTCGACTAACGGGATTTTCTGCAGATCCCCCAGGTCCACCCGGTCACGACGTTGACCATGAATTACACGAGCTTGATAATGGGTGTCTTTGGTATTGCCATGACAGTGGCATGGTTCTCTGAGGGCCGAAGGCTTTTCTCGCCGCCAACGTACCACGAGATTGGGTTGACTGTGATGGACGGCTTATCGTTCAGCGAGGGACAGGACGAAGAGACTGGAGAGAAACGCGGGGGGCAAGTAAAGGTTGGAGATGGACAGCAATTTGTCAGCGAGGCAATGACGTGAGCTGCTATTGAGGATTCAAATCCCAGCGTCATGTTCAAGGTCTCACAATCTACCCCAGAAATATCGTCATGATAGAGAAGCAACCCATAGGATCAAGTGTTTTTGTCGGCTCTGCAAGTCAATTCTGGGTAAAGAGAAGTACATAATAAACTAGTTGAAACTATATCTGTTGAAATGGCCATGCCCGCCTGGCGTACAGTGTCTATTAAATCTTGCAACATCTTGAAGCCGCTCAGAAGATTCCTATGCTGCGACCGAGCATCCCATGGCTTCCAGGGGTGGAGGTCAACTGGTACGAGCCGCCACGTGAGTACCTATGGCGAGGCCAACGCGAAGATTCGCCAAATCCAAATCAGCTACAGCTCGCTGGTCACAAAGTCCAAAGCCGGAGCTCAGTAAAAATGCAGCTCATGCTGAGTGCACACGGGCGCGCGGGATTCCTCGCCGTCAATGTCCATGTTGGGCAAAGGTGCTACGCGATACCCGCGGGTAACTTAGCCGTTTCTGGCGAGTTCCGGGGCATTGATGAAATTGCTCCCAGACTACGCTCTTGCTACGAACACCTATGACATGTATGTTATCTCAGGATTCGGGAGCAGCTTACTGCAATGAAGCTTTCCTCGACCATGCCCACATGCCATATATCGGCAAGGTTTGAGCCTTCGACTGCGACCTCACAAGCGTGCCCACATCACTCACAAACCCTATCAGCAGATGAGCTATGGCACCAACACACACGATATCCACACATCTGAGCAAAACCTTATCAAATTCCTGGCGAGGCCTTGGGCACAAACAGTCAAAGCTGGCACAATCCAGCAGTCAGATGCTCGAGACGAGACGACCTCTTTGTACATCGAGTCGCGACAACGATGCAGCCTTTCTCCCGACACACTTGCAAACTCAGCACCGAACCAGAGATCTCACTCTGAGCCTACACCTAGGACGTGTTGATCGAGGAAGGGGCAGTCTGCGGAGGGAATTTGCATTAATTGTAGCGTATGAAGCGACGCAAATTTCACGGGGATGGCATCAGCTTGGGAATGGCAGAGCACATGTTTAGTGGAGGGCGACGATGGAAGGGGTCGATGTCCTCAATCAAGGAGTCGTAATCCAACATAGAACCCCACGAAATCACACTTTCAGTATGGCTTTGTGGCCATCTCGACGAAGAGAAGATGTCTTCAACATTCCGAGTAGTTACCCATGATACCGCAACCAGTAGAGATCTCATGTTGCAAAGCCTTCCCCGAACCATCCACCCACAGCAAAATTTCCATGCCCCCGTTCGTAGTGTACCAATGAGCCCTTCTTGCGTCTCTCATTCTGCGCCTCGATACTTTGAACAGCAGTCGAGGGCCAGCCATGTCAACAGCGGCCCTCGTCGCGAGAAATGAACCTGTTTCTTCACCCAGTCAGCAAAGGAGTCAAGACCCTACTGGTAAGCTACACTCGTCACCCCCTGTTGTGTTCCCCATTTCAGAGCCTGCATCTTCGCTATGCGGCTCAACAAAGAGGCTGCAGACCGTCGCGCACCGCAGGAACATCCTACTGGCGAGGTAGGACTGCCCGACACCCAACTTGCTAGGAAGAATGCCGAGTCTTTCTCTGGGCGGCTGCCTCACGGCAGAATTGGCTTTACACTGCAGGCTGCTGATGACGCCGCGAGTGTTATCGGTTACCCGCACGCGACGCATCGGACACGAGCAGAGCCGGAAACGAGAGTGAAGGATGCCCGGCGAGCCCGATTCCCCCCGCGGCCTTCGCAGGGCTCGACGTCATTGCATGAACCCACTGGACCGCCCCTGAATGTCTTCGTGTGTGGCTGTTCGGGTTATGCGATTTGATCGCTTCGCGCCGACAGTGGGAGGGAAAGACGCCCAGAGGAGTTTGAGACCAAAATGCCGCTCATGTCCAAAAGCAGTCCTCGGCTGCAGCGAGAGAGTGGTTGCCCCTCCCAAAACGGGTGGCGGTCTGTCCAAATGACCCATGGCAATCGGCTCGCGTCAATCTGCACTTCCATATCCGAGCTCTCGACAATCTCAAGGTCCTTAGGGTCCAGCAGGCAAGATGGGCAGGTGGGGGAAACACGGAAGGACGAGTGCTGGGACACAATGAAATGATTGTGGTGCTTACCGTCGGAATTTGAAGCGGTCATGGTAGGTAGTTTCGCGTGAAAAGGCGATGTCGGCAGCGACAGTCGCGTCGGACCGGGGACGAGGGAGGGACCTGAAGGAGCTTGTGTCAATGATAAATCGTGATAGTGAGGTTGAACTGGGACTTACCAAGGCAATCCAGAAAATTCGACATCAAAATAAAACTTGCGACTAAAGGTTCGCGAGCGGCGAAAAGATGAAGGGCGTCGGACAAGCTCAGGCGATGGCGGCGATAGGATGGAAACTGGCTGAGGAGGAGGATGGTCGGTGTGAAAATTGAAAGGCTCCAGGCAGAAGATGGCAGTCGAAGAAGATGGAAAAGAGGTGAGAGCAAGAAAAAGGGCGAAGAGAGCAAATTGGCAAGGAGTTGTGGGAATGGTGTTTGGATAGGTCGGTGGGAAGGGAAGGGGTTGTCGAGAGTGAGAGGGAGGCTACTTGTCGGCCAGGGCAAGATCCTGAGTAGCGACCCAGAGACGCACAACCCACAAGATCAAACCAAAATCAGGGGAAAATGAAATGAAGTGACCGTCCAGAAATAAGAAGCGCACACCTCTGGATTGTTGTGGCAGGTGAACCACAGGAGTTGATGGAGACAGGGTTTGGGAAAGAGGAGACAACTGGAATTAGAAGGAGCAGCTTTTACAAACCTCCTCACTTGAACGCTGAAACGTGAAATAAATGAGATTATCGAGCGTTCGAAGGTAGGAAGAAGCCTTTTATGAAGAAAAAGGATGAGAAATAAAGAGTCGGGCGACGTGGCGATGCGTTGGCGGGTAGTGGTGAGTGAGGCAGGAGCCTAGCCAAGAAAGTCGGGTGTACCTGAGAAATAAATCTGAGAAGAAAAGTAAAATACGGTTGAGCCGAGGTGGATATGACGTAATCTACTGTTCGGTAAGAGATCAGAATTTTCTGAATAAGTAGGCAGAGGAAGGAACGGAACTCCTGAGAGGGCAGGAGCAGCTCGCGAGATGGCCATGAAGGGCCATCTATCGAAGAAACCAACATAAGGTATCCAACCCAGCCAGATCGCAATTATGTAAATCTCACGATAGGGAAGGCACTAACCGAATCTCAAGTTGATTGTTCCTGCCAGGATTGTTCTAAAAACATCGACACACAGAGAGCCAAAGAAAAAAACAAAGCAATTGTATGTGTTGAAAACAAATGACTAACAACAGGAAAGAAAGGACCCCGATCTTTGTTGAACAGTTCCTCCCTCACCTGGACCTGCAGAGAAACAACCTTGAAAGCTTAAAAGGCGCGCTTTTCGTCCTCTCAACTGCACGTTTCCTCCAAACCAAGCTGATCAGCAAACCTTCCTCAATCCAACAACAACAACAAACCCAGATTCACAACAACCATTATACCAACCTTCATCTTTCTTTCTCATGCACCCTAGCACCTTCAACATGGCCGACATCAAGGAGCCTGGAGTTGTGATTGCTAATGTGAGTATGAGCTTCGTCTGTTGTTCCACTTGAGCTGACATCATGCCTGACAGATCTACACCATGGTGAAGGGAGATACGCCATATGTCTTCCCTGGCCTCGAGTTTGCCGTGCCAACTGTGGACCTCAAGGCGGCAAAGGCGCAAAAGGAGAAGGAGGACCGAGATGCCTATTACGCAGGCTTCAAATCTTGGAACGATGTTCCTGATCCTATGGTGGTTGCCTTCCTCCATCAGGTGAGTCTTCTGGCACTTGTTATGTTGTAGTCTCTAACATAAGGCAGGGTGAGGACGCTATCAATGATGTGGAGACCGCAACGGTCGCAGACGCCTCCTTGCGAAAGGCAACCCAAGAACTGCAAGAGATGCACCATGCGCAGCTGGCTGCCTCGGAGGAGCAGCAGGATGTTCTGCGCAATGAACTGGATAAAATGAAGTTGCAGTGCGCTGCTTTCATGGAGGCCATCAACAAGTTGCAGGTAGAGAACCAGAACCTGCGCGACAAGCTTGCTGAGTTCACTACAAAGCACCCTCAGTGATTGCCAGGAACGTTCTTTATGGTCACTTTGGACAAAGAGAAGACAATGGGTATTTTCAGGCGTTCAATGGGTACTGGTCATCATGGGGAATAGAAAGGGACATTTGAAGAACGGGTCATTTGATTCGATTCGTAATTACATAGGCACACTAAGAACAAGCTTTGCCCTTCAACTAGCCTTTTCGAGGCAATTCAGTCGCAGCAGGCGCTTCTAAGGGGATGATTGTGAAATAGAACGGATAATTGAGGTAGATATCAAGCTCCGGGTCTTCGATATCATCACCGATGCCGTCGCCGCCGTCCGCAGTAGGAAGTGTCGTGTTCGCTGCTGATGACGTGGTTGATGTTGCCGTTGCCAAGTTGTCATTCAAAGATGCAGATTCAACGCTAGATGTTGAGGGCAAGATTGGCACTGTACTCAAGGTTGAAGGGACTGAGGTAGGTGCCAACAACGTCGACGAACCTGATGCTGAGCCACTGTTTTGGACAGAGGGTGATAGTGCGCCTGTGGATATGGAAGGAGTCGAGCTCGGGGCTGCCGGACTTATGAATGACGCCCCGAGCGCATCGCTAGCAAGTAAACTCGAGGCAGGCGTCAACGATGTCGACGAGCTTTCTGCAGGGCCACTGTTTTGGACAGATGATGCGCCTGCAGAGATTGAAAGGGTTTGGTCGGGGCCTGTCGGACTGATGAATGACGCCCCAAGCTCATCAGTGTTCAGCGAGCTTGAAGCAGGCTCGGACGATGTGGACGAACTGGTTGCCAGGCCGCTGTTTGGAGCGGAGGGTGATGATGCGCCTGCAGATATGGAAGAAATTGAGCTCGGGGTTGTAGGACTAATGAAGGACGCCCCAAGGGCATCGCTTTCCGGTAAGCTTGACGCAGACGCGGTGCCTGTGTTTCCTGAGGCCGAGATACTACCAATACTTGACGAGCCAGGCGTGCTCTGAATGTCTGGGACACCTGCTGAAGTTTGGGTACTCGACACGGCTGGTGTGATTTGGCTATCTGGCACGACTGGAGTGGATTGGCTATTTGACGCAACGGGTGTGCCTTGGGTATTTGAAACCCCTGGTGTGATTTGACTGTCGGAAACGGCTGGCGGGGTTTGGATGCTGGGCGAGCCTGCGTCAGTTTGCGAGGTTTCGGGGCTTGGCGTGACCTCGATGTCCAGATCCAACGTTTCCGGTGTTTGACTTGGTTCATCTTGTGTGGTTGATGGCAACCCGATCGACGAGTTTGTAAAGGGGAACGGCGGGGAAAATGTGCTTCGAGTGCTGCTTGGGTCAAGGGTTGGGAATCGCTGAGAGAGAGACGGGCTGGGATCCTGAGTGCTAGCCGTGGTCGAGGGCGCGAGACTAGGTGTGAGATCCGTTGCACCACTGCTAGTGCTAGACGCATCTGTATCGGATGTTGATTCCGGAGTGGTACCGGAGGAAGGGCTGGAAGTTATTGCTGCCCCAGCAGATGTCGTGGTAGTTGCGGAATCCGTGTCTTCAGACTGTGCTGTTGAAACCAGGGGCTCAGTGGAGCTGCCAGTAATTGCCGTGGAAGTTGAAAAAGGAGGATCCGAGGACGATGATAAGATATCATCGTTGCTAGACTGTGTGCTGCCAGCTTCACTGTTGGTAGTGGGGCTGCTTGTTGTCTCTGACTCCGGGACAGGCGTTGTGGATGTATCAGTCGACAACACGCTGGTTGGTGAGGCTGAAATGATATCGCTGCTGCTCTCAATACCGCCATCAGAAGAGCTGGTGGCACTCTCAGTTACAGCACTGCTGGAACTGGTGACATCGTCTGTTGACGATACAGTGATGCTCGTACTGGAAGCACCAGTCTCTACAGGGCTTGATGTGGACGAAAGTTCATCAGCTGTATTGCTGCTGCTAGGAGTGACAGATGTGCTGGATATGAGGTCGGAACTTGAGATATCAGAGCTCGCAGCAGCACTCGAACTTTCGGTCAAGTCGGTACTCGAGCTAGAGCTGGCCTCCAGAGAAGTGGAGGACTCATCTGTTGAGCTTGACGGTGTGCTGGAGCTAGATGTCGTATCAGAGCTGAATGCCGTGCTAGTTACTGTGTCGGAGCTAGATGTTGTATCGGAGCTCAGTTCCGTGCTGGTCACCGTATCGGAGCCAGATGTTGTATCGGGGCTCAGTTCCGTGCTGGTTACTGTATCGGAGCCAGATGTTGTATCGGGGCTTAGTTCCGTGCTGGTTACTGTGTCAGAGCTAGATGTTGTATCGGGGCTCAGTTCAGTGTTGGTTGCCGTCTCGGACATTGAACTCGGCTCGTCAATTGAACTTGATATTGTGACAGTGGAGGATGCGTCATCTGTGCTGACCTCAAGAGTTGATGAGGATGTAGAAGAGGTCGTGTCTGTGGATGAAGTTGTTGAAATAAGAGGATAGTCGCCGCGGTAGTACACGTTGGCTATGACGACTGTTGGGTCTTCCGGATATCCACCGCAGAACGCTCCCGCTGGACCTCCCGAGCAATCAATATAGCAGTTCGATTCATCTGTCGGGAAGCCATTTAGGGAATTTTGGGTATCGCAGTAGCAATCATCGGCGACCAGAATGGCGTACAAGCGGTTCGGGGTCGCGTCCACGTAACAAGCCTGCTGGCAAGCAGCCGGCGTCAAAGCCTCATCTGTCAGGACAAGCTCTGTCGTTGTGCTGAATACATATATGTTGGTACACCCTCTTGCAATCGCTCCGGGTAGGGCGTAAGCCTGCTGACTGCTGGTTTGTGCCAGTGTCAAATTCGGGCTGAGGAGAAGCGGCAGCAGAAATCGCACCCAGAGCAGTGGTCTTGGGACACGAAGACCGAAGCTAGAGGTCATTGTGACGACGGCGAGAAGGATAAAATTCTGCGAGAAAACCGAGTATTGACTAGCTGAGCATTAGCCTGATGCTCAGGGATATCAACCCTTAATACGAAATCCTACTTACAGGTCGGGCAAGTGAAGCCATCATTCGAATAACTTCGGATACAACCCTCGGCCCGAGCCAAGGAGCCAAGCAGGGATAAAAATTTCACAAGTGGGAAACAATGCGGTGGCGCCTAGATCGTAAGACGAGCTAGGGATAGCTAAATTTTCCAAGGGTAATGAGACCTCACGCAAGGTTGAGACACGAGATCTGAGTCAAAGTCGGCCATGCCCGCGAACCAGCAAACGCCGTTTTTTTGTCCAGGGGAGGCAAGACAAGCCCACATTACTGCAAAGGAACGACAGGGTGGAGGAAGTGGTGACCAAGAATGCGATGGCAGGCTCACGATCCCTAGCCATTGGTGACGGAACCCATCCCTTTTGCGACAGTCACCCTAACGGCTGTCTTGCCCAGAATTTCGGAAGGGCATTGTTACTCAAGGGCTTGTTCCCCAGCCAATCATGTTAGAGCGATGTCATCTCGAGGGGCCATTCACTCCGAGGTGACACTGGTCGTCTGCTGTCTGCCTACCCGGGCGAAAGGCATTGGCATGGTCTAGGTACCTGGGACGAACGGCTGTTTGTCCCGGCACCCTCATCGAGACACAGTTCGTGAGAGAGCGGCGTGTCATACATGGGCGGAAGTATTAGAACTGTGCTCGGGGCGGTTTGACATGGGTGATAGAGGAACGATCCGTATCATGGGAATTGAGTTTGTATTCAGCATACTTGACAAAGATTTCTTGAAGCAGTCAAGCGTGTTCTAGGCTATCTCAACCTTAATACACGTGGCTCCCCACACGCATGAGGTGTCACAATTTGCTACGATAAGAACACGATCCAAGCTTTATTAAAGATCGAAATCCAGCCGAGTGCCGGACAAAGAGATGCTTTTTAGGGAATGAAGGAGGGATGGAACGTGGAATTGGACTAGACAAGGATGAGCTCTTCCCCTACATTCTATTCAGTCCCGCTGCATACTTGGACTTTGATGTACCTGTCATAGTTCACTCAAGGTATCAATTGAATTCAGGGCGTAGTTTTCCAAGAACATACAGGTAGGTATCCGGAGAGGGCCCGAATTGTTGGGACCCCATCAGTGGCTTTGAGCTGAGGCCGCTGTAATTTCTGTCAGATTTCACTTCCACATCCTCAACTGATACGATGTTGCCGCTGAATTCAAAGCCTTACTTCTTCCTCCGAAGGCTGAATCTCTGAGAAATCTGGTGAATGCTATGCCTGAATCGAGATGTGGACCAATCCTTTTCCCTCTTTGTAGAAGGATTGCGCGCTACCGTCTTTTCCGATCCCATTTCGCGTGTCAAGCCTTCAGCTTTCTCTATCTCTACGCCTTTTTCGTTGCCGCTCGATTTGCCCTTGATCTCCTTGGATGTAATGATGCCCAAGTCCAGCAGCTCAGCCATAGCCCGAGTTCCATGTTCTAACACATACTCCGTCAAGAACTTGTGATTCGGATTGTCCTTAAGACTGTAGCCTGTAGACAGCTGTCGCCTAACATATTGAGTCAGAGACCGAACCACGGCATAGTCAAAGAGACACCAGACTCGAGCGGCTTTACGCCCAACGTAGGGATCTACGCGTCTCGTCCAATGGGGAAAAGAGAAAACCCAATCTGTCTGGGAAGAGTCCGGCGGAGGTTTATCGCCGCCAGGGCCGCCCAAGATAGCCTCAGCTATCTTGTTCATTTCTTCTAGATACGGAACGTAAACGTCTCGGTTTTGTCTCTCTAGCCAATGACACTGGGTGGTGAACTCGCGTAAAATGTCTGCGAGAGATTCCATCCCTGTCATGTCGTCTTCAGTCGGGCGAATAGCCCTGGCGTGCCGGATGAGAGCTGCGCAGAGAACCACGTGCGGGTCAAAGGAATCCTCTGTTGTCAGGAAGTCGCCCCCGCCTCCCTCTTCAAGGAAGTCTTTAACTGTGCGGTGCAGATACTCGACCTTTGACTCGGGCCCTATGGTGCTGAAGGTGGGTACCTCGAGAAGCCCCTTGCAGCGGCTTTGTAGCTGTCGCCGCATTACTTCGGCTCGATATCCCTGCTCATGGCGGCCCATTGTTCCCTGACTGTCATTCCCCAGCGCCTCCTCGGGGTCTTCGTCGATAAAAGAAAGGGAGAGCAGTCTCAGAGACGACCACGCCTCGTGACTGTCCCCTTTGACCTCGATTGACTTGTACTCTCCCACAGCTATCGACGCCCTTGGCAGATGGGATGCCCGAACTGATTGAAAGATTCTTGATGACTGCTGAAAATATGAAGGCTCGAGATCTTCCAAGAGCTTTCTGAATAGCGACTGTAGATCGGGCGGAAGGTCGTCTAGTCGCGATCGCAGGTCCTGGATTTTATCGCCATCTCGTAGTCCTTCCAAAAGAGACTTTACCACCAATGTAACCCACAAGAAGACACCAGAGGCTTTCCTCGAGACTTCGTCAATCAAGGCCCGAGCGCCTTTGTCATCCAACCTTTGCAGTTGGGCGAACGTAGTATTCTCTGTAAGCTTCTCTGTTGCGAACAATGTGATGTCCTTCTTTGTGAAATCTTCCATTTTAAGGGATGGCTTCCGCCGGAAGCTATTCTCAAAAACCAGCCACGGCCGGCTGGACACACACGCTTTGATGTGCGGTCCCTGGGAGAACGCGCGCAACAAGTAGCTTGTCATCTCACTGCAGTCTCCGTCTAGCTCATCTAGTCCGTCTACAATGAAAAAGAAGGCCTTGATCTTGTCAGACAGCATCTCCGTGAATGCTTGAGAGAGCTCGGACCACGACCAAGAGCGGGAGTCGTAACCGAACAGCTCCTGGTATTCCCATCTCTCTGGGAAAAGCTTGGGAATGTCTTGCGGAAAGTTTCGAATAGTCTGATGAAGCAGAGACCGTAGAAGTCCTTCTCGAGACATCTGCATCATTGTTCCCGAGTTCCAAAAGAAGAAGCTGGCAATGTGAACGGGGATGTCCTTCTGCCAGCCTCCCAGCTGAGGTCGGAGGCGGGCGTCATCAGACAGGAACTTCATCAAAGTCGACTTGCCTGAGCCTGGCTTGCCAGTCACCCAGTATAAGACCTCATCCGATGTCAGCCAGCCATGAAAATTGTCCCACGGAGGATTTCTTCCCTCTGCGGGCGATGTCGATGGCTCGCTAAATATCCACTCAAACGTCTTTCGGTGGGCGACAGGGATGCGCTCATAACGGTCTCGGATATCCGCAAATTTGAGAGACTCAAGCGTACGACGTTGCATGAGCTTGTCTCGCTCTTCCTTGGCGCCGGCGGATAGGGAGGCTGAGACAAGATCAAGATAGGCAAGGCCTTCCGATGGTCCTGAGTCCAAGCTCCTTCGGGCCGTCTGGGCCAGCTCGGCCTGCCACCTGCTCTTCGGCTCCACGATTGCCAGGATCTTGTTGAGATTCTGCTCGATCTGTTGGTTGCGGTCGCGGGTGTCTTTTGTCAAAGTCTCGAGCTGCTCTTTCATGCTCGCAAGCAAGATTGAGTCAATCTGGCGACGATATCTCTCCAGTCTCTGTGCTAAGTCGGCGATGTCTTGCTCCTTCCATACGCTTCGCAGAGCTTGCGTGAAGCTATCCCATCGCGTGGCGGAGTCGGGTTTCTGAAGTGCTTCAATTGTATCAAGGAGATTCTTGCAAAGATCGCGTACTCCGTTGCAGAGAGTAGATAGATCCTTGCCAACATCATCTTTCCCCATTGGTGCGCCGACCAGCTGAATGGTAATGCGGCGACTGTGGGATTGAAGAGTTCTGGCGATGGACGCCAGCTCCTCATCCTCGACAAGGCCGCGCTGGGCTGAGTGGTGAAGTTGTCGACTCTTGGAAATGAGATCGCTGGCGAATGTGATCGTCTGAACGATACTTGCAGCAAGGCCAAATGCCGATGCCGGGTCCATGGCTGCGGACAATAGCTTCTGCGGTGTATGTGGAGAGTGACGTGAAGATGGCACTTCGCCTAAGACCGCATTTCAGCGCTGATCTCGTCAACCAAGGTTCCATAGTTTTCATCCACAGCAGCCATTCACAGCGAGTCAGCCACTGTCATGGAAAATATGTGGCACAGCCACGACAACCGCCGCATGAATGCATTCCCTGTCGCTAACCGATGGAATGCGATCTTCCTAACTACACACTGAGGCTCATCATATCTAATTGTAGCTTGTTGAGTATGTGAAGCTGCGAATTTCATATAAATCAGATCGATCAAGCCTTGCTGTGCTCCTACTACCACCGGCAAGGAAGCCACTTGACTATCGGCGTTGATAGTCAACGGCTCCGTGTGGGGCCGGGGCAGCCCTACTTGGCGACCTCGTCTCGCCGTCACGACTCGGAAACAAATGGCTCAATATTAGATGGTATTAGCTAGCGACTCTATATTTTGCAACTGGCCTTCGTTCAGACCCAACTCATACAGAGTGTTCACAGGTAGACATAACAGTAAGGTCCAGAGAGTGTGCTAAGCGCATCTCCAACAGTGATGCGAGAGTCGGATGCGTAGCCATAGTCCAGAATGTCCTCAAAAGTAGTGTTGGCGCTGGGAGGCGTGTTCAAGAACGTGTTGGTGCCGGAAATCGCGTTCTCGGTAAACTGGCGGTCGTGTGGGGAGAGCATCTGCCACATCCACCAAACACGGTCAATCATGGCATGGTGAAGGTAGAAGACTGGGTCTCCCGGACTGGTGAAGAAGTCGCGCGCCGGATCGCCTGAACATCGATTAGCTGGGAGCAACGAAGATTGAAGTATATAATTCACGTACCGCCAAAACTGTAATGTCCGCCTCCATGGATACCCAACATAGTGACTGATGTCTCAGTGAAGCCCTGCATCTCGTACTGGAAGGTCGAGATGTCTTTGGGGACGACGATATTGTGGATCACAGCCGACGCATTGCAGAAGCGACGGTTGATCTCAGTGGTAAGGTCGCGCTTGAGACACCTTGGGTTGTAGGCAAAAAATCCATCTGGGTTTGACTCGCTGCCTCCGCCTGGAAGCGCCAGGGCGACGGGGCCGAGGTTGACCGACAAGTCCTTGAACGGTCCGGACTTTACGCAACCACCACCTGTTCCGGAAGGGAGGCGAACAACCTCATTGCCATCGCCATCGGTAAGAATCAAATCACCTTTGCCTTCGATAAACTCTCCGTCGCCGGAGATTGACGTATCACTTCCGTCGAAGACCGGAGAAGTGTTGAGTCCCGTAATTGCAGACTTGGTCCAGTCCCAGTACTGTCATCAAGGTTAGTACGCGTCTTCAGACTCTGAAATTCCTCTTACCGGTTGAGTGCCAGTGTAGCCGCACTCCTCTCTCAGAGCCTCCTCATACAGCCATGTAAACTGCCTGTGCCACGATAGGAAGGTTCCAGTCAGATGAATTGAGAAGGTCTGATTGATGTGCGTGGCGACGAAGTCATCGAATCGCGTCTTAGCCCCGGGGACAATCTCAGAAGGAGTTCTTGCAGGCTTGGATGTGAAACACTTGACAGCCTTGAGGTAGTCAAGTCGCTCTTGCTTGCTTAAGGCGCCCCTATAAACAGATTAGCTCAACCCGACTAGCTATTATGGCGTGAATACATACCACTCCTTGCGGATCTTGATGTTGCCGGGCGTACAAGTGCTGCCTCGCTTCTGTAGCTCTCCGCTGTTGAGAAGCTCTTCAGACTTCGCATAGGCAGACTGAGCGAGAGCAGCCAGTTCCTCGACGCCTTCAGCGGCGGCAATGGCTCCTGCGTCCGTTTGGGGCAACGGGTTGGCCAGAACAACAGAAGCCGTCTGTAAGGCAAAGATGCCGAGGGATAGGACGTGCATGTTTACGAAGTAACAGGAAGCCTGAGCCAATGAGAAACCGGGACGACCCAGATGGAGACAACCTGGCTGAGTGCAGGAGAAAGCTCTCTGCAGAAGGGGTGACTAGCTTGGTGCCAGATATATGGACTTCCCACAGACTGACACCTCTATCACTCCGGGGGAAATTCTATGTCGATCCATCGCCAACGCACTTATCGAATACTGTAGTCGGGCGTATCAATCATGCCGGACACTTCCTCAAAGCGTTGGAGATCCTTGCGAAATTTCGGTGGACCATGTCGGGTAAAAGACGAGTCTTGAGCATTGCCACCAACCAACAACGAGAACTCCATATCTGCAGGGCTTTTACGAAAGATCCATCCCACAGCCAATCTTGTCAACAGGTCAGCACTAAAAACGCAGAAAACGTACCCACCCGTGCAGGGGAAGTTGGAGGCGGGAACCGTTGGCGATGCTTGGCTTTCTCCTCCGAGACCAGGGCTGCGGAAGGGGCGGCGGCGTGGTCAATTCGTCATGCAGACCTATGCCGGGATTACTCGACCGGCACACGGTCCGGACCCTTTGGCGACCCGGTAAATAGATTCCCTTGTCATGACCTCTTGCCCGTTGGGGAGGTGTGTCCGATGCTCGGCTATGTTTAACGCGGGACACGAAGCATAAAAGAACCCCAGGATCTAGTCATACCTTGATTCAACGACCAACCAGAAACCAAGAGAATATCATGCCATCATGGAATCTGCAGAGCCCCTGCGTCTATCCCAAATTTTGACACATTTTGCCAAGGGAAATGCCACCAACCGGCTTGCGATGGTGGCACCGGTGGACATGGCAGGTACGGTGCATCCAGCCCAGTCCAGGCGCTCCATCTTCTCGGTTCGTCAACGAGATGATTATCGCCTAAAAACAGGTGGTCAAGGACTTGGACGTTGCTGTACGTAATGGCCTGATGAGAAGTTTCATGAGGATGAAGCGCTTTTCATGTGATGCTGGCCAATTGACTCTCGATCCAGGATTGAGCAACGGCGTCTCTATGTGGCTCGCTGTAGGCTAATTGTGATGGCGAAATTGGGGGATTGGTTGAAAGACTATTCAGTGTTTTTACCTTTCGTCGACTCTTTAGACTTCTGCGGCGAAAACATCTCTTCTTCTCTCATGTGATGCTTTCTTCGACAAACTGTGCAAGATGGAATTTGTTTCCAATCCTGCTGACAATGAGGGCCCTACGGTCCTAGCAGCGACGCTGACGGTAACATGTGTGGCCCTTCTTACGGTGGGGGCACGCTTGTACGTGCGTCTTGGTATGATTCACAGCTTTGGTCTAGATGTCTGTTTGCGCCTCTTCCTGCTCTTAATTACCAGCTCAGTATCACTGACATTGTACCCAAATCCAGGACGGCTTCATGACACTTGCGATGGCTATTGCCATCGCCGGCGAAGGCGTTCTTATCACCCAGGTTCGGCATGGAGTTGGCCGTCATACCGGAGATGTTGACCTTGTAGTTGACTACCCCATCGCAATGAAGATGTCCTTCGTCTCGCAGCCGCTCTTTCTATCGGCTCTGTGTCTTGTCAAGCTCGCTGTAGGATCTTCCTTGCTCCGCATTGCATCGAAGAAGCTCTACAAGAGCATGATCATTGGCATCATGGTTTTCATGACCGCGTACACCATTGCCTGCATTTTTGTAAGACCCAATCTATGACCCAAATTCCTGATCACCATGAATCATCCTGCTAAATTACATTTCCTTACATGCAGACAATCGTATTTCAATGCACCGATGTCCGAATCTTTTGGGACTTTAACGTGGACTCGACGTGCTGGGACATCGAAACGATCAAAAGCCTTGCATATGCCAACTCCTCCGTCAATATTCTCACCGACCTTCTATTCGGCATCGCGATCCCCGCCCCAATGCTATGGACTCTCAATGTTCCCACGCGTGTCCGAATATCTCTCATGATTATCCTAGGCCTCGGTGTGTTTGCATGCGCAGCAGCCTGTGTAAAGGTCTACTATGTGGTCACGGCGTACGGAAAAACATTCGATCCCCTATGGGACTCACGAAATATCCAGATGTGGACGGTTATCGAAGCAAATGTCGGAGTCATCGCCGGCAGCTTACCCACACTCCGCCCTTTGTTCAAAGATTTCTTGGGAAGCATCTACGGGAAAGGGTCCAAGGCACCGACAGGCAACACTTACTACGGTCGAGGTACGCTGCGGAGTGGGAACAGCAACTGGCAAACACTCTCAAATTCTCAATGGCCTGTGGGTACAGGCGAGGGAAACAGGGCCCCGAGGCCACGCAAGGATAGAACAGGGGATGGCTACGAGATGGGAACATATGCCTCACGGCCAGTTGGATCGACCACCGTTATGGCGGGTGGTGGAGCGGACGACAGCGACGAGAGCTTGTATAAGACTGGACTGCGGGACGGTCCTGAGAGGCAGGGCATCAAGAAGACAACTGTCACGACGATCATGTATTCTCAGAACCAGAAGGATGGTCCCGGAAAGTAGTTCCTCGCGAATCCGATGAAATTTCTCTTACACGTCAGCCCTCAAGACTGGGAGCTATGATGAAATCTTGGCTGTTTTTGGACGAGAGGAAGGTTTGTCAAGGATGAGCCACACCCCGGTTGTTTAGGCGACAATGCCGTACGCGTGCCTCTTTCCTCCATGTTCTCTGCGGCTTTTGTTGCACCACGGTCTCCTTGATTCATATCCGATGCCGGCTAATTGCTGCACATCCTAGCTTTCACTTCGCATTACTGCATTGTTTGACATTTCCGGAAAAGAATCCCGGCGGGTTAGCCGTCTCATTGGCCCACTCGCATCTAGCACTATTAGCAGAGACGGCACAGCCAAGAACGTCCGGAGCGATCGCTGCGCCAGTGTGGCAAAGTCGGAGTCGAGTCTCATTATCGCGTGGACCGAAATCATCGTGGGTCAGGCCCAGAACACAAGCGAGGCCAGTTCCCCAATGCCTTTGCCAAGTTGTCTCCCGGGGACTCGAGCCGGAAAAGCGGATGGATTTCGTGTTTGGGCTTGGGCCAGGATATCTACTGGAATCCCTGATTGAAGCCCCGTCTAAAAGACTTGTCCGCGGAATCCTACAGGGCGGAGAGCCCTGGTTTAAGATGTCGCCGTTGCAATTTTCCCAGGGAACTTAACCGATCTCGGTGGGCCTTATGATTGGCAATGACCACACCTAATTTTGTCCTCTAGTCCCAACCGAGGACTGTTGGTACAAGGGGCGACGACGTATCTGATGACCGCAGTACATAATATCCGAGCAACCCTGCTTCGGCAGGCTTCGCTGCCACTGAAGAGGGCTTCGAGGCCAGCAGCCCTAGACAAAGGACGGGGATACCGCCAGGCTACTTCATCATTTGGGCAATTGAGCTGGGAACTCGAGCGTTCCAAAGAACGCTGCAAGCGGTTGACACGAAGAAAGCAGCGTATCATCCGATTGTCCTTCATTTTACCGGGTTATCTGATGACATTCCGACTTCCATACCCCCTTGTGCGACAAGGTTGGCAAGCCCTATAAGGTAAGAGATACCAACAATGCCCTCCATATCAATGGTCAGAAGCTTGCCTACTGGTGCAAAGCGGGGCTATCCCGAGATGTCCTTGTCATGTGTAGGCCGGATGGGTCCTTGAGTGTAGCCAACGCTCTGAAAATGGGTTCAAGATTGTACGGATCAGTCCCGAAAGCTCTATATCGACCCAGATGATGTGATGTCTCTTTTCCTGCGAAGATGAGACACCATCTACCCATCAAACATGGATGTTGAACCTCTTTGCTGTCAAACGAGTCTCGGTTCTAGATCCCTCAAAAGGTCTACCATACTCTCTAAACCATTCTCTCTCGCAGATTGAAAAGCCATGGTTATTGTCTCAGGCTCCACCGGAGCGAATCTCTCAAACAACAACTTGACCATGGCTGTATGTTCGTTCATCACAGCATACTTCAAGGTCGAACACTCCCTGAGGTCGGCAATTGCCCCGTGATCCAGCAGCATTCTCACAATGGCCAAGCTCCCGCCAGCTGCAGCTGCCATCAGCGGGTAGCCCAGCATGTACTCGCTACTGCTGGGGTTCGCGCCCCGTTCAAGGAGAAGTTCGACCACCTCTACATGGCAAGCTCGCGCCGCCACTGCTAGAGGAACTTGCTTGTCCCAGACATACCCGTCGACGTCGGCTCCTGCATCCAAAAGATTGCGCACCATTTCCACGTTTCCCAGCCAGCAATGAAGAACCACAAAGCGGTAGTCGGAAACAGCGGCGTCAACCCAGTCGCACACATACTTGTGGACCTCCCAGTTCTGTGTCGCAAATTTGTACTTGTGATCTTCTGAGGTGTATTGCACAGGAATCAACGTTTCCATTGGCGCGACGATGAAGGTGCAGTCACGTAATTGGGTCAAGACCTCCTGGGCAACGTCGATGTTTCCGCCATGTGCTGCAGCATGAACAGCACAACGTTCTGTAAATGCCCGTGTTAAAGGTGACTCGGCTCGATCTCGTCTGGGTATCAGGTATTTTTGATTAGCAAAGAGAGGAATAGACGTAAATGCAGCCGACCCCGTGGAAAAGGCGTCTTCGCTACTTACATATGAGGAGGGAGTACTGTTTCATCGGTCATAGCTTCAAGTAATAGCTTAACGACCTCAAGATTTCCAGCTTCAACGGCAACTTGCCATGGAGAAGGCAGTAGATCAGTCTTGCCGAAGGGATACTTAAATGGCCACTTGTGGTTTTGTAAAAGGGTCTTGACAAGAGATTGGTTGTTGAAATGGACTGCAAGAACAAGTAATCCTTGAGATGCCTCAGTTGTGTTGCCCATTGACGGGAAGGCGATCCCGCCATGGAACTCGGATAAAGTCAACCAGCAAAGTTCTGAGATAGTAGTTTCGATATCGGCTCCAGTCTCCTTGCACCAGTCCTCCGCCAGTTGTCTCAAGCGCGTAAAAGGGTCCCCCGGGTCTGTCTCAACTCGGGTTCTCTGGACGCAATATGCGTGCCATAGGTTCTCTGTCCCGTAGTTCTTCTGCACCCGCCAATGGCATAGCAAGGGAGGTCTACCCTTTAGCGATTCTGGAAGCTGCCTCCAATACAAGAACCCATACTCTTTTTGAGCCAACAGAAGCCCCTCTATGATGGAGGCGCCGATGAGATCTTTGAAGAGCTCTGATACAGGTCAGAAAATTAGGTTGAGCGCCAACAGTACCTGTCTTGCAGTGTTTATTAAAGGCGATGTGTGAGAGGTAACGTACTGCATACAAGCTTCAGGCGCAGCCCTCGCTGCAGGCCACGTGAGAGACAGGCATGATGCAAGATCAATTGAATTATCTCGGTGGGAAGATCCAAGATCGGGAGGATCATGGTTGACACGAGCTATGTCATTGGGTACGAAATTTACGGTGTTTCGGATTGCGGACGCTGATAGCAATCCCTGGGGCATGAGGTTGAGACGGTGAAAAATTGAGTACGACTCAAGGACTCCCAGAGAGAGGCTAAGATCTCCACTTTTGATGCACATCATGTCATATCGGCCTAACACCATCACGCATCAACTTGGTCAACACGTGTTAGGCAGCTATCACTGGCTATCAGGGTCCCACGGCCCAGGCCGGGTTGTGTTTGGAATTCGGCCCAGCCTTTGAAAGAACAGAAGACACCCATTTCTCTAAGGTAGGCTTACCTTAGAGACACTGATTGAAGTACACCAGTGGTCTTGAAAAGCTCCGAGCGATTGGGAAAAAGCAGCATTTCGTTGCGCAACACAAGGATAACGGCTACAACCCAGGATGAAGTAACCAATTTGGCGATTTGGCGTCAATTGGGCTCATTGATTGGCTCGCATAGGCCTGCCTGACCCTAGTCCTATTCTGATGATGAGCTGACCAGCCCTTGTCGAGCTGATCATCCGTTACCGAAAGCAACAATTGCAAGAACTTCTTTGACGACATCTTACAGGACGCCCAATGTCTCTGCTATGGGTGAACTCACCATGCGCTTGAACCAAACTCTTTACTGCAGACAACAACGCAACTCGCTGCGCACCCGAGCCACAACATGATGCGTCTCATTCACACGCCCACGATGCAACTCAAGGAGTTCATCGGGCGCATTCCCAATTACGCGATATTGTCGCACACATGGGGCGCAAACGAGATCACCCTCCAGGATCTTCAATCCGGGGGTGTCAAACTCCAGTCAAAGCAGGCTTTCCACAAAATTGAGGCTACATGCCGCCAGGCCAATCGCGATGGTCTTGAATATGCGTGGATGGATTCATGCTGTATCGACAAGACCAGCAGCGCCGAACTAGGCGAAGCTATCAACTCTATGTATCGGTGGTATCAAGACTCTGCAGTGTGTTATGCTCACTTAGAGGATGTTGAGGATGATAATCTAAGTCGCAATGGGGTATCTTTGGGTCAATTTGCAAGCAGCCGATGGTTCAATAGGGGATGGACGCTGCAAGAGCTCATCGCGCCGAGACAAGTTGAGTTTTACAACGCCCAGTGGAAAAAGCTGGCCGAAAAGAGCTCCATAGTCAGTGATCTAGAGAGAATCACTGGAATTGATGAGTTCGTTCTTAGAGGGGGGTCGCCCCAAAGAGCGAGCGTCGGTCGACGGATGAGTTGGGCCGCAGGAAGAAAAACAACCCGAGTCGAGGACATCGCCTATTCACTTCTTGGTATTTTCGACGTGAATATGCCTCTGCTATACGGAGAAGGAGCGGATGCATTCGCGCGGTTGCAAGAGCAGATTTTGCAACAGTCTGACGATCACACGCTCTTTGCGTGGCGCGCAACGTCACCCTCTGGACCCGATGAACCTCTTCGTGGCCTTTTGGCGCAGTCCCCGGATGAGTTTTCCAACTTCAGAGATTGGCCCAATCCACACAACGATAACATTGTCCAAATATGGCCGCGAAGCCCGGTGGGCGTGTCGAAACGAGGGATTCACTTCACGTCCAAGACGAAAGCCCTTGGGCGGCGAAGCATTCTGGACATATTGCTTTTCCGATCCAACCCGTCGTCAATAATTCTTCCCTTAAACTGCAGTATAGGCGGCGACCCGCAACGCGTGGTGGGAATCTACTTGGACCTGCAGGATGGCAACAGATACGCCCGAGCACGGCCATCAGAACTTGCGGATATAACGATCCCAGGTGGCCGACGCATGGCGATCTGCGGTATCCGCACATCATCAGACCTTAGAATCGGATATTATGACAACCCATGGGGAGCTCGACCTCCAGGGCTCAGCGACATAGAAACACTGCATGTTGGTGCTACAAGTCTCAATCCTCGGCGAAACACGACTCCGATAGGATACTACCTCGCTGGCATCTTCACGGCCGAGGAAGAGGGGGGTCCATTGAGATGCTACAGCTACCAACACGAGTACCGCGAGGGACGGGCACTCAACTCGGCGCTCTTTCTTCAACTGCAGAGACACCGGCGGTGGACGTTGTTACTGAAAGGGAGATCTGAGGGTGACATCGTCTTAGTCACATTCTGGGTCTTCAAGGAGAGAGATCTCAAGTTCGATGCGGTCAGGCTACAGCCTTCGGAACTGCAAAACGACTCGGGTGCCATAACTAACAAACTGCGGACCGTAGTGGCTCCTGAGAGGCACTGCGTAGACAAATACATTCACATGACGGATCGTCGTCGAGAACTCAGGCTTCGCCTAACAGAGACTGAAGTGCAAGGGCACAAAACGTGGGACCTGGGCATTCGCTTGGTAGACAGAGGGTTCTGGATTCGCATACTAGTTGGTGTAGAGACGACTGCTTTTACTGGGGCGTGCGCCGTCTCTTCGTTCCCTTTCATCATATAGCACAGCATTCAATGTATGTGCGGCTGTATCCCTTGTCTAGCTAATTACTCCTATTAAACACGGAAGTATACGTTAATAGTAGTCACGATGATGACGATGACGACGACGACGAGGGCAATAAAGATGACTATTAAAGTAGCGATAACGACGATAATAGCAACGACGACTATTACCACAAAAAACAGAGTCTCTCGGGCACATGAAAACAGGCGGTCTCATGGGAAATAGCGGTTGGTAAACTTGAAGTAGTATTCATAGTCATAATTCCAAATTTATTCAATGCTATCATCATCACCATGGAAGAATCTCAAAATCGCAGCAGCAACCAAGTCTCCATCATGTTCCAGATGAGCCGTTTCCGCAGCTCGGTCTGCATGCTCCAAGTCCTGGATACCACCGCTCTCGACTCTCATCTGGATCTGCCTCTTGACCATGTCTTCATCGAAAGCCAAGTGTGCTTGTGTTGTAAATAGTCGCCCTTGAATGTAGATACCTTGCACCTTGGTGTGGCTGCTATGCCCCCAAATATCCACCTTTGTGCCGGGCTTCAGCAATCCTTTGGAAGACTCTGGAGATGGCGGCGCTACGACTTGATCCTGGTGCATTTGATGGAGGTACACGTTGTCGTCGTCAGTACGGAACAGAAGCTTTCCGACAGGTGAAAGGTCGATCCTTGAGTGGCCGAGCTCCCAGTCGCGAGACGGCGCTGGAGCAACCTCGGCACCAAGCATGCGATTGAGCAGCTGGTGGCCAAAGCAGACACCGCTCAGATGCAGTCCAGGTCGTCGTTGCCATAGTTCTGCAGGTGAAAATCAGTGGTTGTTCATTGAGACCCCTGGCTTTGCGAGATACACACCTTTCAGGACGTCGAGCAACTTTAAAATCCAGGGGTTATCTCCGTGTGCATCATACATGCTTCCGGTGATCAAGACTCCCTGATAGTCCTCAAACTCCTCAAATGCAGGGACTTTGCCCCCCTTTTCTTCCACCACGAATCTCTGATCGGTGTCGACGCCGAGTGGAGGGTCGTGGTCGGCTCCGGCATTCTGGAAATGACTATGCAAGATGTCGCCGAAGCTGCCCTTGGTTGCATGGGTGTCCGGATGCGGCGTGTCTGTTTCCAAGACAATCATTCGCACAATAGGTGCGTCGGGGCCAGGGTACTTCTGAACCTGTGGCATATTGGATATTGCTGGACGCAATCGGAGGTTTTCTTTGTTTGCACTAACGTAGGGCGAACAAGGACTCAATTACTAAAGGTGACCTGATTGTGAGGTTTGGTAGGGTGGCAGCAGAAGAAAGTTGCGGGGGAGCGCTGTCAATTGACAGGCACAGGTATGTCCCATTACTTAAAAACTCGAGCTCCCTCCAAGGTGATCTGCATTCCTCTTTAGTGACGCGTTGCCATGCGAAAACCCCAAGAGCCAAGTGACCATAAATGAGCCGTCCAAGAGCGAAGCCGGCCCTTCGGAATTCCATATTGACGTCAATGGACTGTATTTCGCCATAGGGCTGAACTGAAACGGGAACTCGATGACGGCACCTGTGCTGGGTTTTGAGTTTTCATAACATAATTCCCGCTAAAATTCCACCGCGCCGGCGGCTGGGCAGGTTCCACAGTTGGGGAATGCACCTTTGTGCTTCGGCTCCGGGCGAAGATTATTAGTAGAGCATGGCTGTCTGTTTGCCCAGACGCTTCGCCGTGCCGTAGCCGGCTTCTTTCTTAGGAAACCTGAAAGCTGGGGTTTTGTGGTACGGCCAAGGGATTTGGCATCCGATTTCCCATTGTTTTGGTGTGCGTCTGAGAAAACGAAACTCTGGCGAGTGTGCGCCAATGTCTTGGAATCGCCTTCCAAGAATTGGTGGCACGACCCGCCTGTTCTCGCCCCAACCCTTGGCAAAATGGGGGACCGCCCCGATAAACAGCATCATGATGGGTCTCTGGAACCCACGATGTATTCCGAAGAAACATGTGCCTGGTGGGTAGTAGTCAATAGCCTGGAAGAATTTGAGAGACAAGAATCAAGTGGGTGCAGATGCTTCGAAGAGCCCTGGAGGCTTCCGGATTTGTGAGACCAGCTCAGCTTCCAGTCTCAAAGACCCGCGGCCCGGCACTAAAGGAGTTGCCTGTGTATCTTCTATCATCCCAGGCTGAAAGAAACAAATGAGGGAGAGGCAAACAATCTGCAAGAACGAATGGGACCCTTTCCGGAAGAGGATGGGTTTCTGTGCAATTATGACAGATACCCCCTGGCTTCGGTCGGGCAATTTCTATTCGAGGACAATATGTTCTATCGTGGACTGTTACCTGGATGCATTGCATTGAAGATTATTATTTCAGGCAAAAGAAGACGAAAATGCCATCAACAACAAAGAACTCCAGTCTAATGGAAAATGAAGGGAGTCAAATTTATCGAGGCAACTGCTGGCACAAAGGTGAGTCTTCTCGACTTCAAGAGAATATTAAAGCGACGCAGTTCTAGGCTGAGACTTCAGTCAACAACTCGTCACTCAACTACAAAACATCGAATTCGCCGACTCAAGACACAACAACAGTATCAAACCACAATTCAACTCGACCTCCTCAACCAAAACACAGTAAGTTTCCCTTCTCAGTATGGCTTCCCAACCCCCTGGATGGTATCCCGGCTGCCCCCAAGACCCGCGACCCTTGCCGGAGGCAACTGCACTGAAATATCAACACCTCTGCCCGGGAGGTGTCTTTCCTCCGGGTTGGAAACCCTTGCCGGGGAACACCGGAGCTACTCCTTCGAACCCTCCTCGGTCTGTTCCGCCACCAGCTTCGGTCGCATCGGCCTCCAGCTCTCATTACAGCAGCGGTTCTCGACGTGTTCCGGCCCCCGCATCTGTTGCATCAGGATACAGCTCTCATTACAGCTCGACATCAGGAGCACAGTCCGTTGCATCTGGCCATGGATCTCATCATAGCGGATACTCTACGCCTGCCGCCGGGGCGCCCTCGGTCGTATCCGGATACAGCTCGCATTACAGCTCGACAGCAGGAGCGCCATCAGTTGCATCTGGTCACAGCTCTCATTACAGCTCAACAAGCACGCAGCGCCCAGGCTCATCTCACTCAAATCGAGCACCGTCGGTAGCATCTGGCCATGGCTCTCAGTATAGCTTAGCCAGCACTCAACGGCCCAGCTCTTCACACTCGAATCGAGCACCATCCGTCGCGTCTGCGTACAGCTCGCATTACAGCTCAGCGTCAGGTGCACCCTCCGTTGCATCTGGTGCTGGCTCTCATTACAGCTCAGCGAGCACCCTGCGGCCGAGCTCGTCCCACTCTAATCGAGCACCTTCGGTAGCCTCTGGTGTTGGCTCTCACTACAGCTCAGTCACCACTCAACGCCCAAGCTCTTCTCATTCTAATCGAGCACCGTCGGTGGCATCTGGTATTGGTTCTCATTACAGCTCAGCCAGCACTCAGCGGGCACCATCCGTTGCGTCTGGCGTCGGCTCTCATTACAGCTCGGCAAGCACCCAACGCCCAAGCTCATCTCACTCTCACCGAGCGCCCACCTCAGTTGCATCCGGCATGACAGGATACTCTGGATACAGTGGACACAGCGGCTCAAGTTCTCGCCCTGGATCGTCTCAATCCATCGCTGGATTGTCCATTGACCAGTTCGCTGCCGCGCTCGGCGCCCTCAATCTCGAACACGCCCAATCTTCCAGCGGGGCTACTCAGGGTCCCCAGTCGACAACTTCTAGTCGATCTGATGTCATCTACGTCAACGGCCCGAGTACTATGACTGTCTGTAGCGATCAAAGTAGTACCGAGGAGGAACGCGCTTACGATGCGTACATGATGTCACAGCCAAGTAGAGGTGGTACCTATATGCATCCAGGGGTTCCTGGAGTGCCTCCTTTCGAGGTAAAGCACCTCGACCGAGACGGATATCCCCGTGATCGAGTCCCTACTGCTACGCCGCCGTATTATAGTTCCGGCACTGCACCACAGTATGTTTCTGGCACTGCATCACAGTATGGGTCTGTCGCTGGAACGCAGTATGGGTCTGTCGCCGGATCGCAGTATGGATCTATCGCTGGATCACAATATGGGTCTGTCACTGGCTCCAGCTCCGTCGCTCCTTCCACAGTCCGATATTCCCCTTCCAGGTCCGGAGGCTCGAGATCAGGCGGCTCCAGAGCCGGATCACGTCGAGGCTCCGTCGCGGGCTCTGTTGCTGGATCCGCAGCACCGTCGATCGCACCCTCTATGCTCCGAGGACCCGAGTCCATTGCAGGCTCACTCTGGGATGGTGGACGGACAGTCATTGAAGATGATTCAATCTCAATGGCCGGATCCCGTCCCAGGGGTTCCGTTGCCGGGTCCGTCGCCGGGTCCGTCGCTGGGGGTTCTACGGCCGGGGGGTCCGTCGCATCTGGGCATTCTTCAAGTTCTCACAGATCTAGTAGTTCTAGGCGATCTTCACGCAGTCGATCCGGTTCTGTTGCGTCGGGCAGCAGTCGTCAGTCATCTTCTACAGGTACGTCCAATATCTACTTTGCAGGACCAGGCTAACTCATCTCTAGCCGGACCGTACGGCCATCTAGCGGAATGGGTTCAAGGAGTCCAGCAAGGCGGGAATCCGCCTCGACGGTAAATGCCGGACCCGAGGGGAACGTGTTCTGGCCAGAACTCCGACAGAACCTCACCTCAGACGCGGCACTCGACAACTTCACGGTGGTCTGCCCCGTCTGCGCGACGTCAATGAGGGCTGTTGAGAGCACCAGCCGGAACCTGGCCAAGATCTTGCACTGTGGGCATATGTTGTGCATGGAGTGTTGCATCCGTATCTGCGCCAACGTCGACGGCCGCCGCAGCAATCCAAACGGGCGCAAGCCACAGTGTCCTATTTGCAAGGAGCCTCTTGGAAAGTACCCGAATTGTGGCCAGAGCTGTCTGGCTCCGGGAAGGGTTGGGCATCCGATGCCCAGGAACATGGACGAAATGGGCAAGGTTCCTCTCACGATACCCGAAGGCGGTGCGAATCCGAGCTGCTGCAAGATTTGTCGGATCAAGCGTATCGAGAGACTGAGCAGGAAGCTTGTCCGCGAGATTGTGAATGACCAGCAGGCGATGGTGAAGTGGACTCCGGCGGTGGATGCGGCGCGACAGGATGAGAGAGACTGCAGCAACTATGTCGAGGTGCCAGAGTTGCAGAAGTTTCTTGATGTTTTGGCCGATGTGGTGAGGGATCCCGAGGTTTATCGGAAGTACACGAACCTACAACCTCAAAAGTTTAGCCCTCCACAGAGTGCCAAGGCTATCATTCCTGACCGCAAGAGGGAGGTGTAGGGAGTTGTTAAATCCTGTATGTTGAGGCAGAGAGAAGACGAGACCAGGGGTTTCTTTTGTGTAATTCATCATAGACTTGGGACCGGCAGAACAGATTGATCAATACCATTGCTTTTCGTGCAAAAGGTGCCCAGGTCTCTAGGTGCTTAGTGGACATGGGAGGCACAATTCCTCACGTTGTCGATAACATGTTATCATCGCAACTTTCAGGTTGGTGTATCATTAATGACATGGAGAATTTCAATCGACGTGGAGGTTGGATGAACATGCCAATGACATTGGCAAATGGCGTCGATGTCTTGCTTGATGTCGCCATGCCAGCACGTGGGATGAGGAGCACCTGATAGGCATGCCCATTGTCCCGGATTGTAGGAGGTCCGAACATCAGTCTTGAAACTGGTTGCAGCTATTTTTTCTCTTCTCGCCAACTGGTTCATGTGAAACGTTAGCTCAATTGTGGATGCCTAGCCTGGCCAGACGCATCTGAGTCTGGAATTTGACGGACGGCCTGGGGATAAAGGAGAGATTGACCAAGTTCGCCACTCCGATTGATTATCAAGACGTCGCCATGGGTGATTGCGTCCCACCTAGACCGGGCTAGTCAAAATGACAACCATCCAGGGAGGTGTCGTGGTTCAGGTGAATACAGCACCCAGACCGACGGAGATGTGGGCAGCGCAACATCCGCGAGATAACCATGAATTTTAGCATAGACAATTACGTTTAGAGTTGATGAATTATCAGACCAAGCAACCCCGTTTGAAATGAAAAGCGCATGTGAACATTTTTGCTGAATCTTGAGGCTCTTCTGGAACTTATTCAGAGTCTTTTCTGCAGGCGTCTTACACTGCATCAGTTGACGTCGTGCTGCTCACTAAGCTGCACACAACATGCCATATTGCATAGTTGCACGACTCTTACCCCTAATCAGAGCAGGCCATTGGCTGCATACAAATAACGACTCAGTCAGCTTGAGCTCTGAAAAACCTGGAAGCTGCCTGTAAATGGTGTTTTCATTCGGGGGTTTCAGATTGCGGCACTGGGGTTCCACTTCAAAATGTGTTTCTGCCGTCGGTAACCCGCCCGTTACAAGGACAGACAGGGGAGGGCCCCGATAGCACTCCGGGGCAATTGTCCAGACAGGATCAGCGACATTGTCCCTTATTAGCGCTCAGTCAATGCACACTCTAGAGTGTCACGTAAGACAAGGGCCGCTAGCTTGCTCGTTTGCTTCAAATCCCTCCTTTGCACATAGCGGAACGTTCTACTATTTCGTCCTGATCCGTGTCATGTCGGATCGGCGCTGCCAGTCTTTGCTCCGAAGAACCAACCCGGCTCAGCATGTGCGTTCGCTGACTCCGTCGGCCCGGGTCGGTGTACGAGTAGGTTTCCATAGCGGCCGTGTAGAAACATCCCGGGCCAATCAATCCCTCATGTTAGCAGCACCGGGGAAACAACTTTCGGGAAGGGGAAAGCATACCCTCGTACTGTATTAATCTAAATGACAGGCGAAAAACTCATTCACTGTAGCAGTGGGAGCGCAAGAGATCTCTTGGAAGTCTTGGAGTGGCCTTGGGAATCCGATCGATGCACCGGGCCATCTCTTGGGAAACGCTCTTGGCTTCAGGAAAGGCTTGGCCAAGTCTCACGAGCTATATTGCTTCCCGGAAAATGCAATTCACCAGGAATCTGCCTCCGGACATTCAATAGCCAAAACGGTGCTGCAGCCGTTGATATGTGACAGGGTCGCAGATCTCGTCCCTAGTTGGACCCCCGCGTGCCCACATTTCAAAACGTCGCGGCTTCATCTATCTTTACAACTCACCAGAAACGGAAGCCATCAGAGAGAGGTTTTGCAGTAAACCACCTGAAGAGCTGAACCTCGGTGAGCAATGAGCACCTCGAGATCTTTTGCCAAGAGTTTGTACGGTTTCGGGGTGCCCCCGTCGCTGGCAGTCTTGGGACTTGGGTTGTTTCACCTCCGCTCAGACACTCTTCCCCGTCGCAACATGCCTACCAACAATACCACATTGGTCCCTGGCAAGACGCGGCTCTTTTGCCCCCATTTACTCTGAGCCCGGGTGCCAGATGCTAAGATCGCCCTGGACCTATCATCTCTTCTCACTAGGCACCCTGCACCGAGCTTCTATTTTTGCAAGAGCCGCTTGGTCTTGGCACCCACAGGTCTTGACACGCATGATGCCGTCGCAGCTCTGGATGAGCAGGCCTGTCAGTTTTTCTCTCCTCCCGCCATCCATCACACTCTCTCGATGCGACTCCACGAACCTGACTCCGTTCATGTCTAGTATTTGAATCACCTCTTGGCATGTCGTGGAGATTTCATTCATTACGCTCTTCCTCCCGCTGCCTTGCCACTCGTTGACGCGTGTGCTTTTGCCTGCTTTGTTCTCTTTTCCTCTATCTCAGCTGTGCTGTTCGTTTCTCAATCTCCTTGACGGAAAAACCTTTTCATTCAATACTACCTTAATAATCCTCTTGGGGAAAGAAAGATACCAACGGCTGCGCCGACAAATCAACTGTATACCTCTTATTATCCGAATCCTTCCAATCCTCCCGCCAACATGCAGATCACCAACGCCCTCATGACCCTGGCTCTTCTTGCCATGGGAGTCAACGCCGCCCCCGCCCCATTGAACATCAACCTCGGTGCCTACTCGCCTGCCTTGGTGGTCGGTGATGGTGCGCTCACATTCTCTGGAGGAGCCGAAGGCGGCGCTGCCGGCGGAGGCAAGGGAACAACTGGCAAGGGAACTGGCGGTGGAAAGAAGGAGGGCGCCGCCGGCGGAGAGGGTGCAGCAGCCGCTGCAGCTGCCGCCGCCGGAGCCCCAGGAACCGGCATTGTGGCCGGACGTGATGTCAAGAAGGTGCAAAAGCGCCAGGCCAACGGCTTCGACCGCGCCCTCACCTTTGCTGAGGCCGCTCTCACCAAGGGCCCCAAGGTGCAACTCGGAAACGGAGAGGGTGGAGCCGGCGTCGGTATCATTGTCGACAACAACCCGACGGCTGCCGCGCAACCCAACCGCGCAGCAGCAGAGTAAGGGGACCGTGTATTTTGTGTGTTTTCTTGCGGGAGAGCCGTCGCATAATCTTTCTAAAGTCCGATCGAAGTATAAGTAAGTCATTCTCCTGCTCGTGTCGTTGGGCGGCGCACTGCGACGAAACGAAACACATGAGAGAAGCAAGGCGCTGACTCGAGATTCAACAGATGCTGCCAATGATACTCTGTCAGAGAAGTTTGAAGTTCGCTCGCCTGGCCCCAATGATCGAACGCAATTCTTGTTACTCTTTGGTCATTTTGAACCGCGGACAAAAAAAACTCTTCCGGCCTCTCCGCGCGCCGCGCAGCGCTGCTTCCTGGCACCACCACCGACATCAACAAAACACAACATGGCACGATGTAATTTCGTTCAGGTACTATTATTTTCCTATTTGGGGCATTTTTATAATATCAGGCGGGAGTTCTTCGGGGGAGTTTGGAAAAAATGACGCCTTGGGTTCGCGGGTGCAGGGGATCGATCGAGCACGATCAAGGACGTGACGACACCTGGAAATTGGTAGCGATGAGGCCGGCATCGCGTCACCCGTTGAGGTAGCAAATTAACTTCGTCGGGATTCTGTTCATGAATTTGTCATCCAACCAGCAGTGACGGTGATGATAACAACAAACAACACCAAGAACCGAGCAAACGTGTTGCTGCCTGCATGATGAGCACTAATGCCCGTGTTATCCGTCCGACATCGACTTGTTGGGGGCCAAATTCGCACATGCGAAGGAGGGTCAGCAACTAAGAAGTCGTCGTGGTTGATATACACCTGTCTCACTCGTACTTAACCACATGAGCACTCTGCCCATCCATGGTATCCGCACACCATGGAACCAGAGAGACGGGCCGCACCCCGTGTGGGTGTGTTTACGATGGACTTTCTGCGCGGTACTTGCTGGTGGTTGTCCGCAACTCCGCCGTATTGGCTCGTTTGTGCCCCCAAAGCCATGCAGCTCAGCCCAACCATCTCGCGCGATTGGTGGATCTGCTCATGATCACTCAGGTTTCCAGTTTTTTTTATCGCAAAATGTTGACTGGCAGAAAATCATGTGGGCACACTTGCGAGCTTATGACACCACGCTGTCGGTCTCCCGTTGGCCAGCCTTGATGGCCCGCATGTTGTCTTTGCAGCTGGCCCGGATGTGTCAGGCGCAAGCTGTGCAACATCGATGCTTCGGCTATGGGGTAGTAGGGGTGTCAAAACAAGGTTAGTCGCGTCTTGGTTGTGTCTTTCGCCCAGTGCGCTTCGGGCCTTGAGGGGTGTGTCGCGCTGCAGTAATACTTGCAGCCCGTTCGTGGGGAGTCGCGCGTTCGTGTGTGCCTTACTGCAAAGCAAGTCTGGCGATAGAACGTGTGAGTTGGTTGTGCCTTGGCAGGCAGCCAGCAGGCAGTGCGGACACTACGCCAGGGTGAGATGGATGAGAAGCTAGTCAGGCCGCGGACCACAGCCTGCTTGAAGCTTCGTTGTGAATAAGAAGACGAGCTTTTGCACTTTCTCCTTTCTTTCGTGGCTTTCAGGCTGGTGTTCATCCATGTGTCAATCTGTCCCGCCTCTGCGTTGGCCCAGTTCGTCGCTTCGTTTTTGCCTTTCGGTACCTGACTTAAGAGAGACGGCAGCTCATCAGCCAACCTGATGTGATTTCGTCAGCATGCATATCTACCCTACTCCGATCTCGCAGCCCATCGGCGGCCTCCTCGGTCTTGCTGCCCGACAACAGGACGAGGAAGGCGTCCACGTGATTACACAAACCATTCGACGGCCGGCAACCACCTTTCTCACATACGTCACGCTCGGCCCCGGAGACCCCACTCCGGTTCCCGGCGCTGATATCCCGGAAACACCGGTCGCCACAACCCCGACGGCGGAGGCGCCGCCCCCGAGCCGGGGAAGCGGGTCTCTATCAAGCGCCCAAATTGGCGCGATCTTGGGTGGCATCGTCGGCGTCGTTACCATCCTTTTGATCGTCTGTTATTGCCTCATGAATCGTCCGAAACCAAGACATATATCATACACTGGCATGTACGACGATGAGACAACGACTACATATTCTGAGTACTCAGTCAAAACGCCGCCACCGCGACCACCGCCTCCTGCGTTCTTCCCCTGGAACAGAAGGCCCGCCAGAAGACCTCGTCGCCCACCGATGCCTTATCCGCCTTATCCTACGACACCGGCCCGGCCGCCATTCACAGTGAATGAGCATGAGCCCTGGGTTGTAAACGAGCATGGTCCTAGGCGGACACAAAAGAAGGGCTGGCAAGAGCCTGCCGTCAAATTCGGACCGAAGAGACCAAGGGTTAAGGTCAACGGCCCTCCCCGTACAGAGCGGCCAGCGCCAAATCCGTATTATCAAGCACGGTGGACTCAACCTGACCGCTGAGCCGTGGCTCTAATCCTTTTGATACGTTACGCTGGCTTCATGCTGGCCAATGGTTTCGCGACCCAATTATCGGGTTCTCAAGACTCTTCTGTTATCGGATGCAGCGCAGTGATGGCTGATCTTTATTCATTGCGGTGGATCTTTTTTGAAGTTATGGTTGCTTGGGCCAGTGACCCTAATGGATACAAGAGATTGAATTGAGTGTTTGGGGCTAGAAGAGCAGCTAAACAGGTGGTTTCTTTTGTCTGACTGATACCCAACTCCAAGAATCGAATTTTCATTTGTTGTGCCGTTGAACGGCAACGAGACTTTGGACTACGGTATGCCCGAAAGCTAGGACCGCCTGATATTTTTTAATCACTTGATAAAATAAGAGATCGCCTAATTTTCCTGTGCCTGCGCGGCTATGTTTCCTGTGCACTTAATTACTACTATCAAAAGCGATAGTAGCGACAGCGTCCATGAGGGCGACTATGACGATGATAACAATAGAAGCGACGAAGACGACGGCGACGGCGTCAACGGTGGCGGAGTGATTAGAGTATAGCCACAGGAAAGATAATCGCCCTAGCACAGGAAAAATAGGCGGTCTCTAAAATAAACATCGCTAAAATTATGCAGGATATGTCCGCATGTCTTTCATTGAGAACTGTGATCGGTCTTGCCTGTTCCTTAGAGATTATGCGGCAATTAAAGGTTTCTTTCCGGTGACGAAGGCACTTTTTCGGTCAGCGTCGTCTCGGTGTAATCAAGGAAGGAAGCCTTACGTGTAGGTGTACAAGTGTATCTTATCCGACTTGAGCTCTTCTCTCACCAGAGCCAGTAGAACCTGAACTTCTTCGTTCTTCCAGTTACCGGCACGGGTAAACAAGGCAAGAGTGTATGCTTCCAAAGCCATCTCCAGGAACTGGACTCTGAACCACCGGCCAATTTCCTTCAGCTCTCGGTTTTTGGGCCAAGTACCCATGGGGACGACTCTCTGCATGTAATTCACGGTCTCAAAGCCTTCGCCTTTTAGCATGTCAGGAAGTGCAGGGGCAATGTCAAAACCCAGCGGGGCGCTCAGCTTCCTGAACTCGCTAAGCCACTGCCATGTTGCCGAGTCCCCCTTGAGAGTGTCGTCCTCGCAGAAGAAATTGGCTCTGCCTTCCGAGATCTCGATGCTGCCTCCCGGCTTGATGTGTTCATAGCATTGGTGGATGAGAGCTGGCCAGTTTTGCACCGCGCCAGCAAGAGTACGCACGTGGATGAAGTCGAAATGATTCTTCGGAAATGTCCACTCTAGGGTGGCGTCGTCAATCTCGAAGCGCACATTTGGTGGAACCCTATCGACATAAGACAGGAGATCCAGCCATCGATAGCGCCGCAACTCACCAAATCGGTTGAATCGGACTCAAGTCCGTTCCAGTAACCTCCGCTGAAGGGAACGCGTCGCCAATCTCAATAGCCTGAGAGTTTCAAGTTAGTCAAACTGTGGGATTTCCGGTGTCTTGAAAGACAAACCCAAATACCAGTGCCGGTGCCAATATCGAGGATCTTTTGGGGATTATTCAAGTGAGTTGCACAAAGCTCGCCTTTCAGAGTCAATAAGAAGACATGATGTGTCATGTCAAGGCGTTCCTGCTCGGTCTCATCATTGGGCAAGAGATATTGTCCCGCTCGGTATGCGTGGTACCGACGCCCATTTTCATATTCGTAGTCAAAGATCGAAGATGTCGCACTCGAGGTATCGGAAACGTCACTGGCATAGTTGGAAGCGGTGTCGCTTCCAAGATCAGACTGCAAAGTGAAACTCGTCAGTTTGGTCGCAACCCTAATTAGAAGTAAACATAGCGCACTTCAGCTTCTAACTCAGGATGAGTGTCTTCTGCTTCGACAGCTTCATTTGTTCCAGCAGCTCCAGCAGGGGACCCGGGCCCTGAAGCTTGCGGAGGCGATCGCGGGGAGCGTGTGCCGGTACGGGACCCCGCCGACTTGATTGACTTCGGAGAGCCGGCGGCGTCGGTGGCCCGTAAGGGTTCGTCTGTTGTGGAGGTCATGATCGAATGAGCCGGATACCCAAATGCTGCTAAATGGCCGTTCAGTAGCTCGACTAGACGACACCTAACTTGTCGATCTTGGCCTGTAGATTCAATAGCTTGGCTCAGGTAAAGGGGAAAAACAGTACGCAGCTACTGACATTCACAACAAGTGGCAAGGAGGGGAAAATGCTGACTTCGTGGGGACCTGAGATCAGGGAGGTGACATCGTTTTCTGGCGGTCTTCGGGGCCGAAAGGATCAACGGGGCCTCGCGATGTGGCGTCAGGGAACACGACACGAAGATAACGCTTGTGATGATTGGATGACAACTGCTGACACGCCATCAGCTTCTCCCAGGGAGGGCATTGGAGCATCGAGCGGGATCAAAATGGTGATGGAAAGTCGTCTGCTGAATGCTTCCTCCGTCACTCGTGCCATTGCCGACTGCAACCAATCGATATGCTGGGAGCGTCTAAGAAGGTTTTGTTCTGCTCCACGCTGGACCCTGCTAGCGGTATCAACTGAGAGGAATCAGGAATGGCGGCTCGATAGCGTCTTGCCAGTCACATGGTACTTAAATAATGGCGTTTTCACCGCTGGAATTCAATGATTTTTCGCGGGGTCACGCCATCCCTCAACCAGGTAGCGGGGTCATCGACACCAGGTCTTGGACTGTTCAAAATCTCACTGGTCACCTTGCGAGGACAGTGATCCAGTATCCTGCAGCATCCCTTGCCTGTCATATTTGGACCACAATTGGAAGATGATGGATTGGAGCGTAATTCTCCTCCTGTTTGGAGCTGGTCCTTTGCTGGTTTTCGTGATCAGCGCGATTCGAAGGGTCTTCTTTTCACCACTGTCCAAATTTCCAGGGCCCAAATTTGCAGCGTTGACGTTGTGGAATGAGTTTTACTGGGACGTGGTTAAGCGAGGGACCTTCATCTGGCGCATCGAGGACATGCACAAGAAATACGGTCAGTAGAAGAACCCCTAAAGCCCCCCCCCGAGTCATTGTGTCACCTTCTAACACGGCACAGGGCCCATTGTCAGAATCAACCCATATGAGCTGCACATCATTGATCCTGAGTTCTACGATGAACTCTACTCATCTAACAGGAAGTCCGACAAGTATCGGTGGTGGACCAATCTCGCCGGCGCGGACGGCAGCTCGTTCTCGACTGTGCCGCATGATCTGCACCGGCTGCGCCGCGGGGCTCTGAATCCATTCTTCTCGGTCCGCTCCGTGACCCAACTGGAGCCGCTGATCCGGTCCAAGGTGGAGAAGCTCTCGGCGAGGTTTGGCGAGATCGCGCAGACGGGCGAAGTGGTCCGTCTTGATGCCGCGTTCATGGCGCTGACGATGGACATCATATGCGATTACGCCTTTGCTAATGATCGGAAGTATCTGGATGAACCTGACTTCAAAATGATATGGAAAGAGACCATCATCGGGGCGTTTGAAGGCGGGGCTGTCGGTCGCCAATTTCCCTGGATGTTGCCGGTCATGAAAAGACTGCCCTTGTCAGTTGTTTCTGCGATGAACCCATCAGTTGGCCATCTACTTCGCTGGCAAGCGGGTGTTAAACAACAAGTTGAGCCAATCTTAGACGGAAAGGACAGCCAGCCTGGGGCTGCTTCGAGAACCATCTTTCATATGCTGCGCGACAGCGACTTGCCCCCAGAAGAGAAGACCTTGCAGAGGTTGTGCGACGAGGCGGAGATTTTGACTGGCGCAGGGTCTGAGACAACAGCCCAAACCCTTACTCGAATCCTCTTTTATCTGAAGTATGTGCCCGATACACTGAAAAGGCTACGAGAAGAAATTGATGCGGCGATGCCAAGAGCCACGGAGATTCTGTGTTGGGCTGACTTACAGAAGCTCCATTATCTGGTGGGTTTCGCATCGTGCAAAACATATGCCTTGTTTCTCATTGATTCTCTACAGAACTCCGTCATTCGTGAAGGACTTCGACTTTCATATGGAGTTACGACTCGTCTACCACGCATCGCCCACCACGACATCCAGTATGGTGAACATGTCATTCCGGCAGGGGTAAGCTACTGCCCCGGATCACCACACCTGCCCCGCCAACCACTAATCGCATCGCAGACACCCGTATCAGAAACCCCATACTTCGTCTTGATGCACCCGACAATTTTCCCGGAGCCTCAGACTTTTAAGCCCGAGAGGTGGTTGGAAGCGGAGAAACGGGGCAAGAGGCTAGACAAGTACCTCGTATCATTCGGAAAAGGTAGTCGGCAGTGTCTTGGCATGAAGTAAGCCGAACCCTTCCATGACAAACATCTTCGAGGGGGTTTCCACTGACACCGCTCTCAGTCTTGCCTATGCTGAGTTGTATCTGGCCACGGCGACGGTCATTCGCAGATTCGACTGGGAAATGTTTGAAACAACACTCGACGACGTTGTTTGTAAACACGACTTCTTCGTCGCAGTCGGGGACCTCGACACCAAGGGTGTGCGAGCGACCCTTTCACACCGACAAACCCACAAAGAAGCATGATCCCGGTAGCTTGGGAAGGATGCTTCATGAACACTCCTCAACACTAATTTCGGCTCATCAAGCGGAAAACCCTCAGTGGCCACACGCTTATCCATTCCCCCCTCAGTAAGCTTCTCCGCATCTCACTCCCCCATCGCGCGGGGTTGGACATGCGGGGCCGCGTGGTCCCAGGATTCAGCCGCAGGGCATTTTAACCAGTTCGACCAACAGTCAGAACGGGGGAGCAGGTCGCCGTGGGCGGAAGATTGAGCAGAAAAGATTGCCCCTGCTCCGCGAGAATTTTCACCGACAGAACCGAACAACCTTTACATGACCCCACAAATCTTCCGCGTATCGTTGCGCTGAACATTAACAGATGATGTTATGATTCTCTGGGCGTGGTACCTTACCTAAACCTAATTAGAGTTGGATAATTTCCGAGTACTTGTTATATATGAAGATGGAAACTTCAGATGAATAACGAGCGATGCGTGGTGGTCGTCGCGTTGTTCACCTCAATCTCCCCATCTGCTGCTGAACGGTTGCAGCCATGCGTTCTCTTGTACTGAGCCTTCTGGCCGCGGCCACTGCGCTGCTACCGGTGTCTTCCGCCGCATCAGTTGCCTCGCCGAAGCCGAGCCTTCCCGAACGTCCTCATGTTGTGCCAGCTCCCTACAACACCGGACGGGACATGCCTCACTCTCCTCCCAGAGAGAAGGGCCGGTACTGTTACGTCAAGCCTGGCTGTGGAGAGAAGCGAGACGATGCGCCCAAGATCTTAGACGCTTTCAAAAAGTGCAACGACGGTGGCACCGTTGTCTTCGACAAGTCCTACCTCATCGGCTCGCCACTGGATCTTACCTTCTTGAAGCACATCGACGTGGTCATAACCGGATCCATTGAGTTCAACGATGACCCTTATTACTGGGCCGACAACAGCTTCAAGTTCGCCTTCCAGAATCAGTCAGTCTTCTGGAAGCTTGGAGGAGAGGACATCAACATCTACGGTGATTTGAGCAATGATCAGTCTGTCATTGATGGTCGTGGCCAAGCTTACTGGGTCGCGATCCAGACGAACAGCAGTGTAAGTGGTTACTTGGAGTATGGAGAAGTATCTCAATAGTCATTTGGCTGACTTTGTTCGGTTCTAGCTTCTGAGGCCCATGCTGTTCTCTTTCGAGGGAGTCAAGGGAGCCACGATGTCCCACCTTCGCATGCGCAATCCGCCGAACGTAAGTCCCGAAAGATGTTCTCTCTTAAACACTAATGACCGAAATATGCAGTGGTTCAACCTGATAGCGAACAGCACTGATGTTCTCATCAGCAACATGGATCTGAGAGCAGAGGTTTGTAGCAAGCCTTTCACAGTTTTATCTGCATTCCTAACATCCATACAGAGCACAAACGGCACCAAGATCGCCAACTCAGACGGATGGGACACGTATCGCTCCGATCGAGTTGTCATTCAGGACTCGTACATCATCAACACCGACGGTGGGTTCTCAGGTTACTGAAATTTGGGAACGCGACTGATCCTCTCTAGACTGCGTGTCTTTCAAGCCGAACAGCACGAACGTCGTCATCCAGAACCTTGACTGCACCGGGTCACACGGCATCAGCGTTGGATCTCTCGGTCAATACAAGGGCGAGACTGATATTGTCGAGAACCTCTACATCTACAACATCACCATGGCTGACGCTAGCGATGCTGCCCGCATCAAAGTTTGGCCAGGAATCGAGTCATCCTTCCAGACTCTCCTCAACGGAGGTGGTGGTCTCGGTCGTGTCAGAAACGTTACGTATGATCTGTTCAAGAACATCAACAATGATCGTGCCATTACAATCACCCAATGCTATGGCCAGAAGAACCAGACTCTTTGCGAAGAGCACCCGGTAAGCTTCATTTACTTGCATTGACGTATGCTTGAAGTTACGTGCTAAGCCAGGATTTCTCCAAAGGCCAACCTGACCATCACCGATATCACGCTCAAGAACATTTACGGCACGACCTCAGCAAAGCTTGATCCCCAGGCCGGGACGTTAGTTTGCAGTGCCTCAGACGTAAGTTAACCCAGATCATTGAGCATTTACATCACAGTCTCGGGTAGGCACTGACTTGATACCCGATCATGCAGCGTTGCAGCAACATTCGCGCCGAAAACGTCACAGTCACCGTGCCGAGCGGAAAGCCTCCTGTGTATGAGTGCAAGAATCTGGATAACAACCTCTTGCAAATCAACTGCACCTCCGGAACAGATGGAGAGAGAGACAATACCAATGGATGAAGGTTACATCTCTTCAGATCGGTTCACATTCTGATAGCCATGTATTTCAGTACAATAATAAAAGCGGTACCACATAACCTGTCGTTAAACCAATGCGTCAAGCTTTCGGTACCAATAATCCAGTTGAGAAAGATCGTCCTTGACTTCGTCCTCCCTGCTCGTCTGATCTTGGGTCTGAAGACACACACCCAACATCTCAATGTTCTGAATCTCGTTTTCGCTGAGTCGGTGATCCTGAAGCTCGCGGAGCACGGTACCCATTCGTTCTGACCAATATGTTTGCATGAACGTGGTCAGCGAAGATCCCATTTTGGCAAACTCTTTCTCGAACTCTTCAATCAGAGTCTCTAGCCTGTGGAGTTCCAAAGCGTCCTCATCCCTTATCTCAAGCCTGTCTTCTGTATCGTGTGCCTGAACACTCAACTCACCGTACTCATGATAGCTGCGGCAGCACGTGTGTGCTAAAGGCAGCAGTTCAAACGTGCATGCCCGCAAACAAGCTAAGCTGAATACTACTGAGTCCATTTTTATTGACTCAGCTTTGGCTGTAATACTGCAGATATTTTCAGTTGTTGATTGAAGATGCGCTGGTGATTTATGTTGGTCGGTGGGAATGATCCGGCGGAACAGTCTCATCCACGTACCCGTAAATGGGTTGCATCCTCCTCTTGAACAACCACAGACACATGCATCAAGATACCAGTGTTCACACATAGATATAAAGATCGTCTTGAATGCTTGCGCAGTCGTTGACTCAAACAATCCAATCATGTGTGCGGACACGTCGTGCGCGACGACATGCCCTTCAACTGTCTTCGGAATACGAAGATGGAGCTTTGCTCCATGTTGAATCAACCACGCTACATATCCGGGGTTTGACGCATACGCTATCGGGGTGTAGCCGCTTGAGTCTGGCAAGTCTACATCACAGAAACCATGTCGATAGAATGTTTCTGCCACCGGCGCTGCGTCTAAATGATAACAAGCCAGACTGAGATAGACTGACCACAGTTCGGCTTCCGTAGGTTCTGGATGGGTTGCCAGCGTACGCGGAACGACATGTCCCCTTCGTTTGAGTGCGGTAATCACACTGCCTGTGTGGTGGTCCAGGACTTTGGAGCACCGGAGGTCCCATTTCTCGATTTCTTCAGGCGCCAAACGCAGAAGAGCGAACTCTTTCAACTCCTGTCTTGCATCCTTAAGGCGCCCAATGACCATTTCGCGAGCTCTTTTGGATGCTTGTAGTACGGAAACCATCCAAAGAATTCCGCTTGTGGCTTTAGCAATACATTCGACGTCAGAGTTCATAATGAGCCGAAGTCCATTCGTACATGAGCAGTCACTCTGGCACAAAGTTGATCGCTCACTGGTACAAATACGACCACTCCAAAGCAATGCATAGTCCAGCGTGAGGGCGTCGCCGGATGCATCAAACACTCCTCTGCCAAATCTATCGAGCACAAGCCTGAAGCCCTCCGGCCAGGCCAGTAGATGATTTAGAGAAGTATTGCCGAACGCATCGAGTGTAGCCAATTCCGACAAAGACATGTTACAATTCAAGGCGTGTTTTAAGGCTGGCACATTGCGCCGGACTATTGGTTCTGATGGATGCCCCTCGTACACTAGATATCATTAGCTGTCATCTCCGGGTATACAATTTCGCAATTCTGGCGGATATTTCTAGCTCTCCGGCTACCCAGACGGGTAGTGGGCATAGTAGATCGTAGGTAGAGGCGAGGATAGGGGTAGTGTGAGGTATAGATATTGGAACGACATGGACGACAGGGATAGAGGACTCATTAGAATGAAACAGAATGTTAGACCAAATATAAGTAGGTCTCCGCCCAGATAGCCAGATTCCAGATGTATCATCTGGAACATTTCTAGAAAAGCATATCTTACATTCGGCATACTTCGGAGATGTACCAACTATTTCTGCGTGGATATTCAGGAAGAACCAGTTAGGCAAACCTCTTCTCCGCTGTTGAATATCGAGACTTAACAGGCCATCATCTGGGCAGAGCATCTGTATGGTCTCTGGCGTTGGAGTTTGGGGGAAGAACATCGACCCAAAGGCGGCTTGGAAGGGGTAACTACGAATATATCAGTGCTCTGCGCCTCCAAGCCTAGTGTTCGAAGTACCTACACTCCACGTCGGTCCGGGCGATCCCGCGGGACACCAGCCATGGCCAAAAACTTCAAAATCTCGTTTCGCGGCATTTCCGAATTAGTGTTGACTTGTATCATCAGTACATCATGTAGTAACGTCCTCCCGTTGCTGTCCATGTCAAACGGTGATGAAGTCCTGGAGCTGAAGCTGGTCTGGATGGTCTTGATGGCACGCCGCATCAGGCTATGGGAATTCCTTCCGCTCCACTTCCTCTCATTGAAAGCTTGACCGAGCACATGGATGGCTTCTCGAGCAGGACTGGTATTTCGTATAGAGAAATACGTAAATGACGGCGATATCGAAAAGCCACTCGCACCAAGAATAGTGGAAGTCGTGATAGTGACCGCTACTGAAACGAGCCCTCGAAACAGGCCTGTAGAGAACCCGGCGGTCCATTTGTTTTGTCCATCAATGCAGACACTTAATGGACATCCAGGGACATGAGGCCTTTTGTCGACCACCTCTTTCACCAGAAGGGTTGGCCCAGACCGCCAAACCTTACGATTCAGGCGGCGTCGAGTATCGCAATTACAGTAAAAGCTCGTATAGACGTCCTCTGCTTCGTCGCCTACTTTACCGTCAGAAGATGTATTCTTTTGAAGCAGTGGGCGATTCGATTTAACGTCGATGGTTCCAGACCAGACGGTTCTAAGCACATCCGGCTTTGATATCAATCTCTGTATGGTCAACATAGTGTCAGAGTTCGAAGATACCAGCGCTTCTACTGTAGACTTCAGCTCGTCCATGTCGTTCTGAATCGCCAGATCATGGCTTCTGTTTTGCTCGATACTCCGGGCGAAGTCAATCTTGATATCGAGCAGCATCGTGTTTGCCATTGATGTCTCTTCGTGAATTTGGCGGACGGAGACTTGCGTGGCCATTGATATTTCCCTATGTTGTGTTAGCAGTGACAACGTTAATTGACCACAGGTTTCATACAACTCCATTACTTGCATCGCTGACTGAAGGGCAATGTTTATTGCTTGGAGTCTCTTGTCCAGTGAAATCAACTGGTCCCTGCGGAAAGGGTAAAATAGCTTTTTCTTCTGATCGCGGAACTTGTGGCTGGCTGGCGTCTCAGATGATGAAGACGAGTCCTGAACTAGAACCTTGCCCATGAATGAATCAAGCTGTAATATTTGGGCACCGGCAGCTTTCAGCGCTCCATCCAGGGCTATTGTGCTTGGAACGGACGACGTCGGAAGATTCTCTTTGAGCGTACCGATCTGGGTTAAAAGCAATTGAAATGATCTCCGATACCGAATGGTTGATTCAACTTCCTCTTTGCGGCACTGGACTCCTTCGATGTATGCACTGATAGCCGAGCTCACTTGGATGCCGAGGGAGACAACTCCAACGACTGTTCCGAGCACCTCCGCCATGGCCTGTATGGTTTCGTGATTGACAGATAGACGTATGCTCGAAGGTGGGGTCCTGTTGGGTTGGGTGCTACGATTGACCTTCACGCGCACCCACTTTGCATTCAACTGAGGATGTCACCTCCATCAACACGGTCGCGATTCAGGCACTGAAAGATGTGAAGGGAAAGAGAGGAAAGGAGTAAAGGGATGGTCTGCTCGTTTCCATCATGATCAGGCTGGCGAATGAGATCGATCAACGTGTCGGGCGGCTTATCCTGCATCGGTGACGGATCTAGGTGCGGCGCAGTACTTGCACTCTAGACATCTCAGTCCACTCGCCACTGCCTAATTGCAGTGCAACACTTTCCGACCACGCGACTTTCTCAATGGATGTCGCAATGTGGGGCCGTCAAAGCACGGGACGCGAATGCGAAGATGTTCTTATCTCGATCTCGGCAACCCCGTTGACATTGTGCGGGGTGAAAGCGAATAACCCCACTTGCTTCTGTTATTCGTATTCTCCCACCGGCACTGTCAGACGTCAGGTGTGCATTCGAACATCTTCAGGATTGGACACTTGGAGGATCTGAGACTGGGATGTTCATGTACATTGTATGAAGAAGATAACTATTTACATTGACAGTGGATTCACGATCGACGACGGACGAGCCAGCGCTTGCAGTCCATTACTGCATTCCATTCGCACCTGCAATCCCCTTAATACTCTCTGCACCACGCTAGCTCACCGAGCTTCAGCAGAGGTCCGAGATAAGACACAGGAAGGACAAGACCGCCGCTCATCCAGTTGCAGAGGGTGCCCCATGACTTATCGTTGTTGCAGTTGGTGAATTGCTTGTTAGCTGTCCTGGACTCGGTGACGGTGGTTTGGCCGTCGTAGGCATACTCGCACCATCCATGCGATGCCAAGCACGTCACCTTGCTTGTGCCGTCGAAGCTGGGGTCCTTGCCTTGGCAGTCTTCAACCTTGAAGATCTCGCTCAGGTTCGCCCAGCTCTTGTCGTGGATCTTGTTTAGAACATCGACGTAGTCGTTCTTCCACTCCTTAGGGTTGTGTAGTGCGTAGGAGCTGCCCGTGTCGGGATCAATCCAGAATTGGTAACAGTTGCCCGCGGGGCCAAGTCCGGGGCATGAGATGTGTCCGTTCGTCTGGGGTGCAAAATCAAGCGCGTTCACATTAGTCGAGCGGGCGGAGACGATGCCGTTCGCCTTGAGGGCTTGTGAGAGGACGAAGAGTTGTAGATCGTGGTAAAGCTCGGTGGCTTGAAGGTTCAAGCTGGTGACAGCACGTTGGCTGAAACCACCGGGCTCAGTGGCAGCAATAAAGAGGGTGCTGTTGTGTTGAAGCTCCTTCAGGGCGTTCTCAAGGCTACCTTGGTAGTCAATGACAAGCTGTGCGAGCTCGCTGCCGATCTTGCCGAGCGTGATGAAGCGAGAGTTGGAAGAGCCGGAAACCGAAGTCATGAAGAACGAGCTCATGCCGGTAACAACAGCCATGCCCGTAGCAACACCAGCCAAAAGGGGGTTGGCGAAAGCACCGACGGCGGCCATCCAAAAACCGCCGGAGATCGAAGTCCACAATAAAGTGCTCGGAACCTGTGGGTCGGTAGACGGGGAAACGGTGGCAACGATATCCCCGATTGTGTCGGCAGCGAGCGAATGTCCGTTCCAGAGGGCCTCTGAAAACTGGTTAAAGAACTGCGAAATTGCGTAGATGTTCCAAAGAGTGTAAAATTGCTGAGGCGAGTAGTAGTTGGCAGCAACACCGGCGGTTTCGAAAGCTCCGCAGGTGTCGCGAGTGAGTGTGTCGCAGGTTCGGCCGCCGTAGCCGTTGAAGGCCAGAAAACATTGGGCGAATCCCAAGTTGTCGCAGTCCGCCTTCGTGCCGTTTTCGGCAATCCACTTCGTGATGTAGTCGGTTACATTCAGTTGCGCCCAGCATTCGGGCTTGAGGCCTGTCTCTGAATCCGGAGAGCAGTCCAACGTCTGGCGGGTCACGAGGACGTCTTCTGGAGAGATGGCGGCCACTGCAGCGACCAGCAGTCCGACGGTGAGAAACGATCGGAATGCCATTGCAATAAAATGCAATAACTGAAAAAACAAAAAGCAAAAAAGAGTGACGATTGTAAATGAGAGTCAGGCCTGGTTCCTTGTCTACCACTTCATAAGAATCTGGGGTTGGGTGCTCATTCAGATTTGTACTCTACGACGATGTGTAAGTTTACCAGTTAAGGTGACGTCAGGTGAGTCTGTCACCGTATGTACCGAAAGATAAGCCTTTCATTATTTTGACTCAGGAGCATAGATTTGATCTGCATTTTCAGCGCGTTTTTTATATGAAGGAGCACGGCTTTAAAGCGTGCCAATATGGGGCTGAGCCAGGTCATTGACTCGGAGCGCACCCACCACAATTCCGGCTCCACCGACGCCGACTTCACGCCGCGAGAGGGATCGAGACAACACCACAAAAAAGGGTTCAATCGACCGGGCCCGCCTTCAAAGTTGCGGATAGAATCTGCTTTGCCCAGACAAAAATAGTCTCTGCGACACGGCACGCATGCACTCCATCTCACCATCACTTGGCAAACTGACGAAAAGAGTCAAAAGGCTTCCTCCACTGATCATGAGACGGGAAAATCAATTGCCGTCGGATAGTCTTGTCGAGCGATCGATTCGTTTCTCTTGAACGCTGGGCCGAAATTCCGCTGACTTAATATCCAGCGCCGTGGTTGATCCTTCATCGCCGAGAACTTCATCACGTGGAAGATATAACAATATCTAATAACACAATGCTTAGCAAAGCTTTGACAGTAGGAGAGCTGGGATGGACGTAGAAAAGGTGTGATCGAGTCTCAATTAGACGTTCGGCAATTGAAAACCGATTCCCGCGGCATGCGGAAGAGAGGATGCGCATGTCACCCGCTGGTTGAGACGGACCGAGAAAAGCCCATTGTCGAGGAGTTAAACCAAGCAACGAATCATAATGCCAGGTACAAACACGTTTTCTAATTGCCAGGGTATCCCAGGGAGGCTATGAACACCGTGTGTGGTGGGTTGCAACGCATCACCACCGCTGTCAATAACACCTAGAATTATTACAGACCTCAAAGCAACAGTTATCAACTTGCCATCGAGCGCATTGGATGTTGGAACAACCGGCACAGCTCCTTTTCCACCTAACCGTGTCTCTCGTAAGGCTGATCCCGTGTTTTGACAGGCCGGAAAGCGAAGCTAGCGCTTCGAGAGTTGAAATCGAGGTCAAGGAAAGAAAGATGGAGGTACCCACAGAACAACATCGTCATGAGCGATTAATATATCGATTATGACTCTCTACTGACCGCCGCGGGACTACTCATGGATACCCAACGTTAATGGACTATTCGTCGGCTGTATCCTCATTGAGACACAGCCAATGGTACAGATACACTGAGATATCGAGTTAAAGTCCTCTGTTGTACGTTGAGCGGCTGAGGGCACAGAGTCCGACTTGGTCACTCTGAGCTAGTCATGCAGTGGGAGAGATCGGTCATGTTCCGATGAGACATCATGGGCCTTCATAGAGACGGCAGAGTCGCGTTTCATTCTGTTCACAGCGCCCTAGAGGCCCAATTAAAGTACAAAGAGTCACGCTGCGCTCTTAGCGTTGAGAATCCCACCGTAGGCGGCCGCTCCCGGCTGCTCTTAAAAATACCTTTTCCCAGCGGAAAAGACCGAATCCGATCTGAGCTGCACCGAGAATCAGCCACGACATTTACGCCCTCCCCTGCCGTGAAAGTGGCGGTGGATTTCTGACATCGCAAAAGTAACTTGTCGCATCACCGACAGAGACGCTGAGGCTTTTGAGATGCAACGTCTAGTGCCGAGGGGGACTGTGGCATTGACGGCGTCTCCGGTAGAAAGCTGCCTTCTTGCTTTGAGTAAAATATACCTATCTTCAAGACTTATCTGGGACTGGCAGTCCTCCTCAATTGTCTTTGTGATGCAGGCCTCGACTTCTTAGACAAAAGATCTATAGGTTTCTCAAAACCACTTCGACGCAAATGCGTACACAATTTGGTCGGACTGCATTGTTTACCAAAACGCTTGCGATGAGCCTCACGAAGCCTACTTGAAAACGCCGTGCCGATGGCGTTTAGGTGCTCTCGTCGATTGCCGGCTACCCCTCCAGTCGTTAGTTAGGTGGAGAAACAGCCTCACGAGACTGGTTTTCAAACACAGGGAAAACCCGAGTCCGACGTCAAAATAGGAGTATCATATGAATATGTCAAATATCACTATTCCATCTGCGTTGGCGACGGAAAGTGCGGCACGGGTTTCTGGGCAGCAGGGGGGTTGAGTCGTGGCGTGTCTTGAACACACCATTCCAGCCGATAACGACTTATCAAATACGACCAGCGGCATTGGGATGAACAGTCACGGAGAGCTTATTTTGCCTTTATTATGTTTCGAATTTTCGTTTAAGAGGAGCATGTCATCTTCTCCTTATTATCGCATGCCCCCCACCTCATGCTTTGAAGCTGGCGACCTCTGATATCGTCTTCATGAATCGAGTAGCATCATGCCCGAACCTGCCGAGGAACAAGCCATCCACAGCCTCTCCAAGTTTCTCAAAAAGCCCAGGTCCAGCACTGCCACCATAAATCACCCTAGTAGATCCTGTCCTTTTCTTCATGCTCTCGTATGATCTGATGCCTTTCACCACTGAGATGACGTGGTCCTCGCTGGCAGGTTGGTCAGCACCGATAGCCCAGACCGGCTCGTATGCGATGATGACTTCCGCAGAATCAGGGATATCAGCCAAGGCTTGGTCAACTTGAGTTTGGCACTCATCAAGTGCAACTTGCACATCTCCCCTCGTCTTCTCGCCGATGCAAATCAGCGGGGCCATGCCATTTCTGCTCGCGGCCGCTGCCTTTTTGGCGGTGATCTGATCGTCTTCGCCAAATATCCTCCTTCTCTCTGCATGTCCAACCTCGACTATTGACACCCCGGCCTCGCTCAGCACCGAGGGGCTGACCTCTCCGGTGTATGCGCCAAAGTCTTCCCAGTGGCAGTCCTGTGCGCCAAGCCGGATCGGCACGGTAGAGGACTTTAGTAGCTGGCTGACAGGGTATATGGAGACAAAGTCGGGGATGAGAAATATGTCGACATTTTCGAAGGTATTTGCTGGAAGAGAGCTGAGCTGAGATTGCACTTCTTTGGTGAAGTCGATGGTCCGTTGGAGAGGGAAGTATGCCTTAGTTGAGAGGCCAATCAGCCTCCGTTGTGGTGATGTAGCCATGATGGATATGTGGGTATGAGTTGTTCGGTAAAATATTCAGATGAGATACCTTTGAAGCTATTCGGAGGCGTCCATTGTATGAAAATGGTCGTTCCATACCTAAATAGCGGTGCCGCGGAAAATCGGGGTGTTCTCCGCGCCGGCGAGCTCGAGCGGAGTCACGGCGCATGGACTTGCGGAAAAGCCCACTTGGGATGTCCAACTGTGCGGGCCGATCGTCCGACCCGCGTATCCGCCCGTAGCCAGGTTACTGGGTACCGCTGTCAGCTGTTTTGTGTTCTGACATAATGGAAACTGGATGAAAGCAACATGACAGATGAAGCTTGCTGGGGTTTTCTCCGGAACACTTGATTGTGTTTCATCGATCTCATCCATTACCTAAGTGATTAATAAACTCAATAGGTTAATTCATGATGATGCAAGTTGCGGCTGAACACCTTGCATTGACCTCGTTCTGACGCTTGGTGGCTCTCATCTCCTCCGTGTACTTTCTCTGCAAATTCCCTTCGCATCTTATGATTCAATGACGATGCCTTTGGGGAAATTGAGAGATGTGTTGTGCTGCTCACTACCGTGTCACTGCACGTACTCATCCTCGCCGAACTGTTGCAGTAGTTCAAGATAAATCTTTCCTTCTAAAACTGAAAGCTGGCCAAATTATTCTGGTTGCCATATCTGACTGGAATAAGCACTGGTTGAAATGCTTTTACCCCTTTGTCATTGCGGTGAAATTTCTCTGAGTGCCTCGTTTGAAATGAGGTTCCTCAGTACTATGATTAGCATAATGAAGGAAACACGTGTGACGCAGTGTTCGTGATATCTCGTGGCAAACTGTCGCGGCATCACAGCTACATTAAAGTTGAGAGCGCATGTTGAACTGGAAAATGACTTTACATTATCTACTTTTGGTCATAATCTAGGCTTCCAGGCTGTTGATAACCTGAACCTTTGCAGCGCTGCCGCTCTTAGGGTCGAACTCGTAACTCAGCCACTCCTTTGCAAGTCGTCTGGCAAGCTCCTGGCCAATCACTCTCTCGCCCATACACAGAACCTGGGCATCGTTGCTCAGAATAGAGCGCTCTACACTGAAGCTGTCGTGTGCTGTTACGGCTCGGATGCCCTTGACCTTGTTGGCGGCGATAGCCATGCCGAGTCCAGTGCCGCAGATCAGAAGGGCACGATCGGCCTTGCCGTCAGCGACCATCTGTGCAGCGGCGGCGGCTCTGTGAGGATACGCGGTCTTGTCGGTGCCCTCGTGGCTACCAACATCCTCGACAAATTCTACCCTGGCATCCTTCTCAAAGTCTGCCTTGATGGTGTCTTTGTACTTGATGCCGGCCTCCTGTTCGAGGGGTTAGCGGGGTCTCATACCACGAAGAAGACGATTTCTCTTACGTCGCAGCCGACGACAATGCGGTACTTCTGGCCCGGGTTGCTACCCATTTTGATATGTTTTGATGATTCCGAGTGTGATAAGATAGGCAGGAGTGTGATGGGCGATGATGGTGCAAGATGCAGTTGTTACTTGCTTGTACTGTCAATGATTTCCCAACGATGTTTCATCCAAGACGGGATCGGGAGCTGTTTTGAAGCAGGAGAGGCAAAACGCGTCACCTGGCTGGTCGGATAATCGCACACCAGACCCGAGGTGGCGGAAGAGCGGAAAATCGGCAGTTGAAGGGGACCACACGCATGCCTGCACAGAGTAGCAGTATGAATCACACTTGCGGAAGTGTGAAGACGGGGTAGGCCAACCCCAGCTGATCTCTCATTGCGGAAATCCGGGGTGCAGCAGGCCGATTGCCCGCTAGATCCCTTGTTCACAACCGACCCCCGCACAGCCCTTATGATATTACCCACCCGTCATCCTACATTATGTCCCAAGTTCAGTCCGAACGAACTCCTGTCAGGTCATTCCATCTTCAATTCATCTGTTCGTCTTTCAGATCATCTCAAATCTTCTCCCTATTGCCGAATTTACACTTTCCTCAACCCAGACATCAGACACCATGTCAGACCGTCACATCTTCCAGTCCGCAGATGGACTGGTTGACAAGTGTCTGAGAGGCCTCATCGCCTACAACCCCTCTTTGGGCCTCGACGCCTCTAACCGCGTCGTCTTTGACACAACTTACGACAAGTCCAACATCAGCGTCATCTCCGGCGGAGGATCAGGTCACGAGCCAGCATGGTCCGGCTACGTTGGAAAGAACATGCTTGCTGCTTCCGTCGCTGGTGACATCTTTGCCAGCCCCTCAGCAAAGCAGATCTTGGCCGGTATTGAGGCTGTTCCTTCAGACGTTGGCACCCTTCTCGTTGTCACGAACTACACCGGCGACTGCCTTCACTTCGGACTCGCCAGCGAGAAGGCCAGGAGTAAGGGACACAACTGCCGCATCATCATCTGCGGCGACGACGTCTCGGTTGGCAAGAAGAAGGGCAGCTTGGTTGGCAGACGTGGTCTTGCCGGCCAGCTCGGTGTTCTCAAGGTCACTTGCGGCGCTGCCGGTGTCAAGGCCGGATCCTTCGATGAGATCTACCAACTCGGTGTTGCGGTTGAGAACGAGATCGTCTCCATCGCAGCCACCCTCGATCACTGCCACGTCCCTGGACGCACCGAACACGCTCAGCTCAAGGCTGATGAGCTAGAGATCGGCACTGGTCCTCACAACGAGCCTGGCTACAAGAAGCTTTCCCCCAGGCCATCCCCTCAAGACCTGGTCGACCAGCTCCTGGAGTACTGCCTCAAGGAGGACGACCCTGAGCGATCCTATGTCAAGTTCACCCCCGGCGACGAGACCATCCTTCTGGTCAGCAACTTCGGCGGCATCTCCTACCTGGAGCAGGGTGCGCTGGTTGACGAAGTCCTCCAGCAGTTGGAGCAGAAGTGGAACGTCAAGCCAGTCAGAGTATTCGCTGGTCCCCTCGAGACATCACTCAACGCACCTGCCTTCTCCCTGTCCCTCATGAACATCACAGCAGCCTCGAAGCAGTGCTCCTTCTCAGTTGAGCAGATCAAGGAGTTTGTCGACATCAAGACCAACACCCACTGGGAGTCCATGGCCGGAGCCCAGACCGTACGACGCGATCGCAAGTCCCAAATCGTCCACGCCGCCCCCGAAGAACCCAAGACGATCGATACGAACAGCGACGTGAAAATGGACCCCGCGATCCTGAAGTCCATGCTGCGTGCGGCTTGCTCTGCAGTGATCGACGCCGAACCCGACATTACAAAGTGGGACATGATCATGGGGGATGGAGACTGTGGAGAAACCCTCCAGACTGGCGCGTCGCACCTCCTGGAGGCACTGGACAAGAAGGGCGTCGCCGATGGCGGCTCTATTGTCGCTGTCTTGCATGAGCTGGAAGACATCGTCGAGAGCAAGATGGGTGGCACACTGGGCGGCATATTGGGCATCTTCTTTGTGTCCCTGTGCAATTCCGTCAAGGAGAACGCGCCCCTTGCCAAGTCCAAGGGCATCCTGTCTGTCTGGCAATTGGCCCTCGCTTCCGCGCTGGAGCACCTCAGTCACTACACCCCCGCGAAGGTAGGCGACCGCACAGTCCTCGACGTCCTGATCCCCTTCGTGGAGAGCATCAGGAACGGAGGCTTCGACTCCGCCGTCCAGGCGGCTGTCGACGGCGCGGAGGCAACTAGAACCGCAAAGGCAAAGCTCGGTCGGGCGACGTACGTTGGAAGCACGACGGAAAATGGAGGTGCCCAACCCCCCGACCCCGGCGCGTGGGGTGCGATGGTGGCAATCAGGGGTTTGCAGACTGGCTTGGCGTAATTGGTACGCGAGAACTCGGATATTCAAAATTAGCGATTAATAGAGTAAGATTCCTCCACTTTTGTGCCTCCCTCTCAACAATCATTCTGACATCAGTCTGTAGATAGGTAGCGGCTGGTGTTTCCCAATTCTAATTGTTGAACCAAAAAAAGATGGACACACAAAGATGGAGCTCCCGGCGTGTCACGTAATGGCCAAATCATTCGAGGCAAAGAAAGCAAGCCCAACGTCTCCGAGATCCCCGTTGATGCGGAAAAGGGTTTGCCACACTTCCGCCGCCTTCGTGTTGAGTTTTTGATACACACCTGACCTCACGTCTTATCCCGAACAGAGTATGCCGCGTGGGGCAACCCCTCCCCAGACTCCGAGCATCGTCGTTCGAGACCAACAAGTGCCTGAGTGGTTGTTTCTCGGTGATTTCAGGCTGTTTGCGCCGGATTACCCGATTAGGAAACCCGAGGGCTGAAGCCGGTGTGGACGCCCGGGATCCGTGGTTGGTTGGTTCATCTTTCCCGCCTGGAACGGCCTTTGAGCTTGGGTGGAGAGGGGTTCCATGCGGAGTCCGGGGTGTTCGCGGGGCATTTGGAGGGAAGACGGGGTCTCGTGAGGCTCCTGTGATCGGACGACCCGCCGGGGAACTGGGAATGTTGAGCCCATCTCCTTATTTATGGGTTTTCTTGGGCAGCTAAACCAAGTCTAGCAGTTCCACCATGAGACAAGTCTGACCAGATCGTGCATTACACTCCGGACGGATGCTGATTCAGGGTCCAAGGGGCAAAAGGGGTTGGGTTGACAGCAGCAGCAGCAGCAATCAACACAAGCGAGCACAGCTGACGAGGAGCTCTGAGCTTCACACAGAACAGCTAGCTGTGTCTTTGAAATACGGATCCCCGGATTGTCACACGCCCAATACTTCGCCTCGTTTATCCACAATACCGGTGGACCGGACAGTTCACCGCGTTCTGGCCAGAACCTTACCTTGAGCCATCCATGGCAACGTCACCCATCCATCAGTGCTGTTTTGTTGGTTTGTGCCCGTTGGCTGGGCTGTTATGCGCTAAACCAGGGGGAGATCCTGCGCTTACACCTTCCCCTCACATCGTCAACTTTTTTTTGGCAGCACGATCGGCATAAACGGACGCGGTCGGTCGACACCCCGAACCGAACCGTGACGTGCCCCTCACCTCACGATGTTTTTTGCTGTGTGCAATTGGGGAGCATTTCTGGTCTGCAGCTATTTTTGAGTCTTGACCTTAGTCGAGTATCAGCGCTTCTTCTTTGCTCTGACACCCACCTCCCTCGACTTACGATACCCAATTGCTCGAAACGACGATGCCCCCCGACCGACATGCGAGCCGAGCCAGTTTTGCATGCACTCGTTGCAAAAAAGACAAAAGACGATGTGATATTTCCCAGGTTTTGAGTGAAGGAGGGAGATCTTGCACCCTATGTCGGAACAAGAATGAGAAGTGCGAGGTGCGGTATGGCGAGGACAAGCGCAGTCATCGCCGACCGAGCGAGTCCAAGGCACTGCACCAGCGGATGCAGGCCCTAGAAGAATTCGTGAGGAATGCCTCCCGGGTTGACGGTCAATCATTTGGGATCTTCAAAGACGACGACAGCTCCAGGAGCTTGAGGCAATTCTCTTTTCCAAGCCCTGCAAGCTCTTCTAGTCCTGGCACACACACAAGGACTGTTTCGATGCCCTCTTATGAGAAGCCAGAGACTTGGATCACAACGCCCCGAGCCGAACCTACACCAAACTCCCTCCGATCTGAGTCGGTGTCGAGCGATCATATCCCATACAGTGAGCCCATCCTTGAGCAATTGAGCTTCCCTTCGGCAATGGATGAGGCCATGCCAGAAGAGGGCGCCGCAGAGAATGATGCATATTTGGGATACACCAGCATGTTTCCTTACTTGGAAGATAATGCTGTTGCAAGAAGTTCCGAAGCCACCGGCCCTGCACCTCTTGCTAATAGACAGCCTTGCGTACCATCTGAAGTACATCCAGAGCCAGAACCCATTGTCGCGCATCTTCTCGACCTCTTTTGGCAGTGGCAGGCGCCTCATTTGCTCGCGATCGATCGCGACTTGTTTGTCCGCCATCGGAAGCTTTGGGACGACAGTGGAGGCCAAGGCGACCGCAATTTCTACTCTCCTACTCTACTGTACGCGATACTTTCGCTGGCTTCGATGATCAGTCTTGATAAGGGTGTTGTGCGTTACTCTGCATCATCTGGCGGACTTGCTGGCGACAATTTTGCGACAAGTGCGTGTCAGCTGCTTGACTTAGAGCTTGAGCACCCAACCATCACAACAGTCCAAACAGCCTTGATCCTGGGCTCTAGGTTTGAGGCAGCAGGGCATACCTCTCTGGGCTGGATGTACAGTGGTGAGTTTCCATAGTCCGAAATGCCTTCGCTAGACACTAACCAAGGATCTGCTCTTCAGGGATGGCATTCAGGATAGCTAGCGACCTGAGGTTGCATCTTGACTGCTCAAAAGCGTTGAGGTCTGGGAGAATGAGCTCAGATGAGGCGAGACTGAGGCAAAGAGTATTCTGGGCATGCCATCAAGCAGATGCGTAAGTGCAAAGAAAAGCTATGTATGCTCCTACCTTTCTGATGCTGACATTCTCTCCCAGTCTGCTGAGTACTTGTCGTGGGCGACCACCTACATTCAGAGATGACGATATTACGCTATCCGTACCAGAACGACAAGCCGAGAAGAAAGTTGGCGGCGATGAAGAATGCTCTCTATGCTATCTCCATGCATCTTCAACTCTGTCTATTTTATGTTCAAAAACCCAAACTATGATTTACGGTGAAAGGAACCGACGAACACCGAGCGAGCTGAGATCATTAGCTCGGCGATTGCATGAGGAGTTGTGGCGGTGGCATCGGATGTTGCCACAAAGGTTCAGATGGTCCAGCGACGAAAGCGTCAAAACATCGTCAGAAGTCTTGATCCTGCAGTATGTCCCCAAAAACCTGCTTCATCGCCAAAGAATCACTCTAAGTTGCTAACAATGGTTTTTGTTCCAGCATGACTTTCTACTTCAACCTCATCATGCTCCATCGACCTTTTATGAACCATTCTAGAGTCGCCACAGACCTCGACATGCAAGCTTCTGCCTCTTTCAACCCAATAACCGCGTCCTGTGAAGCTGCGACGAAAATAGCAAAACTTGCTTTTGCCTATCGAAACCTGTACAACATCAAGCAGATGTCACCATCTGCAATTCACTTCGTTTTTATTGCTGGAACCATACATCTCATGAATAGCCGCCTGGGCGGGGAGGCAATCCATGATCAACCTCTTCAAGGCTGCATGGAGGTGCTTTCAGAGATGAGCAACTCATATCCGACATCCAAAAAAGCGCACCAGATTCTCCGGGACATGATTGAGAACTGGAAAACCTCTGAAAAATCCAAGGATTGCAGCCAGGTTGTTCGTTCTAGCTATACGCTCCATGATGTTCCAGTGGAGACTACAGATCAAAGATCAAATTTCCAAGTTGCAGGCACCATAGGCAGCAAGGCCGGGGGTGCACAATCAGAGACGACCACAAGTCACAGATGCTTGGATGCGTCATCGCCGACTGACATCCTTCACGACGTCAACCTATACGATCAAATCACACTTGGGCAGGGCGGTAACAACTGTGGTTTCCTAGGCTCCGGAATGGAGTGGTTTTCGGATAACGACCTTTTCGAAAGCATTGCCGGGGCCGACAGCTCTTTTTCATACGCATAGGAGCGATCATTAAGTTTAATGAATATGTCTTTGTAATGTGGCCAAGGCCTTTGTAGACAAAAGAAAGTCGTCTGAATTTAAGAGCATGTCGTGTTATGACACCTACCAAAACGCCGTGAGAACAATGCCCTAAATTCAAGAGGATCAGGTCCTTTGTCATAATGGATGCGCATACACCAGACCCCCTCTCCCGGATAATCAATAAACACCCACCCTATTCAATCGTCTCAAATATACAAGCCTCTTCGCATCTCAATGGGGGTTTTGTCTCCTCATGAAATCGATCCAGTACTGAACGTCGATAGAGCTAGAGCCTCCGTTACTTGCATCGCTATCAGATTCGCCTGTGTGTCCTTGCCACCGAGCTTCTTCGAAAAACGAGCTGCTAGAGGTGTCAGTCGAACCATCATATCCTATAAAAGGGACGCTTGTATCGCTCGGAGTCGGGTACGCGGTGCTGTTGAATGAGTCAATTGATGGAATTCCTGAAGGCGGATAGACGGTGCTGTTGAAAGAGTCAATTGACGCATTCCCTGAGTCCGTATAGACGGTGCTGTTGAACGAGTCAACTAAGTGATTGCTAATCTGAGGCGAAGTGGAGGAGGCATTTGAGTTGGGCGGACAGTCAAATGGCGCGTTCCACGGACGTTGATTGTTGGCGTCAAACTCCAGTCGCTGCAGGGCAGGGTATTGGGACATAAATTGTTGTTGCATGTTGTTGGCTTCGCTGCGCAGAGTTGAGAAGACATTTAAGAACGTGGCTGCGTAGTGACTGGAAGTTGTCTCATGAATTCTTCGCAGCTCCCGATACTCCCGGCTGGCCTCTTGGGCGACCCACTGACGCAATAAGCCATTGGACGGGTTCGCAATCCCTGGCCGAAGGTCCGGCATCAAGACTGTGTTGACAATGAAGCTGTTACGCGAGTGGCAGGTGTTGCATAGTCCACCCTCGTTAGGGTTAGCGGGAAACGAAGTCGGCGGTGGTACATCAACCTGGTTTAAAACGTACACCCGGAGTGGTACAAAGCAATCTTCGCAATCCAAAGGGCGACGGCAGTAAGGACATGGGAGTGGAATGAAGTCTGCATGCCGCCTCCACTCGGTCAAGCAGTCAAGGCCGATGAGGTGGCCGCAAGGCAGAACGGCGGCCAGTTCCTGATGATCGTGAGGGCCGGCAGGGTAGTGTTCGGAGCTGAACGGCACCGAAGTCAGATTGTGGCAAGCACAGCAAGGAATCTGTATCTCGGTGTTACGGTGCTCCTCAGACGATCCGTTGACGTAATCCTGGTGAAGTCTCTCGAAGTAAGGTCTGATGTTGGGCCAATAGTCGTCTCGGATAATTGTATGCTGCGGTGCATTGTTTTGTACGATGTTATTGTCGTTGTTGTTGCTGTTGTTCGCGAACTGATCGATTGCCGTTGGTCCGCCTACAATTTTCCCGTGGTCTTCACCATGATTTTCATCACCATCCGCCTGCGGACCTTCCTCGTTGTCGGTCATGTGGCCATCCTTGTCAGCAGGACCATTAGATTTCTGCGGCTCATTATTGTCTTGATCTTCGTCGGGGTCGGTCATCTCTTCATCACCTTCATTGTCCTTGTCTTCATCCTGGTCTTCATCCTGGTCTTCATCCTGGTCTTCCTGGTCTTCGTTTTCATCTGCTTGGTCTTCATCGTCATCTTCCTCGTTGTTTTCACTCTCCCCTGAGTCATCCTCCTCAAGTCGGGGCTTCTTCGGCGACGGCGGTGGCGATTCAGAATGACTACGACTGCGCTTGCCGTTCGAATTGATCTCATCTTCATCGCTTTCCCCCTCGTCATCGCCGTGGTTCTCAACATTGCCATTGTCTTGACCTTCGTCGTCATTGTCATCGTTCTCGTCGGCGTTTTCACTGACGTCTTCATTCTCAATGACCTCTTCGCTCTCGTCCTGCTCGCCTTCCTCCTCAACGTCATCATCATCATCTTCTTCTTCTTCTTGCTTCGCAGCCTCAGCTGCTGCCTCTGCCGCCGCCTTTGCTGCAGCTTCAGCTTCAGCTTCAGCTTGTTCCCTTCTCCGTTGCGAACGGGTCTTCATATGGTGAGTGGACGCAGCAGGCGGATTCGTTTTTCTGGGAGCCATTATGATGTCAGTCGAAAGGTTGCTTGCTTTCTTGTGAAGATAGTCCGTGTGAGATGATAAGAGCTAGCTTAGCTCGCTTGTGCTGGTATGGTAAGTGAGTTGAATATGCCTCCGGGGCTGAAATATAACTTCTGAAGAGGCTTTGGTAGTCTTGTTGGTGGTCGATTCGAGCCTGTCGATGTCCTGAGAATTGTTGTTCTGATGAGTGTGGGGAGGATAAAATGGATGGGAATGCATCAGTGTCGTTCATGACAAATTAAATACCAGATGCGCGGCCTACTTGGATTTCATCTCATTGACATTGTTCGTCTAACACTTTACTCCATGAAAGAAACTACCTGGTGTTGTTTAAGGAACATCTTCTTGAGACTGATTCCCTATTTGAGCCCGGGACAATCCTATTGTGATTTCTCTTTGAACTAAGTAACGCAGCTTCAATAGTATTGGGCATTCTACAATAACAGCGTTGTGTTCAATATTATGCTGAGTTCGACAAAGCAGTTGAGTAAGGAGATCCTTTTGTCGAGGCAAGACCTGGAATGTCTTTGTCAACCGTTATTCATCAACCACGAGTGTCCAGCGAGCCGAAGCCCAGCCGACGAAGGGTCTCGCTCCGACATTCTTCGTCATGCAATTCGGATATGAATTTCATCTACGCGGGCGACGGCGCATGAGCAGGAAGTGAGCCTATTGGCCGTCGGTCGTCCCCCACATCGTATTCCCAATGATCCCGGCCAACAACGGAGCTGAGCCCACCACGCTCTGCGATCTCGGCGCCTAATTCGCGCGTTTATTCGACATTTAACTCTCTTTCTAGCCCGATCAGTATCCACCACGCAAGTGGGCGACAATATTACAGGCCGAAGCCATCTTATCAGATCGTCTGATTATTCTTGACCTTGGTTCAGCTGGCGCGGGCGACCAGGAGGCATGTTTGGCGGAACCGGAGACTCTGGAATCCATTACATGATTTTTCCAGCGTGATCGGTCGCAAGGTGCTTCCTCTGAAAGGGTCTTGGACGAGCAAGCATGTTCCTGCCAAGACTTGGCCGGCGAGCTTCTGCCTCGACCTTCCCGATTGAGGGTTACATCGAGCCAAGATAACACCATTCTTCAGTGGGATACCTTCTTGCCTGCAGATATTCAATATACAGCTTCCACGACTAGGGACTTGCATGCTCTCGCATTTGTCACTCGCTGATGCGTCGGCCGTCAAGCGCCGAGATGCTGCGAGCATGGCATATATATTGACCTGCCACCGTGCACCAACCGAAGAGCTTGCGACAGGAGGAACCACTTCACGTCCGTCTGACTCTTAGGTCAAGCTTCCTACGGTTGATTCAAGATGCGTTGGACTTTCGGTTCTCTGGTGGTCTCGCTCCTCTCGAGCTCCACAACCCTCGCGGCCGATGTCCCCGCCGTTGCTTTGGGTGACAAGAAGCCCTTCGCGCCTCCGAGCCGACGATTCGCTGTCCAGTTCTCGACAACTGGTTCCGCGAAGTTCAGGAAGCGTGACGGGACTCCTGTAAGTATCAGAATGCCATGCGTAGACTTCATGGCTGATGAGTACAGGACACCGAGGGCTTCTTCGAGAGTCTCCAACTCACCAATAACACCGCCAAACCCGCCTTGAATTTCACCTCGGAGATCTTCCACGGCGCCTCGTTCGACCTGCTCAACCACACTGCCACCTCCCTCCAACAGATTGAGGAGCTCCCCGAGGTCGAGAGACTATGGCCCGTCTCCGCTGTCTACGCACTCAAGCCCAACGCATCGGACGTCATGTCGGAGCCCGAGGCCAAATGGGACCCTCACGTGCTGACGGGAGTCGACAAGGTGCACAAGCTGGGCCACTCCGGCAAGGGTGTCGTCGTAGCCATCATCGACACGGGCATCGACTACAACCACCCCAACCTCGGCGGCGGCTTCGGTGCCGGATTCAAGGTCGAGGGCGGGTACGACCTGGTAGGTGACGACTATGAGATCGGTGGGGAGTATATGCCCGACGACGACCCGATGGACTGCGCTGGCCATGGCACTCACGTCGCTGGTATCGTCGCGAGCTCGCATGAAGATCTGCCCGGTGTCGCGCCTGATGCCAGACTGAGGATCTACAAGGTTTTCGGATGCGGCGGAAGCAGTATGGAGGATGTCATTGCCCAGGGCTTCATCAAGGCTCATGAGGATGGCGCTGATATCATCTCTGCTTCGCTTGGCTCGAACGCCGGGTTTCCTGAAAACATTCTTGCGGTCGTGGCGTCGAACATTCAGGCCAAGGGGACGTTTGTCACAGTTGCTGCCGGCAACAGTGGCGAGATGGGTCCTTTCTACACAAGCAGCGCCGCCAATGGCTTCGGTGTCACCGCTGTCGGCAGTGTTGAGCACACTCAGACTGCTACATTCAAGGTCACCGCTCGCTCCAGTGGCAACGAGACCCGTGAGATTCTTTACGTGAGCTCCGACACCGCTCAATGGTCCAGAAATGGAAGCTTTCCTGCCCACTTCCTTGACCAAAACTACACCGGTCTCGACTCCTGCGACGTCTGGGAGTTTCCGGATGTTTCTTCTGACAGCGTCCTCATTCTTCCCCGGAGTGCTTGTATCTGCGAGTGCTGGCAAGTCCTTGACTCTAACCTCTTCGGCACAAGCGTCAAGTGGGTGTTCTACTACAACTTCAAGAATGCCCCGTGGGAAATCCCCAACCGCGGGGTCTACAATCCCGAAGAGCAACCCCTTGGGTTCGGCCTCATCAGCTACGAAGATGGACAGTGGCTCGTCAAGCAGCAGGAACTTGGCCGTAAGGTAGATTTCGAGTTCGTCGCCAACGGAGGCCAGGCCGTGGGTATCCCAGGAGTGAACTCCGAGTCCATCGCCGGTGCTATTGACTTCTTCTCGTCTTGGGGCTTGACAGTAGACGGACGTCTCAAGCCTGAGATCTCTGCGCCGGGTAGGTCTATTCGTTAAGCGTACCATCGAGTATACTAATGTCGGCCAGGTGGATCTATCTTGTCTACTTACCTCACCTCTGAAGGTGGATGGGCTGTTCTCTCTGGAACGAGCATGGCGACCCCATATGTAAGTCAATCCCTCATCACAATGTCAGTATCAGTGCCTAATGAATATCAACAGATCGCCGGTGTCGCAGCCCTGTATTTCTCCGCCAACGGTGGCCGGGCCAGCATCGCCGATGCGGGTAACTCTGCCCACCACCTGATCACGTCAAGCGGAAACCCGGTGGCTCACCACGATGGAAGTGTTTCCCTCGCGTAAGTCCTCCCCTCCGTGAATTCTCAACGAAGCTAACGATTTCAGACCCATCCCGATGCAGGGCGCAGGCCTCGTCGACGCCTTCAAGGTGATCACATACAAGACCTCCATCACCCCCGCGGTCCTCAACCTCAACGACACCGACCACTTCCAGGGAACCCACGAGGTCACTATCCAGAACAGGGGCAACGAGACCGTCACGTATCACATTGCTCACCAGGCCGGGTCTACAGTCACCACCAAGCCCGACGGCGATCCCGTTGTTGCCTTCCCCCCGGTGCCGTACTCGTCCAAGGAAGAGGAGCTCGCCACGGTCACGTTCTCCACGTCAACCCTGGAAGTCGCAGCGGGTGCAACTGGCACATTCACGGTGACCTTTGTCGAGCCCGCCGGAATCGATGCCAGTCTCTTCCCTGTCTACGGCGGCTGGATCAACATCATCGGCTCCAATGATGAGACTCTCCGCGTTACATATGCCGGTACGTTGCCTTGGACTTCTCCGTCCTTTTTCTACACGACTAACACTCATCTCGTAGGTATCAAAGGCAGCGTCTATGGCAGCAACATCTGGGCCGACGGCTGGATCGACCCCGTCGTCCAAACACCAGACTTCGTCCTCGTCAAGGAGAACGACACCTTCAAGATGACAATCGAGGACACCTTCACCATCGACTTTGACATTCTCTGGCCCACGCGCGAGTTCTCCTTTGACGTACGCCCCACACCCCATTTCTGCACCTCACCAGACCTTGAACTAACACAACCCCAAAACAGCTCGTCGACCCGACCTGGGAGCCCAGTGACTGGGCCTACCCCTTCGTACCGGGCCAGAACAAGTATATCGGCTCCCTGCAGCACTACAACCTCATCTCGGACGCGTACTTTGACGCTCCCGTACAGCAGTACCCGCGTCTGCCGTCCAGCACGTGGTGGCCGAGCGGCAACTACTCCCACGGCGGCGCGGTCGAGAGCGGCGAGTACAAGATCTTGTCGAGGGCGTTGAGGACGTATGGGGATTATCACAATGTCAGTGATTGGCAGATTAGGGTGTCTCCCAAGATCATCGTGGACAAGAACAAGGCCTGATAGTAGTACAATATCGGATATAGCAATGAGACTGCCTGCGTTCTGTCACTGTGACTATCCTTTGTACAGGTCTTAATGATATGACTATTTGAAGATAGTGAAGATCGTAGCAGCAACCATAACAATGCTTACTGAATCGTACTCAATACCACGACTAACACACACATCCATGAATCCTCTTCAAACCGGATCAGTCTCCGCCTCATCCACAACAACCTCCTTCTCCCTCACTCCCCACGCCTCCGGCCCGATATACCTCTTTGGCCAAATATTCATCGCCGTCTTCAGCCCCTCCGCCAACGGCAAGCCCGCATGCACAACCCTCTCGTCCCCCGTCCCATTCGCATGCAAATTCACCCAAAACACCGCATTCCCCCTGACCGGCTTAAACGCCAGCCCGCCCTTCTCAAACCTCCTCCACGGCGCCGCCCCCTCCTCCGCCTTGTCCTGCGGCGCCACCGCCTCAACCTTCGGAAACCACGTCTCTCCGCCCACACATTCATCTTCCAGAATCGCAAAGAAGCTCGCGACCCGGTTCCACCTCCTATCCCTGCCCCCCGCGCGGTCCGGCTGGAAGGTGTCGTACCAGTCATGGTGCACATTAAACCGCTGGCCCGCGGTGTAGCGTACCAGCTGCGGCGGGCCCATCTCGTCCCGCCCAGGAGCGAGCGTCGTCCCCATGAAGCGCTCCGCGCGCGCGAGCACGCACTGTACCGCCGCGTCGTCGAGCGGCAGCCCGGCGGAGGAGGACGTGCGGTCGGGCGTGCCCTGGCGGCGGCCGTCCTTGTAGACGTATGAGGGCTTGAAGGCGGGTTCGCCGGCGGCGAGGAGGGCGGGGATGTCGGACTCGGAGAGGAAGTTGTGGATGTAGATTACGAGGGGGTCGAGGGAGACGATCTGGGTGGTGTAGTTCTGCGGGAGGCACTGGAAGGGCTCGGCGGCGGGTGTGGAGGAGTTTGAGGCGGCTTGGAGGAAGGGCAGGACGTCGGTGAGGACTTTGAGAGATGGTGATGGCAGGTTGAGCGTTTGGAGGTGTGGAAGGGTGATTGCGACTAGGCCTGTGTAGGCGGAGAGGCCGAGGAGTTTGGTGATGAGGCCGGTCATGGTGGTGTAAGTGAGTGTGAGCAATTGGCCCAGCGAGCAGTCCCCAGAACGGTGGGCAAACGTCACGTCATTGAGAATGAGGGGACCGTTGGATTCAAATATCCTGCTCGACAGGCCATGTTCACATTGGACATGTGCCGACATCCCGCGCGCGCTTCAGATAGATCAATGGAGCATCCTCCTCCGAATGTGCGGAGAATCTATCCGCGGGCCGGCTGGTTGGAGGTTGTGCCAAGGGCGCCAAGGGTTCCCTGCCATCCAACTCCGCATTTCGTGTTGACGGTGCATTCCGAGGTAAGCTCCTGGGTGACTGACAGAAGGAAACGCTCTCTTGTGATTGATGAATTACTTCGCAGTTATGTAGTGTACAGGTGCACAATGCTCTCCCAGCAAAATCGCAGCCAAACGGCCCAACGCTGTCCCAATCACCATCTTTTGTTCCCAAACGGCAAGTATTATACAGTACACTGCCTTGAAAAGGTCAAAAGCACGCGAGTTCTGTTATTGGATATTCGCATGTTTGCTCCATCAAAACAAACGCGGGTATGGCAGCAGTGTCAACGCCCAAAATGTGTCGCGAGAAAATTCCCCATCCAGAGTCGCGAATACCATGCATTGAACCCCTCAATCGCCGATTGCAAACACCTTTTAGATCTGGCTGTGGCGCGCACGCTTGCGGGTGCTTCCTGGCGTTGAGGAAGAAGGGTGAAGCTTCTCGTTGCGCTCCCGCTTGAGCTTCTCGTCGAGGACGCGAGCTGTGAACTGTTAGCAGCAATCCGGTCACAACTTGCGGAAAAGACATACTGAGCACGTCGTATCCGAACTGGGGGTACTCCAAGCAGAGAGAGCGGAACTCCTCCTCGGCCTCGGCGCGGAGGGTGTGCGAGCGCGTAGCCCAGAAGCTTGCGACGGGGGCGCGGATGGTGGTGTCGTCCTTGCTGGTGTAGGCGTAGACATAGCGGGCGTAGGCAATCTCGCCCTTGGCGGTGGAGTTGACGCAGTGGATCTTGGAGCTGGCGAGCGAGCGTAGGCCGGGCATGCCAAACTTCTCCGCCAGAGTGTAGACGCGCGCGTGCTTCAACAGCTGGGTGCCGTCGGAGTCGACATCGGGTGTTGATGGGTCGGGTTCCAGGGTGCGCGAGCCGGCGACCTTGCGGGGGAAGTACTCGCCGGTGTAGAGATACTCGAGGAAGCAGCCGACGGAGTCGAGCTCCTCGCCGACAAGCTCAACCTGTCGTGGCTATGACGTGTCATGTCAGTACGGAGTCAAGGCGGCGCATTCGAATACACTCACGCTGCCGTCGTCGCTGAACTGCGCGCATGCCTCCTTGAAGAACGGACTCTGGACGAGAAGAGCCTGGTGGGCGGTGAGGATGGCCTCGGTCTCGCTCGAACCGACGAGAATGGTCACGACAGGGCTGGCAAGGTAGCTGGCGAAGGTGGTGCGCGGCTCGACGGGATCGCTCTCGCCGCCCTCGGCGAAGGGAAGTTCCTGGGCGTTGTCGCCGGCCTCAGTGCCCTCGGCCATCTCGACATCGGCGCCGGGGTTGGTGGAGGCCTCCTCGACGACCTCGACGTCGTTGTTGAACTCGTCAGCCATTGCCGCGGTTCGCGATCGCGCGGTGTGCTCGGGTGGTGTAGGTTTTGTTTGATCGGATGATTCGACGCGGCCGTTCGCTCGAATGAGGATCGTCGAGTCAAAGGTTGGTCGACTTGTCGCCTATTCAGTCGCAAAAACGAGCGAGTAAAGGAAATGCGAAAAGGAGCGTGGGAAACGTCAAGTTCGAGATATCGGTGGGCCGGAAACGGGTGATGGAAAGTTGAAGGTCGCAAATCGGCCGAAAGAAAACACACAAGCCCGCCGAGTGCTGTTCCAGGTTTCGGTTTGGGGCAAGCTGCTGCTGCTGCTACTGCGCCTGGCACGGCCTGAACTGCAGCTTCCCCCTCCGCTAAGGAACCTCACGCACAGACCAGATGAATTGGCGACTGAGGCCACGCGAAAGAGTGGGTCCGGTCGTTTCCACAGGCAACCTTGACGGCCACAGACAATTGAACCAGTGACAACACCAGGCGCCCCTGCCAAGATGAACAATTGACTCGATAAGACCTTGCGGATAAGGCGAGGGACACAACTTTATCGATAAGGCGAGCTACTTTCTAATCTGATATCGCTGGCTTCCTCTCAAGGCGCACATGTCATCGCATCTTAGCTCTCTGCAAAGCCAAGTAACGTGGAATGTTTGGATGAAAACTATACTCGATGAGGTAAACAAAGAACCAATGTCTCATAATCACAAGGTAATTCCTTCCCCAAGACGAATATTAAGCGACAGATTGAAACCACGTTCGTGATTCTCCAACACCGACGCCGGGTATCATGGATTCACGAGATAGATGCATTTCTAGCAAATGAACCCGCCCATTAATGCTTGGCGGAAGTCGCCCAACCCAACGCAAGTGCCAGCACATGGGGTGGCATGTATCGTAACCAGAGTACACCGCCGCAATGCAATTTGATCATGCTCTCATGCCTTGGAAATGCCACAAATACGCTGCCAAAACAATGGGGTCTTCGCCCCTATTACTAGTCACCTCATTTCCATTCATTTTCTTTCCCAGCGAACGTCTTGTCTCTGGGTTTGCGGTTCAGCGACAGAGTCGGCGTCGGTTGCAGGATCTTGATCGGTTGCTCCGTCTTGAGCACCTCCCAGTGCTTCTTCAATGTGTCCTCTCGCGCCACCAGCTCGAAGTTTGCGAGGAAGCAGAAGCTGATCTCCAGCCTTGCCAACTCCAATTCGCTGACACCACCAACTTTGGCCATCTTACTGTGCGGGTAGCTGAGGTCCTCCAGCGCCTTCATTGCCACTCTTAACCCGGCCAGCACCAGTCTGTGAGCATTTCGTCTCGTCACAGGGATTGTGCGTTCCTCGACTGCCAGACGGTGGATGTATAAGCTTGTTGCGAGATACACGGCTGTGCTCATGGGGCAAAACCTGTGAATGCGCGTGAGGTACTCCTCGATGCTGATCGGCGGCGGCTTCTTGGAGTAAAACTTGCGCGTGATAGCGCTGTGCTGAAGATTGATTGGCTGCGAGTTTTCGCCAATAATTATGTACGGTTCGGGAGGTCTCGATGGCGGCGGCGGTGTCGGCGTCTGCGTCTGCCTGAGATGGACGCCGTCTATCAACTGCGAGACCGACCCGCTGGAGCCACTTGTGTGAGAAGACAACGTAGGCCGTCGAGGGGACGATTGAGCCGCTGTCATGGCCGCCTCAGCTTCTTGGCGCATCCTCGCCAAGTTCTTCTCCGAGTTGGTTCGTATCAGCTCCTTCTCGGCCGTCATTCCCCGCATGTTGGGTAGAGTCGGACTCGTTGGCGGAGGTGTGGGTGGGATATCGCCTGTGATGCGAACAAGAGCTTCAATGCCACCGCTCAATAGCCTCATGGCCGCTCGCGGTGACAGCTTGAAGACGTCGTCATTCTCGGGCGCGTTGGGAGGGCTTTCGGCATCGGTAATGCTCAGTCTCGGGTCCAGCGACGGGTTGGGCGGTGGTGGTAGCTCGGGGACCTCGCTCGAGTTCGATTCGGTGGGCTGCAGAGGAGCGCCGTCCTCTGGCTTGGGTGTCATTCCTGCCGTGGTTTGGTGATGCTCCTCGGGAGGGCACCAGGGTTCTGAAGAAGGCGCTAATGACGTCGAAAGGGTATGGGGGAAGGAGGTCTCAGCGGACTCTGCGCGAGCAACAGCAAGCATCTGATTCTTTGAAGGGAGGAAATGTCGCGATGTTCAAGCCCAAGGAGGGCTGTGTGGTTCGTGGTTTCTGGGACTGTTTGCCACAAAGATCATGGTCTCGAGTCCGGTTCTCGTGGAATCGCGGTCGTCCCTCAGTCTTAGTCGACTTGGCGGGGGTCGGGATAATTCGCGGTTATTGCAGGTGACCCTCGGCTGGGCTGATCGGAGGCGTACCCTCAGGGCCGTTCTGGGACAGGCTAATTAGTTTTCCTGGGGGAAAAAGAAACGGCTGGACCTGGGCGGCCGGTCGTGGTTCGATTAAAAATGGATTTGTGGCCGTTCGCTTGCGGAAGATAAAGGCGACGGAGGTAGGGCAATGTTGCTCTGGGCTGTTGTAGTCCAAGGGGGGGGATTTCGAGGCGGTGGGATAGTATGACGAAGTCTGGCGGCTGAGAACGTAGTCCGGCCTGGGTGTCTGATGCAAGAGATTCGGCTGGCAATCTGGTGCTGTTGCTGTCTTGTCTTGTCTGGGGCGATGTCGTTTGGTGGTGTGCGTGGTTTGGTGGTGGTGGTCTCGACCTTGTCGGTCAAATTGCTGGCGGCGCTGGCAGTGACAGCGCGCAATCTTTCTGCTGATCTCGAAGCTAGTGCGGGGAATTGCAGGCATGCAGCAGGCGAAGAAGCAGCAGAGGGCACGGCATCCCCGTCAAGGTGGAGGGATCGGCGATCGTCTCAAGTCGGGCAGCTGCAAGGTGCTGTAATAATTGGCAGAGAATGGACAGCAGCGCGCAGCTCGGGAACGAGGAACGGATAGGCGATTGGAGACTTGGTGAGAGAGCGAGAGGCGAGGGATGCAGAGGGGCAGCAGCTGCAATGCCTGGAGACTAGAGCAGAACAGCGCAGTTCCAGTGGCGTTGCCTGATGTGCGTGCAGCTGGCGCAATACGATGCGGCGGACGTGGCCGGCGCGGCAAACTGGTGTTCCTGTTACTGGAGATGCCTAGGTTGCAAGCGAGAGGCGGACGGGAGCGCGATGCAGGGGAGTCGGGATCGGAGTCGGCGTTGACGTCGGGATTGTCGTACGGGCAGACGACGATGGCAAGTCGACCGGGAGCGCGCCTGAAAGAGGGCTGGTGGTTTGTTGGACGGGACGGAGATGTCGAAAAGGGATTGGCGGTGCGTATTCGTGCGGTTCGGTGGAATCAGTTGATGACCGTCCCACGGGTTGGAGGCAGGTCTCGAACTGGCCGAACAGCTGAGGGGAATATGCAGGAACCGCAGCGCCGGCTCCCGAGTGGCGAACCTGGAGATATGCTGTACGTATTAATGCGCCTTCTGTTCTGCACCTTGAGGTAAATACAGATAACGAGCGGCGACTTTGATGGGCGTTGGCTGACACCGGATTCCCGGCGGTCAAAGGTGGTAGGAGAATGCCGCAATTACACGGGACGGGAGAGGGGGAGGGTTAATATCGTGGCAGATTTTTGGAGAAATTTCCGTGTAAGAGGAGCCTTCACTGCTCCGTGAGGGGTCCTGGGCTGGATGTGGACACGGGACTCGAAGAGGCGAGGAGCCAGGTGGAGAGAGGCCTGGACTCGGAGGGGCTGCGGGCTGCAAGTCGCAACTGCAGGCAGACACCACCGGCTGGATGTCAAGCAGGAGTGGGAAGGCACGGAGGGGCAGGACCCTTCACAGTGTTCTTACCTTCCTTCCATACATATCTTTTGGAGGAAGTTCTGGCCCAGCTCCAGTCTCTCTTGCCCTTCATTCTTTCCTGGAGTCGTGGTTACCTTGCTCCTAATGTCCTCCTAGGCTGCGGTTTCCCTCACCTCGGTCCTCTCCTTCCCTACCAATGTTCAAATGACTTACATCAGGAAGGACCAAAGGAAGGCAACTGCAATGCACCTGCCATCCACTTTGGGTTTGCACACGCGCCCCGGGCAGGCGGCTGCAATCGTAGCTTTGGGCCAGCGCTGACGCCCAATCCAATGTACACCTATTACCTGTAAGCGCAGACAATACCGGCCATGCCCTGCTTGTGAGGGGTTCCTCCTTACGAGCAGCCAGGATTGGAGGTCTCCAAGGGCCGATTGCAACTGCCCTTTTCCCCCTCCACTGCCCACGCCTTCCCCTCAGCGGACTTTCCATGTGGTGGTTGCACTTCCAGCAGGGGTCCAATATGTAGCACAGACTCCTTCCTGGCCAGTGCATGACCCCACCGCCGCGTTCCGTTGGAGGAAGCACCGAAGCAGCAGGCAAGAGGCCATCGTCAGCCGGTGGAGGGGTGCACCTGCCGCCTTACACTCGCCATGGTGGGGTTTAAGGGTCTTTCCTTTTTTTTCATTGTCAACTGACCACTTTTGATGCAGGAAGCTCCAGCCATCCTGCCCATCCCAACCAATACCCGTCCTAGCCTTGCTGCTTTGTTCTTGCCGTTTGCCTATCGCCATTTTGTGTATTTTTATTATTCTGCATGTCCACGCGCCGCTAAAGACCACGACTCAATGCGACTGCTGTTGTGGACCACCTACGATGCCTCGACGGCGCCAAACGTTGCCAGATTATCGCCCTTCACCACACCACTTCGATGCGCCGCGCCGTCCGTCAACCATCCATGGATCTCCACTCTCGACATCATCGAGTCAGCCAGGACACCACCTCGCATGCCTCTCGCTGCCGGCTCTTCGGCGAGATCTACCCGCTGGGTAAGGTACTCTTGTCGGGCAAAGAAAAAACTCAGCCACGCCGCCAGATGAACCAACAGAAAAACGCCCGTTTCTTGCTCGCCATGCCGAAAGAGGCCGCCTTCCCGCCTCGTAATATCCGCTCGCCGCTAGAATCAATTTCCCTTCGCCGTGGAAGCTAGAGAAACACACGACGACCTGCACTACCGCACCATTGGCGAACCACCGGCGTACGAGGCCGATTCGCTCGGCACCAACTTGAGACCGGGGTCACCCATGCACAGTCTTACACGATTACACATGGCACCGCGTCCTATCAACATCCGGTGACTCTACTCTGCCGGGTTTTGCCTACTTCTATCCATCTACGTCTCCGTCTACTGCGCTTTCTACATGAACATGTGTGGCACAGCGAGTCATCACATCTTCCTCGGCTCGCTTGAACGACCGCATCAGGCCATGGCACCTCAACACACCGTGCGGCTCGCCGTGACTTGAGCCTCAACCAGCTCTAGCTTTCGTCATCTCAGCATCCCGTCTGTACCTTGATATCCAAAACGGCTGATTGTCCGCCCTTTACGTTGTCGATCGCCTTCTGGAGCACTCCCTCGAGATCTGCCGAGTTGTCCACCCGCGCAGTAAAGATGTCACCGCCTGCTGCCGCCTTGGCGATGCCTGCATAGTCTGGTGAGGGATCGAACGAGATGTTAATCTCCTCATTTGAAGCCCTGGAGCCCTCGCCGTCAGGGTGAACCAGCAGCAGAGAACGACGGGGAGCGTTCCATCCTACTCATGTTAGCCGGGATCATCAACTCGACAATGTCTCAAATTTACCCTTGTTGTTCAAAACGATGGTCAAAATGGGGATGTTGTACCGCTTCGCGATCCAGTACACACTGCCCGGCACCGAGAACAGGAAGGTGCCATCTCCAACAATCTGAACCACAAACTTGCCCTTGTTGTTGCCGCCGTTCTCATAGTCTGTCGCCAGCTTGATACCAAGCGCGCCACCACCAGACCATCCGAGGCCACCGCCACCGCAGTTGATCCACGAACCAGGCAGCGTTGGTTGCAGGTTGTCGTGAACAAATATCGTGTTCGTCACAGCCTCGATGGCCCAGATGGTGTCCTCGGGGCAGAGCTTCCTCAGAGTCCGGGACAAATGTCCGGTGCCAAACTCGCCGTTCGACTGAGGCTTTGTCTTCTCCTCAATCTTCGCCAGAAGAGCCTTGTACGACTCGCTTCGCTTAGCTTCCAGTTGCTTCGCCTCTTCAGATTCAATCTGAGCCGCGTACTCGGACTTGAGATGGGCGGTGATCTGCTCCACAGACATCAGGCTATCGGCACGGTATCTCGATGTGGCCTTGATGTAAAAGACAGGCATCTGCTGCTTCAAAGGGTCGACATCGATGTGGAAGACCTTGGCCTCCTTGGTTGGGTGGCAGAGCGTGTTGATCCAGGGCACATCACAGTCGAGCACAACAATGACATCAGCAGTCTTGACGGCCTCGTCAATGCCGAAGCGAAGACCCAGCCAACCGGGATGGTCAGCCGGGAAGCACATGTCGCTGCCGCCAGTGTCGACAACACGCAAACCCTTGACGGTATTGGCGAGCTCGACAAGCGCAGCGGGGAACTCGTGCTTTCTTCCGCCGTAGCCAGTGATAATCAGGGGCTCCTTGGCGCCAGCCAGCGCCTCGGATATTTTGTTCACGGCATTCTTGGGCAGCCCGCCAAGCTCGACGGGATCCCACTCATCCTGGTTGATGCTGTACGGCTCAATCTCCGCCTCCATGACTTCTCTGGCACCGCAGAGATAAACCGGGCCTTGAGGATCTGATCTCGCAAACTGCAAGGCGCGATTGACCATTTGCTTGACATTAGTACCTGTCTTGAGCTCACCCGAGTAGCGGGTGTACTGCGACACAATTTGCTTCTGGTCCGGGACGTCTTGGATCCAGTGGATGTACTCGGTGCGGCTGCCTCTTAGTTCGCCTTCCAGCGTGAACGGAGACAGACCCGCAAACACGAGGACCGGCGCGCGACCGCACGAAGAGTTGTGTACCGCAGCGCCGAGACCCTGAGTTCCTACATCAACGTGGACGATGACACATTGCGGCTTTCCAGTGAGACGGGCATAGCCGTCAGCCATCGACATGGCCACCATCTGGCCATTGTCAGTACAACCGCATTAACGCAGGAACAAGGAGATTTACTTCATTGGGGCATGTGATGATTCTGGGAAAGTTGCCTTTCCTCTCCCTCTGACCCTTGACCATGGCTTCAATGATACTGGGGTGGTCAGAACCCAGGTTCACGAAGCAGTGGGTGACGCCGGCGTCCCATAAAGCCTCGAAAAATGCAAATGACGCGGTGTACATTTCGGTCGATTGTGAAGAAAGATTCCTGGCTTGCTCAATGGTGGACTTGAACTCGTCCTCAATGGCGGGCCGGGGCGCGGGTCTTATACGAGTATCAAAGGCCGATGATGGTGATCCCCCGCCTCGGTTCAGTGGGGCAACGGATGAGAAACCGGCAAGTTGACGACCATGGCCGACAACGGCTGGGCCGGCACCCAGCGTGTGCTTCAGCCGGGCTATTCCCCCTGCTCTCCCACCTGCAGGCCCGACGCCGCGCAGGCAGCGTGCCATGGGCACCGGCAAATGTCTGAAGGGCATGGTGAAGCGCGGCAATAGGCAATGAGGGAGGGGAGGGCGGGGTATCAAATCACAGTGGGTGTTACTTGAGAGTGTTATCAACCACCTCAACAGGCTTGGCGAGTTGGGGGCACGTTGGCTCCAGCTCCGCTCGATGGAGGGTGTGATGGCGATGACGTGCCTTGACTGAAGAAGGTTGACACAAGAAAGGACAAGAAAGATATCTTTTGGATTTGATGAGATGACTGAAGTCAAATTAAGTTCACGTTCCTCGTGACGGGCGACAAAGACAACTTATAGCTCCGACTAGGATGATTTCACAGACCGGCCACCGGCCTAAGCTTATTCCCCAGGTTGGATAGGGAGCATCGCGCCCTGCGGCAGGCCAACCCCGCAATCGGTTCAGGGACGGGTTTCATAGGGCGCTTGGGATCGGCTCATTGCAGGTGGTGGCCGTCGCCCGCAGACGGAGGGAGACAAGACAGATAAGCAGCGGGTGTCGTGCAAGATCAATCGTGGCTGCAGAGACGAGCTTTAAGCAACTCAGGGTTGCCATCTTGTTCTGACGGCGTCCCGTCTGTTGCCCGCAAGACGCTTTCATCTTTCATCACTCAGCAGTCCCCAAAACGACTCCATGTCAACACAACAAACACCAATGGCTCCCTTTCGCTCCCTGTCAGTCCACTGGGCCGAGAATTACCGCCCACGACACGTCGGTCTCATCCGGCCCCCGCAACAAAGCGCGACCGGGCGTTCCTGGGGATGCCAGCTGATGCGTTGAGGTCGTGCGGGGTGCAGGCGGTGTTATCTAGCTCTTAGCTAAGTCAGCCCACCCCATAACCAAACACCCCCTATAACCGAACGCGTCAAAACACCACTTTTTCCCCTCTTCACTACCACAACTACTTTACGCTAGAACGCATTTACTTACTATAACACTTAAAATTAATTCTTTTAAAAATACTAATATACTTAGTATAGCTAAATATACTAAAAAAGATATTTTAAATACTCTACGTAATATTTAGAATAAAATAAGCGTTTAGAAAGCTATATATATCTTAAAAATACCCTTATTAACTCTCTATAGCTATCTTTATAATTTTAAAACTTAGTAAGAAAGTTATACTACTTTCTAGAAGTTAATACCTACTTAAAAGAGTTACTTAGTTAACTAAGCTTTTATATAGAGTATTTTTAGTTTTATATTTACTTATTAGTAGTTTAAAGATCTAGTTTAATAAATACTAACTTATATTAGTAATAATTACTTTTTTAGTAAGAATTAAATTAATAGCTTATTATATTATAATTTCTCTCTAAAAACCCTCTAAAATAAAACTATTAAATCTAAGCGTATTACTATTATTATAACTAAGAAGATATAAGTTTATTTTAATTTATATAACTTATTTAAGATTAAATATATCTTATTCTAGTTTTATTATAATATAGATAAAACTAATTTAATAGAGAGTAAAGAAATTAATAGCTTTATTTTAAGTTCCTCTTATATAAAGAAGATATATATTAAAACTTTAAACTTATATATATAGATTATTATATTAAAATATATTTTAGTTTTTAGTAAATAACTTTATTTATTAGTTATATTTAATAGTAAGAGTATTTAGTAAAGTTAGTTCTTTATAAAACTTAAGAAGTATAATTATTAGTATTTTATTATAACTAATAATAAGTAGATAACTAATAAAGTAGTTATTAATTAAGTTAAAAAAGTATTTAATCCCTAAATAAAGTTTATAAATAGAGATAAGGAATTATAATATCTTTTAATCCTAAATAAATATAAAAGTTATATTATAGTTAACTTTATATAAGAATATTATAATTAGTTAATTTATTTAGTTTTTTTACTTACTTACTCTAGCTATATTACTTAACCTCTTAACTTATCTATATTTAAACCCCTTAAGTTAGCTTATTAATAAAGAGTTAATAACTTTATAACTTTTATAAACGTTATACTTCTAAAAAAATATAACTTCTTTATTTATTATACTTTTACTTAAGTTAATAAGTTATTTAATATTAATATTTAAGCTAACTAGTATACTATTAGCTTCTACTTTCTTAACTATATAAAGGTCTTATTTAGTTAGTAACTATTTTTAAATATAATAAAAGAGATTACTAAAAGCTTATTTATTAAAAAAAAGCTCTTAAAAATAAGTTATATATACCTATAAAGTTAAGAGATCTATATAATATTAAGTTAATATAATTAATACTTTATACTATTTCTTAATCCTTTTAGTAATATAGTTAATAATTACTTTTTATTATAAGGAAAAACTTAGATCTTTAATATAATATTATTACTATAAAAGAGTATAAAATAGCTAAACTTTAAGCTAAATTAGAGGTTTATATACTATATAAATAGAAACTAATTAAGCTTAATCTTAATAAGTAGTTTATTAATATCTAAGTTATTAAAGATACCTAAGTTATAGGATTAATATTAACTTTTAAAAGCATAAAAATAGTAAAAGTATAAAAAATTAAATTTAAATCGTTCTAATATACTTTTTTACTAGTTAGATAGTAATAAAACTATATTTTACTAAAACTATATTACTAGTACCTCTTCAGCTAAGCTGTTCGGTTATAGGGGGTGTTCAGTTATAGAGTGGGCTGACTTAATGAGATCCGCTCGGTCCCTGAGCTTCATCGCAAGACCCCGACAGACGCCGCACCGCAGCACACTATTATCAAGAGGTATGATGCTAATTCGAGAGTTTGCTGACTACTTTCTGGTGGATATCTGAAGACGCGGCGGACTACCAAGACGATCTCAATCCATCGGGCCAGATCCACCCAACCAATGTCCCCACAGCGAAGAGCCCCAAGCAAATGATTACTGTCCCGAAGATGCCTCCGCCAGCCTGAACCGGCTGCGCCTTGCGCTTCCCCCTCGAAGCCGCCGCCGTCGTCGTCGCTGTCGCCCTCACGCTCGTCCGCATCGCATACGTCGGCCCGGCGGTCGGTGTGCCGTACAACGTCGTCTCTTGCACATCCGCCGTCTGGTATCCCCACCCCGACGTGCTGATCGCGCTCGGCGTGCTCGTCGTCACGGCCGTCGTCGCGCCCGACCAATCGTGCCCGTCGAACGCTTTATACCAATCCCACGGATTATCGTGGTCGTTCCAATCCGCGCGGATGCCAGGGCACTCGTTGAAGCAGTCGTAGAGCGCGGCGGCGGTGCCGGCTCGCTTGTTGCCTTTGCCGTCGGAGAACTTAAGCCCGCAGGTGCGGAAGCAGGCATACGACGAGCAGGGCAGGGAGGACCACGGCTTGACGTAGCCGCCGTAGTACTCCCACGTCGTCCACGCGTCGATGTCCGTGTCTTTGAGGGTGAAGGCGTTGGACGTGTTGACGCCGTAGAAGTTTGTCACGGGTCGCGAGCCGTTGAACTCTGCAATCATGATCTGGTACTTTTCGCTCGGCCCCAGATCTTTTGGGATCGTGATCTTGGGGTTCGTGGTTCCCACGGGGATGAAGTCGCTGAGGTAGCCTGCGAACAGCAAATGTTAGCTGGTAAGGATGGTAGGTGTACGAACGCTCGCGACTCACAGAATTGCATCCACTCGTTGTTGTAGAGGTACAGCTGGTAATGCTCGTAGAGCGCATCGTGACCACACCCGACCTGCTCGTCCGCGGGGTTCCTGCACACGGCGACAGGGTCGTTCCACACGGAGTCAGGGGCCGTCTCGTAGACGAAGGGCTGCTTCCAGGAGTCGAAGCCGATTGTAATCTGAGTCTCGACGCCCGCGGATATCGTAGAGGGGACGGTGACGTTGGCTGCGCTGGCCACGCCGGCAATGGCGAGGATCGCGAGGGCGAGCATTTTTCTCGCGGTAACGAAGGACGTGCGATCGCTGGGTTTCTAACGAATGAATGGCGACGATTGAGGTCTAGGGACGACGAAGCGAGGGGACGAGCGACATTCGCTCTCTTGGCGGGACGCGAAAAGGAGAAGCCATCACGAGAAGGATTCGGCGGTGGCGACTTGGGGGATGGGAAAGTTGTCTGTTTTGGAGGATCGGCATCCTGGTTCTTTGCGGTTTAGCTCGCCCGCTAAAGGGTGCTGCCTGCAGAGCTAAGATAAGATCTCAGGGGTGTGCTGCGGATGAGAACTTCGTTGGTCGTGATTTGCAGCCGATTTTGACCTCGACAAGATGTGTAATTCGAAGTTGGTGAGTGGTGAGTTGTCGCATGAAGCTTTTACTTGCGGGTGAGTGTAAATCTTCGGATGACGGCGTCGGTGCCGGTTTCCGAACACAGCGCGTCTTTTAGCTGTGGAAGATGGGGGAAGCTTTAGGCGCTCGTTCGTCTGAGCCGATGCAACCTGCTCAAACTTCACGCTCCAAGGTGTTGTTGAGCATGGTATTGAGAGCGCTTGATGATATTGGCTGAGGTATGATAGTGAAGCTCGCACCTCCTCAACCCCGCGCTCGCATCGGAGTGCCGCATCAAACATGCTCCAGGTAAGAGCTCGAGTCCGCCGTGCGGGCAACCCGGGCGCGGACGTGTGACCGTTTCCTAACCCCAAGGGTTCGGATGATGGCGTACTTAAAGCATGTCTCCTCTTTCTCGTCATGATGATCTTGTGTGCTACTTCCAATTATTTCCCACTGCTTCCAGAACAGTCCCCAGAAGAAAAAGCTCCCAGCAAACGGCCGAAGGCAAGAGCAAAACATCGCTTCATAATTTCCAGCACAAAAGAGAAAGCCAACACGATGATCTCCCCCTTCTCCCCGCTCCCAAACTACATCCTCGGCACCGGGCTGACCTTCGTCGGGCTCCTCGGCTTCGTCAAGCCGCTCGCCGTTTATGACGCCTTCGGCATCGCGCGGCCGCTGTCCCCCGACCAGCCGGCGGAGCCGTTCAGCTACGCGAAAGCCGGGCGTGACCTCGCGACGGGGCTGTTGTTCATACTGCTCGAGACGTACCAGGAGGGCAGCGGGAATGAGGACGCGGTGACGATGCTGTGGGCGACGACGGCGCTGGTGGGCATGGTGGACTGGTGGGTTGTAAGGAGCATGGGCGGGAAGGAGCTGCAGGGGAAGAGGTGGGTGCATTTGGGCAGTGGGATTGTTTGTGCTGGGTTTGCGGTTTGGAGGGCGATGTGCAAGTTCTGAGATTGGGTGGGGTGGTGATGGTGTTCGCGATGGCATCAGTGACGTCATGCGTGTTTGGGAGTGGCTGCTACGTGTTGGATATCCATCAATCGAATCGGATTATTGGTCTAAGAGAGCTTCTGATTGGGTTTCAAAGAAGATGTCAGAGCTAATCTGTGAAAGACGACTGCCCCGTCTCCGTACCGATGGCCTCCTTGGTCGTTCCTTCCTGAGTAAGGTATTCTGAGCTCGCTACTCACCTTCTTCCTCTCTCTCTTTGATTAGATAAGGCATTGAACCATCTCTGTCCTGGAAACTCGAAGTCTCCTTCAATCTACCCCCATTGCACAACGAATATTCCGAATATTTTACGTCGAGGTGTGTGTTCGCCAACACACTCTTTCTCTCCTTCACAATCACCTTTCAGCTTCAATTTTTCCCCCCCGCCCTCAGATCTCTTTCTTCTCCCTCTGACGACGCTCAGTTTCTCCATTGCCCTCCCGTTTATTGCATTTGATCATCGTCCCATTGGCCCCATTCCCTTTCCTCTTCCTTCACGTCGCGCGATCCACCCTCGCAGGCCCAACACAACACCATCGCAACCTTTTCGCCAAGAGTATTTGTATCGACTTCCCGATACTCAGGGTCAACACCTCAACGAGGCTACATTTTTGAACTTCGAGTTCTCAAAGCTTTTCCACCGTTCTTACTTCTTTTCCTGTCAACCATATCATGAGCCACTTGCTCGCTGCTTCCCTCTCACGTCGAAGCAGGTTTCTCCATTAGCTTACTGAAGTGTGTATCACAAATTATTCCCCGATCCTGCAGGAACTGACGTGCAAGGTCAACGCTCAGCAACCAACTCTAAGCAGTTCTTCCTACTCTCGAGTCATCCAACCTTCAACATGTCATCTGCGACTCCAGGTGGTGGCAGGCGCAACAGACGAGGACCGCCGAGCGTACCCGCAAACCCTTCGGCTGAGTCGCAAGTACCTGAAGAACAACGCGCCAACATCCAACTGCCAGAAGAAGTGAGCCTAGCCTCCCAGTGTTGGTATGACGACAAATACAACGATTCCTTTTACGAAGGCTTGCCGCCAAGGGGTGATGGCCACGTCTTTCGAGTCTGGGCGCTCAACGAAGCGGACGATTTTGTCACGCTTTCCCTGACAAACAGAGCTCGCGTGCTATACGATTCCTCGCACAAACTCAGAGGCAACTGCTTTTATACGGGAATCGACAGCTTCAGCGTCGGGCCAGTTTTCATGCGCGCCAAACCCCACTCAAAGAAGGCTCACAGGCAAGACATGAGCAACACTTTCCACTCTGGCAACTACAAAATTGCCGGGGGCACGAAAACGGCATTTCAAATCATCCCACCGATGAGTCTTCTCCGGTACCAAGCGTTGTCAGAAGTGAAAGCACACTGTGCCGGCATACAGAGGACCGACACTGGCGATTATCAGAAGATGGGCAAAGGAAGGGCCAATCAGATCAACCAATTCCATCAAAGGCAACTCGAAGCATTCCAAGCAGGCCAACCCTGTCCGACTTCATTCAACGATGACAGCCTGTTGTTGGACTACGCTTTCATCGAAGACATGAAGCCCGAGAGCTGGGCGTATTTTCGAATGATGATGCCAAAGATAGGCGGCAAGCAGGTTCCTAAGCAACTGGGCGAAGTTGTCTTTTCGTTTCTCGCACGTTACGGATACGATTTCGTCACACTGAACTTGGCCGTGTCAATGTGCATCGTTTGGGCGTGCTTAGTTACTGGGCCGGACCACGGAGCAGAATTGGCAGCATACCAGGGCTATGATCGAAACCGACGACTGTTGAAGAAGGTACCTGTGCCGTCGCTTGCGTCCTTCATTCTTTATGCGCCTCACTTCTTCCGTCTTCACGAGTATTACCGGCTTCCTGCATATATACACATCTTCAGATACGTACATGAAATGTACAGCCGGGATAGGAAGCTCACGAAAGACGTTTTCGACATCGACAAGAATGACATCAATGAAGAGCTGGTGAAGACTTTGGTCTGGGAGATGGCTCTCCAAGACGATGACTGGATCGAGATCGTTCCGCCTTCGTGGCCCGGCTCCCTACTACCCATGCCAACCTCTCATGGGCCTCGAGTCCCCCAAAGCGACGAGACTACTGCGGCCCTTCTACTCGACGACATCCACACCTTGGGATTCCCCAACTATCTCAACGAGTCCTGCCACGGCTTTCCTCCTGGACACGCAGACCACGGGAAACGGTGGATCTCCCGAGGAATTCACGTTCATCAAGACTGGGTACCAGACAGGGTTACTTCCGTCTCTGCATACAGAAACCTGCACCGGGACATCTCGCCCGACATCCCGCCGTCAGGCCTTGTGGTGTACCTTGGGGTAGGGTTCGTTACGCCTTATCTACCTGAAGCTGCCCTGGACCCAGCTAAAGATGATTGGGAACTGGAGCATCTCTGGACGGCGCCAAAGGCCACCATCAGACGTCCCTGGAAGGATTGCGTGAACGTCGAACATCTGAACAACGAGCTTCTGAAAGCCGCGAAGAATGATGCGCATCCAAAGGATCAAGTCGAGGAGTCCAACGCCAACCCCGCCGAAGACCGAGAGAATGGCAGCAATGCCGTCGAGCAGAGAGAGGAGGAGGGCGGAGGGGCTCAGGTCGCACAACCTGGCGGGCTGGAGCTACATCAGGGAGAGGGCAACCGAGACCCAGCAGCTGCTCAGAGCGAGAACAACCCAGCCGTCGACCACGCGCGAGAAATACATCTTATCAGAGACAGTGTCGAAGAGCAAGAACTCGGCGATCTCAACATCCTTCCAAGGCCGGCGCACCAAGCCGTTGCCGTCGAAGGTGTCATCAGCGACAAAGACCGACAGATCCTACGAAGACTGATCAAAGAGGACTTGGCGGACGACAAAAATGTACATCCACTATCTCGAATCTTCAGATACATCGACGTGGATAGCGAGAGCCTGTCGAAGAAGAGCGTGATCGACCACATCGACATGGGCCTCAAGCCGCTCAACGAGGAGCTAGAGAAGATCAACGAGTATGGCAGAGGGGGAAAGCAAGAGGAGAACGGGTTCGTGGAGCAGGTCCTCAAGCCATGCTACGAGCTCCTCGGTCTCAAGTGGCCGGGGACGCTGTTCGTCGCCATCGATGAGCTCGGCAAGCTCGACGAGTCGCTCGTATGCGCGATCATCAAGCTACGGGCGATCTACGAAAGTGCGCCACTCAATCTTGTCCAACTCGGCCACGCTACCGAGAAGCTCCAGTGTTCGAAAGCGTTCCTCTACATATGGCGATTCTGTCTCCTGCAGGACCGACTCAAGGGAATTGATTTTGCCTCGCAGGAGCGGGAGAAGTGGTGGACAAAAGTATTTGGGAAGCCCTACGCAGATGAATGAAGATGAATTCAGGTCGGAGGACTTCTTCTAGTTTGAGAGAGAGGACAGCAGGATTGAGATGTGCTTCTTTGAGACTCGACATCGTGGGCTTGACGCATGTAGGATTGGCGGACAAGGGGTTGAGAACTTCGTGTTTAAATAGATACCCTTATGTTTGAATGCTAGCATCTTTGTATTTGAAAACCTGCTTTTCAAACACTTTCCGTGAAAGCCGATTGCCCGCTTTGTGGGCCTGAACTGATTCCCGTCACCAACGACCGCCCTTTGCTCCTCCCCGCGCTTCCTGGAGAAATTTCTTGCCCACGACCATTCTCAGCCGGCAACCTTCCCTGATCTCACCCTCGAGTCTCACACTTCGCAACACACCTCTGCCTCGATTTTTCTTTCTTGCTTGCTTCACCGTACAAGACGGGGCCATCTTCTGTCTACTTCTGCAGTCAGCCAGGCTTCTGCCTTGGAACTGTCTCTCCTACCTCGCTCCTGCCCCTCGAGAAAGACCAGGCGATCACCCTCTCACCTTGGCTTCGAAATTTTCGCTCGCCCCTCTCGCCATCTTACCTTCTACCAACCCTTCCTGACCTTTTCGCTCCTCGCAAATTTTGCGACCGGCGTCTTTCACCGCACGCAATCGCCACTCGCGAGACCGGCGGCGGCTTCCTTTTCACCTTACTTCGCCTCGTTCGTCTCTTCGCCAAGTACCACACCGTCACCTTCTCGCCACAGATCCCGAGTCGCAGGAGTTTTGCTCGAGTCTCACCTTGCGTCTCGAACTGACTGCGTGCGTCCCCCAAAAATCTCATTCGCCTCCTTCAGCGGTTTGCGTCTCTTCTGCTTCGATTAAGTCGACGTCTCCGAATCTTCGCGCGCTCGCCTCGTGAACTACGCCCCCCTCCAGACCTATTTCGATCACTCATAGCTGCTTCCATTCTCTTGCTTTCAAGGAGGTGTGTCGCGTGAATCTTGGATTTATGGCTCTTGTTTGCTGACCCGTTGAAAACAGCTTTACAGAGTCGCCTTGCAAGCAGAACAGCGGCAAACAGATTTGCGTTCACCCACGGCACGTCCAGCACAATGAATGACGATGAAGCAACCAGCCCAGCCAACGGCAGAAGCCATAAGCGCCGGAAAGTGGCTACAGAGATGCCCCGGATGGTAGAGCTTACCAGTACACGGTGGATGCACAAGCAGAACGCCAGAATCTACAACCGCATACCCACGTCGTCGGGGGAAAACGTTTCTCAGGTTCACATTCTCAACACCAACAAACAATTCTCGAGTGTTCAGCTTCTCAACAGAGGATGTCGACGATATTTGCTAAAAGACCCCGAAGATCCTTTGACACCCAAGTCATATTACGTTGGCATTGATGGTGCAGACTTCCACCCAATGTTCATTCAAGGGTGTGGAAATCAGCCCAATGTCATGGGAAATCACAACCGCGGCGCGAGCTTTGTACTCGGCAAGGTCAAAAAGTCAAGAAACCTTTTGATCCCCCCCTGCGACATGCTCCGCTCCGGACAGATGACTTTCTTGAAACGTCAGACGCGCAGCAATGATCCTGTCCCCCGGGTAGGATATGATTCACAAGAGTCTTTATCGGAAAAGCTACGGGAATACAAAACACAACAGACGATGAACTTCTGCAACGGGTTTGCTTGCTCAGTGTTGGTTCAGGATTCGGACTTGAAGCTCGACTACAATGCGCTCCCGCACACGGCTCCCGAGAGCTGGGCATTATTTCGTATGAAAATGCCCAAAATAGCCGGAAAAGTCGTGCCACCGGCCCTTCTGAATGAGCTCACCTCTTTCCTCGCCAAATATCCTAAAGACATGGTGGATTTGACGTTTTCTCTGTCTATGGCAATCCTCTGGTGTCGCCTCGCTTCGGCTCCAGGGCACCAACCGGAACTATGCGTCATCCAGCCTAACTCGTTTCTCAGCGAAGGCTTAGCTAGCCATTTGGTTCCTCTGCCAAGCCTTGCAGTCTTCCTACTCTATTCCAGTCACTTCTTTCGCTTTCACGAACAGCACGGTCTTGCAGCTTACGGCCACATTTTCAGATATGTGACAGCTATGTACAGCAACGACGTGAAACTCAACTCGGTGTTTTGGATTAACAACAATCATATTGATGAGGAGAAGGTGACCCAGCTTGTGGCCTTGATAAAGCTCGAAGAAGGCGACTGGATGGAGGTTGTTCCCCCCTCTTGGGAGGGATCAAGACTCACTATGCCGCGTAACAGTGGATGTCGAGTCACAAGATCAGAAGCGACCACTGCCTGGCTGATGCTTCCAGACATTCACACCATTGGCCTTCCATTCTACGGAAATGAAATGAGGGATGGCCTGGGTGATGTTTACCGTCGAGTTTTCGTCCACAACAGTTGGATGACACCTGCGATTCTCGCAGGTAATTATCTCATCCACGAAGCAAGAGATGACACCTACTTCCGCGCCAAAGACATTGAGCTTCCCATGTTCTCTGAAAGAACAAGGCTTTGGTCTGCACCGAGTACAGCTGTTCGGGGTCTGTGGCGTGAGACCGTTTCACCGGTTGATGGTCGGCTAGGGCAATCACCAACCAATTTCAGCACCCCTGATGGAATTCTCGGCTTGCCCGAGCCGCGTCAATCGGCTATACCAGACGCTTCAGGCATTCTATCTCCTGTCAAGAAGTTCGCACAAAAGCTCGTAGTCCAGTTCCGGCTGGCTCAAGAGGAGGGCTTTATTTCGCCCGAGTTACAACTGGGAGACAGCGGACTCACTTGGGATGGCATGCAGGAGCACCTCAAGTCCACGGAGAAATTACCTGATGGCATTGGTATCACTGAAATGGTCACCAAAGACGCCACTCGGCAGGCCGATCTGTTCAGTGGCAAGGAGTGCACCATTCTGCGAAGATTGCTCAACGACATGAATAACGAGGCAAATCTCCCGAGCTGCATCCGCCCATTCAAGCAAGCCATTGATCCATTCGCAGAAGACTACAGCAAGTCAGAAATTGTGCCTCTCATGGAAGAAATGGGAAAGCCGGTGGTTATCCAAATGAACCAAATTGCCGCCTACATCGATCAACATGACAAGGAGGAAGATGCCTTCGCAAAGCACATCATCAAGTCCTGCTGTTTCCTTCTTGGCATTGAATACCCGGGCAGGCCTGCAGAGGGTCACCGAGCGATCTTTCAAGTCGACAGCGAGGTGGCAATGGCTGTTGGGGACATCATGCACGAAAATATGTCACCAATTTCTGGGAACCTCCCAAATGCTATCCGGCAGTTGAAGCATTCAAGCAAATTTATGCCAGTGTGGCGTTTTCTCATGTTTAGAGATAGGTTGATGGGCGAAAACTTTGACGAGACGCGTGAGAGCGTATGGGAGATGGCATTCGGAGAGCCATACAATCGCCTTCAATCAGTTGAATCAAGATGGAGGGGTTCGGAACCCCCAGAGAATAACTCAGAGGAGTCAGGAAGTCATCGGTGGGGGAATTGGAGTCCTGAACCAGTCAATTGGGCTGCTATTGGATATGATCGCTGGTGAGGTGGGATCTCGGTAATATCCGCTGTGTAAGAACACAGAAACCAACGGAAATGCGTTTAGTCAAGGACAAGGACATGGTACACTACAGATTGAATCAAACTTGCAAGCATGTCTCAACCTATTACTGGGCTTTCCCATGATGGATGCGAATGGGGGAATAGGTAGGTTCTCCAAATGAAAAGACGGCTCGTATATCTGGAAATACTTTCGCAACTGGAAGGCTGGATGGCCTCAAATAGGGCCGAGAACGATTTGAATAAGTGATGAAACAAATGTGTTGGCGAGAAGGGGAAGGAAACCAATTGTACCACAATAGCAAGCTTAGCAAGTCTTTGCGAGAACAAAGGAAATCTTTCTCTGAGGATGAAAGTAGTATCAGTCAACTGCCTCTTTCTCCATCGTCAAAGCAAGATGCGTGACGAGACAGGAGATACTTAGGCAGCACGCAAAGCTCATTTAGATAACCACAGCAACGGAAGGACGGTCCGTCTACCCCAGGAAACATTTGAGTTGTCATCAAACCTTCAAGTGCAAGACAACCACTCCTGTTTGACGGAGACACCCACAAATGCGGGCGGATAACGGCAACGAACCGTCAGCTCAAGGCTGAGAAATGCCGTCTGCGCATCGTGATTGGCCTGATCGGAAACGCCCCGCGGCATCTGATGTCGCGAAAACTCAAGTCTCAGCATGGTGGTGCTCGAATCGGAACAAGCTTGAATTTTGACGCAAACCTGGATCATCTGTCACGTTCGTCTGAGCGTCGTGTCAATTCTGCCCGCCGGTACTTAAGGGCGTGTCCCCACAGATCTGGCCTTGACACATGCCGTCGATCATATTGATCTTAGTCTCTCGAGATCGTCCGAAGCCGAATACGAGATTCGACAAGCACGCTAAATGAGTTCCTGTTTCTGTCGGTCCAGAACGACGCAAGTGATTCATGCCTCGAACCGGTATCCAGAAGGTGAAAACGGGTTGCATAACATGCAAGTAAGTCGCCTTCGTACTCGGCACCGCATCCTAGGACAACGTCTAAACTCTATCTTATCAGAATACGGAGAATAAAATGCGACGAGAGCCGCCCTTTCTGTAACCGGTGCTTGACGACAGGCCGGAAATGTGATGGCTGCACGTCGCCTCCCAAAGGGACGTACTCTTGGGATGAGCTCCTACAAGGAAACATCTCGGATGTTGCCTTGGGACAGTCGGCACTGACAAATGGTACGACGGCTGAGAAACGTGCCATATCGTTCTTTCAACGTGTAGCCGCACCGGCCCTTGGAGGATCACTGAATAAGCACTTCTGGATCACCATCGTTCCCCAGGTTGCGAACCAAGAACCCGTGGCGAAGCACGCCATGATGGCCGTTAGCTCATTATACGAGACTTTTACCAAGCGCTCTCGTCTCGACATTGCCTGTGGTGCAGACGATCAGAGTAGCGCATTCGCTGTGTGGCATTACAATGAGGCTATCAGACTGTTACGAACAACGACAGACCGGGCTTTGATACTGTTCGTCTGTGTCCTGTTCATCTGCGTCGAGCTGCTTCGGAAGAACTCCAAAGATGCGGTTGAACATTGCCGACATGGGATAAATGTCCTCAACGAAGTTCGCAGCGAATCGGATTTCATAAAGAACCACGTCCAGCCGGCAATACGGAATTTGAGCATTGTCCCATATCTATACGGCGCCGATCCCCATTCCTTCCCAACCCTAGGCAAGCCCGCGCCGGCCACGAAATACAATTTTCGCAACATCTCAGAAGCACATCAATCGCTGGTCTGTGTCCTGGTCCGGGTCGTACGATTCGCGCGGTGTTTGACTGAACCACGTCTGGAGCCCGGGCGAAACGGTCCCGATCCAGGAACAGAGTGGACCCAGCAGGACATTGTAGAGGATATGGACGCTTGGTTAGAAGGGCTTCGTCACTTCACGGGATACATCTATGTCCCGGCAGGCCCCGAAGAGAGGGATATCTGCAGGTTATTGGAGATGCGGTGGACGGTTGGCAAGGTCATGTTGCTAACCTGTCGGTCCAATAACGAACGCGCCTACGACGAACACATCGAAAAGTTCCGAACGATAGTCGAACTTGCGATCCCCGCAGCGGCGGCAGCAACAGCCTCATCTGGAAAGCGAAAGCCAGGGTATTGTACCGAGAGACACCCGCTTGAACTGGGGTTCACTTCCTTGCTCGCCTTCGTGGTCATGAAGTGTCGCATGTTCGAGCTGAGGCTGGCGGCATGGAGGCTCATGAACAAATTGCATCGTCCTAACGATAACATATGGAGCGAGGATGTGACAATCGTGCTGGGGAGGAGAATCATGGAGTTGGAACACCACGTCAACTTGGATGATATGAAGCTCGATGACGAAGATGATATCAGCGAGATTGGGGAGGGCGATCCCGCATTGGTTCAAAAAGAACGAATCGTGAACTTCAGCGCCAATTTTGCGAACACCGAATTCCCTAGGCGGAATGTGCGATTCAACTTTCTTTTAAAAGAAGGCCAGAGCAAAGAGTACGTCGTGGAGGATGATTGGATTTCGGTCAAGTCCCGACCGAAGACACAACTTCTGGAGGAAGAGTCAGAGTGGACTTGGAAGGGACACTGTTGATTGCTTACGTCGCATGGGCAGAGGACTAGTTACAGTCGGCCTTATGGCCCTTTTGTTCCCATCACTATCATTCTTGTTGTTGATACTACTAGCATATCAGCTGCTTTTTAGTTGGGCTGAATATCCGCTCAGCATCCGCCCGGACTGCGGAACTTTTGTTGATGTCCGTAGTTATGTCATCCTATCAACATCACTGCTCACAGCGCTAGCTTCATGACACCCTTGAATATGAAACTGTCAAAGTAATGTGAAAGGAATGCTTCTTTGGCGGGGATATGACTCTCTTCGTTTTCGGACAGAATTTCACTAGCACTCGTGTCGGACGCGTTTTAGCCTTACTTGTCTAAACCGCGGCGTCTCCAAGGCATTATCATATCATTCAAACTCCTTTTACGGCTAAGGAGAGGTTTGCCGTGATCTTTTCTTCCTCTTCTTTTTTCTATGCTTTTCTATCTTCTTCTTTTTCTTGGGATTTTCTATCGTCTCCTTTTTCTTTTCTTTCCTCTTTTCTGCCTCGTCCAATCATTCAACTACTCCCAACATTAGCTGGACACTTCAGTTGTGAGATCCATAGTATGTCCTGCATCATCGTATGGAACCTCGCTAGAAAGCATCATCTTTTCGAACCGCTGGACTAAGCTCTGGCCTCGCGCAGCCTCGATGTCGGTCAAAGCTAGATCGAGATCAATAACCCAGGTTGCTTCATTATTTCCATTCAACTTTAACCGAGCCTCTTCGTGTGGCATCTCCAGCCGTCTTAACTCGAGCAATACGCGATTTGCTTCTGCTGGCTTCAAAGTTCCGTTTTGAAGCGCCATACCCACTACCGCCCGGGATATTGCACCGGATGTGGAGAACGACACGCAAAGGTCGGTAAGCCCTGCCAGACATAGGTCTAAATAGAAGCGCCACTGTCTTTCAGGTCGCTCATGTTGGATGTTTGACTGAGTCGCCTCTTGCATCATGGCGTTTGCTACGTATATCACGGCAGTTTGCCATAAGCCGGAGAATCTGGCTTTCTTGTAGCGAAGCCGGAATAGGAGACAAAGTCGTTTGAGTTGATTTACTGAAGCAGCATACACCGCTTTTGGGGTAGCGTGCTGGCTAGAAAACAAATTGAGTCGAAGATTACCAGCGGGCGGTGTCAAGAATGGTCGGAAAAGGTCCGTCACAATCGCATGGAAGTAGATGCTAGGTTTGTCAGCAAGTGATTACTGATGTTGGCTGGGTAGACCTACTGCATCATCATAACTTCGTGGGTGCTGTCCCGATTCCTCACAAGATGAGGAGGCAAGTTGTTGGCCCATTGAAGAAGTCTGAGATAGATACCCTCCGCAAAGTCCAGCTCGCGTTGTCCTCTTGGTCCTTGTTTCTTCGTGCCATAATAACCACACAGCATATTTTGGCAGACGGTCCATAAAATACTGGAGGCGTCGAATACCTCTAGCGGGTGGGCGGTATTTTTGGGGATGCCCTCGAGCGGTCCATCCGCCAGCAGTTCCAGTGGTTTTGGAAGCAAGGGGGGCGTTCCAATTTCGCATGTGTGATAATGTAAAGACAACAGCCTATTCAGATCCGTTATTGTCAGCAAATGGTTCATAATGACCAGGTACAGGACTAGGGCTTACTAACGAGACCCAGTTGAATACCCCCCAAGCCGTGTATAATGCGGCCCGCGTCCAAATATCATGGCCTTGCAACCATTGCATGGCCGAATCCTTCTCTTCCTTGACGTCGAACAACCCCATTAACCTTCCAAGCTCAACGCCCCTTCGCGTGAACTGAAGACTCAAATTGTTCTTTCCGTATATGACGGCGCTAATACCAAGTAGCTGCAACCCAGAAATTGTTGTTAATATGTTCTATAATTATTAGCTAGTGAGGTCTTTTTAGGCTTATATAAAGAGTCTGAGAGACCACTCTGCTAAGTTAAGGCTGATAGGCATATAGGATTTCTAGCCGATATAAGTATTTAACTAAAATCTATATCTAAGAATACAGACTAAATACTCACGCATACCCAACAAAGCAAGGAGTTAACGAGAAAAGATAAACAAAAGTAAGTCCTCTTTCCTATAAGATTATCCAGAAATAGATCCTAATAAGCTTTAAGCTATCTATAGATATCTATATAAGTATATACCTATATAGTCTATAAATATAGAGGGGTATTTAGGTAAGTATTAAGTAAGTATAAGTAATAAGTAAAGCTTTCTTATTTAAGTATTAAGTATATAAGTAAAGTAAAAACTATAATTTAAGTTTTAAGTAATAATCTATTTTATAAATATAATATATTAAAAGAAGTTTAGAGAGGAGTTAAAGTTTAAATTAAAATATTAAAACTATATAGGAAATAAATTATATTATTATAGTATATTACTAATTTCTAATAATAGGAAATTACTATAATCTATTTCTTTTATAATCTTTTAGCTACTTAATTACTTTCTTATTCTCTAACTACTTCTCTAATTTAATAATAGTAAGAAGCTTTTAAAAGCCTATAAACTTTATTATAATACTTATAAACTAAATAATAATATCTAAAAAGCTTAATTTAGCTTATCTATAAAGTTTAAAACTTAGTTAGATAGTTTAATAAGTTTTATATTTAAAAACTCTAATTCTATTAAGTCTTAAGTATTATTATTATTACTTAAAATATTAATAATATCTTAAGTATACTTAATAATAAGTCTATAAATAATAAAGTAAGAATCCTTAATATTAAGAACCTTATATTAGAATATTTAATAGATTAATATATTTTAGTCTTTATTTAGTTTATAGAATATAAAGTTTTTTAAAATAAAAAGCTTTAGATAAGAGAATAAAAGCTAATCTTAATACTTATTATAAATTATAAAAAAGAGTTAATAGAAAATTATCTTAAGTTTTATATTAAAATATATATAGTAATAGATATATTAGCTAAAGCTAAATATTTATTTAAGAGGGATAAAACTTAAAATAATATAAAAATAGTTATAAGCTATATTATAGAGATTATAATATTTTATCTCTTATTTTAATATTTTCTAGAAGTCTTAGATTAATTACTTAGTAGAATAACTTTATATAGATTTAGTTATACTTCTAAAAAAAAGAATAGTATAATATTTATACTTCTTTAAGAAATTATAAATAATATTATTTACTTTTTAAGATAAAATATCTATTTATTTCTAAAAACCTATATTAATATAATAATTATAAAGGAATTATTATATTAATTATTATAATAAATTATTATAAATATAATTATTATAATAATATTAGAAGTATAATAATATACCTATTTCTTAAAACTTTAAAGCATTAAAGCTATTAGACTATAAATAGATCTATAAGCTTTATCTAAATTAGTCTTAAAATTCTATAAAACCTTTTTATAGTATTTCTTAATATAGATTTAAGTGAACTTTACTCTAACTATATCTTTTAATAAACTAAAATAAACTTTATAAATACTATAGAATCTTAGATTATTATTTACTAAATTTAGTATTAATATAAAAGAGAAGAATAAAGAGGATATATAAAGAAATTACTACTACTCTTATAATAATTAGTACTTCTTTAGTTTTATTATTACTACTTATACTACTTCTAAAAAAGCTAATACTTAAAGTAAATTCTTATTATTATTAAGCTTTTTAATAGCTTCTAAGTATTTTATTAAATAATTATTATAAATCTTTATAAGAGTAATTATATAAGTAATATTAATAGATTAATCTTAACTTAAAATATATATAATAATAAGAAAATATATAGAGATATTAAGAATAACCTAAATTTAGCGCTATTTAGGATTATTTAGCCTAAATAAGTAATTATTAATATAATTTATAAACTAAGCTTAAATTAAAGCTTAAAGTTTAAAAGTATAGATTAATATTAATATAGTTAAGTTTTAATATATTTTTATATTAATAATTAGATATTTAGGGCGCTTTTTAAGGTCCTTATCTTTATTATTCTTCTAAAGGTCTAAAAACTATATAGATTATATTAAACTAACTTTAATCTTAAGTATAAAGTAGTAAATCTAAAAGAGGATAAATAATAATAAAAGTAGAAAGTAAAAAATAAAGTAGTTTACTTTAGTAATTACTACTATAAGTATTAAAATACCTCTTATTTTAATTTAGCTTTCTAAGTCTAATATCTTATTTAGATATTAATTAGTAGAAGTCTTATTATCTAACTAATCTTTAAAATTATTATTTTATAAAGTAGAAGTAGCTTACTATCTTATTAAGGTCTATTATAATAGTATAATATCCTTAATAACTTATTTATTATTAATATATAATATATATTATATAAGATTACCTATTATAAATATATAAATAACTTTAAAGTAGTTATATAGTTCTTAAACTATAAAGTTAATAATATAAGTAAAGTATTAAATATAAGTAACTATTAGTAGTATTTTATTAAATATAAACCTATAAAACTTAGATAAGATCTTAAGTTTAAAATTAGAAATATTATCTATAGAAATATAGTTAAATTTAAGTATATTCTTTATTAAGAGCTTTTAGAGAGTATTAATAATTATACTAGCTATATTCTCTATAGTATAGTTTTTTATAATACTAAGTATACTAAGAAAAATATAATAATATTTCTAATCCTTATCTATAAAGTAAGCTATAATACTAAGTAATATATACTTCTAACCTAATATTATCTATATATTAATTATTAGAGATACTTTTAAACTAAAAATAATCTTATTAAAAACCTTTATCTAAATAGCTAAAGCCTCAGCTTTAAGATTTTTAGCTATTATTATAGAGGATAATAATATCTATCCTTAGTTTATAAAGCTAGTAAAGAACTTAAAAGTTAACTTTAAAATAAAGTTAAAAGATATATTACTATTAATAAAATAATAGAGAAATGCTTTATTTAATTAGGTAGATTTATCTCCTTTTCTAATAAGCTAAACAGTAAAATATAGTTATTATAATAATTATTATAATAATTATTATAATAATTATTATAATAGTTAATATAAATAACTTAGATAGTTCTTATAGTTTATAGATAAATTATAGCCTCTAGCTGTTTACTGTGATTTTTACCTGCTTAGAGCGATAGACCTCCTAACTCTATACCTCTTAATAATATATATAGCCTTCAGTCACATAATTATAACTCTCCTAATCTCAGCTGCACTTATATATACATATCAACAACTTCACTATCTTTAACTTCACTTTAGCAATAATATAGTTTGTGATTACTTAATTATTTAATTACTAACTACTAAACTATTAACCTATCCTCTCTCTTACGTATCACTTGCGTTACTATTAAATACTATCTCTATTACTACTTTGCTATCTGCTATAATAACTTCTTTAGAAATAAGTTATTACTATTATTATTTTCTTATTTAATTAGGCTAGCTAACATCTTTAAAGTAACTATACTATTATTAGTAACACTCTCTCTATTAGTTAGTATAAAGTATACTTATTAATAAGCTCTACTAAGTTTATACTTAAGCTTAAGTTATATCTACCTTAGTATTATAGAGGGTTTACATAAAGAAAGCCTACTCCTTAGGATAGCTAGAGATATATATAGCCTCTACTTTAAAGTTATTAGGAGTGTTTATTACTTTAATTATAGTATAAAGAGGGTCTCTTTTAGAGGTATTCTTAAAAGCTCTATCTAATACTATTATAATAAACTACTCCTAATTAAAGTTAGAATATTTATTAAACTTAAAGGTTTTATTTAGTATATAGATATTATACTATATAGTAATAGTCTTAGCTGTTTTTTTAAAGAAAGGTATACTTAGCGTAAAGTTAGTATTCTTATATTCCTTATATAGTATAGATATTATAAAGGATCTATTATAGGTTAATAAAGAAGAGGAAGAGGGAAAGGTATAAGCTTTATGCGTAATAGTAGAGCTTTTTATACTTTTAGCTATAAGAACCTCTTATAATAACCTTTTTAGTTAAGAAGTTATCTCTATTTAGTAGCATTATAACCTCTTTAGTTAAGGAGTTATCTCTTTTATAGTAGCATTACTATGAGAGCCTTAATAACCCTTTTAGCCCTAATATAATTAGCCCTGCTATATATAGCGCTACTAGCCTTATGCTATATAGCTAGCGCTATTACTGTTCTACTAGTCTATTTAGCTAAGGTATACGTTCAACTTTATGCGAGGGTTTACTTACTAGTAGGAATATATAAGGTTTCTATACTGTTTTCCTTAATTAGTAGAAGGTATAGGTTAAAATGCCTATATAGTGTTTCTAGAATTATACCTATATATAAGGTGAATTTTACTATAATCTTTTTGTAGGGGGGCTACGTTATAACTATAAACTTAATAGATAAATTATCTCTCTATTATATTATAATTTAAAAGATATTAAAGTATTATGCTATATCTTAATATATATTAGCTTACTATAATAGTTATTTATTAAGTTAATCTTAAAACTAGCTATACTAAGATAAATAAGGAGAGTATTATATATATTATAGATAAAATAAGGAATACTATATTAAACTTTTACTTTTTTATAAAAGTTAGCCTAAGTATTTACTTATTTATAACTTTTACTAAAGATCTTATCTATTTTCTTTAAGTATATATTAAGGCTAAATAAAGACTAAGAGCTCTTAATATTATCTTCTACTTTTTATTTATAATACTAAGTTTAATACTACTATTTAATAAAAGTAATATCTATAGTAAATAGAATAACTAAGCTACTATAAATAAGCTTATATTTAGGGGAGAAGTTTATAGAGAAAAGAGAGAATATATCCTTAAAAAAGTTATCTATAATATATAAGTTTATAATATATTTTATTTATATAGATAAAGTAGTAAAAAGAAAGAGAAGCTAAATTATAAAGAATTATTATAATAGATTATTATAAATATAAAGTATTATAATATTTAGTAATAAGTCTAAGTAATTATTAGTTTACTTATATATATAATTAAACTATAGGTATTTATTATAATAATAGCAGAATATATATTTTTTTAATTCTCTAATAAGTCTTAAAAATAATAATACTACTTTAATTACTAAAAAGTATCTTATTAATACTAACTCTATTAAGTTAGTATTTAAAAAATAGTAAGATTTCTAAAACCCCTATATATCTATAAATAGAGTTATAATAGTAATCCCCTAGCTTAAATATAATAGAAGAAGTTATTAGTAAACCTAAATTACTACTCCTCTTAATAATAAAAACTACTATAAAAAGTAGGAATAGTATACTATTATAGTTAATAAAGAGGGATATAAAGAAGAAGCTTATAAATAATACTTTAGTTCTACTAAAAAAATAGAAAGTATAGAAGGCGCTATAAAAAGATATTATTATTAATAAAAAGTAGTTATATTAATATTATCTAAGTAATAAGTTTTAAAAAATTTATAAAAAGAGGGTATATTAATAAAAGTAGTATAAATACTTTAAAAAATTAAAAAGTAGTAGAAAATAATAAATAACACTATATAGAAGTAACTATTTATAAAGCTTATAAAAGAGATATTATAGTTTATATATTTAGATCTATAATTCTAATTAGAAGTAATAAAGTATTATAGATAGTTACTAAATTATATCTTATTACTATATTTAAAAGTATATATTAGTCTCTAGATATAAAAGTTTCTATTAATATAAATAAGTATAAATCTTTATATTATTTATATAAAACGTATTATACTTTAAAAGAAAAATATAGATTTAGTTAAGTAGCTTACTAAATATATAAGTTCTTAAGAGATTTAGATATAAACTTAAGAATTAAAAGTTTATACTTATTATCTTAATATATATAATTATAATATATAATTACAGTAGATAATTTTTATAGATTTCTATATTAAGGATTATAATAGATTATTATAATAGATTATTATAATAGATTATTATAATAAATTATTATAATAAATTATTATAATAGATTATTATAATAGATTATTATAATAAATTATTATACTAGCTGTTTATAATAAACTCTAATAGTATATTATTATAAATAAAAGAATCTTAAGTATACCTAAACTCTATTATTTAATTCTAAGAAGCTTAATTCCCTAACGCTATAAGCTAAATCTATTTTATTATATAATAAAGTTTACTTAGATATTTCTATATCTTCTTACTATAAATCTCTCTCCTCTTTATCTCTATTATTAACCTCACTTATAAACTTAATATCTTTTCTACTTAAAGAGAGGAAATTAAAAGTTATAAACTTATTAAGTATATTAATATTAAACTTTATTTATATATTTAAATATATATCTTAAATAGCTAGTATCTCTATTTAGATTAAGATTAAAGCTAGCTTCTTTCTATAATATTACTAGATTATATTAAATATCTCTATACTTTTAGTTAAGATCTAACTAATATTAAACTAAATTCTAATAAAACTAAGGAGGTCTATTTAGTTTATTTTTCTATTATACTAAGTTATATTAATAATATTTTAAATCTATTTCTATATTAAGATATTATATAAGTATTAATAAGTATAAGTGTTATTAATTATAATAATTCCTAAAAGTAATTTAATAATACTATAAATAGTATTATAAATATTTTTATATTAACTAGAAATTAATATAGAGTAAAAAATATCTTATTAAATAGTATAATAAACTAAGAATAAACTTTTAAAGTTCTAAAGCTTAGCTTTTCTAATATCTTTATTTTAAAACTCTTAAAAGATATAGATAAAGAAGATTTCCTTAATAGTAAAGAAATTTTAAACTTATAGAAACTTTATTCTAAGTTTTATAATACTTACTTTAGTAAAAACTTTAAGAGTACTCTCTAAGAACTTATAAAATACTAATAGTTTTTAGTATAATATTTTAAAAGTATTAATTTAATTTAAATAGAAAACTAAAAAACTTCTAACTATAATACTTTATAAATAGTAAATATATATATTTTAGATAAAAAGATAAAGAAATATATATAGAGTATCTATATATTAAAGTTTAATATCTCTATTAATTTAGCTATTATTTTTATAGTATACTTATTAAATAATATTATATCTATTATTATATCTTCTATAGAGTAACTATTTAGATTTATATTAGTATTATATATATAGATATCTAATTAGTAATATTAAATATCTAAGGGAGTTAAGGTTTAAAATTAAAAATATTAAAAAGTAGGACTTAAAGCTAATAAGTTTATATTAATAAGTATTATAAAAAATAAAAGGAGTTTAAATAAAAGAGAAGATAATATTAAACTAAAGTTATTAAAAGCTAATTATATTATAAATATACTTAATATAATAACTAAGCTAAAAGTTTTTTAAAACTAACTTATAAATCTAAGAGAGAGAGATAATAAAGCTAATAAGTATAATTTATATATCTCTATATTAAACTAAAATAGATATTTTCTTTTATCTATTCTAATTCTAAATTAAAATAAATTAAAATAATATAAAGAAAATAATTTATTATTTCTTATAAACTATAGCTTTAAATAGTTTAAAAATAGCTTTCTACTATTCTTTAGTTATAAACTTCTATTTATTAATCTTTTTTAATATCTTTATATACTCTTAAGTTAATATAGTTTATAGTACTTTATTCTAGTAAATAAACTCTTTTTAGATATCTAATATATTAATAAGGCGCTTTTATACCTTAATAGTATAAAGATTAATAGAATAATTTATAGCTATTTTTTTTTTTTATTAGCTTTAAACCTAACTAAATAACTTATAAAAAAGATTATTATAATAACTTTATAGATTATTATAATAATATTATAAATACTAATTTAGTATTTACTTATTAGAAGATATCTTTAATTAGGTTCTTAAAGAGAAAAAGTTTATTATTAATATTTAGTTATATATAGATAAGTTATATTAATATTAATAATATTATTATTAATAAGAAGTTTAGATTAAATATAAAAAAAAGATTATATTTAAATAATATAAAGAGGTTTACTAACTAAGAAAATATAATATAAAGAGGTAAGAATACTAAATAAAAAGAAGAAATAAAAATAGATATAGAGTAAGTATAACTTAAAAAATAAAGAGGTTATTATAAAAAGAGAATAAACCTAAATAATAAATACTAAATATATTTTATTCTAGTTTTTAATTTAAAACACTTCTAATATATAACCTTTATCTACTATTTTTAATTTTAGATATCTAATATTCTATATTCTTATAAAATATATAAATATAGATAAATATTTTATAATATTATCTAATTACTTAAACTAAAATTATTATACTATTAAGCTTTTAGAATAATAATAATAAGACTACTTATAAGATTACTTATAAGACTACTTATAAGACTACTAAAAAAAAACTAATTTATAAAACTAAAAATTAAAAATAAGCTTAATAATATAAACTAAGTAGTAAATAAGATAATTATAATTTATTTTAACTATTATAATATTAATATCTTTTAATTTAAGCTTTAAAAGAAATTAAAACTTATTAGAAATCTTATAAATTATTAATTTTAAAGGCTTTATTCTAAAAACTTATTTATAAGATTATATAAAATATAAAACACTAATTTAGTATTAAACCTATTTATTTCTAATTAAATATAATTAAAACTCTCTAAAAATCTACTAAAGATCTTTTAGTAATATTATTTTATAATATATTTTCTTTTTATTTAAAAATTTACTTTTAATTTCTTTTTAGTAATATAACTTATAGCTATCTATATAGAATAAATTATAATTAAAGATATTAATATTTAGTTCTTAAAAGAGATTATAAAGATATCTTTATTTATAGGAATATTATAGCTTAGCTAGGATTTTAATAAACTTAAATTCTATTTAGATTTTATTATTTTACTTTTTTACTTAAAATAATATATATTAGTTTTTAAAATTTTCTTTAATAGAATAAATATTAGAATATATTTAGTTCTTTAAGTATTAAGTAAAGATAAAAAATATTAACTATATTAAAGATAAAAATAATAAATATAAGAAAATATAAAAAACTAAATAAAAAAAGTAGAGAATAAATAAAGAGTAAAGAATAAAAAAAAAAGAACTAAATAAAAATAAAGAATATATTTAATTTATATTATTAAAAAGAATAGTTTTAAATAGAAAATCTTTTATCTAAATATTAAGAGAGAGGGGAAATATTAAAGAGGAAAATATTAAAATATAAATTATTAAAGAGATAAATATTAAAGAGGATAATCTTAGAAAGAGAAATATTAAGAAAAGAAATACTATAAAAGGAAATATTAGAGAGAGAAATATTAAAAAGGGAAATATTAAAGAGAGAAATATTAGAGAAAGAAATATTAAAAAAGGAAATATTAAAAAGGGAAATACTAAAGAAAGAAATATTAGAGAGGGAAATATTAGAGAGGGAAATATTAAAAAGGGAAATATTAAAGAGGGAAATACTAAAAAGGGAAATATTAGAGAGGGAAATATTAAAAAGGGAAATATTAGAGAGAGAAATATATATAAGGAAAATATCTAAAATATAAATTTAAAATAAGAAAATATTTATAAAAGATATAAGTTTATATTATATTAATAATAGAAATATTTAATAATAAAATATAAAAGATTAAAATATTAGCTATAATAGATTTTATATAAAAAATAACTATAGTATAAGAAGTTATATAATAAGGAGATTTTATAATTTTAATATCTTAAGTTATAAAGAAATAAGAATATTAATATAAGAACTCTTAGAAGAAAATATAAAATAGATAAAATAATCTAAAGAATATTAAGTATATAAGTATTTATTCTTAATAAAACTCTTATTTAAACTTATATTATAAGAATTTTAATAATAGAGAAATAACCTTTATTAAAGATATATCTACTTAAGTAGAGATAAGTTATAATCTAGCTATTATATTTTATAGTAATTAAGATATAATAATTAGATTATAATAATTATATTATAATAATTAGATTATAATAATTAGATTATAATAATTAAATTATAATAATTAGATTATAATAATCTAATTAGTATATATATTAAGTCTAATATATATTTATTTTTACTATATATAAACTTTCTTATTAAGGCTAGTAATCTATTCTTAGCTATAAAATAAGTCTTAATAAGGATTATAATAAGTAGTTAAACTCCTATTTATTTAAGCCTCTTTTTTAAGACTTTTAGGTTACTTTACTCTTCTTACTACTTATTACTAATTTTCTAAATAGTAAGATTAAATATAAAGGACTATTTTATTTTCTATTACTAAATAAATTAATAGTTTATCTAACTATCTTATAAAGATATTATTACTTATACTTAAGAAATATATAATATAATACTTAGCTAGTTTAATATCTCTTAATACTTAAGCACTTTATTAATAAAATCCTATTAAATTAGTAATCTTATATAGTAGTATATTATTAAAGTAGTTCTTACTATTAAAGTAATAGAGATTAGTATATATATCTATAATCTTCACTAAGTAATTTAAAACTACTCTCTAACTAATATATATAATATAGATAAAACTAATCTTTTTTAGAGGAAGATCTTATTTTCTCCTCTTATTTCCCTTATTATACTTAAAGACTAAAAAAATAATACCTAAATCTTATTAAAACTTATTATTAATACTATAGATAATAACTCCTTCTAAGTTTAAATTATTAATAAAAGTATAATACTTTATATTTTATATAGCTTTAATTTCTCTATATTTAACTTAATATAGAGGAATAATAAAAAAACTTAGTTTATAACTATAGTTATAATAGACTAGCTTAAAGCTTTTTATACTTATATTTAGGTTATAAAACTTAATAAGCTAATCCTTCTCTTTATAGATAACTTCCCTATATATATTACTATAGTTAAACTTATATTACTACTACTTACTTTTTAGATTAAGTTTCTTTTATTTAATATAATATTAATCTTCTAACTTATAAATTAAAGTATTATTAATAGCTTTAAGAGTTACTATAAGTATAATTACTTAGCTTAAATTACTACTATCTTTAAGAGGAATATTTATATTAATCTTATTAAAGAGATAGATCTTTAAATTACCTTTTATTAAGTAATAAACTATTTCTTTTACTTTTTTAGACTAAAGATAATTAGAATATCTTAAGTAAAATTAATACTTATAAGTAGAGAACTATTACTTTAGAGCGTTTAATTAAGTGATCTTAGTAATCTAATATAGTTATTTATTTATATAGTATTACTAATAGGACTTAATAAGATATTAAGTAAATTTCTATATTTAAAAAGTAAAAACTTCTTATTTAAAGAGCTTAAAGCTATAAAAGAAGAACTTAAAGTTATAAAGATTAAATATTATAAGTCTATTATACTTAATATACTTAATAAATACCTTAAGGAGTTAAATATATATATAAATAATAAATAGGTTACTTTAGCTATTATATATCTTAAAGAGGTAGTTTATAATATTATTAACCTTTTAAACTTTATAGAAGAGAAGGACTATATTTTATAGAAAGATATAAATACTTTTAGAAAGCTTAAGTTAAAGTTATTTTAATATTAAAAAGAGGAAAGTAACCTAAATATAATTATTAAATATAAGGGAACTATAATAGATATAGATATAAAAAGAGGTAAGCTTTTTATAATAATTATATTATAATAATTATATTATAATAATCTCCTATAATCTTAAAACTACTTAATATTAAGAATATATTAATTATTATATCTTTCTTTTTATAATATATTAAAAATTCTACTTTATACTTTTCTATAAATATTCCTTTTATTACTATTAAGTTTTATTTATCTACTCTATCTATCTAAGAGAAAAGAGAAACTAAATACTTAAAATATTACTTTATTATTAAATTAATTTTATACTTTAAAGTATTAATTTATAAATACTAATATCTAAAGCTAGAGAAGTATTAAAGTTAACTTATACTTATAGAAATATTAGACTATATTTAGAACCTCTATATTAATAATATAGATCTAACTAATATTATACTAAATTCTAATAAAACTAAGAAGTTTAACTTAATTCTTCTTTATATTATTTTTAACTTTACTAAGGATATCTTAAATTTATTTCTATATTAATATATAGAATAAAAATTACTAACTATAAGTATAGTTTATAATAAAATAACCTTTTAAAATTTATATATACTTAGTCCTAAAATTCTATTAACTTAAAAATCTCTTATTAAGTTTTATATTCTTATATATCTTCTCTTAGATATCTTACTATTTTTATTTCTATACTTAATATACTTTCTATAAAACCTTTTTTTTCTTTCTATTAATTATTATAATACTAAACTTCTAAAAGATTAAGAGAAAGAATATTTCTTTAAGTATAAAGAAGTCCTATATTTATAGAAAAATCCTACTTAGCTTTATAATACTAACTTCTTTAAAAATCTCTTATATTTTCTCTAAGAATTAATAGAAATATAATAGCTTTAACTAAAGTAAGTTAAATATTATAAGCTATATTACTTAGAATTATTAGTAACTAATAACTAAGGTTTATTATAAAACCTTAATAAGAATACCTAAAAAAAAGAATTATAAAATACTTATATACTAAATAACTTTAAGGATAACTTTTATTTTATTCTAAAGATATTTATTTAGTATATCCTTTCTATCTTATTTATTAATCTTAAAATTAAGATTATTTATAAATTATACTAAGAGGTTTTATTTAAACTCTATTAGTTTATATAGAAGTATATCCTCTTAGTTTAGCTTATAATTATCCTTAATAATATATTTAAGTTAACTATTATAGGAGTTAGTCTTTAGACTTTAGATATTTATATAATATAAAATAAAAGAAAATTAATAAAGGTTTATTTTAAGCTAAGTTAATACTTTATATAAGCTATTAAAGGATATTTATATTTTATACTTTAACTTTAAAGTAGATCCTCTTAGTATCTTAAAGTTAGTTTAAACTTTAGTATTAAGTAAAAATATTAACTATAATAATATAATTAAGATAAATAATATAAAGTAAAAGTTAAATTAAGCTAAATAATAGCTATTTTCTATTCTATATTCTTATAAGTATTTTTAAAATATCTTCTTCTAAGAGAACTTATATATCTTAATAAACTTAAACTTTTATTTATTAAATTATAGCTTTTTACTCTACTTTATTTAGAGAATCTTAATTTTAGTATTCTTATATTATTATTTTCTTTATATATATTATCCTAATATTTAAATACTATTTTAATTAGTAAAACTTAGTTTCTATATTAGTTATATTATAAATTTACCTCTATATTTTTATTATATAGGGATTAGTAGAATAATCTTTAGTAGCTTTTCTTTTTTATTAGCTTTAAATCTAACTAAGTAACCTATAAAAAAGATTATTATAATAACCTTATAGATTATTATAATAATATTATAAGTATAAACTATAAATATATAATAATAATAATATTTCTTAAAGTATACTATATAGTATAGATTAAAGATATTTTATAATAAGTACTTAGAGAGATATTTATCCTTACTTTAGATATATTTTATCTTAATTATAATAAAAAGAAAGATTAATTATAAATATAAAATTAATTTTATATAATATAGATATATAAACTATATTAATATATTATATAATCTTTATAAGGTAAGTAGCTATTACTATAGTAATAAAAATGAGGAGTTATCTCTCTTATAGCAGCGTTACTAAGCTATGAGAGCCTCAGTAACCCTTTCAGCCCTAATATAATCAGCCCTGCTATATGCGGCGCTGCTAGCCCTACGCTGCGCAGCTAGCGCTATTACTATTCTGCTAGTCTATTCAGCTAGGGCGCGCGTTTAACTTTGTATAAGGGTTTACCTACTAGCAGGAATATATAGGGTTTCTATACTGTTTTCCTTAATTAGTAGAGGGTATAGGTTAAGGTGCCTATATAGTGTTTCTAGAATTATGCTTATGTATAGGGTGAATTTTGCTGTAGTCTTTTTGTAGGGGGGCTGCGTTATAACTACAAACTTAATAGTAATAAAAATAAGTTAGTTACTCTTACTACTTACTAAATATATATATATAACCCCTCTTTTTAATATCTACTACTTTATATATTCCTCTTTCTTTTTCCTCTATAATATATTATAACTATAATCTTATTTAGTTTATTTTATAAATAACTATATAAATCTTACTATTTCCCTTATTTTCACCTATTTAAAATCTAATTTCTTCTAGATATCTTAAATCTATAATACCTTTACTTACTATATTATTTAGTATAGATACTACTAAAAATACACCTAAGTAGACTACTTATAAGTATAGCTATAAAACTACTACTATAGCTACTAAAAAGACTAATAAGAAGCTTATTAGTATAGCTATTAAGAAGACTAGCTAGAAGACTACTTATAAAATCCCTATTTATATTATAGGAAAGTATATACCTACTTACTACTATAAGCCTAAACATAAGTTAGATTATTATAATTTATTTTAGTTATTATAATATTAATATCCTTTAGGTTATACTTTATAAGAAATTTATTAATACTAGGCTTTTTATAGTACTTTTATCTCTAAAGCACCCTTTTAGCACTTTATTAAAGAAATTATATATAATAAAGTTAGTATATTTAGTTTATTTTATTAATAAGCTATAGCTATAATAGCTCTTTAAGAAGCTACTAAAATAACCTTAATAACTATATTTAAAAGTATATTTATCTATTCACTTTTTATTTTTTTATTAACTTATTTCTAATATCTCTATATATAGTAATTTATACTAAAAGAGTTACTATTAAACCTATAGATATTAACTTTATTAAGAAGATTTATATAATATTCTAAAATATAAGATATTTATAGCTTAATAATACCTAGAAAAGTACTAAATTTTATTCCTATTCTATTATTTTATTTTACTTATATTTATCTAATTTATTATAATAAAATTAAATAGAGGTAGAAAGATATTATATATACTTAATTCTACTCTATAATCTATAATACTTTAAAATTAGATCTTACTATCCTATCTAAATAAGTAAGTAAAATAATACTTTCTAAGAAGAGTAATAAAAAAGAGTAAGATATTATAAAGAAAAGAAAGAGAGCTATAGTAAAAAAAGCTATAATAAAACTAAAAAAGAAGAGAAGAACTAACTATAAAAACTTAATTTCTATTATTAGTTCTAATTATAAAAGTAATATAATTTTAAATAATACTCCTATATAGTTACTTTATACTAATAATTAGTTTAAAGATATTAAGCTTAGTAATATCTCTATTAGAAATCCTTATATTTCTAATACTACTAAGGAAAACGCCTAATATAATAATATCTTTATAGGAAATATTAAAACTACTAATAATCTAAAATAAAATATTATAGCTATTAATAACTATAATAAAAACTTTAAAGCTTCTATTAGCTATAAAGAAAATCTCTTTAGTAGTAATATAATAAGTAATAATAATAGAGAAGAAGCTACTAAATATAGCTATAATTTTAAAGGTTTTAAGTATCTTAAAATCTTTAATAAAAAAAGTTCTAATATTAAGTTAGTAAATACTTTTAAAAAAGTAGTAGAGGATATTATATATTAACTTAATATTAATAATTTAGTATTTTATAATACTTTTTAAGAGTAAATAGATAACTATTCTTAAATTAATAAAAATAAGACTAAAACTAAGATTTAATTAATAATAATAAAATAAGATAGTTATAAAACTATATAGTAAAGAATAGCTTAATTTAGATAGATTATCTTAAGAATTTAGTAATAAAAGTATAACTATATTATATAAAGAGTACTTAAATATAGAAATAATTTTTATAAGATTATTATAATAATTATTATAATATAAACTTACTTATTTTAAAATAAGTAACTTATACTACTAATAAAATAAATTTTATATAATTAATAGAATAGTTAGTATAATACTTTACTATATCTATTAGAAAGTATATACTTTTAACTTATAAATATAAGTAGAATCTCTATTTATACCTATATTAATATCTACTTATATACTTAGTAAACCTATCTACCTATATTCTAGGTATACTTATAACCTAACCTATTTAGATAGGTACCTATAGGTATCTATAGTATAGGTAATTTGAAGCCTAGATCCTGGTTGAAAAGTGGAAAGATAGGATGATCAACTTCGAAATAATGAGATAACATGCGAACTGTGAGATCGTTTGGTATTGAGACTGCTGTCTAGAAAGAAATATCAACACCTCTAAGCCGCTCATCAAACAATAGTTCCGATATATACTCGTCGCTAAACTCTGTGGGGGCTGAGTCCAGAGTAAACATCTCCTCTCCCAAGACGCTGCTTTCGCTATCCCTGATCAGAGGATACTGCCTAGCTGGTGATCTATGGTAGGATTATTAGCGCGTTTTTGCCCACAAAGCTGTGCTATCGAATTACGGATGAAGGCGTGACAACAAGAGGACGAGACGCCTGATTGTGCCGGGTGGTCAAAATCACTAAATTGGAGACCACTTACATCTCCTGCCTTCCAGACTGTCGCACAGCCAACGGTCTGAGCAAGTTTCCTAGCGCCGGAGTGAAAGACATCGGGGATAATGCTGGATATGCAACGTTATGCCGCATTGACAACTCAGACTCAAGAATGTTTGGCGTCGGCGGAAGCATGCCTCTCAGCAATTGCACCTCGGACGGTGGCGCGATCGGAGATGGCGTGTTTCCAGCCCCTTGCCGTAGCTTTTGTAGCAACTCCAATGCCTCGCCGTACGGCATTGTCTTCAATGATTCGAGTACATCATTGACAGAGCCGTGCTGCGGGACATCTTCACCCTCGGCCACGGTCACGGTGTGACGGATGCTGTACGTGTATGCGCAGACTTCGCGCCGCGTGACGCACATGAGGCATCTCGGAAGGGCACCATCGCACTAGCCGTGATGTCAGCGACTTGTATCGCAGGGATAGAGTGAGAGCTCACCTTGATCTTCCGCCTTCGACAGGGATCGCACGCGCTGGGGGTTTTGCGCGGGCGTGCCGAACGTCGGGCGACCCGGTTCGCATTTAGGCGGCCTGCCGCGGCGTCCTCGGGCGTCCTCGGGCGGGGGCGTATCTGCCGGAGCGGCTTCATCGTCACGGGTGGCGATGATGGAGGCAGCTGTCAATCGAATCATCCGGACTGGTGGAGCGTCGGGGAGGTTGCGAAGACTCGGACCGGGGGAGTTGAGATGGTTAGGTGGCAGATAGGGGTACCTTGCCAATCGGGGCTTCCAGCCATTGCGGCACCTTGCTGACATCACTGAATTTGGTGGACCTGCGGCTATTCGAGCGCCTCGCGGAGTGTTCTCCGGCAGGCGGCGGCTAGCTTTATTTGATCTTGCATGGCGTCGATATGGAGAAACAGTGGGGGAGGCCGCAAGGAGTTGTGACTAAATGGTCCTCAACATTCCGACGGAGTCCAGATTCCTTGGCATGTACTTCGTGGCTACTATTGAACATGAGGCTGGGAAAGGAAAAAGAAATATCCTGTGATCTGTTGGCGGCTGTGGCGCTCGCTAGAGCCGAAAACTCATCAGCCGATTATTTTCTTGTTTTGGGCTTCCTAGTCGAGGTCCGTCGACGGCGCCGGAGAGTCGGGATCTTCTCGGATTACAAGCAATCCAAGCTTGAATGTGTTTGTCGGTCGAAACCGCGAGGTCTTCCATCCAAATTATCATCCAATTATCCCGTTCCTCATGTCTCATGGATCGGCGATTTGTCGAAGACTAGGGGAGCAACCTTTCCGAACGTCTCAGATATCACGCGGATGTACATTCCTAGGAGCCGGAAACAGTAACTTAACAGACTCGAGTTGAACCCGTCTATTTGAACGAGTGTTTGAGCGGATACCCCTGGCTAGCGGCGCACCACATTGACCACATCATTCCGTCAGTTCTATCGTGCCTAACGTACGTGATTATCATCTTCCGCACCGTCATTGCTCGTCTAAATGGCAAAACCTATCTGAAGACCATGGCCATGCAAATATCGAAGGGTACTGTCTTTGAATCTAGAACAGTATCAATTGATGACCTTACAATTCTGGAACCTCTTCTCGGCAGCATTATGTGTAGCACGGAGGCCTACATACCTCGTCGTCAGGCCTTTCTGACCCGGAAGGCCAGCGAAACTCGTCCCGTCTCGACCCCCATAGTGTTGAGTCTCTTAAGATGATGAAAAGCCGCCAGCTGTTGCCGCATCTCCTCCGTACCAATGTGTAGCTGCTCAAGGATCTCGGTAACAACTGCGTAGAGAATTTCTAAGCTACCGTCCTCAATCTTGACCGCAACGCCAACAGCTCCCTCAGCTCCAAATTGCTTGGTGTACTCTGACTCCCGAATTCCAACACCATAACAGCCATCTGCACCCACCTTACCAATAAGGGCTCCCGCAAAGGCTTCCATCAACAGCGTGCAGAAGCGTCCTTCACCGCCAACCATCTCGGGATGATTGGCCATTGCGTCGAAAATGCGAGCCATATGCCTTGTTCGCTGAGAAGGAGATGATTCGTCGTCGCCAATTGCGTCAGCAGCTGCCGCGAACCTCGCATACATGCGTCCCATGGAACTAAGCGACAATCCAGGTGCAGGGAGATTGCAGCCATCAATGCCCCATTTTACGTCTTGTTCCGAAAGGCCACTTAGTTCCTCCACGACTTCCTTCACCTTGAGCTGAATTGGGTGCTGAGGAAGATGGTAATCGGCAAACTCGGCTCCTAGAGCAAGACCACCGCCTAGCATGGCAGCATGCTTTCCAGAGCAGTTGTTGTAAACCCCCGTCGGCTCAAAGTCGGCCTTGATCCAATTGCGGTTGACATTTGGGCAGATTGAAGGGTGACCACCGCAACGCAGGTCGGATTCGGAAGCCCCGACTTTCTCTAGCATAGATCTGGCTCTGCTAATGTGCCTGTCCTCACTGTTGTGAGAAGCGCACATTAAGGCAATATCGGCCTCGTCGAAACCGAATTTTGAAAAGCCGGGCGTTTCCAGTACAGCAAGTGCTTGAGCTGGCTTTGCTGCGGATCGAGCCAGAGTCAATCGAGATGGGTTGCCAACAGCGTAGATAAGCTTGCCATCGGCGTCGACCACTGCGACATGAACACCGTGTCGGTTCTCGACGATACCGCCTCGATCAGTGACGACAAAGTCCTCCAGCTGCGTGGTTCGCGTCATTTTGAGAAGCTTGATCGGAATTCGAGACGGAGCAGGTGCTGCGATGCGCGAAATGTGAGTGTCCTTGACGAAGAGATCAACTGGCTTGTGACAGGAAACATACATGAGTCGTCGGACGTAGGCGCTTTGCCGAGAAAACGGGATGTGAAACAAAGTCCAGTGTCCGAGGCCCAAATGCCGTCCCGGCCGGTGATTTTAAAGACTTTGGTATCGGCCCGGACTCTTCGCGGTCCGGAGTTGCTGATGCGCAAGCGCAGATAGAGTCCACTCTACGGGGCTCTTCCGATGAAAGGGCGCGGTGTGACATGTTCAGTGCCGCTCGCTGCGGAGCAAGGTTCATGGTAGCCTGCATAAGCTTACACATCTCTTCCATAGGGCTTGCGCCAATGATACGGACAGCAGATTGAAGAGTCATCGAATGACTCTACCCCGAAAGTAACTCGCGATGATCTTTAAAAAAAAGGGCGCGACCAATCAATAATTATTAGCTGCATGTCCTGACGTCAATGAATTAAGAGCCATAGCGGCGCTGCTAACCAAGCTGGCAAATATCCTTCGACGCATCTGCGTCCTGCTGGCTTCGATTCATTTTGAGTCGTAGTTGTCAACAAGCCTAATTTTGTATCGCTGGTTCAGTTTATACTGGCTAACAACGGCAATCTATCGGTTTCTTTTGAATAGGACAATAGTAACTCCTAGGACATTCCCCCCCCCCCCCCGTGGACACGTTAGGTAGCTGATAGCAGAGACATGAGAACTCGAATCATCCGTACATTAGCTTGTGATTCATAGCAAGTCTAAGCAATATTCTTGTTTGGCTGTCAATGATGCTCCGCGGTCTGTGAGTACGCATACTTCCATTCGTTGAATATGATTTCCGGAAACTTTCCCTCACCAGTCATGTTTCCTATCATGCCACTGTGTTTACCGAAGACTTAATGTTGACGAATCTCAGGCTATCCCTCCCCGAAACTTCAATCGCTTTTATTGAATCAACGCAAGCTAGGTAGGGCGATGAAATTGGCGTTGAAGAGAGTGACCAAATTCCGGCAAAGCCCTTCGTGGGGACGTTTTCCCAACATCTTTGCAGGCGAAAGTTCTCCAGGCGGGATATCCCCATTGCAGTTCGGAATGTGCACTTTTGATGCTATACGATAGAGCATGAAGCCCAAGAGAAGAGCACGGTGTATTTCAACTAGCACCCACAGTGGCCGAATGCGGAATCGTTGAGGCTGGAGCAGGGCAGAGACTCTTTTGCAAGCTAGAGTGTGGACTGCTAAGAAGACAAACGTGTTTGCATCTTCCACTAGAATATTTTTTGAAATGTTTGGTTACCTTCCCTTTTCGGGGCAAACATCTAACATGCGATCCCGGATGCAGTTCCGGCAAGGGCTTCCCACGTGCCAAAATTGCGAAAACCTCGGATCCCGTCCCGTGTGTGTCACGATGTTTTTATGTGGTAAGTAGGTCTAATACTTATTAGACCTCATAACTCCCAGCGCCCAGTTCCACTGAAACGACCTGCAGATAAGCCGCTAAGATAGGTATGGTGCGGTGTGTTCTGCGCGCCCTTGGGGTCTTGGATCCAACCGGTCTAACGTCAGAACCCCGCAAGCGGGGCCGACGTCGGATTTGGGGGCACACTGTTGCTTTAGTCATGGAAAACTCAAAACTCCTTTTAATGAGCTGGGGACATCATGAATGAAGTTGGTGCATTTTTCCTTTTGTTTCGTTGATCTCGTTTTCTACAGTCGAGGCATCTTCTCAGTGTAAGAAAGATGTCTGTCGAGTTGCAACCTACGCCTGACGCGCGCTCAATGCGCTCAGCGCCGCCTACCGATGATGAAGAGGGCAACAACTTGATCCAGACTCTCCCGCCGAGTGACAAGGGCACGGAGGCATGGAAATTCCTCTTTGCGAGTTTCATTGTCGAGGCAGTTCTCTGGGGTACTGTCACTTAAGCCCAAATGTCAGCCCGCTTTTGACTAACATTGACAGGTTTCCCCCTGACGTTTGGAGTCTTTCAGGATTACTATTATTCCCATCCCAAGTTCGAAGGCAACCCAAATATCGCTGTCATTGGCACGGTGTCAACAAGTATCTACTTCCTCGGAGCACCTATTGCTGTGCCCTTGGTTGGCCGCTTCCACGCCTGGCAAAGACACATGGTTGTTGTCGGCTGGGCTATCTGCGTTGCATCCCTTGTTGGGGCGTCCTTCTGCGACTCAGTCGTCGGTCTCATCGCTACACAGGGCGTCATGTACGGGGTCGGCTTTCTGCTGCTGTATTTCCCCGTTCTGCGCATGCTCAACGAGTGGTTTGTGGCCCGCCGTGGTTTTGCCTATGGCGTCCTCTTCGCCGGCGCCGGATGCAGTGGTGTCGGTCTGCCGTTCTTGCTTGAGGTGCTCTTGTCCAAGTATGGCTTCCGCACCACTTTGAGATCGGTCGCCGTTGCGGTGTTCATCTTAGTGCTCCCGGTCCTGCCAATGATCAAGGGACGCCTTCCGCCCTCGCACCACGGTGCTCTGCGCATGTTCGACGTGAGCTCTTTCAAGCAGCCTCTTTTCTACTGCTTTGCTCTGTCCAACTTGTTCCAGGGGTTTGCCTACTACATCCCCTCACTGTATCTCCCCTCATACGCTTCTGCTATCGGGCTGTCTGGAACGATGGGCGCTTTGCTTCTGGCTGTTTACAACTTGGCGACCGTGTTCGGACAGGTCGGATTCGGCTGGTTGTCGGACAGAACGCCTAACATCCTCATTCTCATTTTCATCTCTTCGTTCGTATCATCGGTCTCAGCGTTCACTATTTGGGGATTTGCTCACTCCTTGGAGCTTCTCGTGGTGTTCGCGCTCATCTTCGGCATGTTCGCCGGCGGTTTCCCCGTCTTCTGGGCCAAGTTTGGCGCCATCCTTTCCGACGATCCAGCACCTGTGTTCAGCATGATGGCGTTCACAAAGGGCATTGGCAACCTTGCTACCGGTCCCATCACTGCTGGTCTCTTGACCAAGCCGGTCAGCTCGGGTTATGGAATGGGGCGATACGAATCGTTGGTTCTCTTCGTTGGCTCCTTCATGCTGTGCTCCTCTATGGGCATTCTCGGCTGGCCACTGAAGAAGGTCACCGTCCGTTCCTGAGACCGGAAAGTCAATGGTGTAGTTGGGTTTAGGAACACATAAAAGTCACTCTTTCATGATGAAACTCGCGCGCTCGGGTTGTAAACTTATAGCCAATTACAAGAATAAGATGAATGCAAGTTGCAACCCATTGTACCCAGCCTCGGCGAAAGCCGCATTTGATATGTGCTTTTTTAAGTCTGGACTTATACCCTATTCCGCAAAATACGAGTTGACATTAGAACCTTCGTGCATTGTCTTGGCCGCGGCTGGGTAGAAAGGTAGTTATATTGCCAAACTGGAAACCTGACTCAGTCTCGAGCGTTTGACAAGGGACGTCTGAGCATATTCTCTACCTCAACCCAATCAAATTCCTTTACATCATCGGACTCGCCCCATCCAAGAATGTAGAGCAACCAGATAATATTTTTAAGGTGTGCGCCCTAGATAGGCCCAAGACCTCAAGGCCTTGGCTTCTCTCGAACCCGCAACTAGCCTAAGGCCCCGAGGAGCAAACGTCGCGTGATTATTGTAGTGATCGGCAAACACCTAAATGAACCATCTGAGAATAGTTTTAATTACGACAATGCCAATCTTCAATTTCAACTCTATCTACGTTTGTCAGGATATAAGAAAACCTGTTCACCTTCGTTCCCAGAGTGCCCCGTAAACACCGCGATAATTCTCAATTACCTCATCCCAGTAGTATCATTCTCGACAAAACTTCTGTCGACATGAAGTTTGATCAAGCCATCGCCGCTTTCGTCTCTCTGCTTGCAGTTTCGACATTTGCCCAAATCACGCCAGTAACCTGTCAGAAGGAAACTGTGAGCTGTGTAAGTAAGCCAATACATTACCTTGGGCATTTCAGCTGACCGTCAAGCAGGCTGGAAATGAGGACTGTAACGCTAAAGGTTCGCCTGGTGGCTTTCCTTGCCCAGCAGGCTCTGGCCAGAATGATGCGGACTGCTGGATCGCTACAAATGCAGGCGGCGTCGCATCAAGCGTGAGCGTAAGTCGCAACTCTCCGTGGACAAAGTTATGTGCACCCCAACTAACATTTGACGTAGTGCTGGTGCTGCAGACCTCAGTCATGAGCCGTAATTAGCCTGGGATTTAGACATACTCTGGCGCATCTGGACATGGATTGAAATACACATAGTAGCACGTCAAGCAGATGCAAATGCAACTTGAACATTATGAATTCTTCTATCTTGCTTCTAGGGTATATCGAAGGATGCGATTAAAGGATTACGTGAACAGACTCGAGTACCTCGTCTGACTTCATTATAACTGAGATTGGCAACCTAGCACAACTTTGAAGTTGCGGCTACTTGGCCACCTCAGGCTCGGGGGTCGACCTGTTTGCAGAGGTAATGGTTTCTCCCAAAGGTCTCTTGAAGAAGACGTTTCTTTCCCAGCCATCGATCTCATCGACGACAGTCTCACGCACCAGCTCGTACTTGCCGATCTTCGGCAGAATCTTGGCCCATACAACCCAGTAAAGACCACCTGCAACAATGATGGCGATGCCGACAACACAGTGAAGGTAGTAGGGAAGGCTCTCGTAGACGTTCTGGCCCTCCTCGGGAGGAACGAAGGGAGCAATGACGAGGTAGACGTTGCTGAGCATGAAGAAGATGACGACGGGAAGACTGGCGCTGATGGGCGGGTTCCAGTTCCACTCCTTGCGGTTGAGGTAAAGGTAGGCCAGGCCTCCGGCGACGAAAACGTTGATGACAGCAAGGGGGTCTGTTGGAGGGTTAGCGTCAATCCATGGTACGATATGGTTGATCAAGGGAAGAAACTTACAGCTGATGAGGTTAAGGATGAAGTTGTAAGCGTCTCCCGGAGGAGGAGCGAGCATCGTGATGACGCAGATAAGCCAGTGCTCGAAGAGACCAGCCAAGGGAGCGTTCAGGGGCTTGTTGCTGGCAAAGAATCGAGAGAATGGCAGGATACCCTCGCGACCGAGTTCTTGAACGAGACGACCCTGGGAGAAGATAACGCTGAGAACGTTGCCGTAAGCAGACAGGGCGACGAACACCGAGAGAGCACGCTCTGCGGTACCACCCATGACGTTGCGGAAGAGGGAGGCAGCGACCAGACGGCCACCCTCAAGAATCTCCTGCTTGGGAACAGCGGCGAAGTAGGCAATGTTGACGAGCATGTAAAGAATCGAGATGGTGATGATACCGGCAGGCGCGGCAATCTTGAGGGTGCGAACGGGGTTCTTGGTCTCGCTGAGGGCGTAGTTGGCGTTGCTGTATCCAATGTAACTCCAGATGACGTTGTACAAAGCTGTCACAACTCCATAAGCGCTGCCAGTGGTGCCCTCGAAGGCATTGCGGAAGTTATGAGGCTTCTGGTCCTCGGGAAGCTTGACGTGGCCTCCCAGGGCAATGAATCCACACAGAATGATGATCAGGATGATGATCAGCTTGATCGAACCAAGGAGGTTTTGCAAGCGCAGACCCCACTTTAGCGCAAGACCGTGGATCAAGAAGGCGGAGGTGATGCATGCCAGACCAATGCCGCGCTGGTTCCACCGGTCAACCTCAACGTTAGCCGCGTGGAGGATGTACTCGCCGAAGACGACAGAGTTACCACTGGCCCAACCGAGGAGGATGACATATCCAGTGTACAGACCAGTGGTCAGGAACTTGGGACGGCGATAGACGTATTCGAGGTAGTTCTTCTCACCACCGTTCTTTGGGATAGCAGTTCCCCATTCGAGGTAGACGGCGGTTCCGGCAAGAGCGATAATCATGCCAGCGACCCAGATGAAGAGCGACAAGCCGACACTGCCAGAGAGGCTGAGAATGGAACCGGGAGTAGCGAAGATACCGGTACCAACGACACGGTTAACGATCAGGAAGATGGCGGTGGTGACTCCGATTTGTCGCTTGGCTTCACGCGCGTGCTCGATTCGACCTGCAGTTCAACAGTCAGCAAGGTTCTAAGGCGCCAACGACGCAGTAGGTGAGAATTGCAACCTACCAACTTCGCTGTCATAGGTGGGCGCGGCAGGGAGATCGCCATCTTTGTTGCCGCCCTCGGCGGAGGACGAGCCACCGCCATTGAACCTGTTCAAGAGCTTGGACATGTTGGCGATTCTGATCTTGGCCGTCCTTGAGTACGCGAAAGACCAGAGACCCGAGGGTTGTTGATGCACTGGAGACAGGAGACGGAAGAGGATCCGAGCATCAGGGTCAGATTAGAAGGCTGTCAGAAGGTTTTATGTCTGGACGTGACACCCGTGGGAGGGCCCCGCCAAGCGGATCACGTCTTAGAGACACCGAATTGGCGCCATGTGGCGAGAGGATATGTATGGCCGTCTGCAGTTCTTGGAGGGTGCATTGCAAGTTCGAGCCAAAATCTTGGAGGGTCCCAAGGATCTTTGCAGGGATCAAGGGGTGAGAGAAAGCGTTGCAGGCTCTCAAAAAGATCCGCAAAAGAGAGGCTGCCCGCGTTGTTCCGAAAGTATGCGCGATTCTTTAGAGCCGCCTAGACCCAGAAATTGCAGCAACTGTCAGGACCCCCAAAGCACCCCAGGCAAAGTCGAGCGCAGTCAGGGGAGTGACACCAGGGTGTCTTGTCCCAGTGGTCTGGTGCGAGGAGTTCTGTGTCATAGTTTCTGTTTGTGGTCCACAGCACCGATGACGCGATCAGAGGTGAAGATGTCGAAGTGGGAAAATTTTAGCTGGGACCCAATTAAATCCGGGGGGCGTTGGGGACAACCTGTGTGACTCTGGCGGGACACAACAACGACATTACTGTTGCTGGTAAGATGTTTTTGCCAAGAGTCACGCATAAGCAGTAGGAACTTCCTATTTTTCGTGTTCTCGGTACGAAAGAAGCGTGGTGAGACTTACCTCGCTTCTCAAGAATCACGTTCTTCTTGGTCCTACAGTTCATGTCGACCCCCAAGCTATCTTCACATGCCCTGCTCTCGGCGGCAATGTGACTTGTCTCGATTGGCCGAGCGCAAGCTGCCAAGGCCATCAAAAGTTCGTTCACTCAGCCATCAATAGCTTCTCTTGGCCTCAAGAATGCCTAGCTGGGTTGGAGGAAACCTGGTGTGCACGGTGAACGCACTCTTTCTGGTCTTTCACACCCACGATCGCTCGATCTGAAGCGTTTGCAGCTCGGCCTACGAGTCGTTTTTCCATATCATGGCATAAACACAAACAATGATATCTCATGAGAATTCCGAGTTTCCCAATGTCTTGAGCATAGCTTCAGAATTGAGTGACAGGAAGTAATAGCTATTTCACCGCACCCTTATGGAGTCTACCTTGACAGCTTCGGCAGTACAACGATAGACACAGATTTCACTCTGGGATATTGATCAAGCCACCTCAACCTGACATGACAAATACCACCCAGTGCGCAGGCATCGGTCAGATGCCTCAAGGTCAATTGCATGGCCCACGAGATGTCACTGAGAACTCTAGTACACCACCATCGGCTGCAACCGAGTTCTAGGCTGCATCTTTCACCAGGAAGCTAATCCTCACCCCACGCCGACTTCAGGGGTAAAGGCTCTAAAGTCAGAATTTGCGGACTCACGGTTGATGATTCGACTCATCAGCATCCTACTGAGCACCAGCTGAAAAGTCTTGCCTGACATCGCCTCGAAGTTGTGTTACGCGATTGACGGACGAATGGACGAGATGGGAAAGGCGATTACTCCCATTTCTTGGGTCCTTCCCGATGTGATGTCTCGGCTTCATGAAGTCATAATAGCCAACATCGCGTGATAGCGCCAGTGAGCCGTCGACAAGCGCCCTCTCAGGCAGGCGTCAGGCGCTTTTAACCGAGACAAAAAGTCTCGCCCGACAACTTAAATAAAGTCAGTGGGGGTACGGAAACTCGCATGGATGACAAAGCTGCATTGCGTACCGCCTGCGATGACAGCTGTGGTGGTCATTTGGACACCATGCCATTGAAGTGCCCCAATAAGTTGAGTGAGAATCACGCGTGAAACTGATAAAAGCGATACTACAGCAGTCATAAGAAGATGTTTCAAGGCCTATGGTCAATGCTGGTTGCTGAATCTCATGGATCATCTGAGAACCGGCTGCGTTCGAGGATGAAGGGAACCCGATGCTGTATGATTCGTGCGGATCACGTCGCGCTTTCCCATTAAGAAGTCACGGTTCTCCCCTCAATAATGTGCAGGTTTATGTAAAGGCACCTCATAATACGATGACGCCTAGGGCCCGCAAAATTGTCACTCCGGGGTTGACTTTCAGATAAGGGAGATTCGCATCTGTCGACCTCCTGTGTCAAGAATGCTGCTACCCAATGCCCCGGTTTCTCCCCAACCCTCCCACCAATCTGAACCACATCATCCGGTCAACTGGATAAAGTGCTGCATCGTTCCCTGTCTAGCGGCAGCGGGTCAAGGGTGCTGCAGCTTTATCGAAGTGAACCGTTACCGCGGGCCGTGCCGCCACGAGGCGCTCCGATCTTTCGGAGGTCTCAACCGAGATAGATTGCCACGCGCGCCCTAAGGCGATTTCACCCACCTGTGGAACGTTGTAGATCGTTTGTAGAACTTCTTAACTACAATTGGTACTCTTTCGCGAATTGTAGTTCGCCCATCAGGTAGGAGGCAACAGATGGCCGCTTTGTGACTGCAGATGCGGTTGTAGACGTCTCTCTTCGTATCTGTAGAGAGGACAAAGACAGCATCGCATACATCGACCCTTCGGTCGCACAGCGATACAAGAATCAACGACTACGGCATTGAATCACACCAGGTTCTCGATTTTTGAGAATACGACGTTTCGCAGCGCCATGCCAACATGGAAGATGCATATTCTCGTCCGGATGCAGAAGAGCATGCAAGGAAGAGTGGGTAATTGCGCTCCGGTTTTCGGAGACAGTCCGTTACCCCGGACTTCATTTCTTCCTAGCTGCGGAGAAGTTTCCGCCATCGCTCGCGGGATTCGAGTCACTAAACCGGGGTGAAACCTGCAAAGAAAAACTTCCGAGGAGCACGCCGTGAGTTGGGGTCGAAGAAGCCATTCTGATTCAGCTGCGATATCACCCACCCGCAATCTCATGGCCCGAAATGCGACATCACCCCAATCATGGTGACTCCGTGACACCACTGGAGGGCATTTCTGCCAACGACTCCGACATAGAGCGGGCTCAGGTAGCCGAGGTCAACAAAATCAACGATGACACCAAGGACAGGTTACCGCCACCGGTCGCAAGCGATGAAAAAGGAGTTCTCAACACCGTCGAATTACCCCTGAATGTTGATGCACTTGAGTCGACTTTCCGAATCTCAGATTACCTGCAGAATAATGGCATTGAAGGATTGCCGGCAGGTTCATATCCAACGGCGATAGACGCCAAATATCAGTCGCCATTCGCATGGACGCTTAAGAAGAAAACCACGGTACTGTTCGGAACATTCATTGCTTCTACGCTGGCAGCATATTCTGCAGGCGGATACGCCATGGCTTCAGAACCCTTGACCCAGAAATGGGACATCTCAAATACAGAGTTCAACGTGGGTATCACGCTTTTCGTCCTCGGGTTCGGCTTCGCACCAATGATCCTTGCCCTGATCAGCGAGATCTACGGTAGATACTGGGTTTTCGTTGGCTCAGGCGCGGTCTTCTTCTGCGGCACTCTGGGTTGTGCAATCACCGCATCTTTTCCAGGGATGCTCGTATCACGGCTTATTGTTGGCAACGGCGCATCAGTCTTTGCTACCCTGACCGGAGGGGTTGTAGGCGATGTCTTTCACAAGGAAAATCGCAACACGCCAATGGCTCTGTACTCTATGTCCATCATGATTGGGACTGGCCTCGGACCCATGATGAGTGGAATCATCGTCGACCATCTTCACTGGAGATGGATCTTCTACGTACAGATGATTACGGTCGGATCAACTACGTTGGCTCTTTTCTTCTTCTTTGATGAGACAAGAAGCAACGTGGTATTGAGGAAGAAGTGCATTGCCTTGAACAAGCACTTCGCGGATATCATTCTGCATCGCACAGCATCATCGACCACTGCAGATCGACCTATGCTCCAGTCAGAACTCCAGCCAAGCATGGATACTCCCGTTCGGGTTCAATTTCGGGAACGTTTTGAGGGCCCAGAACTCGATTTAAGCATCATATGGCGGAGCTTCTCGTTTCCCCTCAAGCTGCTCTTCACGGAATCGGTTGTCTTCTGGTTCTCGGCCTGGGTATCCTTCGCATGGGCAATTCTCTTCATGCAATTCAACAGCATCGGCCTCGCATTTCGGTCTACATATGACTTTAACAGCAGTCAGGTTGGTGGTGTTTACACCGCTGTCGTTGTCGGATCAATCTTAGGCGCCGTCATCACCATCTTCCAGGACCCAGTCTTCAGGAAGCTCATGCCTCGCCAGATGGCCAGTCCCGAAGGCCGGTTGTATTCTGCCTGCATCGAATCCTTATTCCTTCCCATCGGACTGTTCTGGTTCGGCTGGAGCACTTCAAAAGCCATCCACTGGATCGTCCCAGCCTTTGCAGTTGCGTCGGTTACGATTGGTATCTTCACGATCTACCTAGCGGTATTCAACTATCTCGCCGACATCTATCATCGTTACGCGTCGTCTGCTCTTGCAGCCCAGTCGATGTGTCGGAATCTGTTGGCTGGTGTGTTCCCCCTATTCACGAACACCATGTTTCAGAAACTGGGCTTTGGGCCAGCTGGTAGCTTGCTGGGCGGGATTGGGCTGCTGTTGTCCCTCGTTCCGTGGCTGCTGTGCATCTATGGGGAGAAGATCAGAGGTCGGAGCCCGTTCGCTGGTCAACTCAAGACTCCTTAAATACAGCATCCTTTCTTTCACGAGGTTCACTAAGTTCACGAAACAAATGCAAAGTCTAGATCAAAGTAATGGTAACATAATGGATATGACTTTTTTTATTCAGGCGAGTGCGTATCTGTCCCTGCTTTTTCTTCCACTTTTGCTGTTTCCACCGCCCCCGAAACCTCTTTTTCGAGGCCTTACTTGGGGCAGTTTGCAACATTCGAAGATCCGGGTCCATTCCTCGTGCAGGCTTGTCCTGCCTTGTTGGCGCAGCTGCCAGAGGTGCAGAGCAACTTGACACCGCTTGCGTTCTCCTGGCACTCTCCCTTGGCGGTGCACTTGCCCTCTTGAGCCTATAGAGAAATCGCAAATTAGCTTCTGTTTTGGCCTGAGCCACATCAATTGCGCAGTTAACTTACCATGACCGTGGTCGCAAGACCAAAGATGGCGGCAACGAACAGCTTGTTGATCTGCATTGTGGTGCGTTCTTGTGTATTTGTAAAGAAGAGTTGAATAGTGGAACTGATGTGATTGCTGCCGACCAAAGACTTCGCAGACGGTAGGTAGGCAAGATGCGACTATTTGTAGCATTTCCTTGGGCATAAAGTTGGACCTATTTTTACCCACAATATAGCTGTGACGAAACCTCCCGGTTAAGGTTCGAAGATCGACAACACTCTTCATTCGCGTGTGGGCTGTTCATGGTCCCGGCTTGTCGGCGGCCCCGAGACACCCGGCGAAGAATCCCTATAGGGCTCAATTCATAAAGAAGCTTGCCCATCACAAGACATCATTTGCGATACTGCTTGAGTTCGACAATTGTTCTCATGTGTCGGTTACAGCTGCAACGTTTCTACTCAGCCCGGTAAAAGTTTCCGGGTGAAGCAAACTGAAACCGGTCATGGCCGATCAGGCCAACCATGAACGCTCAAGAACAGCTGCTGGGACCCCAGTAACAGATCAGTCCAGAACCTTATTCAGTTGAGATGAAGGACATGCGTGTGAAGTCCGGAATTGAAACCGAGTGTGCACACGATGTGCATCGAAATACTTCACCTGGACACATGCGATGCTATTGCATCTTTTGTTTGGAGTAACTTCATCGGAGACGGATGTTTCATGACACGCTCACTCTTGAATGAGCATCATTGGAGGGAGAAACGAAACGAACTTGCACCGTCGAGCCGGCGATGGCACATGATAGCGGCATCTCGGACGGTTGTTAGTCACGAGATGAGACGTTCTTCGGCAACTGTGAATTCGGAGGCCGCCAAGCTACATGATGGCAAGACTCCTCCAAGTTCAGAGGCCGCAGACTTCTGACGTATCATTACGCCCGTCTTCAGAAGCTGATTACTCATAACACCGTCCCTTATGTCGGCATGAGCAGCTTTCCTGACGGAAGGGCGGATTTATTAGTTTTGATGGCAGACATGCGCTGCGCGTTTGCCTTTTTCTTGGTTTGGTAGCGTGGGATACAAAGAAACTTTCACCCATCTTTCTAGTCTGGACGCTACCATGCTCTGTAAGCTGGACATTTCAACGTGCTAAAGAGGCTGTATGATTATAAAGTATGAGAATGAGGAAAAGATGAAAATGGCTTCATATGACGTACAGCTGCCCCGACATCTGAAAACAATGCCATTTACCATAATCAATTCATATTACATGGCCCGGACTGATTTAGGTCGAAGGCCATGAGGTCGACTTTTGGGAGTCTTCCCAGCCTTTGCGGTGGACTGACAACTATTATGTAGAGCCTGACCACAACGTAAGTAACAACCCTGGTGGTCAATCCAGTGATTGTCAACTTGATAATGAAACGTGTCCAGAGTCCCAGACCACCGAACAAACCTACTTTTCAAAACTTTCTTCTCTACAACTACACGAAGTCTGGACTGATTCTCCCCATGTCGAATTTACGACACTCTTTCCACCCCATATGATCCCTTGGAATCATTGATAAATAATATCGGAATTTTCCTCTATGGACGGCTTGACAACGGGTCAATGTTGCCAAAGAAATGAATCAACTACCAGTAGAACTCATGGTCAAAATTGTCGATCTTCTGGGCGTGCGCGGCATGCTTGCGATTAAAAGAACATGCCGTGGTTTCTTTCAAATTCCAGTGGACGACATTTACAGACGAGCCGTTGAGGAGGATCTCCCCCATTTTCTTCCAGGACCTTGGGAATACGTATTGATTAAAGATACTTCGGTCACGCCACACATACTTCGGGCAGCTGCTGTCGGCAATCTTCCAATTTTGCGCGAGCTCGTCAACCACGGCGCTGACCTTGGGATGTATCTCACCCCGGGATGTCAGCACAATCCTCGACTAAACGTTCTATCAGGTGCAACCCCACTGCATATTGCTGCGCAGAACGGGCAAAACGAGTGCGTGGAATATTTGTTATCTTTCAAAAGCGTTGCTGACGACATCGATCGCGACGGCTTCTATTGCTGCATGTGCCCATTGAAAAGACACCTGGCATCTGAGTACTTGATGACAAGTGACTTATCATCGAGTTTGAGTCTAGCGATTGCCCATCTGCACACCGACACAGCCCAGACGTTGATCAAAAACGGTGCAAACTGGAATGAAATGTCCATCGCAAGCAATGCCTCCCCTTTATCACATGGTAACGAGCGGAGCTACTGCGCTGATACGGTACACTTCTAAGTTGAGACGTGAGAAGCAGCAATACTGGCCTTTGTCTTGCTGCCAGCGATGGACTCTCCTACAGTGGGCTTCATATTTCAAGGGAGAAAGGGAAGAAATCAAGCAGCTCGTAAGCGCATTGATCAACGCCGGAGAAAAGCTGGATACACCCAACAAAGACAGGCGGAATTCGGAAGCCGCGCGCAGTTCCTTGCATTTCGCAATTAGAACAGGGAATATTCGTCTTGCAACAGTTTTGCTAGAGGCTGGTTCGTACGCGGGGATAGACTGCGACAGACAGGCGGTATACGAGCATTGGCAACATGATGGTACACGTTCAATACCGGTGCATGTCATGGCTCCCATGCCACCGCCAGGGTGCGAGATGTGGCCTCTGGCACTTTTCAACTTCATGTGCGACACGAAGGCTGACGTAGGTAGAAGGCGGCCGGTTGGTGTAAGCGTAGAAGATTACTCTCGCTGGAGGAAAGGGTATCGAGACACGAAGGAGTACCGTCTTAAAATGGAGAGATTTTGGGGCATTCCTATAGAAGAGTTGGACTACTTTCGAGCCTTAATCGAAGCACGTGTAAGACCTTAGCTGGCACTCGATGTATGCGAAGTCGCTCCAAACTGGTATCATGAATTGGATACAATACATCTAGCTTTTGATGCCACCTCACTTTAAACGTTTCATCCAAACGTCCTAGCAGTGTAATGACAATATGCCGCTTAGCGGGACGTATTTATCAGATTGAGAAATTGAATTTAGGAGACCAAATGATCATATCTTAAGCTGAGGGGCATGAAATGACTTTCGTAGGTGATTCGGGACAGTATCCTGCCCAATACGAACGTGTTGCCTTCTCGCAGTTATTCGGGTCGCTTGCGTCGCTGCTTGGAGTCAATACGTGTGAAGGAACACGGCGGCTATTCAGGCTTTGCACTTACCGGTCGACCTGCAGCATGCACCATGATAGAGTGTCCAAGAATTGACCTGACGTGCCGTTGGTTCTAAAAACCAGCTTATTGATGTCCTGGGAAGAGTCAGTCTTGTGATCCCGGCTCGACGCTTGTTCTTCAACTTTTCTCACCTCGGTTTCGTAGCAGCATTCATTATTTTGTCTTGTTTGGATGTCGACGGGACTAGCAAGTGCCAATAATGGTGCCAGGAATAGGGCGAATTTGATAGAGAGCATTTTGGCGACTGAAAGCAACTTCAACGAATTGGATAATCGCTGTCAAATGGTGCAATGATGGGTTCAAGAAGATGATGGAGCAGTGTAACTGAGCCGCTGGTGGGACGATTGCGAGGCCCTAAATATATGATGTTCACTGCTCAACGTGTAGGATTATTTCTCTCAAAGGGTCATCAGGGGCACGAAGTGTCAACTCTATTTTGAACCTGCCAAGTCAATCTAAAATGGGTGAAGCAGGGTAATTCAGCCCTGAGCTACATGCTTGGCTCTGCTAATCACGGTCGATCGCAACCCTGTATTTGTAAGACTCCATGGTAAGCTCTTAAGCGTTAACCGAACTTCCTGCGGATTGACTGGGGAGGCCTGCTGTGCCTCAGGAGCTTTGAGTTTTGGCATAGTCATGTACGTGGAACCTGCGCATGCTTGGGATTAATTGCGGGCGATCAGGCGACCTTCCAAGCCGTCCTATTTTGGAATTTGGGACGAACTCCTCCGCCCCTACTTCAGATGACAGCCGGCTTATCCGCTGATTACGCCGATGTTTACTGTTCTCTTCGTTCGTGAATAATACAGCGCGTCTCAATTAACCTTCAGTGCGTGGTGGCGGTAGACTGCCACGGTTACCCCGCATCATGCACTAAAGCGTCCATCGCAGTCGCCAAGTCGATATTAACGCTGGTAAGAACATGTCCAAAATGCAGATACTTGTCAACATGCACATACTACTCATTAGTACGGAGCACATATGGTAATAGTATGCGATGTTATTGTATGATGATTGGAATGGCCCTCAAAAGTGCTTACTTACTCTTCCAAGCGTAGCTTAGAAACCCCAATAACCCTTGACCAAGAAGGCTCCATATCCAGCAATGGCACTCAGAAGCCCAACACTGCCAAAATAGCCAATGGGCCTGCCGCTGCCGAGTCCCTGCTGCAGGATACCGAAATCGGCATGCAGCACGCGCATGGCCAGGAAGCTGCCGAGGAACCAACTCAGCACCTTACGGTTTCCGCCATTGACCTCCACCAAAGTAGCGAGTATGAAAGCCAACGGAACGTTCTCGGTGAAGTTGGTATGCGCACGAGTGAGGAGGTACAGTTTGTCGTTCTGGTAGGCGCGCCAGTCGGCGCTGCCAGTCGATGAGTTGTCCCCGAGGTAGTGCTCCTTTTGCAGACGTTCGCGAACCGTTCGTAAGCTGAGCAACGCGTAGTACGCAGTGAAAGGGAGTGCGAAGGTTCCCGTCACAGCTGTTCGTCGAGGGGTCAGGTCAGTGACTGGTCTCGGAGCTAAACTTGCATGTCTTGATGTGTCACTCACGGAGCAGCTTCGGGATCGTGGTCAGGCCAATTGGTTGAGAGCTCATGATTGCGGTAGAAATGCGACGGAATTGAGTGATTGTTTGCGCATTTCGTGCGTCTTCAATGGTTGCTTAAATGGCAGCCAGACATCCGGCAAATAATCTAGAGACCGAGGTGATTTGAATGCTTGACGCGACTATCTGCGGGAATGACGATCTTCCGCTGCTAGCGCCAGATGCTATGACGCCTTTGACATCATATGCGCAAGCTACCGCCAGATCCGGATCGGTGGACCAACGAAGCTGGAATAATCTTCTGGTCAAGGCTTTGTGGTTTGAACCGCATGTTCCAGGATGCAAAAGTCCACAACGGAGGCACTAGGTATGAATATCAGTACCAAGTTTCTTCCCTCAAGAACATGCGAATCTGACGAGCACACCCTGCCCCAATTATAGACATCATACTCAAGGAAATGAGCTGAAAGAGTAGACAGAGTACTGATGAATTAATGAGTGAATTATGTCTGCTCTCACCTCGTCTCCGTGGTGAATTAATTGCCCTCTAGAGGCATCAAATGAGTGTTCCTTGAGCCATACCAGGCCATTAAACTCCTACTTATGCCATGCAATCTCAAAAACCAGTTTGGACGCCTCCCATATGCAATTCGAAACGGCGCATTAACAAAATCCTTTCACGTTCTCTACTCAAAGACTGGAGCGTTGCACTCGACATTGAAGCTGACAAAGCTAGCGTCACCGTCAGGTACATTCGCGCATTCCTTGACGGAGACAACTTGAGCAACTCCGCCGCAGTTCTCCTCTGTGTACGCATACACTTGGATATGTTAGTTACAGTATGGAATGCAAGATACAAGGCTTAACTTACTCGTGCACGTAGTCTGGTCATCGGTTTGAATGTCGTTGAGGAATATTCCCTTTACTACTTGGGCGTTGAACGTCGGTTGACACTGGTTGGTCTGGGATTCGTTGATCGTCCAAACACCTAGGTTTCCTTCATTTGAGCCATTTTGGCCGCAGCCCGTTTCGCTCCAGATGCGAAAATCGGCTCGGTGAGGGTCGTCTCGGCGCATGGGACTGGCCTGAGCTGCCAAAGATAGGCTGGCGATAGAGAAGAGGGTAGAGAAACGCATTTTGGTGATGGTTGATATAACGAGTCTTAACGGTTGTATTATCTCGTGTTGGTCGATTTTGTGATTGAATTGTGGTCTGTATATCTTGTGACGGTGAGAGGTTGAGAGGAGGTGGTGTGATGGAGAGTAGCAAGAAGTAGATGGCAAGTGGGGAGACGTGTACGCTTTATGTATTCGTCGACCACAGGATAGCCCTTGATCAATCATCAACTGCTCAAAATAGAACGTGTTCGAAGGTACTATCATACGCGTCGCTGGATTAGCTGATGGCGAAGTCTTCACCGACAGCAAGCGGTCTCGCCAAAAATACGAACGATCAGCGTGACGAGGATTTAGGTCTCACATAGGTCTTACTCGGATGTACCCACCCGTAATCCGCAGCAAACATTTCTTTCGGGCATACGATGATGCGGTGCAACCAGAAGCCTGCAGACCGCCTCGTCGGGACGTCCGGCAATGGTGAAATTTCCAATATTGCTTTGACGTGCTGCAGAAGAGAACCTTTTCGATTAGCCAGACGGGGCTCGGAGGTGGTTGCAGTAGTCTAGGGGAGGAGGACAGGAAATCTGGGGTCTCAGATATTCTCCTTCCGTCCGTGGAAGACCCCGCAACACGAGACGGATTTCCACGAGTTGATCGACGAGCTAGACTAGCACGGAGACGTCACTGGTCAGTAGCACATGCCACCTCCATCTTGGGGCGTTCTTTGATCGCCGTCGTATTGCGCCCCAAAGCTTGAAAGCGGCACTGGTCGGTACGTACTTGTGCAACGTCACTTCCACTGCTGCATCGACGCATAGAGCGCAGAACTTTTGTACAATGTTTCCATGCATGAGTTTTGCAGGTCTCGGTCTGGCCACCGACTCGTGATCATGCAACTTCGTATCGAGAAGTCCACCCGCAAAGAACAGCGAACAGCTCCTAGGCCACGGTCATCCCAGCAAGCGACTGTGTGAGCTTAGCCACGGAGGTAGTATGTCCAACCGGTGTTCCTTGTTCAATGACCGAGCCGAAAACGCGAAAGCAAGATCAGACCATTTTGCACCGTGTTTGAGAACAATGTGAAGATCAACTCGGTTCGTAGTGAAGACATGAACGCCTATTTTGTATACACTAAGTTATTTCTATCCTACTACTTCTAACGAAACCAACCTAGACCAAGGCTTTTGGCCATTTCCATGCGTTCCACATTTCCATGCGTTCCACTACTTGAAGATATATCGAAGTCGAGGATGGGCAGCCGGACCTCCCCAGGGCCGGAGTCTCGTCAACATCCTATATCTTGTGATCGAATCTTGTAGATAATTATGAAACAAGTTCTCGAAGGTTTCTATGCTGGGTTTGTCAGTTACTGTTGTCTCAACCGTCACGTTTTGGCCCGCTTGTTCTGGCATCTCGTCCAAAGTGTCTGCAACATACCCCTGGACATGCTGCAGGAATTCCAGCAGCGCACAGGAATTACAATTTCTTGGGCAGATGGCGCTCTCCATGTTCTCATTCATTGTTTGCGGAAATATTTCGAGGGCGCATTTGTTTCGTGGGAAGGGTATCCCTGGATAGCGACAGCGGAAGACGCAGTTCTCGAAACAAAGACTTTGCTTGCACATGGGGCACGCCGGATCGCTCTTTGCTTGTTCATTTCCTGGAACAAAGTCATTGACATCAAATCCTTCCCAGCATAGGGCGTACAGGCAGCCTCTGCAGAATATGTGGCCGCATGGGACGACGATTGCCGTGCTTTCGTTCGAAGGTTGGGGTCGACGTCTTCTCAGATCGCGGGCGCTTGTCACGCCATGAGTTGCCGCAAAGCCATCGGGCCGGTGATCATTTTCTGGAAATCCATCTCCAACGATATTCATTTCTTGCCTGCAGATGACGCATGTGAGTTTTAAACCTTCGAAGAGATTGGGGTCAAGACTTAGTTGTCTTCTGACTGGTGGGAAATAAGAGCATCGCTCATCGATAGAGTTCGAAAGGTGCGTTTGGGAAGCCATTCGTGGCGATCAATTGGTTGAGAGATAGAAGAAATAACAAAGTGAGAATAATTGGTGCCTGTCGCTTCTGTTTTTGATGTTGTCGTGACTTCCAATTGCTACCTTAGCTATGGACGTCACCTTTATAAGTAGCTTTCACTTCGCATCGGGCATGAGCATTACTGGTCTCGCCAGAGATTTCAAGACATTAATCTTGTTAGGCACTCTTCTAACATAGGCTGTCAGATGATCATGGTCTAGAGACAAGGGCAGATGTGCCTGTGCAAGCATCATGTGATTCATTGTTCTATAATCAGCCTCGAACAAAGAGTCTTGGTTGTTTAGCACTATTGGAATACACCTTCCGACAATAGAACAGTTATGAATGTTTATTGAGAATTATATGGACCGAAACTCCTTCCGCAGTGGGGGCGGACAAGTGGTTTGTTCATCTTGTTGCAAATTAACTGGTTCGAGACATGTTCTTCCAGCGGACTGTGAGAGACTAAAGGCCAGCTAGAAGGCTTTCATCAGGAGACTGTTCCCAGGTAATAGGTGCTGTAACTGCAGTCAGAGGGTGTGACTGAGCATCATGAACAGATTCGATCACAACAAAGATCTCCAGAGGATGCAAAGAACCAGCGTCCCAGAGCTCCCTTCTGATGGTGGCAATCATTTGTTCTCGTATCTGCCGAAACATGATTTCGTCATGACCGGCAACCTCAGACGTGTAAAACAACCCCGGGTAAGCAAGCTGCAATTTGAACCCGATTCTCTCTGAATTGGGTATGCGCAACTCGTTTCTCAGTTGCTGCAGAGAACACTGACTGAACCGAAGCCGCGGTTTCCAAGTCTGGACATTCAAAGTTGGATAGCGCGAAGCAATGTACTTCAAAGTAACATCGACTCGTGGCCAAAATTGGTCAACCCCAAACGCAGGTGCCTGTGGTAGAGCTAAGTGGCATACTTGGCTGGGCCAAAGAACAGGAACAGGAGTCTCCACTGATGCTTGCGCCACAGAGGCAACCAAATTTGACTGATGGCCATGGATTGCCCTAGGGTTCTTTGGGAGCACTTCCTGCTTGACGATTGGGGTGTTGACAAGGTGCGACTCGTCATCATCGGAAGCCGTGAGATCAATAACTAATATTGAGCGGGGTTCCTCCGTCATGGCACCAGCAGCGTTGTCAGAACATCTTATTTCAGTATTGCTCTGTGATCTGAGTCTTGGTTGGTTGGAGTTCTCCTTGCGGTCTGTCGGCGTCGCTTCCAATAGAACATTGTGTCTCTCGCGAGCATCGATGCTGCTTCTCAGCTTTTGGCGTTTCAGAGACCGATCCGATTCGGCAAAGATGGTGTTCTTGCATGCATTCCCTATAACAGCCTGACCAATACTTTGCTGCTGCAGGTCGGTTAGTCTTTTTAACGTATACGTTAGTCTCCAAAGGCGAATCTCGTACCGAAGGACTTTGAAGGAGATTCGAATTGATCCCGCCCTCTAGTGCGCATGACCCTTCAGTCGCAGTATTCGAAACCCTAATCTGCATTTGAACATGGAAACTTGGCGCACATCCGAGCTGCATGTTTGGTTCATCTCTAGGAGTGTCACTTACAATGGTGTTGGGTCAAGTGAAACTTGATTTGTCACTAAAAGTTCGCTTGCAATCCGGACGCTGTTCCCGTTGCTGCAAACTTCGCCATTGCTGCTTTCAACATTTGATATAGGTTCTGCTTGACTTCTGCTAGTCTCAAGCTTCCTCTTCTGTCTGTTTTCGTTCATCTTGTAATGCCATGTCATTTTGACCATCCATTGCTTCACATTAGGTTTGATGATCCTAACAGTATCAGCATCAAACGTGGACTTGAGACCAAAAATTGTGTTCGCACCGTTCTTTATGTTCATGATTGGAGTAACGAAGTCCGTTGAAATTCGGAGAATTTTCGTCGTTCGGCCAGAAGTTGGGCCCATTGCCCGCTGCGTCAAGAAATCCTTTGACCACTTCATTGAGAACTAACTGGTTAGGTTCATTCCAGCCTATTTCGTTGGCAGCTCTCCCGTCTTGGGTCTTGAATGTGCTATGGAATAGCTTTATGGATGACAGGAGCCGTTTGCAACTCTCGGCAGTCTTGTTGCCGTAGTTCAGACGCTCTCGGAGTATGGCGATTGATGGGATGTTGGAGATTGACAATGACCCAGCAGCGTCTCGCGCCATGGCTGACCGGAGTTAGGCGAAGGATGAAGTACAAGCAGAAACTTTCTCGCGATTTGGCAGTTTTGTACAAAATACGTAGGGGTCAGCTGCGACACGAAAACTTTTCATGCTCCAATTTCATTTTGTTTTGCAGAATTCTCAGACTCCGTCTTTCATAAAATTAGCGGTGAGCTTATTATTCTCAAGTCCGAGATAGGGTGCTTTTATCATGTGTCTACCCGCCTTGGCAGGTTCCAAACGGGCTGCGTTTGCAGGATGCCCGCAAACGCGACTTGGGGAGAAGGTACGTCAGTCTTGAGGCCAGGTTTCATCGTCGATGTATCCGGCACCAACATCACCTCGCATAGGACTAACTTTTTATTGATAGCCTGCTATGCTAGGGGGACTCAGAGTTGCTCATTCAATTGGTTACAACTGAACAACTAGTAGCAAACATCGACAAACCGAAACACCAAATCATCCAGACGTAGAGTCTACCTAAAAGACATGGGAACTGTGCACCATTCCCAATGCAAAGATCGTGTTTTTATTTTTATGAGGCATGCACGAGTGTCTAGTTGATTGCGGCGAGAGCCTTCTTCGTCTCGGTCTTCAAGTCCAGTTCTTGTAGTCCCAGAAGTGTAATGGCGGCGTTCTCCTTTACTGCATGCCCTTGACCATCTCCAAACACGTATTGTTGAAGTAGTTGGATGAAAGCACTGTAGTCTCCCTTCGCAAGTTTCTCATCGGCGACCTTCTCCAGGTCAGAGGTCTTGACGTTGCTGACCGCAAAAGTGGAGCCGGTTTCCTCCTCGACAACCTTCAGGAGCTCACGTTGAGTAGTCGTGAAAGAAGCGACGGTGATGTACTTGTTGGCGGTTGCTTGGGGGTTCTTGAGCACGCCGACAACGGACTGTCCAATATACGCCAGAGAAGAGGCTGAGAATGGCTCATTCCCAGAGTCAAAGATGGTGACGGCCTTGCTCTTGACATCAAGACCCAGCAAGCCCTTGTCGAAACCCTGTTACACGTCAGAAATGCCTTTCTTAACTGGAAAGCAACATCAATATGATGTGACCTACCCAGTCAAAGAATGGGCCGACGGCGATGCCCGTCCAGCTAAACCAATCATGCTTCTTAGATAGCTCGATCAGATAATCGGTGCTGTCAACCTTGGACTTCAAAATCGCACCAATCTTGGTCCCCTGGGCATCACGAGTGTGAATTCCGAACTCTGACGGGATGAATCGCTTGACTTGTGCAGCAACAGCGGCATCAATCAGCACCTTCTGCGCGCCAAGCGCTGCCGTCGCAGCAGTTGAGACCACGGCGTCCTGTCCCTTAAGGGCTTCCGTAACAGATCCAACCGAAGACAGATCGACTTTCTTGACAGTGACTCCAGAGGGAAATGTGGCGGTGGATTCTTTCCTGCTAATGGCAGTGACTTCAAAACCGCCTTCGACAAGCCCAGCAAGCACCTTTGGGCCAAGGTTTCCGGAGGCCTACAGGGATCAGAACGTTTGGTTATAAAGTGGGCTCAAGGCGTAACTTACCCCGATGATAGCGACTTTCTTAATGGCAGACATGGTGATGCTTAGATGAGGAAATGTTTCGGTATACGTGTGAGAGAAACTCAATTTTCATATGTTATTTCCGCTGCTGTTGATTCATTGAACGTTTAGAGGGATGCAGCTCCTTATATGCCTTGATGCCGCACTGACGACGAAGGCCTCACCCCGCCTTCGTCATATGTATCATCGCGCAATAATTGGAGATCTCGCATGATTAGCCAGCACTACAGCACGCGATACCCACTGCCGATTACCATCACTACATTATCAATCCGTAACCTTCCGTGAGTAGCTGGGTTCACGGCGAACGGAATCTGTTGCCAGGCCGAAGTTTAAGTTTCCAAGCCCCCACCATTCCGCCGGGACCTAATTGCCTCCGCTAGCCGATTTACTTCCGACTTTACTCATCGATCACCAATGTGTTATTAGTAAATGTCAAAGGTGAAAAGGCCACGGTTGTTCATAGGAACATAGAAGCATGGTTTGGCAAGGTTTAGACTTTTCGTACTGCATGAGGTCTCGGTTTCTAACTCGGCATACAGTTGACTTCATTGGGACTGTCGTTGTTACATGCCCGCCTTTTCGCTACATTAGCATGCTGCACCCCAAGTTTTGGCCGTAGAAGGCGAGTTGACACGTCTTACAGGATTCAAAGCAGCCAGATCTGTCATCGAACCAATCTGCGCAGCAACCTGGTATGAGGCTTTGAGCTGGTGACCTTTGTGTAACTTCCGAAGCAACAGAACAATCAGAGGGTTGGGGGTTTTAGGTCAGTATTCACCAATACTGAGATATGATTCTTTAGTTGGAATGACCTCAAAGCTGAAGCTGAATGCAGCGATACATCACCTGCACTTCATTACACTAAAGACATCTGCAAAGATGTCCAAGGCGACCAGGAAACTTCGTTCGTCTTTGCTCAACCGACAATGGCGCACCCAATGTTCATCGGATCAAGGCGATGATCAGCAAATGCGGACAGACAGGATTTTATCATATTACGCTTGTGAACGTGAGAGTTTTTCTAATTAACATCTTAGAAATTTTGTGTTTACGGGGCAAGGAAAGAGCCTAGTTCCACTAGCCCAGGCAACTTCAAGTCCAAAAACCTCAGCCACTAGAACTGCAGCAATCTTCTACAATTCAACCCTACAGACAGTACAGCCTAAAACAGATTTAATTTGCGTTAGACTACACCAGTTCAGAATTCAACAATAACAATCAATGTCGATGCTCCTCCGCATGGCCCATGCGCTGCCATCATTATGAGCCATCGTGACTCACTGGCCTCCGCCAATCAGAGCGACGTTCGCTTCGCGAAAACCACGTCTTCAGATAAACGAAAACCGTTGGCGTCCCCAACTCCTCACAAGCCCCTATTCACGCCTCTTTCCTGAGGATTTTGAAGACAGTAACCCGTTCGGGCCGTTACCGGATCCCTTTCATAATCCTACTCAATATCTCTTAGCCAGCCTCTCCATCACTAGGGAGAGGCACTCCGTCCTGAGTTCATGGAGACGCAAATGTCCACCGTCGTACGCTTCGAGCCTCGATACCGCCTGGAACCCGTCCGGCCACAACAGCCCAAGGAACCTGAACCCCCTTGGCCAAGGCACATGGTGGCCGACTGTCGACAACCTAGAACCAATGTTTGGATGGTCGCAGGATTCTTCAAATTCCACGGGTGACGCCCCGCCGTACACCGACAATATTCCTCTTGATCCTCGCCTCGATTCGGAGGACTTGCAGTCAAGCTTAGAGTCTCCTGATAATGCAGCAAATGGCGGAATCGGCGATGACAAAGAAGATAACCTTCTGGGGTTACTGAATGCGATCAACTGTTCTGCAGCACAGCAAGCCCAGAGTGAGTAATCCATCAGCCTAAATATTGCTTGTGTCTTAATCACATGCTGACAAGTGAACTACAGGTTCATCTATTCGCGTCGACGACTCACGGTACATCGAGTGCCCTGCGCCACATGACTATCAACACGACCCCCTGGAGAGATTAGACAGACGAGTTGACCATCCTCTGGTTCATGATCACCACTTATCAGTTCTTCCGGAACTGCGCGACCCGGCACCTAAAGTCACGGATTCGACACCCTCTGCTGGGTCGGTGCCGAAGCGAAAGGCCAACTCTGCAGACAATAACCAAGGAGACACAGCCAGTAATGAAGACATGGCCGCGACCAAAAGACAACGGAACACCATGGCAGCTCGAAAATACCGTCAAAAGGGCAGGGATCGCATCGCCGAGTTGGAAGCTGCTTTGAAGAACGTCGAGGAGGAGCGGGATCAGTTAAGGCTCAAGCTTGTGAGAAAGGAGGCCGAAGTAGATGCTTTAAGAGAGATGCTAGATAGGTGACAGCCCGCATGGCGTCAGTGCACAGCATGCTCATTGGCCCACTGTCGTACGCCGACTTTGGTGTCGCATCAACGGCTATATGAGGTCATTTCTCGTTGTATTCATCTTCATCTCAATACATCTTCATCTAACATGGGTCCTATCTTGATACAGTGGCCGTCAGATCTCTCAGGGGGCCTCCGTAGGATCCCTACTAACGTTAGTCTTGTTTCTCATAAAAAGCCCGGACAACTCACCAATCAGTCACAAGTCTCTCATCAAGGCCATCCATCACGGCGAGATCATCCTTGGAAATCTCAAAGTTTCCAACACTAGCGTTCTCAATCAGTCGTTCTTGGCGGACACTCTTAGGAAGAGTGATCATCTCATGCTGGAGAGACCAGCTGCAAACGAATCATCAGCATGCCACACAGATAAGGAGTGACTCACGGGGTTTCACTTACCGCACAAACAGCTGCGCCGGGCTGCAGCCGTACTTCTGAGCCAGCTCCAAGATCTTGGGGTGCTTCATGCGCATTCCGCGGGCCAGAGGCGCGTACGCCTCGATGGCAATGTTGTGCTTGGCGCAAGTTTCCCTGATCTTGGTCTGGGTGTTGAAGGGGTGGACCTCGATCTGGTTGATGACCGGGGCAATACGGGGCTTGGAGGCCATGAGCTCCTCAATCTGCGGTACTGTCAATCTGATGTTCCTCGAGATCTGGTTTCACATGTGAAAAGGAGTGCAAGACTCACGTGGGCAGAACCGTAGTTACTGACACCTCCCATCTTCACCTCGCCCTCAGTGATGGCATCCTCCAGGGCCTTCCAGCTGGTCAAGCGTGCCTCCTTGCCGCCGTAGGGGCTGTGGAGGAGGAAAAGATCGACGTAGCCGAGGCCGGAAACCTTCACGGACTCCGTGATAGACTTGCGAACCTCATCATAAGAAGTGCTGCAGCTAGCGAGCTTGGTCGTGTAGAAAACATCCTCGCGCTTCAAGCCTTGAGCGTTCTCGCTGCTGGACAGGTAGTCGCTGATCGCCTTGCCAGACTCGCGCTCATTGCGGTACATCTGCGCACAGTCGAAACCGCGGTAGCCGGCGTTCAGAGCCCAAGGAATGGTCTTGGTGGCTTCCTTGCCGGACATGCAGTACAGACCCAGCTGGATCTGAGGGATTGTCTTGCCATTGGCCAGCTATCTGCGGTCAATCATCGTGATTACATGTACTGAGGGATTGAGGATGGGACTCACAGTAAGCCTGGTAGCCAGGTTGTACTTTGCCGTCGCCATTGTCAAACTATTTGTTGGTTGAAAATCACAAACTCCCGTCCTGAGCGTGGTTTGGAAAGAATTTTGGGAGAGCTCGGAGTTGGAGAAGTACGCGGAAAAGAGGTCGCCCGATGTTGCGGGCTGACCCGCCGTGACATCACGCTGGAATGAGGGGCGGTGGTGGGGCCTCGCCCGCCCCCGGTTTCGGTCTCCGAAGAATCATGCCATGAAATCTCCGATGGAGCCCGGCGGAACACTCTACTCGGACGACATCGCCGACAAACGCGGAATTCATACGTGTTCATTGTTCAGTGACTTATAATGCGAGCTATTTACAGACCGGTTTCCCCCCACCTTCCGCTCTTAACATCTTGTCACTACTTCGCTGGCCTCATTCTGAACACCGGACCTGCCCGGCAATCTTCGATAATGGCCGGCACTCTGTCAACGATGGCACACAAGATCGAGATGTCAAGATGCATGGTCTAGTGTCCAACCATGGACTCGAAAATAGGGGCGAATCTCGCACCGACCGGCTTGGCCTCATCAACGATGCGACGCATCTCCTTCAGTTCGTCCTCGGTAAGGACAACCTTGCGCGAATCCCAGTTCTCATCCAAGCGAGAGGCCTTGGTCGTGCCGGGGATGGCGATGAGGCCTTGGGCGGCGACCCAGGCCAGTGCAATCTGAGCCACCGTACATCCCTTGATCGTGGCCAGCTTCTTGATCTCGTCGACAATGGCCTTATTGCGGTAGAAGTTGTCGCCCTGGAACTTGGGCACTGCGCCATTCGAACAAGTAGTGTTAGTAGACAGACGCATTGACTAGCTGCGTTATGAGGGCGCTTACCGGTGCGTCGGAAATCGGTTGGGCCAAAGTCGTCGGGAGACTTAAAAGGGAAGTCATCAACAAGCCAGCCGTGTCCGAGGGGGCTGAATGCCACAAAAGCAACGCCAAGCTCCTTAGCAGTCTCGATGAGGCCGTTTGTCTCATGGATGGTCTCGAAAGCCGAGTACTCAGCTTGTATGGCATCAATCTTCGCAACTGCAAAAAGCAATACCTGGTTTAGCGTTGTCCCGGAGCCTGTCCCGTGTCATTCTGGTGAGCAAACGTACTCGCATTCGCTTTGCGCAAAGTCGCGGCAGAGCACTCAGACAGGCCGATATACTTCGTCTTGCCGGCACGACGGAGCTCATCCAGTGCGCCGATGGACTCCTCGAGCGGGGTGTCTGCGTTCGAGCGTAAGTGATCACGCCATTAACGGCCTGTGAAGACGGGTTCAAGATGGGAACGGGACGTACTCGGGTCGATCCTGTGCAGGTAGTACAGATCAGGGGTGAAGCCGAGCCTGTCGATTGTACCCTCAATATACTCCTTGATGTGGGATGCTGAATTCGTCACAGTGCGTTGCGGGCCAAAGACGTCGAATCCGCATTTGGATGCGACTACGCACCAGCAGCAGTAGTTAGTCCTGTCGTTCGGGTGCAAGTGTATATGCAATAATGAGACGCACCAAAGAGCTTGTCGCGCACGTCGTGCTTCTTGACAAAGTCACCGAGAAGCTGCTCGTTGGCGCCGTTCTTGTATGCGACCTGGTATGCTTGTCAGATGATTGATTGATTGTCTCCCATGGCGTCGACTTGACGACGGTGAGTGACATACGGCAGTATCCCAGAATGTGCAACCGCGCTCAACGGCCCTGAGCAGGACTGGCTCGGCCTGGTCGTAGCTGAGATCGCTTCCCATGGCAGAGCTTAAGCCCATGGCCCCAAAACCGGGGACCTGCACCTGGGTGTCACTGAAGGGCAGAGTGGTAGTAGACATGGTTGAGATATTCTTTGATACGTTAGCCAGCATACTGCCAATTTGCAGGGACAGGAGCTTTATGTTTGCGTACATGACGATGTGACAGGATTGTCCGATATTGATGGATGCAGAACCGGCGGAACATGGAATATGTTGCTGTTGATCACGGTTGCGAATGGGCTTTGCATTTATCATGTCGGTGGACTTGACGGGCAGGCCGAGACCCCAGAGAACCAAACCGAGTCAGTCCGAATGCCGTGGGTCCGGCTTCCACTACCTTAAGTCCGCTCGCTGACAACCCGGAAGATGCACGGACTGGCGTGCGGGCGAATCAATGGGGCATCACGGCATATCCCATCCCCTCCCATTGAATCGCGTACCTACAACACCACAAGATCCGTAGTGACGTAGCAATTCCGCCGAGCTTATGCCCGGTCAACTGCCGATGAGTGCGGGAAGGAAATTGAAGAATTCTTGCGATAATTAATACAGTAATACATGTATGTGGGATGCACACGACACCACGAGCAAGGGTCGAGCGACAAACACTGCCAAGTGGGGATATCACCTTAGTACGAACGACATCAAAGGCTTGCTATGACTTTTATGACTTATGTGACATGTCTAACAACTTTGATTATTCTGCATAGATCTCGCAGCTCTCCAGGTGATAGAGGATTCTATCTGAACAGTACGTGTCAAAGTGACTTATCACCCAAAGCAATGAAAGATATCAATATGGTCCTCTTAGCGGACCTTGAAGAAACCAGTCCAGAGACCGGAGGAGGCGAAGACACCCTTGGGGTCCACCGCCTTCGAGATCTCCACCAAACGGTCCCGGTTGTTCTGCCCATATCCGCCAAAAACATCTTGGCCCTTGTTTGCGTAGTTGATGTAAACGAAGGGGTGAAACGCGTCGAGCTTCTCTGCCGCCGCCCGGAAGTCGGTGATAAAGGTCTCCGCAAGCGTGCTTGCTGCATTGTCCAATGTTCTGTCGGTCCAGCTCAGAGCGAAAAGGTTAACTGGACGTCTATGGTTAGACACCGTTGGTTGCGCAGCGCTTGCTTGAGAACAATGGTAGAAGGTGAGGGAGCTTGGTATTGACGTACTTATGAGATGTCCCGAGACATCTTCCAGACCGAGAGCGTTGCCGCCTCTAGCCTTTGCGTTCTTCATCATTGCCGCAGGGATAGAGTATGTGATGAGCTGGGGGTTGAGGCTGGTTAAGTTTCTGGTCTCGGTGAGGTTCTTCATGATAGCGAGGCCTTGCTGGCTCAACTCCAAAGACGGGTAGTGGGTCAAAGATGTGAAGAGGTTCCTAGACAAGACAGTTAAAATCAACCGAAGAACATCACCTAATGAATGAAGTACCTTGTAACTCCCAGCTGGCCGACGGCGCTGGTGCTGCTCGCCAAGGTGTTGATGCCCCCCGTGAGGTTACCCACGGCCGGGATGCTGTTGAGGGCGTTGAATACAGGGGGATTCATGACGGGCTCTGCATATCGCTGCGTGGTCGATACAGTCCAGCCGTTCTGGGCGGAGAAAGTGTAGCGGTATTCAAGTCCGACATTGGTATCTTGCTCGTCTTCAACCGTGAAGATCTTTTCGACCTCGTCCAACAGCGGGACGATCTGGCTTTCGGGAAAGGTGCGCGCTCCAGTGTACACGGGACCCTGCTCATAGACGTCGACAACGAACGACGTGACGATGCCGAAATTGTTACCACCACCTCGCAGCGCGAAGTACAAGTCGGGGTGGGAGCTTTCTGACACCTTTGCCACGCTAGCATTGGCCAGCACAACCTGTCGAGGTGATAAGTAAGAAAACGGTTTTAAGACGCAACAACACCAACATACCTCGTACTCCAATACGTGATCCAAAGCCCATCCGTACTTCGCCGAAAGGGCCGACGTACCGCCGCCGAGGGTGAAGCCACCCGCACCGACCTGGCCGACTCGTCCACCGACATTGGTCAGGCCGTACGGGTCAAGAGCAGCGTATATCTGCCGGGTGACGGACCCACCGCCGATGCTTGCTGTCTTCCTGTCGTCCGATACGGTGATGGTGCTCATCAAGTCCAGGTCGATGGTGACTCCACCCGTCGAGACCGAGTCGTCGGGGTTCCTGGAATGGCCACCACACTTCACCGCAAACTTGCACCAGCTGTCCACGAGTACCTTGAGAATCTTGGAAACCTCGTCGGTTGAATTGGGCTGGACGCGGCAGACATAAGCCGTCTCGAGTTGCTTCTGATCCCAAATGGTGAAGTTGCTGTCGGAGGCCTCGTAGTGAAGTCGGCCGGGGAAGCCGGCGGCCAAGACGTCACACTATATGACCGGGTCAGAGTGCAAACCATCACTTCATCTGGCTAGGATGGGCCTACCGCCTGTTGACAACTCGGGCCACTGTTAACAGCAGAGACATCACGCGCCACTGATAGGGAGGCGGCGCACGCCTGAGAGAAAACAAGGCCGCAGACCGAGGCGATCTTCCAGTTGCTAAGCATGGCATTCATCTTGAAAGTCGATGATCAGTGAAATATCGGACGGTAAGTGAGTTTGGTGGTTGAGAAGGGTAGGACGGCAATTTGGTCACGAAGCCATCGGTCCTTTTATAAGCTATTTAGATTTGTAGTCTTTCACACAATTTCACTCTATGCCAATCACAACGAATGACTTTCATGTTGGCGCCTCGTCATGTCGTAATTATGATAGTCGGGGGAAGGCGAGAAACGAACGTGTGCTAGAATCAGATACCCGCGGATGATTAGGTTGGACGAGGGACCCTGGGAGCCTAGCAAACGAACTGCCGTGCCCCCACCTGACGACTTCGTCTACCAAGGACCTCTTTACTAATACACCTCAGCAAAACATACCTGCCACCCCGTGCTGAGACCAACCATTTTCATGGGGCTTACGTAGCAAGTCGTTAAAACCGAAAGTCCGGGTCAGCAACCTTCCGTTTACAGTGTAGAGGATACCCACGTATATGGGTCTACTTAGCCAATGAACCTTGCGGATAGTGGGCAGTGCCATTAATGGTTGACCTCTCGACCGTCGTTAGAGAAGACGTAGAGATACCCGTCCAATCATGACATGACCTCCGGCAAGATCATCTGTTGACTTATTCGGTATCTTGAAAGGGTAGTGTATTCGTAAATGGGGGAGATGGGTCAGTTAATTTTCCTTAGTTAGGTTCTTGATGTTAGAAACGTCAACGTGCTGTTTCTAAGTCTCATGTTTTCTTCTACGCCTTTCTTTTTTCCCTGATCTTTTCTTTACGTTCATCCAACACAGCATCGATTCATTTTCTCAGTCTTTCTTTGCACAGAGTCAACGTGTCATAATGAAACACCTTCTTTCATCAGTCACTGTGGCACTCGCTTCCGCCACCCTTGCTGCTCCTCAACCCATCTGCGGTAATTGGACAGTTGGCCAAGCAGTGAAGACAACGAGCGATCGTGTCTTTGGTCATGCTGCTTCCGATGCCGATCAAGTCTCGGCGTATTTGGGTATTCCATACGCCGTCCCTCCAGTAGGAGCCTTGCGTTTCCAGCCTCCCATCGCCTACAACGGGTCGCTGGCCATCAACGGCTCTGACTTTGTTAGTTGACTATTCGGACAAAGCCGTCCTGCATTTCCCGCTGCACCTCAAGAACAGCACACCACATATCATTCGCCTGTTATTGCTGTTTTGTGGGGGGCGGAGTAGTTGCTAATCCGTCGTGCAATCTCTCTTAGGGCCCAGCGTGTATGCAGCCTGCACCCACCGAATTTCCCCAGAGCGAGGACTGTCTGTCCATCAATGTCTGGACCAAGCCCCAGACCGGAGAACGCAAGAAGGCTGTTCTCGTCTGGGTCCATGGAGGTGCCTATACTTACGGTAAGCAAAACCAATGAGGACGACCGGCGTTGGTTACGACTGACGGTGGCGCTGTAGGCGGCGCGCGTCAACCTATGTACGACGGACAGTTTATCGCCGACACGTCAGATGTTGTGTTGATGTCAATCAAGTAAGGGAGGAAATCACTTGCATATCTCGAGACATAGTATCACCTAACGCTTTCTCTCCAGCTACCGTCTCGGCATCTTTGGTTTCCCCGGTGACCCTTCTTCTGCTTCGAACCTGGGACTTCTGGACATGAGGGTTGCTATGGAGTGGGTTCGCGATAACGCCGAAGCGTTCGGCGGCGACACCAGCCGCATCACCATCTTTGGCCAGTCTGCTGGCTCCGGAATGGCCGACTTCTACTCCTTCGCCTATGCCTCGGATCCCATTGCTAGCGGCTTCATCTTGCAGAGCGCGACTGTCGTCGGCTTCCCAGCCCTTCTCGCAGACACCCTGTCCCCAAGGTGGTACCGTATTGCTGATTCTGTCGGCTGCTCTAGTAGTAACAGTAGCACCGCCGCCGCCGCCGTCACCGACTGCATGAGGAACCGCACCGCTGCGCAGATCTTCGCAGGCTTCTCTGCCGCTGAGACTGGCATTGGATCGACTCCCGCTTTCGGCCCTGGTGTGGATAATGAGCTCGTGTTTGAAGACTACTCCAACCGCAGTTCTGCAGACGCCGCCTACCTAATTGGCAATAACGAGAATGAGGCCGGCGCTTTCAAGAGCCTCCAGCCTAACAGGACCGAGACTTACTGGGCCGATTTCAACTTCAGATTCTATACTTGCGCCGACAACATCAGGCTTGCCCAGACCGTTTCGGCCGGTCTCCCTTCCTGGAGGTACCGTTACTTTGGTGACTTCCCCAATCTGGCCCTCTCGATCAACCCGCCCAGCGGAGCGTATCATGGTGCCGAGGTATGTACCCTCCGTCCCGTTCCACACACACACACACACACACACACACACACACACACACATGTCTGTACACTTTGGTTCATCGGGACTAACTCTTTCTGTCTCTTTCTCTAGTTGCAACCTCTCTTCGGAACGCTGCCTCAGGACCCCCCTAGTACAACCGTGGAGTTGGAGACGGCCGAATTCCTTCGCGGCGCCTGGACTACCTTTGCAAAGAACCCCACCTCTGGCCTGCTCAGCTACTCGGGCGGGTGGCCGTTTTACAACCCCAGCGAGAACACCATGGCACGCATTGCATTCAACGACCAGACTGGCACCAACCTGGGCCAGGGTGACGCTTACAACGAACGTTGCGCGTCTCTGCCCGCCACTGCTCCGTCTTAGGTATGCAAGTCCGAGGATGCCATTTGCGAAATAAGGTCCGAATAAGGATGGTAGGATTGTTTTGCCTTGGACGAGGTTGAAGGATTACATCATGCATGGGAAAAGAGCCTACCCTTCTAGTGACAAGCATTGAATACACAAGTCCCGACTTTTGAATCGATAATGACTCGGACAGAAAAGACAGTTGAGGAAGTGGCCGAGATTGACGTTAAACCAGAAGTGAGGGTTGAGTTCGTAGCAGCTACGTACAACCACCGACCTACGAATCCTTCACAAAAACGTCAAAGAAAATGACCTCCCACTTCCAGCCCTTCTGCCGAACCAGCATATTCCACTCCCCAAGCAAGTCGTGCAAATAGTGAATGTTCGCCTTCAAATAATATCCCTGGTCCTTCTTGCGCAGCCACGCCGGCGAATCAGCGTACGCGCGCGTATACAACATGGTAATCCACATCACATCCTTACCACACAGCCCAAACTCCTCGCCCTTGGGGCCGAGCAGCTCGAGCACGCGCTCAAAGAAGGCGGTCCAGTCATACTCGACCTCGACGGCCTTGGTCTTGGTCACTACCTGTGTCTCGTCAGCAACATCGGTCTTGCCCACGGCGGCGGTCACCTTCTTGATGCGCGGGGGCACGTTGTGGCGCAGCTCGTCGACGGCGTACATGAGCACGTCGACGAGCTTGAAGCAGACGTCGTCGAAGGGCTGAAGGAGGTCGTAGTACTCCTCCCACGGCAGGTCGAGCTTGAAGCGGGAGGGCTTGAGGAACTCGAGGGCGGCGCGGTGCGGGTAGGGGATGAGCTGGTCGATGGGGTCGAAGCGCAGGCCGGGGATGCGGAGGTAGGATTGGGGGGTGAATTCGTAGATGAACTCGGCGGAGGTTTGGGATTTGGGGGTGGGAGTGGGTTCCATGGTGTCTGTCTGTGTTGCTTGTTTGGATTGGTGACTATGTTGAGTGGTTCTTGAGCTTGATGTGGTCGATGGTCAACTTTTGTAGGCATGATGAACCACCCAAGAGCACTACGGACAAATCCATTGATATTAGCGATGCAGAACTGTTCTCGAGACCTTTTGCTTTGTAAAACAATCAAAGAACACGGGTCCTAGAATAAATACAATCAGCTGTTATGGATCCAAATAGGGCCTTTGTGCTGAGAAAGTCAGTGCCATGGTTCTGTTCGAGGTCAAAGGCAACCAGAAAGGCATATCCAGTACTGAAAGCAACCACTCGCCGACCAAGTGGCCAGTCCCATTTGGTCAGTTTGAATGGGACTCATGGATACCAGCATGTGACAACTGTCAAATGATAAAGATGATGCTCGGCGTGGTTGACATGGGCGTCGCGACGAGCCGCAATCACACGTGGCGGTGATCTCTGACGCGATAGGTCGCCTGGTGGGCCAAGGTCTTCGGTCCCACGACCACGATTTCAACGACATGCGATCGGCACACTCATAAGGAGACGACATCCCATAGTTCTCGAAGGAAGAATTCCGACCTTATTCTTCGTGAAAAAAAGACCCCCTCCTGTGAAAGCTCTTGCTGGGTGGGCCATGAAACTTCCTCGACACTCTTCGTCCTTGCCGTTGGAGATTTGCCCAACGAAACCAGTCGCACTGCAGCAAAATCGTCTGTCACACACCGCTTGGAAAATTGACGTCGGCTTCCGAAGGCGACCAATTTCGAAAGAACAACCGTCGTACTCAGGGTCCCTACATCCAGTCGCCTATTCAGATGGGAGTACAGCCAGACGCTCGTGTAACCAAGCTCATCCATGGTCTCAAGTGCAACAACCAGACAAAGACCTAGCGAGCACGAGTATGAACAAAAGGGGCACAGATCCCACCTAAGAAAACAATCCAATTGTCCTGTTCACAAGACTTCTCCTCTGACATGTTGCTTGCTCACGACCGCAACAACAGCAGAAGCGCGACGAGAGCTCCCGACAGCCCCAACACCGCCCTGGGCAATCCTCCTCAAGCATTTTAGAATACCAGTCCGTCGTCATCATCATCAGCCCCTCGCCCGAGAACTTCCAATGCACCTAGACTGTCGTCGCCCTCCAAGTCATCGGAACCCGGCAAAATCGGCCCCCGAACCTTTCTCTCCATTCCCCGAAAGCGAAAGACCCCACGGACACGGGCCACGGATATCTCGGCCAGACAAACCATACTGCCTGGGCGAAAAAAATACCCCGAGATCTGCGCCCGGAGGGATAGGGCACCCAATAGCATTTATATCGAATGCCTCTTTGGGCGGGACGCTTGAATGTAGAAAGGTCGAATCACGCGTGTATCCGAGACCTCCGTTGATTATGGGGCCCACTGAATACGAAAGGACCGCCGCAGAAGCCGGGCGGACAGGCACGCATATAAGCAATCACGTTCCCCCGATGGCTAATTCAGAAATATGCTTGGTAAGATGTGTTGTGTCTCTTTTCTATCGACGAATATTCTCATTATGACGGGCTAATATAAAATGTACCCTGATGATGGCCTATTGAAAAAATAAAAGCCGAGGCCGATAGTCATTTCCCAACGCCTCTACAATGCTATGAATAATAAAGTAAGGATTCTTTCTTCCGCATCTCTCATACAGCATTCTTCCTTTTTGGCCAACGATTACCGCACGGCAATGTTCTTCATGCGACCGGTCGTGGGAACGGGCTTCTCGAGCCTCAAGGCCCACAGAAGCATGTCCTCGGCAGGGAGGAACACCAACAAAGCACGATTGCATAGGTATGCCATCAGCGCGCAGAAGGTTGCAACTACGGCGTCCATGAGGTAGTGGTTGGCGGTGCCGACGATGGTCAACAGAATCCAGCTGGGGTACCAGATGCCGAAGGCGAACATGGCCCAGCTCTTCCAGCGCGCGCGGTTCTCCTGGATCTCTCTGACCTCGACATCGTCGATATCCAGAGACTTGTCCAGGTCGTCCTTGAGAAGGTAGTTGCGCAGGCGACCGAAGAGGAGACTAAGAATCGCAGAATCGGCGACGAAAACGCATCCGATGGCAAAGGCATATCCAAAGTGCATACTCGGCATCGCGGCCAGCTTGTTTACGAACTTTCCGCTCATCCACACACTCTCGGCGTTCTCCATGTTGACGGTGTCGACGAATCCGTACTCGGAAGGCATCAGGCGCGGGGGCGCGCACGGGTAGAAGATGAAGATGATGAAGGCACACATGTTCAGCAGAGTCATGGTGCGACGGACGGTGCAGAAGCGGGCATGGGTAGGCGCCATGGCAAAGTAGTATCCGATGAAGCCGACGGTGCCAGGGATATGGATCATCGAGTAGCCACGGTTGAGGATTGTCAGCCAGATGCCGCGGAAATCACCAGCCTGTGCGCCCTCCAAGAACCAGTGAGACACGCGCCACTCCAACCAACGTTCCGGACCGGTCCTGGTACCCTCGCCGAAGAACTTGGCCTCAGACTCGAGCAGAAACAGGCCGTGGCCTTGAGCAACCTCCCAGAGTGACTTTCTGCCGCCGTAGTAGCTCTGAGCAAGGCTGCCGGTCATTCGGTAGAAAAAGAAGGAGATGGCCCAGTAGAACATTTCGATGAGGAAGGGGAACTTTTGCAGGATGCGCGAGTGGACGTATTTCGCGAAACGGCTCGAGTTAGGGGTCTTGACGCGAATGCATCCAAAGATTGTGCGGAACTTTGGCGGGTGAGGATCGGTTCGAATGGGGCTGCCGAGCGAGTCGTAGTCATCGGACATTCTGGGAGATTCGGCTCCCTCGAAGAGAGGCTCGTAGTTGGCACCATTGCGGCGGAGGATGGAGAAGTTCTTGCGGCGAGTGAACCACAAAGCGGTAAGCATGATTGAAACAATCAGCTAGTGCTGGTGTTAGCAACTTGATCTCGTTCTCGTGTCTGGCCCGCGAGGAAGCGGGAATGGCTTCGACTTCTTACAATTGGTTCTACCCAATCCGGTGTCCTCCATGTGTGTACCGCCTTCCAGCCGCCCTCGGGCGTGCCGTAGGGCAGCTTGCCGTTCGGAAGCTTGCCGTCGGACATTATGTTGGGGTGATCGGGTCGCACTGTCGAGTGTCGGACGAAGTGCAGGTTCTCCTATTTCAAGACGGGGCCTGTTTCCTTTCGAGTCGAATCCCTAACACTCCTTTTCTCTACTTGAATTTCGCAAAGTCGAGGATATCGTTGTCGAGTTCGTCGAACAGCAGCAGAATCATTGACTGGGGTTGCTGTCGTGGGTGTCTCGCAGCCGGAGATTTTTGCCGGGTCGTCGTAAGCGTGTATTCCCAAAACGCCTCCCAAATGTCTGTGCCTTATCGCAGTGAAGTTGGTTGGAACCAGCGAAGGACAAACAAAACCCAACAGCCGAGCGGTCGTGGACAGGGTAATATCGAGGACAGCAGACAGCGTCACACGGTCATCAACGCAAGAAGAACTGCGACGTCGAAGAGGTAGGAAAGGGGGGGAGGGGAGGGGAGGAAGGGATCAGAGTGAATGAAGGCCGACAACAACAGATTGAAGCGGTAGCGGAAGGGAAGCGGCAGGCTCTACATACGGGCCTTTGGGATGGGAGGTGGGATCCGCCGTTCATTTTAACGGATGGGCCGTTTTGGCAGTCTCAAAGGGCGCCTCGACCAATTGGCAAGGCCTGGTCGGTCTGGCTGCGCGCTCCTGCGTGGGAAAAGGGTCGGTCAGTCGCAAGAAAGGCAGACTCAGTGGGAAAAAAGGTGGGAACACGCGGCATCTGGGCGCGATGCCAAGACTTGACGGGTTTCTTCTCTTTTGCGCTGCATCCCTGCCGGCCACCGAGATTCGATCCAAAAGGGCAACAAGTCATGTCGCTCCTTTCCTGGTTTTACCTCTGGGCATTGGGCAAGCGCACCTCCTTCACTTGGGGTAAGGTCACAGTCGCTGTAAGGTGGGGGGGTCTGGGCACCCGTCCATTCACTCCCTACTGACAGAGCAAACTGCTGCAACTGACTGTGCCCGCTGCCCACAGGGCCAGCACTCACTCAGTGCTCTGACAGCACCGCACCAGCATCTGCCTCCTTATTCCGGCGGTAATTGCTGGTTGCACCTTCCACACAGGCTTGGAAAGGGAACTCTTTTTCCTGCCAAGCCAAAAGCGCAGGAGCAGGTGGGTGGATAGACAGGTACGTATCTTTCTAACCGGTTGAAAGTGGGAGCGATAGCCGCTTTTAGGAAGCAGCACTGTGAAGAAGGAGGCCACTCACCTGTGCGAACTCAGCAGCATGGTCCACGTTCCTCCCCAATGCGTGCATCTCGTCGTGAGTCGTGACGGTGGAAGGTGCAAGGAAGGAAGCCAACACAGCAGAACCCTCTTGCTCTCTTCCGTCTCTGTTTGACGATGCAGGAAGGTACGCCTTCCAGTGCGCCTGCCCGTGTTAGACTGCTCATCAACCAGGCTGTGGAATGGCAAGAAGTCGTCTAAATAGCAACCATGGCGTAGAGGGCGTTCCTGCCTTCATCAGTCACAGACTCACAGTTACTATCGAGGAAGGTACTTGTTCTTTCCATTTGCGCCTTCCTTCCTTCCATCTCAGACCCCAGAGCGACACGCGGCTTCCTCGCACTTGCAATGAACCAGATTGTTTTAGCTCCTTCCCGTCCCTGCGCCAGGCGCATCTCACCTCGCTCAGCCATTTGATTCTGACGACTCTTTCTCCTTCTCTTTCTCTGTCGCTTCCGTTTTGCCGCCAAACGTGTCCCGTCGCCTTACCTTACATGATGGAGGAATGTCAACTCTACTCTAACTCCGACCTGTATTTCTATTCTTGATATTTTTATCACGGCCTCTGTCGTTTCGGAGCCAGGCCTTCCCGGCCACAAAAGTCACTCGGCCAGACCCCGACCAACACCTCGCCCCCAATCACCGTCCAGAACGACACCTCGCCGTCCAACTTGCTTGCCGTACCCAGCGTCAAGCTTCTGCAATGCCTCGCCATCATATGCCGTGAGCTTAGGTACATGCTTGTTGCTTCCGGAGAACATGCGCCTCCCCCTCCTCTTCCCACCAACCACCACCACCACCGCCTCCTCCCGCCATCCATACGAAGTACCTACGGGCATCTCGCATCTCGCTTTTGCCCCAGAATACCCCTACTGAAGGCTCCCATCATCCTCGCCCCCAAATCGACCCTAACACACTAAAGCCAGCCTATCCAACCTTGTTGGCCGCCACCGACGCTACCAAACTCTCTTGGTCCCGTCTTCGCAGACTACAGTTCTCCAGATGACTTTCAATCACCCAAAATATCACGACAACAGAAGCATAGTCAACATGTTGATGATATCACTCTGCATTGCCAGTCTGCCCATCTAATCTAAACGCCCTGGTCGAAAAACCGATGCCTCATTTGGCTCCGGTGCACGCTAAGAAGCGGTGCCGCCGTCGGCCATGCCCGCCATGCAACACTTCGCCAACTCGCCGAAGAAACCTCAATCCCGGTGGTGGATCCTCTCGCTTCCTAGCCGCTTGGCTCTTCCGAAATTCAATGCCAATGCTGCCCGGCCCTGCCCTGGCGACCGCTTGCAAATTTCCATCGACGATATTCCGCTCGCCTTATTTCCGCTACTCTGTTTCAACCATCCGCCCGGAGAGCCTCCCAAGCCCAAGTCGGAGTAGTTACTAGACTGGAGCCTCATCCCACTATGAACATGTACGGTTTATCAGATCAGATTCGAGCTTTGTTGACTCGACTCCGCTGCGTCTGACGGGTGTGGTGGACCAGGCTTCCGCCAAGACGAGGAGCTGCTCCTGCGCATGCTAAGCCCACTCACCGAACATGTCTCCCTGCGAACTGCCTGCGACCATCTTCACCACAACCTGAAATGCTACTGGCGGCCACCATTGTCGAAGATCGGCATTGTCAACTGACATCCACAAGTTGTGGTGGTTGGAGGCACAGACGCAAGCTAAGCTATTCACGACCACCAGGTCTCGTCCCGCACAGCGTCCAACGCATTCGAACTGGTGGTCATGCCCGGCAAGCAACCAATGGCTGTCGGACATCTTGGCGGTTGCGAGTTGTCGGGCCAAACCACCTACGACTCAAGCTGGCGACGCACTGCAAAACGGCGCCCTAAAAGTCCGGCGCTGCGCTTCTGCAGGAGGCGTAAACTAGTTGAGCGATCAAGTCAACAGCTGCTGAGAGCAATCCGCTTGCGATACAAAGTGCGCGCTCAAATCGCCAAACAGCTTCCATCGACAAACCGAGCAGTCAGCCAATCATAAGTCTCTCAATCCGTATATGAATGGGGCGCTGATTAACAGCACGCGACCTCTCTCACTCGTTCCCCTGAATCCGCACCAGCCACACGAGGTCACTTGCTTTTAGGGGCTTAACGCTGCCCTCCAAACTCCAGGTCATCCACACCCATTTTCGCACATACCGGGATGTCGGTGCTTGCCCATCTCCGTTTCCCTCTCCTCTCCAACGGTGGAGGAGACGGGCCTTGTGCGAATCTCACTGCTGGAACGGGACCCATTCCTCTTACGCTGAGCAGAGGGTGACAGGCCGCCCGCCGCTAGACAGCCTTTCTGACGACAGCAGCTATTGTTTCTGGCCGGCATCCAGCCGTCTTGGCGTTGCAGAATGTCGGCTCTCGGGCACATTCGCAAATGTTGAAACCTCGATGCGATGTCCGGCCAGTATCTGCTGCTCTGATCTTTTTCATTTGCGCTACATCTCTCAATACGAAGTAAGCATAAACAAGCCTTTTTCATGTAAGGGGGAAAAAAGGGTCTATGGATCAATATCCCGGCTTTCGCAGGTCAAGCTTCCCGTCAATCTCACAACTCCGAATGAGATGTCAGCAGCATCCACACAGAACACGCCAGGCCACTGGCCAGTGTGCCAGTGGCCGACCCCACGGCTGGGCGACAAATACGCAGTACGCGGGAACTGATGGCGATACGCACCTTCCAAATTTCTCAAGGAATCCCTTGGACAAGTACCTACAAAGCATGTACACTACGAATACTAGACCCCGGTGTGATGCAACCCGAGCATCTGGCTGGCTGTTTCCTGCGCAATCGAGTGCCGATTGTGGATAGCAAAAGCTTGACGCGTACAACTTGCAAATGGAGACACGCAATTTCTGCTCATCCCCCACACTGCCGGCTCCTCGCTTGACTCGCCGTCTTGGCTTGCGGTCGTCGAGTCTGAACTCTGGGGAACGGCACCATTTCGTTGACGAGAACATTGAACTGATCCCTCCCTCTGCTTTGGTTCAAAGATTCGACGCAGCTACCCGCCAGCCAAATATGCAAACCGTCTGCCCCGAGTGTGGCTGGAAATCCAGCATCAGCCTCTGGTTGAGCCGCGGATGAGCTCAGACGTCATCCACAGCGCCCAGATGGGGCTCGGGGCGTCTCGCCGACACGTGCAACTCAACTCAATTGCACAGCAATACATCAGTCCCGTGCCACGTTCTCGAGTTGATCCAAGTTCCATTGTCTTGGGATGTCGGTAGCGAATCAGTTCCTTTTGCTGAAGAAAATCGCATCTCGGATACCGAAGTACGGGAATCTTGACAGCCCTCAACCAAGATGCGGTCCATTCAAGGTTATCGTCCCATCATCCCATCATTGGGCAGTCTCGCCAGAAGCTAAAGCCTCTTGCTCGACAGGAGAGACGTTTGGGACGAGCTGGGCACGTTTCACGGCCATCATGCTGTTCAACTCAAGTCTGCAGTCCACGACACGATTCTGTCCGGCTTCCTGCATCTCGTGATCCAGGCGGCTGCTGCAAAGGGTGTCCTGGCATGTCCCTCCTGCATCGAAGGGAATTCCATGCAACTTCAGAGCCTACGTCATTGACAACTACCGCCATCCCCTGGCTCGCAATCGTCGCCGTTGGTGTCGAAAGTTTTGGATTGCCCTGCTACACGACCCTGTTGCAGACAGCAAAGGGACTCGGGCTCATGCTTGACGGGCTCACCCCGGCCGCGTGTCCCCTCATCGGGAGAATGAGTTCTGCCGCCAATGGCTGCCAAGCCACGGGGCGGAGCAACTGAATTGGCTTTTTGCGACAAGCCGCTGTTCCGCGGGGACCGCCTGCCGCGTAAGTCTTCTGCGAACTAACGGCAATGTGTGCCGTGATCGCGGCCGATTCGAGGTGGGTCCCGTCTTCCGAGAGTTTGCGCCGGCTAACGGCAAGCACGGGAGCTACCCAGGCGCTGGTAATTTCACCAACGCCTCACCAGGCGACTTGTTTCAAGACGGGAAACACTCGAGAGACGGGGCTTCCTTGAGGATGTGGCTCAGGCCACGGCAGCTCAGAAATAGTAATCACGGAGCTTGCCGCCATAGCAAAGAGGCCGTTGTGAACCATAAACGACATGACTGACAATGTCCATGCGAAGCCGGCCTGCTCCCAACCATTACCTTGCCTCAAAATTAATATAGCGAACTAGGTTTTATTCTGAGTGCAACATCTAATGTGGCTTCAAACACATTCCCACATACCGACACTGTCTATCGACTCTGTGACTACCAAAACTAATCTCACCATGTGAGTCTTACTGGGTTCTACGAGGGCTAGCATCTAGTCGCCTACAACATTTGCAACTGTTCTCGAGTCATACGGCAGTCAACATCAATTTCATTTTCGACGATCTCACTGCAATCGACTCGCTTGCATGCCTAAACCAATCCATTCTGCACCACGACGGATAGCTCAAGAACTAGGAGGTCAAACCGGGCAAATTTGACGTGATACCAAGCGACTTGTTACCAGAGTATCTTAAAAAGAGCTCGCATTTCCTTCATCGTTTGTAGCGACACCAACCACAACACGAATAGCGGAATGAAGGACGGCTGGTCGCGCCGAAGCGATGTGACTCGAATTCTGGCCACGCCTTCCGCCCTAAAGACCAGGGGTTGTTGACATTAAGCTAGTAAGCTTATTCTCGATTCGCTGCAGGAGATCAAATTTTAGAATACTGCCAAAATCACGCGCACCAGGGACGCGGTAAGATTTGGCCTCACCGCCGCCCCTTGAACACGAACCAAAAGTTCTGAATCCGGCCAAGCTGGGTGACATTGAGCGGCACAGCAACACGAGAAAAGTTTGCCTTTGTCGCGACATCTTGGCTTAAAAAGGAGGCCAGGGGCCGGACAGGTTTCGTTTTGATGGATAAGTTTCTTCATTGCACAGTTACTTGCTATCGTCACTCGTTTGAAATACACATTCGCTATGCCACAGTTTAGCGTCGTCATCTTGCTGGGCCTTGTAGGCGGCAGTCTCGTCGCCGCAACGCCTTTTGACCAGGAGAAGCAGAACCGCGACGCGGAATGCGATGTTCGTCACCCCTCCTCCCGCATGAGAGCCCATTCTTGGATCGGGAACTAACGACCATTTGTTTGTAGAACGGATGTTTCTTTGGAAGTTTCCCCGGCGGCTCCTGCACCAACGACGCGGCGTGCATGTGCACCCAGCAGAAATACCGTGAGAGGTACTTCTGCTGTATGGCTGAGAAGTGCGATGCTTCGGTCCTGCCTGGTCAGTCTCAGCTTTGGCTTTCTTGATGTTCCAATATTCTGACTTGATATAGACTCGATCCAGCGCCAGACTTCAGAATGCGACGCCCGTAATATGCCATTCACTTTCGATACTGAGGCGGTTTGCGGGATCAAGTTGAGCACGAAGGTCTCGCCGTATCCCACGCAGACGGTGACGGCTACTGCCACTGTTGGAAGTTCCGAGGCTGCGGCGACGGGGACGGGAGCGGTGACGACGGGAATCGCGACAGAGGCGACGACTGGAACTGCGACGGGGACTAAGACGGAGAGTGCGTCTTCGGTTGTGACTACGGGAAGTGCAAGCAGTACTTCGACGGCCGACTCTGCTGCTGGGAGGGATGCGCCGCGAGGGAAGATTGTGGTGGGTGCTGCTGTTGTAGGAGTTGCGCTTGGGACGTTTTTGTGGTAGTTATTTTGTTCGGAGCTTCTTTGTCTTCTTCACTAGCAAAGCGAGCCACCCATATCGTAATACCTCATGATCTATTTTTATGAGCTTTTACAGAAAGCGTTTCTCAAACATTTGAACTTATGCTAAGGATCGCTGCCATGACGGTAGGCTAGAAATTTCTCACGTTGTAAGTTCTTCGCATGCGGATTTGATCTTGGCCTTCTCGCGTATCCCGGTGGGTTACCTGCCGTGGCATGCTTAGTGTTCGTCGTGGCATGCGGCGCATCTCCCCGACGTTGTTATATCGTTCTTCAAAGGGGAGTCTCGGGTCGCACGTTCTTACGTATAGTAGTAATACGTTCCCTTTGCCTTACACTAGGTTCTTGTGATACTGTATGCGTTGCAATTGAAACACTGCCTCAAACGACACTGTCTGGACGAGTCTCTCGTGAATCGGTTTGTTAGCCTCTTTGCCCTCGACGCCTCCATGACCACTAATGATGCAGTCTTTTTGCTGGTTGGACGGCCAGCAGCCTAGATACTTGATTTGTGCTGTAGGGATGACGGCTTTGTTGGCCTGGCGATCTATGTTTATTGAGCGGGTTATAAAACATTGCGCCAGCAATCTGTAGGTCGGGGTCTGCACTGCAGCGTCGTTGCCGATGTGGTTTTCTCAGTCGTTAGCAAACTTGCAGAGGACCTTAATGCACTTCGTTATAGCTGTCTTGATGCTTAGGTCGCGGCTGTTGAATTAGTTGGCAGATACCGCCTTGATTTTGCGGACATGCTTGTTGCTGCTTTGTTTGATGGCGCGGTCTATGTGCGCCTTGATTCTACGGAGGACTGTCACTCTCATGTTAGCAATAGTGATGGGGTCTCACGTCTGGCAGGTTAAGGGGGTGACTGTTTGCAGTGTTGATCGACTTGACTGCTGTCTGAACGCAACTGTTGAGTTGAGTAGCGTGCTCTTGATGACGCATTAGCTATAGTTGCTCCTGGTGAACGGCACAGCATTGTACCTTACTTTCCGCGACTAAACCTGCAGGTGGTCTCTATCAGCAGGAAGCAGAACAAACGTCAAACATGGCGGTTGGGGCTAATAGGCTGGGCAACTCTGCGCAGTACGCAGTAGCATAGAGCGAGAGTTTCAATAAGTGGTTAATAATCAACTGATCGACAGTATTGTTCCGCAGAAAGCACTTTATTTTACTTTATGGTAAAAACCTTATTTTCTCCATCTCTTAAATTAGTAGTATCATACGATCCGAAGCAATCAACCAAAGCCTTTGTTTAACGTGTCTTTCTGTATAAAAGGTGACAGTGTCGCGCCGTCCATCACTCGCCGCCCGTTGAATGCAACAGAAACCCACGCCACCCCTCAGTCTACTTTTTCCGAACTCTCCCCAACAGTCTTACTCCCCCTATCAGAACACAATGAAATTCGTCACTCTGATACTCGTCCTGTCCCCCTTGTCAGTATTGGGACAGTACTGCAAGGCCCCGCCCGCTAACTGCGAGGCATGGGATGTAAGTAAAAGTCATCCACCTAACCGCGATGTTATCTGACGGATTGCAAGTGTGCATCCTCTCGCAGCTGTTTCTACGATGACGGCAGGGCCAAGTGCCCCGGAACCCGACTTGCTTGTTGCAAAGCTACAACTGAAGACCCAGGGGCTGGTGGATATTGTTACTAAGACAGGGCATCTTGCAGGGAGTGCAACTTGCGTTTGATTCAATGAAAACAACACCGCAAGATTTTACGCCCGCTGTGGTTGGTCTCATTCATGCGAGAATGAGCGTTGATAATCTGGGCGTCGAGCGTTCATGACAGCACCTTTGCATTGATTGATGTAAAATATGTTGACAGATTATTGCTGGTAGCGGCAGGAGTCATATATTGCTTAGGTTTACAATAGTCACTGCATACAAATCTGTGACATAGACACAGCGCTGAGCGAATCTAGAAACTTTGAAAGCTCTAATTCTGGCGACTTCCTTTAAGGCTTTCCGATACTGAGCCTGCGCTTTTGTTGTCTTCTGTGAGGGTTTTAGGTCCTGTGAGTGATCTAATGGATAGATTTAGTGCTCATTGTTTTCAAAACGTAGCACAAAGTCCTCATGACTCGTGATAGCCTCGACACAACCCTGGCACGAGGTCCCGTGAGATGTCCCAGAGTTCTCGCTACTGCCCCGCTCACCGCCCGGACCGGATGCGGCGAATTGAGCTAATGAGAGGGCAGGAGTCTATTCGGCCCCCAACGGCCAGTGGGACCGGAGGTCGGGAATAGATGCTTCGGCAAGGCCGGAGATCTCAATCGGGCCCTAGCCCGAGACAGGATCTGAGTCTTGTATAGATAGACACATACGCGCAAGGGCAGAGGGTGGCGGGGCTGTCATTAGAGAATATGATGAATTATTCACAACTGCAGCTGCTGCGTATCGTCTTGCTCCTGGAACCAGCAGAGTTCTCGCTAATCTTGTGGCAACCCCGAGGCTGCCTCCTTTCCTCTAAATCCTGTGAAGTCTTACTCATGCCATCCCGTGAGAGATTGCAGTTCAAAATACGGAGCAATTTAGCGTCATAGTCTGTCTTTCTGGCGCCATTCCCATCTTTCTCATGGGTGGCCGCAATTTCACTTTCAGTAAGATCTCTTCATAACTCAGAGAGGTGTTCCAATCGAGAAGGTCTCGCAGGCCGAATGGGACATGGCGGAGATGGGACGCTGGCGAATTGGCGATGTCCTAGACGAAATCATGATAGCTATCGCTCTTCCCATTCAAGACATTCGAATCCCATATGATAGCGGGGTTGAATAACCAGGTATGGCCAGATTTCCTCACTGTTGCAAAAGTCCTTGGTAAATATTTCGTCGTTGAGCAGTCGCCTCGAGAGTAGCGTGCAGTGTAAAGGTGCCGCGGCGGTCAAAAGTGTCTTTATATAGGGTCTATGCTAGGCTCCAGGAGCATGGGTGAGGAGATTAGGTGTTGCTTTGAATGATAAGACGTGAGACGAAAGCGTTGCCCGTCAGCAACGGTGATACTGAACGCCTTCTTCACCAAACCGACCGCTATGTATCCCCAGTCTTTCTGCTCACCTATTCGGGAGCTATGAGTCCCAATACAATGTGGGCACAATCCTCTGCATGCAGACGAGTAAACTGGGATGTTCTGCGGTGGCGACGCTTGTCTTTTCACGGGCTGTGGGATATTGTCCGGCATCGCGGTCGTGGTGAACAGAAGTGCACCGCCCTGCACGGTGAGGTTGAGGTGACGAGCACGGTGGTTTGAAGTGTCTTTGGTCGCAGAATCATTCCCAGTCAAGTTCTTCAGAGCTTGGACATGCTGGTGGGAGAGGCTTACGCGGGTTCGAAGACGGTGACTACCAAGTAGCTGGAGCAGTCGGCCATTCCACTCTAACCTTGGGCAAACGCGGCAATCGCTGTCCTTTATCAATTCTGTTTTCATCCTTGGATCGATGTACTGAAAGGCTGCGTAAGGATAACTCACCTCTGAGCCTGTTGTCGCGAGCGCTTTGGGCAGCGGATAGGCCGCACAGGGGTATGAAGATAGAGAGGATAAAGAATCTCATATTGATACAATGTTGTACGTATTGAAGCTATATGACGGTTCAAAGTGAACATTTCAATATTTTAGAGATCTCTGGTGTTTATAGCTCATATTTGGAATGCCATGCCATAGAGTATAGCATGCCTGCAATCGTTTATGGAGATGAAAGCATTCCATCATCGGTTGTTTCCGAGGAATCATAGCCGATGAAGGGCGTTTTGAGATAGCTCTCTATTGGGAACACATAGCCATCCAAAAGCCTTCTCGGTCTGGGGATGGCTTTTGGGAGTAGCAAGGGCACCCAATAAGCAACGTTGGGGCGAAGCATCAGGCAACCTTGACAGTCATCAACCTGTCTGGCACATCACCCTCAAACCAATGAGTCACCACATCGAAGATTCATACACCTCTCCCATCCCATCGTTTTCAACAATCAACACGACAATCATCTCTCGTGGTGTAGTGGTAACATGCGTGCTTGTCGCGCACCCGCCCCTGGTTCGATTCCGGGCGGGAGAGATATCCTTTTTGCTGCTTTTTAGAAGCTCAGCATGACTGGAGGAGAATGCCGACGCCTACTTGCTGCTGATACTTGACACATACAGGCAACTATAAGAACCTGAAGCCGCGTCAAGCGTTGCAGTTGAATTTCTGATAGCTTAGCAGTGAGCCCCTATTATTGATCTGCGCTGTCTTGATACTTTCTTTCCACTATCACTATTATACTGAACGCCCCTTATTGTTAGTTCAAACGTTTCCGCTGTTAATACTGTCTGTCGTCTTTCGCTTTATCCTCGTGACCGCGTAGTCATCCCCGTAGGCTTTATGAATGGATTTTCATTAGTCTCGTTTTCCAATATGGGCAGAATCAAAAGGCTGCATTCATTATCAACGCTATCTTACAGAGTTTTGAACTAGTCCGCGTGTTGGTCACCCTGTGAGGTCCATACCTTGTCGAGCCCTAAGAGACGGTCTTGCGTAACCAAAAGAATTTTCTGTGAACCTTGATGTACGATTTTGATTTTTGAAAGGTTGCAGATTCTAGACCTTTTTTCTCTCTTTTTTCCCCTTGCGGCATCCGAATTTTTGACGCTCCGAAACTCAAACTGTCGGCCTCCTCTTTTGTTTTTACTTGCACGAATCCATCTGGACTCACAGAAGATCCAGCTCCAATTTCGTTACAACACACTGCACCTTTTCTCCTACTTTCGATACAATTCACAAGGCCTCTCCAGGAACGTCTTCTCCCACTTTGAAATCGCCACCAGGTCGATCCGAACACTCAAAAGCCCTAGTCCTCCACGGTATGGACGCAGTCAAGATTATCACCATGCGTGGTCCGGCGATCGCAGACCTTCCCAACGAGCTTCTGCACTTTACTTCTTCCTTCCTGGCTCCAAAAGATCATCTAAATTGGATGTTGGCTTCGCATCGATTTAACTCGATCCTTGGCGTCCGCCTCGTAGCCAACGCTGTTGCACGAGGAGATAGTGTTGCCTTTGCCTGGGCCTGCGAAACTGGCCGTCTCGACATCATGAGAAGATGCATGGATCTCGGGATGAAGCCCAGTCTGTATGCGTATACGAGCGAGCGAGCGTGTGTGGGTCAGCCAGATCCAACCCGAATCTACTGTAGGAGGAAATTCCTATATCAGCGAAAACACTTTCCTATGATTGGACTGTGCATGCTTTCAGGCCAGCTCGACGCCGTCCGATTGCTGATTTCAAGAGGAGCTACCCTTGACGACTTACCCCCTTGGCCCTTTTCAAACTCGGCTCGAAACCCATTGTACTATGCCCGTCATGTACCAATGTTGCGTTTTGTGTTGGAGGACAAGACTCGTCAAGATGCCATTTTCAATGATGTGAACAACAAATTCAAAGGTTATCGCTTCTTGAGAGTATTGCTGAGCGAGGAAGCAGCCGACGACACCATCATCTTCGCCGTCGAGAATTGCCTTCGTCATGAAGATCGATGCCTTCCTAGGGCTGTATGCGACGCTGCTGGACGAGGTCGACTGAGTCTCGTCGAAAAGCTTTTCAAGGCGGCACCTTCACTGACGAGGCACGACCGCCCACTGGAATACATATACGCAGCTTTGCAAAGGGATCCCACATCATCTTGGTCATGTAGCATCCAGCGTATGCTGGAAGCGTTGAACTCGGCTGCGTCGATCTTACCACTGAAAGATAATAATGCTATTGATTATGGCGAGCTTTTACATGATCTTTTGGAAGATGTATGGGACGATGATGGAGTGAGTGCGTACAATCTCGAATGGCTTCTGAACAACGGTCTGGTGAGATCTATGGAAGAGCGCTTGGCTTTCCATGAATGTTTCACATACGATATAATATTCGCGTATCGTAGCGAGTCCGTGCGGCATCAGAAGATGACCGTTCTTCTCCACTTCGATCGCTCCCTCGCTCTTCATATCCCGTTCGGAGACGCAAGGTACCCGCACAGCATCGCTTATCCTGGCTTTCTTGATCTCCTTGAAAGCCAGCTGATAGATGGACATTTGGCACTTCATACAAACTTGGATCCTGGGAGGCTTCTCAGACAAATTCTCACCAAGGGCACATGGGAAGGGACTTTACACCGCACGGCCAGGATCATGGAGACATTGGTGGCACTTGGCGCCTCAGAGCAACCTTATGAGAATCTTATGGGGTGCCATGTCATGGTATTCGTGTGCATGATCAAATTAGACCCTAATGAGGGCGGATGCCTCACCCTACCAGACAGTACAGTACACGACATGTCTGGCGACGAAGAAATAACGACATATAGCCACTACCTCGCTCAACGACGGGACAGCATTCTGAGAATGGCCCAGGCACTGGCGAAAACGGACATGGATAATGTGTTCCAACCCTACTATAACAGCAGATCGGCGGAATACATCAAGTCTAGTTGGGTTTATAACGAACTCCCAGAATTACAAGCAGCTGTCCAGAAACACGAAGCCTTGAAAAGAAAACAAGAGTCAGATAGTTACGCAAAGGCCATGTGGCCCAGTTATTGATGGGCTTGAAATCGATTGCGTCAGTGTCGGTGTAGATGCTGTCTTCAATGGCGACGATAAGGTTGGTTTGCATCCTGACGTTAGCGAGGGACGCATAATTTGAGACAACCATTACGTCGCGGCCGAAATTGTCAATGGGAGCGTGACACAGGCTGAGGGCTCACAGAGGGCAACTCCAGTTAGAGGTTAAAAGATGAATTGATAATATCTGCCCCTTCCGAGCGATGTGTGACCGGCTCCGCTCGCGTACACATTCACTTGTCATCTGGCTTCATGGTTTCTCATACTTTCTTGCGTTTATTCTTGTTCGACAGGCCTAGTGTTGGACGCCCTTTGCCCTGAGCAACAGGGACACACCGGCGTAAAATAACAAACATATACACACACGCGCGCACACATACACTCTCTGATGCCGGAATTGGCCCCTTCAACTACGTCCCTATCCTCAGCCATCCTCAAAAGCACATGACAATCAACAGTCCAATCACGAAAATCATCAACCAAAATCGGTAAAGATCCAATGTTCCAATACATTGACACCTATGAACCTTACACAGTACACCAAAAGCACTATGTCCCCCCACGATCAAGTCAAAATCGCCTCCATCAAATCGTGACACGTCACTCGATTAAAATACACCTTCAGATGGTTTAATATCAACAACAGCCCCGACCTCTCCCTCAAGAATTTGAGTTCCAATGATGAGAAACAGAAGCGGCAGCGCCAGAATCCCTCCTTTTGCACCGTCCTCCTAGTACAAGCCAACCGTAAAAAGCGCCCCCGCCCCTAGATTTCAGACCATCTCCAACTCAGTAATAGACCAGGCATGCCGAAATTGCCTTTGATGGGTTATCGCTCAGGTGAAAAGCTGCTTGTTTCTGTCTGTCAGAAGTAGAATTGTTGTTGAGGTTGGCCCGGCGGTGGTTGGGCTACAAAGTCAAAGTTCATGGTGTCGACGCCCGAGTTCCAAGGGTCGGGTGATTCTGCGAGGCTGTTAGCTCAGGAAACCTCAGGAGAGGGAGCGAAATTGAGAAAACATACCCCACCAAATCGATTCGTATAAATCCATCGGCGACATGTACGTCGACGGGTCCATATTGGGAAGGCCCTCCATGACGGGAGGGTAGGTCATGCTACTAAGCCGGTTAGCAATAATCTTACTGCGACAGAAAGAAGCAACATACTTGGGGTTGTACTCCGCCATGGTAGTGCCGTTCTGCATCTCCGCCATGGCCAGCGCCGCGTCTTGGTGGGGATCCATGCCGAAAGCCTTGTTGACACCGCCGTTCCCGTTGCCGTTTGCCCCCATCGGGCCCATGAGCATCGGCGGCAGCGGCGTCCTGGCTCCGCTCCCCGTCCCGCTTGAGTCCGAGTCCTTCTTCTGCGACGTGCCCATGATCGTGCCGTGCTCGTAAATGTTCCGCAGCGCAGTCAGGGCCCTCCACAACGGGCCGGACAGCTCAATGTCCTTGTCCGTCTTGGGGATGTGCTCTGCCGGCGAGGTGGCCTCCTTCGCGGCCGTCGCAGACAGCGCCGCGATGAGGTCGCCCTGCAGTTGTCGCACTTCGGGGCTGTTCTTGGTCTCGCCGAGGATGCCGAGGAGCAGCGCCGACGAGAGGCCGTGGTAGGTGAAGGCCCAGCTGCGGGTGGGGATGACGGAGAGCTGGTGCATGGCGAGGAACATGCGCACCGTCTCGGCGAGGTTGTGCTGGCACTTGTCGGACAGGTGGCGCTTCTGCTCGGGCGTGAGCTTGGTGCAGTCCCGCCGCAGCGCCGGTCTGCAGCAGACGGAGATGACGAAGGAGGTGTGCAGGCGGAAGGCGTAGTGCTGGAGGCGGTCGATGGCCGTCTTGCACTGCTCCTTCATGCGAATGTTCGGGGCGACCATGTTGCGCAGGTTCTCGACGGCTTCGCAGTTTTCGACCATTTGCTCGTAGGATACGGCGGTGGCGACGTCGGGGTTAAGGCGGCGAGAGATGATCTCGCAAAGGTGGTACATCGTATCGAGGTAGCCGTATTCGCCGGCCATCGTATGTTGGACCGTCGGGATAGGGCAACAAGGGATGTTTGTCATCGGCGGGCGGTCAAAGGACAGTGATGTGAGGGTATCGTGCCATACGCATGTCCACCACAGCTTGCGGCGGATCATCTCCTTCGACTGTCCATCATTACGAGCGCTATCTCTTCCATCTGAGGGATTTGGTCGGTGAAGACCAAGTGACTGTGCAAGACGACATGTCAGGCCCAGCAGAGCCCACGACGCCTCTGCCTTCATGTCATTGAGCAGCACAAAACTGGTTAGTAGCAGAGCTTGAATGGAGTCGAATGTGGGTCTATAAAATTTTGGGTCGTGTCAGTGGAGGGCCCTATCTTTCCGACGGGGGCTGATCAGCCGAGGGAGTGACTAACCGTAGCAGGAAATTCCCTAGCCTCAGGAAGTGGAACGAAATTTGTATGTATTTTTGCGAGTCTCGTGTGCGGATGTGATAAGGGGAGTCGTGGTACTGCGAACCCACGGCGAGGAGCGCAAAGAGTATGGCCAGCCATGATGCCGATACCGGCTTGGGCGTTCTCGTTGCGTTGCTCGCGTTACGCGCCCTGTCTTCGAGGTAGACCATGAGCTTGGACTCGAGATCGTCAATGTCGACAACGAAGCCCCAAAACTGTTGTGGTGTTTCCTTGTATGTGCGGAATAGCCTGTGAAACGTTAGTATGCGTCTCCGATAAGAGACTTGATACATACTTCATCACTTCTCGATCCGATGGCAGCTCGGCCGAGATCTCTCGCGTTAAACTATCGAGGTGTTTTGAAGACATGAGCGGGAAGGGCGCCGACGTGTCAAGGCCCAAGATAGATCTCATGTCCTGACGGATGTCGACACCCTCCTGCAGCTCGTTGGCGGCCGACTGCTCTCGCAGGAGAGACGGGATGCTGTTCTGGCCAAGGTAGCGCGTGACGGCCTCGGGGGCTTCGGTCTCGTCCACGCTTGCCGCGACTGCTCCGCCCGCGCGGGGCGCTGGATTAGTATACGAACCGCTGCCCAAGAAGGAGAACGACGGCGCAGGTCCCAAGCCACCAGGGTTTAATGCAGACGGTGCTGAGGCTGAGGCTGAGGCAGAGGACTTACCAATGGCCGTACGAGGCCAGGTCGCGGCTCCGGCCTCCACCTTGGCTGGAGGAGCGCCGGCGGCGACGTCGGCAGCGGAGCCCTCGGGCGAGTGAGGCCTTTTGCGATTGTTGGCTACGGTGGTGGTGGTGTTTCCGCCCGCGTTGCTGCCCGTCTCGGTGGTGACGGAGGCGGCGGGCTTGGTTCCGTGAGAGGCGGTACGGTTAGGTTTGTAGGAGCACAGTTGTGGATGCTCGCGCTTGACGCAGTTCTCGCATGGTTGCTTGTTGTCGCATTTCACCTTGCGCTGGCGGCAAGGCCAACATGCTGTGCCTGTGAGGGGGTCAGTGTCTGTTCTTTGAGAACTGCGATGATTGTGAAGTGAATGGATATGAGTAGTTGTGAAGCACGGGATAAGCGGCAGCGAGTTACGAAGGCACTCATGATGGTTCTCACTCACCATAGCGGACCTTGCGATGAGAGTGGATGATGCGGTTGGCCTCCTCGGGGGTCAGGTCGTCAATGGAGACCTGGTCCGGGGTCGTGTTCGACTCAGGCATGATGAAGTCTGTAAGTCGGGCGAACTTGCATCAGATCCGGGGATCGCGGGTCTCGGGATTTGGTCTGGCAGCGGCGGCGAGGACGGACGGACGGACGGCGACGGTGTTGTAGAAGTGACAGTGGCACCCGGCAGTGGCAATCGCTCATCAATCAGATTGGGACCAGGGCCCGCGAGGCTGCAGGCTGCTCAAAAGGTGGAACCCCCTTCCCGTCCACAGCTTCACGGGTTCGGGGGGTGGTGGCAGGCGGGTTGCCAATGAGACGGACGGGGGGCGCGACTGGCTGGGTTGCTCGCGAGGACCGGGCGGTGGTGGGTTTTACGGGATCTGGATGCGGACGAGGTTCGGCGCTGGCGGCGTGGTCTGGTGGTTGTTCGGGATCCCGTTATGACCGGTTGGTCGCGGTCGGGCTTTGAGTAACGACGCGGCGGAGGGTTAAAGCTCTGGTGTGGTGAAGGCCGTTGTGAGGAGTGAGACTCTGGTTATGCGGAAGCTTGTTGCGGCCCCCTCAGCGGCGCATGCGGCTCCTTTCGAGAGGGGGTACGGATAACTGGACCACGGCCACGGGTAAGGTTGGTGGTTGGCTGTGCTGTTGGTTGGAGCTGCGAATGCCGAATGTCCGAGGGGATGGCGAAGTCGACGGCCAGATGGCGAGGAGGCGCTGTGCAAGCAAGACGACCACGAATTGAAGAGATTCAGAGGAGGAAGAAGAGGCTGGAGGCTTCGGGCCAGGCGCCGGCTATGGTAATGGAGCAATGGTGGAATGAAGGAGAGACGAGACCTGAGGATTGAAGACGGAGGTTAGGTAAGGAAGGCAAGGAAGGAGTTGGAGACATGGGAGATGCGGGGGCGTTCGGTCTCGTCTATTCGTACTTTTGGGTGTGTGGCTTGTTCGCTGCTGCTGCCAATTGTTCTTCGGCAGCCCGGGACCCTTGATTTTTCTTTTCTTTTCTTGTCCATGAGCAGACAGAAAACCACTCCAAAGGCCTTACTCATCAAGACTTCTGGGCACCGACTGGCCAGTCATCCTGCCAGTCCAAACACAACAGAAGCGTGGCAAAGATCACCAAAAGACCAGAGCGGCCTCGGATCACCGCGCTAGCACCCAATCAGGCAAGGTCAGCCTGGACCCGCAGCTGTTACCCCACTTTTGACCGATGTTGGGTGGGCTTCCAGACTGTTTTTTTCTTCCTGCCGTCTCTGTTTTCTGTCCAACTGTCTCTACCACCCTCGCTGCGGCTTGCTTACGTACACATATGCGACAGACTCTGATTGGACTCGACAGGAAGCACTGACCAGCTCTTACGGGCAAGTGGCGTCAGAGTGGGGCCGGCAATACCTTCACTGACATGAGCCACGTCCCAGCCCAACACGCCCATCACCACGACCGGTGGGATCTCGGTCTCCCGGTGTGAGCTAAGGTAACCACTTTCCAGGTGGGCCAGTTGGTTCTCGAAATGCCTCGTCAAACTGTCTTAATTCAGCTTTCCTCCATCTCTAGCTGAGCATTCGGTCGAGACCGACGAAAAACGCAGAAAATAGACGAACATGTTGGTAAAGGAGTCATCAACGTCATCTCATCGCGTGCAGGAAACAAATCTTTTGGAAATGCGGAATTGGGCCGAACTGTGGCCCTGTTGCGTCATGTTGCTCGAGTCAGTCGCATTGCATCCCTGATCTGAGTCTCCTTACCCGTTCCGATTTAATAAAGATTAATGATTGCCGACAGCGATCGCGAAACATTTTTCTTATCATACTACTGTGAACGCACGGATAAACGAATTTGCGACCTCTCGGCCCAGAGGAAACACGTCCAGACAACCGAGGATAACATCTCGTACGATATAGGCGACGGCAGAGCCTGGGGCAGCGGTGAAGACTAAGAATTCTTGATTAATACTACTAACTAGAGCGCCGTGCTATCCAACCAGGCGCATTGCTGTATTATCTAAAGCGACGCACTTAGGGGCAGGTCTCTCGACGAGCTGCCCACCCACACCTTCTTCGGGTACTGGCTGATCACCCAGTTCTGGCTGGCAACGTCCCAGTTGCTCAGGTCGCGTCTTGTAATCTCGGCTGAAAACGTGGCCGATGCGCCGGGGGCAAGGGGGATGCGCTCAAAACCGCGCAGCACCTTGACCGGGTCGTCAGGGCCGCCAAGCGACACGTACAGCTGAGCAACCTCGTCACCAGCAATGTCGCCCTTGTTGGTCACGGTCGCAGTGACAGTGTAGAGAATATCCCACAACTGCGGGTTACCACCGGGGCTGCCCGAGGCAGGGTGCTTGGCCTGCGGGTTGCTGTCCAAGGCATTAGGCGGCAGGAACTCCTCCGCCGTCTTGCCAAAGTGAGGGTCCTGAGAGGCCTCTTGGGCGTTTGACACGTTCAGCCACGGGTAGATGAACTTGTAGATGTAGCGAGCCTGGTCCTTGGGGAAGACATAGTCGTTCAGGTCGGTGCTGTGGTTACCAAAAGTAGGCGCAGCCGCCGTCTCACCAGTCGTCGGCCTGTACTCTCCTGCATCCTTCTTGGCCACAGCCAGGTTGGAGAACTCGAACTTGGTGTAAGATAGACCGAAGCCGAAGGGGTAGATTGGCGCAGAGTTGCTGGAGTTACCATAAGTTCCATTGCTGCCAGATGTAGCCCGATCGAAAAAGCGGTAGTCAATGAAGACGCCCTCGGTAAAATCATCCTGAGGAGCTCCCTCGCCGTTGTTGGGCTTGTACAAAACGTCGGCACCGTAGCTTTCGCGGGTCGCACCCCAGGTGAAGGGAGACTTGCCGGCGGGGTTAACATCGCCGTAGAGGACGTCCGTGATCGAGTTGCCAGATTCCTGTCCAGGAAGTCCAGCCCAGAGAATAGCAGTAATGTTGGGGTTCTCGTACCAATCAGTGACGAGGACGGGACCGCTGGAGTGAATGACAACGATGGTGTTGTTGTTGATGGACGAGACGTTCTTGATGAGCTCGTCGCCAGAGTTCCACAGGGTCAGGTTCTGGCGATCACCCTCGTTGCCGCCAACGTTGATGTAGCCCTCGCCAGAGTTGGCGTTGACAAAGACGATGGCAGTGGCGCCGGGTTGAGTGATCAGGGCAGTGGTGGCAGCGGTTTCGTAGTTGCTGAGAATGCTCTCGTAGCGGGTACCGTCATCGAGAGCGCGTCTCTGCAGGGCCTGGTCCGGAGTAATAAGGTACGGGTAGTTGGAACTGCCAGATCCCCAGGAGGCACCGAGGGTACCGTCGTTGCATCCGCGATCACTGCAGCCATTGGGTCCCTTGGGATTGGGGCCAGCGTCCTCTCCAATGACGGCCAGGAACTTGGGCTTCTTCAAGGGCAGAGATCCGGAATTCTTGAGCAACACCGTGGCCTTGGCGCCGATCTCGCGAATTAAGTTGGCGTGCTCCTTGCCCTTTCGTACGTCAATGTGCTGGTTGATTGTCTGAACGTTCTCCTTGGCGTAGTACTGCAGGGGGCCGACAGTGTCGAGAGTCCAGGAAGAGAAGTTGATGTCGGGCACCTCATCAACTTTCATGCCAACCTTGAAGAAGGCGGCCATGATGCGGAGAGCCATGTCGTCGAGACGGTATTCGGGGACGGTGCCATTGAGCACGGCGATGGTCAAGTTGGTTCCCCAGAAGGTTTGACCGGTGTTGAAGAGGGTGTCGCCGGGCATGCTCATGTCCAAACCAGCAACTGCCGTAGCGGCACCAGCATGTTGCGCTATACGATGGTCAGCAATTTTGCTTCACGACATTACCCCAGGAGGTTCCAAAATACCTTGCCAATCCGACATGATGAATCCAGAAAAGCCCAACTCTCCCTTGAGAAGACCGTTGAGAAGCTTGGAGTTTTGACAGCCGTAGGAGTTGTTGACCTGGTTGTAAGAGCACATGATGGAACCAACACCAGCGCGGATGGCATCGGCGAAGGGCCACATGTAAAGCTCATGCATGGTCTTGTCGTCAATGTTGGAAGAAAGCGACTCGGTGATGTTGTATCCGTAGCCAATAGCCTCGGGGGCCTGTCTGAAGTGTTCTTGCTCGTTGCCGACGAAATGCTTGGCGCAGGCGATGGCACCAGCATCCTGAATTCCCTTGACACTCTCGGCCATGAAGACACCAGTCAGGTACGGGTCGACGGAGAAGCCTTCCCAGTTGCGGCCTCCGGTAGGGGCGCGGCCAATGGGTCCAGCGACGGGGGCGAGCACGACATCGACACCCTTTGCTCTCTGTTCGGCGCCAATAGCCTCGGCTCTGCGGTAGACGAGGCTTCGGTCCCAGGTGGCGGCGACGGTTTGGCCAGAGGGGAAGACGGAGTTGTAGTCGCTGAAACGGATGCCGACAGGGCCGTCCTGCATGCAGAGGCCGCGAAGGCCGAGTCGAGGTACTGAGCCAACGTTTCCGACGCACAGGTCTCCTTGCCATCTGTTCCCGTGTAAGTCGGGTGCTTGGTACGAGGTGACGAGCAACTTACCCAACTCCAGTCGTCAAGTTGACCTTCTCGAGAAGGGTCAATTGGGAGACGAAGTCCTTGGCTTTGGCGTAGGCATCAGCCCAGCCATCAGCGTTGGGGTCCAACCATGGTGAAGGATAGACGGGCGGCGAGTATGCGAGATCGCGCTTGTTCAATTGTGTTAGATCGAGTCCAGACAACGCAAGAAGATAGTGAAGAAACATCTTGCCATAAACACACAAGAAGCAGTTTTAACAATGGGGATGAACGCAATACAAGAGAGAATACAAGAGGCGGACGCAGAGCAACTCTAAATGAAGCAATGGGAGAACCGCAACACCAGCTGGTTGGGCACCCCGCAGACGAAGCTTGCCAGCCAATGTCTTGGGTGAAGAAGCAGAATAGACATTGTCATTGCGCAATGGTTTCCCAAATCACAGAGGAATGGAACACGCAGCTTTCACGCGGCAGCAACGTACCTTGTGCAACTTTCCTTCAGGTGCCACGGCAGCAGCAACGAGGTCAGCTGCCGCCAACACGGCAACAGCCAAAGTTTGTGTTCTCATCGTGGTTTCCAGCAGCTGTCGGTTGCCGCTTCAGCTGAAGAACGTCTGCTACCTTGTGGAAGGGTCGACTCGAGCTGTAGGTCGGTCGTGGGAAGGGAGCAGGGTGCCTTGACCAGAAAATTGGATGAGTGAGAGAGCGCGCGGGCGCGGCTACTTTAATGTTGGTTGACAGCAAGCTGGGATTCGCGTCCGGGGTAGCTCCGGATGAAAGTTCGCTGCCAGTCTTGTCCCTATCCAGCAAGCACAATGTGGTGAGGGTAGCTTGGCTAGGGTAGGTCGGTCAGGATCTGGGTTGGCAAGCTCTGTTGATCTGGGCCCGGTCTGATGATGCAACAAGGTTTCCTTGTTCAGTCAACATGGATGGGGACCAGTTCTGTGGGCTGTGAATGTGGAGGTGGACGGCATATGCAGTAGAGTAGCACGTTGGACGGATGCTACCCCACTGCCTTGCAGGCTGGGAGACTGGTTCTGGGACCAAAAGTATCCCACCGCTTCCGGGGAGGACAATGACAGCGCGGTGGTAGACCGACTCGCGGATGTCGTCGGTCTTGGAAGCGGTGTCGATGTAAGTGAGGGGCGAGCTGCGGGGGAGCAGCCAGATGGACTGGCAACGGGTCAGATGAGTTGGAGATGGAGGGCTGTCTGCAAGCTAGACTGGATCAATTGCGGTTGAAGCTGTTCTCTGGTGAGGGTAGTGAGAGCTTGGAGCAAAGACAAAAAGCCCAAGTCCGGGGTAGAGGCCGTCCCGAGAATAAGGACATGCGAAGCGTGACAGGGCAGCCAGGCCAGCAGGCTGCGAGGTACTTGGACGTGTAGCATGTCATGACGAAAAAAGGGCCGATCAGTCAGGAGTGCGATGACGGGCAGGGAGAGCCTAAGATGTATGTGGTGTAGTTGGACGGGCCCAGAGCTGGGGCGGTCGAGAGATCAACCATTGGGCCAATGTCTCTCCTCTTGGTCGGTATCCGTGCAGAGCTGCGGCTGCTGCTGGACGTGGTGGCCGTTGGAACCAGTGCTTTTGGCCTTGGTGTGTGTGGGTGATGATGAGGCGACGACGGGCTGGGCGGCAGGCAGGTAAGCTGGTCATGTTGGTGGGCGATTATGCTGGTGGTGGTGGTGTTCCTTCGCAAGAAATGGAGGTGGCCAAGACAGGGTCGATGGAAAGAGAAGGGACGGGCGCCCACGGGGAAGTACCCTCTCCTCCCCACGGCGCCTTCCCTCCCCTAGATGCCGGACACAGGAACGCCAAATCGGAACCGGTGGGGAAGTGGGGCCACCAAGCAGGAAACACCCAACACCAGAAGAAATGACGGGGAAATTGGCACTTTGGGCAAGAGCCCAGCAGTAGCACTCGCTCACTTGGATGGACCTAACTTCCGGTCGCGATTACCGAGGGGAAACATGGCTATACGCGGAGAGTTCGGCGTGGCTGCATGTATCTCGGCAGTACCGTCATCCCTGGCACGCTTCTATCGACAGTGGCGTTACGCCGTCCCGCCGTTGGCTCCGAGAGGCGCCCGTCTTGTTAGTGCTCTTGTTCTCTCTGCTTCTGCCCAGTGTTTATTCGTACCGCACTCGAGCACCACTTCATCGCCTGCAGCAGCGTTACATCCGTGGTTAACCCGGAGAACCATCGACTGACCTTGGGGCCAATTCTTGTTGATGGATCGCATCCTCAAGGTTCTTTTCCCACTGCAAACAAGAAACGGAGCAGACATCACGCCCGGTACTGCCAATGTCGACATTCCGACCGTCTGCAGATCGGAATAAAACGCCTTCGCCCCTCCCCACCGTCGGCACTTGTTCCGCTTGGCAAAAACTCTTCTTCGTATCCAGCCCCCCGAAATGTTTTGTAAACATTTTGGTTTTCGTATATGAATAATGCAACCCTCTGCCGGGATGTGTCATGTCCGCCAAAGACACCATAAACCCTCATATAAACTCAAAAAGCCCCCGTCCCTGAATTTTATACTATGCGAGCATTCGTCGAGTCAACCTTTTAATATCCGTCTCATCTTACCGGCGGCACCCAACTCATGCTTAACTCTCCTTTCTCCTTCCATCTCAACTCTGGCTTCGACTGACACAAACCTTGCTGCATCTGTCTGAATAATGGCTGCAGCTTTTCTTCTTTCTTCTCCCAACCAGAGATCACGAGACGGTCGAAAGACGCTAGCTCGTACATGACGCCATGCCGACTCCATCGCCAGCACATGTCCCCCGCCTGCGCCTCTTGGCCGCACCTTTCGCGCAACCACTTTCTTTCCTTCTCCATCGTCTCTTCTCCTCTCCCCCATCTCCCCCGCATTTCTACCCCGGTCCCTCCCAACGGACCCCTGTCTTACCCCTCATCTCCCTCCCCCGGCCTCCTCTCCATGCTCCATCGTCAAAAAATTGGCCCATTGTCCACAAGAGCTCCGGGCAACCCACATTCGCATTTTCCCTCGCCCATTCGCGAATTACGCCCGTTGCCAAGGAGCGGGACCCCCGAGTCTTTCGGCCCGTTTACTAAATTGTTGGAGAAGCTTCATCGATGAGATGGGGAATCCGAGGGAAGAAAACGGAGCTGCAGCAGAGCCACCATGAGCAGCTCGCGTAGTGTCGCTGCAAAATCTGGTTGGTTTGATGCAATGCTTGCGGCAGGCAGAGCGTAGAACAGGTAACGTTCCAATTGATGTCTTGAGTGCCCTCTCTGTTCCGTCCCAAGACGGACGTCAACCGAAAACAAGGTTGGTTCAAATTGTCTCACCAGCGCCCAAACCCGTCACCAATCAGGCCAAGACGTGCGTGGCTGGGTTCGGTGAGAAATAAGCCGCAGGAAAAGAAGCTTAGTAGACTACGTTGGCTAGAGAGACTACCTTTTCTGTGATCTCAGACCCTGCCTAACTGTCGTTGTCATCGTTGTCGTCCTGGCTGCCTCTATCGTTATTTCTCCTACGATGGTCCTTGATCGAAAGAGTATTCCAAGTTTAAGAAGTTCACAGACGCAGGAGATTAGGCAGTCTTGCCGGAAAGGGAGCTTAGTAGTCCAAGCTGGAGTATCTCTGGTTCATCCGTATCATAACCGATCATAAAAGCTGTATTGCGCCTCCATCTAGCATGAATCTGCTACGATAAGGTCCATTTCCCCGCCTGAGGCTACCAACGCCACATGCGCAACCGTTGCCCAACGCCAATTTGCTAGACGCCAACCTTCGTAATGCTGCACGACTCAAAGAAACGGCCCGAAGAGGTTCCTATCCGTTTCCATAGCCCGGCCCGGCTTTCCGATGGCATGTCCAAAGGTTCTATGGACCCTTAGTAAATGCCAGGCAAGATTCTCCACCTGACAATCTTCTTGTACTTCTCCCAGTCCTCGCCGTACTTGCGCGCGCACTTCTCGTCATCGCGGCGGTCGCGGTGAATCAAGAGAATCGCAAAGTATAGGATGTAAAAGTACGTGAAGGGGATTCCCCATCCTCGCGCTGCACCCTGGATGACCTCGCGACCATCGGCCATCTTGAACGCTCCCTCGACACCGGACTGCACGAAGCCGCTGCCAGCCGAGACGATCGTGTATCCAGCCATACCGGTGGGCAAGCCGTAAGGCCATGCCTGCAACCAGTCGCCGAGGTAGTTGATGTGGCGGGCAACACCCCACCAGCCGGTGATAAGGAGGCGAGTGCCTGCCTTGGTCTCGATATACTTGAGGTGGGAAACGCTAGGGTCATCTGGGTTGTTGCGGAACGCGTTCTTCTGGCTGTTGGAGGCGCGGAAGATGAAAAAGGCGACACCGATAATGCTTGCGATTCCGGCCATACCGAGCGGGCTGACCGAGACGGGATACACAGCGAGATACTTGGCTTGGAGGGAATACATGAACGGGAGCCACGCGACGTCGCCAAATGAAAGCATGAAGCCGAAGCCATCAGTAATGATGTCGATCGTGGTCAAAATCGCGGGTTCGTTGTACCAGCAGTCGATGACATAGACGGTCTGGACAGCGGAAACAAAGATGATGCTGTTTGAGACGAAACCATAGGTGCGGTACTGCTTGGCCATCCAGGCGAAGTTGATCAGGGACCAGCCGAGCAGGCCAGGTCGGACCTCCATGAACTCCTTGATATCGATTTCTCCGATGATGGGGATCGTGACGCGAGGGTTGAGTTCTCGCCCGATGAACCAGTCGTAGATCAGGTTGCCAGAATGTCCACCCTCGGCCAGCTCGCGGCTCTCGACGTTGCCAGGCTTGACGCTAAAGCTTCGGACGTAGACGAATGTAGCGGCACCGAATGCGACCAGCATGTTGGCAGTAACGACCTGGATGTAGTTCTCCGTGATGAAGGTCCAAACAGGGAACTCGGCGCCCTGAGCGATGGTGCCAGCGGCGCAAAGAGTCAAGATGAACATTCCAGAGGAAAAGGCTGCGTTTGTCAGTCACACGAGCAGTAGGGGAATAGGTCGGGCTGCGTACAGTTGAAGCGGTACTTGAGCTTGCCGCCCGAGGCAAGCTGGACACCCTCGACCTCAGTGCCAGGCAGGAAGCGGTAGAGGAGCGCATTGAAGAAGTAGTATCCCAGAACGGCGGCGTTGACCTTGTTGTCTCCAAGACCCCAGATTCCTTCAGCGGGCCATCCGACCTCGCGCTTCAGCTGGGAAAGAGTCAAGTTCTTCGGGTCGAGCAGGGAGGGCGCGGGGCAGCCGGAGACATCGTTGCAAGCGAAAGCAAAGACGTAGACGAGAACGGGAAGGATGATGGAGATGCCAAAGGTTCCGATACTATGAATAAAGTCAGTGGACGGAATGGGATTGAGGTTGCTTGAGATAACTCACGGTCCACCAAAATGATAGCCATGCGCCTGCGGCGGTGGCTGCTGCTGCTTTACCGCGACTTGCGTTTCCTTGGCCATGTTGCGCGGTGCTGTTGATGCTAGGAGGAAGTCGCGTTGCGTTATTGTGGGGTGGAAAGAGCTATACACAGCTGCAGCGTGCTGTTATTTGTAGTGTTTGCACCCGCGCGGCAGGAATACGAAGACGAGCCGATAGCAAAATATCAGCCCCAAGATCCACGACGATGTGGAGGCTGCGAATACAATCGAGAGGTGTTTTGCGCCGGAGCTATGGGATTCCGAGTGACCTCATGGGCGGAGGAGATTCGATGACGCTAATACTGCGATCCGAGCTTTGCTTGATTGGATCCCACGCGCGTGGTGATTGAAACGGTGGAAGGTGCCCCCGGAGGAATGGTTCCACCGAGAGCACGGCCACGGGAAGACATGCAAGAGCATCGGACGGTATGAAGTCTGGAAGCCCGGTTGAGATGGAATAAGAGAATTTAAGATTCAAGCTCTCAGAGTCTGTGTATGCATGAAGAATAAGATATGTTTAATGTGATTCGGCAATGGCTCGCAGGATGAGGTCCAGATCTTCCCGTCTTACAGCAGATACGCGATGGAGAGGTACGTACCGCTGCTCTTCGAAAGGGGAATCGGACATCGGCGTTTGCCAAGTGCCCTTTCCTGGAGGTGCGGCACTGCTTATGAAAGCAATAGGATGAGTCCTTAGGTAATCTCCCCCAGATTGAGCACATAGGACCTGCATGACACGTGACCCTGTCCATACTGGTCGCGGAAAGAGTGTCCCGCAGGGCAGGCTGCAGGCAGCCATTGGAAGCTGTCGGGTCCCTTAGGGAAGCCTGTACGGTGGCCCCCGTGGGACCTGAATGCAGCCTGGTGCAGAGGGGCGGACGCTGCAAGGAGCGCCCATCCACCAATCAATGCACCCCCTCCCGTCACTCCCGTCCCCCGTCGGCATCTCCCTGTGAAAGGCTGACGAATGACCAAGTGGCTTCCCACTTGCCCAGCATCCAAATCCTCCAAACTGTCCTCCAAAGTGCCTCTCGACCGCATTTACGTCTTTGTCCATCACCGTCGCACGGCACTGCAGCATCGTTCGCTTCATTTCCACTTCTCCAGAGATTTGCAGCATCCGCAATTGATGTCATAGGCCCCGAGCCGACCCACGCTTCTCCGCGCTCCGAAGCGCTTACTCCCGCAAACACGATCATTCCAGTCGCGCTCCCTGGCCTGGACCCCTTTCATCGATATTAGAACGACTCAGAACCATCCATTTTGATGCATTCCTCCAACTTCCTGCTGCTCCTCGCAGCAGCCGCGACCCCGAGCGCCGCCGACACTTCGACCTCGAGCACATCTAGCAGCGTACCGGCATGCACGGCAGCGTCCAAGAGCGGGACCGGCGGGCCGTTCTACGACCTGCGTCCAGACATCGCCGTCAAGGTTGAGGAGGGCAAGTCATCCAAGGGTGCTGTCACGACCGACTACCATGCTAGGGGCTGGGACTATGGCAAGAACTTCACCCTCAATATTTGCGCTCCCGTCATCGACCCTGTCGAAGACGTAGTGGGGTTGGGCAAGGGCGAGTCCAAGAACGTCAGCGCGTACTACACATACAAGACCGAAACTTTCTCCATAGGGTTCGTTGCCTCTGCTCTCTCATGATCAATTCTGTTCAAACTAACAAATGCGCGACGTAGTCAATCCAACATGGACATACAAACCCGCGGGCGCATTCTGGTCCTCCAATACAAGAACGGCTCTCCCTGCGGCGAGAGCAAGTCCAAGCGAGCAACGGCCCATGACGGCGCTTCCTACAACAGATACACCGACGACGAGGACAGAACCCTCATCGCACCGTCTGCAGTCGGCAAGAAGAAGGCCTCGGCAGAAAAGGACGATACGCCAACCCGTCGCAAGTCGGCAACCATCTCCTTCCACTGCGACACGGAACAGATTGGTGGAGCAGCCCACATTTCCTTCGTCGGCTCAGATCCCGACGACTGCGCCTACTTCTTCGAGGCCCGTTCCCAGCACGCTTGCGCCAGAGCCGAACCCCACCAGCCTGGCAGCGTCGGGCCCGGCAGTGTCTTCGCCATCATCTTCGTGATCGCCGTGCTTGTATACTTTGGTGGTGGTGTGTTCTACCAGCGTACTGTCGCTCATGCCCGGGGCTGGCGGCAACTGCCCAACTACAGCCTCTGGGCCGGCATCTGGGGGTTTGTCAGTGTATGTAGACCTTCGCGCTACTAGTGGTTGAGGGGAACTAACACCATAAACAGGACATGTTTGTCATTGCGACCTCTTCATGTGCTCAACTTCTGCCAGGAAGGCGTGGCTACCGTCATCTGTCCGGATCTCCCAGCAGAGGACGTAACCGCGAGGACGAGAACCGTCTGATAGATCAGCTGGACGAGGAGTGGGACGACTAGGTTCGTGCGAGTGTGTAAAGGCATCAGCGCCTCATCTTTCCTTTTCTATCACTGCGTATTCGAATTCTATCAGGGGATGAACGTGAGTCGCAGGCAACCACCCTAGATACCCCGTGCGAGAACAAAATGCATAGACGATTTATGGCTTTCGAGTTGCGTTCAGACGGTGAAACTTATAATTACTTTTTTGGATGTGAACCGAGCTTCTAATGCTACAGCCCGGCCCGAAGCCGCTCAGCAAAGTCCTTGACTGTGGTTACGATATCCGCATCTTGGGCCAGCCCGAGTTGAAGCGCCTTCGAAACGTCAAACAGGGCCGGCCAACTCCCCACGATAGCCTCGATTTGCGGGTTTCGCTCCTCTGTCACCCTGGCCCGAGCCTCCATTCCCCCGACAACCTCCAATGCGTTCAAAATATCCGCCACTGTCACGGTGATACCCGGCAGATTGACCACCCTCGACAGCCCAAAGTTCTCCTTCGGGATGTCCTTCACAGCGACTAGGTTCGCAACAACCGTCCTCGGCGAGCACACCCACATGGCCAGCTCCGGGCCCACGGGCAGAATGTTATTCTCCCCCTTGAGCGACTCCCTCACGATGCCTGACGCAAACGACGACGCGGCGGCGCTGGGCGCTCCGGGTCGGACGATGATGGTGGGCAGCCTGACGATCCTGCCGTCTAGGAGCCCGCGGCGGGAGTAGTCCCCGACCAAGGTCTCGATGATGAGCTTCTCGGCACCGTATGAAGACTGCGGCGTGGGACACGTCGTCTCGGTGACGACCTGGCCCCCAACTGGGCCGTACACGGCGAGCGAACTGGGGAACACCACGACAGTCCCGCGATGAGGCGAGGTCGGCTGGCGGAGGGCGTCGAGGATGTACCGGTGGCTGTCCAGGTTCACGCGCAGCCCGAGGTCGAGGTCCGCCTCTGCGCCGCCGGACATGATGCCATGGAGGAGGTAGATTGCGTTGAACCGCGAGTGGTGCGTGAGGAGCGCGGCGACGGCATCGGGGGATGTGAGGTCTGTCTGGAGGGCCGTAATGCGTGACGCGCCGTCTGGGACGATGGATTGCGGAGGGATTGACGGGGTTACTACGTCGGTGATTGTGAGGTGGATCGTGGGGGATGAGAGGAGGAGGGCCGTCGTGAGTTCCTGGCCAATGAAGCCGGCGGCTCCCGTTATGAGAATGTGGTTTGCTTCTGAGTTCATCATTTTGTGGTGCTATTGATGAGGTTGAAGTGAGTTGAGTTGAGATTGAATGAGTGGTGATGATGTAGGTGAAGGTGAAGGTCAGAGGGTATGACGTAGGTGTTACATGAGATGGTCGCCCGCGTCAAGAGAAATCAGACATGAACAGGAAGCTATGAGGACAACTTTATGAAGCTCCTAGTTTGCACTTCACGATAATACCTCGATGACAATGTGCATTATTCCGACATGAATGACGGCCCTCAAGTCCGAATATCGGCTTTCTCTCCGATGTGGCTTTCATCTGTGGCTCTCTGCGGCGCAGGAGTTTGTCATCACGTCACAGAGCTTCGGGCGATGTCGACCGAGCAAAAAGACGCTAGGGGGAGCCAAAACGCTCCCCCGAAAGGATCCATAACGTCGTCTGGGGAAAGTTCTTAGCTCGACAGGATGGCCTCTCGGGTAGAAGACCGTCTACCCCGCGGTGCCGTGTGACCCACGTCGGGATGGGGACAAGATCCACCTCGAGCAGACCTCGAGCAGCGGTCCGGGGACTTTCGGTGTCGGCGCGGACTTTCAGGGAATGTGGCTCGATCTGTTCTGCTCAACGCGCGCTGTCTCGGTTGCAGACATGGCGAGAGAGGGGCGGTATTCGCAGTTGTCTTACGACTTGACCGTGAGTCCCACGCTCCCTTTCGCTATCTAATGCAACGAGCACGAGGCCGATGGGCTGGTTAAGGGGCCACAGCCATGTGTGAGAGGCATGGGCTCCGAGGCATTATGTAGGAATGGCGGAAGATAGCGACAGAGAAGGCGGCAGGCTGCTGGAAGCATGGCATGTTGTGATGTTCTTATCACTCAAAGAGCATCGTTGCATTGGAGGGTTCATGGACCATGGACGCCTGACTACCGAACTGAATTACACACGAGTGGCAGTATCTTATGCCCGAGTACCTGGGCGCCTCTCAGAAAACTCGTGGAACTCTGCCTCCGGCCCAATACCATTCTTGGCGTCCACGTCAAGATCTCCCAGGCGATTCGTGGCAAGATCGTCGCCAAACAGCTCCGCAATCTCCTCCAACGACTTTCCGGACTGGCTCCTAGTGTTAGCGAGGTATGGCTATCTGAGTTAGGCACGGGGCCACACACCGTCTCAGGGAGAAAGAAGAAGTAAAAGACGGCCGCGGCCAGGTTAGTTGCGATGAAGAGTGAGTAGTACCTAGAAACCGTGTTAGTAAGGTATGAAGCGAGGCGCATATCAGAAGGACTGGCTGACCTCCAGCTGACAGACGCAATGGCAAGAGGCGTAATCTGCGAAAGCACGATAGCGGTGACGGACTTCGTCGCGACCGCAAAGGCGAGACCCTTAGTACGAAGGAAGAAGGGGAACAGCTCCGAGGGCACGACCCAGATCATGGCGTTGAAGAAGATTGCGTAGCACATGGAGTAGACGAAGATTGCCGCGATGGCCGCTCCCGCTCCGGCCGCATTGTCGTTATCCTTGTTGCCGTACACCGCACTCAAAGCCATGCAGAGAGCAATCATGGCGCTCAGTACGAGAGAGCCGCCCCAGAGGGTGCGCGTCCGCGGCCAGCGGTCTGCCACCACTGCGAGGTAGATGACCTGGCCTATGATGCCCATCATGCCGTACGCGCCGCTGATGAGCAGAGCCGTTCGACCTGTGGATCCAACGGTAGCATAGAAGATGTTTTGGAAGTTTTGAATGACGGAGGAACCGCTGAGCTGGCCCATGGTGACGATGAAGGCGGCCGTGAGAGTGCGACGGACGTACTGGCGCGAGAACATCTGCTTGATGGCCGTGGCCCAGTTCATATTGCCCTGCTGCCTCTCCATCAAGATCTGCTCCCTAATCTGGATGAGCTCCCGCCCGACCAGGTCGTCGTTATCCGTCGCCCCGTGCAGATTGGCCAGAACCGTCTTGGCTTCTTCGTACCGGTCCTTGAGAATCAGCCAACGGGGCGAGAAGGGAACGAAGAACACCATGACGGAGAGGACAAGAGGGATGGGGAGCTGCATCGCCAATGGGATGCGCCACTGTCCATCTCCCGAGGCAAAGGCACCCGCAAACCCGACCCAGTTGGCGACTCCAAAACCAATGGCAATCATCATTCCTTGTAGTCCAACGAGGAATCCACGACGGGCAGGCGGTGCGACTTCAGCAAGATAGATGGGAACAACGGAGAGCAGCTCGCCGCATCCGATTCCCGCTATCAGACGCCCAGCAATCATCATTCCAACCTCCATGGCGGCGCATTGGAGAACGGACCCAATGATGGTCAGGATCGATGCAATAAGAATCGTGTACTTTCTGCTGAATCTGTCGGCGAGATATCCGGTCGTCATGCCGCCGATGGCCTGGCCTGCGTTGTAGACGGAAACGATTGCACCTGTGTACGCTGTGTTGACCATAGAAGGCCCGTACATCTTGAGCTTGAAACTGTCATGGCCAAAAGTTGTGGCAATAATTCCTGGATAGAGTTAGCCAGTTTTTTCTGATAGACTTGGACGGTTGTCTACCAGAATCGAAGCCGTAGATGAAGCCGCCCTGCGCAGCGACAAGCGCTATGGCGACGATGAGGAAGCTCATGCTGATCAAGGTATCTAGTGTGGAGTAGAAGGACGTCTGGGGAAGAATATTCCATCATGCAAGTGGAAAATCTGGGGATTTGCTTATCTGCTTTTGTGTGTTTTTGCCTCCCTTGTACCTCGTAGATGATTCGGTGCAAAGGTAACCCGACGGCCTCGGTACTATGTGAGCAACAACCCAAGAGTCTGGGACCAGCATCGGCAGCCCACGCAAGGATCGTCTCATTGTTGTAAGGTAGTACCGAGATCGCGAGGGAGGTGAGCCTTAGCTCCTGCGGGGATGCGGAGACTCCGCCGGTGAATCGTGCTTGCTCGGGTTATTCCCGTCATCCAATCCTTTGCATCACGGTATCAAGCCGCATGTCGTGCTTGGCAGATGCGGAGAGATGCCCGGTGATCTTCGTATGCCGATGCCGGTATCCCTCGACTCCAAGAACTAATATCTCGCACCTAGACTCCCCGATTCGGACTCCTTTGCACCGGGAGAGTGATCATCTTAGCACAGGTGAAGACCCTTTAGGCTGAGAATATTTCATGTACTAGTTTCCTGAGAAACCTGAGCCCATGGACAGCAAGCCAACATTGACGATACGTCCGAACCATGTCTTGTCCCACCATCACCAAGCCGGTGTTTGAACACCACCACAGCGGCCTTGGTGTAGATTATTCCAGACCCAGAATCTCCTGGCAATTCGAAACAACGAAACCCACGGTCGCAGCTTGGACCCAAACCGCCTACGAGCTTGAGGTCACTTTCACTCCAAATGGCGAGCCCCAAATCTTCCGTGAAACCAGCGACCAATCCGTCTTGGTGCCTTGGCCAGCTCGAGATTTGGCTTCGCGAGACTCCGCCATAGTTCGAGTTCGTGTATACGGAAAGAGTCTCAGCGACGACGCATACAAGGCCGAAGAGCCAAGCCCGTGGTCAGAGCCGGCCACTGTCGAAGCCGCTCTTCTGAAACGAGAAGACTTTCGAGCCAACTTCATCACATCCTCCGAGCAGATCGGTCCCCATGGACCGCTACGGCCTATTCGATTCCGCAAGGAATTCACCATCCCTGATAACATCAGTCTCGACAACTCTTCAGCAAGACTCTACATCACTTCTCTTGGCGTCTTCGAAGCCACCATCAACGGAAAGCCAGTTACAGATGAGTGCATGGCTCCTGGTTGGACCAGCTACCGACACCGGCTCGTCTACCGCATCCTTGACGTGAAGAACCTTCTACTTCCTGGCAAGAAGAACACAATATGCGTCGAGGTAGCCGAGGGCTGGTACGCAGGACGCCTTGGGTTCAAGGGCGGTATTCGCTTCCGCTATGGCGACGTGATTGGCCTGTTTGCGCAGCTTGAGGTCAGTTCCCTGTCAGCTGAGCCGTGGGCACTCTTTTCGGACGACACCTGGTCTTCTCTCCCCAGCGCGATTACGAACAGTGAGATATACGACGGCGAAACATACGATCTGAACGAAGAGAAGCAGGGATGGAACCTGACAGATGCAGACTGGTCCAAGGCACTTGGGACAAAGGCCCTCCCATGGCCACAGACGAAGCTGGTTGCCCCTGACGCGCCGCCTGTTCGTGTGATCGAGACCAAGCCCTGCGTCAAAGTGTTCCAAAGCAAGAGCGGCAAGACGATCCTAGACTTCGGGCAGAACCTCGTCGGAAAGCTCCTCGTCAAGTCCCTGCAACTAGAAAAAGGGGCAAAGGTTACGTTCAGACATGCCGAAGTCATGGAGAACGATGAGCTTGGTACGAGGCCTCTCAGAGATGCGAAGGCCCTCGACACCATCATCGGGTCAGGACAGGAACTTCGAGACTGGACACCCAAGTTTACGTTCCATGGCTTCCGCTTTGTTCAAGTTGATGGATGGCCGGGTGGCGCCCCATCAACCGAGGACATCAGTGCACTTGTCCTGCATACGGACATGAAGCGGCGAGGGTTCTTCGAGTGTTCCAATGAATCTGTCAATCAACTTCATAACAACGTTGTCTGGTCTATGCGAGGAAACTTCCTCTCTATTCCGACCGATTGCCCACAGAGAGACGAGCGGCTCGGCTGGACTGGCGACTTACAGGTGTTTTGCCCAACGGCTACGTTCTTGTACGATACCTTGGGGATCCTCGGTAACTGGCTCCAGGATGTCGCGGCGGAGCAGCTTGAGGAAGGAAAAGGGGGCATCCCGCCGTTGGTAGTGCCGCTTGCCATCAGCCCTAATTGGCCTCACATCGCGCAAGCTGTATGGGACGACGTGACTGTACTGGCTCCAAACGCCCTCTACAAATACAGCTCCGACAAGGATTTGCTAGAGCGACAATTTGCCAGCATGCAAGCCTGGTTAGATCAAGGGGTCGACCGCGCCTCAGATGGTCTTTGGAACCCTGACAAGTGGCAGCTTGCAGATTGGCTGGATCCAACCGCGCCCCCCGACGATCCAGGCAACGGACGAACGGATAGCATTCTTGTGGCGAATGCGTACCTTGTCCACACGACCTTGGTCTTCTCTCGACTTTGCGCTGAGCTAGGCAAAGCCGACCTGGCTGCAAGGTATGTAAGTGATGGCGAACGGTTGAAGAAGCTCTTTCAGCGGCGTTACATCACCCCGGAAGGAAACCTGATGTCGAGCTCTCAGACCGGTCTTGCACTTGCATTCCAATTCGGTCTGTATCCGAACGATGCCTTTCAACGTCAGACGGCCGCAAAAGCGTTGGAAAAGCTGGTTCGCACGGCAAGGTTCCACATCAGCACTGGATTCGCTGGTACACCAGTCATCTCACATGCGCTCACCACGATCGGTCGACCTCAGCTTGCATACCGCATGCTCCTTGAGACAACGTGCCCCAGCTGGATGTATCCCGTCGTCGCTATGGGTGCGACGACTATTTGGGAGCGCTGGGACAGCATGTTGCCAGATGGCCGCATCAATCCTGGCCAGATGACCAGCTTCAATCATTACGCCCTCGGCGCGGTGGCGGACTGGCTTCACGGAACTGTGGGTGGAATATCGCCCCTTGAGCCAGGGTGGAAGGCTATCCGCGTGCGTCCCGTCCCTGGGGGCAACCTCACAAGCGCAAAGGTCTCATTTGAGGGGCCCTACGGAAGAGTGGCTTGTGAGTGGAAGCTCGAGGGCGGCAATTTCAAGATGAAGCTGAGCGTACCGCCGAGCTGTTCTGCAGTGGTGACGTTGCCGTCGGGGTTGCGTGAGGGATTTGACGAGGATGGGGAACCTACGCTGATGGTTTTTTCTGGCATTCATGAGTTTGAATGTGCTTTCGAAGCGGGTGAGTGGCCGCCGAAACCGTTTGTGGCAGCAAACCAGCCCATGCCCCCAGATACGATCGCGGGTTAGAGACGAAATGTCGCCTCTTCATTGTCACTTGCGACCGTGCATGCGCATTAACTTGGGTATTATTGGGTTGATGCTGTTATGAGAAGTCTAAACGACAGGTGGTATAGTTAAATCTTACAGCCTCCCTTTCTATCGGGAATCTGGTGGTATCATATACTGAACTGAAACTCATCATGCCTTATGCTCGAATCGAGGCGACAACCGAACCTTCATGTAGCCTTCGTGCCCTTTCTTGGGATACGTGTCCAGGTATCTGTAACCAGTCGTCATGTCAAGCTTTTGGTCCCAAAGAGAGACATTGAAGTTGTATAGAATACACGCGATCGTCTTCCGCAAAACCCTATGAGCAATACTAAGGATAATCAGTTATCGCTGAGTGTCGGCGGCTTCTGAGTGCAGATCGCTACTTACTGCTGACCCAAGCAAGTTCGGGTTCCGGTCCCAAATGTCACAGCACGACTCCTGGCCTCTTTTGTATCCTCGTCAACGCCAAGCCACCTATCAGGATCGAAAGTGTTTGGCTCAAGGTAAAGTTCTGGATCGTGTTCGAGAAGTCTCAAGGTAAAGCTCATGCTTGTCTATATGAAGTCAATAGGATGTTGGCTGGGAAGTAAATGATTCGGATTTACCATTGGAGGGATAATAGAGTCCTGGTATGTCACTAGTGACTGACTCTGTCTCGGCTGTCGATGCCATCCCGGAGAGCTTAAGCGAGTTGACTCTTTGCACACCGCATCCTGCCCAAGTCTCAGTCTCAAGCCATACTTAAGACACAGCACAGATGCTTACCAGATACCTCAACTGCAGCACCCTCGTATCTCGCCAGATTCTGTGGCCATACAAGCCAAGATCAAGTGTGTCGAGCTCATTCCTCAGTTTTTTGATACAATCCGGGTTTTGTACTAGGTGATGCAGTAGGAACGTGAGGTTACTGAGAAGCGACTCGTTTCCGATGAAGATAGCTTGCGATGACTCATGGATGGCGAGAGTCTCGCTGCCAATTTCGTTGAACATGCGAGCAAGAATTCCCTCGTAGCTATTCTCATCGTCCCATGACTTCACGATAGGTTTAACGTGATTGCTGACGAGCTGAGAGTGTGTCAGCACATGTGTTTCACATGTCCAGGAGAGTAACTAACAGTATCAAGCCAACCCAGTGGTGAGTAGGATCGAAGGATAGGAAGATGGTCGAAGATGAACTTAACGGGAGGCATACATCTCAAGACGGTGGCGAGGTCAATCGCGCTGAACGCTCGAGTCTTGTTGTGCACGGCTTCTAGGTCGAAGATCCTCAGAAACCCATAGTCCTCTTCGACGAGATATGACACCATAACGTCGTTGGTGAAAGCCCAAAGGTAGTGCGTCAAATTGACGGCATCTTTGGTCCCGGCAACATCGTTGAGACGTTTGTAGAAAGACTCAAGGTGGTTGTCTAGAGTTGGTGTGAACTGTGCCAGCGTCTTCCCTGAGAATATAGGTCGCACTGCTGATGCTCTTTGAATGTGTTTCGTCGGACTCGCCAAGCCTCCGAGGAGTTTGTTGAGAAGTCCGTAGTAGTTGTCGCATTTCAGGAGGTCTGGACGCTTGTGATACTCCAGACAGAACTGGTGGTCAGTGAAGTGCAGCTCATTTGGGCCGATTCTGACCACTGGGCCTAAGATGTACATCAGAAGTGGTTATAGAAGTGTGGGAGGCGTGCAACCATACCGTACTTCTCGTGCAGCGACTCAAGGTTCTCGAGCCAGTCGTTCCTGATCAGAACGTGGTATGCCTCGTAAAGCTTGGTGATACCAGCAAGCCTGGGCCCAGGGAATTTGGACAAGGGGCATAAGAGAGCTCGGTGGGTGTACTTTGCGACGACGTAGAAAGCGAGCAGGTACAAGATTATAGATATGATATCAAGGCCCCGAGGACTGAGAAGGGTGAAGAACCAAGCCATCAGGAACGGAACTTGCGAATCTCTCTGCGCTCTCGCAATGGCCTCCAAAATCTTTGTGTCACCCAAATGCAGAAGCCCTGCCTTATAGTCAGTTCAATGGCCGAAGGTACGTCAAGATTTGGAAAGGGTACTTTTGTAGCTGTTCAGCGGCGCGGCCGCAACGGGCCGGGGCTCGTTTATCTTGAAGGCAGATGCATATCGACGGCGGCCGCCTATCGTATGGTCCATTTTCCCGTTTGTCAATCGAGCATTCACGTACGTCTTACTGGCATGTAAGTGGTCGTCCCTGAGTTGCTGGTGAAGGATTGAGGTGCATGCATTCGGAGCTTCCACCTTCTTCGGGGTACGCCCACATGTTGGCATGTCGGCTAGTATTCCCTCCAAAACTTTAGCTTGCATCACGAATTCGATAGTTTCGTACTCACTATACTTGAATAAGGCAGTATGAGGCTCGACGAGCGGGTCGGCTGAAATGTGCTTAAGCGGCGCGGTTGTGAAGGCAAACATCTTTCGACCACATGTTCGAAGATTGGTTCAGCAGCAAGGCAGACGCAGGACATTTCAGATGATAGGATGGGTTGGTAGGACTGGGGGCTCACATAGCCCATGGTAGCCTAATCATTGCGTATGGTGGTATAATAGGGTCAAGTCAGTGCCTGGCTGTTCGCGAAAGATTTTGGGCACGTTCTTGACTTGTTTGGAATAGTTGTCGTTAAGAGGGATGGGGAACTTTCCAGACAGACCAGCGGTTCCAATAATTCTTAATGTCTGCCAAGACCTTTGGAACATAGGATCATGCGATGAACTAGGGCCAGCCAGAGGAGGCTGCTGTTTCGATCTGTCGGTTTCCCTGACGATAGACTGCGATCACCGATTTACGTTCACACGTCATTTCAGACACCCATCGCTTGGTTTTTACTTTGGGAGACACAACTTATCTTAGATCTGTTTGTTATCGACGGACAACCCCGCGGGACAACGGCACAGCGGCTGAAAGTAAAATGCGGGATGAAGGCTTTTACAGGAACCCGAGTGAGGGGATTTGGGGAAGTGATAGACTTTGAAGTCTGTTTCAAGCTTTTGACTTCGGAGCTTTTTGGTGGGTTGTCAGGAGATTGAGCGAATAGTCTTGTTTCATTGAGCAGGTTCGAACCTTAGTTCTGTCCCCAGTAAGCTGCCGTTCAAACTTCGCGTGGTGACCCAGGGATGCCCTACCAACAACTGCCGGTATAAGCGCTTTCAATGCCACGACTCACGAATGGATCAAGACGACGGCCGGCAGAAGGGTCCAATCACCACCGGACGCGCTTGGCAGTTCGATGGTGTGACCTTGTCCCTCGAGATTGATAATGATGACTGGAGTACCGAAAGTTCAGGTCCATTCTCATCTAGGCCATCGTGGAGTCCTAGTCGGTTTGACAAGTCAGGGTTGCTGGCCGAGGCAGAAATCTGCCCATGCCAACTGACTGTCTAGACGGCAAGTGTCGTAAATGAACATGAGTGTGTCTAGGTAAGCTCGCGGTTCGCCTTGTCGAAAGCAACGACTTCATGTGGTAAAGTTATGTATGCTCGCATCGTGAGTCTAGCTAAAGACTCCATTCGGTCCTATCCACCCGAATTCCAGATTTGTGCCTGACAGCTAGCTACATCGCTTACGACACGCCACCATCCATGGACGTTCATGCCGATCATTCCAACCTAGCCGCCGTCGCCCTTGGTGATCTCCGTTTAAGCTCAGCTCAGGCAGGGGACAGCCTTGCTATAGCGTTGTCCCGTGACCATAGCTCGTCTGCGCTCTCAATTGAGAGCTAGAAACATCAATTCTAGCAGCGGCAGTTCGGGAACAAGTCGAGCCCGCCAACCGAGAAACGGCCATCCCCCGCTTACACCGGGCTCAAGCCTGTAAATAATTATCGTAAGGAGCGAAAACAGCGCCAATCCAAATGACCAGATGTCGGAAGAAGTAAGGCGCAAGACTTAATATCTGGCGGATTATTAGATCCCCCCAATCTTTCCAGATACAGACTTACATCAGTATGTCCAGCACACACGGCAATTATCAGTTTATTTTCCGTTATGTCAGACAAGGCCCGTATGAAGTTGATTGCCGGATTCCAAGTCCACTGACCTCTGTGATGTAGACCTGCTAGACAATCAGTAAAACATGATATTCCCGTCTAAGGAAGCTTTTTTGATCGGAGATGTCCGAACGGTTGGCCAGTATTTCTGGACTTTCCCGCACCTTAGCAGCAGTCTTGAGCTTTTGAGGATGTGGCAGGGCAAGTGGCCTCCATCAGCTGTCCAAGCCAGGGGGCTGGCTTTGGATTTGCAACAAAGTAGGCTCTTCTCGCATTGTATCATTTCGCTTCCGCGTGTTGAGCCAGTTTCCAAAGGAATCGCCTCATGTTGACTCAAGAGCCTCCACGAGAGAGTCGCAAATGCTACCCGGTGTTCTCGTAAGCATAACTCGCAGACGAGCTGGCTCTCGGAAATATTCTGCATGAGCCTAGCGTCTCTCTGAAGCTGTTGGACGTCTCAAGATCGTCAGGAACAACTTTACAGTACAAGGTTAGGTGGCATTCACAAAGAGGGGCGTCCCCTGACGGGGATAAGTGGGCTCGGCACAGACAACCTTAACAGTATCACGCCCCGAGATCTTCGGAAAACAAGTGCTGCTGTTTGTAGTTAGTGCACCTGTCCTCTCTGCTAAGAAACTGAGCCCGGATACGGCACCATTTGTTCAGATGCCAAATGTCCTCGAGAGCTGGAGTACATGTCCTACTACAGTCGTGACGGGTCGTCAAGCACATCGTCACAAGGCCAGCTCCTTGAGCCCCAATAAGTAGGTGCCGGAGTAGTACAAAGATTACCGCTATGATAAATAAGGCGGAGACGCGATTTGAGTGTGTTCGTCTATTCAAGTACCCAAATCAATGAATCACTCCAGCTTTTGGCTTCAATTACTAAGTAAACTACCTTCGACTGAGCAAAGCCGGTACATCTGGACTCTCGAAGATGGAAGATAGTGCCTCACTTCCTTTTGGACAGTGTGCTGCCGTTTCTATTTCTGGGATCAGGCTCGCTTGCTTTTGCAAATTTCCTAGAGTTTAGTTTGCTTGGGGTTCGATCGAACGAAACAAAACGAAACATCCACAGTACATTAACCTCCTAGCATGGCTTGCGTTACCCCACAGAGCGAGTGCCTCAGGGGCAGGAAGCTGTGGCTATCGAGGCTCTGAAATTGGCCTGGCACCGAAAAGGCACGCATAGGAACTTGATCACTGATTCTATACCTGTAGACAGCAAAGCCCCAAATCTTTGCTGAGCTCGGCCTCATTACCCCTTGATGCTCCTGTGTCCTTCATACTCTGTGGAGGACAATGAAGCCACAGAAGCACCAAAATGACCTGTCAAACTAGTTCTGCAGATTTTGCCGGCCAGAACTGGTGCCAACGTGTGCCAGCGTTCTAGGAGCCCTGGAAGTAGTGCTGACGACAAATGAAACATAGGCTGACAGCTGGGTCTTGCACGGCATATCACGGATCCGAACGTACTCGGTTCTAGACTTCTACTTCACCTACGGATCGTTTCGGTAACCCAAACACCTGACCGCAGTCAAGTCCTCATGCGAACGTTCACATCTATAGAACCCTCCTCTCGCGGCAAGTTAATTGTCAAGCAAAGCCTGTTTGTTTAACATGCCCTGTGTAAGTCGCCAGTCACCCTTATTTTCATCATGGTAGGTACCATGATGTTCACCAGTGATTATCTGTCTAGTGCTGAAGGCCCACTATTGTAAACTTCATTCATGTTTCGTAGGGTCATGCGCAGGGACTCGTAGCTCTGGTTCTTCGCCATAGACGCAAATGAAGGTCAGATGAAACCACAGAGAGAGTCTGTCATGAGATTTCTGCGATCAGCCCCAGATGCCTTCATGATCTTGTGAGGCGTAGAGGCTGATGGAGTGACTATTCGATGGTAGGAAGAGTGTCACTGAAGCTGCGAATCAGTCGACAATGCGGCATGGCCAGCCGGCTCGTTTGCTCAAGACTTTGTGAGATGAACTACTGCCCAGGTTGAGTGTCTACTCACGGTCAGCGTTTTGAGACACATCCCTCCAGTGAAAGAGGTAGTTTGCTAGTGAAGAGGGCCTTCGCCTTATTGGATTTGTCCAGAGGCCTTCATTAGAATACTTTATCAACTTTTGGCGCAGAACGACACCCGATGGACAAGAGAAACATAGGCGACAACAGGGTCCAGTGCTTTGTCATCATATTAGCAGGACTTGTTTCAGTCAGTCGTCGAAGACCGATTTTTGAGATAAAGATATGAGAAGCAAAAGGTCGATCATCGGTTTTTACCGGCTCCTCTGCATGGTTTGTGAGGTCGTACGCCTGCGACCCAGCAGGAGTCTCTGGTTAAAAACGCCATTAGAGAGTGTGAGATCATGTCAGCTCTGAATGGCCATCAAATGTTGGACGCTTATAAGCAGTTTGGTTGCATTGCGAACCCCGTGTTAGCTTCATTGGCCCTACTTTCTCGTAATGATTGCGACCGTGATATTCTGTCCTAGTGTATGACTCCAATATACCATAGCTGAGTGGTATTCACGTTGCGTAGTGCGCTATGCAGGTCAAGACACGGGCTGGCTTAGGATGGTAACACTCGGGGCCCCCGTAACCCGTTCCGTGTTTCCGCTATTTTGGCAGTGCTTGTGCCCAACCTCTTCGGCCCTTTGCCACTGATGAAGATTCAACAGGATCCAGATTAAACCTGTATCTAAGCTACGGCAAAAATGGAGTTGACATGCAGTGACGGGTCAGGAGACTCAAGACGCGGCATCATGGTTGTCAATCTAGGCTTCGACTGCATGTTGGTCAAGAGTGGAAATTCTCCGTAGCCCCTTGGCGCACCAGTCCTTCGGTCCCTCGAAAGACACCGTCAGGTTATTAGTGGAATCCAGACCGCTATTAAGGAATCGGAGGACGGGTCTCACGGCACTTGAATTACCCGATTCGGACATCCTCCGGCTGGAATCTTGACAGACCCCGATGGTAAGACTCCACTCTGCGCAACCGAGGGCCGGCCATGTGGCCCCGAAAAGCCTTGTCGGCAGATCTTACCGACTCAATCCGTCCAAATGGCGGCCCCCTTAATGAACATCAGATGGAGCTAGGATTGAATCGGTAACTTATTGTGTAAAATATGGGGAGATGCTACGGTCGTATGGGTTGGTGGACGGCATAACCTGGCATAATGTCTGTCCTCTCATTGGTGGATGGGGGAATTTCTCTCCGTCAGGGGTCAGCTTGACTTCAACTCCATCAACTTCCTCCACGAACAAAAGCAACTCTCGTGTTCACCTGCGATATTGATGTTGCCTTGCAATGGCAGGCGAACATTTCCAAATTCACGATGGAAGTGCCTCACTAGTAGGGAGTGAGGAAGGCCCCCTCATGTTGGGCCAACATAAAATGCCCATGATTTCCGTTTGATTCTGGGAAAGGCGTTCTTGTAACTCAGCACAACTCGATAATAGTCCAACTGTCTCTATCACTACTCCAATTATGATCTCTGGAATTTTCAAGTCGGCTCTGGCCGCCGCCATGATCGGCACGTCGGTTGCTGTCGACACCTGGGGCGGCTCCGTGTCCCTGGGCCCGACCACCTCGACCATCATCAAAGCCGTGACAACCATCATCCCCGGCGACGCTCCTCCCACGCAAAATGGAGTTCTCGCCCTGTGGCCCGGCATGTCTAACGGCACCGGCGACCTGGTCCAAACAACCCTCGAGTCCTGGCCCGACAACTCCTGGTGCGGCGCCAAGAAGGGCCAGTGGTGCGTCCGCGCCTCGCTCTTCGGCTCCTTCGGCCAGCTCAGCGGCGACGCGAGTGCTGTCTCAGGCAATCAGAAGGTCAAGATCCTCTACGAGCTACTCTCGGACAACAACACTTGGCGCCAAACCGTCACCGATGCCGACACGGGCGCGAAGCTTAGCTCGTACGAGTACAAGTCTGGTCCCTTCATGAGGGGCTATGGCACCGGCACCGAGTGCAATGCCAACTGCAGCCCGACTGTCGCCAAGCAGCAGTACATCAACACGGAAATCACCCTAGCCGGAGCCGACCCCAACTTCGGCAAGACCATCGCCACCGCGCAGAAGGCTACGTACACTGGCCTGGCTAGCAGCCAAGGAGGCAAGGTCTGGACCATCAAGGAGATCAATGTCCCGGCAATGGTCTAGAGCAAATTGTCCACTGCTTGAGGTGAACAGGTGGCAAGAACTTGAAGATGGCACGAGGAGGGGGGTCCGATTCACTGTAAATATTTGGATAAACGTCCCCAAACACGCACATAAGGACGTTGCCATGGAGGATGTGGCTAGTACAAACAACAATATTTGCTCTTCAAATTTTCTCTCCACTCCCCGTTGCCTCTTCCGAGACCCGGGCCGAATTTCGCCCCAGCCATCTGATCAAGATGGCAAAAAGGACACATGAAGTGGTCAAGTCTTCTTTTCTTGATGTAACGAGCCCATCCAGATGTTGAGCAAGAGATGATGATCCAGCTCCCTCCCGGACACGGAACTGTGTTTGCGGCTCAAACTGAGGACCAAACAGACCGAGGCCCCGTGTTGTGGGAATAGGGGGTCGGTGGTTCGGGCATGGGACTACCGGAGGCCAGTCCCGAAATGAATAATGGAAATTTTGGAAAACGCCACTCGATGATATCTGACAAGGCCACTACCACAGATCTGGAGAAAACTCATCGGATTGGGACGTAAACCCAGGGAAATTTAGCAGTTTGGTACTGCTCAAGCCACCTTCTTCATAATACATGGTCTATGGCGATCATATAAGCATGCATGCGTATTATGAACTGAAGAAATGCAATATCTCGGGTGCTGTTATTAATCTATTCAATAGTTGAATAGGGATTCTAGGGATGCCAGAGTTATCAGATCACAGTTTTCCTGAGTAGTAAGCGCAAACTCCCACCCACCATGAGTCATTATGGACTAGGCCGATGAATCCCGCTATCATCATCAAATACCGTCAACGCCTAGACCTGTCCTGCCGTGTTGCAATGTTTGGCCCTCAAGCGCAGTCTGCTATTGCTCCGCCCAATTCCTTCTTGCCCCCTCCATCTCCCCTGGTCCCGGGGAACCAGGCTAATGCAACCGGCGCGGCTCATCGGACGCAAGCCGTTCTGCATTCGCACAGACTCCCCACCAAACCGTCCCTCTCTCAGAGCCGGCCGTCTCTTGCCCCAGTGGGTTTGGGGAGCTTCATATCATTTCTCTACTTCTTCACTTGGCTGATCCAATCTCGATACGGATCTCAGGTATATCGTCGGGAAAGCCACACGAGGATCGATGGTTGAATCCACAGCTCCAGCTCCAGTCTGGCTGCGAACAACGCGGGATATGGCGGCTGCCGTCGTAAACATGGGCCCATTGCCCACTCCTCCCCAAGCCAGAGGAGGCCGAGATCCCTGGATCCCTAGCGATTCTGCAAACTGCCGCGGTCACTTATCTGAAGGGTCATACCTCTAAAATATGTGACATGTCAAGCCTGTCTGGCACGTCTGACAGCGCTCCCTCCTGCCCATGCACGTGGTCTCAATGGGGAGAGGGATCAAGTAGTCTGACCTCCAGCTGTCAGAATTAGGAAAGCGCTCTTGCAGGTTGTGATCCAAATGTGCATTAGAATCGAACGTGGAAGAGCAGATCATCTGCCCGAACGTTGTATTTCGCAAGCCAGGGGCGTCGTGTTGACACCACACCATCACAAACAAGTTTGACTGCAGACCTCACATCTGCTGCCGTCATTCTTGCTTTTTCGTTTTTTTGCGCAGCCATTTTTGGGAGGGGATACTTTCTTTTTCGTGACTGACACCGGCTTGACAGGATTGGTTGGTGCGGGACGTTCCATGTCCAACTGCAGATGGGCTGCGGTACAGCTGGCCGTGCATGACATTTCTGCAAGTTCATCAGCATCAACTGCAGCAGAAAGTGATAGGTGAACCGGTGAGTGCGAGCAGTTCGTGACGGCGTCGCATTGAGATATGGGGCCATTCAGGGTCATGAACCTTTCGGTTTCCCCTCCACGAGATTGACAGAATCCAGGTCGAATGCATCTACAGCGTGTCATGAATGAAACCTGCGAATGAAGATACTTCTCGGCCTCGAATGACCAGCCTCGTGTCTACGTTGACAAATTTCGAACTCCAGATTGAATCCGACTGATCGCATCGGGTCCCGACTCCAAAATCAAATCAGCAAACCAGGAAATGAAGTCTTCCTCGATTCTGTCGACTGCACCATCGGCAGCGGCATCGGCATCACCATCCCCTCCGCAGAAAAGAGAAGTGACAGATACCGCACATCCACTCCAGCCCGCAAGCGGATCGATTTCGCACTCCTCTTATCCACACCTAGCACATGGTGGGTGATTTCGGTCTGTCCTGGTGTGCGCGGCAGCAGCAGCAGAGTGTGAGCCCTTCTCATCCCCACACATCATGCAGCCTCCCTCCAGCCAACCCACGTCCAGCCCACGCCCAGTGCTGGTCCCACTCCAATTGGAGATCCTGCCGCAGCCATCGGCGTCCCATATTGCCGGTATGCACTCGATTGAATGTGGAAGAGCAAGAGTCCTCAGCCCTGTTCGTGACGGCGGCGGGGAAGGCGACCCTAGCAAGCCGAAGGGTATGTTGTTGGAAAAAGGACCATGACAGAATTTCTTCTGCCGTTGTCTCGAGACAACAACAGTCAACGATTTTCTCAACACCATCAGTGCTCTGGAACAAGATCTTGGAGATCAGGACGCCCGATGAACGGTTCATACTGACGTGGCAGTGAAGCACTCCGCCTGCCCGCTGCCATCGCCCATAATCTGAGCATCGATCTAGATCTGGGTATGCACGATTACCCAGGCTTTCGAACTGAACGGTTCAGTAGTTGGAGCCTATGCAACACGATACGTGTACCCACTAGCCCGTCGCGGCGAATCAAAATGACCATGCCCATCGCAGCGCTGCATAACCACGTTGGCGTCACTGGCGATGTCCGAGAGGGCACGAGAGAGCAAACTGCAAACACCCGGGCTTTCTCAGAGCGTGCGCATCCCACAGCGATGGGTCCTTGCCTGCGGTTCATCCGCATGGGTGTGCTGCGGGTAATTGGATACCGTCAGAACACTGAACCTGCATGCACTCAGAAGAGCGGGTTAGTAAATCCATCATTGGTTCGTCACCGACCGCCGAAGGGTTCGGTGGTCGTATTCAAGTCCCACGCCGAGCTTGACGGGAAGGCGATCTTCGCTAGGGAAAGGTCTCCGTCGAGGCGTTGACGTTTAGTCTGCCGCCACTGTCAACGCCTGGGCCATCATAAGGTTGAACCAGGGCTCTAATCAAGTCCTCTCCGTATCGACGGGATGTAGGCCACTCGATCCAGCAGCTGGCGCGGGACAGATGGTCCAGAGTCCCGGGAGGAAGAAAGACCCCTGCCGCCAGCCCACTGTCAATCCGACCCAAAGGAACACTGCATCATACGCGCAGACGGCTGCAGTTCAAACACCCAACATCCGACGTCTGGCCAATGGGAAACCCCCCGTCCCCAGAAGACAGTAAACGGTTTCTCGCGACCCTTGCTCTGCCATCGCCAGCGGCACAGGCGAGCCTCCAGCAGCAATCCCAGCTGGGACGATCCCTCTGCCAGGCCGTGTCGACTGCCGCACTCATCCGGCCAGACTATCCCCAGGCTGGCAAACCCTCGGCGGACCACTCAACGGCATGATGATGTGCGATCTAGCCTCAGTCGTGTATCCAAGATCCTGCTTCCGGCCTTCATCACAGACGCGTGTCATACCCTTGCCCTACACAAGCGCCCTCCACCACCACCACCAGGGCCAGGAGGCTCAAAATGTGAGTTTCGACAGAAGACGACCGGAAAGCGAGCTCATCCCAAAACTGATATCGCCACGGAGGCCCACGAAAGCCGCCGGATCGTAGCCGCGTAGGCTGCGCAGACCTTTCTCAAAAGGTTAACATTTGCATATATTGGTGCGGAGATGGGTGGGATTGGGTAGGGGGAAGGGGGAATGGGGCAAGATCAGAAGCTGGGAGGTAGTTTCATCCTCCCGCGATACCTTAATTGAACTCCTTTCTGCTCACGGGAAGGGGGGCGGCTTGGCCTCGGGTCCGTAGTTGAAAAGCCTTCAATTCCCGCCAGGCCCGTCATGTCTTGGTCGAGTAACCGTCGATCTGATTTTGTTTCCTCAGCGTCATCATATCAATAACCCCTCGTCATTGTTAGGAAATATTCTGGTCTTCGTGACTTTTAATGTTTATTGTCTCGTATTCGTCCATCTCTTGAGTCTGCCCTCTCCTGGACTTGCTCTCTCCCTGAAGCATTCTTTAGAGCTCGAGCCCTTTTCTGAGTCTTCACCAAGGAAGCAACTTCTTTCCAGCCCATTGGCTATCCGTCCCAGCCACAGACCAACAGACTGAAGAACCGGTTCGCCTTGCCACCCGTCCGCTGGTATCCGTGGATCATCTCATACCGCCATTCCATCGCTGGGAAGAACACCACCAGTCTTGCAGCCAGTGGAACGGCCATCGGGAGCCCACGCCTCATCTTGCAGACTTCTCCATTGACCGCCGAAACCTCCCCCACATCTTCCCTTTCTTCAACGCACCGCCGGACGACGACATCGCGCGTACGAGTTGAGACAGCGCAGAACACCGGTAGAACATCGCGGAAGAAGCGGTGAAGACTGCGCAGCCATCTTTCCATCTTTTCGGTTCCGAGGCGTCGCTTTCTTTCTCGTCGAGGATGTTTATGAGCGCTCCTCCCCGGTTGGGCTTTCATGGCTCGGACTACTTTGCCTTCGAGCAGAGCATGACAGCCAGAGCCCAACAACGCTTCAACCAGCGACGCATGAGAAAACTGATTGCACGTCACGGCAAGCATCCTTTCGGCGCTCACAGAACACCACACCACGTAGGCATCATGTCCAACGAAGACTGGCCTCTGGACACCATGCCAGACGGTATCCAAGACAGTTTCGAGGTGCGTTCGCTCATTTCCCCCAGCCTTATGTTCCCTTCAATCAAACCATCTGAGATGTGATCAAGGCCTCCTTGCTGACCTAACACTCGGCCTCAGGCTCAACAGCTCCGGAACAGATACCTCGCTGGCACCGCGGGCAGCCCGTATTCCGATCCTGATGCTTTCATGCTCTTTCAGAGGATGCAACAGTTTGATGCCCCTTTCAGCAACAAGCGACCAGTCATGGATCACAATCAGTCATGGCAGCCCGAGGGCATGCCGTACGCGAACGACATGCAGTCCATGTTTGCGCCGATGCAGTTCCAGTTTGGTGTTTCGTCCGTCGATGATATCTCCATGTCAGCCTCTGGTGGTTTGAGTCAAAACATGCCCATCTCCTCTCCTGTCTTCTCAGCATCCGAGTCGGGCGCCAGCTTTGGCAGCTTCTCCTGCACCGGTGCATCCAACCTCCTTGACTCCGGTTCCTTCAGCTCAGCAGACGGCTCGGCCATCATCAACAGCCCTCCCCAGCAGTTCGATTACGTCAACTCTCCCTTCACGTCGTCGTCTATGATGGCTGAAGATCTTTCCAACATCAAGGCAGCCCCTCCTTCACCTCAACCCTTCTCTGAGCCAACGCCGATTCACTTCTTCCAGGCACCTCCCGAGCAGATTGCAGAGCCTGGGCGGTGCCACATGGACGATCGTCACGCCGTGGGAGTCTCTGCTACCGGGAGTCATAGCATGATCCTGAAGTCTGAACCTCATGCTCGCATACTGCCTTCGAAGCCTCGCAAGGAGCTTCCCGAGAAGCCACGTTCTCGCCGCGCCAGCTCTCCAGCCCGCAAGTCGGTCCCATCAGCTCCCAAGGCAGAGCTTAGGCCGAAGCAATCGAAGCCCTGCCCGGTGCCATTCTCTTTCGCAGAATCCGTGGAACGCTCCGCCAAGGACGAGTATCTTCTCAAGGCCAAGGCAGAGGGACTGACATACCGCGAGATTCGCGTCAAGGGCAACTTCAGCGAGGCGGAGTCAACCCTCCGTGGCCGCTATCGCACCCTTACCAAGAGCAAGGAGGAGAGAGTTCGAAAGCCCGAGTGGACTAGTCATGATGTAAGTGCCACCGTTCGTGATATGAAAGCATTGTCTAACCCTTGATTTGCAGATCCATCTCCTCAAAAGGGCTGTGCGCAAGTTCTCCAAGGGCAACGATCCAGCTTCAACCAAGATTCCATGGAAGCAGGTGGCCGAGTACATTTACTCGCATGACGGATCGTACCTGTTCGGCAACGCCACTTGCCGTAAGAAGTGGGATGAACTCGTCATGTGCTCTGCAGGAAGACGCATCGGCGGAAGTGGAACCATGTAGTGCCGCTCGGGACGGCGCGATGGGGCCGCGATGAGTGTGATTGATGAGATTGGGTTTCGGGGTGAACATTGGAATGGTTTGCAGCACTGCAAATTCGAGATGTGAGCTGTCGTTCATGGTGGAGTACTGGCTGGATTTTCATGTTTGTGTTCTTTAGTTAGAAACCTGCCGCTAGGCAAAAATGTTTGTTTGTTGTTGCATGTATTTTGGGTTGACTGCATGATAAGGACTCGTCCAAATTTCCAGCAATCACAGCTTCTTACTGTGCCCAGGATTCTTTGGGATGCCGATCTTGGCCAGAATATCGACCAATTGGTTGCTGTCGCTGTTGGCTTTGAGAGCACTCCATTCGGCTTCGCTCTTGACCAGAGCAGTCCCTGCCAACACAGTGCCATTGAGGCTGAGTTTGCCGACGGACCTGCCATTTTCCTCGAGGGTGTGGCCCTCAGCCAATCGCGGCATGACCACCAAAGAGTTGCTTGTCATTGCAAGGTTGTAGCTGATCCGAGCTTCCCCGTTGCCTGAGTCGTCTAATTTTCCGACATGAGCCTCGACTGCGTCTACAGCTGACCGGAACAGCGACACGTAGACAGCATGGAGCTCATAAGGAGTCATGCCCCCATGGATTTTCTCGCCGAATGTCGTAAATGGGATGCCCATGAGCTGCGGTTGGGCCAGCTGCTTCGCCAAGACATCCCACCTGGAGCCCTCTGGCAGGCCATCCTTCATTTGAGCGACAGGAAGTAGCTGAATATGTCTATGTGGCTGGCTTGCGCCCGAGTGCTGCCCACCGTTGAAAAATGCGTACAACTCGTTGTCACCGTGCTGACGGTATGCTTCGATGCAAGCGTAGGTCGCTGCCAAGTCGTTCGGCTCCAGCAGGTGAGTCTGCAGTTTGTAATCCTTTGTCGCGAGAATAAAGTGCTCTGGTACAATGGCGAACTTATTCAGAACGAGGTTGTGTCCCGAAGAGGGGATGTCGGCTATGAACAGCGGACCGTTCTCGGGGTTCTCGAAGGGATCGAATGGTTTGCGTGGTTGGTCGGTTTGGGACTTCGGAGCGGTTGGCTTATTTGCCAGTGCTGGAGAAAAACGAAGCTGGAACTGCATGTCGGTGTCAGGGGCAGCCCTCGACAAGGTGATAGCCATCTGGGACAAACTTACAGGGATCGAGTTCGCAGTCAGGACGGCGACTTGCGTCGCGTAATAGTTGAGGTCGCCGTTGGCACGAGCTTTGTTGAAAGCAGTTTTGACAAGCTCGGGTAGATTTGCCGGGGCTTTGATGGGAGCCATTGTGATGGCAGAAAAAGGCGCAATGGCAATGGATGTCGCTAGAGGTCGCGAGCTGTGATGGAAACCAGGAGGATGAGGTCACTTCGTGTTGGGACAGGACAACGGGACGCGCCGGGGCGGGAGCTACGGCCAATGCCCCACCTTCCCCTCCTACACCGACACCTTGACCGATGTTGACCGACACACCGAGCCATCTATGCCTACCCAAGTAGCACAGGCCGCCATCGACACATAAGGCAAGCAAGTGATAAGGAAGTCAAATGAGCCTAGTTATGGAATTGGTCATCGGTTCAATCTACATGAATAATGCCCGAAATACTGCACGTTCTCTCAGCATCGCCGAGGTTCTGCTGCGATGTGTCCTCCGGTTCTGTTGTAGGTGAGCCTCGGTGACTTGGCGTCCGGCTTTCTTATTGGCCGGTCGGTGCTCGCAGCTGGCCGACTGTCCGATGATTAGCCACCCGACCTGTCACTACCCCACTGTCAACAGCCACACAGCCAGGCCCAGAAGGTGCGCTCGTCAGGTACGTACCCTCCTCCGATCAGCAACGTCATACTTCTGGTGTTGCTGAATTCTCGCGCCAAATCCTGGCCTCTTCATTCCACCACCTTAAGAGCCACCACTCCCGCCAAACAGCTCTCAAACCCGCTATTCTGCCCTTAATGCTGTAGCTGATCTTCTAGACGTCAAAAGAGTCAACATGGAAACACCACCCACTGCGAACCTGCGGAGCAAAACCCGACGCGCCCTGGACGAACTCAACGGAGCAACCACGATGGCGCCCGAGCAACCGACCAAGACGAAGCGAAACAACCCCTTCCTTCCCACACCCCTCGAGACCCTCGTCATCGCCGCTTTTCCCGTCATTCTGTTCTTCGGGACTCTCTTCTCGCTGCTCTCCCCCGACGTCCGGTCCTCGCAGTACGACCATGCCTCCCAAGCCCACGTCCAAGACACCGCACCTTCCTACTTCGCGCGAAAGTCGAACCTCTTCAACGTCCTCTTCGTAAAGAGAGGCTGGTTCTGGATCACCGCTGCCTTCTTCGCCTTCATCTTCACCCACCCCGCGACCGTCCACTCGACCCGTCGAATACAGGCCACCCTCCGCTGGGTGCTCGTCACAACGTGGTGGTTCTTCGTGACGCAATGGTTCTTCGGGCCTGCCATCATTGACCGAGGGTTCCGGTGGACTGGAGGAAAGTGTGAGATTATTGAGGAAAAGGTCGAGCTCGGCGAGGGAGATGCTAAGGAGGTCTTCACGGCTGTGGCGTGCAAGGCTGCTGGTGGAAAGTGGCGCGGTGGACACGATATTAGTGGACACGTATTTCTGCTGGTCCTCGGCTGCGGCTTCCTGCTTTCCGAGGTCGGCTGGGTTGTTCTCCGATGGAAGGGCGCAAGGCGAGAGGAGCGCAGCGTCGTAATGACGGATGGCGCGACAAAGACAGCCACCGTCGAGGCTCAGGGTCTGCAGGGAGAGCCCGTTCCTGGTGATGCTCTCGGGCTCGGGGGCAAGTTCGCCGTTGGCGTGATTGGTCTCAGCTCTTGGATGTTGCTTATGACTGCCATCTACTTCCACACCTGGTTTGAAAAGGTATGTTTCCACTTTGACTTTGTTCGCCTACTCAACTCACTGACATGTCATAGGTTACTGGCCTTGCAACCGCCCTTTCGGCTCTGTATGGCGTCTACATCCTTCCTCGTTTTGTTCCTGCGATACGCCAGGTCGTTGGCTTGCCCGGAATCTGATACCCGCTGCATGGTTGGATCGAGTAATAGATACTCAATAATATAAACAATACCCCTTTCATCCGTACTCACGTTCAGTTTGTCCCGTGAAGTCCCTCTCCCGGGTCATCCGGCCGGGCCGCGCCATTTAAACATTTTGTTGGCGACCGTTGTTTCGTGGAAGGGCTGGCCGTTTCTGCTTTCCTAGATCTGTGACTGTGAAGGCGCGGGGAATCGGGATGTGGTGTGCCGTCCTGGCCATCCCTGCCAACGGCCGTCCGGTTCATCCAAAGTGTCGCAAACTAGAGAGGATGCAAAAATGACAAATTCAATGCAATGTCGGGATGGCTTGAAGTCGCGACTTTAGATGCCAAGGCAGTTACACGCATTCAGATGCACAAGGGACTTACTTGGATGGTAGCGGAGACCGTACTCGGAGCCGAAGCTGCCTACACAAGCAACGTCACACCATGCGCTTCAAAGATATGATCAAAACAATTGATTCGTTTGTGGTATCAATGCCCCTTGGGCAGAAACAAGAAGTGTATCTCAACCGACCCTGTGTTTTCTAAAAATCCTCAAACTCCCAAAACCCTGATGCAAGTATGCCGCCTGGCCCAATAATCCACACAAAAAAAGGGGGGGTTAGCTCCCAGCCACTAGGGCCGAGTGCTAGATGAAGTGAAAGTCGTAAGCCATATCGGACCTCTTTCCGGCAGGGCACGTCTCCTCAGGCTCGATCGCGTCGCGGGTATCCATGCGGAACCCACGCTTCGTCTTGAGGTCGTCCCATGCGGTGGTCTCATCGCTCGCCTAGAGCGGGGCCTGGAAGAGGGCGACGGTGGCGCAGAAGTTGTTGCGGTTGTCGCTGTCGAGGGCGGCGCCCTTGCCGTTGACGGTGACCATGTTGACCGAGGCCTTGGTGCTGAGGCCGAAGAACTTGACGTCGCTGTTCTCGAGCGAGACCATGTGGTCCTGGCAGTTGTTCTGGCCGACGCAGACCTGGTCGTAGTTGTTGAAGAAGCTGTACAGGCCGGCGCCGTAGATGAGGATGTCCTTGGAGTTGATGGCGCGGACGCCCCAGGTGCGCGCGCACTTGTCGCTCTGGCCGGTGCAGAAGGTCTCGAAGTTGGGGTCGAGGATGGCGTTGTTGACGGTGAAGGGCGTCTTGGCGTCGGGGTTGCCCTGCATGTACGCCGTCTCGGTCTGGATGTGCGCCATGTACACGTTGGAGGCGTTGTTGAACTGGTAGTTGTACAGGACGGAGTGCTCGGAGGCGGTTCCCCAGAACCAGGTTCCCTTGGTGGACTCAGTGAGGACGCCGCGGCCGTTGTAGATGTCGATCTGCTGACCCTTGTTGGCGAGGTCGAGCTCGTGGTCAGCAACCCACCACCAGACGTTCTCAAAGTAGCCGGAGGACTCGGCGGTGATGTGGGTGAGCATGTAGGCGCCGATGCACTCGGGGTTGGCGGCGTGGGTGACGTTGGGGTTCTTGGCGCACTTGTCGGACTGGAGCTGGGTGCCCTGGCTGCCGCCGATGCGGAAGTGGACGTCCCAGAGACCGGCGGCACCAGGGCTGGAGCCGGCGATGTTGTACTCCATGAGGATGGCGCCGGCCTGGGGACCCTGGGTCTGGACGATGATGTCGCTCATCTCGAAGGTGCCGACATCGCCAGGCTTTCCGACTCTGAGCATGACCTTGGGGTTGGCCTGGTCCTTGAACGCCTCGCCGTTGGCCATCAGAAGAGGCCAGACCTCGCCGGTGATCTTGATGTCCTTGGGCACCTCGATGGTGTTGGAGATGATGTAGGCACCGTGGTCAAAGTACACAATGTCGTTGGGGCCGGCCTTGTTGAACAGAGCCTGGATGGCGGCCGTGTCATCGGTCTTGCCGTCTCCCTTGCAGCCGTTGGCCTTGGCGCTGAGGAACTGGCTGACGGCGGCGGTCTCGTACTGAGGCTTGCTGCGGGTGACGACCTTGCCGTTGGAGCCGAGGAGAACGGCAGGCTTGGTGATGGCGTCCTGAGCGCTCTGGACAGCCTTGCCGTTGCCGGTGGCGCCGGTGTAGGTGCGGCCCTGGATGAAGGAGGCGATCTTCTGGTTGCCGGCAAGGACGTTGGCCTTGGTGTCGACGATCTGGACAGCGGCAGGGACGTTGGTGGTCATGTCGACGTTGTCGAGAATCAAGCTGCCGTTGGTGGAGGTGGAGGCAGGGTTGTAGGCAGTCAGGACACCGACAGGGGTGTTGCTAATGACACTGTCGAGGAGGAGAACGGAGCCGACGGTCTGGGCAGTGGCACCGCCGTTGGACATGTCAACACCGACGCCGCAGTTGTTGATGGTGAGGTCCTGGAGAGTCCAGAGCCAGTTCCAGTTCATGTAGACGGCAGTCTTGCAGTTGTTGAAGGTCAGAGCGCGGGTGGTGAACTGCTGAGAACCAACGAACATGCCGTACTTGCCGCCGTTGAAGGTCAAGTTGGTCATGAAGCCACCGGAGCCGTTGTCGATGAAGATACCCTGCTGGACGTTGCTGTCTCCGCCATCGGTGCGCATGTTGAAGACGATGTTCTGCAGAGAAGTAGCCTGAGCAACCTGCCAGTGAATACCAGCGCCAGAGGTGACGGGCATGGCAGTGAGGTCGACGTTGAAGTTCTTGACGAGCTTCCAGAAGTTGTTCTTTGGCATTTTGTTAGCTCATACGCACACGTCTTCTGATCATGTCTGACATACCTGGTTAGTGTGCTGGTTGTTGCCCTGGTCGTCGTACGGGTTGGCGTCAATAACAGCCATACCAGTGAAGCTGGCAGCGGCCTTGATGGTGGGAAGCTGGGTAGCATCTCCAACCATGTGAGTGTAGTACTTCATGGCGATCGGCTTGCTGACGACGTAGGTGCCAGCAGGGAAGTAGACCAAAGCGGGAGTGGTAGTGGAGGAGTCGCATCCGAAACCGCAACGGTTGCCCTGCTTCAGTCAGAAAACCTTTCACGAGTAGAGCTCGATTTGATATCACATACCTCGTCCATGGCGGCCTGGATGGCGACGGTGTCGTCGGTAGCGCCATCACCCTTCGCGCCATAGTCCTTTACATTACGGAAGATCTTGTAGTTGGTATCGCCAAAGGCAGAGACACCGCTTCTCTCGATCGAGGCGACCCAGTACCCCTCAGCGGCAGCAACGGGCGAGTTAGAAGCCTGGGGAGCGGCGACGGGGTCGGGCGTGGGAGCCGCGAGGGCGTCGAGGGAGAAGAGGCGCAAGGCCAGAAGGGTGGTCGTGAGAACTGTTGAGAGGCCCATCATGATGTAGAACCAGCTGATCGACGATGTCCTCTTGTGTTTGGTTGATTGGAAAGAAGGCGAAGACTGCGCGTCGAGTGTATCGTGGTTAGCTTCTCAAGTCTCCAGAGTAAGAGGTGGTGGTGAATGTTGATGTTTGCAAGCAGAACGAAAGCGCAGCTTCCAGAAGTGTGATGAAAACTCGAGACTTCGAGAAATCCACCAGAGGAAGGAGGAAAAGATATTTGTCTTCTTTTCTTTGCTTTTCTATTGCTTTGTGGGCGTGGGTTGTTGTTGAATAGGGCGAGAAGCTGGTTACCCTCGACGACTCGCTCCATGATCAACAAACCTCCATCCACCTTAAGTATTTCGAGCAAGTGAGTGACAGTGACTAACTGCCAGTCAACCATCACCGGCCCGCTCCACGAACAACCCAGCTGTCAGTGACTGAAAGGCTGCTGCGCGTCACAAGCCTGGATCATGTTCCATTGTCCCGTCGAGACTAAACAGCCAGGGTGGTTGTCTAAGCCGACCTCTTTGAGCTGGACCTCGACGCAGACCCGACTCAGATGACAAGTCGTACGTCACGGTACTGGTGTCTGAAGAATACCCCATTCCACCAGAAGGAACATGAAGAGCCGAGACAATAGGCCGGCGGAGAGAGGGTGGGAAGGAAAAGAATCAAAATCAAGCCACGAGACCCGGGGGGGCCAAGACGGCGCACACAGCAACTACTCACCAGGAGTTTGAGAGTGACGACAGCGGATGACGGCCGATCAAGGCTCCGGTTGTATTGGTGCTAAAGAATGACTGGATCGAATCCCCTCTGAGGATTTCGATAAACAGAAAGAACGAAACGAAAGAACGTCGATGGAGGACGAGGAGGGTGTGCGGTTCGAGACACGGGAGAAAGGGACGGGGGAGGGAGTAACCACGAGCCAAGAAGAGGTTGACGGCGACTATCACCGTCTTATATCGACCTACCCTTTGGGCAGTCCCCTGCCTCGCCATGCGGTTTATCGCCATGGTGGCGGCACTGGGCACTCTGCACCTGTCGGACCTCTCTTCAGTTTGAGGCGAGCAGGGCCCCGGATCCCGGTTCGCAACCTTAGGTACAGCCGTTATTGTTCTCGACGACTGGATCTCGGCGGCCCTTCTTTTGCGCAAACCCTACCCTGTGAGAGGGGGGATGTACAGTAAGGTGTCCAGGAGCTTGAAGGGGTGAGCGAGTGGGATGGGAGGGAATATTGGACGTCCGTGGCCCGCCCGAGCTCTCTCGACCAAACCTAGCTAACCTCACAGCGGTAGCTTTTCTTTACTAACACGCCCCGCGTTGCGTTGTGTGAATGAGTGTGTGTGCTGCTGTCCAGCCGACTTGCCGCGATGGATAGGCAATCCCGGGGCCAAGAGGATAAAAAATGCGATGAAACAAGGATCCGGAGAGGGGCGCTATTGGATGGGAGGGGATATAGCTTCAAACAGAGCTAAGCAAGGCCCGCGATTGGAGGGGGGGAGGAGGGTGTGATGGACAGACGTTGCTTTGCTGTGCTGCGGTTCTGCTGTGGTGCTTGCTGTGTGCTGGTTGGCAAGTGGAAGGACGGGAGACCGGACAGACAGAGACACAGACAGGGTGACAGTGACAGTGGAAAGAGAGAGAGAGAGAAAGAGTGGAAGCAAGCAAGCAAGCACACGCAAGTAGTTCGGACGAAAGCGGCGACGATGAAGGGGGGAGGCCCTGTCTGCTGGTCAGGGGTCAGTCAATGCGATGCGACAGCCGCCCCTAGTGCGGACGGCGTTGGTTCGCTACCCAAGGCTGGCTGTTTTCCCACGCCCCCTGCTTCTGGAAAAATACCCACTGGTGGTGGTGTTCTGGTGGTGAGAGGTTGATTAGATTGATGAGAAGGGACCGTGGCACACGCGGGCGGTGTTGTATTTGTCGAAGTATCTGTAAACGCCCAAGGTTTGGTTTACCCAAGGGAACGGCCGGCCGACAGTCATGATGATCCCTGCAGCAGCTCCGTTTCCCGCATAATGATCTGCCTTGAGATCTGTCGTCCTTGGCCCTGATGATTGATGTTCCCTGAGCAAAAGGAGAAAAAAAAAAAGTCAACCTGGACCGTCCTGGTAGGCCTTTCGCGGAGGATCAGCCCGCCCGTCCCCTTTCCCCTCCAGAGTCGACGACTCATCCATGAGCTTTGCTGTGGCTGGCACCTGGAACTGAGCACAGGAGTCTTGCGTACTCAGTCCGAGTCGGGCAGGTCTTGCAACGATCAAGGGAACATGGAGGAAGCAGGGGAACACACAGCGCAAAGCAGAGCAAATCAAGGCAAACAGTCAAGAGACAAAACGTCAATGGACGAGGGCCTTGGCCTTGTTGCTTCTGCGGTCTGTAGGCTTTGTTCTCTTGTTTCGTGCACAACGGGGAATACAGAGGCAAAGAAGAGGGTAAAGAAGCATGTAATGCAATTGTTCTCCCTTTTTTTCTCGCCTCTGCGCTGTTGCGTCGCCCCCTTGTCTTGTGCGTCTCCCCACAGCCGCCCCTCCACGGATGAGCAGCGGCAGGGATTCTTTTTCCATCATTCTCTGCCTGCCAACTGGGGGCATCCAGGATCGGGCATAGCGCCGTTTCAAGCTTGTCTGTCCATCCACCAGCAGCTGGCCAGCAGAGAGACCACTGGACTGGACTGGACTGGACTGACTGGTTGGTGACTGGTGACTGGGCAGAGTTGAAAGTACCTTTGGCGACGGCTGGCCTGGCGTCACAGAGCTGGGCGCGTTGCGACCCGATCCCGCAGCGGCACTCGTCGTGAGGATGCGATGGTTGGATGGGATGCGTTCCCGAGGGAGATGGAGGCGCTTGCGAGTCTTTCCCCGTTGTGTCCCTTAAATGTCGCTCTTGAAGCCGCTTGCGTGGCCGGTCAGGTTCTCTACTGGCTACCGGGCAAGCAAGGTTGTTTTTTGGCTTTCGGGATTGTGCAACCTAGAATCAACTGGGAATAATCCTCATTCTGGAAATCGATTCTCGAGGCGCCGTTCTTTCACAACAAGAATAATTCATCGCGGCTGGGCTTGAGCGGACGGCCGTACGACCAGACCTGTCAACCGAAGCCACATCACGCATGGAGCAGCATGGGCATCGTCCATGACCTGTTGACAGTTGACAGACAAATACATTGGATACATGACATCTGTATGTACTATGTAAGCTTGGGCTACCATCGGGCCCCCCTTCCAAGCGACTCAACCTTCCACCCTGATGATTGATGATGCGCACTGCGACCTCCGCCATGGGCTCGTGATGGCCGGCCACCAAGTCACCCGCGCAGTGTTTTCTCCGGCACATCGTCTTGGGTCGCTCAATGAACCAGACAGAATATTGAGGCTACTGCAATACAACCCCCTTCGCCCCAAACCTCGGTCGGCCCTTCTCCAGAGCCAAGCGCTGTCACATGGTCTTGAAGCAGCAAGACAGCCTTCCAAATTTCCAGATTGCTTTGGGCAGAGCCATTCAGAAAGAGCAACTGCTCCGGCATCACGTTGAGAGCGTCAGGGGTGTTGAGAGCGTCCCTGTGGAGAAAGAGCCGGCTGTCGAATCGAAAGATCCAGCCCCCATCCGCGCGCCTTAGGGATGAAATGTTGATCGATTTATTGATTGTCACTGTCACGGTCCACGGCTCTTCGGACGGGATATTCCCCCTCAATCAACCACACGCGATGGGTCCGCCTCCGACAACCCCGGGATCCATCTGACGATGTCATTCGGTTGCGCTGCCCCTTGCAGAAGAGTCATGTCCGCTGTCAACCACCGGGGCAGGCCCGGGAGAACGTGCATGTACATTGGTGCAACCCATAATTGTACTGCGGTATGTATGCGAGTTCGAAGACGAGGCCATCGACGACGGATAGGAATCGCTGGCTGACTGACATCAGCTGCTCCTGCAGAAGGCTAAAGCTGAGCAGATGCCTGCTGGTCTGAGTGAGGCCTGCGTCCTATATGAATGACAGCTCCCCTTTCCAGGTTGAAACCCTGAAACTTTGACAGCGCATGCATCCTTCCTTCGTTCGCGGCATCCATCTGTACGGCAGACAGACATGTTGCTTGGCAGGGCCCTGGGCTTCATGCTGTAAGATCTAAAGATGACTGACTGTACACTTCGATCAATACCAAAGTAAATGCATGCAGATTCAGTTCCCTCTCATTACACTTTGCAGAGACATATCGCACAACAGAAGTCGACACCGTCCCAAACAAACACAGCTTCACAACGTCCCGTCTTCGCCGTGCAGCCGTTTCGAAACGTCCCGTCCTCAGATTGAATTATGTCCAACTGATCTCATCCCTGCTTCACCTCGTCGCCCATCGCCAAACGGCCTTTTACTGGACTGTTCCATGACAAAGTACCGTCCCCAACATTTGCTGAGTCGAGATACCTACGACTCGGTTGTCCGTTCTTTTCTTCTCTTTTCCCCCCTTTCCGCCACCCGGCAATCCGCCCCCGTGCACTCTATCTGTGCATCAATGATCCTATTCCTAGAGACAACCAGGCCAGCCAAGCTGCTTACGCCCAGCCTTTGCGATCACACTTCCTCCTCTTGGGGGGAGGTAATAACGACTATTTCCTCGTCCGCGCGCATACCCCCCTATTAGACTCTTAGCTGCATGTCACTAAGGCAAAAGCCCTGGGGCAGCCACCATGTGCCGCCGCCGCCGTCTAGCCGCCAAACCATCCCGGTCACCATTTTTATTCTGACGGAGATTAACGTTCATGCGCGAAGCCAAAAGAACGACCATTTTGGCCCAAGGAAACGCGCTCCACGACCTGGAATCGGCTCTCGCCACGGAGAATAGGGAAGTGCCTCCATGGAAGAGCCCAGGTTGCCGATCTGCAAACCTGCCTCTTTCAGGTTTCTTTCTCTCTGCGTACTCGTTCAGAGCCTGCCTGCGTTCGTTTTCGCCAGAGTCAGGTGGCCAACCGCCCCGTTCCCTGTCCACATGGCCCTGGACGACCTTGAGCTCGTGGTGCGGCGATCCTTGTGTATGCATAGCGTGTGAATGGTGGCTAGCAGGCGCAAAGAAGATCGTGGAGTCGTGAGACCTGGGGAAACCATCCTCTCCTCATTCTATGGATACCTTACACTACCATACCCAGTGCTACTGCTGCATGTCTCGCTCCAGACCAGTCCTCGTGGCATCCTATGTGTGCCCTTCCCGCCTTCTCCTCAATTTTACCTCGCAGATCGTCTGCAACGGTGCGAGCGGTAGCGCAGATCATCCCCATGGGACAATTAAAGAGAATTCCCACCAACCCTGATTGCACTACTACATACTCCGACAAAGTTCCTCTTTAGGGTCGCCCCCGAACTCGGGCCGGCTTCTCTACGGCGTCTCTGGCCCCAAAACCCCAGGCGTTGCGTCGGGCTAGAACGCCGCGGGAAGGAGAGCAGTAAGCCACAGCGTCGTGTGACCGAGGCGCGTCCGAAGAAGCCATCGTGAGAAAAAACATCAGATCAGGTCGACGTGGGAGTTTCACTTTGCTGGACTGCGCTGCATCACAGCCGGCCCGGCCGAACGGCGTTGCATCCGGCACCATCACGGCGGCTCTCTGTCGCGCGAGCAGCAATTTTAATGTGTGATCCAAACTTTACTCGAGCCGAACCTGTTCGCTGGGTGCGGTTCGTGACAGCGACCCCAGCCCAGCAGCTCAGGGGTTGTATCTTATTTTTGAGGCTGTGCGGGGAGGACGACGGGAAAGGAAGGTCGCTTCTGTGATACCTTCATCTGGTGTAGTATTGGGGTCGTTCAGCTTGGCATCTCTTCGGAGGGCAGTGTCCGGGTTGGAATCGCCCCAGACAATCTATGTACAATCCAGATGAAACTGGAGCTGAGCTGTTCAGCTTCCACGTGCTTGGTTCGTGGTCTTGGTGATGGTGGGTTTTGTGGAGGAAGAATGACTCGAGAAACGGGCATACTCAGCTCAGCTGGCTCCATCTTGTGAACTCTTTCGAGATGTTGGACAGAATTTCTTGGTTTCTGAAATTCCTAACTTGATTAAACACGACGGAGCGGTCCTAAAGATAGGTCCAAGATCTCAAAAGTTGATTGTGTTCACGATGGGGGAAGAAGGTCGGACGAAAGGTAGATCGGGACCTTGCAGGCCATGACGATAGAGAACACTGTCTGTGGCAAGTCTTACGAGCCAAGTTCCGGACTGTTCTAAAGATCTTCGGCATGATCATCGAATCGTTGCGCTAAGCAAGTTGTGTCAGGTTGGTCGAGCTGATCGTGACTTAGATCGCGGGTTTCCCGGTCCTCGGACACCGACCTGGCATAGGACGATCGAACAGATTTCGCGAAAAGGCACGATTAGATCAGTAGGCATGCCTTTCCCATGCCGTCACGACTACCTTTCCTCCAGTATCTGCCCCTCTCGATGATATCTTGTTTGCCCTCGTTTTCGCCCTTGCTTCTATCTCTCTGGTTCATTTCATGCGATTCTTTCTCGTTGGTTCGCAGAGCCGTACGATAATCCGCAATCCACATGATACATCTAAGATATTACCACGTTGACATAAACAGCATGAACTTCATATAGATGCTATTCTAATTATGGATTTCTACGGACTTTTGCAAAGTTTTCCCGGGTTGCTTTCCGTCTGCGAGCAACAACAGCGCGGAATGCACACTGCCACTAGCATCCATTCTGAGAAACGCTTGAAGTTGAAGTTGAGATGGGTCTTGTGTCGTAGCTCCAGAAGCAAGTGGCATCTGTCGACCAAGTATCCGACTTACCATGGGACGCATTCTACTCTGGACGACGAGATCGGCAGAGCATTATCAGACTGCGGCTTGGCGGAAAGAACATGAAGCCAGATGTACTTTACGAACTGCATGCCCACATGGCGACTATGCCCGCTTCAAAGGCTGACGAGATCACCATGTAAACAAAATGACTGACGATGCTTCGATACAGCAAGCTGCGACAGCTCTCAAGCGGTATGGAAACATCTGCAACCTGCATCCCGGCGTCAAGATCGGAAGCTACCTTGCTTGTCCAGATCTCCCGCGGAAAAACAGAAAACGAAACCATATTCCATCCCGTCGCCTCATCGTCGGCCCGGTGTTGCGCATCATAACAGCTCAGACGATGGGACCAGTCTCTCTCGGCACCGAGTCCGCGACGAGAGAGACCCCAAACAACATTGACTCTGTTCCGCACCCTCGTGGACGCGTGTGCGAGATACGCAGCGCGGTCCGGATGCTAGATGGCATGAACGAACCAGTGTCGCAAGACGAACAACACCAAAGCCAATCTCGCAAGTCCAACACCATCAAGAGAACCCAGTCTGCAACATGCACTTTCCAAAGCCGCATCCCAATCCCCTCCCCCATCCCAAAGTCCGGTTTCCACATCCTCACACCTCCCCCGTCAACCTATACCCCCCGCCCTCCACAAACCGCCATCCGAGAAGGCCAGCAAAGAACATCAAACGTGCTCAAATTGGTCCCCGAAAAGAAGGACAGAATCCCCAGCAGTTCGTAAAACCTGCCAAAACCTACCTAGACCCTCTCCATCTTGCCCTGCGCCGGTCGTCGTCTCTCCCCACACGCACAGACTCGCTCGTTCGTTTGACTGGCACACGATCGAAAGCCGAGACGAAAGGTAAACACATTGCTCGAAACGAATGCCATGCAGCAACGCAAAAGCAAAAGCACCGGCCGGTTCGAAACGAAACGATTTCGTCCCATCTCACCTTTCGACCCTGAAACCTCAGGGTAGGTAGCTAGCGCGTGCCGGGCCAACACACACGCACAGCTTTGTGCGAACCCAAGTTTATTCGGGATTAAACGAATTAGGGAAAAGAAATAATGACGAAGAAAATCGGTGTGCAACGGACTGGCTACCATCTCCTACAGATCAACGCTCCGGATAAGTTGCCTGGTGTCCTGATGTGCGAGGACATCCCCGCATGGTCGTTCTCAACACTTCTTCAGCTGCTCCACACCGAGCATTAGCATGACCATATGTGACCCGGGTAGATGCTGTCTGCATTGGGCGAGGCAAGGCATTCACGGTAAAGCTTTGGACCTCGCTCGGTGATGGCGAAACAGAATCTATGATGCTTCTATCCAGTAGCCGTCTATGCAACAAAGCCTGGGATGCCATGCATGTCCAGTCCAAGAGGAACAGAACCGAGAAAAAGAAACAAGACATTCCTCACAAAATCAGAAATCCCGCATTCCCAATGCAAATGGAAGAGTACCCTTCTTCCCCAGTACGCCCCGGTCAAGAGTCTGCCGCGCTAGCAGATCCCCTTCTTCTTTTGTGTATGGTGTCTACAACTCCAAAAGTCCCCGAGTCGTGATATAATCGAATTCGTTACGAGGGCGGTCCAGCCGTGCCGCTCTCAATATTAGTGTATTACGTAGGTGTCGTTGTCGAGTGTATGCTTCGTGCAAAGAGAAGTCTAGATGTATCCGCCGTCGATCATGCAAGCGCCGCCGCTCTCGAGGTTCTCGATGCCCGGAACATCGGCGCCAAAGTCCATGATCAAGATCTTGGGGTCCTGACCGGTGCTGACAATCCGACGGTAGTCACTCTTCGCGCTTAGCACCCAGCTAGCGTGCCAACGCGGGAAGTCGAGCAGTTGCCGACCGGTCTCCATGTCGAAAACCTTGATATCGGTGTCGTAGCTACCGCTGACAAGACGACCACTGACAGAGTCGATGTGCAGGCTGCGCACAAGGTTGTCGTGGGCCTTCATCTCGCGGAGGCACTCGCCCGTGTTGGCGTCCCAAATGCGGATGACCTTGTCGTTGCCGGCTGACGCAACGTAGCGGCCATCCTCAGAGAACTGAGAGCACGCCAGACCCTTGGTGTGGCCCTGGAATTCACGGATGTTCTTGCCGGTGTCAATGTTCCAGAGCTTTACACGGAAGTCGCCGGAGCACGAGACGATGGTGTTCCCACGCATCTGAACGGCGTTGACAGGGCCGGAGTGCCCACGAAGTTGACGAAGAAGCTGCCCTGTAGCACGGTCCCAGACGCAGATGCTGATGTCCTTGCTGCAGGTGATGATGTGCTTGTCGTCGAATGCGAGGTCAAGCACGGCGGCAGTGTGGTGACGGAGACGACGAATCGGCCGGTATCCAGAGCGGACGTTGTACACGATGCAAGTCGAGTCGGAGGAGCCCGTCACCAGGATGCGCTCATCGTACTGCAGGCAGAGGATGGATGCCTTGTGGTGAGTCGGGAAGGAAACCAGAGCAGGCGTCGACGGGTTTGCGCGCGGGTTGTCAGGCAGGGTTGCGTAGTGAATCGGCAAGCCATCTTCATCAATCAGCAAAGAAATGTCGTTGACAACTTCTGGAGGACCGATAACAAGTCGGCATTCGAACGTCCGCATGTCCCAAATGCGAATGGTCTTGTCACGAGAGCCAGTGATGATTTTCGATCTGTTCTATGGTCAGTAAACAGCAAGAGACAGTGCCAAGGCGACAACTTACTCATCAAACTGCAGGCAGTAGATACTATCCAAGTGCCCGTTGAGATACACTGGTCTCGCCTTGCCCTCTTTCCATCGCAAGTCGAGCTCCTCCTTGGACTTGTAGATCTGCTTCCAATCGACACCAGGCGTGATGGCGGGCACACCCTGGCCGGTCCCCGGCTGGACGGGAAGACTGGTCGCATAGGTGCCCGTCTTTTCTCGCAGGAAGGACTCGCGCCAGACGTGCTGGTTTTGGACCATTCCCTGCCAATACCGGGAAACTCTACTTGCGGTATTGAGCGCCGCGGCGTCCAAATGGGCGAGCACTTGGATGGCGAGCTCCACTGGCAGCTGGGAGATGAAGTCTGTCCTGCTGATGTTGGCGTCCTCTGCCTCCAGCTCGATCTCTGATTCGGCGCTTGTGACAGTGATGCCGATACCGCTCTCGCGGTCGGTGAAATCGTCCTGGGAAGCACGAAGCCACTTGTTCTGCAACATCTGGTTCTGCGCCGCGGCGGCAGCCTTCGCCGCGGCACCGGTGTGGTACGGAATGACGGGAGGCTCTCCGCCGATGCCGGGAAGGGGCATACATGGGAAACACTGGCCAGAAGAGGAGGCCTCGCTGTTGGCGTCGAAGCCATGGGATGACTTGGAGTGGCGGAAGCTGGCAGCCTGACGAAGGCGTTGCCAGGGGAAGTGGGAGTGCGAAGTGGTCGGGCGGTGGCCGTGATGCTGACTCGGGATCTCGTGGTGAGCACCGCCGATGGAGTGTCGCTTGTGATGGACGATGCCCTTTAGCGAGACTGATGCCCGACGGATCATTCCTTTGATGCTTCCATTGCCTTGTGCTGTCGCGTTTGTACCCTGGGCCGGGTTCTGCTCGCTGCTGGGGCCGCCGTGGCTTCGTGATCGCTCGAGAGTAAGGTCTTCCATATGGCTGGCCAGGTCGGTATCGGCGTGGAGCATGAAGGACTTGCGCCGCCATGGGAGAGAGAGGCTCATGCTGCGAAGGCGGTGCTGTTGAAAGGAGGGTCTAGTAGTAGTTTGAAGCTGCTGTCCGCTGGCTTCGTCTTCTTGGATGGCGGAACTGGAGGACGGCTCGTCGTAGATGGCCTCCTGAGTCGGGGCCCAGTCGGAAACGTTGTAGATGCGTGGAGCCATCTCGTCGTCGTCGTCTTCGTCTTCTTCGTCGTCGTCGAAAGGAGTGGTCGACGCTAATAATGCAATGGATGAAGGTGTAATGAATCGAACGCGAGGTCGAAGTCGGATCGGCCGTCACCTTGCTGGAGAACAGAAAGGCGTCCGTAGGGGAACAGGAAGAAGAGATCGAAACAAGACCCGTGGGGCAGGGCGGAGCGGTAGCACGAGGCGAGGCGAGGACCAGGACAGGACAGGACCTAGGATCATCACATGGTCAGTGGGAGGCTTGAATCATTTGTAGGTTGGCCTGGGCAGGGCAGACAGAGCATGGAAGGGAAGCCTCTTTTCTCCTTACCTGGACGTGGTTTAGCCTCTTTCACAGTCTCCCTTCTTTCCTTCTTCCTTATTTTTGGTCCCCTTCCCAGACCTGACTGACTCTGGCTGGCGCGCCCGAAACTCGTAGCAGTCCAGGGACGACGGGATTGTCTCGGGCTTCGTTCCCTACCTTACCACCAAAGGGTGAGGTGGATAGCTGGGCAGGGTAGCGGCCGGCAATGGGATAAGGTACCTATCCGCAGTAGGTACAGTAGCGAAAGGCAGGGACCTGTACCTGTGGGAGCCAGTAGGAAGGCAACAGGGAGACAGGACGGGCAGCAGATTTCGGGGGGAAGAGGGCGGGAAGATGGGAGATGAGGTGCAGTCGCAGTGCAGGCGGAGGCGTGGAAATCACGGAAAGAGGCCGTTCCTGGGGGTGCTGGGGGGTTTGTCCTTTTCCGGCCTAACGCCAGCAAGTACCTTAGGGGTGTTCGTTTCCCTCCCCGGGCTGCTCCTGCTGGCTTGCTGCTGCTCTCAGAATTTTTCAGGGTCCGTTTCTGCTTGAAGGAGGGATCGACTTTGCGGGCCAACCGGATCGGGGGGCTGAAATCGGGTCTGGCAATATGGGAAAGGAGCGGTGGAGAGCGATAGGGAGAGAGAGAGAGTCGACACCACCAAGATGCTGGTGACGGGGACGGCGTGTGTGAGTGTCTTTGAAGAATGAGTTTGCCGTTGTCTGGCAATACCTAGCGCGCTCCTTGTCTCCTTGACGCCGTGCGCGAGTCAACAAAGGAAAGAAGAGACGATACGATGGCCCCGGTGTAGTCGGTCGCGTCAGGAGAAGTCGACCCGGCGGGCGAGAGAGAGGGATGTGCAGAGGTATGCGCCTTTTCAGCCGGTGTGAGCCCCGTGGCCCTGTGTTTGTTGATCTCGGGGCAGGGTGGGCAGAATTCCAGACTCCGTAATGTTGATATAAATCCTGCTAGCGTCTGCTGCAAGAAGTCTCAGGTACCCAGGCCTGCGGTACGTAGGTAGGTAAAGTATGGATGGTGTATGTACGATGCAATGCGGACTATTGTCTCCGATGTAGAAAAAGGGTCCTCTGCTCTGTGCTGTGGGTAGAGAAAAAGAAAGAAAAAAGCGCCAGGTCCTTTGGTGAAGAACAATCAAGGAAGGAGGCCGTTGCGCCGTAGAAGCGGGAGTACTTTCCTTCCCTTCCCTACGCCAATCTGGGGTACCGGGAACACGTTCGGTATCCAGAGACGTGGACGGGCTGGCCGACAAGCAAAGGGCGTCTTGTTGGACGTGCGCTGTTCTTGTTGTTGCAAAGCGGAGGGGGTGCTCCCGGGAACTGAACGGTCTTTGTATGTCTGGTACGTGTATGCAAGACCGGAGATGATGACCCTCCCGGGCTATATCTTCGCGTCTCGAAGTAAGGTACTATGATATGTATGGAATCTACTATGCCCGGTCAGCCTGAAGGATGGTGACAGCGACGGAAGACATGCGTCAACATCAACTCAGACAGCGAGTCCCGTGGGCAACAACCGTGGGGGCTCTGGAGGAAGACGGCAGCGTGAGGTAAGACGGTGGCTTGCGCTGAGGGCATACTTGATGCACCTCAGTCAATATTGACGCGATGTTGGGTGAGTGTCCAGCGTCTTTGACGTTGTAAATGTTGAAACCGCCGCATCAAACGTCGTCTCCCAGCTACCACAACCTTCCCAATAACCTGTTGCATTGTTTACAATTTCTTCATTGTTGATTCGGGAGATGGCAGCCAGCTTGTCGCAACCGTCCACTGCAACACCGCCGGAGTTTAGCGCAACGTGCGCCAGCTTTTTGACCTTCAGCTAGCAAGTACGTACACGAGGTCCCATGTCCATGTACACACTACACCACGTGAGCTATCGCGAAAGTCATGTATCCGCAACTTCAATAGACTGTTTTCTGGAACATGTTCCTCTCCTGCCATCATCTTTCGTCTAACTCGATACAGGTAGCATCAGCAACGCCAAACCAAATCGCTCGCCATATGCTCAGGCTTATTGCCAGAGAACTACGGAATGCCTCCTTTCGTGCCACAGTGACATCGATGGAGCGCAGATTTACCCCTGGTTCCCTGCAGATGCACCCCTAATGCACCCTGAGAATCCCTTCGCCCCTGCTGGGTTTTCGTACTTCGTGGCGACACCAAAAGCAACAGTCTCAAGTGACCGACGGGCAGAAAATATGTGAAGCCAATCTCTGTTGTTTTCCTGCCAGATAAATTGTTATGATCGACTTTGCTGCAGCCGCGCTTTCTTTTCGCAATACGAACCGTGGAACCGCGTAGTGCGCAATAGTGGGTTTCTCTTTCTTTCTTTTTCTCCGATTCTATCTGAATTTCCTGCTTCAGCACCCAAGCCCGCCAGAGACCGAGATGGCATTTGACTCAAACTGGAAATGTTCTGCATCCCCTCTTGACTCAGATTACGGGCTTGAGGGCATAATCTCTGTCTGATCATCGCCTTGCATCATTCCAGATACCTGTTGTTCGGCCACTAGGAAATGAGAGATGGTCACCCTTTACACCGCATGCCACATGCTCGCGGAAGACCGACATTGCGGGTGTTAGTGGACGTGATGTCTGAGATCATCGGCCATTGTTCTCCGAGGTGTGCTGTAGGGGCACAGAAAGCGACCGTCATTTCCATCCAAATTTTCGCCAGAGCTGACACATCGTGTAGACTGCACAAACTAGCCAGATGACATGATTGCTCGAGATTGCTACCCCTTCATCGAGTTGCTCCTGTGAAGGAGCGTCGTCTGAAGCCTCCGACTCCTCGGTATGCGGGACCTTACCCTCCTGTTCTGCTCTACGCAGTAATTTTCTCTGTCTCTTAGCGGCCCGCTTCTCTATCCTCCTCGCCTTCTGATCAATCTTTGCTTGCCGATTAGCTTCCTGTATAGGGCCTTGTATTTCTCCCGCTGTGAATGGTCTCGGTTGTTGTGCCACGTCTCTGAGCAAGTGTATCAATGCCTCAGAGCAACTTAGAGGCTGTCTTTCAGCATCTCGTACCACAAGCATGAGTAAAGCTTGCAGACAGAAGCGTGCATCGTTGCCCGCTGCATGGAGATTTGCGAAAGGAATTTGTAGAGCATCAAGCAGCTTCTCCAAGCCATAGCGATAGTACAACTGGAGAGGAAACTGGGCAGCTTTGTTCGTGTCAATGATATAAAGCGATTGGTTTGCAAGGTTGATGTTGAGTTGGTGGATGATCTTGAGGTCTGAACTGGTTCCATGTAAGACCAAAACGGTATCCCGGTCAGCATCGATCAAGGCTTCAACTTTTGGCTTCAGTTCTTCAATCGTAATAGGTTGCGAAGTTCCGAACAAGAACCTGTTCGAGGCTCGCCTGCTATACCGGGAATTCCCAATGGCCCATTGATGCGACATGATTATTTGGCTGTGATCTTTCGAAACTGGGTTCAAAAGTGCACTTTCAAGGTCGCGAGTGTCCAATATGGAAATTCCAACGTGAAGTTGTTGGCCTGGGAGAAGTTTTTCATATCCTTGAAAGGTGTCAATATCAAGCCCGACGAACAGGAAATCTTTCATGGGAGTCTTTTGCAACCCCTGTGCCGGTTTTGACAGAGGAAGCGTAGGTAGGCTGGTTTCGACGTCACCATAATGCCCCAGTAGCTGTCGAAGGATGAGAGTCTCGTCTCTCAGGATGCCGGTATGCGATGGTAGCGGCGACGCAGAATCAGAAGACTCTGATTTCAAGTCTGACTCCATGAGTGCGGGAGATAGGCCGGGTGTTGATGTTGCAAGTGAATTACCTCGAGTTCGATATCGTCGTTGCTCTAGGGTAGCCTCAAGCCCTCTAAGCGCAGATGAGGGTGCTTTTTGTTGTGCTTGCGTTCAGTTCTTTTTATTCTGTGTCTTACCAAGTTATTCAAAAGGAACTCTTCTTCACACCTAAGCTTCTATACCAATATTTTTAGCCTCGATCTCTCAAGGTCAGAGAGAACGTGTGGGTGCAGTTCCCTGATTCGATAAAGCAGGGGCCAACTGCCGTCGGCTCCGGCAAGCAGGAACCCGCGGGGCCGGGGAAGCCCGCCGGAGCTTCGGTTTTTCCATGTCCCCCCATGACGAAATGTCCAGTCCATCAGGGTTCCCGTCACGCGAGAAATCCCCTTGATGAGACGAAACCACCAGCTCCGTCCCCCTCAATTGCACTCTTCCTGCCCTTCTACTCTTCTCTAGGTCGAATCACAGTTTGTCGCAGAGACTCGTCAATACCGGAACACCACAATTGGACGCCGCGGCAATGCCTCCCAAATCAGCAGTACAGTACACCACGGCCGGCCGACAGGTCCCTCTCTTTTACAGAGTCTTCTTCCTCGCCATCGAGCCCATTTCCGCCCTCGTCGGCGCCTTCTTCGCCCATTTTCGACAGGACGAATACCTCACACTCACTCACGCCATATCGAAGCCCGACGTCATCCCTCAGGGTACCACGATCGTGCTCTCTCAGCTTGCGAACCTCTACCTCCTCTTCGCCCTCAACGAAGCCCTTGTCCTCCGCTCGACAAACGATATCCGGGTTTGGAAGACCGTCCTGTTCGTCCTGCTGGTCGCCGACCTTGGGCACCTGTACACCGTCCGAAGCCTAGGCCCCGAGGTGTACTACAACTTCACCAAGTGGAACGCCATCGACTGGGGCAACGTGCCTTTTGTCTACCTCGGTGCCTCCATGCGCACCGCGTTTTTGGCCAATGTTGGGCTCAGCGGTCGACGCGTTGTGGCCAACAGACAGCAATAAGGAGCTATGGGTGGCAGAGCTGTCCAGATGAATAAGCCGACGATTGACAGGGGTGGCATTAGTGCTGGGCGGAGGACCGCCCGAACATTGCACCGAGCCCGAGCCCGCCGACATTCGGTCAGCACAACGCCGCTGCCGAGGACGAAAACATCGAAAACTCATCGGGGATAAAGTTTTGAAGATGGCCTGCATGCAGACGATGTCCCGAGTCGATGGAAGAGTTGATGAGGGATGCAAGCAGGTACAAACCCGAGCAAATACCGACATGCTGGTATCCGGAACCCCGTTCGACCGGCATAGCGCCCTCCTGAACGGCCGTCCGGTTCGCTTCAACCAGGAATACTTACAGCACAGCTCAGGTGGTTGGTTGGAGTCATTTGCATGACACATTGAGGCTCGGAGACGTGCACCGAGATACAGCGAAAGCGGCCCCCGAGCAGCGAGGTTGACCCTCCGACCATGGCTCTTTGGTATAGCCAAGCCCGATGTTATCTGTGACTGCGGTTTTCCAGTCGACCTCGTCGACGATCGGAACAGAGACGGCGGGTTCTAGTTGGTGGGAAATTCGGCAGCCGGTCTCGGAAAATCCCCCGGACAATTTCCCTTCCCCAAGCCGCGGGGGAAGCCACATTGGGTCGGGTGGATTGTGCGGTGCAATTGGCGGGCAATGGTGGGGTTTCATCGCGGGGCACGGCACGATGGATGGGATGGAGCAACAATCAGAAACAGGACAAGCGAAGCCAGAAACAAAATTCAGCAGACCGATTTCACAATCATGGGAACATGCGTCACCAGTGTCGCCCGTCGATAACTCCAGCCAGGCACGTCCGTGCTGCCTTCATTCGGCAACATATCCACGGGCATGCGGATGAAGCCACTGGCTCGGCATCGTGAAAGTCGGATGAGGGACGCATATAAGCAATGGGGATTTTCTCGAGGGGAAATTCACCCGAGTTCCTCCCCCCAGCAGGCGCCTAGCCTTGCCTGGGCCAGGGTCCCGCCCCAGTCCTCCTCTTCCATCCATCCATCTCGCATGGGATGACATTGCGGCGCGACGTTAGCCCCTCCTTGTTCGTCGCAGTTGGTGGTGCCCCTCATCCAGGGATCACTGGACTTTGCTCCACGCGCCGCGACTGAGGTTGGAAGGTGGGGGTGTTGCTTGGGGGTAGCTATACGATGGCCAGAGGTATTTCATCCGCGGCTGTCCCTCTGGTCTGCCCTTGAGCTGTTTCTGCCTCTTCTCTTCCCCTTCCTTCCTGCCTTGACAATCTACTTCTTCACGCAGCCCATAGGTTTCCCGCTGCCGAACGAGCTGATTGACCCTCTACACACACTTCAACTGCACATCCATCATAGTCACGATGGCCAACATCCCCGAGAAGTTCACCGGCTTCCAGGTCAACAGCGCCGAGACCTGGCAAGACTTCAAGAAGCAGCAGTTCGACCCTAAGCCCTTCGGAGACTACGACGTCGATATCAAGATTGAGTGCTGCGGTGTCTGCGCCAGTGATGTTCACACCGTCAAGGGTGACTGGGGTGCTCAGCCCTACCCTCTGGCCGTCGGCCACGGTGAGTCTACTCCAATTGCATCTCAGACCACGAGGACTAAGATGGCTAGAAATCGTCGGCAAGGCTCTGAGAGTCGGCCCCAAGGTCACTAAGATCAAGGCCGGTGAGCGTGTCGGTGTCGGTGCCCAGTCTTACGCCTGCCTCGACTGCCGCCAATGCAAGAACGACAACGAGACATACTGCAAGGAGCAGCTCGACACCTACGGATCTACCTTCCCTGACTCCGGTGCCATCTCACAGGGTGGCTACTCCTCCCACGTCCGCACCCACGAGCACTGGTGAGGTCCCTCAAAACTACAAGAGTATAAACCCCATACTGATATCTGCCAGGGTCTTCCCCATCCCCGAAGCCCTCCCGAGCACCCTCGCCGCGCCCATGCTTTGCGCCGGTTTGACCGCCTACAGCCCTCTCATCCGCAACGGCTGCGGTCCGGGCAAGAAGGTCGGCATCGTCGGTATTGGTGGCATTGGTCACTTCGGTGTCATGTTCGCCAAGGCCCTCGGCGCCGAGGTCTGGGCCATCTCCCGCTCCCGCTCAAAGGAGGCCGACTCCCTCAAGATGGGCGCCGACGGCTACCTCGCCTCCGGCGAGAAGGGCTGGAACGAGCCTCACAAGATGACGTTCGACCTCATCCTTAATACGGCCAACTCCTTTGAGGGCTTCGACCTTTCTGCCTACCTCAGCCTTCTCGACGTCCACGGCAAGTGGGTTTCCGTCGGTCTTCCGGGAGGCGGCGGCATCACCGTCCGCAACCAGGACTTCCTGCCCAATGGCTGCTTCATTGGTAGCTCGCACTTGGGCAGCAGACGCGAGACGCTGGAGATGTTGCAGCTGGCTGCGGACAAGGGCATCAAGACGTGGGTGCAGGAGGTTCCCATCAGCGCGGACGGTCTGAGGAAGGCTATGAACGGTATCGAGGACTCCAGTGTCCGTTACAGGTATTGCCTGACCAACTACGAGGAGGCGTTTGGCCAGTAGAGGGGTTTATAATGTGTAGCGCATGTCCAAAAGAATACCATTTGATGACCAATGAGCATGTGAGAGGTCTTTTATGATGCCGGTGATCGTTGACGATGAGTCGCGCGTCGCTGGAGAGGTACATTCTGACCCGTTTCGCTGGCCATCAGCCTATATATGTCAATGGTTGAGCCTATGAGTACGCCAACGGCAGACAAGACTCGTCAAAGCTTTTGCATGCGGGAGCCTGGTCAATTGGGTTTAATGGCGCCGCCTGTTCGGACGAAGAGGGTCCCTTCTTGGGCGTCCTTCTATCACCAATAACGGCCATCACCATTCATGAACGTCGTGTTAGTCAATTCTTCAGCTGAGTCGCGTCTTAAAATCCAATCCACTGAACCTTAAATGATTATTCAGTCTCCCAGCTTGTTGAAAGACGTATTAAAACACCGTAGATGAGATATACACAGGTGGCGTCGAACAGTTCCTCATGGTGTTGCAAGAGGATACAGGACCCTACTTACACGGATAAGTATGGATATGTCCTCATCCCAGCATTCAGCATTGGGATCAAAGACTACAGATAACATTCCGAAATCACTACATGATGCGGATTGCAGTTGTTCGCCAACAACCAAGTCGCATCTAATGTTTTGGTTGAGATGGCGAGATCAGACCGAAGTACACCGAGCGCAGGTGAACTCGGGGAACGGACACAACCCAGTGGACCCTGAGGTGCTAAACACAGGGCGTCAGCGCCTTCCGCTGCTCAACTTGCGCCCTGCACTCCCTGTAACCGTTGAAAATTTAGCAGGACCGGCTGGAGACTCTGCCCCTCATCCCGATCGGGGATAGTGCGGGGTTGTGGCTCTTGCGTCAACCAGAGTCAGAGTCAGCGACGAGGTGCGGAAGGTGCGCACTGCTCTGCGTGACTCCTTTCCCTTCTGTCGCTAGTCGAAGCCACTGTCTTTTGTCTCCGTCGTCCGTCTCCCTCACTTCCCGGCTTGTTTGAAGCAACCGACACACGAATACACGAACAAAGACACCGGCATTACTTGAGCTACCTGTTCTGCCATCAATTGACGCCGCCCCGAGGGCATCATCCCACCGAACCCGTCAAATCTTTCGCAAACCCCACCACCAACACCAACGATCGCATACATCGCCATGGCGCCCACCGAGCCCATCTTGCCCGTCAAAGGTAAAAACAACATCCTCATCACCTCAGCCCTGCCCTATGTCAACAACGTCCCTCATCTGGGTAACATTATCGGCTCCGTGCTGTCCGCCGACGTCTTCGCTCGCTACTCCCGCGCCCGCGGCAACCCCACCATCTACAGTACGTCGCAACCCCTCCACACTTGCTTCATCTCCGTCCACGACTGACGACTTTAACTCCAGTTTGCGGCTCCGACGAGTACGGTACTGCGACCGAGACGAAGGCCCTCGAGGAGGGTGTCGACCCTGCTACCCTCTGCGCCAAGTACCACGCCATTCACAAGGGCATCTACGACTACTTCGACATCTCCTTCGATATCTTCGGCCGAACCCCCACTCCCCAGCAGACTGAGATCGTCCAGGACATCTTCACCAAGCTGTGGAAGAATGGCTACATTGAGGAGCGCGAGACCATCCAGCCCTTCTGCCCCGTCGAGGCTCACAACACCTTCCTCGCTGACCGCTTCGTTGAGGGCACCTGCTCCGTGTGCAATTACGACGGCGCCAGAGGAGACCAGTGCGACAAGTGCGGTAACCTTCTCGACCCCTTGGAGCCTGAGACCGACCCCAACGCTGGTGCCGACGACGACGTCGCCGCCAAGGCCACTGGCTGGCTGATCAACCCCAGATGCAAGCTCGACGGAGCTACCCCCGAGAAGCGCAAGACGAAGCACTTGTTCTTGAAGCTTGATGCTCTTAAGGATGAGCTTGTCAAGTGGTTCCAGTCTTCCAGCAAGAAGGGTGCCTGGAGCAACAACGCCGAGCAGATTACCCAGGCTTGGATCGACAAGGGCCTGAAGCCCCGTGGTATCACGAGAGATCTGAAGTGGGGTGTGCCAATCCCCACCGGCGAGGTCGGCGAGGACTACGCAAGGAAGGTGTTCTACGTCTGGTTCGACGCTTGCATTGGTGAGTAGCTGCTATACCTCCCTTTCCAGATCTACGGCTGACCCGTCTAGGCTACGTCTCCATCACCAAGAACTACACCGACGGCGACAACCTCGAGGGCAAGAAGTGGGAGCAGTGGTGGAAGAACCCCGACGATGTCAAGCTGGTAAGTGACGCGCGCGCTACGCACGTATTCAAAGAGCTCATAGCTGACCTTTGACAGTACCAATTCATGGGCAAGGACAACGTCCAATTCCACACTATTATCTTCCCTGGATCCCAGCTCGGCACAGGAGAGAACTGGACCAAGCTGCACAAGATCTCCACTACGGAGTACCTCAACTATGAGGGCGGAAAGTTCAGCAAGTCGAGAGGTGTTGGTGTCTTCGGCAACCAGGTTCAGCAGACTGAAGTTCCCGTTGATGTCTGGAGATACTACCTCCTTGCCCGCCGCCCAGAGACGTCCGACTCTGAGTTCATGTGGCAGGAGATGGTTGATGGCAACAACAACGAACTGTAAGTCTCTCGGCAGCTCGACTGTCGGTTTTAGCTAACAGCTTTACAGCCTCAAGAACCTCGGTAACTTCTGCCAGAGAGGTGAGCAACCCCCTTCGCGTCATCGTCAACATAGCTAATACTTTGCAGTGAACAAGTTCTGCCAGGCCAAGACCAACGGCGCTGTCCCTGACTACACCAAGTACACGGATGATTACCTGAAGAACCACGTTGTCGAGGTCAACAACCTCCTCAGCGAGTACATCAAGAACATGGAGGACACCAAGATGAGAGCTTCCCTGCACAGCATCCTGTCGATTTCTGCGTAAGTGCCTCTAAAATTAGGTATCGCTCAGCATCGGCCGCTAACAGTCGACACAGTCTTGGAAACAAGCTGCTCCAGGACAACAAGCTTGACAACAAGCTGCTGACCGAGGAGCCTGACCGTTGCGCTGCCGTGGTCGGCCACGCACTGAACCAGATCAACCTCATCGCATCTCTGGTCAGCCCCTTCCTGCCTAACACATCCAAGGCGATCTTTGAGCAGCTCGGTGTCGACAGCCAACCTACTATTCCTGATAGCTGGGTTGTCGACGCGATCAAGCCTGGCCACAAGCTCGGCGAGCCTAAACACCTGTTTTCTCTCATTCCTGCCACCAAGATCGAGGAGTGGAAGGACGCTTTCGGCGGCGAGGAAGTCCGTAAGCAAAAGGAGGAGGCTGCGGCGAAGGCTGCAGCCAAGAAGGCCGCAAAGGAGGCCGACAAGGCCCGCAAGAAGGCCAAGAAGGAGGCCGAAAAGGCCAAGGCTGCCGGCGCAACTGTGGAGTCGGGCGAGAAGAAGGCAGAGGCTGACCCGGCTATCGAGTCAGTAACGGAGGCCATTGCGAAGGCGGACGTCCACACTTCCTAGACGACGATGACCAAGACCAGAGACGACAAGGATAGAGAGGACGACGGCGGACGACGACGGACGACGACGAGGGAGGACGATGGTCGGGGGGTGGGGGGGCAAATGGATTTTCACGAGAAAGGACGACAGCCGGTGAAATGAGGGTGAGAGGCGGTGAAAGTGAAATACAATGATAGTGAAAGATGATAATGACAAGAAACGATGACAGTAAGAGGTGACACTAGTGAAACACGATGTGGATGAGAAACGACGTGATAAGAAACGACGACGACGACGACGAGAGTAGACGAAGAGGGTGATAGACGAGGAAGGCGAAAGCGAAGGTGAGGGACGACGCGAGCGAGGGACCAGCAAGGCGAAGCACGAGAAAGATAATAGACGAGCAAGGTAAAAGACAACAACGACGGCGACGGCAACGGCGAAAGAGAACGGGGGTGGGAGACAACGACTGCGAGAGGAATAGACGATACATGCGAAGGACGACGATGGCGAAAACGGACGAGACTAGAGACGAGGACGAAGACGATGATATTGAGAGGGGTAGGGACTATAAAGAAGTTAGTCCTATGACGAGAGTCAATTCCTAGGCCAATACGCGCACTTACTTTATTCATTGGTGTTAGTTGCTGTGGGCATGAATCTAGCTTGATATCTTGCCTATCATCACCTGAGTCCGATTTCTCTTGCTCATCTCTAGGGCCCTCGATAGCTTGGCACAGAACAGCCTCCAAGCGGATGGATGGCCAGCAAGCAGCCGTTGAGAACGGGGTCGTATTTATCAAGATGAGCGAACGGTCGAAGCGGGTTGCGTGGCTAAGGTAGTCAACTTCAACGAAGCAATTCAAATTCAGTAACAAACATCAACAGTAGATACAGGCATGCCTATGTTCCGATTGAACTGGAGCTAACTGGTTCTGGATATGGCCAAGCAAAGGTTGTCCACCCCTGGCTGCCCAGCCTGCAGGATAACAGGCAGACGAGACACTTTCAGCTCCTGCACCGCCGTACTTCAAGGTCTCCGTTTCTTCCTCTCCCTACTCCTAACCGCTCGATCGAGTATCAGTCGCATCACTTTCATCAACCCAATGGCTACTTCCGAGTCATTTACCTATTCCTCAGCAGTGAGCGCCAGTCAGTTCCGACTGGTGAACATCCAAGCTGCCCGCGAGGGTCCTCTTGAAACGCAAGTCGCGACATTCTCGCTCGCAGCGCATCCGAAATACTACACATTGTCGTACTGTTGGGGAGCCGCGGATTTCGACTCCGATGAGGCGGACCAGGCCCCTAGATTCTCCAGCATTGCTGTCAATGGGAGAAATTTCCCAGTACGGGAGAATCTGCGCGATGCTCTTCTCCAATTACGACAGAGCTTTCCAGACGCTTGGTTCTGGATTGACGCCATTTGCATCAACCAGGACGACAACGCCGAGCGCTCGGCGCAGGTTGCTATCATGGACAAGATTTACACCAAGTCTCATTCGACTGTCGCGTGGATAGGAAGGGAGAAGCCGGGGCTGGAAAGAGCTCTTGAAGTCATTACAGACAGGATTATGACGTGGGACAAGTGGTCGGATGCCCCTGGTATCAGCTATTGGGAGGTGAACGCGACTCAAGACTATGAGCCCCTAGCTCGAGCAATGGCGGGGATCCCAGACCTAGCTCTGGAAGACTGGATGGCACTCGAAGGCATATATGGGCGGCGCTGGTTCCGGAGGCTTTGGGTCGTGCAGGAGGTCGCGCTGTCCACGGAGGTCATCGTCCTCTGCGGGATTCAGCAGATACCGTGGCCTGTCCTGGGGAGTTTTGCCTGGCTTACGATGAACTCCGGGTCACTATACCGCGGCCAACAACTCATGGGCGAAAATGGTCTCCATCGGCAGGTTGACATGGGTATCATGAACGCGACTGCGATCAACACCTGTCGTAGCTGGTGCGACTACTACAGAGATCTCTATTCCCGAGATCCGAGTAATCCGATACGCCCTGGGGTTTTCACACCCGAAGGCTACATCACTATTGTCCTATTCCCGAAATGGGAAAAGGCTTTGGAGGACCTGCTCGATAACACCTCGACCTTTGAGAGCACTGATGGCAGGGACCAGATTTATGGACTATTCGGAATGCTCAAGTTCATCGCCGAGTTTGAAAAGATTCTCGCCGAGTTTGAGAGGCACCGCGACGATTTCGTGGACTTTGGGTTCGATGACGCCCTGATCAGTGTGGACTACGACATACCATTGCCGGACCTTTACACCAGAGTCACCAGCCAGATTGTCGGGTCTGGACGACTGGAGCTTCTCACGCGGGCTGGCGTGGCTTATGAGAGAATGGAAGGTCTTCCGTCTTGGGTGCCCGACTTCCGCGGGACCATTGTGACGGATCTGGCGCAAGATGCTTCCAGGCATGCCGGGAACGCAGACCTGGGGATTAGAATTGTGGGTGACAAGCTGTACTGTCGAGGTTTCAAGGTCGGCGCCGTGCCCGAATCGACGGACTTTCTGGCACAGGCTCTGAGCGGCCAGGCGAATCCTGTGTATCCCTTCACCAACCGGCCCACGGTGGATGCATATTGGCGCACGCTCGTGATGGACAAGAAGGAGCCCATGAGCCGACTCCTGGGAGCGCGTGACGAGGTGGGACTATCATTCCGCGAATGGACGGTTTCCTGCATGCTTCAGCTTGCCATTGTGCAGTTACAGGCTGGGATGGACTGGGATAATGTGGAGGAGAGCATGAAGGATTTCGATGAAACGGCAGCCATGGACACGACCGGGCTATACCCCGGCACGAAAGACCTGAAGGCTCGGCTAGGCATACTGGGTTACTTGGGGGAGGCCGAGGAGGCGTCGAGAGAGGAGAAGAGGGCGGTCATAGAAAGGGCAGAGGAGCATCTCCGAATCTGGCAGATCCATTCTTTGCATAATAATCGATTGTTCTCGCTTCTTGATGGGGGACATATGGCTCTGCTGGACAACTCCGCAGCTTTGGGAGACGAGGTATGGATTCTGAAGGGGCTACAGCTGCCGCTGCAAATGAGAAGGGTAGAAGGGGGTAACTTTGTCATAGTCTGCGATGCATACGTTCACGGCATCATGTCCGGTGAAGCTATCACTGATGAGGTTGTGTGGGAGGATATTTGCATTGTCTAGATACACATTTCTTTTTACTATTATCATTATATGCAGACCCTTCTGTCTACTTCTTCTCCTCGGGGGGATACACCACGATGCGGTCGATATCGGCACCCTTAAAGTCGAATCCGTTCCACAGACCGCCGATGGTGATTGTGTTGTTCGATCCCTTGTCCAAGGTCAGGTTCAGCGGCGTGGACAGGATGATGCCCTTGTGCGTGTCGCGCTGGTACAGAGACTCGACCTGCTGCTCGTTGCCGTTGACGATGACGCTCGCGATGCGGCGCAGCTGCCACGACCCTCCGATGCGGTCGGGCGTGCCGCCGGGCTGGTCGCCGAAGCCCATGTCGTCCGTGTTCTGGTAGTAGAACGACACCCACTGCGGCTCGCCGGCGCCCTCGATGCCCTCGAAGGTGACCTTGCTGTCGTTGCCGTAGATGCCCGTGACGATGGTGCCGCCGCTGGCGAAGTTGGCCTCCTGCTTGAAGGCGTTGCCGGAGACGGTGGCGGAGTCGTGCGCGGAATAGGTCGTTCCCTCGATAGGGGTGACGACGCCGGTCTTGACGTCGAGGTCGTAGATGTCGTGCCACTCGACGTGGACGGACTTCTTCTCATCGTCGACGCTGAGGGGCAGCCAGATGTAGCGGGACTCCCAGAGGGAGTTGGAGTCCCACTGGTCGCCGAGGTAGAGGTAGGTCGTCACCTCGGAGCCGTTGATGCGCAGGGAGAAGCCGGACTGGGAATTGTAGGTGCGGGTGTACGAGTCGGAGACGAAGAAGGGCTGGGACCAGGGACCGGCAAGGGAATCGGCGCGGAAGGCGACGACGTTATTGGGGCGGTAGCCCGTCTTGTGGGACATGAGGGCGTAGTAGCTCGAGTCGGTCTGGATGATGGTCGGTGCCTCGAGGTCGTACTTGTCGAAGCGGTGGACAACCTCGGTGACGTTTGTGAGCTCGTCGTTGAAGGAGCTGAGGTAGACGTCGCGGCCCTCGCGGCGGTCACCATTGGAGTAGAGAGCGTAGGAACGGCCGTCCTTGTAGTCTGTAAAGATGCCAAAGTCCTGGGACCAGTTGCCGAGGGGCGCCGTGGCGTCGACGAAGGTGTATGGCCCGCTGATGTTTGGGGAGGTGGCCAGGCCTTGGAGGAGGAGGCCGTAGGTTGAGTTGTCGGCGTGCCACCACATCTGAGGGGAGTTGTTAGTCAATTGACGTACAAGAGAGGACGAGGCAGACGTACGTGGTACTCCCCGGTGGGCTCGGAGTAGACCACCTTGGGACGCTGGATGATCATGTCCGAGTCAATGTACGGGTGTCCGTCAATGGGCTCAAGGGCCTTGCCATGAAACTCCCATGTCGCCAGGTCGTCGGAGCTGTAGACGGAGACACCGCCGCCCTCCTCCTGACCCTGGACCTTGTACTCGCCGAACCAGAAGAACTTGCCCGTGTCGCGATCGATGGTGACGCCGCCGGCGTGGGCGTTGACGAGGTTTCCCTCGGTATCACGCCATCTTCCGCCGGGGACGATCCACTTTGCGGACGCGAGCGAGGCGAGGAGAAGACCCGTTGAGAAGAGCTTCGTGAGCGCCATGTTGAGGACTTGGTGGTCGAGGCAAGCTTGGCTGGCACTTTGACTTGAGGCGTGACTCTCTAAGCTTTGTCTTCGTGGGATGGTGCCTTCGAATGCGACATCAGGGCTTTTATATTGACTTCATAACTTCCTGCGGTGCGGCCGAGACGGACCGGCTGGCATTGGCCCGAGGACCGAAGACTCTGTGCCGGGCCATTGAGAGGCGGCTTGGGAAGCTTGGGAGTCTGCAGAGAGCGGATGATCGTGGCTGGGGATGCCAAGCTGGACGAAAGCTGGAGAATTTTCCCGTTGGTGAGTATTGGGCGCGGTGGTGCGGGGGAAGCTATGGAAGGTTCATCAGCTTTCATATGAAGTATTTCCCAGTTGGAGCTAGGGGAAGCTTGGGAGGCCCAGGGGGGCATTCGGAGTACAGGGGTTGTGGTGTTACCGCGAGTTGATGCGGGTGAAGTGGGCGATGGCGTGCGGGGTTTTAGCGTCTGGAGCGTCGTATCCTTTTGTCCCGCGCCCTGGAAACGATGCTCTTTGAGGCCGGGGTCCTCCTTACGAGTCACACTATGGTTGATGCCGTTTGTGGGTGGGTGGAAGGGGAAGGGGGCGCTCCAGGGTCGCCGCAAATCGCTCCACTAGTTGAGGTGCCGCTTTGAACAACTTTTTGATGAGATTTTGTCGACCTCGTTGAGCAGCAACAGTTATGACATCCGGAATTATTTTGCCGAGGGCGTTCTCAACTGCGAAGATTATGGTGTTGTCTGGAAATCCAGCCTTGATCATCTCAATAAAAAGTCTGTCGTCGTTAGGATCGGCGTATGGATGTGATCCACTTTGTACTAAAAACTGTAGTGTCGACTGATGACGGGCGTAATACAATGCTTTCCGCGAGTAGGCGAGACACCACTGACGAGGCAGATAGTCAAGAGTGGCTCCTCTAGAAATCAACAAGCGGATAGCGTCAAGGTGGCCTGAAAGCATGCTGACTCCAATCAAAGGAAGGTACTCCGCGTGTCCATTCCTTTGCCGGATTCGCAACTTGGGGCTCATGCCGCCATCCATACATCTCCTCATGATGTCAACCCGGCCAACTCGGCAGGCCCAGACAAACACCGAAGTCTCCTCCCATGCTATGGCGTTGTGCACGATTCTGCCGCCAATGACCGAGGCGGACCATCGTGAGGCTAACATCCATTGGAGATTAGCTTTAGAAGGTAGAAAGGAGGATATATGCTGCAAAATCTCAACAGGTAGGTCCCAGATAGCCGGGCCCTTTTTGCTCACTATGTTGAGAGCTCCTGTGTCGATTTCACTTACCTTACGACGTTTGTGCTGATGTGACGGCATTTTGCGTAAAGTAAAGTGGTTGCTGAAAAGTTAGCCTAAGAGCGATTCTGCTGTTCGGTTTGATCTCTACAAAAGATGTACACTGCATATAACATACCTATGCCGAGTTGTAACGGAGATGTCTGCTGACGAGATAAGAAGCCTTGATAGAACACTTAGAATGAATCTACCTGGGCCCTTCGTAGAAAATGCTGGGTTCAGTGAACGGCGCCACCACGGTAGCGGCACTGTGCCAGTGCTGCCTCCACGGTGGCCACGCAGTGCCTGCCAGAGCGGCGCCAGCGGTGCCAGTGGCTTCTAGAGAGGGCCCCACTTGCCCGCCAGCGCCTTCTTGTAGAGGTTCTCTACCCAACCTGCCAGTTGCCACATACCGTAATTGTAAACCTGTGGCCCGTAATTGTCAAAATTGTGAGTTCGAATTAAGAAAAAAAAAAAAAAAAAAAAAACGAGAAAACCCATGCTCTTGAAGCAGCGCAATACTTTTGAAAAATGCGAATCCAAACAGAAGATGAGCGAGCCAATCAAATAGCACCATTGATACAGCGCCGACGCTGTGGTCCCAAATTGGTATGTGCCTATGGCACGGTGCAGGGAGTCCAGCATTGTTCTAGCGTCTGGAGCGTCGCATCCTTCTGTCCCGCGCCCTGGAAACGATGCCCTTTTGGCGCCGGGGTTCGCCTGGGGTTGATGTCATTTCGGTGCGGTGAAGGACTTGCGGACGAGGGAAGAGAGGAATTGGCTGGCTTGGCAGCCGTTGGCGTTGTTGACAGAGTTAACGCTGGTGTTGGTAATGAAAACTGACCGCTTGGATTGTGTGAATGGGGTCATGATGAGCCAAGTAAACTCGACTGCTTGGCAGAGGGGGTTAGCAGACAATCGTCGGCTCATCTTCACCGGCCGGGTTGACCTTGTTGACCTTGTTTGCTGGGACTGCAGACACGAGATGAACGAGTGAGATGCCAGAGTGATGAATGTTACGCTGGTCCACCGGGGCACATGATCCGAATGGGTCAATTGGGAGCGAGAATCCATGGACGAACGGGACTCTGCCAGTGAGTCGCTTGGATGAGCTCTCGGGCTCAAAAAGGCAGAGATCATCAGGGCTGTCTGTGTTCACTTGCGTTTGCTGGGACGGATGGACGAACAGTCTTAAAGTGAGGTGACACTCGCGAGTGAATTTGATTGATGAGTGAGACACCGATGATGGCCGATTGAACTCACCTCACTCTTCAGTCTGACAAACTCACCAGGCTCTCATATTAGGTAAGTTTCTGATTTCCCTTCCACTAAATATTATGTAAGGCCTCTGAAGTTCAGACCAACATGAGCAATGTCAAGAAGAAGGTGATTGAAGCATGATGTAGAGTTGGAGAGCCAGCTATTCGACACCCACTCTTCTCTGTCTCCTCTCCACGTGAGACGTCATCTGATTAAACGGCTTCGCAGCATCGTTCAGCCGCTCCACGTGCGAACGGAATGGTTTCCGGTGAACACCTAATCCTGATGGGAATCTCGATCCCAGATTCCCCATCTCGATTTTGATACTCATCGCCCTTTTCCGCATGGGCTCCTGCGGCGCCGTGACACAGGCTGACCCCGTTTCACTCACGCAGCCAATTAACACGCGACTCTGCGGAAACGGTGCATCCTCCAGTTCGATCTCGATGCAACAGTGACAGAAGATAAAGATTTACGTCACGCGCAGATGGGGAAGGGCCCGTCTGGAACGGTGGGATTGAAAAAGCATCCTGTTGCACCGTGTGTCCACTGCTTCGTGGGACGAGCCAGGCCTGGACCTTTTTGAAGAAGAAATCGATACAAGACCCCCAACAGTCGATTCCAATTCATTTCCTTCGTCCTTGGCCATTGAGAACCTCCTTTCCTTCCTCATCCAAAACATGGTCTTTCTGCCGTGACGAACGACTACATGGCCAGCAACCGTTGCTACCGGGAGATCCGTCCCGCTTTTGAATCCGACGCTATTCCCACCTCGCCTACGTCACCGCGCAATCCACACAATGCATCGTCACCACGATCTGACCAGAAACCCGCCCGGCGCAATGTCTGGGTAGCTTGCGAGAGTTGCAAGAAGCGCAAAACCAAAGTTCGCTTCCCCAATACCCCTCATTGAACCTCCTCGTTGAAGACATCGCGCACTAATCTGCTCGTCTCCGACAAGTGCTCCGCCGACCGTCCAAAATGCTCTCAATGCACGAGTCGTGGATTCGACTGTCGGTACACCGCCGACCCCTCTGAGTCGCGCAGCGCCTCAATGAAAAGGAAGTTTACCGAACTAGAGCGCCAGAATGACTGCCTGAACGGCTTCTTTCGCGCAATCCGGTCCATGCCCGAGTTCCAGGCCCATGAGGTGCTCAGAAGAATCCGGTCGGGCGCCTCTGCTGAGGACGTCCTTCGTGAGGTTGAGGGAGGGGTACTGCTCTTGCAGCTCTACGATCGGCCCGAAAGAAAGCATCGGGATTCTCGTTGTGACATTGCCAGCATCACGACGATGCCAACCGGTGCAACCGAACCCGCCAGTGCGACGAAACCCACGGGTCTTCTCACGCCAGATAATTCTTTCGAGTCGGTTTCGCCCCAGCTCCACTGGGACAGTAGATCTGCCTCACTCAGCCATAAGCAGGCCGGGGATGAGGGGGTGGCAGGATACAGGTCCGCATCCAAGAAACGGTATTTTAACCAAGGATGCTAAACGCCGCGCGTAGAGCACATCATTGTGTTTCTGTAAGTCCCGATGACATGCTTACCGCCCCAATTGATTGTTCACAAGTTTCTTACAAAATTCACCAGGCGCTTCTTGAAAAGATGCGCTCGTTCCACGCCGAAGCCATAGAGCTTGGTGTCTGGATGGATTTTGGGTCTGATTGGGACGTGCGGTCACACATCGTGATGCGGGCTTGTGACCAGAATATGTGAGGGCTTACTGAGACAGGTTTACTGGGTGGCCGAAATTTGCGCTGAGAATGATGCGTCTTGGGAAAGTAGAGGAGGAGGCAATCAAGACCGAAATCCACTTTAGTTATTCGTATACCCAGTATGGATGACACTCCCAGAGAGTTGAGGTTTCTAGCTAAGAAGAGGGCATGGGCAGCAGAATCAGTCAACGAAAACAAAGTAGCGGGTATGGGAGGGGCATGAAAGGCGGCTCGGCGTTCGGTCAATGCAATAAAGATTGCTTGAGACGATAACAACCTGATATACTATGATCAAACCCGAGGGTGAATGCATGGGATATATATACACACTGTTGCTGGAGGCCTCATACTATCTATCAGACCCCCTTAGTCCTCACTCTCGTACCTTCCAGCGTCGGCTTGGATTATCATCTTAAAAAGCTCAATGTCATTCCTCGCGTCAGCTGCACTCGTCTTTGGCTGCTTGCCATTCACGACGCAATCATAGAAGTCCAGGAACTCTGTTGTGTACGGATCAACGTACGTCTTTCGAACCTTGCGCTCCTGAAAACCGGCGTCGCCGATGAGTTCCCGGATCGTCATCGTGACTGGCAAGCCCTTCACGTAGGGAGTGTCGAAATCAACGCGAACAATCTTCTCTGGCGAATAGACCTCAATATGGGCGTCAAACTGAGGGACTTTGCTGAATCCAGACTCGTAAGTGACGGGGAAGTCGTCGTATCTGAACAGGGCGGCGAAGATTCCAGGGAAGGAAAGGTGCGCACCGGCCACGCTCTTTGGCATGCCGATGATCTCTCTCATGGCGGACAGGTCGTGAGTTCCGAGACTACGAGTCTGTTAGTGTCGTTACGACATTGCGACGTTCGTACATACCCTCCCAAGAGTCGCAGCATCAATTTCGACTGGGGCGTTGCTGGAACCCCAAACTCGTTGACCAGGGCCTGCTCAAAGATGTCCTTCTCATTGCTCTCACGGTCCTGGGTATCAGCGGCGCTGAAGTCGTTGAACTTTTGCGGGAATGTGCCGGACTGGTCGACAAAGGTCGAATTGGGCCCAATAATATCTCTCACTCTGGCGTACTGAATCTTCTCCATGCCGCCAACCTCCTTGACAGCGTCCGTGAAGGCGGTAGCGAAGCGGCGCATGGTGCCGACCATGATCATTCCCTTTGACTTCTTCTCTGTCTCCACAAGAAGATCAATGTCGCGGAAGCAGAGCGCCGCTGGCTTCTCGAGTAGGCAGTACTTGTCGTTTTGAAGAGCCAGGATGCCGTGCTTGACGTGGTAGGCGTCGGCGTTGGCAATCACCACGACATCAACGTCGGGCGAGGAGCAGAGTTCGGCGGCATCATTGGTTGTCTTCGGCGCTCCACCCTGGACCTTTCTGGCGCAGTGTTGGAGAGCTTGCTGAGAGATATCGCAGAGGTATGTTGTTTGGAAGTACTGAGAAAGGAAGTTGATGTTGGGGATGTGCGCGACCTGGGTGATTTCACCACAGCCAATGATGCCGACCTTGAGGATCCGTTGGGCGGCCATGATGAAGGGCTTAGTGGGTTGAAAGGGGTCCAATTGGTTGATCGACTAGCTCTCCTAATGATCCCAGTCGTAAATTCCCGGAATATTTGGATGTGACTGGCAAACAGGGTTAGACGATAAGAGTTGAGGCGGTCGTTGGGCACACTTTAAGTAGTGATGCTATCGTCAATAGTGTGGGAGCCGATGCAGGCGAATCTTTCTGATTGCGTTTGATATCTTCAAAACCCCTCCGAAGAGCCTCAATATGACATATGCATGTGGGAATGGACCAAAGGATGATCCGTCTCGTCGTTGTCGTCCAATGACTTGCCAGAAGCCGCTGGGGAAACTGTGGACTGTCTCCGCCGACACTCCCCGAGACAACGCCGTGGCTTGCGGAGTGTCGGGCCCGAGCCACAATTGCCGATTTGGTCGAAATGGGCCGGGGAGTATCGGAGCTGATGGATGCCGAACCCTTACCCGGAGCTATCCTGGCTTCCGACTTCCAGATATCTTGGCACCCGAGTTCCGGCTCCCGTTTTACCCCATGGGGAGATTGTCTGGGGTAGGATGGAACCGTGGAGACGCGCCGAGAGTCTCGAACCTCGGTGGCTGGGAAACGTGATGTTGGTTAAGGCGGACGGGGGCATAGTTAGCGAGCAGTTAAATGGCATGGTTCCCCTCTTGTTCATGGAGTTTGAATCACTGAGTTGGACGTCCTGCAGTCGCTTGTCTCCTCGGCCGAAATTGCTCGCATCTGGTCGCGACGATCTTGCTGGAGAAAATTCTGCAAATATCTCCCACTTTCGGTAAAGACATCCTAGGTCATGGGCGTCTTCGGGAAAAAGAAGGAGACGGAGCTTGCTGTTGGTTCAGCACTCGCAGCTGTGAGTTCGCGACATCATCCTTTGTGGCCGAGCACTCTCATTGACGCGAGACTTCTAGGTCCTTCCAGCGAACCCGAAACCATGGTACCGAACATCGCATTTGCTTAAACTGAATCTCTGCCTACTTGTTCCCCTATTTTCTTCGGCTTCAGTTGGCTATGATGGTACGAAATCAACCGATGTCTCGCGATTTGAGGACGCAAGCTAACCTCGATGCAGGCTCGATGATGAATGGTCTCCAAACCCTGCCTCAATGGCGTGGGTTCTTTGGAAACCCCGAGGGTGCGGTCCTTGGTCTCATGAATGCGGTCTACCCGCTCGGTAAAGTCGTCGCTCTGTTCTTCGTCACCTATATCTCTGATCGCTGGGGTCGCAAACTGCCTCTCGGCATTGGGTTGGTAGCTTGTATCGGATTTGCTATCCTCCAGGGACTGTCTCCCTCTCTGGCAAGCTTTGTTACTGCAAGAGCTCTTCTCGGCTTTTTCACTACATTCATCAGCCAGCCAAGCCCCATCATCATCACCGAGTTGGCCTACCCGCCCCAGCGAGGCAAGGTCACGGCGCTTTACAACACTTTCTTGTAAGTCAGACTGCCGCAGACCTTCGTTGGCAGATTATTGACATACTTCAAGCTACTTCGGATCTATCTTTGCTGCGTGGTGCACATACGGGACCTTCAAGAATCCTACAGCGTGGAGCTGGAGAATTCCATCTCTGTTGCAAGGTGCCATTCCGGTTATTCAGCTGCTCGGTCTCTTCTTCCTACCAGAGTCACCTCGGTAAGCTCAAGACTGACGCGTTAAAACCTGTCGATCACAACTGACGATCACCACGCGTAGCTGGCTCATGAGCCGGGGTCGCAAAGACGAAGCCCGAAAGGTCTTTGCAGACTACCATGCCGGCGGAGACCTTAACAACCCTCTTGTCGAATTCGAAATGCGCGAAGTCGAGCAAACCCTCAATGCCGAAGCTGAAGCCATGTCGCAATCCTCCTGGCTTGAGCTTGTGCGAACTCCTGCGAACCGCAAACGGACCCTCCTTGCAGTGATCGTCGGCTTCTTCAGTCAATGGGTAGGTGGTTTTCTGTAATGATACTCATCGCAATTTGCTAACCCTGTGCAGAACGGTGTGGCTGTGGTTTCATACTACTTGACGCTTGTCCTCAACACGATCGGCATAACTGAAGTCAAGGACCAGACTCTTATCAACGGACTGCTGCAGATTTTCAACTGGATCATTTCTACTTTCCTCGGAGCCCTCATGGTTGATCGTCTCGGACGCCGCCCGTTGTTCCTCATCTCCACAGGAGGCATGCTTGCCAGCTATATCATTTGGACCGGCCTGACGTCCTACTTCGTGACGAGTAAAAACGAGGCGACTGGAAGAGCTGTTGTGGGATTCATCTTCATCTTCTACTTCTTCTACGATATTGCATGGACGCCACTCTTGCAAGCATACCCGGTCGAAATCTTCCCATACACTCTGCGTGGCCGTGGCCTCTCGGTCACATACATCACCGCGTTCACTGGTCTCATCATTGGCAACCAGGTCAACCCCATCGCGATGAAGTCGATAGCTTGGAAGTACTACATCGTGTTTTGCTGTATTCTTGGGCTGTTGTTGGGCCTTATTTGGTTCCTGTTCCCTGAGACCAAGGGCCACACACTCGAGGAAATCAGAGAGGTCTTCGAGGGCAAGCCTGAGGGCAAGGAGAAGGATATCGAGGGAGCGGATGTCGATGAGGTGACGAAGGAGGGAAGAGTGAAACAGATTGAGTTGGCATGATTTTGGAACAAGCTTCAAAGCTGAAGGTCGATGAACCCAAGGCGGGGAAGAAGCTATGAGGCTGAGAAAGATATGACATGGTCTTCACGCTGGCTCCCCTGACTGGCCCTCATCCAGCGCCATTTCAGAGACCAGACACACGTACAGATGGCTCCCGAGCCATGTTTATTCTGCTTCTTTCAGTTCACCTTGTGTCTCTCGACTCTCTGCTGCTGTGAAAATTCTTTTTCTTGTCCTCCATCCTTTTTTTCGCCAAATTTGCTGGTCCTCTACACAATTCTTTCGACGCGCTTTCCATCAAATTCGACCCTCAACCATCCCTTTCCACACCCAAAACGCCCACCAGCTGACAATAAAGCGAGAAAACCACAATGGCTGGCTACGGAAACGACAAGGCTCCGGGAGGCGAGCGCCAGGGTAAGGAGAACAATCACAAGGGCAGTCGCAGAGAGAAGGGCGCCCTGGACGATGGCCAGGACGAGAATCCTGGAGACGGCGAAAAGCATGTCACTGCAGAGGAGATGACTGCCCAGATCTCCAACACGATCAAAAGATTCCCTTTCAACGGCGCGCCTCGAACCCGTCATGCTCTCTTCCTCCTCCAGACGCTCAACAGCAATGACTCCAGGGGCAAGTACATCAAGCTGTATTCACAGCAGCGGATGCTGCGAGGCCTCGTCAACGATGAAGTCCCGAGCCGCGAGAAAATGATGTTCGGTTGTGACCGTCACGATAATTATCTTTGGTACGCGGCAATTTTGCTTCACGTCAAGGACATCGACGGTGGCAACCAAGAACCTCAAGACCTTACTCAGGAATGGAAGGACAGCAATCATGTCATGCCGTTGGTCCTTCGTCTTCGCGACATCCTCAGCGGTTCCAACAGTCCTCACCCAACGAGGTTCCCCAAAGCTGCAGAATCTGGCAACAAGACTGACGAGACCGGAAAGCTCAAGCCAACCAAAAGAGCCCGTGAGAAGGACGACCAGGCCAAGCCGCCTGCCAAGAAGGCACATCGCTCGAAAGCACAGGCCAGAGACATGACGGAAAAGGACGAAGAGGAGGACGAGAGAACCGAGCTTGAGGCTGCTCGACGGGAGTCTCACATGGGTGCCAACGCCCGCCCAGCCCAGCCCCTACCGTACGCAGGCCCCAGGAACTCTGTCGGAAACGACATTCAGCCTGAGACCACCGGCGTCATTCGCCCTCCGCGCTATGTGGACCCTCAGGTCCTTCAACTCAACAGTCTTCGGCCTACCAACGTCCTCCGTCAGGTACTATCACCTTCCTGACCATGATGTACATCGCTGACTCCTTTCAAAGGCCAATAACGGCCCTCTGTCTATGCAACACGACCTTGGAATCTACGATAATGCCCAAGAACTCTCTGCCCACGATCCGTTCTTCGGCTTCGGACCGGCTTCGTCGAACCAAGCTGGCGACACCCAACAGTTCGACGGCTCTCTGCACGGCCTTTACCAACAGCCTCATGCCCAGCACAATAACATCGCCGACGCCTCAGATACGGCTCGGTTGATGAGATCTGGCGCCCTGTACTACGGACGCGAGATTGTTGCGAGCTCTCAGTCAGGTTCTGAGCCCGTCCGCTATGTCGGCGATCTGCGACCAAGCCATGCAGACAATTCTGCAAGCACCCCTTTCCCTGACCATGAACAAACCACGATGGACTTCACCGACGGCTTCTCGCAGCAAGTAGGAGACACACCTTCCGTCCCCAACCCAGGCAACGAAGAGGATCCTACGGTCACCTTCTCCTACCCTCCTGGCACCGAAAAGATCTTTGATGATTTCTTCGACTACCCGAAGTACAGGGATGACCATGCAGGCCACTAAAGATAACATTGAGCTGGTTTCTCCGTCCGTTTTCCTCTGTTTCCGTCCTCTTATTCCTGTCAATGCCTCGCACAGCGACAGTTGCGATGGTACCAAAAAGTACTTTCTAGTACTAGCATGCGCTGGGAGACCCCGAGAGGATTGTTATAAACGTTCTTCAAGATTGCATTCGACTTTTGTATGTAGAGTAGTTTAATACCAATTGTTTACAGAAACTATCATATGTGCAGACTCCAAACCTTTCTCTTACACCTCATCATGTTCACACAGTCACCACAGCCGCCAATGATGGGCTTGCCCATGCTTTTGTCTCTCTACTAAGTACAGACAGGGCTCGTAGAAGGCTTGGATACGGCGTTGGATGGGTTCGTCTGTCCACAACCATTCACAACGCCGAGGGTGGTATCGTCAACCGCAGCATTGTAAGCAGCACCGCAGTTGGGATCGCTTGTCGAATGTTGTCAGCATCTTGGGCCAGCTTACACGAGACGAATACGAGAAGCTTACCTTGCACCGCCGCTAGCGCTGTTGAAGTAGGAGCAGATGTCATGAGAGAAGCAGTCTTGAGTGTACGCATTGCCCAAAGAAGCACCAGTGCAGCCAGCACCGCAGCGACCGTTGCAAGAATAGCTATGAACAACCATGTAAGTAAACAATGATAAGTTACCAGAGAAAGACTTGACTTACTCTCCGGAGCCGGAAGGGTTAGTGCCATAGTTGCTACCGACCACGCCGGTAAAAGTGCATGATTTGCCGGCACTGTTCGTCCATCTGGCGGTTGCAGTAGCCCCTACCTTCAGGCAAGTTATGGCCCTCTTGCTGTGCTCGAGGGGCGCTGGTGAAGGAATGGCGATCGCCAACAGGGGCAGAGCCAGAAGAAAGGAGAGTTGGGGCAACATTGCTGAACAGGATCTGCGGGGGATAGCGAAAATCAATAATGGAAGCTCGGTGCCTTTGATTGGCAACGAGAAGCATCTACAACAAGCTTATATACCGTCTACATCGTCCAAGACGTCCCCCATGACCACGGTTTAGATGAGCCTCAATTCGCCGACCATCATGCCTTCGAGATACCGAGGTGTCGGAGCACAACTCCGTTGGGAAACTTTGTCGTCTCTGGATATTGGTTGACAGCCATCTGGCGAGTCAAACTGGGAGCTCGTCGAATAGAATCTGGGGTCCCTGCAATGACGCGATCACTCGTCATCGGCAAAGGCCTGTTAAAGGTAAGGTCCCGGAGAATTTTGCGGAGAAATATGCCAGGGCGGCAGAGTGGTGATCTCCCGCGCTGACGGCTCGGCTCTTGAGTTGTATTACGGAGAGCAGTTTTTTTTTAAAGCAGAACTCCTGCAGAGATGTTCCCAAGCTCGAGAAGGTAGAATATACCATGCCAGCATCCTTGTGCCTGCATGGCAAACAGCGTCCAGCTTTCATGTTGCGACTCATGACCATTTCAATTCGCGACCAAGAGGCCCACCATCTGTTCCGTTCTCTTCAGTCATTCTCCTTTCTCTCGTTATATCTATCGGTTCTGTCTGCAGCTACGATTTCTCGAGTGCCTGTTCAGGAGCGAGGTTAGCCTCGACAAGAGGGAAAAGATTGCGGCATGCTTACCTGGGCAAACTTGCTCCATTTGCGGATACGTTCGCCAAAGAATACTAACATCCACGGGACGATGCCGAGTGCAGTTGCGATACCTCCTAAGAGCCCACCTGTGCGCTTTTCTCCAAGGTTTTGGAAGAGTATAGTGGTAATGAGAGGAAAGGTTCCGCCCATAATATTTCGGCAGAACGATTGAGCGGCCAGCGCAGATGACGCATACGGCCCGTAGGTATCGGCAATGTAGTTGAAAGTTGCCAGATAGACGGAGTAGATGCCGATAGTCGCGATACCTATAGCCACAGCCGGCACAGCATGATGTATCTCAGGCCGTGAAGGGAAGCCGAAAAGGAACAGTCAAATTGGAAGTAAAAGAGTCGTTATGCAGGTGAAGTAAAGTCGAGACTCAGGGACGTCGACTGGAAAGTGGCGCCTCATGAAAGTCCAGAAGTTGGAGTGTGCATATGTCGGGTCTGCCGGTTCACCTTGCCATTGAGATACATGCAGGAGGCTTTCTAGCCAGATGCACAGAATCGTCGCGATCGTACCACCTACGATTAGGCTGGAGAACGCTGGGCTTGATCCGAAAGGAGACATGTTGTAGACACGCTCGTATACGATCGCGATCGACTCGAAGGTAAGAAAGAGAACTGCCCAGGCGAAAGACAGCCACAGCGCAAAGAAGAAGACGACTGGCTCGGTGAATAAAAGACGAAATGGTCGGCAGACAGAAACGGTAATCATATGGCTGATGGAAATTCGGTCCTCATCTTCTTTGACAACCCATCGTATCCTCCTAGGTTGCGAACCTAGGCCTGGTGATGTGCTCCCAACATCTGGCTCGACATGCGGAAAGACGACCCCGTATGCTCCCAGCTGTTCCAGCTCCTCGTACCACTTGTTTAGTGCATTTGCTTTTCTGGACAGAAGCACTGGACCTCGACTCTCGCGCATGAAAACCAACAGCAAGAGAGCTGTTGCCCCTGTCAAGATGGCCATGTGCCAGAATACCCACTCCCAACCAGCTCCAGTTTGCTCATTGCCATGGAAGTGTACGATCGCGGCAGCGGCCATTGGACCTGCCCCGGTTCCCACAATGCCGGCGCCGCTGAAGATAGCCATGGGGGTGTTGCGGTTCTCCTTTGCCCAGAGATCCGTGATGAAGCCCCCTACCATGGTGCTGAAGACGCTAGCTCCCACGCCTGTGAAGAAACGCGCGACCAGCATACCTGCGAGGGAGGTCACTCCCCCACACGCGATTTGGGATGCAGTATAGAGTATGGCACTGGCAGCAAAGACAGGGTATCGGCCGTTGATTTCGGAGAAAGGAGCGAGTACCATTGGTGATATAGCGAAACCGATGGTGAATGTCGTCAATCCGCTTAGGACAGCGAGGTGCGAGGAGTTGAACGCAATTTGCATCAGAGGTATCGGCGGAGCGTAAGCGCCTGCGGTATACGAGGTGAGGAATGTCGCGGTGCAGGCGAGTGTGAGCAGAAGCCATTTTCGAGCCGGAGACCATTCGAGAGGAGAGCTGTACGATTGGAGGTTGGGACGAGGAGGAGTGTTTTCAGGTTGCGATTGTGATTGTAAGACGGGCTCTGGAAGCCTTGTGTCGAATGTGAGATACACATGCTCAATGCGGCTGTCAGGGCCAAGCGAAACTGTCTCCGGGTCGGGTGTGTGTTGGTGAGTTGAATCGACCTGCTCAGTACTGAGAGACCTTTCAATACCCATGACGAATTTAGGTGTCTGAACTCAGACTGTAGCCAGTTCGTGCCGGGGCTTGTGAGAAGGCGTTGAGATGCCAGTGTTGCTGCTGCAAGCCGAAGACCCGACTTACACGCTTCTCTAAAATGTCTGCGAATTACATTCAATATGCGAGACGGTAGTCGGCTGGGCCCGGGCCTGAGGCCTGAATCCTAGCCTAAATCCCGCCTTTACATAAGGGATCAGCTACACTACTTTATAGCTAGCTACGCTTAGTACTTATAGCTAGATTAATTAAGTTATTTTATATAGGTTATAAGCTCTCTAAATACCTAAATCTATTTACTAAATAGTAAAGTTATTCTTAAATAGCTATTAAAACTCTAATTTTATAGTTTAGTAATTATTAAAAAGTAATTAATAAATTACTAAATTATTAGAAGTAATACTTCTAAATAGAGATTATAGTTATTATAATATATATCTTTTATTTATAAAATCTCTTTAACTTTTAAACTACTAAAGTTAATAATTATTTAATATTTATTATAGTTATATAATAATAATTATTTAATAACTATTTAATAATTATATATAATTACTACTTAAACTTTTTTTAAACTACTAAATTAATTAAATAAATTAATATATTTTTAATTAGTAATTTAATTTTTTTTTTTTAGTTTTATTAGAAAGAGATTATTTTAGTTTAGCTTTCTTTCTTTTTTTATAGTAAACTTTATAACTAAAGTAGCTATATAGAAAGTAGCTAGTAAAAGACTAAATTTAAGAAGTTTAATATATAATACTATTTTTAAACTAATTAAAACTATAAACTTTAAGTTATAAGAAATTAATCTTAAGAATACTTTTAAAGTAATAAGATTATTTTTCTATTTAATAAATAAGAAAATATTAAATAGATATAATAGAGATATAGTTTTTAAAGAAAATAAAGTAGTAATAATTAAAGATCTAAGTTTTTTAAATAATCTAATATTTATAAGTTTTATATTTATTAAATAATTACTTATAGAGAAAATCTAATATAATCTCTTAGAAGAAATAATTAATAATAGTTTTTTTATTATAACTTTAGCTTTTTATATCTTTATTAAAACTAGAAAATATATTTAGAAGTTTAATAAGCTAGCTATAAATAAAATCTATAATAATTAGAATAGAATAATTAGAGTTAATTATAATAATATTAAGGATTTTATATAAAATCTTTATTTAACTTTTAATAAACTAAATAGTTTTAATATAAGCTTATTAATTATAGCTTTTATTTATAAACTTATTTAGGGTTTTAAATATTTTAATTAAATTAAAATAGACTTTATAGAGAATAACTTTATTATAGGGATTTAAAGCTATAATAATTTCTTATAAAAACTTTAAAACTTAAATAAAAAGGAATAATATAAGTAAGCTTCTTAAAGTATTAAAGCTTTATTAAATAAGAAGAAGTTTATTATAAAAAAGTAAACTTAAGTACTTAAGTCTAAGAATATTAAGATATAAGATCTTTATATTTTATATAACGTTAAGTATCCTAAAGATTTTTATAAGTATAAAATATATAGCTATTATTATAGAAAGATAACTTTATACTCTAATAAGTATAATAAATACTCTTTTAAGTATTATAAGTATTATACTTTACCTATATAGCGCAGTAGTATGCGCCTAGTAGGCTTATGCGTTACCTAAACGCATAGGCGTTAGTTTAATCCTAGCTATAGGAACCCCTTTTCCTCTCTTCTAATTAGTTAAGGACCCGCTGTAAAATGTAGGTCCCTCTCTCGAGGGACCCACATGCACAGTGGGGCACTAACGGCCTCTAGCTAATTATTATATAGTATTATATGCGCGCTTTGTTTACTTTATCGTGTACTGCGCTTATAGCCTGAGTTTTCTTCCTATAAAGGGTTTCTCAGTAGCGTATAGCTTAGTATTGAGTATTAGTATAGAGTATTAGGGCCTTAAGCCCTATAGTATAGATTAAACAGAGGGGGAAGTACCCTCATACCTACCTCTAAGTATTATACTTTATTATATAATAAATTTAAATATATTAATAGATTATAGATTTAGTAATTAATAATTTAAATATCTACTTTAGTATTTACTTTAGAAAATTAAACTTAAGATAGTATTTTTAAAAACTTTAGTATTAAATAAGATATTAACTAATAATTTAAAGCTTATATAGATACTTTAATAGCTTAAGCTTAAAAGAGGACTTTTTTATTATTCTTAATAGATAACTTTAAAGTATTTAGTTTATATTTTAATTTTTAATTTTATATTAGAAATTTATATAAAGTTAATTATATATAGAGAGTTAAGAAGTAATTAATAAAGAAATTTAAACTTTCTATTTATAGATTTATTAGCTAAACTATTAAAATAGAGATTAATAGTTTCTTTATATATAGTATTATTAAAGAAACTAATAAAGAAGAAAATAATAGCTAAGAAGTATAATTAAACTAATATATTATATTTATAGCTTCTATTAGGAGGATAAACTTTTTTATACTAAATATTAATATTAATAAGTATATCCTTAATAATCTCTCTATTTTTAAGGATTTTTAAGATCTCTTTTAAAGATTAACTATAAACTATATAAGTAGAAAGGATTAAATTAGCTAAGCTATTAGTATAGCTAAAGTAATTATTATTAAGTTAAGTAGTAAAAAAACTACTTTCTAATTATATAATACTTTTTATAAACTTTATAATATAATATAAATTATTAATATTAATCCTTTTTAGAAAATAAGTATCTATTTTAATAGTTTAAATAATACTTTAATTTATAAAGATATATCTAAACCTATTATTAATTTTAAATAAGATATATAAGTTTTTTAGTTTTAAATTTATTCTTCTAACTAGAGTAATAAATTTAGCTCTTTTAAGCTAAATTACTAAACTTTTTATACTTATTTAAAATATCTATTTAGAGAAGTAATTATTACTACTATAAGAGATATTAATATAAACTTTTTTAGAGTACTTCTTATAAAATATAAATATTATATTTACTTTATAGTAAAGTTAATATAGTAACTTAATAATAAATAATAAGAACTACTAATTTAGGCTTTCTAAAAGCTTTAGATTAATTTCTTAAAACTAATATTATAAAGTTTTAGAAATATTATTTATAGTTTTTATATTATAGAAGCTTTTTTAATTTATAAATAGTTCTAAGTATTTAAATTAAAGAAAGAAGTAGCTATTTAGCTATAAAGCTAGTTTCTAAAAAAGATTATAATAATAAATAATATTATTTACTTCTCTAAAGTTATTATAAATAATAATATAGTTTTTTTTAAAATAATAGAACTTTTTATTTAAAAATAAGGTTTCTATTTAGAGATAGTAGTTTCTTACTCTTATTAATAAAATAAGGGGGTAGAAAGTTTTAGTAAAGCTATATAGTAAAAAGTATAAATAATATATATAAAAACTAGCTTTCTTAAGTCTTTTTAACTTTAGTTAATAAAGACTTCTATAGAAGTTAGAAATCTACTATTTAATAGTAAGAGTAATATTAGTCTTTATAAGAAATTAATAAATACTTTTAATATATTTTTTATTATAAAAAAACTATATATATATTACTTTTATTATTAAAGTTATTAAGCTTATATTTATATTTACTTAGATAGCTATCTATATATAAAAGGGTAGAAAATAAGGTTTAAAGCTAAACTTAGAAGATTTATAGGATATAATAGCTTCTATAGTAATATTTTCTATATTTTTATTAAAAAAACTAATAGTATTTAGTAAGTAAAAGATATAATATTTAAGGAAAATAAAAGAGAACTTCCCTTAGTTAAATTTAATAATTTATAGCTAAAAAAAGAGGTTAAACTAAAGATTTATAAGTATAATAATAAATTACTAATAGTAATATATAAAGCTAAGTTTTAGCTTTATATTATAGATATTAAGTTTTATTATTATTATTATTCTATTAAATAAAATTAATAATAAGAAAAACTAAATAATTTATACCTAAAAGAAGTTTAAGATTTAGAGGATAATAATAAATAAAAATAAGAAGATAAGCTTCTTTAAGAATAAAAAGAAATTAGTAATAAGAGAAGTAGTTTATTAACTCTAAATCTAAAACTATATTTATTAGTATTAGATATTAGTATTATAAATATATAAATATAATTAATACTAAAAGAAGTTTCTTCTTTATAGTAATATTCTTTTATTACTCCTCTAGAGTAATATTCTTTTACTACTTTTTTAAAATAGAAATCTCTTATTACTCCTTAGAAATAATAAATATTAGTTAATAATCTATAATAATAATAAGATTTTTTTAATATTTTACTTTAAACTTCTTATTTAATATAAAGAAAATTAAGGAGAAAGCTAAGAAGTAGTAATAGAGGTTCTATTTTTATAAGATTATTAAGAGTAATTATTTCTTTTTTTAATTAAATAACCTAAATATTTAAAACTTAGATACTATATAATATAAAGAAGTTTAATAGGGAATTTAGTAAAATAGGAGCTATAGAAATTAACTTAATTAATAATAAAATAAACTAAGAATTAGTTATTTTTACTTTTTTAATATCTAACTTATTATAAGTTTTTAGCTTAGAGATTTACTTATTTATAACTTTTAAGAAATAGGAAGTAATAAAAAAGAGACCTCTAAAGTTAGCTATTTTTAATACTATAAAGACTTAAGTTAATAGCTTATAGGAGATAGATTATTAATATTTTAAAAAACTCCTAAATAGCTTTAAATATCTCTTAAGTAAATAAGTATATAATAAGAAAGTTATTATAAATAGAAAACTTAATAGAGTTAGAATAAAATAAGTTATTTATAATAACTTTTAAAATAAAGATAATAAAATAGTTTATATTACTATTATTAATCTTATTACTTTATAAATCTTTTTATTAATTATAGTACTTAAAGATTTAAAACTTTACTAAGTTAATATAGTTATAGCTTTTTTAAATACTTTTATAAGAAATTAAAATATCTTTATTACTTAACTTTATAAGTTTAATAATAGATCTAATTAGTTTTATAGATTAAAAAAAGCTCTTTATAGATTAAGAGAATCTCCTCTTCTCTAATATAAGTAAATTATTACTATCTTTAAATAATTAAAGTTCTATTTACTACTAAAAGAACTTTATATTCTTATTAATAAAAATAATATTATAATATTACTTTATATTAATAATATATTTATTATAGTACTTAATATTAAGTAAGCTAATAACTTTAAAGATAACTTATATAATTTCTTTTAAATTAAGGATTTAAGTAAAATATAATAATTCTTTAGGTTTAAGATTATATATTACAATAAAATAAAATAACTTTAGATCTTATAAGCTAAGTATATTAATAATATATTAATAGAGAAAGGTATTATTAAATATAATTAAGTATTTTATTATTTTAATAATACTTAGCTACTAAAGATTATAAAATAATATAAAACACTTATTAAGATATATAAATATTAAAGTAATTTAAGTAAGTTATAATAAATTATAAATAATATATAACTAGATATTATAATACCTATAAATAAAGCTACTAAAGATTAATAATATACTTTTAAAAAGTATAATAAACTACTAAGATTAATATAGAGATATCTTTATAGTTTATAATAATTAGTATTCTACTTTAGTAGTTTAAAATACTTTATTAATAACTTTAAATTATTAGTATTTTATAATATTAGTTAGTTTAATTATAAAAGAATAAGTAAGTTAATAGCTAGTTATATAGTTATATATAGAGGAGTATTAATTACTTAGAAATTAGTATTATAATTATTTATAGCTATATTAACCTATAAAGTTAAGTAAATAAATCTAATACTTAAAAGGAAAGCTTTATTATATATTATAGATTTCTTTAAAAGGATAAATATCTCTATTTAATTACCCCTCTAAGTATATATAGATTTTATAAATACTTTTAATAATTATCTATTAAGTAAATAGTTACTTAAACTATATTATATTAAGATTAAGTATTATTAAATTATTAATAATATTAATAATAAGGATTTTAAGATTAATTATATTTTAATTTATAAAATAATTATTAATAGTTTTATTAAACTACTAATAGTAGAGAAGTATTATAATTTTATTAGAATATTAAGTTTATTTAAACTACTTATAACTAATAATAAATCTTAATCTAAGGATAATATCTTAAGACTTAATCTTAATTAAGTCCCTTTTATTTATTTATTTCTTAAGTTTATAGTTATGACGCAGCCCCCCTATAAAAAGACTATAGCAAAATTCACTCTATATGCAGGCATAATTCTAGAAACACTATATAGGCACCTTAACCTATACCCTCTACTAATTAAGGAAAACAGTATAGAAACCCTATATATTCCTACTAGTAAGTAAACCCTTACATAAAGTCGAACGCACGCCCTAGCTAAATAGACTAGCGGAATAGCAATAGCGCTAGCTGCGCAGCGTAGGGCTAGCAGTACTATACGTAGTAGGGCTAATTATATTAGGGCTAAAAGGGTTATTAAGGCTTTTATAGCCTAGCTAATAATAGCTTTACTAAACCTTCTAGTGAAGTGCTGCGAATACTACTATAAGAGAGATAACTCTTTAACTAAAGAAGTTATCTATAAATGCTACTAAATAGAGATAACTTTTTAATTAAAAAGGTTATTATAAGAGGTTCTTATAGTTAGAAGTATAAAAAGCTCTACTATTATATATAAGGCTTATATTTTTCCCTCTTCTTTTTCTTTACCCTTAAACCTATATTAATAACCTATTTTTATAACTTATAATAGATCTTTTATAATATTTATACTATATAAGGAATATAAAAATATTAACTTTATACTAAGTATACCTTTTTTTAAGAAGATAGCTAAAACTATCGCTATATAGTATAATATCTATATATTAGATAAAGCTCTTAAGTTTAGTAAGTATTCTAACTCTAATTAGAAGTAGTTTATTATAGTAGTATTAGATAGAGCTTTTAAGAATACCTCTAAAAAGGACCCTCTCTATACTATAATTAAAGTAATAAACACCCCTAATAGCTTTAGGGTAGAGGTTATATATATCTCTAGCTATCTTAAGGAGTAGGCTTTCTTTATATAAACCTTCTATAATACTAAGGTAGATATAGCCTAAGCCTAAATATAAGCTTAATAGAGATTAATAAGTACGCTTTACGCTAAATAGAGAGAGTGTTATTAATAATAGTATAGCTATGAAGGTGTTAGCTAGCTTAATTAAATAAGAAGATAATAATAGTAATAACTTATTTCTAAAGAAGCTATTATAGTAGATAGTAAAGTAGTAATAAAGATAGTATTTAATAGTAATATAAGTAATATATAAGAGAGAGGATAGGTTAATAGTTTAGTAATTAGTAATTAAGTAATTAAGTAATTATAAACTATATTATTACTAAAGTGAAGTTAAAGATAGTGAAGTTATTTAGTATAATGTGTATATATAAGTGCGGCTGAGATTAGGAGAGGTAGTTAGAGACTTAGGAGGTTGTTAGGGATCATGTGACCGAAGGCTGTATGTATTATTAGGAGGCGTGGAGTTAGGAGGTCTATCGCTCTAAGCAGGTAAAAATCATAGTGAACAGCTAGAGGCCTTTATTTATTTCTTTTATATATAATAATTTTATTCCCTTATATCTTACTAACTAATTAACTTTTATAGTTAGATTTTATATTATTTTAATTACTTTAATTTACTTTATTTAATAGTTAAATTACTAACTATAAAAGTCTTTTATATAAGAAGTTATTTAATAATAAAAACTTAAAAAGTAATTAAAGATTATAACTTTACTAAGTTATAAATTTATTATTAAATTAAATATTTTAATTAGTATTTTTTTAAGTTATAACTATATTAAGTTTAATAATAAAAGTTAATTAATTTTAAACTTAAATAAAATTAATATAAATTTAAAGTTTAAAAGAATAAAAAATTAATTAACTAAGTTTTAAAAGTATTATAAGAAGATTAATCTTTAAAGTAATATTAATTAAGAACTATTATATTTAATACTTAACTTAATATAATTAATAAATTAGAAAAGAGGTATTATAAAGTTAATTAATAATTTAAAGATTACTACTTTTAAAAAGAGAGAGCTACTTAGAATATAAGATCTAAAATTAAACTAAAAAAGATAGTTTTTAAATTTATTTAAGTTAAAAATTAACTTTATAAAGAAGTTTTAAATAATAAACCTCTAAGTTATTAATTTAGAGATTTAATTTAGATTAAAAATAGAGAGTAATATTAATTATACTAAGTAGTTATTTAATTATTTTTATAAAAATAACCTAAATAGTAGTTATAATATTAATTAGCTATATAAAAATTAAAAAAAGTTAAAAAGTATTTTAGAATTAAAATAAAATAATAATAGTAATATAGAAAAGTAAAAATAATATATAGAAATAGGAATAATATAAAATTACTATATAATTAATTAGATTATTACTTTAGAATAGAAATAGCTTTATTTAAAGTATTAGAAGTATTAGCTAAAAAGGGGGTATAAGATAGTAGTTAGCTAAGCTTAAGCCTAAAGCTTAAATCTTAGCTTAAATCCCACCTTTACGTAAAGGATTAGCTATACTACTTTATAGCTAGCCGCGCCTAGTACTTATAGCTAGATTAATTAAGCCACTTCACGTATAATATAATTAAGGACACTTTGACATCTTACTAGGCGAGCTATCTAAGCGTTCAACTAAACCATTTGAAGTAAAAATAGCCAGCCTATCAACCCGCCGTCGTCATTCCCCTTTAAACCCTGAGAGGCTTGGTGTAGGTGGGAAGCTTACCGCCTTACCGCTGCAATGTGTCCATTACTGATTTTGCACAACGTGATCGTATAAGTTAGAACTAAGGCATTATGAGCGCGGTAGCTTAGTCTAGTATTTCTCGACCTAGTATGCAGTAATCGAGGGCTACTCAGTTTTTCATCGCGCTATTTAGTACGAATTACATCACCATGCGACTTAGAAAATTATTAATGCTTTTTCCGTTTTTTTGGGCATTATAACTCTTAGTGACCTGCCCAGGATGAATTTCGTGTGCACGAAATCTGTCTGTGGCAAAGGCTGAAGCTGCAGAACGGCGAAGCCATTGGAAACGTCGGAGATCTAATGTCTGCCCAAAACTTTGCGAAAGAGATCCTCGCTGTGACAAACCATGACAGCTGGCCTCAAGCTGGCGTCAAGTGACACTTGTTGTTCTCGACTAATATAATCGACTTCGGGAAAGCTTCGCCTAACTTAAGTCCCAAATAGGAACAACTGTCCGCCGGTCTGAGACCAGTCGGCACCCGGGGCCGATCTGCCCAGGATCCCCACACTAACTCCGCCAACTCCGCTGTTACCATTGAAACGCCGTATGCGTGGCCAGGTTTGAAAGACCTGACAATATCCAAATTATTACTTGTAGTCCTGATTGATAGACTCGGGCATTATGGCAGAATGATTTCGAGTCTACTTCCATGTTATCAAGAGCAATGGCAACATCGGCAAGACACCGTGGTATTCCGAAGACAGATCATACGTCAAAAGAACCGCCCGAGAACCAGTCCGAGGCCCTGAACGCCATTATAGAGGACGAATTTGTGGCCGAGAATCAACGATCAGCATGGATATGTGTTATCGGGTCTTTCCTTTTCCTGATGCCCTCATTCGGTAATTACCATATATCGATGTCTCAACTTCGGGTCACATAGAGCTAACACCTCCCATGCAGGCTTTATTCAATCCGTAGGAACTGTACAAGCATATCTCCAAGAGAACCAGCTTGAACAGTATTCCGCTCGAGATATTGGAAGGATCACCGGTGTCTACACATTTCTCACCATGTTCCTCGGTATTCAGACCGGTCCGCTCGTAGACGTTTTCGGGACAACATATCTAGCACCACTAGCAACTGCGTGTACGGTCCCGATGTTTTTCTTGCTGGCTGAGTGCAGAATCTACTGGCATTTCATTCTGTGTTTAGGAGTTTTGGGCGGCATTGGCAATGCCTTTTCCACAACTATCGGCATCGCTGTCATAGGCAAGATCTTCCATCGTCGACGTGGCCTAGCAATGGGGATCGCACTAGCAGGTTCATCTACCGGAGGTATCATATTCCCTCTAGCTTTGCGACAGATCTTCCCAATTTGGGGATGGAGATGGTCCATGAGGGCTCTCGGCTTCATTGTCCTGGGAATCATGTTGCTGGGTATGGCTTGTCTCTCGCCGTTCTCTCGGTTGGTTTCCAAAGCTCAGGACGACACTCGGTCCATTGGACTCAGCAAGAAGAGTGCAGCGATGGACTTTTCAGCATTTCGTTCGGTGCCCTTCTCTCTCATCACAGGTGCTATATTCCTTCTGGAGTTTGTGATATTCGGCGCTACAGCTATACTGCCAACTCTTGTTGCGTGGGCCGGTTTTCCTGTGGAGTCTGGATACAACATGGTTGCGATTCTCAACGGCCTTTCATCTCTCGGGCGCATTCTTCCCGGTCTGGTGGGCGACCATGTTGGGCACTTCAATATCTTGTTGGTTATGGTGTTGTTCACATTGATTTCCACAGCGGCAACACTGACCGTGTTTGGATCAATTCGCATCGAGGCACTGTATGCTTTCTCCGCACTATGGGGGTTCGGAACAGGGTCGTTTTTGTCTCTAACGCCAGGTAAGTCGCATTGGGGCCCTTTGTCAGTGGAATTTCAATACTTTTGGCTGATCATTTCTTGCCTTGATACCTTGGACAGTGTGTATGGGTAAGACGTGTGAGCCAAAAGACTACGGCAGATATTACGGCAAGTATCCCCGCCAATTGATCAGGTAATGGTCCGACTAATTGTGTTATTAGGAACGATGAACTTCGTCATTAGCTTCTCTCTTCTTCTGACCATGCCTATCAGCGGCCAGATGCTGGACTCTCTGGGGTCAACTGCCTTATCTGGTCTTTACTTAGTGGTCGTTTTGATTGGAGGACTTCTCGTATTCGCCGCGAGATCTACCTTGGTTGGCTCTTGGTTTGACTTTGTGAGCAAAATATGACGCAGCAGGTCTCCACATCAACGCTGGCGTTTTACGGTGATGATCTATAAATGTATGTCATATTATCTGATTGACCTTCTATAAATCGACTCTTCTACAAGTGCCTCCTATTGATCGTCCTGGGGAAACCTCGCGCCACCTTGTCTCCTAATCTCGTCCATTATCTCCATAACACGGACGGTCTCAGCCCACGGCATGATCTCGCTCTCCTTGCGCCCAGCCTTGATGTCCAAAGCCACTGCATCGGCTTCATAGTAAAAGCCCTTGCCAGGTCTCTCAAAATCGTACTTCTTTGCCTTCAAACCAGGTGTGGTTGATTCAGTCCATCCCTCACCAGACGCCTCTGAAGAATGAACAGTGAAAGAGCCGGGAACAGATGTGGCAATGCCTTCGATCAACACGTATCCATCGCTGCCTTCGATTCTACAGAATGCTGGAGGTGTTTTGACTTGAGTTGAGGCAGTCAGAATACCCTGCTTTCCGCTGGGATACAGAAGAAGGGCGGATGTTGCAATGTCGATATCGTCTGACAGAGTCTGAGTCGCAGCGATCTTCGGCTTCTCGGCCTTCTCTCCAACACCAGGATCCAGTCCGAGGATTGTGAACGTAAGGCTGTAGACGCCAATGTCGAGGAGGCTGCCGGCACCGAGAGCGGGGTTCTTCAAACGGGAGTCGGGGCCGAGAGAAGCGATGTTCATATTCATGGCAAAGTCGCAAAAGACACGGTGAATCTCGCCGATCTGCTTCTCGTTGTGCAGAACGTTCAGAAGAGACCGCGTAAGGGGGAAGAAGCGAGTCCACATCGCCTCCATGACGAAAACGCCCTTCGCTTTAGCAGCGTCAAAGACCTCACGTGCCTCCTTGGCGGTGATCGTGAAGGCTTTCTCGCAGAGAACGTTCTTGCCGGCATTGATCGCGTCCAGGCAATTCTGCTTGTGGAAAGCGTGCGGGGTGCCGATGTACACAGCATCAACGTTCGGGTCGTTGTAAACTTCGGCATAGCTGCCATAGATAGTCGGGCTGTGGCCGGGCAGATGCTTCTCGACGAAAGCTTTGCCCTTTTCTAGTGACGATGATCCGACAGACTGGACAATGTGCTTGGCTTTGGCGTCGGAACGCTCAAGGACCAGGTCTTCGACAAACCACGAGGAAATGAGACCGGTGGCGATGATTCCCCATCGGAGGGTGGGAGTTTCGGACGACATCTTGTGTTTTAGCCAGGCGTAGAGGTAATGTCGAGGACGACAGAGTGAGTTGAAGACGAGATATGGATGGAGTAGTCGTATTTATGTAGCTTGAAGCTGATAAATCAAGGTAAATAGCGTGCGGAGTAGCGGTCCGCCATCATGAGGAACGGAATGGTCCGCCTGAGACCCGGAAACGAGTGGGCTAATATGTGTTTCCTCCGTCCTGTGAAGAGTGAAGCAGCATGAAGCCAGACCCCACTAGTTGTCACGATGTCGAGGTGGTGGGGGAGTGGGGTTGTCAGCAACTCACAGGCTCCGATACTCCCCGTGAGACCTGACCAGCGACACTAGTGACGCCTCCAGTGCTTCTGCAATTGCCGGAGAACAGCCGGCTCCTTCCCCGCACACTGGCCCGCAAAGACCGGCCGGGAGTCCCCACACTCCGCTAGCTCGGGGTTGTGCCGTCGCTGCTTTTCGCAACAGTTGGAGTGGACCAAGAGTTATACTTAATTAGGATCTCTGCCGGGGGGGAAGACAGTTGCAAAGACTATTTGGTTTCTATAACCGACTCTCTTTCAGCCCCGCAACTGATACCTTGCCTTTCTTCTGGAAACCTTTCACAGATGCCATGGAATGCTACTTAGACCGAGGTAATTGGCCCATCCCTACCTAAGCATAGTGGAAGAGCAATGGAGAGATCTATCACGGGATTTGTGATTCGAAGTACGACATGAAATTCATAAGATTTTGTGACTGGGCTTTGGAAAAGAGGCCACCACAAGTTTTGTGGTTTCTCGTCGAAAACAGTCCTCTCTAGAAGCAACGGTGATTGGCCGCGGGGCAAAACTCTACCTTGAACTACAGGCAGCTATTATCTCGTTCACTACCATGACTTTAACAGCCCGCCCCTTTTCAAAGCCTTTTCGAAAGAGGGTTATCGCAAATGTCTTCAACGGCCCCTAGAGTGCACGAGCAGCTTAGGCCTTATCGCCCCTGAGTCCCACTCCAGCCGATGTCACTTTGCCGGCATTCAAGCAACCCAACATGGATTTCCAATCTGAATACGAGCTTGGCCTTCCATAATTGGGCCGTCTAAAGTGCAAAACCCCAGACATCCGGGCACCTTCCTCAATAAGGAAGATAAACAAGGCCGCGGCAGGATGTGTGCCCTGGCAATTAGGAGACAAAACTTGATATTTAAAGATCTAACGTTCGACATCTCGTGCCTGTTTGATATCTACGAGGAATCTTCACACTCTGCGGGACTCACCATGCTCTGGCAGAAAGTTTTCTTTCTTTCAGCGTTGGCCATTGCCGACGCTCACCCCGGCACCCGCGGCGTCCGGCTTAACAAACGCGACTCCAGGCTAGAGGTGACCTTGGCACCATCTGCGTCTGGCACTCCCACCGAAGTCATTGCAACAATCAAAAACAACGGTGCTGATGATCTCAACTTGCTCAAAGTAGGAACTATTTTGGACGATAAGCTTCCAGTCCAGCGTGTAGTTGTTACAGACCAATCAGGTATGGCACTCTCTTCATAAACACCATAGTAGTTGTTGACGGATAAACAGGAGGCCTGGTTTCATTCAGGGGGATTGAGCCCAGCATACAGTATGACGCACTTAGACCGAATCATTTCCAGTTTCTCTCAGCTGGAGAGTCTATCGCCGTTGCTATCGACGTCGCCAAGGTGCACTATTTTGAGAAGTCCGGGCGCTTTTCTGTCATCGCAGATGGTTTGATACCGGTTGGACTCGCCTCGTCAACATCCTTTGACCAGCCTGCAATCGCTTTTAAATCCAACGCCATCGATATCGACGTTGATGCAGTGGCCGCCAGTGGGCTTATGGTTGCCCCAGCCCTTGCAGAGCGCACAAACGTACAGGCGGGATGCAATGAAACAACTTCTGATGCCAGCCTCAAGGCCCTGGCGAACTGCCAGGTTACAGCCCTGGCGGCCGCTGCCGATGCCGCGGATCCCTCATCAAAGAGGTTCGTAGAATACTTCGGGACCAACTCTTCTGAAACTCGCAACATCGTCGTCACCAGACTCAGAAATGTCGCGCAAGAATGTTCTACCACGAACTCCGGGGTCTCTCGCTATTTCTGCTACGACTACTACGGCGTCTGCGAAATAGACGGCCCACTCAACGCGTACACCGCTTGGGACGTCAATACCATGGTCATGTGCCCTCTCTTTTACGGCTTGCCTCCGCTGCCTCAGGGTTGCCATCGCCAGTGCCAGGCCACGACTACCATACACGAGACGACTCATTGCGAAGCTGTATATGAGCCTCACACCAATGATTACGCATACGCATACAACGCAAGTGTTGCACTGCCCCCCGAGCGTGCGCTACAAAACGCTGACAACTACTCCCTCTATGCCAATGGTAAGTCACTAGAGTGACAATCGCACGTTGAACGTGGATTTTAGCTGACACAGAATAGCTGTCTACATGAACTGTTAAGACGGAGTATTGAGCCGTAATTGGTTTTCTTTCTTAATCCATTTGTTGAACAGCGTAGAAACCTGAGGAGGATTTCAAAAGATGTCTGCCCCGTGACGCCGTGATTTATGTAATCTCAGTCTGAATGTTTGCAGAAATTGGATATTGAATCCAAACACAAGTCGCATTGTCATCAAGGCCATAGGGTGTTTTGATTTTGAAATTTTTCAATTTCACTACTTTTTATGACTTCTTAGTACTCTTGACTTCCATACGCATGCCTTGGGTATCTATTCATTCCTTGCAAAAAGTGTCATTTCCCATGACTCTCAAGTATTGAACAGCTTTTACTGTCTGACAGCGGAGTCGGGATGGTTGGCCACAGGGCAGCTGGTTGACTGCATATCTTGTTAGCCCTGTCATCCACTGTTTTCCATTGAAGTAAATGATTACTTACGTAGTGATCTCCTTCGGCGCCACACTTGGAGCACTTTTGACTAGCAGGGACTGAGGAAGACATTGCGCGTTGATTTCGTGGTTGGTCGTGTTGGAAGTGAGTTTCTGAGTTGAAGACCTTTAAGTGCGGGATTTGGTTCTGTAGTGTTGCGTTGTTTGATGTGCTTCTTGTTTCTGTGTTGATGGTGCGAATAGAAGACCAAGGGGGCGTCGGAGGCACAGCTATTTTATAATATCATGTCCTAAAGATGCGGTTTGGTGAATGCTGGATCAATGCTGGATCTCATTAGATGCTCGTTTGAGGAAGACGCGCAGTGAATCAATAGCGTGAGCTCTACGACGTGATTTTCAGTAACGATACCCACAAAACAAACTCCGGATGAGAACGAAAATGACAGTCCTATTTCTGCCCTACCGCCATTCGAATATGTTCAAGCTAACAAGTGAATGTATTTCATGGGCAGAAGAAGCGACCACTGAGTTACTGCACTGGAGATAATGCACCAAGCTGCCAGGCCTATTCGCTTCCCTGAATGCAATAGTCGTTGACATGAACTGTCGTGATCGTTATGTATCAACACATTCATACGGAACATAGGAGTTTCATGTACTCATCCTGGCTCTATAAGACGTGAGATATGAGCGTATTGTAGGAGTACCTGTAGTGATACGACTCTAGACAAGTGTGACCGTTCTTTTACTATTCTCTTTGAACCAAGAAGGAGTGATGAACTCCGCCAGACCAATGCGCCTATACTCATTATCCGCCTCTCCCGTAGGTACGAGAGCAAGGCCAAACACTTGGTATTGCTGAGTCGGGCGCCCTCGCTCATCCCGCTCGGTAGGAACGCAAGATGGTGTTTCATCCTGCCATGAAGGCTCTCTCTCTAGCTGGCGAAGAGCAAGGACGTACACGGTTTGATTCGTGACAATGTCGTCAACGACATCGTACTGAATCACACCTATGCAATCCTTTTGTTCCTGATCCGAGTGCATTTTCTTATCGCGGTTCCAATTTCCAACCACTGCAGCCTCTTCCATAAGTTCATCAGAAGATAGATCAGGGGACGATGTATCAGATATTTCGTGAAGGGTTTTGGAACCTTCGGTCCAAAAGTCCGAGTCCAAGTAGCCGAGGAACAGATCTCGAAGGAAGTATTTTGTTTTGCAAGGTTGAATGAATCCCGTGAGAGTCAGGCGGTTCGCGACGGTATCTGAAAGCGATAAATGATGAACGTCGGCGTGGCGAGAGGAAGACGTGTCTATCTCAATGTTTTCTGGTATAAAACGGCTGTCGTCTAGCTCGGCCCCCGGCTAGTCTATTCTATGTCTGACTTGCCCATCGAGACTCGCCCATGACCAGGATGGAGCCCTCCAGCATGAAGCTCGAGTGTGCTGTATGGCGCCATGAGGGCCGCTGGGAACGAAACCGGCGGGAACAGGCCTGATTGAACGTCTTGGAATTTGGCGGCCTTTGTACTCTCCATCCATGTTCCATCGTCGGGTCTTCCATAGCAGCCCACTGACGATGTCTCTCTTCCATAGCCCAGCAACATACTCATCGCCTGTCATATTTGCCAAAGTCTTGGCCAATCCGGCGAGGCCTGGAAGCTTGTCTGACTCCTCACTCGAGAGACGATTGGAGTAGTCCCAAATGATCTCATACCACAAGTTGTAGAAATAGTGTGGGCTGTCCTTTTCGAAGATCTGACGACCATCTTTGATTGAATCATTGATTCGATAACGTGCCGCGATCTTCATGTTTGCAGTAACCTTGCCCGTCCATGGAACTTGCTCGGAACCGCGAGAGGTACGGCATTCCCACAAAAGCGAGTTAGAAGTGACGTGAATTACGCGTCGGGACAGTTGTCTCTCTTGTAACGTCCATCCGCGTCCGCTCAAAACCGTCTAATCGAGTGTCTCTTCCCAATCCCATGGCTCAGAGTTGAAAATCCTGACGTGATATTGATTGCTAGGCATGTGACCTCTTCGTTCCCCCAGAAGACTCAAGCCAACCCAGTGCGGCCATATCGTATCCTCATCTCCTATGACCTTAGAACATTCTAGTACATCAAGAGAACTGTCGTTGCGTTGCTGGTAGTGATTGTTGTAGTTTTCGAGAGCGTCGTTGGAAGTGGCAATAGTGCAATAAGAGGCACTATACACTTGTCCCATCTGAACCGACTCTCTGACCCAGTCCTCTCTTGAGTCTTGCAAGATGCAGAGACTGTCGATCCAAAGGTAACGGATCCCCAACTCCCGCGTGTGAAAGGCTGCATACCGAAAACTAGGCGGCAGACTGCTCAGGGAAAACCCTTCGACGCGACTGTCAACATTGCGCACAGTCAACTGTGCCTCCTCATCCGTTAGGTGATCCCAGCGATGGCTGAGTGTCATGTATCGAATGTCTGAGATATTCGCGCTGACTGTGTGCACCACACAGACAACGTCATCGTTCCCTTGCCTGTGCTGGAGGTCCACCAGCCGAGTTGGCAGGAAATCTGAATCAGATAAGCAGTGCGTCTGATGTTGATGGTCACACTCAGATATCCAGAATTTGGGCAGGTCAGGGCTCGATTGCCTTCGGGAAAATGTGTCTGGCAAATCTCTCTGCTGTATTTTTCCAATTAGCTCCTCGTACATGCATCCAAAAAGTTCATGGCAAGACAACTATTCACTTACACCATTCATGAGGGGCAGCAGTGAACTGGAAATTCTGCACTTGCCAGTCGCCGAGTCTGATGTCTCGTGAGTAAGGGGTGGTACCACAGAAAACCATCTCAAGTCTCGAGTCACCATTTCCATGTTTCCAATAGTGCGGGTCCCCGTGACTTGATTGAAGACACCGTGGATATATCAGTGCGCAGAGAGGATAACCATCTATGGCTGATTGTTTAAGGGCGTCAATGGATGGCTTGAACCAGTAACGCCACCCTGACGCGTCTAAAGTCTCAGGATCCAGAAAATCCCTTGAGTGGTATGCATAATTACGGATGGAGCAAGGGATTTTAAGGCAATCTGAGCAACAATGCGCCTGCGGCTTGGGCGGTTGCAGTGAGGCATGGGCTTTTGCGTCGAAGTCGAGAACCATCCTCGTCGCGACAAGTCGTCGCGAGAAGTAAATAATGAACGAGGTATCAAAGTTCACAACGAAAACATTCGAATAGATATGAGAGTATGCTTAGTTGGAAGAGCTGTCTGGTAAAATCGAGAATCAGCGACCTTGTGCGGGGTCAGGCAAAGGTAGCACGAAGGATCAAGTCCCTCGTCCGAGAACGCCAATCGAGGTCACAAACCTTGTGGGGCCGAAAGAAGGAGGTTAAAATCGACCAAATGTAAAAGACAGTTTTTGAACCATGCCTCCGCCATTATGATGAGAAGATTCGATGTCTCTGAGATGTAATTCCGCCAGATGGGTCTCAGATAGTATGATTTGCGGACGTGATCATTTAACAAATTACAATTTACACATAGCTAGAAAATTAGAAATGCTGTGCGATAGGACGGCCATCTCCGACAAGATGGTTTCCTGGGACCCTATCAGAAGCCAATGGAGTGTCTCGTCCCCACCTGCAAAAAGAAGGCTCAGTCTTATCGCCCCGTATCACCCCGCATTTCCAGAGTGTCTGTAAACAAAATTGTCGTCTCTTGCAAGAGTTACTAAGAGCCCGGTTGCTTCCGTCCAGGACGCTCAGATCCGTAGACAACATAAACACAACTGGAGGCATCATGAGCGAGACAACCATCGTGTCCGAACCGGAGACAACTCTTCTTCGTTTCGCTTCCGGGAATGGCCCGGTAACGCGCCGTATTCTCCGGACACCGCTCCGTGATGCTCTTCCAACGGAGATTCCACTCATTGACATATCACCTTCTTTCGGCGATGACATTGCAAGCCGAAAACTAGTGGCTCAACAGATCCGCCAAGCTGCAACTTCATCGGGCTTCTTTTACATCACCAACCATGGCATCGACTCGTCCGTCACTGACGCTGCCCACGAAGCCTGTCTCGAGTACTTCCGCCAGGAAGAAGAGGCGAAGATGCGTTCCTGGGTTGGCAAAAGTCGCTACTTCAACGGCTACAAACCTCCTGGATCCCAGCGTATCAACAAGTCAGAAAGTGTCGATGTTCGCGAGACGTTTAGCTGGACCTACGATCCTCGTCATGATCCCGATATCAGCGACGTTGAGTCCATCCCAGACGATGCCAAGCGTTTCCTCCGGATAGAAGATTTTCATTGGGAAGGAGCTTCCAATAAACCGCAGTTCAAGAGCTCGATTATCCGTTACTGGCAGTCATGCCTGAAACTTGCTCGCGTGCTAGTGCGAGCTTTCGCATTGTCTCTGGACCTTCCGGAAGACCATTTCGATGCTAAGTTTGCGTACCCAGATGCTGCGTTGGCGCTCAACTATTATCCGCCGTTATTGAAGGCTTTGAACGGTGCTCCAGCCGACACTGATGCACAAGTATCGATCGGATCGCACACGGACTTCCAGCTTTTCACCATTCTTTGGCAAGATGCTGTTGGGGGACTGCAAGTTCTGAATCGCCAGGGGCAGTGGATCAGGTAAGTCCATACTGCTTCGAAGAAGAGATGAGCTTGAAACTCATTTGTGGTCTCTCATTAGGGCGGCGCCGATTCCGGGAACTTTTGTTGTCAATATCGCTGACTATCTGCAACGGATTACCAACGATCTTTACATCAGCACTGTTCATCGTGCTCAAAATCTGAGCGGCGAGGAGAGGATTAGCATGCCTTTTTTCTTCGGTTTTGGTCTGCATGAGAGTTGCGGTGTTTTGGATACTTGTATTAAAGACGGGGAGAAGCCGAAGTACGACGAAATAGGTTGCGAGACATGGGTGCAGCGAAGAGCTAGAGCAATGCATCAAGTAGAGTCTGGTGGCGAAGGCGATGCATGAATTTCGAAGTATCTCAATTATCAATAGTGATCTTTCGTTTTGCCAACAATACAGACCTAGAGCAGTCAGCGTTCAACCTTCGGTCACTCAATAGGCTCCAACAGTTGTAACGATTCAGAGCAGCGAGCACGCTAACCGAGATGGGGTAACGGTACCACAATATTCAATTGGAGAACCCCTGCCCTCGTTTTCGCTTTTCAGGGGCTCCTTCATTGTTCTTAACTCCGCTACTCCCCGCGCGCCTTGTCCCAAGTTCTTCAGCACGCCGCCTCCATCAAATCACTCGGGCAAGTCCCGTTATCACACGTCGTAGAAAGGTTTCTCAGATATCCTACGCCCTATCCAGCACCCTTTATCTCCACAGGTTGCAATCTATGACTGCCTGATTCTGCAGTATCATAACCATGTCGGGCGCTGATGCGGGTTCTGAGACCCCTGAGGCGGGGAACAAGAGGCGCCGTACATCCGGCATGTACCAAAGAAGGCGTGCCGTGGCCGCCTGTGGGCCATGCCGAGTCCGCAAGACGAAGTGCGACAACGTGCGGCCCGCCTGTGGTTTTTGCCAACGGAACGGCGGCCTGTGTACCTATCCAGACACAACAAATGATTTCTCAACGTAAGAGCATTTCCCCTTTGTGGGCATATCGATTCTAAATATTTCGTCGCAGATTTGATCCAGCCAGCTTGGCAATTCTGGATAGGATCAATCATGTAGTCAATCTCCTGGAGAGCCGCCCACCGGCACCGCTCCCGGCAGCTGAGCCCACATGCATCCCAGCTGTCCCACACGGCAACCAGATCTTGTCCCCGACTTCGATCAATGGACCCCAGGGGAGTTCCTGCGCTGTTGTAGATGAGACGCAGTGCCAGACAGACGATGGCCTGCCAGAAGACGATGTTATGACCCGGTTTGATATTCCGGATCTTGCGGCGGCAAGTTGGAACTGTGAGACAATATTGAGATGGCCAATATTCAGGGACACTGTTCCTGAGATCAACTCTTTCATTCTCGAACTTGAAGATGACGATCCTGATTGCATGGGCGTAAGGAAATCGAACAACGCAGCCAGTCTTGGACGAGGGGTACAAGAAGATGACTTCACTGTGCTATCGAAAAAGTTCTTGGCATATGTGCACGTCAAGAACCCAGTTCTCGATGTCCCTGACTTCAGAGCACATGTCAAGGCCGCGATTGAGAATGGTCCACGGTGGGATGGCCCATCCTGTCTTGTAGTAAGTCGGCGTTGCCTCTTTCGCGTCACTCATTCACTTGCTTATTCCTCTGTAGCTCATAGCCTGCGCTCTGGCATGCCTGGCCACCCATTTCGAACAGGACAGTTTTCTGAATAGCACACCTGAGTCTATCCGTTCGACAGCTTCAAACTCCACAGATCCAGATACCGCCCAAGCCTACTTCTTTGCGGCGAAGAAACGACTGGGTCTTCTGGAACCCTCCCTACTTCAAGTGCAGTGCCTGTTCTTCTGTGGAGTATTTGAGATGTATTCTTTACGCCCTCTCCCTGCCTGGTCGTACTTCAACCAGGCTTGCGTGCAGTTCAAGAATCTCCTGTGGAGGCGGACTCAACGACGAGCACCCGAAAATATGTCCCAGAAAGCACGACGCCTTGAGCAGCGGCTCTACTGGTCGTGCATGAAATCTGAGTGGTCAGTACTGAGCCCCTACCATGCACATGATGCAGACTAATGCGATCTTGCAGCGAGCTGAGATGCGAGATACCCCTGCCTTCGAGCGGCATTACTCGATTGAGGTACCCTGACTTGTTTCCTTCGCCTCCTTCAGAGGTTGCTACGCCAGCGCCACAGCCAAGTTCGCTGGACATTCTTGAAGACGATATCCAACCAGAAGAGGAGAAAAGCTGGTTTTACTATCTCGCTGAAATATCGTCTCGAAGGATGATCAACCGGGCGATATCGATCATGGGTTACCATGGTGAAGAAGCTTGGATTCGAAATATTGCGAAAGTCATTGAGAAATACGAAGATTTTGATCAGCAGATCAATGTTTGGTGAGTAGCTGGCCGCCCTAAGCTATGATCCTCGAGAATCTCTGCTACGAAGCTTGACCGCTGATGCTTCCTGTAGGTGCTGTCATATTCCGTCACAGATCAATTGGCAAAATCGTGAACATTCTAGTAATGAGCTAGTCCATTACATCCAAAACCGAGCGGAGAGCTGTCGCGAATGGATCCATCGCCCGTTCGTGTACTACGTAATCCACCAGCCCCCCGACGACCCATGGATTCCCCGCGTCTTGCCGTTAGCGGAGAAGGGTCTTGAGATCGCAGTCGAGTTGCTACTGGACGCTAATCCGCACCATCGCCATCACGGAACCTGGTTCATGGCCAGAGCGGCGATGACCCGTGCTCTTTTGGTCCTGGCGGCGGTCAAGAGCGGTAGGTTCCGACTGCCGGACCGATGGAAACATGCGGTGGACTCGGCCACATGGGCTTTGCAGCGCTGGTATGGCGAAGCTCCGGATTTGCGTAAGGCGGCGTCTGTGCTGGAGGAACTCATGGGTCAGATCGTCAGGTCCGAGGTGTAGACAAGGTCTGTGTTCAGGAATGCTTTGCCTAAAGATGGTCCGACCCCTCGGTCTGTCAGACGCTGGAGATAGCTGTCTGTCAAATAGGAACTTCTCCAGCTTTGCCGGTCGCCTTGAAAGTTCCGGCGACCGAACGCATGTGTATTTCGAGAAACATGTGCATTAAGTGGTGCGGACCATGGCGGGTTTAAGGACGAGGCGAATGAAGCGAATTCATAACCCCATTGATTATTCAACACGATCCAGAGGAGCAATCAGACGCTTAGACATAGCGGCACCACCCAATGCATCGGAGGGATCAACAGCCGGCTCTCCATACCGTGGCTTTCCACGTTGAATCTTGAATTCAATAGAGCAAACAGTATTGCGAGATATGTTTGGTTTGTTCTCAATGTGACTGTTTTGTGGTAAAATTGAGTGACAAAACAGCAAAGAATGTAAAGACTCTGAAGGCGGCTTTTGTCGGCTGGTTGCCAATTGGCATGCCGTCTTTATCCATGATTGGCGCAAAACAGACGCGCAATGATGGAAGGCTTTCCGTTCGGCTGAGCTTTGCTAGTATGCTTTGGTCTTATTTGAGACATTGCCACGAATGCTTTCATAGCCAAAAGCATTTGACAGTTCCATTCCTTGAAAATTTCAAATTCACTGCAAGAGTAATTTGACTATGACACGACCATCTGTTAGTTGAAGGTCTGGAATTATCCCCTTTTTGTATTGACATCACAGAGAGTAGCGTGACGTAATTGGCCGGTCGCCTTCTGGTGGTTTTGTCTTAGCTCGATGGGCGCATGCCACACGATTGACCCTCCATGTGATGGTTTGAGACCCTTTGGGAGCTTCAACCCACCATCAGCCGGCTGGTTCAAGGGACCACGTGTGGCTCATGCTTACTGGCTGGTGGCCCCCAACTTCTCTTCCTCCGATGTCCTCTTCTTCATCGGGTCCCCATTTCGCTTCTCCGGTCGCGTTGCGCATCCGCGCGTCATTTAGACTTCATAGCTGGTCCGCTCCGAACAGCTGTCAGCTTAGTGTCGTTTCGTCTGCGTCTTGTCGGACGTCTGTTCTCGAGGGGCCGATCCTTCAGCTGGCCGTATGTTCGGTCTGAACCGGCAGAATGCAACCCAATATTGCATGTCAAGATCTTTTGGTTCTGACGAATGACGATTGTGTTCAAGGTGAGGTGCAAGTTTATGTTGAAGCGACTACACCATGTCTGGATCTTGCAGCTTGCATTCCTGTTTGCTCTAATGTGCTGCTAGATGCAAATGCACCCGGCAGTTTCCTCTGTCGGAATTGGGCTTAGATCAAGTCTTTGCGCAAGCTGAAATCCAATTTATTGATCAAAATGATTGCGCAAAGTTTGTGGAAGGTCCAACGGCGGATGCGAAATTTCAGACGTTGCCCATGCTGTAGACATGATGTCCTCAATTTCGTACATCTCATATCTGGGAGGCCCATTTCTTAGAACTAAATTTGGTGGAAAGGGAAACACTCAGCTAGCAAAGACTTGGTAGGACAGGTGTTCCAGCTGGTCGCGTGGTCGGGCTTTTCTCAAAGCCTGGGATGATCCGGACAAAGCTGAGCCACACCACCTCCAAAAGTTGGGATGAAGCTATTGTCACCTTGACCTCACGGGGTCCTTGTCCCAGTCAGACACCTTCACCTGGACGTGCTCCTGCATTCACCTTGACCTCCCTCGGGTCATCTTTCTTTCAGAGAAACCTCCACCATTTTCTTCCAGTCTCCAATTTTCTTTCCTCTTTCCTTCTTCTCTCTTCGTAGACGGCATCTTTTCCTCCTAGCCCACAATTTTTATCGGCCACCAAGTCACCTCATCGATCTGTACTAGATTTGGCCGCAGTTGACAACTGAGCGAGACAGAACCCTCTTTTGGACTCTGGATACTCTGCTCTTGTCACCAAGAAGCCGGAACTCACCATGGGCCTGATTCTGCCTTCTCGCTCCTCGTCATCTTCGTCGTCATGTTCGACTTGCAGCTCCAGTTGTAGTTCGAGCTGCAGCTGTTCAAGCTGTATTTCGACCTGCTCGTCAAGATCCGAGTGGGATAGGATTTGCGGTGTCAAAGGCTGCTCCCGAAAGCATGCCTACATACGTCGAGAGGGATCCATCAGGTTGTACTCCGAGTTTTGCGTGGAGCGTAAGTCTTCAAAATATCCTCAACCTTTCAACTCATACAGGTGGCTCAAACGCTTTTCTAGATACATGCAAGTTCTGCGTCTTTGGCGAGTCTATGTGCACGCGATCAAAAGAGAAGCGACATCGCTTCTGCTCTCTACGTAAGTCCCCTTCCCTCCCGTCATGACCAAATATCTGACAATTCATTTTTTCGCAGACCGGGAGTGCGGGTTCAAAGATTGCACACGTCGAGGGGATTGTCCGCTCGGCGTCGCTTTGCCGTGGTTTTGCTCGAGCCGTAAGTTTTGTCTGGTGCAAAGTCCGGGAGCATGACGCTGACTGGCAGCTCGAACAGACATTTGCCGCGTCGAGGGATGCTTCAAGGAAAGGCCCGGGGACTGTGGCTACTGCAAAGACCACCGTTGTTCGACTGGAAAATGCTTCGAAAGACGAATACTAGACGCGGATTATTGCATCGACCATGTGGCAAGGATTTGTCGTGAAGAGGGCTGCCGCGAGACGGTCCATTCGGATTTCCGCTGCATCAAGCACCAGAAATGCCCTTTCAAAGACTGCAAATTATGGCGACATCGGCACAAGGACGGCTTATGGGATCATTGCGAGAAACGTAATGCACTTGTCTGTCCCTGTGTGGAATCGTAAGAGACTAACGTGAAAATAGACTATCGAGAGCTACGATGCATCTACAAAGACTGCGACAAATTGTGTCTCCCCAACTGCCGCTATTGCGGTTACCATAAATGCACCTTCGAGGGCTGTCTGAATTTTCGCGACAATGAGAAAGATGTCGAAAGACTATTCTGCCGCGACCACGGCTGCGAGGTGACCCGGTGCTACGCCGTCGCAATTGTTGTCAAGAAGGGGGGCTTTGGCACCTATTGTCGCCGACATACCTGCAGAACTACCGACTGCCGCGAAGTTTGTATAAGCGGCGAATACTGTGAAAAACACTCTTGCAATTGGGATGGATGCGACAGAATTCGTATAGGAGGGGGGACATTTTGCGAGGAACACGAATGCAGAAGATCTGGCTGCAGCAATAAGGCCAGACTTCGTCTTGGCTATTGCGAAGAGCACTGCTGCAAGATCGACAAGTGCCTCAATTTCAACGATACAGGATCTGACAAATTGTGCTACGAGCATTCTCGGACGGAGCTGCATAAGAAGATCAAACATCTGGAAGACAGGTTGCGTGGCCGGGGCTATGAGTCGCACCACTACGATGATCTGAAATGCCGCCATGACAAGCTTGCCAGAGACTACGACAGCTGTCTACTTCGGTTGAACGAAAGCAGAGAGGAAATTCGGATTCTCCGGAGCACTTGGATTTCGGAGGAAGACAACCGCATTTGGAGAAAGGATCTGGAGGACCGAAACGCACGGTTGCTGCTGGACCTGGAGCGCGAGCAGAGGAGGGTCGAGCACTGGGAGCGCAAAGCGGGCGAGGTGCTGCGCCGAGTCGACGAATTGGAGGAGCTCCTTGCAGAAGAAAGACTTCGATTTCCGCCAACGGATGGGTACGAGCGTCGCATTTCGGAACTTGTGCGCAAAGTTGAGATTCTCGAAGAGGAACTCCGGATCGAGCGCGAAAATCACACGCTGCAAGAAGGGCGACGGTACGAAGTCGAAAAACTGTTGCGCACAATTGCGGATCTTGAGCGAAAGCTTGCAGACGAGCACATTAGGTCGGCAAGGGTTGACGAGCTCTTCAAAAAGGTGGAGATACTCCAGGCCATGCTCGCTGGCGAGAGGGAGCAAAAGGACATCCTGTTGGAGGACATTGCCAAGCGCGATGAATACGACCGATGTTATCGTGAAAGATACGAACGTCGTAGATGGAGAAGGGGTAGTTTTGAGAGAAAACGACCGTTTCCTGAAAGGGTCGAGCGCGTCGTTGAACGAGAGCGGGTTTATGGCGTCGGTTGCTGAGTGACGTGAGGCTGGAATTCAGGTCCTCCTGCCTCGACAGCGTGTGCAAGTATGGGAGGACACTCTGCATAATCAACTGGCGTTAGTTTGTTTGACGGTAAGAGAGGAAAAGATACCCAGTAGCGTACGAATGAGACAATGAAGTCCGTATGAAGTCCGTATTTCAGCTCCGAAGCATGTGTCTTGATATTGAAAGTCAGACTTTCCTCCGACCTTTCCAGGCCCGCGGGTTCTTCATCACCATGGTCTACCAAGATACCTCGTTTGTATATCGTGACGAGCAATAGGCGTCTAGTTGGCACCGTGAACCAAACGCTCTGATCATTTTACAAGGCAAGGTGAGCTCTCCTGATGTGTAAGGGCTCAATTACAACCATTGTTTTCGTTTCTAGTGTTCAAATAACAATCCCATTGAGAGTGTAGCCGCTGCGATAAATTAATGGCGGACAACGTGTCGTTCTCATACCTTGCAACAAAACCTCTTTTGCCGCAGGTGTGCAATGAGGGCACTGGCTTTGAATCTTCAATTCGTTGAATAAAGAACAGGTAACTGAACTTTTTGATCGCAGGTACAACCGCATTGTCTCGAGGCCTTGGACTCATCTTGTTTGTTCATGATACGAGACCTCTGATCCCTTTGATCTTCTTGTCGTTCCTCTTTGTGGAAAGCTGAATTATTTCAAGAACAATTTTATTGTCAGTTCCGTGCCATTTGCCCCTCTTCATGTTATATAACGAAGAGCCAGCCCGTAGCAAATATGTTCTCCTTATCAGTCACTCAAACACAACAGCATCCATTATCTACACGTCATCACTTGATACAACAATCTCGAACAGCCATTTTGTCAACCACATCACGCCTCCAGATTACCTTTCCAGTCAATCAACATGTGTAACGGCACCAACAAATACACCATCTGCCCCTGTATCAACCGGGAGTGTCCGCAACGCCAGGGTTGCGAACTCAGCAGCAGTGTTCTCCAATCCAATGAAATAGGTCATGTCACTGACGTGAAGCCTCAGGCACAATGGGAAGACGAAGAACGTTGCGGAAGATGGTGGCTTGAGCAACCAGCCGAGATTTCCACCAACCCAAGAGTATCCCCCGAAGGTCGCTGCCCTGACTTTGAAGAAACCCAGGTCAAGCGCATGGGATACATGTGCCACCGGTGCCTACAAGAAAAGCAAGTTCAATGTGGACATGCTCGTTACGATGATCCTCGCGTTGCAATTCCGTATGCACTGTATCCAGCTGACAGGAGACCACAGCCTGGACATCGCCAACCGGAGCCTCAAGTACCTGTCAACCTTCCAGATGTTGCCCCTCAACGGTTCCCTCAGCCAGAAAGCTATGATCGGCAAATCAGAAGAAAATACCCTCTGCGTACTTTCGGAGCTCCTTCTCTTTTCTCTATTCAACCCCAGAAAGAGTGGGCTGGGCTCTCCAGTTTTGACTTTTCAGCTACTCGACTTGGGAGTGGACAGTCTTATGAAGATGAGAAGACCGAGTTCTACCATACACTTCCGATGGCGCTGTGCGAAGACATGGACATCGACCCGATGATCTACGAGATGCCGGACTCGCACCCGTTCCCGCCGCCTAATGCCCGAGCCAACCGGGGTCGGCGTCGAGACTTCGTCAATGGTTCAACGAATTTCGGTGCCATTGGTGATGGTCGTCTTCTTCCTGGTAGCTCCCCGGCTACCAATGGTGGCCGAAACCCGTACGGTGCTATTGGTGATGCGTTTCCACAACCGGATAGTTCTGCTGACAACTCTTACAACTCTTCAAACGGCACTGGAAATTAGTCCCGACAATCGTCGTTTTGTCATCTCTTACTGATTCTCTGTTCAAGGCCAGGATTTCGATCGTCAGCGCACATGACGCAAGTCGAGATCAGTCATGAAAGGTACATTGAGGAAAAGAACGATGAGAAAATAAATAGGAAAGGGAATTGGGAAAACAATATTGGATAAAGCGAGGAGTTTGGCCATTTTTATAGGCATCTTAGGTGTTTGCGGTAATCTTATTTTGGCTTTGTTTCAATTCCATCGGCTGACAACGCGTGGCATCACTACATGCATCTGAAAAATATGATTTGACGAGCTAGAAAAGCATCGAACCGTCAAAGACAGTGTCGTGATCGCTGTCTAGCTCTTCCCAATATTCAGGCCCCGACAATAGGACTCTGAGGTCTTCCCTCCCGCGCGTCCGTGCCGCGCAAAGCTCGGTGTAGAAACAAGCCAGCTCATCTTTTGTAGTTTCCGGTGATCTGATGATGCGCAGCTTTGATAGAGATGCGGGCAGGGATTGTACCAAACCTGTGCCTCCAAAACCGAAACTTCGAACATCAGTGGTCAGTGACTCAAGGCTGGTGAGCGCCTCTAAGGGCACCTTCACTCTCGAACTTCCAGGCCTTCGATTCCATCTGAACGACACTGTGAGACTCTTCAACGTCTTCGCGTGCTTCGATAGAGAAGTGATAACCCTAGCCAGATCCTCTGGCTGGCCGCGCCAGATAGTGCACTCCAGCCGACTCAACTTCTCCATACTTGAAATGATGGTCTCTAGACGAGAGGGCGCGATTACGCATTGGAAAATGCACAGGCTTGTGAGATTGGCAGGCAGAGTCTGGCTCGGATAGTTGAAATCGCACATGAAGAGGCGGAGTTTGGACAGATTTGGTGCCCGCTCCAGCACATGATCGAGCTCGCCTGCTCTCAACCCTGCCTGTAAGACGTAGAGATAGTCGAGGCTCGGGAAGCTAATATGTGTCGTATTGCCAAGTTCGGGAAGAAGGCTCTCGAACGCTGGGCGATAGATTCCCCTGCGCTGGCAAAATTCCAGCTCAATACTCTGGATGCGGTGCGCCTGAAACATTGCGAGCTCGATGAGAATGTCTGTATTCCAGGTATACTCGTGCCAAGTCTCACGCAAGTAGACTTTGAGATGCTTCGCTATCTCAGAGATAAATGCGACATCTTTCTTGTCAATGACTTGAGGAGGTGTTCCTCCAGCAGCCCACTTCGTCTCTGCCGTAAATCGTCTTGCGTATCCGGCACAGTGAGGCCGAGATTTCCAGCATCTCAGAAGCGACAGAAGTGGCTTCGCGGTTGCGTCGGGAATGTATACGAACTCATAGAGCAGTGGCTCAACGAGATCGCGAAGTGTGCGCGACGTGCGACAGACTTTGGCCATTGTCGATAAACTCTGATTGACGCGCTCGGTGTTGAAGGATGGCTTGGCATCTTCGAAGCGAAATCGGTAAGGTCCCGGATTGGGTTCCGCTAGCCCGGAGAGGATCTTGTAGACCAGCTCTGTGGGCAGGTCGAGTAACGTTGTCATTTTTGTGGTTCATCCAATTGAGCTGTGTTGGGTTTGACGATTCAGCGTGGAACGGGGTCGCGTCTTCAATTCAACTAAAGTACCAAAGATCGATTTTGAGATTCAGGGGTGCCGAGCAGGCTGGGCATCGTTTAAAAGGATGGGCAACCCCTGCATGGTGTTGGTCGTCGAGGTTCTTGGGTGTGCTTAGCGAGTCGTTGCCTAAGTAGGATCACCCGGCCGCTCACAAGTGGAGAGATATGTCAGGAGATTGCGTTGCCGGCTTCCAACGGATGTGGATAATTGGCTAACAATGCATGCTTGGCAGCGCAGGGTTGAGGCGCGTTGCGAAAGGGCTTCAGCCAGCCTGATTCTATCTGTAGAGTAAATTGAAAAGAGGAATCAAGGCTTCCGGCTAATTGATTGATTGAGCCACGGATGGCCGTTGTCATCTCAACCTTAAGATTCAACACCGATCTTAGCAAACGGTTAGTCGTTCATAGGCACTCTGAGCAGCCACCGTGGCTGCCTACGCCGTCAGGATTGACAGGTTCCAATAGAGGCTTAGCTTCATGATCAGCGAACGGGGGTGGCGGATGCAGTCCGCTATGCCTTGGGGTTTGAATATTGAACATGAGGTAAGCTCAAACGGCAAACAGTTCGTCTTGTTCTTAAAACTCCCACCCGTGTTTTGACACTAAGTAGGTTCCCGTGGTCAAGAGCCGAATAGGGGAAGATGTTGGCAAGCTTCGGATCTGATATGCGACCTAATTAAGCAAACTGAAAACGCCACCATCGGAGTAAATAATTACATTCCGCATCACAAACTGTTCGTTTTGATAACTGAAGAACTCCGTAAAATCAGTGTATGAATTTGACTTTATCAACTAGCGCCGTGTTCGTCCCATGGCCATCGGCATCATGCTTGTACTTTAAGATGTCCGGCGCGGGAAGATAGAAGCTTAGTCATCACATAGTTGACCCCAGTGTCCCGAAATTCCCCGCGCTCCGACCGAACATTAATCGCATGTCAAACTCCGTCAACCCCAGATTCACCACGCGATCTGTGGATCATGTCAACTTCCGTGGACGCCGAGGGCGAGCACGTTGCATCCGATGGCCACGCGTTGCCGCAAGCCCCGCGTAAGTCGCGGAAAGCGGGGATCGGTGCCCTCCTGGCCTTGGTGCTGCTGGTGAATCTGGCCGCGAGTCTCTATCAGCTGCCCCTGAACAGAGTCGTCGAGCGTCGACTTTGCCGCGAGCACTACCTGGCTGCGGATCCCTCGGTGGTCGATCGGGATGGCAGTGTGGACGAAACTCTGTGCAAGATCGACAGCGTCCAGCAACGGCTGGCATGGATTCAAGGAACCATGGAAACGGCATGGATCGTGGGAGGTAAGGACTAGATTCTCACATGTCGGGGAGAACCAAGGTTGACAATATTTCTAGACTTTGTCATGACCATCCCGCTAGGCTTTCTTGCTGAGCGGTACGGCCGGCGCACTATTCTGTCCCTCAACCTCGTACCTCGGATCTTCATGTTGACCTGGGCTGTTCTCGTCGGTTATTTTGAGCAGGCGCTCCCGACTAAGGCCATTGTTGCCTCTCCGTTTCTCTCCGTGTTGGGGGGCGATTGTGTGTTCAACTCAATTACGTACGCAATCGCGTCTGGCATGACCGATGATCATGTTGAGAGGTGAGGATGTCGTCCATTTCCGCCACGTATCTGTAAACTAATCGGGTCTCGAAGGGCGACATATTTCGGCTGGATGAGTTCCGTCTCCTATGTTGTAGCGCTTCTTGGCCCCGCTCTTGCGTCGGCCACCATGAGCCTGCTACTATGGCTGCCCTTCTGGATTGGGATATGCCTCCTCCTCTCAGCGATTCCGGCCATCTCTCTTGTCGAAGATTCGTCTGCCGCCCCTTCTTCTTCATCTCGGGCACGTCATGGAGATGAGCAGTCGCGTCCACTTCTCTCTTCCCCAGTCTTAAAAGCCCAAGACGCCAATCCCTCACTAGTGAGATCTGTCATCCAACGTTTTGGCGTCTTGCGCTCCATCATTGCGAGCCATCCGCGCAATATGACGCTTCTGCTCATCAGTTACGTCTTGACCTCTCTTGCAAGCTCAGATACGAAGCTTCTGGTTCAGTACATTTCAAAGCGGTACCACTGGACATTCGCCTCTACTGGCTATCTGCTTTCGGCAAAGGCCGTAGTAAACTTCACCCTTCTGACTATCATCATTCCAGCACTGCTTCGCTCGCGTCGGAACGCCTCCCGGCACCTTTCCCCCGAGCTGGCGAGTCACCGGATGAACATGTACTATGCCAACGTCTGCCTCGTCGTGTCTGTTCTCGGCGCACTGGCGATTTCCGTGGCTACAAGCACTTGGATGCTTGTCCCGTCTCTATTTCTGTATGCCCTGGGCTCCGCGTTGCCGGTCTTCACTCTTTCGTTGTTGAAGTCGCCGTTCATTGCCCCTAAGCGGAACGAGCAGCAGCTGGACACTGCTGACCCGGACTCTCACATCTTTTCCATCGTAATGATGGTCAAGACATCTGGATCATTGCTCGGAGCGCCGCTTATGATGGTTCTTTGGGTAAAGGCGATTGCTTTGGGTGGTGCGGCATTGGGAATACCCTATTTCGTATCCGCGAGTTGTTACTTGGCTGCGATATTTGTACTGGCAAACATACGAACATGGTAGAGAACTGCGGTCTATTGATTGGTTACTAAACTCCCGAACGCTCTTCTTCTATATCTCAATATCTGAAAGGCATTTTTCCTGGCAAGACATAGACCGGTTTAATCACAAAGCCGTCAGTTTTGAACACGCTCCAATCCAGTCGTACCGATATACGCCCATCAGGGGTCACGGCTGATGTGGATCGGTCATACATTGAGGGAAAATGTCTCTCATGCTCTTTGAAATAACAAAACCAGTCAGGCACGTCCAGAATGCCAGGGAAATATGTATTTTCGCTTCGTCTGTGAATTCCCACAACCAGGCTGGCTAGATGTGCTCCGCTAGCTTGGATGAAGTAAAACTCTGTAGCACTGGTAGACGATGTATCAGAGGGTGCCACAGGAAACAAGTTCCTGGAGAGTGGCTCGAGCCGTAGCTGCGATGTGCCTCCGATCGGGAAAGCTCCAAACAAGTCACAGCCAACAGCATCGTCAAAGATAAGTAAGATTGCCGATGCGCTCACCCTTGACCGAGATATTCCCAGTTCCCAGCCTCGCAGAGCCGCGTCTAAGTCTACATTGAGATTCGGTAACGGGCGAATGCAAATTTCCTTGAGCGCGGAGGCCGAAATAGATAATGCGTCTAGTTCGTTGAGGACGACTAGGTCCGGTGGTATCGGAAATCTCTGCGCTATTGTGGCGGAATCATCCACGACGCTTTTGGTTGTCTCTCCATGCGGAAGGATTGTCTTCAAAGTGATACAAACTCGACTCTGTAGGAAGTGTTTGTTGTGGTGAGCAGTGAGAATGGCCAGCTCTATTCCGCCACCCAGCCTCAGCGTAGGAAATCTGATGCGTAAACCGGCGTTCGTCATGACGTACGATGTTGTCTTCGACCACGGCGACCAATGAACGGTCGATGTTGATCCATAAAGACGCCCGTCCTTGAAGAGTGATGGCTCGGGCGCAAGCAAGCTGCCCCAGTTCAACGGAACAATGTTTTTATCCCAAGGCCAACAAAATATTGTCTGGTCATTAGATCCTTTGATGATCTCTTCTTGTAACCGAGCAAAAGCTTTCATACCCTCGCCGTATAGAAGAGGCATGTTCAAGTCGAAAATACCCAACATACAGTAGGCCAAGTCCTCGACTCTCGTTGTTTTTCTTGTGGATAGCCATGACATCTTTTCCGATATACTGGGCTTTTCTATCACCACCGATCTAGAGGAAGGATCTCCGACAAAGGCGTCTGCAAGATAAAATTCGTCTATGTTTGTCGCAGTTGAGATACGTCGGGACAACCAACTGCGGGTCCCTAGTGACTTCCAGTTGCAGTCAAAGAATATGAGTCGAGTCGGGCCAAGTAGCTCTTGGAGAGTCCAACCACGGGTGAACCAGCGACTGTGAATGAAACCCGTTTCGTCATCAATCTCTAATCCTGTTCTCTCATCCGACAGGTCAGAGGAGGTGTAGTAAAATGGTGGGCCGAATTGAACATCGTCTAGAAATGCAAAGCAAACTTGGGCGTCTCGGTACCAGGCGAACATGGAGTTGATTGCCTCAGAAAGCTCTGCGGAACTCTCCTTGTTGATGCAATTCGTGTCAACCCACAGGTACCTCAGACCCTCTTTCTGTGTCTGATGGCAGGCGTTGAGGATTTTGGTGTAACCCGACTTTGACTGGATCGCAGCTGAGTCCCGCTGTTCCCATTCCCTGAAAGTGACTTCATCCGTGCCGTGCCATGTATGAGAGAGTATGGCATACTGAGGGATTTTGCCAAAGAACTCTTCCGTCTGCAGCGTCTCGACGTCAATGAGCCACATGACGGCGGCTTCGGGGTACTGTGTTTACATCGTTCCGAGGGGGCGTTTTGAGAGATTTGCACTTTGGGCTGGCCTACGGGTGTGCGACCCGGCATCTGGTCATATGACTGCCATTTTGTTTAGCGTCACGCAACTTGTGATTGGATCGCTTTATCATGAGCTGCATGCATGCACACTTAGCTAGCAGGGCATCAACGCCTGTCGACCGGTTGATATCTCATGCCAAGTATCGCTAAAGACCTCTCTTTAAAATAAATTTCATTTATGCTCACAAAAACAGTAATGCACTTGCTGCGTGTATGATTTGATTGAGATGGCTGGTTTCTTGGCAGACAAGGCCTCCGACGCTCTCAGGAGTGCAACAGTTTCAGCGGGTTCAGGGGCTTCACCAACTTGGAACGCAGTGAAGCACTGAAGAGAGACAGACGGTCGCATGCTTATCGAGACTGAGACGCTTATCGATAAGCCGAGAGCGGCAGAATGTGCGGCCAATCAGACCGTTCTCAGACTCGATGACTGGCTCACCGCTTGCGGCAACACCGAGAGGATGCTGACATAATGCCGTTATCAGCCATCTGTTCAAGACTTTATCAGCAACATCTCGTTATCAGACTGCGAACCTCAACTTTTGGATCCACTTCTCCCACTCTTCAACTCATCGTGGGACCAGGATGTCGCGCGATTCCACGACGGGCGCAAATGCCGACCCGCAGGCCGGATCGCAAGCTCAAGCTCAGCAAGCTCAACGGGCGCAGTCGTCGCATTCACGAGCGCAATCCCGCATCCTGTCTGTCACGACTTCCGTCCCCAGGCAGCTTGCCCTGCTCCCCGATGAGTTGCTCCTGCACATCTTCGAGGCCGTCGGCCGCACCTCGCGCAGCGACCTTTGCGCCGTGAGCCGTGTCAATAGGGCCTGGCACGAGCTCGCCGACGCCATCCTCTATCGCCAAGTGCGCTTCGACGACCCGGAGCAGCACCTCGTCTTCTCAGAATCCCTCAGTCGTCGCATGCGTCGCGGTTCTGCCATCCAGGACGTCAGCCTCGAGTATCCCGCCCACGAACTCTCGCACCTGAGACTCGATGGGCCGATTCATGGCTCACACCACCCGCCGACCCGCTTTGAGGCCCTCAGTCGAACCATCAGCACCATGAGCAACCTCGCGACCCTCGAGGTGTCCGTACCCGTCACTCTGCTTCACGGAATCGGTGCTCTCTTCAATGGCCCCTTCGACTTGGCATGCTTAAAGCACTGCACGCTATTTTACCAGTGTCCCGACGATGCGTACTGGGATCTCCGCGAGAATGTCCACATCTTTGCGCACCCGACACTGGAGACGCTAGTCATCAGGCGAGCGAAGCTGGATTACCGCGGGTTCGACCTGATTGAGCGACCCCACGAAACAGCGCTGCACAAGCTGCATCTCATCGAGTGCGACATCAACGATGATGCGCTGTCGGATATTCTCGAATTTCCCGAGGGTTTGAAGGAGTTCGTTATGACGCAGTTGGAGCAGCCAAGCCCGGAATTGGAAGAGAGTTCAGACAATTTTAGCGACTACATCCTAGCACTCAACTCCCAGGGTCACTCACTCGAGACAATCACCATCGACCACCCAACGCTCGGTGGCAGGAAACCCGTTAGGATGAGAGATTTTGAGAAAGTGAAGTCGTTGAGGTTGAATTGGGACTACCAGCTTTTTGGCAAGTCTTCAAAGAAACCACGCATGCACTCCGTTGGTCTCCCGCCGAATCTGGAAGTCTTGGAATTTTTCAACGAGCTTGGCACGGACGAGGAAGTCACTGAATTGCTCGAATACACGTTGCAGGTCGCGAGTGTCACTCACAGCATGCTCAAGACTGTTGTCGCCGTTCAGGGTGATAATGGCAGTGTGCCAAAGGAGATTGTTGCCGCGTGCAAAACTGGAGGCGTAAAGTTGGATATAATCGGTGCTCTTGATATAGACGAAGACGACTAGAACCAGAACACTGGGATGAGAATGGACATGAGCGTAGAGCATGATAGAGGAAAAGAGCAACAGCTGCGGGAAGTAGAGAGTAGGAGGAAGACATAGAGTCGTAGACTCATAGAATTGCGCGTCGCTCTCTTTAGATTTCCTTAGACGATAGATATGACAGTCATGAAAAGAGAACTTGTATAAGATAGATGAAGACTACTTAGGGTGACTTAGTGAGTTCAGCAGCGCCATACTCAAATGCTGCTTCGCCAATGCTATACCTCCATGATCATGAAGCGCCACCACGCGTCTGCTAACCATTTCTACTGCTTTCGCAACTGCACTCAAACTGCTGCAAGACTAGAGTGGCCAGCAGCTATGCAGTCAGCGCAATAAGTGCCGTAAACGGACACGAGAGAAGTGCAATTGGTGCATATGTGGCATATGCACTTGTAGGCGCCGTGGCTGCGCGAGGGGCTGGGCTTGGTCTTCTTGGGTTGTTCCATTGCAGGTAAATATTGAGATGTAGACCTTAGTCAAATTTTGTCCGGGTGTTTGAATGCTTACAACGGCCAAGGTGTTTACTGGAGGGTGCAGATATTGAGCAGGCAGCAAAAGCTTTACGAGGGGACATGAAGCATTTTTAAGCACGAATCTTGAGTTGGCTTCTCACTTCTTCACTATGCGACTAAGTCTGTGATTAGGAGCTCTGAGCAATGGAATCGAAACAGTGACTTGTGAGCACCGATCCGTCAACAGTGAGTAACTGTCCGCAAACTACAATCAATGCAATTTTTGCTATTCGGGCAGATATTTCTAGCTATACGGGCGGATGGTGATGATGCATAACAACGCCGACAACCATCGAGGTAACTACAACAGCAGATACAGATCACAACAGTAGCGACGATGCTATTAGCAACGCGACAGTAGCGATAACAATGGAGACGATAAGAGTATTGACTCCCCTCCTTTCCTTTGGAAAGAATAGAGATAAGCTATATTCAATATACGTACAGGTAGTTATAAGCTGAACATGTTTGCCCTAATAGCAACACTCATCAATAATTCAGTTGCATCAATTAGAAAAGTCAAACATTACCAATCATGAACGCCAGATATCCCATGTCTACATTGAACCATCTACATTACGTCTCGTTGTTATAATAAGTAAGCAGCAAGTGCCAGCGACCAGGGCATGATGTTCATGACCCCCGTCGGAGCAGCCGCGTTGGTGCTGCTCGGAGTGCTTGAGGTGGCGGAGACTAGCATCTCAGAGGGGATGGTTGTCGTCGGCGTGGGCGTCTTCGATGTCTTGGCCGATGAAGTCGTCGAAGTCGAGGTCGTGATGTCTTCCGGGTCGCCTTGTCTGACGATGCTCAGGTTGTAGTTCTTGGCCTCAAAGTGAACCTCCTCTCCGGCATGCTTGATCTCTGATCCGAACTCCAGCTGGCCCAGGTAGAGCGCTCCGGAAAGCAGACCCTTCTTCCAGATGTACTTCAACAGCGGGCTGAAATCGGCGTCCGTCTTGGTCAGGTTGGTGCGCGACAGCCAAGAGAAGACATGCTGTCCGCCGTCATTCCAGCCGTGGTACAGAGAGAACTTGGTGCCGTCGATGGTGACGGTATCCGTGTCGGGCGTGGACTCGGCCCAGCCCAAAGGCTTGACCGTCGGCACCCACCACGGCCAAATCATAATCTCAAAGGGCGCGTTGAGGCCGGTGGAGTTGGTGATGTTGTCAGACAGGAACATATCTACGGCAACGTTGGCGTAGAGGCTGATGTCGTCGAATGCCTTGGCTTGCTCATCGGCGCTGGCGCTCTCCTTGCCCTTCACATACGTCTGCCATTCCGCGGTAAACTGAAGTCGCGAGACATTCCACAGCTGTACGGGCAATCTCGAAGGGTGCGCCTTCATGTAGGGGAATCCTTTTACAAGAGAAGCGTCACCTGTCCACTTGTAGGTGACATCGAAGCTGCGACCGCCATCATGCACGGCCATGCACTGGTAGCCGGAGCTGTCGTTGCCCCAAGCATTGTTGTTGACTAGAAGCCCATGTCAACAAGCCTCACTCACGATGGTATATGGGAGTGTTAACCTACAAGAGTATGGGACCTCAGTCGAGTTCCAGTGGTCAGACTGTCCGCAGAGGTTGATGTCGCCTTCAGCTGCAGCCACCGGTCCCAAATGAAAAACGGCCAAAATGGCGAAGAGAAGATGCGGCAATGCGAACGCCATTGTCGCGCGTGTAACGAGTGAACGCGGCGGCGTCTAGAGCACAAAAGTAACGAATGACGAATTCAGAAAATCATTAAGAAATTATAGAACAGACCCAGGCAAGCATCGATACCCCGACCAACAGCGACGGGAGTGTGCCACGAAGGTTCAGTGAGTGAGCGTGGATGTGCAGAACACGGAAAGTGAAAAAAAGACCCGGGAAATGAAATGAGAAAACATCGAAAAACACCACCACAACACACGAGTCCGCCCGCTGCTGGCTGCCACGCTGCCGCCTAGCTACGAACCTGGTCCCTGGGGCCACCACTGGGAAACACTTGGCCCAGGGCCAAGTTCCAACAAACTGGAGGCCCAGGCGCTGGGCAAACATCAGCCGCAAATGAGCAAATGAATCTTCGACAGTCCCACAGAAAAAGGAATAGGGGCAGTGTTTATGCTAACCGTTCTGGGAAACGAACAGGGGGTTTCCAGGAGGACGAGCCACCAAGTGGATTCTCGCACGCAAATCTGAGTGAGAAACAACCTGGGCACTTTGGGGCGAGATTGGAGGATTGACGCCACTGACGGCTGGTTTATTTTGGGATTCGTATTCACTAGCCACAATGGCACTCCTTGCTGCTGATGATCTTGGATGTTTAAGCCTCAACATCTCGGCCCCGGACCACCGATGATCCGGGTACTTTCATGCCATCTCATCTGCCTGAAGCTTCTCATCAATGTCATCTGCTCAAGAGACGGGCAGCAGGCCGCGTTGAGGTTTCTTCGACAAGAGCACGACATGCTGCGACACGCGTCACATGCGTCGCATGAGGCGTCAGAGTGATTGGAGATCGGTGACTGCGTACATCGTGGTCATGGCACGCGGCAGACTGGTCTAGCCCCCAGAGGCAAGCCGAGCCTCTCCGGGTGCAGTAACCGAATCGAGATAACGGTTTAGGCAGAGGGGCGCGTGGTGCATCACGACGATGACCGCCCTGCTATTGAGAGCCAACCGATACGTGTGAAACAAGAGGCACCCAATGGAAGCAAAACACGCTCATGACGTACTTGAGGCTGCACTGCTGATGCGAGTAAGAACAGGCTGTCAAGCGGGGTAAGGTACTCTACATCTGCCGGCGTCCAGAGTCTCTGAGCTCGTCCTCTGTAGCAGCGAGAGACTCGATGGCGTTGTTTAAATGCTAAAACATGTTCGCACTCTTGCTTACAGAGACAATTTTGGGAATCCTACTATCGACACAGTGAAAACATCATGACGAACAACGAAGGTGAAGAGATACCAACCGTTAGGGTCCCTTGGAGGGGACAGAAGGAACCCATGGAAGATTTCATGTCCTACGCTGAACGTGAAGGAGTGCCTGTTCCCAGTTCTGACACCCAAAGCGAAGATGAGGTCAACGATGCAGACGAAGATGCTGAAGAGGAAGTTGAGGTTACCCCTGTGAGTAGTGCTACTCCTACTGTTCACCTCAGCGAAACATCTGAAATACGTAGAAGTGCTGACCTTGAGAAAAGCAACCGCCCACAATTGAACTTCCACAGTGGCTCCTCGATAACTGCGTCACAACGACTGAGGAATGGAACGACCATCCAGAGTTCCTGCGTCTTCTGGACGACATACCCTCAAACAAGGGTGACAATTGCAGAGATGAGCTGGAAACATCTTCCAACCCCGAGCCAGCCGCAGACGTTTACGAAATGGGCTCGACCTTGTTCAATCCGCTCCTCGGACTTGTTCGCAGAGATGCCCCGTTGGAGGAAGACTTGCTCCCCAGATCTTGCGCCAGCAATGGCGTCAGGTTCACCAAAAACATCATCAGACTCCACACCTTCATGTCTGCAGCGTCTGAATCAACGGCCAACTTCACGAGAAACGTTGTCAAGCACTTCGCCAGGACAATCGACAGCGATCTCATCACCCTCACACGGGATGACCTTGAGGATCTAGGAGATCACTATGCACCCCCAGATGCATCAGACGCATCGAGCATTAGCAGCGACAGTTCTAGTGACTCCGACGACGACGAGGCCATGGGCAACTACCTGGACATCTTGTTGAACCGAGAGCCCTGGCAGCCGCCGCCACCGCCCTTGCCCCTTCCCTATGGTTGCCCACGTCCACCGCCTGGTGTCGTTAACGTATCTGAAGAAGGAGTTGCTCCGCATGACTGTTACGACTCGGAGGATGAAGAGCCAAAGAAACAGGTGAGCGCGGAAGCTCCATTCGAACTGGCCAACGACTGATGACACTACTCCACAGAAGTTCATCCCCTTTTGTGCTGTACTCAATGCACCACGCATCAAGAAGGCAAGCGACTCTCGCCCGGTACCCCTGATTGTTCACCTCTTCATCAGTGAGAGCGACCTCACGGCATCCTTGTTCCGAGACCTGCAAACTGCGATCCGCGATTACCCAGTCCGTCAGGGTATTCTTCTCGTCGTCACGACCGAGAGCCCTCCGCACAGCACGACCTATATATCGGGACAGCATCGTGGCCCCCCTGGACGGCTGCCTCTTCCGTTCGCTGCACCAACGGAAGTTCTCCCAGTCCGGTCTGTGGCCCAGGAGGCTCTGCTGAAAGCAGACGGCAAGCGTGAGCTACTATCTCGCAACATCAGAGACATCAAGAGATACATCCGCCGAGAGGAGAATCCCGGCTACGGCAGTTCTCTTCTTGCGCCATATGCCGAATGGTCATTCATAGATGGTTCGGCCATGGCTGAGCGGATGAGCCAGGTTTCTCTCACAGAGATGAGGCTCGAGTCCATTTCTCGTGCCATCGGCCAGCCCATCGAGGACGATAAGATAAGAAAGGCTGTTCTGGACTATGATGTCTTGTCCAAGACTCTCAAAGCCTGGAACGACTTCGGTGCTCCTTTGCCAACCCGAGCTCCTATGCCTATGCCCAAGCCTCCTCGTGGGATGCGGCCACCTGGGCGTGCAGGCGCTCCTCCTCCTCACCCGCCTTTCCCTGCCCCTCCCAGAGCCTTGGATCCTCGGAACGTTGTCGAGCCTCTCCAGGACTTGGATGACGAATGGGCCAAATTTCCTCCAGACGTCCAGAAGGTCATGCGCCAGATCACATACTTGCAGGGACCGCCATTCCTTTACTCCAAGTACTCGTGGGAGCGGAAGTTTTCCCATTGTCTCATTTCCCCGAAGGATATCGAGGTGGGCTGGGAGGACATCGCTCTCGAGCCCGCAGTTGAAGGCGCCATCCGGGGCATTATACGACAGCACGGCGAGGCCGCGGACTCCAAAAAATCGTACGGGCTTCTTCGTCGCTCCCACGTCGGCGGTACGCTCCTGTACGGCCCGGCCGGGACCGGAAAGACGCACCTCGCGCGTGTACTGGCTCGCGAATCTGGATCCACAGTCATCAATGTCTCTCTTGCGGACATTTCGGACATTGACTCTGAACCGAGACTACTCATTCGCGGCCTGTTCAGCCTGGGAACACTGCTTGCCCCCAGCATTCTCTTCTTCGACGAAGCAGACTTGTGCCTGGGAGCCCGAGAGAAGGCCGTAAACCACTTGGCCAAGGTCCAAATCAGCCAGATCCTGACCGAAATGAACGGACTGGGCGCAGCGAAGAACTTGCCGTTGGTCTTGCTCGCGACCAATGCACCCGGTGACCTCGACCCGGCGGTGCTCCGTCGCATCCCCAACCGGATTCACATGGGTCTCCCGTCTGCCGAGATGAGAGCAGAGATCTTCGAAATCGCTTTACGGGGTGAGATTCTGCACCACGATGTCGACTACTATCTCCTGGCTCTCATGACTTCTCGCTTCTCGGGTGCAGACATCCACCACTTGTGCGTCCAAGCAACCATTGCGTGCGAAACCTTTGTAGAAGTCGGCGTAGACAAGGGCAAGAGGATGTTGACTCAAGCCCTGTTCGAGAAGGTGTTGAAGAGAGTCAAGCCAAGCGTGAGCAAGGCATCACTGTCTGGCATTCGTAAGTTCGCCATGGAGTTTGATCCTGCGGCTGTCGAGACGATGGAGCCTTTGGAGACTGAGGAGTACATGGAGCAGGAGGATCTGTTTGTTGATGTGCCGGTGTTCAAATGAGCAGAGAGGACGCAATCTTAAGCTCTCTCATTCTTTTCTTTTTCTCTATCGCCCGGCCAGGCAAGACTGTCAACCGCTAGCAAGCTCACGGTCCTTTCTCAAATCTCAATAACAGAACAGGACCCCAATACTCCTGTACTCAAGCAACTGCCTCTCCTGTGAACTCACTTATACTCTATCTTGTCGTCGTCTTCGTTGTTACTATTACTTGTCGTCATCTACACCGTCACAATCTCTATTACAGTTTTTCTTAATCGAGTATATTGAATAAACCGGAAAGCTAGGTGGTCTCTACAGGAACCTCTAAGCTGGATTTGGCTTGGCAACTGAGCAATGTGGTACTTCAATTTGCCATTCCGGGCTTTTCCTGGCGTTACAATCAGATACCATCAACCGCCGTGTCTTGCCATCCGTTAATTTTGCGCACAGTCAATCTTCCCGGCATTCCATCAGTTCTTCAATTTGATTCACCAAGCCTTCGCGTCTGATCACCGCGACCCTTCTCGGTGAATGCCAAGACAAAGTCTCGTGGATGGCGTGGAGGGCGTGGGTTCCGCGGGGTGAGCTTCTTAGCTTGCCCGCACGTTAGCGTTCACCCATGCTTTCCAGAATGCTACTATCACAGGATTATAATCCCGGCCGTCCAATGCGAACGTTGCCATCAACCGAAGAGGGCACCGAAGTTCCGTCATCCGTTGCCCCACCATCCGAACGCTCCTTTCGAGGTACCCCTCATCTTACATAGACCCCTGAGTGTTTGTCATTGTGATTGCGTGATGACAGCCCTGGTGTTTGTCTGCTTGAGCTGCAGAATAGGAACTGCTAACACGGACGATGTACCGTCCAGATACTGTCTTGTATCTGCCTCTTCATCTCACGCGTTGAACCATGCCTGTGAAGGATGAACTCGGAGGCCAACACCGATTTGGATGACAGGATCGCAAACCCGGAATATCCAGCGAAGGATTTAAGATAGAGCTGGCAACCCAGTGATTATTTCCAATTGAAATTTTGTTTTATTGCCTGCCTATATGGCCCCCTCGATGTGAAATTCTCTGAGTTTTGTGAATCACTCTCCCCAAGATGATGCGCAGAGGCGTATTAGTCGCCGGCGCGTGCCTACGACCAGCCTCAATTCACCACACACGCCCCTTCACAACAACCCGTCACCTGCTCTCAAACTACAAAGTAGACGTGCTCATAATCGGCAGCGGCGCTGGAAGTCTAACAGCCGCTCTCCGCGCCAAACATCACAACCTGCGCGTCGCCGTCATCGAGAAACAGCCAACAATAGGCGGCGCATCCGCAATCTCAGGCGGCGGCCTCTGGATCCCAAACAACCCTGTATCCAACGTAAAGGACTCCAAACAAGATGCGCTGGACTACTTTGACCAAGCCGTCGGCGACGTCGGCCCTGCGTCTTCGGTGGTCCGCCGGCACGCATACCTCGACAACGCTCCCAAGATGATTGCGTTCCTCCAGGAGAAGGGCTTCGAGTTCCGCCCCAGCGACGGGTATCCCGACTACTACCCCAAAATGGAGGGCGCCATGGGGAAAGGAGGCGGAAGAACGATCGAGTCCAAGGCCTTCAACACGAAGAAACTCGACAAGAAATGGCAGGATGCGCTGCCGCCGCCAACTACGCCGGTGGCAATCTACACGAACCAAGCGCCCGTGATAATGCGTATGACGTCCTCCGTCAACGCCTTCACACAATCAGTCCGCGCGGTGCTCCCCTCCGTTCTCAAAATGCTCATCGGCCAGAAGCCTACCAGCTTCGGCCGCGCGCTGGTCGCCCAGCTCCTTTACCTCAACACCCACAGCTCCTCCCCGACCGACATCCGCCTCTCCACGTCCCTCACCTCCCTCACGACCGACTCAGACGGCACCGTCACCGGCGCGAAAGTGAAGACGCCCACGGGCGAGGAGACCATCGCCGCGCGCAGCCTGATCCTCGCAGCAGGCGGCTTCGCGCACAACGCCTCCCTTCGTAAGAAACACCTGCCATTCCCCTCCACCACGACCTGGACCAGCTCCCCTAAGGGAGACACGGGCGACGCCGTCATGGCCGGGATCAACCTCGGTGCCGCGACAGCTTTGATGGACGACGCGTGGTGGGGGCCTACCATCTTCGACCCCGTGACGGGAAAGCCTCACTTTGCGCTGATAGAGCGCTCGCGTCCGCACTGCATCATCGTCGACTCGGCAGGGAAGAGGTTCATGAACGAGGCAGAGTCATATACCGACGCCGGCCATGACCAGTATCAGCGGAACGAGAAGGTCAAGGCGATTCCCGCGTGGTTGGTCATGGATAGCAACCATCGCAATCGGTACATGCTCGGGACGGGCTTGTTTGCGAGGCAGAAGCCGCCGAAGAAGGCAATCGAGGAGGGAAAGATGTTCATGGCGGGTTCATTGGAGGAGCTAGGCTCAAAGATTGGAGTTGACGTGAAGGGGTTGAAGGAGACGGTTGAGAAGTACAACGTAATGTGTGAGAGAGGGGTTGATGAGGAATTTGGGAAGGGGGATAGTGCGTATGACAACTTCTTCGGTGACCCGGATGCTGGGGGGTTGAATCCCAACATGGGGCCGTTGAACAGGGCACCGTTTTATGCCATTGCAATCTGGCCTGGGGACCTCGGAACCAAGGGCGGCTTGCTGACGGATGAGCATCAGCGGGTGTTGAGAGAGAATGAAAGCATCATACCTGGATTATATGCGATTGGAAATACAGCTGCGAGTATCATGGGCAGAACTTACCTGGGAGCAGGATCCACGCTGGGCCCTGCCATGACGCATGGGTTTGTGGCTGTGGATCATATAGCCAGTCAGAAAAAGCCTTGAAGAAATTCCATACCAAGCAATATGATTTCATACGCAACGTACAGATGCATTAGTGTTGATTGGGCCGAAAAGACCAAATGAAGATCACGCTAATATTGAAATGCGAACTATGTGTTGCCGTAGAGAGCGAGCCAGCTTGCTCGTGAGCTCAAATGCTGTCATTGGGTCCCCTCGTATATCGTGACCCTATACAAGACTCCGTAATCAATGAAGCAAGAAAAATGATGTCTAGTCTCGCAAGATTTCGCACGCGATCTACCATCTGCTGCCACTTGCAAATGCGTGGTACAAGATCCGCTCTAAACGCCTCAAAGTAAATCGGACCCTAACCACGAAAAAGGCATCTCTACTATATCATGTACCATCATGTGCGTCATCAGTTTGTATACTCAAGTGCCCTTCTAGCACAACTCTTTGTTCGTCTCCAGTGGCGTCTCCTCGGGTGTGGCAACAACCTCTGGAGTCGAAGCTCCTGAATCAAGCTTGTCGTACTCTGTTGAGTCAACGCTCTTGTCCGACTTGGAGTCCTCGTTGGTTTCTTTGGTTTTATCTTCGATATTGTCTTTCTTCGCTTCGACTGTTTCCTTGACGTCCGACTCTTTCTTGACCGCGTCGTTTGGTGCAGCCTCCTTTTGCGCCTTGGTAGGTTCAACATCATCCTCGTCGACCTTGCTCTCGGGCTCCTGTTTCTCGCGCTCTCCGCCGGCGTTGGCCTGGGCATTGTCAAGATCAGCCTCACCCTTCTTGCCGATGGCGCCATCAAGGACTTCGCCGCCCTCCATGACGACGCGAAGCTCAAGATCCTCGTCCATGGAGTAGACGCGAACGCCAACAATGCAGATGGCATTCCAGGGGTCGGGAAGACCTTCCTCCTCCGACTCATAGCGCTCATCATGGGTTTTGGGTGGCCCCGCAGGTGTGGTACGAGGCTTCCTGACCATGTCGTCGTCGCTGTAGAGTTCTTCCCAATCGTCGACAGGTGAGTCGGAGGAGTCATCATCCGAGTCGTATACTTTCGCCGCAGGTGGTGGGGGTGGGGGCGCCGGTTGAACCACAGTCTTCTCAGGCTCCTCGGCCGTCTCCTTGGGCTCTTCCTTGAGCTCTTCCTCAGACACCTCCTTTGACTCTCCAGATTCATCCTTGGACACCTCTTTCGAGTCGTCCTTGGGCTCATCCTTAGACTCGGTCGTCGCTGCCTCGTCAGCGGTCTTGTCGTCAGGAACAGAAACTTCAGTCTTCTCAGTAGCCTCCGATGTAGACTTTTCAGTCTTCTCGACGGCATCCGTCTGAACAGACTTGTCCTCTGTCGGCTCCTCTTTGACAGCCTCAGTCTGGACACTTTGGTCCTTGGGCTTTTCCTCTTCCTGCTTTCTCGCCTCTTCCTCTTTGTTCTTGCTCTCTGCCTCGGCCTTCTTTGCTTCTTCGGCGGCCAGCTTTGCTGCTCCTTCAGCCTTGATCTTGGCTGCTGCTGCTTCAGCCTTCTTCGTTTCTTCAGCAGCAAGCTTAGCTTCTTCCTCAGCCTTCACTTTGGCAGCAGCTTCAGCCTTGGCGATTCTGCGTGCGCGTTTTTCGCCGTTCTTTTCCTTCTGCTTCTTCGTGATCTCGCGTGTCATGTGGCGTCTGTCCCACAACTTGCGACGCTCCTGCTTTCGGGAGTCGGAAGCTCTCTGCTGCTCCTTGATCTTTCGTAGTCTGGCGACCTCTTCGAGGTAGGCCGTCCCCTTGCTGTGTGCAAGGTCGTAGGCGGCGCCGATCTGCGCAAGCTTGTCGTTCTCCACGCGGTTGCGGCACTCGCGCTTGACAACGGATTCAACAGAAGGCAAATTGTTATCCCTCTCGCCGGCAACACTCATGTAGATGCTGTACTCGCCCGCTGGCATGTCCGGGAGTTCGATTGATACTGATCGCTCCATTAGGTAGTTGCCGTGGGAGCGGACAATGTAATCCTCGGCGCCAGGGCGGCTGCGCTCGTGGATACGGAAGTGGATGCGGAAGGTGTACTGTCCTTGGAGACCCTTGAAGTACCGCGTATCCAATTGAGACAGAACGAGGACTAAGGGGCCATCCTTGGATAGGGTAATCTGGAAATTCTCGTGGAACTGAGGCTTCCACGGAACCTCGACACCTATCCACTTCTGGGTGCATCGCCAGGCAGGGTCACGAAACAGCCTCGTTCTGTCGATGTGCTGGTACTTGCGAAGGAAGTCTTCGTAGTTGATCCAGAAAACAGAGTCGTTGCCAAAGTGGTAACCAAGCTCTTCCTGGACGTCGGTCGTCCATTCCTTGGACCCGTCAGACCAAGCACCCTCCCACAAGCCCTTGCGGACCTTGCCCCAGGGGTTTCTCATTTTGATGAGACGCTCGCCGGACTTGATTGTCCTCGCCTCCATAATAACGTATGCGTGGCCCTCAGAGATGCCATCTCTGTCGCCATAGCCTCCGTCGAGGAGACCAGTGCTCGCACCAAACAGGAATTCCTGGTTGACCTTGGAGAGCTCATTCTCCCAGAAACCCTCGGTGTCAAGTATATCGGATGTAAGGAGCTCGGTAGTGACGCCACCCGTGAGGTCCTCCAGACCTTCGCCGATCCAGCCACCGGCCAGGGAAGCGAAGTCGCCGTGGGCCTTGGCGTATGCCTTCTCTAGCAGGGGCACCCACGTCTCGTTCTGGTCCTTGCATTGGGCAAAGAAGAGGGCCTTGGAACCGGTCTGATACGTTTGGCGGTAGACCCGCTCAACGTCCTCGCGGTCGATCTGCTGCAGAAGATCCCGCTGCATGCTGGGTGAGTCCCAACAGGGCGATTTGAGGTAGAGCTTGTCATCGATGATGGAGTAAATCCACTCGCCATCTCTGTAGAAGACGAAGCCATAGATGCCGATGCGCGTGTCGTATTCTACGCAAATCTTCTCGATGCCGCCTTCTACAGAAGCGAGAGCGGTCAAGCTAGCCATCAGCCAGCAATCTCCCAGACTTCCCTGCTTGACGTCTCCGCCGTTCAGGTTCTTCATGAAGGTGGGTTTCTCGAAAATTTCGTGGATGCGCTTGACAGCTTTGGGGACCGAAGCGCTGGGGTTGGAAAGTGTTGTTCGGGAGAGCTGCCACTTTGTAGAACCCAGGGTGTTGAGGCAGTGTCCCTTTTCCCACTTCAAATCCCAGTCCTAATGGGAGATTTAGCTACAAAGTGTGCTACGAAGGCGATAGTCGTCACTCACCAGGTCCCAGCCAGGGTCTCTGTAGCGCATGTTGACTCTCCTGCACTCCTGAATGATTTTCTTGACTTTTCGACGGCATTCCTCCACAGCCCGCTCGTAGCCCGCAGTCAACAGCTCATTCGGCTTGTCTGCGCTTGCAGGAGGCAGAACAGGGTCGAAGGGAAGCACGGCGAGGGCCTTGTTGAACTTGCGGTTCTGGAACTTCTTCCAGATACGGTTGATGGACTGCTGAGGGGGAGCCTTCTTCTTCTTTTTCTTCTTTTGGTCATTATTATTGTTCGAGGCCGGGGCGGGCTTTGGGCGACGGTAGTCTTCCGACTCCTCGGAGGAGCTGTAGCCGTGCATGTTGGTGGTGGGACGAGTACAAGGACTCGAGAGGTACGATTTAGAGGTCAATTGGTTATGGAGAGTCAACGAGAGGAGGTTGACGGGAGAGTTGGGGGAGGGAGCAATTATCTAGAGCGGCGAACAGGTTGTGGGCGTCCTGCGCTTGCTGTAGTACACGGGTCAGTTACGGAACAGGTTGGGCGTGGTTTGAAGTGAGTGACGAGCAGCCCAAGGCCGAAGCACAGACGGGACGACTCAGTGACGGAAACGAGAGAGAAAGGTTATGGAGGGTATCGGTTGGAAAATAGTTGAACGCGAGTCGTGGATGGCGAGAGAAGGGTCTTAAGAAGGGAAACGGAAACTCGGGGTACTCGGTGTCTGGGGGGAGGGTGGGATAGACAAGGAGGGCGTACCTGGTCAGCGAGTCGCAGCCTCGCGGTATGTATTGGACGATCTGACAAGCGCGAGTCGACGAGAAGCACGACAGGGAAGACGGAGTGGGTGTGATTCGCATTCACCGCATCAAGGCGGCTGGGTCTGGTGGTCTCGCCATCGTGTCTACCGCAGTAGCTGTCTGGCTCTGCTGCTGGGGGGCGGCGCATCCGCATCAAGTGATGAAGTGCTGGGCGACCCACCACCCCCGGGGGAGCGGCGGCGAGGACGGACGCCGGCATGGGATGTGGAGATGGGTGAGTGTGAGGTGAGATTCACAGTGTTGTTTGCTCGAAGTCGAGGAACATGTTCGAGTACAGATACACGCGCGCCAGGATCCATGCCGAAGGACGTGGAGCGGAACATGGGCGGGGCAAGGGTCTGGCTTGGCATAGACCGGTCGTTTCCAGGGTTCGAAAGCGGCACCCGGACGCCCAAGGGTCTGGTCGAGTCTGGCGGTGGGAGGACGACGGAATTGAGAGAGATTGTGGTGACCTGGTTGGGTGTGTTGGGTTTGTTTTTGCGGGAGGACAAAGCCGGGAGTTGGAAAAGGATGGACGCCGCACGGCTGAGAAGGGTGGCGGTGGTGGTGGTGGTGGTGGTGGTGGTGTTGATCGGAGGTTGTGAAGCCACAGTATTGGAGGCAAGACACAGAACCTTGGAAGCAAGAGGCAAGACAACCTGGGGCAAGAAGGAAGAAGGGACGATACCTGCATCAGTCTGGTAGGTACTTCCTTCCGCGCTAGTGCCACGAACTGCAGCCTTCAGCGACTTTTAGCTGGGTTCTTCAGGGTCCAGCCGGGGTGCCGTTAGGTAGGTACCTTACTGATAAGAGATCCTCCTTCCCGGTAGATAAGCAAAGCAGGGCGGTTTAGGTTCCTTATCCGTCAGGGAAGTCAGACCCGGGAGGAAGGAGGCGCGAACTGGCTCTCACTCACCTTCCTTCGCTCTTCTCTCCGTTTTCCTTTTTCTCTCCAAGGTTCTTCTTAGAACTTTTACTCTTTGTTCTCTACGTATCTTACCCAAGTTACCTTAACCTGCAACATTACCGACTTCCCGTCCTCCGCCACATGTGCTCGGATCCGGTGCCATGTCAGGAAGATGGAACCGACAATCGTCCCTCGTCCCGACGCCAACTCCAACTAACTTCCAACTCCACGGCGCCATCGGTTAACCAGCCATGCCAGCCTGGTCTTGGTCGCGGTGGCATCCAACATCCAGCCATCCCAACGTCCCCGGCCGACCTTACCGATGGGGCCTACGACAACCCCGGTACCGGTAAACAGGGGCCTCTGGATGGACACTGGATGCCCACAATGTCCTCGGCCCAGGTTCCCCGGGTGCTACCCAGCAACAGTCGCGAATAAGAACCCACTGGGTGTTCTTGGGGGCTGAATTCAACGGCCGACATTCTGCCAGCAACTACTCTGCCGAAATGCTTGCAGATGCCTGCTAACTGAGAACTGAGGCTATCTCCAGGCGCAAAACGGTCCAACCATCGCCGGCTGCCTCAAAACTACCCGAGGAAAGCCTCCAAAATCTGACATATCTACCGTCAGACTTGATTTTGAGAAAACCATTGGCCTTGACCTTGATGGTCTAGTCCAGGCAGCTGCGTCACTTGACGCCGTTTCCTTGCCGCCGGCCCCTTAGCAGAGCCGCGTCGCTTACGACTTCTTCTCGCAATCAGGCTGGCTTAGCCTCTCGTAACCCCGCGATGGGAAAGGCACGAGAGGCTGAGCTTCAGCTACTGCATAGTACATTGATATGATACGCGTCCCCCGCCGACAATTCGCTGCATTTTGCAGTATGCCGTCAGCATCGGCCATGCACCCATCAGCATTCATCATCACGAGCTCTTTCTTCGCGGCCGCCGTCAAACATCGCGCAATTTACCTTCTCCGCAGTAGTATTTCTACTTTGCGCATTTCAAAGGCTCCTACCTTGCCCATGCAATTTGCGTTCAGGAGACAGACACTGCCTTCAGCTCCTCCAGGCAGAAGTACCCGGCGCGGCAATATCTAATCTGCTCAGCCCTTGACGATCTCTTTCTTACCCCAGGATTCACCCCAAGATAAGAGCAACGCACGCGATAGCCCAGCATGTCACTGCCTCAATCCGCACCCAACCAACGCCTCCGCCTACCACTTTTGGCTTAGATTGCTGACTTTCTCAGTGGACAGCCAGACGTACGCAGTAGGTGGAATATCTGCGCTCGACATCGACTGGAACTTGATCCAAGGACATTGTCCCCTCCAATGGGTGTACGGATATTGGCTCCCTTGACGATAGATAGGTGCTCAATAATCCGGGGATTCCCATGCGACACATGTGTCGACATGCCAATCACCCAATCCCGTCGTCCCTGCTGTACGAGTCGACCACAATGGCATGGCATAGGCCTCCATTGCCCCTGTCCACCACCCGACTTCCCTGTAGCTGCACGCTGCAGGAGGTTGTGGCAAGGGCCGAACTTCTTAGCGAGTCATCCCGGGAAGAAGTCAGCGTCTGTCACTAAACAAAGGACCGCGCATTACAACAGTCCAGTGCTGGGAGCACAGCACAGCAAAGCATAACCCAACGGTCCCCTGACGGCCGAACTGCTTCCCATCTCAAGCCAGCAGAGCGGCCATTCTCAGCCTCAGAATCACTACGCGGCTCGTCCGCCTTGTCTGCCAGACGCTTGAGAGCCTGTTTCGTGGCATCCAAAAGAATGCTGCATCCCGGAACGAGCCAAAATGGACTTCCGACCGCTGTCTTACCCTCCCGCCGCACCTCGATAGGGAACACTGCATTTGCAGTGCATTTCTCAGGCTGCATTGTTCGACAACGTGGTGCTCTTATCTCGAGAACACGAAGCATCATGTGCATTCGAACGCCCTCTACTTTGTCATCAACCCGACCACCGCCCGACGACACATGCTACATTGCATTGCGTCCCGACCCATCCGCTCGGCAGACAGTCAGTCTACAGTGTACACGCAGAATTAGGGAGTGCATTCCTTACTCCTGTACAGATACTCGGGCTACACGGCGCGGTACATCGATGATTGGCATCAGATGAGACGACTCGGACCCAGACTGATTCGTGTCACTCGACGGAATAGCCACAGCGGGACAGCGGAATTGAGAAAACGCTGCCACTGCGAAAAGAAAAAGAACTTGTAATCTGCTAATTTAGTAAAGATTTTTGGGTCGGTGTGGATGGACCCTGATCGTCCAAACCACCAGAAACACGCCAGTGGCGAGAGAGCCCAGCCCAAAAGACCGACCGATGCTCGTTCTGGCGCTGTGACTGTCGGAATCACTGAAGGCGCTGGAGTATCTCGCTGCAACCCTCTGCAGCACAGTTACTTTGGCACTGGTCTAGGTACCCGGGGATGTTAGTCAGCGCTACGCGTGCGCTAAACACCCCCTCCTCACGTAGGGGGGGAAAAAACCCCTTGCCACGGAAAAAACCCCTTGCCACCTAAGTCGACCCCCTATCACCAAAAGCATCATTTTCCCACCCAAATTACCCGTTTTTTCGACTAGATATAGACTAATTATACTACTTTTTTCACTCTATACCTTTATATAAGTGACTAGGATGCCTTACTAGTATGAACTCCACTTCAGCCTAGCCTAAAAAGCAGCTTAAGTTATCTACGCGCAATATATACGCACTAACTAAGGCCTCTAATATAGCTACTAGCCTACCTCACCTCCTACCTCTATTAAGAAGGTAGCTAAGGCTTATAAAGTTAGCTATACTACTATTAGTAACGCTCTAAAGCATCTTAAAACTACTAAAAGCTTCTCTAAAGTAACCTAATAAAGTAGCTAGCTAAGAGCTATTACCCCTAGTAAGGATACTACCCTTACTACTTTTACTATATAGCTATATAAAGTAAGGTTTCCAGCTTCTCTAGCTATAATCTAAGAAATAGCAAACGCTTTCTAGGTCTCTAAAAGCTAGCTCCTAATATCTAACTAGTAGTTTACTAGCTAGAAAACTAACTACTTAAAGCTCTAAGTCTCTAGATTAATTAAGCTAATAGAGATCTACTAGAAGGGTGCTAAATATAATCTAGCGCTAATTAAGGAGTAGTTTAACTAATATAAGTTTACTATTAGCTAATATAAACTTAAGCCTTTAGAGATCTAAAATACTAATAAATCTAGCTACTATATTAGCTACCTTACTAGCTAAAGGTATATTATTATACTATAGGGTAAGCTAAAGCAAAATATAGCTTTAGAGGTTATTAATTTAGCTAACTAAGAGTTATATACTTTTATAAGGTGTAATAACACTATTAGTGAGGCTATACCTACCTATATAATCTTTAAGATATAGCTAATTACTATATAGGTTAAATATAACATTAGGGAGGGGGTATGCTTTATATAGTTACCTACTACCTTCTCTAACTAAGAGATTATATTAGATTATATTAAGCACTTTAATACTTAGTTATATAAAAGCTTAGCTAGGTATTAGAGGCTAAGTTTTAGTATAGAGGAGTATTTTAGAGTTAATACTTATAGCTACTATTCTAATAACCTATATATCTCTAGTATAAAGCTGAGGTATTAAGCTAAGTATATAGAGATAGCTTAATATACTTCAGCTGAGAGACTATATTAATTACTACTTCTAGATAGCTTCTCTAGCTATATTAATATTACTCTTATAGAATATTATTAAGATTATAATATTATTATTAGGTTTTTTCTGCCTTATGCTATATATCTATTATAGCTAATAGATATTAAAGTCTTCTAGCTATTTAAAAGTTATTAATAAGAAGCTATATAATATTAACTCTATAAGGGTGCCCTTATATTTACAAGAGGTAACTTTATTAGAGCCCTTAGCAGTATAATAGATACTACATTTACACTAATAAATATTATAAAAGGTTTTAAAAAGTTAAGTATTTAGCCTATATAACTTAAGGTTATACTAAAATAACTTATAAGGAAGATATAAGAAGCTAATATTACTATGCTAGCATACCTTCTCACTTACTTACTATATATAGATCGCTTTACTAAAATAGACCTTCTACTTAATTATATTACTACTAAGTATATACCCCTCTTTAGTTTACTTACTTACTAGTAATTTCACTATATAACTAAATATCTTAAAGAGGGTTAGGTTATAGTTAATTAAGGTAAGAAGTTTATATAAGATAGGAATATATACCTCTTAATATTATATAAGAAGATCTAAGTGAGGTAAGTAGTAAAGTTAAGCTACTTATTTATTATAAGTATAACCTTCTTAGAGATTATTAAACACTATAAGAGGTAGGTAGCAGAAGTTATATAGGTAGAGATTAAGTGTTAATATGCCTATATAAAAAAAGAGGCTAAAAAGTAGTATTTAGAGGTGTGCGCAGAATATTTAAAGTTTAAAAAGTAGTAAGTTAATAGTAAGGTAAAGATATTAACCTTTAAATAGTAGCTCTACTATACTAAGAAAGATATTAACTTTATTACGTTTAACCTAAAAGACCTTTACTAGTTTAATAAGCTTCAGCTAAAGTTTATAGTTAATATAATTAACTTTAACCTTAAGCTACTACTAAAGGATATCCTTAACTATATAAAATATACAGTAAGACCTCTTAGTTAGTTAGATATTAATTAACTACTATTAGAGGTAGCAGAAGTATCTACTAACCTCACACTTAACCTAAATATATTTATTAAGGTTAATAATCTTATTAAAGATACTGTTAATAATATAGCGTCAGAATTAACTATTAACTTTAATATTAACTTTAATATTAATAATAATATTATTAATAAGTCTGAACTACTTACTTTACTTATACTAAAGACGCTAGTTATACCTACACTAGTAATAGGGCGTAAGTTAATATATTACACTATTATAGAGGGTCTTAACGTTTAGAGGGTATAAAAAGTACTAAAATAAGCAGAAATAACGCCTCTAGTAATATAAAGTTAATCTTAGAGTTATTATACTTAAAATAAGCTAATAAGTAAAGATATAATAATTATAAAGTTATAAGTAGCTATATAGTTAATTTAAATATACTATTAGATTATATATATTAAGATAATTATAACTATTATACTTTTATTATAATATAATATAGTTATAAGTAGTAGATTAATATATAAAGTTAGTGATTATAATAGTGAGGTATTAAAACTGGCACTTTTAGTGTTTTGGGTGGCAAGGGGTTTTTTCGCTAGCAAGGGGTTTTTTCCCCCCCTACGTGAGTAGGGGTCTTTAACGTAAGCCTGTGACGCTAGGACCCCCAGGTACTGCGTATTGCTAGGGTCACCGTTTTGGAGCAAGGTCTGGACCAAGGGACCCCTATCGGATCCTGTCCGTCGCCTCACCGACCACACCGCAATTCCTCCGATCCCGCAGTCCGGACCGTTGAGATGCGCAGTCAACTGCATGCGCATCGCAACAGTTCATGCCAGTTTGGTCACACAAACTGTATCCTTTCGTTTCAGCAGTCCATGTTTTTCCTCATATTGCTCGTTGTTTACTCCTCATGTGTTCGCGGTTTAGAGGTGGGCTGGCTGAGATCAGACATCAGACAAGACAGCTCGCCTTAACCAACTAGCGAGGTTGTCGGTGGGCCAGCCCCAGCTTGTTTCTAGGGAACATCCGAGACCTTGTCGATTCTATCCGCAGAACCCTGGCGATTTACCAATATTTGACCCAGTCACATATTCGTACGGGGGTTATCATCAGACCCCTACTTCGTACTCATCAGTCAATTGCGGGTTGAGAACGAGCATACCTTATGATTCAGCCTACATTAAGTTTCCTGGGACTAGGGAAGCACGCGCGACACCGAAGGGTCACGATAGGTGTATAGGTCATATATAGTGAATACTAGCGGTCGAAGCTTCCATCTAGGTCCCGTCTATCTCGTCGGATCTTGGTACAGTGCGGGTCGGTCCGCTGAGCTGCACAGCAGGAACCCAGTGTCCATTGCCGTATGTCGACTCGCGAAAGCTCTGGGCGAGCTCGTCAGTATTGATTCAACGATTTTTTCCACGTGTTAATTAGACCTCGCTACTACGGCCTATAGGGGTACTCATCGTGACATAGGTAACAGTCAGAGCCGCCAGCTTTTTTGTATTCCTCATAAGACAAACTACTACTATAGGGACGGGACCATAGCTACCTAATGAACTTATCTCTAAAGATCATATTGACAAAAGGGTCATGTTGTACTGTCTATCCAAGTCCTGAGATTTTGCTTCTTTCCAGCACCTTTGTGAACAAACCTGTTGGGCCAGCCAGTCGAAGATGGAACTTTATCCCCCATACCTTTGGTCGGCCATCGTTAAACTCGCCTGTTCCATGATATGCATCAAACCCTGGCTGTGTGCCCGCCGTCCATGTTGTCGGAGATACGATGCTAAAGTTTTGTGTGCAAGTGGTCAGCCATGACGGTTCTTCACAGATGGATCTACCGGAATAGCTCTCGATGGGCTATATCTGCCTCGCATCTGCTCAAAACATGCTGCATATTCTTCCTTTGGGGGACCATAACCGCCGCATCTTGATACAGCATCTTGAAGGCGTAAGCTATCTTCACTAATCATTATGTTTAGCAAAGAGATTCGAGCGGCGGCTATCGAGGCCATCAAGGCAGCAGCCCAAAGAAGAAGGGAGGAGATGGTTGCAAAAGTTGGTAGGCAGTTGTACGCTCTGTCTGCCGCCCAGAACAGGGCCAACTTGAACTCTTCCGTGGCGTCATCGAACGCTGTTCATGGTGGAGAGCAGGATGCGAACTATGGGGCTTCTGCAAACTCCAAGAAGGAGAAGAAGAAGCGGAAGGAGACGGTCACGTCTCCCTCTTCCACCGACCAGCAGACGACAGATGATGCGTCTGTAACCGGGGAGTTATTGGACCCCGAGACCGATAGTATGTGCCCTTGTATGGGGGAGAGAGAAAAGAGAGGGAGTATGTGTGTACCCCGGCTAACTCGTTCAAAGAAAGCAGCTCTTCCCCTTCGGCTGGCCCCTCATCTGGCCCTTCGTCTGGCCCTTCTTCTGTTTCTTCGCCTGTCACTTCGCCTATCTCCTCACCTGTCTCCTCACCTATTTCTTCGACTGTTCCTTCGACTCTTCTCTCGACTGTTCCTTTGGCTGACCCTAACCAGCCACCCGCGACTGTCAGGAAAGGGCTCCATCGGGCCATGGTGAGCGGCTTATTGCACAAGCGGCGGGAATGCGAGCAGCAGAGAGCCGCGCAGATCAAAGCCAACGAGGCTCGATCTCGTGGCCTGGCGCAGATTGCTCACCCTAACCCTTCTGCAAGCACAAACGCATAAGACGAGACTGACAACGTCACGACGAGCGGTATGGACACATTCAAGATCATCATGAGCAGGTTGTTTGAGGTGTTTGTCGGGATAGCGGGAAGATTCATTGGGTCTCTTTTGTAAACGATCATTCATGCATCAGATTTTGGAAGAATGCCGAACAACAGGTAGCGAAAATAAATCAGCGTGGGAGGTGATGACATTGGCTTCGGGATACACTGCGAACATATCATCCGTGCCAGGTCTTCCAAAGACGCCAAGAGGTGTGTGCCTGGCTAAACAGAAAGTATGTTCTCGGCCCGCAAAAATTGTGTTACCTTCATTCCACCAAATACAAAGTCTATCTAAGTTGTATCTCAGTGATGTCTACCCTGCATCGTGTATCTACCATCTACTGTATAAGTCGCAAATCCCTCTCGCTCGCCTCAGCATCCTTCTTGGAAGCGGGCTCTTGCGTCGTAACAGCACCATAACTCGGCCCCTCCGCCGGTTCCAAAGCCTCCTCCTCAGCGGGTACCAAGATAGCCCTCTCCTGGTTCTTGCGGTCCATCCTCGCCCTCCACGGACGGTACACCAGCACTGATCCAAGCCCAACAACCACGAACAGTCCGCAGATACTGCCACCGATGATGTCAAAGTGCTCACCGATAGCGTCCACTCCGTTCCAGAAGCTTCCCTCGGGCTCGGCCACGTTCGCGACGAGGGAGAGGACCTGGATGATGCCGATGAAGGCTGAGACAAACACCGTGATGCCGGTGAGCACGATGGAGTAGTACAAGATCGCGACCCTGTCTCTCGAGAACGCCTTGGATGTGTAGAGTGCCATCATGAGCGCGCCGTCGGTGGTGTCGAGGAGACACATGCCAGCTATTCTAATCGTCAGAGGAGCCCCTCAACGTCTGCCTCATACAAGACTTACCAGTAAAAAGCACGGGAAAGATGAGAATCAGCCAGATGCTCGTGCCCTGCGCGCCATGCACGCTACTTAGTCCCAGAATTGCAATCTCCGAACTCGTGTCGAAGCCCAGCCCAAACAAGATGCCCAGGGGAAACATTTTCCACGGCCGATCAACAACTCGAAACACCTTGCGGAACACGTTCGCAAGGAATCCCTCGCCCTCCAACTTCAGATTCGTCGCCGCCTCCTCGTCCTCCTCCTCAACCACCTCTCCAGTAAGCGCCCTCCTCCTCTCCTGCTCCAGCACAACCCTCAGCCTACGGATGAGCTTGTACAGAACCCACCCGTTCCCAGCGCAAAGCAGCAACAGGAACGCAGCGCTAACGCTCGTGCCGATGATGTTGCCCACGCGCGTGAACCCGTCAAACCGGTCCCTCAGCGCGCCGCTCGTCGCAGCAACAACAACGCACGTCACGATCACGATGGTGCTGTGGCCCAGCGAGAAGAAGGTGCCGACGGTGACGGGGCGCTGGCCCGAGGCGATCAGGCGGCGGGTCATGAGGTCGATGGCGGAGATGTGGTCGGCATCGAGGGCGTGGCGCAGGCCGAGCACGTAGGAGAGGGCCGCGGGGGAGATGAGGGAGGGGTGGAAGTGCAAGATGATGCCGGCGACGATCCAGATGGCGATGTTGATGGAGACGAGGAGGGCGATGATGCGGATTGTCGGGGCGGGGATGCCGTGGAGGAACGGCGGGATGGGGAGGGAGGGCACGCGGAAGCGCGCCATGGTGAATGACTGGTCTGCGATGTCGAATCACACAAGATGGGGGCTCTCGAAGATGAGACTTCAGAAAAGGATGAGTGAGGAGAAGAAAGAGGGAGAAGTGAGGTTGAAATTTGGAGTTCACAAGACCACTTTTCAAAACGCCCAGCCGGCGGGAAGCAGATGGACGGCGTGCCCTCCGGCCGGCCATTACCGATCGCCCCCACCGCGGGCTCTGTACTACCCTACCTTGCAGTACGCCAACGCATGAAAAGTAGCTCACTTCGGGCCTGATGGCGTGCGCAAGTATCTGCGCTGGCTGGCAGAAGTGTGCCGGAGGGGAAGCAGGATGACCACCATAACCCCTCCATCTTTCTGCTGTGTTATCTTATCTGTCGCATGGAGCGGCCGGGGGCAATGCGGGGACCTTGTGTGGGGTTCAGACATGCCGCTCCGAGCCGTCGGCGGCCGGCGGCCATGTGTGCTTTCGCCAGGTGAGGTTTGAAGGGTTTTTACTTGAACACTGGAAACTGACTGACATTACCTCAGCCTCTGTTATTGTTTCGATCCGTGGAAGACATGTGAGAATAAGGTGTTGGACGAAGTGGAACGAGTGAGCGCCGGAGACTCCAGCGAGAAGCCCCGCCATGTCTTGGCTGTCCGGGTCGGTAAGGTAGCGCGATCAAGCTTTCTGTACCCCGAACAAGGATACCGGATCCTTTACGAGATATTCAAGTGTCTTCAAGGTCATTCTCATCGTTTGACGGCGAGAGCGCCTAGGTTTCATGTGTCCGCGCGGCTGTATTTACAATGTACTTGTGAAAGTCTGGACTTACACTTGGATGGAGGACAAAAGTGGTAGAGATAATCAGAGGCGATGGGTTTCCACTGGAGGAGCGAATCCGCCAGTGTATTTTCATGCTCAGTCAGCAACATTTCCTGCTTTGTCAACCCTACCCACCTACCTCATGGTCTCACTGAATCATCAATTTCCATTTCAACGCAATATGATTTCTCACCTATTCTGATTTCACCAGCTTTTTGTCGGGCTGTGCATAGGCATCATTCTATCAAATTCATGAAATTAGCTCCCCTTCTCGCTTCCTTTCTCACCGTCCTGTCCGTCGACAGCTGCATCAACCCCGCCGGAGTTCTCACCATGCCGCCGACTTACAACAAGGCCTTCATCCCACTCGAGTCGAATCCCGAAGTATTCAACGAACTCATCAGCCTTCTCGGTGCTCCGCCATCGCTCCAGTTTGAGGACATCTTCGCCTTGGACGATCCCGCGCTGCTCCCAGACAAGATTCTGGCTCTCGTCCTCATCTTCCCTACGACACCCACTTTCGAGGCGCGACTGACGGCAGAGGAAGCCGGCGCTCAGGACTGGATGGTTGAGCACAACGAAGAAGACGAAGACGCCGTGTGGTTTAAGCAGACTATCAACAACGCCTGCGGGCTGTATGCCATTCTGCATGCATTGGCAAATGGCCGCGCAAAAGACTTTCTCAGTAAGCTGCCGAAGCTCCCTAGAAAGTGAACGAGAACTAATGCAAAGCAGGACCGGGGTCGTTGCTAGACAATCTGCTGTCTATCACGGCACCGATGGACCCCGCTCAGGCTGCCATGGCACTGGAAGCTTCAACCGAGCTGGAGGACGCCTATTCTTCGATCGCCACCAAGGGCGACACAGCTGCGCCGGCGAGTGCTGAAGATGAGGTAGACTTCCATTACATCTGCTTTGTGAAATCACCGGATACCGGTCATCTGTACGAACTGGACGGTGATCGCAAGGGCCCCGTGGATAGGGGCGTGCCGGACGAAGAGCAACGGGTTGATCTTGGTCAAAAGTCGCTGGACATTGTGCGTCAATTCATCGCACAAGGAGGAGACAACATCGGTTTCAGTCTCGTGGCGTTAGTGGAAAAGGCGTAGTGGGACGAGGCATCATCTCATCAGCGAAGGCGTTGAGCGTGTTGATTAATTGCTAGCTTGATTTGTACAATGGCTTCAACTATGTTCTTTAGCTCGCCTGGATGATCTTCTCCAACTCATCCGGGTCCTTGATGGTAGGGGTCAAGTTTTCGCTGCCCGTCGCGGTGATCAAGATGTTGTCCTCGATTCTATAAAGATTAGCATCGTCACGATTGGGAATGGTTGGGTATTGTTTACCTCACGCCACCAACATCCCAGTACTTCTCTAGTACGGCGGTGTCAATGTACTTGGAGTGGACGGGGTCCTTGAGGTAGGGCTCGATAATGAAGTTACAGAAGTAGATGCCGGGCTCGACGGTGACGATGCTACCAGCAGGCAGCTTGCCTCTGACACGCAGGTAACGGAACATGGGGTCGGTATCAGCGTAGTTGGGGTTGCCGCCAACGTCGTGGGTGTCCATTCCGAGGTAGTGTCCCAAGCCGTGGGGGAAGAAGGCGACGCTGGTCCTGTTCTTGAGAATCTCCTCCTTGTCGCCCTTCAAAATGCCGACGGAATGGAGGCCATCAATGGCAATCTTGTGGGCCATCAGGTGGATATCGTCCCAGACGACACCCTCCTTCAGAGCTGCGGTGGTGTCAAGCTGCATCTTCAACACGATGTCGTAGATCTGACGAGACTCCTTGCTGAACTTGCCAGAGATGGGGAAAGTACGTGTCTTCAGCCTGTTAAAATGGATTCTGGGCACGACACGGTGGCTGGCAAAGACTTACAATGTCAGAGGCGTAGCAGTTCCATTCCATGCCAGCATCCAAGAGGAGATTTTGCTTGCCCGCCAGGGGAGCATCGTTGGCTACGTAATGCAGGGTGGCAGCAGCTCGACCTGCAGCAAAGATACCGTGGTAGGCCTGGTTGGTGGCGCCGTTGGAGATGCTGTGATACAGGAAGGTAGCATACAGTTCACTCTCGTTCTTGGCCTTCTTGACCTTTTCAACGACAGCGTGGTGGGCAATGGTGGAGACAGCGTTGGCCTTTCTGGTGAGAGCAACCTCGAAGTCGTCCTTGACCACACGGCACGTCTCGATGGCGTTCTTAAGGACACTAAAGTTCTTGCCCTCGAACTCGAGGAACGTGATGCTATCCAAAACCTGACCTTCAATCGCGAAGACGGTCTTGTTGCCCTTGCCGAGGCGCACAAGCTCGGCATTGACGTCGGTGGTGTACTTTACATGGTCGACGTCGTACAACTCCTTGGCTTCGGCAGCGCTGACGGGGAGGCCGGACCAGATAACGCTATCGGGGTCGATGGGAGGGATGAACAGGGTGGACTCGGAGGACTCGAGGTCGAAGACGTAGTGGCAGTCGGCGAGGGGGCAGCCGGTCAGGTAGTAGAAGTAGCGGCGCTGTCTTTGAAGGGTGTTAGACCATTGGCCAGAGGTTCTTGGGGCTCGGAAGCAGGGGGTACCTAAAGGGTTCAGGCTCGTCGTTGTCCTCGATCATCTTGGTCATGCGACCCTCGATATAGAGGACGCCGGTGGCACCGGGAACCTTGGACTTGACCTCATCGGCGACGCGCAGAGCGTGGGCCTTGGCCGGGTACTTGCCCTTGAGGACAGTCTCGTAGTCTTGAGCCATGTTTGCGGCAGAGGTGGTGGAGAAGAACCGCGCCGGTCTCAAGGATGATGCGATGCGCCTCGTCGTCGACGGTGCTGGAGCTCTGGAAGGTCCACCAAGAGGTCTAGACGGATCTGTAGAGAGGTGTTGGCTTCGAATTCGGCCGATTCTGATTGAGCCAGATGCAGGAACAGTGGTGAAGGAGGAGCAGAACGTGCGAGGGACGGCACGATGTGATGTTCTAGCCAACATCAAGACTCTGTCGGCCGGTCGAGTCGCACGGGGAAAGAGGGGCAGCGCCGTTACGTTAGATCAGATGGCGTATCGAAAGACGTTTGCTGCGTTGCGCCAGCACTGTAAGCCGAGCTAAAGCGCACTCTCAGCGGGACGAGGTAGCTACGATAACGAATCACAGCACCAAGACTGGTCGGATAAGGAAGCTCGTTCCTTGGACCTTCCCAGACCAGCGGCACCACTGCTGAAGCTACAGTGCAATCGCCAGCTCTGAGAGCGGGATCACACAGTATGCCCCTCCATCTCCACTTATTACATCTCCCAACCAATGAAGTCTACAGAGTCCTCGGATGACGGCAAAGCGTCGGGTTGAATTCGTCCGTCTTATGTAATGTGATGTCGATGGCCCGTGCATCGCACAGAGCCACTGCCAAATGTAATGTCACGATGCACCTGCCACGAGGATTCCCCAAGCTCCTCCAACTCAACGACCCCAACTTACAATCGTCATCCCCAGAGGTCTAGACTTCTACCAAAGTCCACAATTCCACTGTTATCCCCGTTCCTGGGTCGTTGCTATTTCCTCTCGCGCTTACCGCTTCGTACCACTACTTGGACGCGGCTCAACCTGGCCGATTGTGTCCCTGAAGAAGGCGTGGGACAGCATCACTCTGGCACGGCCAATCCCATCTCAATCAAGCCCGCCAACCAGTGCGATCCTCCCTCCGTCAAGGAAGCAGGATCATCAACCCAGACCTCACGCAACTTGTTACCTGAAAATATTTGAAAAGGCCAGAACAGCCCTTGCAGCCAAGCTCGACAATGTGCCGTCTTGTCCCAAGCTCCCAAAGGGTCTTGTCTCATGCGGGTGAATCCTCCAGATGCCACTACCGTCAACCACGTCTGCAGTAAATCCCAGCAAGTCTCAGGCGGCACAGAAGAAGGATGGCGGAGCAGCAGCTTGTAAGTCTCGAGGACTGACCATCTAGGATCGCCATAATCTTCGTTCAATATCCTAGCATGCGACTGAGGTCTGATTTGCCGGCGTCAGGTTGCATTACTCCACCTCAAAGTGCGTTTGTCTCCAACATCTAATATCAGTTCCCCAAACTTGGCCGTCATCCCACAAATCGACCCCAAGGGGAATTACCGGGCCTGCTGTCCAGTGCGGCCCATGTCGAGGCTCAGCCAAACCACCGCTCAATCAATCCGAGTCAAGTTTCCTCCCTGGCTTTGGTTTATCATTCTAGGGTATCCAGGTCTTGCAGGGCCAGGTACTGCCCGCAATGCGCGCCGTGAAGGTCATCGGGCACTCATCGAAGCGCTTCTACTTGCTTGCTGAACAGCCGTTTGCGCGACTGGCCGCCGTCCGGGAGAGGCCAAGATTCACCAAGACCGCTGCGCAGGAAAAGTGCATTCAACCAGACGACGCGACACCAACGCACCCAAGAAAGGAAATGATGTGATGGCACCCTTGGAAGCGAACTTGTCCCTGCAGCAACAACCAAATCGACAGAGTTGACGGACCTTGGCCAGAACGGTCGCCTGACCGCAATGCGCCATGCAACCCGTGTTGGCTGTGCTATTCCTCCCTCTGGAGCAACGACTAACAGATCGAAATGCACGACTGCTGTGTCTTCAGGATGTCATTCAGACACAAAAACCTCCGTCCGTGAGAGGACCCTCTACTGTCGTTGTCTCTACTGTCATTCGTCGTTCAAATTGGTCATATCTTAATTCACCTGCGAAGGCGACCTCCACGTCGATCGATGAGAGCTTAGGCTTCGTCCCCAAGCACTGCGCTGTCGCCTGCACTTGCAGGCTCCAACCAGTCAATATCAGCAGCGCAACACACGTCGGAGTTCTCCTGTGGTACAGACCAAAGAGACCATAATTTTACATGAATCCTTTTCTGTGAGCAAGCAGTCGTGCACAACGGAGACTACCTGCGTGCGGTACGAATTATCCCCACTGCCGCCCAGCCATTGAAACTGCCGTATCCCGGCCCAGCATTCTTGGGATGGGGGCCCGTCTGTCGAACCAACGCCTTCTTTCGGTGAACAGCCCGCACTGTTGGAGATGCGTCGCTCAAAGCCCGCTCCATACGGCGCCCAACTTTTCGGTGTTTACCTACGGGCCCAACAGCGGCAGCACCGTTCGATACCTTACAGTCTCAATGTTAGCGCTTTCACGGCCCACCGGCTGCTCCAGTCAGCTCTCTGTTCCCGTCCAATACGATACGGGAGCGAGTCGGGTGTCGAATCCTTCCAATACCACTTCTGCAGTAGCCCAACTTCCAAGCAAAACGAAGGTCGCCTACCCCGCAACCAACCCCGACCGCCACCCCCCGTAACCCCGGCCACCCTCCGCTCCCCGTGGCTCTCTCGCCCGCAAAGCTGCAGCTTATTCAGGCGCCTGAGTCTCGGCAGTCCGCCTGATGTCGGTCCGATGAGTACGACTTTCCTCTAGCTTTTCCCAGAGAGGAAGAGGCAGACAATCGACGGACTTGCCTCCCAGCCAATGCCAGCTTTTGATTGTCGTGGGTCTTGGTTTGCAGAGTGCCCTCCCACTTCCCTCTTAAAATGACGTAGGACAAGCCTTATGGCTAGAAAAGACGACGGCATCCGGGAGACGGGGGTGCTGCCGGGCTTGGGGACATAGGCTTGAGGCAGCCGGACGCACAAAACCGCTTCTATTCATACAGCACCGCCGGTCGACGGGCCGCTCGAAGCCTCGCTGGAAAACTGGACACGCGGTGTTCAAGCGCATTCCAAGAAACGTCAAGTCGGTTCAAGCTCAAGTCAAGCATTATGGCTGGTGCTCGGTAGCGTCCTCGGCGGTGGACTTGTGGACTTGTGGGCAAGCGAAGCCTTGACGATCGAGCTTGGGCGTTTGTGCCTGCTTGGTGTTCTCCGTCTCTCTCACTCAATCACTGTGTAGGCGGTGGCGTACTGCTGCGCACAAAGTCAATGAATGTGCCAAGCACTTGGCTCTCACGATCACTTCTCGGCGTTGCGGGACGGGTGTCACTGGACGAACGACTCAGCTCGCTCCAAACCTCTCTACACGTTACATCCTCAAGACCCAAGACGCGACATGAACAAGGGACCGGCGCATGTGTCACCAGGGCAAAATGTACTCGACATGTATCCCGCACAACACAAACTCCAGATATTGTCTCCCTTGCGCGTGTTATTCTGGAACCCAGCCCTCGTAAAGTCGTCGGCCCCGGCGCAATTCCAGCCCTCGTCGGAGCTGGCCGCAGCAACAGGGAAAAGCAACGTCCACATGGCCAAGCTCGTCCGCGACAGGATCTGACAGCTAAGAACTCGTTCCAAAAGTAACAAAAGCATTTCCAAGGGCAGCCTCGCAGGCGTACTTCCCGTCCTGGCGTGGGGCAGCATGGGCCAGGACTTGGCAACCCCGTCCATCTTGACGAGTTTCTTCGCGCTGCGCGGTTCCAACTCGCAATACTCAAAGCTTGTGGGTGGTGTGTGCGGAGCTGCCAAGATGACAGCTTCTCGAGTCTCTGGTAGAGGATCTTCGGCTGCTTTTCGTCTGTGTCCATAGGGTTGAGCTGTGTGCTATAAAGATCCATGGCTTCCCCAGCCCAGGCCCCTTGCTAGGGCTATGATTTGTTTTGCTCTGCAGGTGCGCCGTGCTTTCATTAGGTTGAGAAGCTACACAAGATACTCAGTAATCCGTCCAAGCTGAACGCGCGAGACTTGAATTTCTGCCAAGAGAGCCGCGACTTGCATCGCCTATATCGCCATCATGGGTGACATCCAGCCTCACGAGTAAGCACCTCAACGGCCAATACAAGCTTGACTTCCATCTGACTTCGACTCCTCAGCAGCAAGACTGTCGATGCCATCGGGCATCATGAAGAACGTGCCCACCACATCGATCCCGTTGACCTGAGCCGCAACGTCGAGGCCAAGTAAGTCAGCAAGCTCGTAATCCTGACAACCAGCCATGATTCACAGCTATGCAGGATCAAGAACCCTCTTGAAGGAATTGGTTACGAACAACTTATGCACGATGTCGAGGCCTTCTGCGATGAGAAGGGTCTCCAGAGTGAAGTTGGTCTCTTCCGCAAGGGTGCCCTGGTAGCACAGGATCCCGAGAACTATGCGACCATTGGAGGCACCGAGACTTTGGACGAAGCCGAAATCCAGGCATTGCGCGACGAGGTCGAGCACAAGTGGCGCATGCCAACGAAGCTGTTCTTGACCATTGCCACTTGCTCCATTGGTGCTGCCGTCCAGGGATGGGACCAGACCGGCACGAACGGCGCCAACATTTTCTTCCCTGCAGAGTATGGCATCGGCTCCGACAGCACTCGGGACACCCTCATCCTCGGTCTTGTCAACGCCGGCCCTTATCTCGGAAGCGCGTATGTTTCGCAAGACCGCCCTCATAAGTTACACTGCTAAACATTCTACAGTCTGCTCGGCTGCTGGCTTTCTGACCCTCTCAACAACTACTTCGGTCGCCGCGGTGTCATCTTCTTCTCTGCACATTTCTGTATCTGGCCTCTCATCGGCTCGGCCCTTAGTCACAACTGGCAGCAGCAGTTCGTCAACCGTCTGCTCATGGGTATCGGAATGGGAGCCAAGGCTTCCACCGTGCCCATTTACGCTGCTGAAAATTCGCCTCCAAGCATTCGAGGTCAATACAACACAACACTATCGCTCAGAAACATTAGGCTCACATGGTAGCAGGTGCCCTGGTTATGAGTTGGCAAATGTGGACTGCCTTTGGTTCGTCATTCAGTCAAAGTACATGCGCTCAGAGCTGACTCGGTTAACAGGCATTGCTCTCGGTACTGCGTTTAACCTTGCCGTCTACTACGCCAAGTACAACTGGCGTCTTATGCTTGGTAAGTCCGGCCGCAACTCGTCTATGAAGTTGACTTTGACTGACGACCGCTTGTTCAGGTGCCCCGTTCCTCCCCGCCGTCCCTCTCCTCGTCATGATCTACTTCTGCCCCGAGTCTCCCCGTTGGCTCATGAAGAAGGGCCGCTACGTCGCCGCGTGGAAGGCCATGATTCAACTTCGAAACCACCCGATCCAATGCGCTCGTGATATGTACTCCATCCACGCGCAGCTGCAGCTTGAGGGACAGGTCCTCAGCAAGAACAACTACGCGACTCGCTTCACACAGCTCTTCACCATCCCTCGCGTCCGTCGCGCGAACTTGGCTGCCTTTACTGTCATGATTGCTCAGCAGATGTGCGGTAAGTTGAATCTCACTCATCGACCATCACCCCTTAATCCTCGCCCTCTCGAGCCTCACCCGTTCATATCTGTACTGTATACTGATTAGTCAGGCATTAATATTATCGCCTTCTACTCAACCACCATCTTCAAAGACGCAAACATGGGCGACTTCGAGGCCCTTCTCGGCTCCTTCGGTTTCGGCATGGTCAACTGGCTCTTTGCCTTCCCGGCCTTCTGGACCATCGACACCTTCGGACGACGATCTCTCCTTCTTTTCACGTTCCCGCAGATGACGTGGACCCTCTTAGCGGCCGGTCTCTGCACGCTCATTGAAGCCGGCACAACCCGCACTGCACTCGTATCGCTCTTCGTGTACCTATTTGGCGCCTTTTACTCTCCCGGCGAAGGGCCGGTGCCTTTCACATACAGTAGTGTCCGTGCCATCCTACGCAATCGACCCAGGAAGATCGAATAACTAACATTCTTGTAGGAAGTTTACCCTCTGTCTCACCGTGAGATGGGCATGGGCTTCGCCGTGGCCACCTGCCTGTTCTGGGCTGCTATTCTGGGAATGACCTTCCCGTTCATCCTTAAGCGTCTTGGCGTCGTTGGCGCGTTCGGACTGTGAGTTATAGCAAGTGCGATTGACTTTGTAAGATCAAATCACTAACTGTGTCTAGGTACGCCGGCTTCAACGTCGTGGCTTTCTTCATGATCCTCTTCTGGGTGCCCGAGACCAAGCAGCGCACCCTCGAGGAGCTTGACTGGGTCTTCGCTCTGCCGACCAGCCGCTTCGCCCGCTACCAGGTCCAGAAGGCCATCCCCTACTTCATCAGGCGCTGGGTCTTCTTCGACCGCAAGGCCACGCTGGAGCCTCTGTACACTTTTCAGAAGTCCCGCCGCGCCGAGAACGTCGTCGAGACGAAGAACAGCTCTGACGGTGAGAAGAAGAGCGAGTAGATGCTCGTCAGTCGCACACGAGCATCGTCACGCACTTTCGGTGATTCGTTTGTGAGCGCAATAGGGGAGGAGAGATCGATATACCCAGTCGGAGGATGATCTGATGAGCTTTACTTTCTTAACGCCGGGCCTTGGGCTTGGCGTAATAATGCGTGGTTGGATTTCCTTCCACGTTTGACTACGTATTGGACTATTAGTCTAGCATGCTTCTTACCTCGATACCAATACCACTTGATTTATCCAGACTACTTGATGTATCCAAATCCCAATTGATCCTGAGCTTTTAGCTTGGACGAGTATCTCTGACAGTCCGGGCGGATAGGGACATAGACGACCATAAAGACAACGGAGACGAGGACGATAGAAACAATAATGGGCACGATCGTATGTAACAGTGATTGAGTACTTCGCTAAGTTAGCTTGAAGTCCGGCAGGATAACAAAACTCATGGTCGTAGCATCCAAGGCCACAAGATACTCATTCGAAATATTGTCAACTCACCGGTGTTTACTCTATGCCTGATGTGCCAACAATCAAGGCTTTTCGTCTTCTCGATCTCGATCATCAACAAGCTCACCCCACAGTGCTGCGTGTGATGACCGTGACGTGCCAAGCCAGCGCTTCCAACTTCCCGTGTTCACCAGCGTCTCCGCCCCCGCAATTTGCAGCCCGGGCAATTTTACAGGAGGCATCCCTGTTATGATCTTGGCATTTCACTTTGACGTGGAATCAGAGAAAGCCTTACTGTTAAATGACCGTGAATGACGGCTCAACGTTGAACCAGACTGGCAGGGCGCTGTGCTTTTGCTGCTGCATTCATCTTAAGGCTCACTTATTCAGAGGAGACGTGAACGTCAATGTGTACAAGTAGGGTCAAGCAGATGCGTTTTCTCGAGTAGATTGTATGTGCAAGTATGATAAGTATGTAAGTGAAGAAAACCCTACATCCCTTGCATCAGGAAGAGGCACCCGTTCCCAATACCCTCAAAACCCTCATATTCTCTCAGAGAATGGGACCAGCCTATCTTGGGCATCATAATAGGCCGATCTAGTTCATTCCCTCACATCAACATGCTCACTTCTTAAGCGTCAGGACACCGGGCCTGTACGGCAACAGGCCGTAGTCGCCGCTGGACGAAGGCGAGCGGCCTTGGTACAATAGCTGCAGGTTGCACGCGTCAACGGTCATGGTCTGGTCGGGGTCGCTCCTGATCAGGTCGCCGTGGCTGATGTCGTTGGTCCAGGTGGCGCCGCTGTTCGCCTTGCCGGCAAAGGGGTTGCTCTCGGTCGCGGCCTGCGGGGTCCAGCTGCCGCCGAGACTGGTGGCGGTGAAGGAGCGGAAGTAGCGGCCGTTGGCGCCGATGGCCTCGACGATCATGAGGTACTTGTTCATGCCCTTGACGGTGTAGACCTGGACGGCCTCGAAGAGGTTGTTGGAGGTGTCGCTCAGCACGACGGTGGAGGCGGAGCCGAAGCTGCCGGGGAAGTTGCCGATGGGCATGCTGGCGCGGTAGATCTTGCCGTTGTCGCCGGCGAAGAAGAGGTACATGTTGGTGCTGTCGCCGATGACGGTCTGGTCGATGGGGCCGGTGCTGGACCCGGAGATGGTGCCGGAGAAGAGGGGCTGGGCGGCGGACCAGCCATTGGCGATGGTGGGGTCGCTTGCGGTCTTGTAGGAGAAGGCCGTGGGACCCCACTGGTACGCCATGATCCAGATGTTCTTGGGGCGGAAGAAGAAGAGCGTCGGGGCCACGACGGACTGGGACATGGCGTTCTGGGAGGCCGAGGCCATCTGAGACCAGTCCGAGAAGGTGCCGAAGTTCATGGATCCCCACGTGCTCCCCGTATCATGCGTCGTGGCATACACGAGGTGCTTTCCGTTGTAAGGGACCGCGGTGAAGTCCTTGAGAGCGACCCAGCCGGACTTGGGGTTCGCGAGGGAGCCGGTCGAGGTCCAGGAGTAAGTGGACGGGAGGTCGCACTGGGCGGCGACACCCATGGCGGAGGTAAAGAAAGCGACGGTGTTTTGGAACTTCATGATGTCGGATTATGAGAGCAGAAAAGATCAGACGAGGAAAACATGAGGCTGAATCCCTACTGATCCAAAGTTTGGTCCTGTGAAGGGATCACCAAGTATATATAAACCCGTTCATGTGCAGCTTGCAGGACGGAAGACCGGCGATCCAAAACCAAGATCTGCCGCCATGCCGCCTCCACGTGGTCCGAATGCGAATAGTTGCATCGCGTAGCGGATAGAATTCGAGAGACGCGAGCGTCTCATTTGTGCGCGAAAAGATGTTTGTTGCGGATAAACAACATGGCTGAGCCCGGTAGCCTCATTGTTACCTCACTTTACCCGGGAGGCGACCGGGGCCTTCACTCGGGTCCAACGCGAGAAGATCGGATGGCACCGAAGAGCGGCCCCCGAGCCTCCGGCACCCGTTCCAGAACATTTCAGATCCATTCTTGCATTCATCGGACGGCAGTTGAGCCCGTGTGACATCAGACTACAGGAGGAAGCGCACGGCACTGATATCCGCGCTAATTGGGTTTTTTCATCCCCTTTTTTCCCCTTTTTGAACCTGCGGCCCCCCTCGCTCTAATAAGCATAATTAGACCACCCCGAATAGATTAAATATATTAACACAACTCCTTGATTCCGGGTTTGCGGCAAAAAACCACTCCATAAACGTGGGATCCATTAATTAGCCATAGCCAGAATAATAATTAGCTATAGTAGGTCCCACCTAACCTAATCTGACTAACTAGAGGCTAGGGATCCTAAAAGTTACGCAACTTTAAGGCCTTTAATTTTTATTATAGTAATTAATATAACTTAATAAGATCTAGCGTTTTTTAGATTTTTAATAAAAAGGTTAATAAGGACCGCATTAATTATTAATCTAATATCTCTAGCGTTCTTCTAACGCTACTAGTTATACTAGTAGCTACTAATATATAAACTATATACCTTCTACTGTACCTCTTATAGCCCTCTTTCTTACCCTACTTCTTATTAATATACCTCTTATTAGTAGTAGTAGTAGTAGTAATAATAAGTTAATAGTATTTATACTACTTACTACTAATATTAGTAAAGCTTACTTAGCTATATATATATAAAAAGTATCCTTAAAGTAATTAAGCTTTTTATTAATAGTATAGATCTTATATAACCTAGCTTATACTATAGATTAGTTTCTACCTCTAGCTTTTATATTACCTTTTACTCTACCTCTACTTCTACTTCTACTTCTATTATATAGCTAACTCTTAAGTAGCTCTAAAGCTTTAAAGTAGGAGGGGTTATATTATATTAACTTAGTCTCTCTTATAGTTTAGCTAATATAGTATTATAGCTAACTTAGTATAGCTTTAGCTATTTTAGTTTATAGTTTAGATTTAAATTAATATAGTATTATACTAAGGTCTTATTTAATTAGTAGGGCTATAATATTTAGTATAAATAGCTATAGCTATTAATTCTTATATAAATATACTTCTTAGAGAGATTTATAAAGTAATCTAGAAGATATTAATAAGGGTCTATATTATCTAAAATAAAGGTTTTATTTTAGTAAAGCTAGCTAAGTATTATATAGTAGTAAGGTAAGCTATACTACTAAGTAAATAAGCTACTATAAGCTAGTAGATCCTTCTCTTTATATTAAGTATCCTCTATAAATAAATATTACTTATATATTAAGTTAAGCACTTTAAAGCTTACTTTTTTAATTAATAGTAATATTATAAGCTTATTATATTTTAAGATAGTTTATATTAATATAGCTTTAGCTTTTTTAGTATATATATATTATCCTTTACTTTATCTTTTAAATCTAATTATAGAGAGTATTAAGGCTTATTAGTATATAATATAGCTACTATTTGAGGAATGCGTAGGCTTCTTCTATATAGGAGGTAATTATAAGGCTATAGTTTTAATAATACTAAATAGTAAAACTAGTAAACTCCTCTTTATAGGGAAAGTATATTTTAAAAATATAATCTATAGTATATTTCTATTCTAAGTAGTATTTATAGAGAGCACTTTAAGCTTTAAAAAAAGCATTTTTAGTAAGGGTATAAATATAAGCTTTCTATACTATAATTATATTATTATAGGAGAGGGGAAAGTTATCTTATAAGGCTATAAGTGTTATTTAGATGCTATAAGTAAATAAATTTACTTCTACTATTATATTAGAAGTTAGAATACTTCTAAGAAAGTTAGCTATAATAGGGTTAAGTAGTCTAAATATAGTAATATAATTAATATTATCCTTATACTCTTACTACTTAGAAATAATATAATCTAAGTTAACTATACTAAAATTAATACTTTAAGTAGCCTCTTATTAATCTAGCTTATTATTAGGCTTATACTACTTTATTTATATATAATAGTTAATATTTTTTATAATATACTATATATAGATTTACTGCTAGACGCTTAGGTAGATAAAGCTAATAGTATATTTAAAAGCTTTATTAAGATTACTGAGAATAACTATAGGGTAGTATACTTAGTATTTATAGGCTTAGTAAGATAGTATAATAAGTAGCTACTTAAAGTTATCCTTAGTTTTACTGCTAATAAAGCTAAAAGTAATATTAAATATTATATAGAAGTAGGTAGTACTAGTGATCTATAGTAAGGGTATCTTAAACTTATTAGTCTTATAGGTATTATTAAATAAGAGGATATTAAGGTTCTTATACTATAAATTAAAGTAGTTACTATAAACTTAAATTATATAGTTAATATAGTTATTACTACTCTTACTTACTTTATAGAGAATCTTATAATTTATAGTATATAACTCTAAGGTCTTTAAAAAGTGCTAAAAGGAGGAGAATAAGCTATACTTCTTAGCGTAGAGGGTAGCTTATATATTATATATGTTAGCGTTAGTAATAAGGTAGGGTAGGGTATTATTATTAGCTTATTATAACTAATTTTTATAAATATTCTTATAGATCTAAGTAATAATAAGTAAAGCTAAAGCTAATAATATCTTAATATACTTAATAATACTAAGGTTACTAAGTTATTACTATTATTATATATATAGTAAAACCCTATAATACTTATTAATATTATTATAGTTATATTAACTATTAACTATAATAGTTTTATATTAGTTAAGAGCTTTATAATAGATAATCTTAGTATATTATAAGTAGTTACACTTAACTAACTTACTAGTATATTAATTAGTATATTACTTATATATAGAGGAGGTATAGCTATAGAGGATATTAATATATAAGATAGCGCTATTCTTATTATATACTCTATACTTATTAACCTTATAAATATATTTTTTTTAGAGGTAGTAACCTACCTCTAGGGCTAAGTTAAATAAAGTATTATAGGTATTATTAGTATTATCTATAAGAAGTAAGAGATCTCTAATATAATTAGTAGTCTTAGCGTTATAATAGTGAGGAGTAGTTAACGCTATTAAAAAGGTAGTATAATAATAGAAGTAGTTAATTTAATATAAGTATTAACGTATACGCTATAGTAGTTAAAAAAAAACGTTATATTAATAAGAAAATCCCTTATCTATTATTAAATAAGCACCTCTAGTTAGTTAGATTAGGTTAGGTGGGACCTACTATAGCTAATTATTATTCTAGCTATAGCTAATTAACAGATCCCTATAAACGTTCACATCCATTGACTCAATTGAGTAATATCATCAAGATGAATCTCCACCAATTGCTATTGTCGGCGAGGGGACGCGAGGGGTCCGCACTCTTCGGGAGTTTTTGAGGCCCTGTGTATATTACTTCCCCAGACTTGGCACTTCCCACGGCGGTTCTTGGCATACAGGGCCGTTCCGCTTCCATCGTCATTCGTTTAAGCATTCTTTCATTGTTTTCTGTACATATCCGACCAATACAATGGTCCTTTTGAGTACGCTCATCGCCGTGGCCGGCCTGGGTGCCGTCGCTCGCGGCCAAATCACCGTCGACACAAGCTCCAAGCTGCAAAAGATTGACGGCTTCGGTTTCTCTCAGGCCTTTGGCCGTGCCAAAGAGTTTCAGAACGCCCCGTCAGCTCTCCAGAAGGAGGCGCTGGATCTGCTCTTCAGCACTGACAAGGGTGCTGGGTTCAGCATCATCCGCAACCGCATCGGCTCCGGCGGTAAGGGCGATAGCATCCTCCCCACGAGTCCCGGGTCGCCTTCTGGCAAGCCGATTTACTCCTGGGACGACGATGACAGCGGCCAAGTCTGGTTCACGAAGCAGGCTGTCAGCTATGGCGTGAAGCAGATTTACGCCGACGCCTGGAGTGCCCCCGGGTTTATGAAGACCAGCGGCAACGAAGCCACGGCCGGGTCAGTTTCCAAACTTGTAGAGTGAATCAAGTTGAGCGCATCTGGCTGACACACTCTTACAGATACCTCTGCGGTACCACCGGCCATACCTGCTCCTCCGGCGACTGGCGACAGGCATTTGCGGATTTCCTGGTTCAGTACGTCAAGTACTACCAACAAGCCGGCCTCAACGTGACCCATCTCGGTTTCCTCAACGAGCCTGACTTCTCGTGAGCACCTTCTCTCCCCTCTCATCCGAGTATGTGGGCTAATCACCATACAGACCCAGCTACTCCCAGATGCAAATCAGCTTCAACGCCCAGGAGGCCATCTCCTTCATCCCCACGCTCTCCAAGGCCGTCCAGGCCGCCGGTCTCAACACCAAACTCACTTGCTGCGACGCCGTCGGCTGGGGATCGACCGTCAAGTACACAAACGCCCTCGTCGCCAGCGGCATGGAGTCCTACCTCGGCCTCATCACCTCGCACACCTACTCGGGCGACGCCAACACAGCGCTCGACACCAAGCTCGCCTCCTGGGTCACAGAGTCCGGCATCACGAACCCCTTCGACCTGACATGGTACAAGAACGGCGGCGCGACCGAGGGCATGACCTGGGCCAACAAGATCGCCGTTGGCATCATCAACGCCAAGCTGTCCGCGTACCTCTACTGGGAGGGCTTCGAGCTGAAGCAGCTGCAGTCCGACTCCTACCTCGTCGACACGCAGGACGGCAAGACCGCGACGCCGTCGGCCAACTTCTGGGCGTTTGCGATGTGGTCGCGGCACATCCGCCCCGGCGCGCAGAGGCTGGCGACGTCCGGCATGGTGGCGTCAGATGTGTTGACGGCGGCGGTGCAAAATTCGGACGGGTCCGTTGTGGTGGTGTTTACGAACAACGGCAGCGCCGCCAAGACTGCGAGCGTGTCGTTCAAGGGGTTCACGCCCAAGGCTGCAAGCGCGTGGGTAACAGACAATAGTCACAAGTTTGATGCCACTCAGGCTACCGTTTCTGGCTCAGGAGTGTCGGTTTCGGTGCCGTCCAAGGGCGTCGTCACTGTCAAGTTGACTTGAGGAAGTTGAGGGTGTGGTATGATTGGGGTGGACCTCCATTCGTTTGCTTCTTGCTGTGTATATTTTGCACCTATTCTCTTCTGAACATATCAACTCTTGCTGGGTATATGATGCAGAGTGTATTTATCAAACTTTTCTCAATGTTGTGCGACGATAGCCTTGTATCTACAACATTCAGCACAATCAACTAGGAATTTCTTGGACACCCACTTCTCGCTGGACTCGACTCTATCGACCCCACCGCTCGAGAATCTCTCTTCTCCTCTCGCTTCTCTGACGTGCCTTTCCTGCATCAACCCTCTCCACGCGTTCTTTGACCTTCTCCACCTCTTGTCCCAACACCGCAATGGACGCCTCAATGCCTTCGTCCACCAATCTGACATCTCCAAAGGGGCTTTCCGCCAGTAGACTATCGCGCAAAAGTTGCACGGCAAGCTTGGCGTCCGCCAGTTGTGCCGCAGCTGTGCTCTCGAGCGACTCCTGTGCATTGCGTGCGACATCGCGCGCCTTGGCCTGTCTTTCGGCCAGGGTCCCGGTCAGAAGAGCAATCTGGGTAGGGCCATCCGCGTCCTCGGGGAAAGTGATAGCCAAGGAGCGAAGGAGCGCCTCGATAGGCGGCTCGTCCAAGCCAGCGGAGAAACGGCGGTTACCGGTATTGGAGCGTTGGCGGATCGGGGAGCCGGGGCCGGTGTTGCGGCGGCGGACGGGTGAAGCCAGGTCTTGGGTGGGGGTCTTCTTCTTGGGCGTGGCCGCAGGGACGGACAACTCAGAACGAGCCGTGGAGACAAGGTTAGTCGTGGCAGTCTGATGCGATTGGAACGTTTCGATACGAGCAGAGAGGCGCTCGATGTGGTCCAGCAGGTAGTCGAGGCACTCGTCGATCTAGTACGGTCAGATGCATACTTCTCGGACGTACGGCGAGATTTCAGAAGACTTACGTAGACGACGGCTGCGGCCGATCGGCCAAGCGACTGTCCGTTCTTGTTCGACAGTGATTTAAGAGCAGGTTCCAGGTACTGTTGCTCGACGGACATCTGGGCGACGGGAAGTATCTCGGAATAGAGGGACTCCAGCTCATCCTGCAGAGACTTGACATCGTCAGAGGGGTTGGGAGTGGTTTCCCCGCGGTGAACGGAGCTGAGAGTCTCGAGGTAGAGGCGGTCAAGCTTTGTACGCATCGTTTCAACCGTGTACTTTATGAGTCTGCGACATGGTCAGTGAAATGTCTCAGAGGAGCAGGTACGAGAAACAGACCTCATGCAGATCTCCCGGAGCTTCTCAACGTTCTCGCGGTCTTCCGGGTCTTCTGTCTCCAGCTCCAGCCCCAGCTTGCGCAGACTGAGGAGAAGCTTGTCGTCGGAGTGGAGCAGGCTGTCGAGCGTTTGCTGCAGACCGTTACCCGAGACCTTGCCCTGCTGTTCGAGATCAGAAGCCCTGTACTCTAGGGTCTGGGACAGCTCTTCAACCTTGTTTGAGTTAGCGGCGGTCGGGATAGAGAAGGGAGACAAACTCACCGAAGTCATCATCTTTCTTCGCTGAGAATCATGCTTCTGGGTCCGTTGATAGACGAGATCGGAGCGGGCCTCCTGGACCTTGGCATTGCTTTTGACAAGCTTGGCCAGCGCGTCTTGCTGCTGCTTCAGGGTCTCAGTCTGCTTCACTATGGCAGCAGTGGAGCGGTTGAGCTCGTCGATGGCTTTCTGAATCTCATGCTCGCTGAGGGCCTGAACGGCGGCGAGGTCCTGAGAGGCCACGAGCTTGTCGACCTGGCCGTATTTGTCGAGAGTCGAGTACCTAGAGTCCCATCCTGTGAGACACGGTTCCCTTGTGTGACGCGTTTGGCAGGATACTTACAGCGACAGCTCGTCTTTGGACAGGAGGTTGTCGGGGCCGAGGTGAAGACGCGCCCACTCTGTGAAAGCGGTGCCGTGCTCCGGATCGTCGAGGGCTGCCTGCAGAGTGTGTCTGTCAATGGCCATGCCATATCTGCGTGCGATGCTTTCCAAGGTGGAGGCATCCATGGTGACAATAGTGGCCTATAGATGCGACAAGTGTAATGGAAGACGGCGCTAGGCAGGTCGTATTCAAAATGAGCAACTTCTTGAAGGTTGCGATGGCAGCACGTGGTGAAAGTTCCGAGAAGAACGGAGGACGGGCCGTGCCTTGATGTCTGAGTTGTTGTGGCCAAGGGATGTGAATGGCTTCAGGCTGTGACTTGGGATAGGAGTAGGGGATGGTGGCTCGTTTCCTCAAGGGACGGCTGTAGCGAGCACACGGGATGCAGATGTCCAATGACGGGAAACGGTTGAGTTTGTGGATTGATGCACGATCCAGAGAAGTCGACGTGCTTCCAAGTAATGGCTCCCGTTGGGTGTAGCCAGCCACGACGGCTCACGATGCACACACCGCCGTCGCCGTGTGACGGGGGCCGGGAGACTCAGCTTGAGGTCTGTCCGTCCGTCACCTCTCGGCTCGGGTTGCTGTCTCCGTGGCTTGGGGCCTTGGGGTCAATCCGACAGGCGGTTTTTCGGGAAGTCAGATATCGGATGAAAGAGACACCGGATACGGAAAATGCAAACTTTGACGGGATGATATCAGATCAAAAACCGCGAGGATGTGGCGGGACACAAATGAGAGGCGCCGTTGAGTTAGGATGGTTGTGAAGTGCAAACAGAAACTCGTTCGGCCAAGCAGACACGCAGAGTGAAGCAACCACCACTGAAGGCGATGGGGGCTCCACTGTGAAATATGACTAAGCCGAAAAGAGGAAAGGCCCCCACCGGCAGCTCGAGCCGACCAACGACAAGTCGCACTTCAACGGCTTCCCGTCTGCACGGACCCCAAACCGGCGCCCATCTGCAGCGGACCAATGATGAGGTGCCTAACAGCTGCTGCCACTCTGCCACTGTCAAGCACTTACACGGCTCAGATCAACAACACCAACAATTACCACCACCACCACCAACACTATTACTCTACATCAGCAGCCACCCGCGCAACTCACCCAGACAGGACCCCCACTGCCAACCGATGGCCTGACCGCCCGCGGCATCGTGCATTTCAAGACGTCTGTACTGATCCCCTTTCTGCTCCGCGGCTCAGCTTCCGCCAACAAAGCATTCGTCTATTTCGGTGCTCGTTTGCAGCGGGGGCCGCAGTGTCGTCCGCCCATCAGGTTGGATGCAGCCATGCAGCGGCAGCGGCATCAGATGGCAGCATCTCGATAGAGCACGTTTGGGGTTTCTTTCTACACATCATTTTTGACATATGCCACTCTCCACGTTAGCCACCCCCTTCAATGGGGTCCTTGGGGTCCTGTGCGAGATGAACGCTGCAGAAGGGGTGTTGCCCAATTTGGACACGCACACTGAACACACACACATACAAGACAACCCGGCACGGTCCGGGAGGATGCCTCTTCTTGTCCCTACTTTGCAGTCAAACAGATAATGGGTTCGCACAGTCTTTGATATCTGATATCTTGCGCATCGTCCCATAGGGAGCAGCATCGATCAACCCGCACTCCGCAGACCAAGGGTAGATCCGCCCTCGGCCTTCTTCCGAACCACAGAATGGCTCTATCACGGAAACCTCGTATGCTTGCTCCCATCTGAGCTCGCCACTGCCACTGTCCTGATGGAAAACTCACCTTGTAGGCTTTGCCCGTTTGTGCCCCATTCACCGCACACCACGCCTCCTCACCAGACCCCATCTTCCATCCCATCTCCTTCCTAATCAACATGGCCACCGGCATCCCAAGCCCACCGTGACGTGTCAAAGCTCAAATGTCACCAAGTCCTCCCGTTTCCGCCTCTCAACTCTGGTCCATGGGATATATACCGCCGTTGGTGACACCGCGGGAAGAGCAGCACCTTGTGTTCCGTGTCTCTCCATCTCTGTCTCTCACTCTCGTTTCCCCCCACGGGTGCTTCTGCTGCTGCTGCTGCTGCTGCTGCTGATCGCTCTGCGTCGACATTAAATCATTCGGGCTTTGTGACACCCTGCCTGTCGTTTCCCTCAAAATGGTCACAAACCTCCCTGCTCGCCGCGAGCGCCTGTCCTTCCCGGTCTTCTCCTGTCTCAGACATTTTGCAGACAATGCCCTCGCTTCGTTCCATGCTCCCCGTTTGCCATCGCGAATGTTCAAAAGAGGTGACGACGACGACATCAGCTTCATATGGGGGAGTTGCTGGCGGTCGGTTGTGAGCCGAGTCGGCGTTATCGCCTGGGTTGGTGTGATTTACCTGACGAGCGAGCTGCTGGTATGGAGCCTGTCTCTGGTTCTCAGGCCGGTTGGGTTGCAGTTTCTGTCGTCCATCGCGGGCATGGCCTTGGTCTTCGCGGCAATGGTTGTCCTGCAGACTGTGTGCCCTGGCGCGGACGGATTCTATCATCGAAACATCAAGTCCAAGGTAAGTTGCGCCATTCTCGTCGGCTGTGAGCCATTCACTGACGCAGCCAGATTGACTTCATCAACAACAACCTCGGCGTCGCATTCCCGGTACCCATCATCACCATCAGCCGACAGGATCTTCTCGGAGGCGCAGGCATCGGACGGGTCATCGCCAACTTCGGTAGGTCTCCTTGCCCGTCGTGCTTTTCACAAACGCTAACCAATATAGCCACCACGAATGTCATCTTCTGGACTCTGGCATTCCTGCTCTCTTGGGCGGTCCTGACGGGCATCGCGAGAGCACCATCCCCCAAGACCTGGGTCTCTAGGAAGACCGAGGTCGATGTTGAGCAGCCCTGGCACATCGACACACCCACCCCACGCCTCGAGCTCCCTCCGCAGACCAACAGCCGCAGACCGTCGGAGAGCACCACACTGAACGGCCTCACGATGACCGGATACCACACCGATAAGGAAGCGGGCTTGGCGCCGGACTCGAGGACCGTCTCCGCCTACTTCACCGAAAGCGAATGCCCCACCCCGGTCCCTCCGCCCCTCGATGGCGTCGACGGGCCGCAGAGAAGACTCTCCGAGAGCACTCAGACCTCGACTCGACAACCTCCTGAATGGATCGCATGGACCAGGGAGTGCTATCCCATCATCCTAGCCATCTTCTTTCTCGTGGCTATGGGTATCCCCATCTCACGATCGACTGGCGACGACCGCATCCTGGACGGCTGCATGCTCTGGCTCACCTGGATATCCAGTACCAGAGCCCAGCGCACCTTCGGACGCGGCCAACTCCTCGCCGCCTCTCCAGGCATCAAAACCACGGCCACGACACTGCTCAACCCTGTTCTCCTTACAACCCTCGCCATGACAGCATACACCCGCGCCAAGGCGGCCGCAACACACACGCCCGCCGACACCGTCCTCGCTGCGTTCAGTGGCGGCACGCCCCTTTCCGACCTCTGGACCGCCAAGACGACCGGGTGGTCCCTCCGGCCCGATCAACGCGACTGGTTCGGCGCAGGCGATGCCGCACTCTCGATCCTTGAATGTGGCATCGTCGTCTGGGGCTTCAAGCTGTATGAGTGCCGGCGGCAGATATGGTCCCGCGCGGGCTTTGCAGTTGTGCTCATGTCGGCCGGCGTGGCAGGCTTGAACGTGTTCGTGTGCGTGTTGTTGGGTAGGGCGGTAGGCCTCAACGGCCCCGAGGCGTTTGCATTCGCGGCGAGGAGCACAACGCTTGCGCTCGCCAGGCCCGCGATGGAGGTTCTCGAGGGGAACCAGGTCGTGAACGCGGCATTGGTCGTCAGCAACGGTATCCTCGGACAGCTCATGTACCCCTTTCTTTTGCGAAGATTTGGATTGGAGGGCCAGGAGAAGGAGGAGGGCAGAGAGGAAGCGAAGGACAGCGCGCTTACCATTGCCGCGGGGACGGCGATTGGCATTAACGGAGCGGCTATGGGGGTCTCATATCTCTATGAGAGGAGGAACAGAGCTGCACCTTACGCCGCGCTTTCCATGACAGTCTTTGGCATAATGACTGTCGTTTTCACCGCTGTTGACCCTTTCACGGACATCCTGCTTCGCCTGGCTAGCTAGGAGGTAGTCAGTGGTTTCTGCAGATTGGGTTTAGGGTTGATGATTCATAACATTATGGGCGGCTTCCTCGTTACGCAGCATAGCATACTTTCAGCATCAGCAGCAGATAGACAAGGGAGGCATCTGTAATCGTTCAAACAGTCAAATGCGCGTGGTATTTTTTGGTGTACAGTCATGCCTGTATCAGCAAGTAACATGCGAAAGTCAAATGGATTCGCTCCGGCCCAACAGAGCCGTATCGACAGCGCGGTTTCAACTTTTCGCCCCCGAATGCATACTCTCAATGCTGTCAGCTCTTGTCATCACGATCTACTCCAGTCTGCGATTCACTGTTAGCTATCTTCTCCTTCGAGATGCCGTGAAGCCAGTAGTTGTACCTCTCAATCAAATGCAGTCCGCTTGCGGTCTCGATGATGCCACTAATTTCGCCAGGGTTGAGACCAAAAGCAGCATCCTCAAACTCCTTTTGCATGTCACCCTTGCCGAAATAACCCAGATCGCCCCTCTTACGGGCGCTGCTGCAGTCAGACTCGGTCAGGGCGAGCTCGCCGAGGGTGGTAGAGCCGGACTTGATCTTGTCCTCGTGGGCCTTGAGAATCTCGAGAGCGTCTTCCTTGCTGCGGGTGATTTCTGCCTCTCTCCAGCTCGATGGACGGCGGCTGCCCTTGTGCTTGACGAGCAGATGGGCGGCGCGAATCTTGCCCTCGGGAACGGGAACAGCTTGAGGCCTGGCGCCGAGGCCGGCGCTGTGGTGGGTAGCCATGTAGTGCTTCAACTTGTCCGTGTCGGTGCCTGCGGGAGGTTCCCAGCGGGAGACTTTGTCGGCGGCATTGAAGTAGTAGGGGAGGTTCTTGGAGTTGGAGTGTCGCACTTCCCAGCCAGGAGGGAGACCGGTGTCAGCCTGGGAGCATTGTTATGTCAGTCGACTGTTGGAATGGCACTGTCTTGGGAGCATGCATCTAGGCTCGGCCATGTTCCTGTCCAGCTCAACAAGGCGGCATGGTATACGACAAAGACTATTGAGACCACAGCCGAGCTGAGATTGAGGCTGAAGGCGGCGGCGGGAGAGGCAATGGTCGAGCGGCGGAGAAGCAAGAGGAGGCAGATGCGGAGAAGGGCATGTCTGCGGGGACGGCGCTGCTTACCATGGTTGCGTTACGACGGGTGTTTACTGCGGAGATGCGATGCGGTAGGATTCGAAGCTGGCGGGGAGCTGTCGCGAACAAGGAACAACGGGACGAAGTACGATGGGGGTGGAATACGTGGACGAGACTGGAACTGGGGGGAAGGTGAGGAAGAAGAAGAGAAGAAGAAAAGGTTGCGATGGAGTTGAGAGCAAGGAACACGAGGGGGTGCAGCTGGAGTGTGGTGGTGTTGCCCTGTGTGCTGGGCTTGCTGCAACGGATGGATGTCCAGCAACTGAGGGACCTGAAGCTGGAGGATGACGTGCCGCTGCCGGGGTGACGGTTGGGAAAAAAATAGCGAAGGGGACAGCCTCCAGCAGGCTGCCAGGCTGGGACAGCTGGCCAACCAACGCGGTGCTTGGGGGCTGTGGGGAAGGAGGGGGGGCCACGGGGACACCTGGTGACCACAGAACAGGGGGCGGGGTTCCTAGAAGTTCAGGTGTTTCCTCCTGCCTTCCCCTGAAGGCGGGGGAAGAAGGCGCTGGAAGGAGGGGTTTGGCCACTGACTGAAACTTGTGTCCCCATTGGTGCAATACCCGCTTCATTCGTCGACCTTTAGTCAGCTTGGTCGCTGAAGCTTTACGCAGCAAGTACCTCTTGGATTGTCACTTGTCAGCCAACTCAGGGTTCCCTGTCCCAGGAACGCCGATCCATCTGATCAGATGAGATTACAGGTTTCTTCAACACTCGGCAGCTGCTTGATATTGATGGTATTCTTAATGGGTCTTCCCAGCATTGACGGATAGGCTGCACAATATTGTGATGTTCCGAGGCCAAAATCAACAGAAAATGTCAGACGAGCTTAATGTTCAGGAATGCTGCCTTGCCTCACCTTCTTCAGCCTCATTCAGTGCAACACACCACCATCTCGTCTGAGGTGTTTGCCTTATGATATTAGGAACATTGCCACAGAGGGAGACGGACTGGTGTTACGCCGAAGTGATTCATGTGCAAGTGATTCATCCATCTATTCTTGTCCATGTGAGCTCAGCCTCCTGGCCAGGAGACCAACTAGGTCAGCCGCCATGGCTGTAAGACAGTTCTGCGATGAGTCCTCAAAAGCACCGCTCGAGGGACTAATAATGATCAAAGGAGTCCTAAAAATCTACCTTGTTTGCCTGTTGCAAAATGTCTGATTAGAAACTCAAATTCGTCCACTGGTATTCTCTCCACCTCCTCTGCCGGCATACGGGTTATACACCGATCCTCACCTCGGTGAAGTCGTGACTCAGCGAAAGCATCTGGCTGACGCGCCCCACCATCGCCCCAGACGGAAGGCACCCGATTTTAGACCGCCCGTGCGCTACCGCCTTTCTCTACCACCACCGCCCTCTTTACTTTTTCCCATCCTCGCCTCACCTTCAACCGCGCATCACTTTCACCAACAACGCCTTCGACGCGCCCTCTGCAGCCGACGATCGATCGCCGATACAAATACCTTACACGACCTTTGTTGCGATAATTCACTCAGACCGGCAACACACGTTCTACCCAACCGGCACGATGGCCACCCCCATGTCGACGACCTCCCAGGAGGACACGAGCAACAAGAAGCTCGAACAAATCACCTTCCGATTCTGCTCCGAGTGCTCCAACATGCTGTACCCCAAGGAGGACGAGGAGACCCATAAGCTGCAGTTCACCTGCCGTACCTGCCAATTCACCGAAGAGGCCCAGTCTACCTGCGTCTTCCGCAACGTTATGAACAACGCCGCCGGCGAGACTGCCGGAGTTACCCAGGATGTCGGCTCAGACCCTACTGTAGGTCACTCCCAGCCTGTCCTTGCCCCTGTTGTCTGCATCGAGTGCGGCCACGCCATCCTGTGCACTGGTTGTGGCAACCCCTCGGACGAGTTCGACGTCTCGGTCGTCTCCCAGCCCAACACCCCCAAGCACAAGAACATGGAAATCACCTGGGACGACTTGATGGAGATGGCCGAAGACGATGCCATGGATGAATACGACGAGGAGAAGGAGCCGACCGACGCTATCAACCAAGACTTTGCCAATATCAACCTTCACCACCATCAAAACCCCGCCCCCGCCGCGCAGCACGTCTCATGGCCTACCTTCCAACTCGCCGTCAACCAGTGATGGACATTTCACCTGAACATACAAACTATTTCTGGATGCCCCGGGCCTGGATGGTGCTGTGTTGGCTGTTGCAATGGATTCTGCTCCTTTTGGATTCGAGACCTCCTTTGTGAACAGCTGGCTGACCTTGCATCTCTCCGGATCTAGCTTCCACGATCGAACAAGGAATGCCCCGTCTGTAAGGGAGCCGAGGCCGTCTTCTTTCAGTCTCAACAGCGTAGCGCCGAGACTGGCATGGTAAGCCGATACCATTCTCTCGCCCAATGATGGACACTGGCTAACAGAAACCCAGAAATTGTTCTATGTTTGCTGCGATTGTGGTCACATTTTCCAGTGATGGATCGAACCTCATGATACCCGAAGGTTAGAACAGAGGAGGACGTGGTCTTGCATATTACGGAGTCGGAAGGCGTTAGCGGTGGAAAAGGCTTCGGGCCATGACTTTGTGTTTTCATAGTACAAATTTCCAAATTGATGCGTCCCAGTTGTGGACGTGGTATTCTCTCGGCATGCGACTCTCCCCGGCCGACTTATTTTGTGACTGTGAATGGTAGGTAGATGGAGATTGGTATCGACAGCCAACCCGTGAAACGCCGGCTCATGCATTCATATAGTACAACCCCAATTGTCTCCTTTTTCCCTGTACATGTACAACTTTCTACACCTCTTCCCGCTTCCCCTGTCAACCGCGACTCGTCTATGCGTGCATGGGGGCCATGGAGAGAATCTTGCTCCACTTCTTCTTTCTCAGTTCGGCGCCGACAACACCGTTGATGCGGGAGCCGACGGGGTCACCGGACTTGTTGATGAGGACGCAGGCATTGTCGTCGAAGCGGATGATGCTGCCATCGGGGCGGAGGGACTGCTGCTTGGTGCGGACGACGACGGCGTGGCGCATGTCACCACGCTTGACCTTGTTGGCGGCGGAAGAGCCAGCCATGCCACCATCACCGGCACCGCGGTGCTTCTGGACAACGACAACTATCCTGTCGCCTTTGCAACTGTTAGCGTTCGGGTTCGGGTCGTCGTGCGCGGGGCCAAGGACTTCTCGTACCGATGCGGGCGTGTCGCTTCTGGCCAACGACCATGGCGCACTCGACAAGGGCGGCGCCCGAGTTGTCGATGCATTGAAGCATCGTCTGGGGCATGTCAGTACTATTTCCTACCGTGGTTATACGTGGAGCTTCAAACAAACCTTTAATTGAATCATCTTGGCGGCAGGATCTGGAGTATGACGCTGATGACCAAATCTCCCCAAACAGTCGCTACACCTGAAGCTATCTCGACAAAGTGGAACTGCAAAGTTGAAAATGCGGCCGGACAGCGGCGTTAGGTAATCCCGATGTAGCCAATGGTCGGGGGTTGCGGCGGGATGCACCGTGGGCGCTGCGGCGACGGGATGGGGTAGCGAGGTGCAGCTTGATTGGCTGACATAACCCGTCTCTTCCTTCCAAACCAAGGTGGTCAGTGCTACTATTTTGACGTCTCAGCTGTTCCGCGTGGGGCCAGTCGACGATAATTGCCTAGCCACTCGGGTTTGCGGGATTTGATTGGGCAAAGGACACTGCCAACCCCGGTAAGGCGCAATCCAATGTTTCCCTTTGCTGTTCCATCCTTCCTTCCTCCCCTGGAATCTGTCCAGTCCAATCCAGTCTGGTCCTTCCAACTAAGAACCTGGAAGTACCTGCCTTACCACACACCGTCTGGCTCTCTCTGCCATTGACGTTGGCGTTTTGGCATTGACATTGCCCGGCGACGATAGGATACTAATTCACACAAAGAAAGGGGAGCGCAGTACAGGAGACAGGGACACACCAGCGAAACCCGCCTGACGACAAAGACAACGACGAAGACGACACCGAAGAAGAAGACGACTACCCGACGACTAGAGAAGGGGCTGAATCAAGGACGGCGACTGCCACACTCAGGTCCATCCAGCCTCACCCTCACCTCATTCTCATCACCTCGCTGTGTCTCGGCTTCTCATTTCCCTCTCTCTCTTCCCCTCCTCCTCAAGCAAGCACACGTACGCATTACCTGCTGCTGTACGCATTGCCCGTCTCATTGAGGAGGCCGTTCCTCTGTCCTATCTCTGGCCGCTGTTCTTTGTTCAGTCGTTGTTGAAGCCATTCCCTTCCTTACCTGATCTCCGCTCCTTCCCAACCCGCAACACCCCGGCCGCCGTTATTTGTTTTTGCTGCATCTGCGTATTGCGGGCTGCCGACTGCACCTCTTTCAATCTTACCCCGGCACCGCAGTGCAGCGCATTAATCTCAAATCTCCACCCAACATAACATTGGGATTTGTTTATGCCCCCTTTGAACCCGAGAGATATGACGACACCCGGCCTGAGCTGACCTTTCGACCACCTCTCTACCCTACCTACCTACCTACCTAACGCAGCGGTACCTCAACTCACTCCGCGCACCTGTGCGTCTTTTCCCGGCCTGGGGACAACAACCTTCTTCCTGGCATCGCACATCCACAACCACAACCCGCTTGCGTTTCTGATTTTAGCGGCCAATCTTCCTTGCGACAACACCTCACCCCAGTCCACCACTCTGTCACCAGGTACTGTCGTCGTCAGCTCACGATATTCGATCGACCCGAACCCGTCCTCGTGCGCTCTGCTCTGCTTTGCGTGGGCTGTCGAAGGGAGCCCAACGTCGACCTTGGCCCTTCGTCCACTCCTTGCGCTGTGCTCTGTGCGCCGCCGACGCCGACTTTGACGCTGGTCCCTGGATCCCCCGACGCTCGTTTAGCCTTTTCAGCTCCTGCCGCAAATCCTTCTTTCATATTGCGCTGGAGCTGACTTTGCGACGACCTCAAGATGCCGCCCTCTGCTGCGTCCAAGAAGCAGAAGCAAGCCCTTACTTTGGCCCAACTCGCCTCCTACGACGACTTTCTGACAGATGCCCTCGTTGACCATGTACGACCTTGATTCCGTCGCTGCGGCCCCTCCGCTCCTGCTGGGCGGCGCAGCCACGTATCCTGCTTTGGCGTAATGAGGCTGACCTTTTGTACAGGCATTCTACTGGACCACAATCCCCAAGAACCGCAATGGCTACCACCCGTCCCGAGGAATCCGCGAGGAGGAAATCACTCAAATCATTCAGTCCGAGATTGTCGTCAACAAAGACCTCGAGGCCGCCGAGCGCAAACTGCTAGCCACCGATGGCTTTCGCAAGTTCTTCAATGCCCTCAAGACAGACAAGGCCAAGGATGATTTCAAGCGCCACATGCGTCGCTATACCCAGGTCTACCTTCCCGACTGTCCTTTCGAAGTCAACTCCACCAATCGCTACACCATCGTGTCGCACGAGGCTGCCATCACCGCTCGACGCTTCATCAGGAGGAACGAGAACATCAAGTACCTTGCCGGAACCCAGGTCAACATCTCTCCCGAAGAGGAGCGGGAAATGACTGCCCGCAAGAAGGACTTCAGCATCATTATCTCCTCACGGAGTAAATGCGCCAGCTTGTTCATGGGCCCTGCGCGATTCGCGAACCACGATTGCGGTGCCAATGCGAAGCTGATGACTACGGGTACAGCCGGCATCGAGATTATTGCGACGAGGAACATTGAGGCCGGAGAGGAAATTACCGTCACGTACGCTGAGAACTACTTTGGAGAGGACAACTGTGAATGCCTCTGCAGAACCTGCGAGAACAAATGTGTCAACGGTTGGGCGCCTGCTGAGGGGCAAGTGATGGTTAAGAAGAGCATTGAGGAGTCACTGATGGACGGCTACTCTTTGCGCCGACGGAGGAGAGACGACAGCAGCGGTCCTTCATCCCGGACCCCTTCCGTTACTCCCGACATCCGTCCACGGGTCTCCAAATCTCGACTGAGGGGAGGAAAGTCTGCGCGAGATTCCTTGGCGGTCGACTCGCCAATGTCTGATGCGCTGTCGCCGAACAAGAAACGATCATTGGACTCGCTCGTCACACCACCCATCACTCCGTCAAAAAGGCGCAAGCTCTCCGCAACACAATCTGCACCTGCCCCCACCGAGCATGTCAGCTCGAGAGACAGCTCGGCCTCCGAGTCTGTGCGCAGCATGTCTCTGACGAGCGGCTCTAACGAAGACGGCTCGGTCACAGATATCACAGAACCGGAGAAGGATACACCGGAGCCGAGCCAGGCACGAAAGGCGGAATTGGTGAAGGAGGAGGATTGTGAGGAGTTGACGGAGCAGGTCTTGGCTCAGGCTGCGCCATTCTCTTCTCAACGGCTGGTGAAGACGGCTTCCACGGCATCGGTCGAAACGTCTAGTTCGACACGAGAAGGTTCCGTCGCAACGACTAGGTCGATACCCATATCGTCCTTGTGTGATCCTCCGCCACCGCCATCCGCGTCCTCTATGCGAGATACGTCAGTCGCTAGAGCCATGGCGTTTTCGAGTGATGCTGTCTCCTCCACGACCAGGCCCGTTATGAGCATCGCGGCCGCCATGTGTGAGAATATCAGCCCAAGACGAGTGGCAATGTCAGACGCTAGCATCTCTGGCAGAAACAGTTTGAAGATTATGCAGGTGGAGAGAATGGTGTCAACAAAAGAGCCGCTTACAAGCCCCCGTCATTTCGTGCAGGAAGCGTCAACTGTTGAGGCCTTGACGTCAATTGAGCAGGACGCACCGATCATTCGCAGCTCCGAGACGGTGCAGAGCTTGAAGGTCGAAGCACCGACGTCGACAGAGAATCCTGCGCCGATCATGGACAATATCAAAGTCTGTGCGGTGGTTGATGAGACGATGGGGGCTGCTGACCAACCGCCCCTGAAGAAGCGCAAGTACCAACGGCGCACCTTCATCAAAGAGACAACACCACCCGCGAAAACCCGAACGCCCGGCGATTACACGCTAACGCCGCTGCTGCTCTCTGAGCCGCAGACAGCTTGGGTACGCTGCATGAACTGCGAGACGGCCTTTGTGCAGCAGAACGCCTACTATACCAAGAGCTCGTGTCCGCGTTGCGAGAGGCATTCCAAGCTCTACGGGTACATATGGCCAAAGACGGAGAGAGCTGGACCCCGCGATAAGGAGGAGCGCATTCTTGATCACCGCCTCATCCATCGGTTCCTGGGACGCGACGACGAGGCGCGCATCCGCGGCCGAAAGAGACCTACCACAGGAGCGCCATCAGAGGCAGGCGAGGAAGACGCGGGGTCGGAAGCCGGTGGCAAGGCGACGCCCAAGTACAGAATTGGAAACAGGCGCCAGAGAGCCGCAGACGAAGATTCCGGGGAAGCTGAAGACACAACCGGGTTGAGACGGAGCGGTCGGATGCGCAAGGCTAGCATCAAAGTGGCAGGCGAGTGACCAACCGGAGTGGTCCGGCACCAAGCCGAAAGGACCTCTTACGGCCCTGGGCGCAAATCGTGCCCCTTTGTTTTCTCGGGAGTAGAAACAAACGAGAGACGGATTTATAATTGGAACATGAGGGGACTGCCTTGAGCGGGAAGGCGGTCTCATGTTCTCGTTGCGGATTGTACATCATCAACTTTTGATTTTTGCTATGCATGCATAACCTGCACAGGTGTTGCGTATATACCTTACATACGACATTGATATCTTTTTACGGGGTTCTCCAGTCTGTGTGTACCACTGCGATCTGCAGGGCAGTGGACGGACAGAGACGAGAGGCACAGGGCACACATCTGTTTGGCGTTGCGTTGAGAGACAACATTCCAGCCGTCTGTCTTGGCTGGACTGGGCTGGAGTTTTTTAGCTTTAGATAAGGAGGTATCGATGGCACACACACACACCTTTACGAGTCTCGGTCTGCACTCTCGCCCGCAAACGAGTGAGAGTCGAGGGAGTTTGGTGAGGCGAAGTGAGCCAAGGGGAGAGAATTGATGAGCTATTACAGACATATTTCCTGCATGCCATGCCCGTCCGCTTCCAGTATTTGTTTTTTTTCTCCGACCCCTCCGACCCTAACTGTCGGAACCGGGCATTTGACCAACTTGCCTCCTGCTGCTGCTGCTTTCTCTTATCTGCGTCTGCGGCCTGCATCTCACGGAAGTTCTTGGTGATGGTTTCGGTCGGCGACCGAAAGCGACTGACTGCTGTCCAGACACTACTCACCTCCGACATTTTGGCATAGACACACACGGCGTGCCCACCAACCCACCCACCTCACACTAATTTGACACCGCACACATACATACACATACAACACACAATCCCCTCTCCCCCGCGCGGTGGACTCAAGCGACTGCATAAAAACGGTCCTGTCGCGAACGGTGCGTCGCTAGCCAACAACCAACCTGCGCTAGAACCCAGCAAACGCTATCCTGCTAGTTTCCCCTGCCCTGCTTGTCATAAAGCTCGAGCACACCACTACCGAACCACCGGCTCACCGACTTATATCTCTTGGCTCCCCTCTCATCACCTATTCTCTCTTCTCCCGTCTGGGATCCTTAAGAGGAGGAACCCCCAAAGTCTTTGCACTTCTTCGCCGCCATCCAAGCCTGCCCAATTGTTCGGGCCGGTCATCCAACATGTCAACAGAGACTTTCACACAAAAGAGTCTCCTCAATGCCGGCCTTTCGGGGCCCCAGAACTACTACTACTCCTACTCCGAGCCACAACAACATCACCACCTATACCACCCGGCACCAAGGCTTTCTGCGCTGGCCTCTCCACATCTCTCGGCCACGCGAGCGCAGGCTAAGCAAGCCAAGCTCTCCTCTAGGCGGTCAACAACATCGTCGAGCATGACCCGGCAACAACGCCGAGCATCGCAACAGCTTCAACCACAACCGCTTCACCCCCTGACAACCCTCGTTGCCGTCGTTTTCGACTTCTTCCTACGGGGCATCTTGGACCTCACCTGGCCGCTGCGGGAACTGTGCAGGATGTTCGTGAGGGGGGTCTTTGCCAGCCTGTGCTGGGCATACCACGCATTACCGCTGCCGCTCGCCATGGGCCTGCTCTACTTTGGGTTCCAGAGCGTGCCAGACGCATTCCGCAGTGTCGAGGAGCTGAGGGCCGTCTACAGCAACCGCCAGTTCTCCGTCATGGGCAGCAGCAGCGATGCATCCGGTATGGACGGACTCTACGCTCTGGGAGAGCTCGCACTCGTGCGATGGGGAGATTTGGGAGTGTCGTCGGTAAGTTCCAGAGCCCTGACATCATTTTACTTTGGTTTGTGTGTGTGTGTTCTTTTTTTCTTTTCTTGGCTTCGAAATGCGTCCCATGTTTTGGAACGATTCGAAGCAGAGAAAAGCCAAAGAGAACCCTCCACCAAACACATTTCACACGTACACGAGAAAAAGTGACGAGGCTGACGGGTGTGGCCCAGGCGTTCTACTGTCTCGCTATGATGACCGCGGCGTATGCGGTAATGCTCCTTATTGAGATGCGCGACTACGTCCGCGACACCTGGGCGCTGATCCGGGACGAAGCTCTCGAGGTCAAGGCGCTGCGAGCGGACGAGTAGAGCTGGTTTCCCGAAAGGGCCTAGCTCTTCGTTCGTGGTCTGTCTGTGGTCCGATATCATCTCGGTCGCATTCAGTGTGGTATTAATTGTTTTACTATTTGCTATTTGGCGCGGTTGGTCAAATGGGTGACGGGAAAAGAGATGAGCGATCGAAAGCGACGAACGAAAGAGGAATCTGCGGTCGGGATTTTTCAGTCCCATCGCAATTCCCTCTGTCTCGTCCTCTTCTCTTCCCTCTATTTCTTACGATCGTCATCCTCTCACTTGGGGGATAAGCAGGCGGCGTCGAGCGGCGTAAAAGTCTAAAAAGTTCCGCGCGGCGCTTTGGGCAAGAGTTTCGTTCTCTTGGCGTTTTGGGCATTTATTTTCGGATCATCGGACGAGAAAGAGAAACGGCGTCATTCTTCCTCAGCAGGAAAAAAGGGAACAAGATTCGGAACGAATGGAATGGATGTGTGTAAGACTTGATGAGGGGCCGACAGCCGAAAGCGACGGGCTGGCCGTGGGATACGGGAACGCATACAATTCTTGATGATAATGATACAATACTTAATGAATAAGACACAAGCTGTACACCACTACCTCCGATCCCTCGTCCCCTTGGGATTTGGGGGCTGGATGGTTGTACACAAATCGATTCTTTCTCTGCGCAAAGACCAAAGATCCCCATTCTCCCGTTCTGCCCTCTGCGACACGCCAATTGTTTGCTTACACGTCTTATCGTCTACTCGGACTCGCTGGTGGAGTGACAGCTGCTGAGTGCTGATGCCCCTGCTGCAGGTTTGGTTTGCATGTTTGCTGCGGTCTCTCTCTTACACCATTAAACCCGCTCTGCTGCAACCAACAGGCCCCCAAGACGACCAGTAATTGGACGCCACAGCTCGCCTCGGTCGCGATTCACCATCACCCCGGTGTTCCCTTGCTTCTTTTGGCTGATTGATTGTCGTGGCTCTGGTGTTTTCCCCGCAATTATTCTTCGACCCAACACACCTTACCTGCAGCAACAGGCTGAAAGGGAAAGGGAATTGGCTGAGGTCCTGAGGCAGAGTGTCAAAGGTGTTTGCTGCCCATCGCCATCCTCCTGCAGCTCCCTTCTTCATGCAAGCAGCAGAGCCAAGATGGAATCGCACGACTGGATTGATTAACACTGACTGGCTGTGGCCGTCCTGGATCGATCGGCTGACTGGCTGACGGGCTGGCTGACGCTCCCGTTTTCCCTCCCGGACCTCCAACAAACCTCCGCCCTACCATCCCCTACCCCAAGCGTTCACACTCCTCCTCCTCCAGCTGGCGTTTTGCGTCTCCCAAACCGACGGACTCGGGCGAAACGAGCGGCACCCCGTCGCCCACACTTCCCCGGGTGCCACAAGAGGCAACCACGCAACGCCAGGTCTCTCTCTGTTTCCGAGTACCGTCCAATGGCGAGGCACCCCGGCACGGACTCGGTGTACGGTCTTGGGTTGAAGGCTGGCTGATGCCAGGTTCGCGGTGCTGCCTGTCCATGGTGGGAACGCTCTTTTGGACCCCACGTGCTGCGGCGGTCGCAGCTGAGGCACCACGGTGAGGCGGCAAGCAAGGGCAAGGCAGATCTTGTCGTGGTTTTGCCCGTTTTGAACAGAGTTCTTCTTGGCAGGCCTTGGGGGTTTCTCGTCTCTGGCCCCCTCGCTCTCTCTCTCTCTCTACCTAGAGACTTGGGATGTGCGTGTGTGCGGCGCCGTTACGAAGTTTGCTATAAGGCTGGCGCTGCTGCGCGCGTCTGGCCTGCTTCCCCCCACCCACCCATCATCCAGACACAATCATATGTCTGCTGTTGGCTGATCCATCTCGAGGATTGTTTGCCTGTTGCCTCCAACCTACATGGGCATGGCTGACCCTGCCTGACCCCGCGATTCATGTTGAGCCATTCCGTTCCATGTCTGATTCTTGTTCTTAAGCCGCTTTCCGAAAGTCTGATTTCTGCCTCTTCTCCCCCCTTTCTCTTTTCCTCTTGACACTGTGTTGCTGAGAGCTTATTTGAATCATTTGACCTGGTCTTTTTTTTTCCGTCGATTACCGAGCGCGCGGGGAATTCTTCGACGCTGGGTTCAGGAACGTCGCAGGGAGAGAGTGATCTATTGAGACAACACCTGGTTTTCGATTCCTACATTCCGGGGCGGCTGTTCATCATTGCACATCACACCGATCGGATTTGATTTTGAATGTTTTGTTTCGCCCGGTGAAAAACGAGCTGAGAAAAGTCCCGCCAAGATGTTGAGAATGTTTGCCGGCATGGACGGGTTCGGGGGTATGCTGTTGGTGGTCATCGTGCTCATGGTCCTGGCGGTCGGGGCCTCCACCTTCAACTATGTGAGTTCCCAGACAGAAGCCTTCTTTGGTTCTTGGCATGCCATGTGTGTCTGTGTGTGTATATGTTTTTGTTTCTTGTCGCGGCATGCTGACCACTGTCTCGGGTAGATCTTGACGTCAGGAAAGAGCAAGGAGGTTGATTTCGAGGGAGAGGACGACTCTACCTACGCTTTTTACGCTTCCAAACGGAAGAGAGCTTCCAGTCAGGTCTCCGTGCGGCTTTGAGAGGGTATCCTTTTTGCTGAGACTGTGGCAGGTGTGAAGCGGGTGACTTTTGACATTTGACAAAGTCGACTGTGAACCTTCTCGCCGAGGCGGATGCGGCACGTTGACGAGGACGGCCATGAGACGAATTGGACTTTCAGAGGAAATTTCGCTCGAGAGTATCGACGTATCATCGACGGAGACGGCGAACCATGTTCGCGAGCTGCCCCAGCCGAACAGGGACAGAGACTGATGACCACGGGGTTGATATGAACCGGGTCCGCGACGAAAGCAGGAGGTGTAGCCAGGTATTTTATGGCATGTCTCGGTATCAAACGATGTACGAGTTCTCGAAGCAAAAGGTACTTGGCGATGGCATTGATGAGGGAAGCTTCTCAAAGGTTGCGATGTTGAGTATACCAAAACCACCAAGCGCTGCATGACAGCATGGGCAGCCACATTGCATGGCTCGATCGAGGTGGAGTGATTTATGGGTATGGTCTAAGAATCAATCGGTTTGCGGGTTTGCTTTCTATCTTTCTTGCACTTGTACATTCATGGCATAGGTTGTCGATGGCGAGATCGTTGTCGTCGACTTTTTTGAAAAGAACCCAGTCAGATGTGGGCTATGGAGTCTGAATATGGCTTGAAGCGTTCTTTCTTGGGTATTAAGCAAAGCACAAGATATCAGTACAGACACTACAAATCTTTCCACCTTCTTCATGGTGTCAAATATGTTAGGTAAGTCGGTCGCTGCCCTGTGACTTACCTAGTGAACTGCACGTTGAGAGATTTTGATGTAACGCGAACACAACGATGCATTTATGCAATAGAAACCAATACAGACACAATCAGATTGAATCCGTGGTTTCGGCTGTTCAGATCCGTAGTATCCAATTTGAAAGAGTTCAGGACACCGGTCAAGAGTGTACAAGACCTACTGCATCGTAGATAGGCCTTTTAGAGACGTCGACGAGGGTTGAATCACGAAATCAAAGACATTATGATTGACTATCGATGAGTAACTGGAACAGAATTATGATCATGGTGTCAATCCGACAGCGTCCACACTGACATAATTGCTCGTCGCTCCAAAGCGATTGATAGTCTGGTCATCCGCCTCGTTGAAGCAGCAAATCATGAGCAGGTGGCGAGCACAGCGGCTCTTCTAGGTTCCCTGCCTCGTCAGTTGACCGTCGTTTAAAGTCGGGGCCTGCATTGCTTGCCACATGGTTGAAGTTGACATGAGGCTCTCCGGTGATTCGACCTCCAGGCGAACGACGTTGGCAAGCCACATGGAAGTGGGACAACCCTCACCAAAGCCTAAAGAATCTCTGTCAGTGTAAGTGCGCTTTGCATATGCATGACTATCTAGATGTACTGCGCGCCCTGATTGACGTCAGTGATGCCTCTTAATGCATTGAATTTGCGGGATCTTGATGAACAGCACTGACTCAAGTGACACTGAAAGATGCTGCGGGTAACGACGAAGATGGAGGCCTGTGCCTGGCGCAGTTGACAGCGCTGCCAGGGCTTACGGGCGGCTGCGCATTCGGCGTTTATGCTTACCGCTGAGCGTCCCTGTAATCCGGGATAGCCGAGCGATTATTTCTCCTGTTTTCTCGACGAAGGATGCAACGCGGTGCGGCGGGCTGGCGTCCCTGACCCTGGGGGCTGTGGCTGAGCGTAGATCATCGCCAGCCGGGCGACGCCGTTCCAGCGTGACTTTCTTTCGCGCGGTGGCTGTGAAGGAGGATCGGTAGGCAGACATAGAGGGACACAAAGTGACATCACACCATGGGAAATTTGCACATTTAAATGTTGAGGGGTCCGCCGGTCCAACACCGAGGATCTGGCTTGATTGTTGATTGACATCCAATTTCGGTCGAGCGAACCCGATTGTTCGTACATCAACCCCCAAAACCAAGAAAACATGCCCATCACAAAGCCCCTGCCGGACGCCCCCGCAGATGAGGCCCCGCCGCCGTACCAAGAGAAACCATCCGGCAGTCCGGCGCCGGTGAACACCGGAAGCCCACCACCGGCGGGGAGCCCGGGGCCTTCCGCCCCGCCGGGCCAGGTCGCGCGCCAGTTCCCTCCGATGTTCAATGTCTATTCGCAAAGCTTCACCCGCACAATGCTCCTGGGCGAGCACCAAAACCAACCCTTCTACGCAATGTCAATCCACAGCGGCCTGAGCAGTTCGCCGCCAATCGTGCTGCACTCGGGACCGAGCAACACCCATCCTCCCCTTGCGTCGGTCGAGTTCCACAGCTTCAGCAGCAGGATGAGCATCACGCTGCCGCCCGCGCCAAAGGGAAGTCCGGGAGGCGCACCCATTATCGAGCTCGAGTCTCGCGCCGACTTCCCAAGTTACAGATACGTCTTCTCCATGGGCGTGGGCCCCAACTGCGAGAGGCTGGAGCAATTCGAATGGCGGACGAGTTCTGGCGAAGCAATTGGCATTTTGGACGGCAGAAGCAGAGGACACAAATTAGTACGGCTGTCTCAGACCGTCCCAGCCAATGCACCGCCCGGCGTGTTCAGAGGAGGCGACGGCAAGGAGGTTGTCGCGGCCTGGACAAACGCCCACACGAGCATGACCAAGGCCGCCAAGTTCGCCTTTATGGGCAGCGGTTTGACGGGAGAGCTGGGCGAGCGCTGGGCAATCATGGCCGCCATCTCCGGCCTGGCTATTTTTGAGCGCGAGAGGCAGCGAAGGCGCAGAAACGCTTAGCATCCCGCGCGCGCGCATATAAGTACTTGGGTGGCGGCTTGGGGATTGCATCTGCATTTTGGAGTCTTGGCTTCAATTTGGCGCTTCATGGATGCACGATTGATTGCTGGCATGTTGACGAACTGTTTCGTTTTGTTTTTTGATACCCGCATCTTTAGACGAACATGAATACCAATGAGCAGATAAGCTCAATACTTGCAAGACAATGACTCGGAAAGTTCTGCGCTCTGTCGCTTTGTGCCGTTTGATGGCGCTCTGTCTTGACTGTCTAAGCCTACCTTGTCGGTTTCTGCGAAGGGGTTGCCGTCAGGGGGGAATATTCTGCGTGCTTCAGGTTGAGTGAAGCTGCCACCTCTTGTTTAAGTCGAGTCAGGGGCAGAACACAGAGGGATCTCAACCTCTGTGAACCACAGGAACCAACATTGGACTCGGCCGAAAAAAAGACACAATGAACGTAAAAGCCAAGCTTCGCGCTTCCAGTCGAGATCTCATCCCCACGAAGGCACCCTAGCATCACATCATGAAAAGTCGTGAGAGTGGACTGTGTGCTGGAGACGGTTGGATACCCAGGCGAGGATTTCCATATGATCGGCGATGTTTTGTGCATCCCAGGGGTGGACTGATCGGGCAGAACAGTTGGGAGACCCCTGCAAGACATCTGGTGGGTGGTGCAACGCCGATGTGAAGTTGCAACGAGGGGGGCCCAGCAACCTGGCCGCGGTGGAGAAGCGAAAAGACGTGCGTGATGTGCGGTGAAGCGCTGGGCTGGGATGAGAGAGATTTGACGGGGATGAAAGATGGGATGGAGTGACGGGGATGGGCCGGCGAGGACGCCACTTGGGAGGGCCCAGCGGCTGGCAAACGGCACGGCGCTCCGAAGAACATTGATGACTTTGCAGTCCTTTTGAAATGAAGTCTCTGCAGAGAGGAGGAATTGTCGGTGATGACGACGGTTTCAAAACGTCTCTTTGCATTGAGAGATACATTAGGCGCCCGGCGCCAACGTCGTCATGGCGCTGGACCAACATCACTTGCATCGTGGAGTGGGCACGGGAAGTCTATCTACTATTAGGAAGGGCAGCATAGCGTCGAATTTTGAATGACGAATAACGATACGCGGTGGGTTGCGGGCAGTGGGCAGTGGACAGCGGGCTGTGGCGTACTTTAAATCAATCTCGCATCGAAGAATCCTTTTTCTTCTAGGCTGACGGATCACCGGCTCAGCAGAGGAATCAAGCGTAATTTTGAGTCCCATCAGCCTAGGCGGATAGCAGTCCATGTTACCGTTACTTGGGCTTCGGATAACCACCGCAAAGGATCCATCAATATCCATCTGTTGGATTCTTTTGGGTCTTCCGAGAGAGCTCATGTCCGAAGTTGGTGAGTCGACGGGCGGTAGAAAATCAATAGAAGCAACTCGGGACCAACGGCAGCGAGGCCAGGCGAGATTCGAGAAGCCTCGGATCCATAACTCTTTTCCCTAGTTTAAGCCTATGTCCGGAATGGGGGCACTCAAGGCCCAGCAGGCCCAGCCAGGCTAGCCGGTCTAGCCAGCCGAGCTTCCCTTCCTGCAGAGATAACCACCTGAGGCCTGCGTTGTTGGTGTTTGCCCTGCTCCAGAGATTATTGTAATGAGATCAGGAGGCAGGAGTCGACGAGCCTGGACGCGCTCAGGGCAAGCTGTTGGCGGCAAAGTCTCGATTGGTGGAAAGGGGGCGAAAGCAGGCTGCTGTCTGCAGGGGGAAGAGCAGTTTTTGAGCAGCAAGCTGCCCGCGCGGTGCCCCTTGAGGCTCCGCAGCAGCGGCCAGCCACATGGAGGTCAGCCTCTATTGGGAGATGGCGCGTAGAATGTTGATTAAAGATGCGGAAACTGCAGGGCGAATCTGGCGATAATTAAGAAAGGAGAGGGTCAGGACTTGGCGGTTTCAGGGTGGCCGCCGGGATCAAGCGGAGGCCTGACCGGGGGTTGACCGGGGGCACGACGGCTACACGACCAATCGGCACGGCCAGCGAAGGCCGGGGTGGGGGATAGACACCCTGCGGCCCCGGTCACCCCGGCCGGTGATCCTGGTCGGTCGTCCAGTCATCCCATGTCCTGTCGAGGGGGCTGCTGTCTCATCCATTTTTTACATGTCAACCCCAACTCAGCAAACTCATAGGTATTGCTTCTGCTGCCCAGTGTCAACCACCATCATGACTACACACCTAGACTAGAAGTCACTTACACGCACCATCTCTGCTAGTGTGTGTCCGCACCTTGTCCACCTACTATGCTTCACACACGCTCCCGCGTAAGCGCAGTCGGCACTCGCCTGTCTGCCCCCTCTCCTCGGCCTGGCTCCTCCCCAATCCCAGCTGCGTGGATGCGCCCAGAAGATGGCTTCATCCCCCTTTCGTGTGTCTAACGCCAAAGCTGAGACCTGGCTCTGCAGTTTGCATTCACCTCTCGCAGTGAAGCGGTTAATCAACCACCCACATCCCATGATCCTGGCTTGACTCCCGCATACGCGAGATCCTCCCCCTCCCCATGTTCCTCTCCTCTCTCCACCAGCCTGGCCGAATATGATTGTCCTGCGTATAATTGAAACTTTGGCGGAGCGGCGGGAATGACCCTTTCAATCTTGACCCGATGTATGCGAACGCCCTGGACTCTCAACGGCCCAAGTGACCGTCTTGGGAACAGGGCGACGATGCCTTCCCGCATATATCATCGCCGTCTCCCAACCATCACCACTCCTGGTTCTTCCTTCTTTCGATCCATAGTGTTCAGCTTCACTTGACCTGTGATTCTATCTCATTCCTTCGTTCAGATTCGTCATTCTTTTCACTTGACCAGGTAGTCATTCATTTTCGGTCTCAGACCTCACAACTCTCATTTCCAAACTACCCAGATATTCTCACAGTCAAGCCACAGGCACCTTTTGATCAACTCTCACAAACCAAACCCACAACAAATTCGCCAAAATGAAGTACACTGTCGCCTCCCTTCTTGGATCCGCAGCCCTGGTGGCTGCCCACGGTTACGTCGAGAACGCTACGATCGGCGGTGAAGCCTACACCTTCTACCAGCCCTACCAGGACCCCTACTCCAGCCCTGCCCCCGAGCGTGTCTCTCGTCCCATCCAGGGTAACGGCCCCGTTGAGGACATCACCAGCATTGACATCCAGTGCGGTGGCTACTCCGCCGGTGGTGTCAAGGGCTCTTCTCCCGCCAAGCTCGAGGCCAAGGCCGCCGCCGGCTCCGAGGTCACCCTCAACTGGACCCTCTGGCCCGACTCCCACATCGGCCCTACCATCACCTACATGGCCAAGTGCCCCGACGCCGGCTGCACCGACTACCTCCCCGGCACCGACGCCGTCTGGTTCAAGGTTCAGGAGGATGGCCGTGAGGGTACCTCCAACACCTGGGGTGCTACTCCTCTCATGAAGGCTGGCAACTCTGGCGTCAAGTACACCATCCCCGAGTGCCTGGCCCCCGGCCACTACCTCGTCCGCCACGAGATCATCGCTCTCCACGCCTCCTACCAGTACCCTGGTGCCCAGTTCTACCCCGGCTGCCATCAGCTCGAGGTTACCGGCTCCGGCAGCACCTCCCCCTCCGACCTTGTCGCCTTCCCCGGTGCCTACAAGGCCGCTGACCCCGGTATCACCTACGATGCCTACAAGGCCCAGGAGTACACCATCCCCGGCCCTGCCCTCTTCTCCTGCTCCGGTGGCTCCGGCTCCGGCTCCGGCTCTGGTGCTGCTTCTTCCGCCGCCCCTGTCGCTACCTCCGCCGCCGCCTCTGCTCCCGCCTCCTCTGCCCCCGCCGCTACCTCCGCCCCTGCTGCCACCTCTGCTGCCGCTACCACCTCCGCCCCTGCTGCCGCTGCCACCGATGCCGCTGATGAGGAGGACTGCCCCGTCGAGACCCCCACTGCCACCGCTGCCATCACCCAGGCTGCTGTCTCCGAGGCCGCCGCCACCCCCACCGACGCCGGCGACGAGGAGGACTGCCCCGCTGAGTCTGAGGCTTCCGCTGCCCCTGTTGCCACTGCCACTCCCACCCAGGCCGCTGGTGATGATGAGGATGACTGCCCTGCCGAGTCTGAGGCTCCCGTCGCCACTCCTACTCCCACCCAGGCTGCTGATGATGAGGATGACTGCCCCGTCGAGACCCCCGTTGCCAAGCGCATGACCTTCCACGAGCGCCGCAACCTTTAAGCGGTCTCTTGGTGTCTTCGACGCCTAGATGGCTAAGGGAACGAGCTTCCCGGGCTGCCGGTGGATGTTCACGCTTGTGGTCTCCCCGACGCTGATCGGTCCCCGGACCAATCCGTTTCATGTATAAAGTCTTTGTTGTATATCGTTTTACCTCACGTATATATCAGAACGATATAGATCGTATCATTCTCACGTTCCAACTTATGTCACTCTTGCCTTACTGTGATATGTAAATGTGCTGTAAAGATTCGATCTGTTGTAACTCCTTAATCGCTCTCAATGATTCACCTTGAGCTTCTGTTTGTATCTAGCCTTTGTCACTTACTAGTTGCGAAAAAGCATGGCACACAACTTACGTACTCCGTCTGCAATCAGTCAAGCTTCAGTCATCAACATGTAACAGAGCAATGAAAAATCCCAATGACATTAGTATCAAATGTGGTCATTACATCGTTAAGAGAATCTCTCCTATCCGTACCCATAAAGTATGATATGAGTCTGCACTATTTACCATATAACACACGAGGGAAGTCCTTTGACACATCCATTAGACGCTGCCGCTTCCCCCACTGCGCAGGCTAGACTTCTCTGCACCGTGACCATGGCTAGGTGCAGCAGTAGGAGTCGTTGAGCGACGCTTTCGGAGCATGACGAACGCGATGGCACCAACAATAGCCACGACACCGAGAGTGACCATGGCGCCAATGACACCGGCGACAGCGTTGGACATGCCGCCGCTGCTCTTGCCAGAATCAGAGCTTGAGGCTTCCTCCTGGTTGGCGAAGCAGAAGTCCGCGACACTAGAGCAGACAGAGCACCATTCTCCAACGGTGCTGATCGCACGCTCCTGCATCTCTGTGACGAAGCGCGGCCAGGATAGCGTCTCTTCGTTGGTTCCAAATAGGGGGTACGGCGTCAGCTCGCCAAAGGTGCTGTTTCGGAACAGGAAGCGCACGCGGAGGTCGTCGTCGGCGCTGTCAGGAAACTGCGTCGTGTTGTCGCTGAACAGCTCAAAGGCGATGGTGGAAGCATAGTCCGGGAGACCGGTGAAGTTGACCGAGAGGGGGACGAGGTCGACGAGACCAAAGAAGGCGAGGAACGTGTCGTAGCTACCGGAGAGGAGGGAGAACTTGAGCTTGCCCTTGGAGGTAACGGTCTGGTTGAGCTGGGCGAGGATGCCAGCTGTCAGAGTCTGCGCGTGAATGGCCCGCGCGGGCTGGGAAGCGTTGAAGTTGTATCCGAACTCGGAGCTGTCGGCGAGAGTGCGCAGCTGGAAGAGCTCTTCGTCCGTGACGTTGCGAGCCAGGGACGTGCTGTTGTGGATGCGAGCAACGTTGATGAGGTCAAAGATGTCGTAGGCATTCTTGTATGTCATGTTCTCGGGCTTGTAGTCGTACACGCTCTCAAGGACATCGTAGAAGCCGCCATAGAAGTCCTTGGTCGTCTCCATGCGGGTCTTAAACTCGTCGCTCTGCTCAAAAGACTTGTAGGCCGCCGCGTTGGCGGGACAGCCATCGTCGCCTTTGATCCAGATAGTGTCCGGGGAGTTCGCGTTCTCGCCGTGAAGGAACACATATTGGTAGCCATTCAGGGGGCTTGTGCTTTCGCTGCCGTTATTGAGAGTGGTGGTGGCGATTTCGGCGTCCAGATCAACGAGAGGAGGGTAGAGACCTTGGAGGAAGGCCGTAGCTGAGTTCTTGAGGAGACTCTGGTCCGGGGCACTGGCGTAGATCTGCGACGAGACGTACTTGTCTTCGGAAATGTTCAGAATCTGGTGAGGGGACCCGGACTCCAGGTAGCGGCTGCGGTAGTCACTGCCGACTTGGAAGCACTGGTTCGCACCAACGCTCGTGATGGCTTGAGCTCCATAGTGCTTCGTGTTGCCTTCAAGTCGTTTTAGTCAAAGTTGCGTTTGAAAGTGACGAATGACAATCAACTTACGGTCTCCATGGCGGGTAAAGACAACCACACCGTGGACAGTCTCGGCGACGGCAGTGCCGGCAAGGACGCTTACAGCAGCCAAAGATTTACCGATCATAGTGACAAGCTATGAAGAGCCTACACCGACTATGTTAGGGTACCAAATAATGGCTCCGTACGTTGAAGTCGTAAGTTCAGACATGCTGCAAAAGACTTCGTGAGGCTTTTAATATTTCTAAACAGCCCACCCCCATTCCTGCACGCCGCCCACTACCCGTCTCCCAGAAGGGCATCGTGCTGTCAAAATGTCATGTAAGGCGTCGCGCAGAAGCGGGGGAATCACACATGTTTCCCAGTCCCGTGGCGCGGAGATGCTGAGGATTTGGTATCGGTTGACAGTTGCCAAGAAGCCAAGTACTTGGCATACATCGTGACGAATCAACGCGGGCGATAAGAACAGCGGTCGTGACCGGCCGGTCAGTAAATTTCGCTCTGAGGACCGCTAAGCAAATCGAAGCCGACTTGGCGGAGGGGTTGTCAACTTTCTTGCCTCTTCCGTCGGGTGAGGGTCGTTCGGCGGGAGTGCATGAGGCCGGGCCGCTAAATCGGAGACCCCCCACAACGCCGAATACTAAGTCACTGGCGATTGAAACATCTTCGTCAATTGTCTTCATGACAATCTGACTACTGCGGTTGATACATCTCAATTTGGCTGCTGAGAAGTATGTGTTGGGTAGGGGGAAGCCGTTAGGGATGCCAATCTGGAAAGATTCGACCTAGGCGCCCTCATCATTTGACTCTATCTGGTCCGATATAGTAGGATTCGCTTCAGCAAGCACTGACACTATATCGGTCTCGCCACAGGGCTCTTAGTCTGTGAAGCATTTGGTCCCATACTCGGCTGGGCTAAAGAGACGCCAACTCAGGGGATGAGTTCTGTCTATACTACTTCTAAAAGAGTTGGAGACAGAGCCCATAAATTCGTTTCAAAAGACTTACATCATTCTTTTATGTATATCCTCGAGTTGTCTTAATTACCCCCTGGCTTACGTGTAAGATATCTCGTGGGCTTTGGTTTTAGCACCACCCTATATGTGTATTCTTGAATATCAGCAGTGCAAGACACAGATTACAAGCCATAGTAACATAGACAACCTATTTTCCAGATGAATGTCATGTGAAGCTATAAGTCTGGAGGTCTAGAGGTGTCAATAATCTAACACATTTGTTAATCAAATCACGCCATCGTCAGCCAATTGCAAGCCGTCAAGTTTGAAAACATAGTATGAAAGTCATTTCCACCGCAGGTAACACCCCACCTTTAGAGTCAGATAGGTGTTCTGCGATGATGGATTCATTTCAGAACCACTAGATCCTCTCCAAGATATTAGACAATTCGTTAACTCAACTGATGACTACCGGCATAGGTTGTTGGACGCATGAAGGGCATCACGTGCGCTACCCTAATGGGACCCAGCTGGAAAGGATCACGGATACAGCAGTGTCGGATGTCCTACATCGTTCGGCCTGAATGAGAATCATACAGATTCGCAATGATATCAGGAGCTTCAGCGTCCATGGCAGAGATGTCATGCCAGGCGCCAAGCTGGCGGCTAAGCAATTTGACCTTGGGTCAAGTCCAAATCTTTAGTTAGGCGCATTTAACAACAGGTAACCTAGCATAACGCCAAACAAATCTGGACAGATATATTTGATAGTTCCGAGGCCGGCAGAGAGGTTGGTTTTAAGCTGTGGGGAATCATGTGGGATGAGTAAAGCGTGCCGCTATGCATCTCGGCAACACGCGCGCGGGATAGGACGGGGCTCAAGGAGAAGACATGAAAGGGCTCCCTGTCGATTTTGAAGTTGGATCTGTTTTGGTTCATGCTCTTTTTGATGAGAATTTGTTTTTTGAGTTCCACGTCTCAGACCGCAACAACAATACCAGGCCGTTAAGGTTGACCATGAGGCGAATAGGCCATCTTTGTGCTCTGACAATGACCAGAGACATCCGCAGAGGAAAGTCCTAGGAGACTAGTTCCGAACCGTTGCGCGCGTTAGCACCACTTGGAGTGGCGCGGAGGGAGCATGTATGACAGACCATCTATTAGTTGTTGATAGTCCATCCACTCCTTCGCCGTTTTCCATCGTTCTTCTCGGGTTGCGACTGTCCGTATGATCACCCGAACTGGTTTCGGAGGTCAAGAAAGTCAAGCAGGGGGGGCAGGTGTGAGGTATGCTGTTGTCAACGGACTTCCAACAGTTCACCCGGACAACCAATGAACACGAAGCTAGGTAGAGTGTGGCAGGTCAAGACGGCGAATGCCGCTTCCCGCCCATCAGAACAGAAGTCCCAAGTTTCACTCGGAAATTCAGGTCCGACGGGGAGCCTAGGTCAAGTCACGGGTGGCAGCAATTCTGTGAGAAGCCATATTACTGATGGTGGTGAAGATCATAGACAAGACCTTGGCGAGGCAAATGGAGGATCTTATGTGTCAGTGGTAGGACGGCATCTGCAAACAATTGGCTTCGGTGAAATGGAGGATTGTGGCGTATCTGCATTCAGCCGGGGGAAGTACACACTTGTCGACGTGTCTGGATATCTGGCAATGGAAGGCTCAGGAGGTCAGCACTTTTTTGTGCAAGTTGTTTAATGAACGCCAAACATTCGCCCGGATAAAAGACCATTCATGAATCTGGCATCCCTGCTAATCCTGGTGGTTTCTGGGCGATATCTAACGACCTTCCTTCTCTCGGAGAAAGTATCGGAGAAAGCCAGTAATGCGAGGTCTAGTTATCAACACGAGTCGATAAGGGATTCTTGCGTGATCGCTCGGGTTTATCCCCGTCGTAAAACCACACGCTCGCTCCGCGGTCGGTCTCGGTCGAGATAATCATACGCCCACTGCCCAGGCATTGTCACCGGTGGAAAAGCCTGCAAAGTCAGGAATGCAATTGATAGTGGGCTGAGACGATTGTGCGGTGTGGATGCGCAAAGCTGCTGTTGTGGGACAGCGGCTGTCGGTCGGAAGCCTCATTGGGGAAGAGAAGCTTGGCCTGGGAGACCCTGGTTGAGGGGGCCATTGGCCAATAACGCAATGTCAGGTTGAAAATGGCTAGATTTTGAAGCCTGAACGACCAGTAACAGAAGAATGTGGGAGCCCGGATGTGTTTGTTGAGTTCAGATTATTGGACAATGTGATCAAGTCTCTCAGCCCAGCCAGAACGTCCCCTCGACCTCGACGATATCATCGTCGTTCAGCCTCTGTACCTCAACGATTGTTCTGGGCGGGAACAGCACCTTGCCGGTGGTGTTCAGCTCAGCCCAGAGCTCATTCTGGACTTGGTTGACGATGGGGCGATAGCGATACATGTCCGACACATAGACAACCAGACGAACGCATGATGTCTGGAAACATGTCAACAGGGGTAACTTTTTCACTGCAGTCGGAGTCATGTCCTGACCAGATCGGACCCCGCCGACCGCGCCAAATGGGCCATGTTCTCATATGCCAGGCGTATCCTGGGATACCCGATTTCAGCGAGCGAGCTGTTTGAGGGATGTATCCCACGAACGCCGGCGATGTAGAGCGTCGGGCCTGCGATAGAGAGAAGGCTGTAGGGCCCCGTGACATCGTAGCTAGTCGAAGGGTTGATGTATTTCACGCCCAGCGGGGATGTGTAGTTTGGTTCCAGAGTTGGCTCTGGTGATTGTGGAGATGTATTCGCTGCTGCGAGCGCAAACAGAAAACATGTTATTGCACCAAAGAAATTCATTGCGGATGTTTTCTTTGATATTTGCTATCGGCAGGAGTTTTGACAGCGTCAGTGCAAAACAGTTGTATATAAGAGGCCATACTTGGTAGCATCTCAACCTGTTTTACAAGTGGTGAGCTGCAAGGAGACTTGTATTGATCCACTATGTGAACTATGTGATGTCACGCAGCACGCGTGTCACCCAAAATGGGCTTGGCAAGCAATAACACCTCTCTGTGATTGCAGCTACGATGGCTACAACTTTTGTGGAAGGTGTTGCAGAGTCCAGGAACACGAATAGTAGAGATGTGCCCCTGAATACTAGGAAGGAAAAGGAAGGCGTTCGTTCTCAGGAACTGTTTACTAAGTGACTAAGTGACTAAAGTGTAACATGGATGGCATGGGTTGGACAAAGTTGTTCTCGAACGTGACCTGGGATGGCGCAATTCTATGCAACGGGGTCCGCAGGCGCAGGCGCAGGTGCAGGTATTGCTGGCATTGATTGCTGAGTGTTGAAAATGACGCCATCGCACGGTCACGTTAGCTCATCCCGATTGGGGAGATTGGCGGCCAGGATTGCGACATTGGCGACGGCCTTAACCTCATCGTCGGTACTCGGTGCAGTCTGGAGAAGAGGGCGCCTTTTTACTGGGAAGGGAAAGGTACGGACAGGTACCGGCAGCAGTCCCCGCTGGACTCTGGGGAGGCGAGAAACTGAGAGTATGAAGAAATGAAATTTGACGATGTCGCAAGCTTATGCTGAAAAATCAAGGTTGCAGACGGATCCAGCGGAACATTGAAGTTTTTTTTTCCCCTTCTCGTTGTCTACTAGTGGTTTCGAGGCCCAGGCCCAGCCCAGACTGAATCATTCGAGACCCAGTTGATGACGAGAGAGAAACGGATGAATACGTGGACACTGGGCAGCAGCATTAGCAAAGGTGCAAGGCCAAACGGCGATGGTCTAATCGCCGATTCGGTCTGAGCAAAACGGATTGAATTTTTTTCTCTTTTCTTTCTTTTTTTCTTTGAAAGAAGAGAATGCGCAGGTGACCCTTCAACGTTTTGGCGGCGACTTTTGACTGGTTCAATATTGGGAAGAGTGACTGATGGAAATTCGTGGTTGGCGGGTGTGTGGTGCGTGCTGCGTGCATGATTTGCTGACAACGCATCCTGTTATGTAAGCTTTTGCGGATGACTGTGCACCTTGAGAAATTGTCCGTTACGGCGTTTGGGACTTTGGTTCAGTTCTTTGCATAGGTACTCTGAATTGAATCGGCGATGGGATGCACCGAATATCTGATTGATTGAAAAAACAGCCAGTCAGTCGAAGATAGACACCTCCATGGTCAACCAGAGGCTGGATTATGTACACTTTCGTTTCTGTACTTCAGCTGGGCAGTACTGCGTATGTGAGGGTGAGAGAGAAAGGCAATCGGTCCAGCCTTACGGTGTGGCTCCCCCGCAATCTCAGCAGCAGCGCAGTCGGCTATCGGTGACGGTGCAGCGAGACCCGTCCGTAGCCGTGTGGCCGTCTCCCACGACGGCAGCGACAACCGTTAGCCTCGTCCGGCGCGCGCTGTCACTGGCCGGCGGACTCGCTTAGCGGTCACCTCATCGCTGGGAGTGGGGCTGGACCCCTGGAGCACCGCTGGGAACCGCTGTGGCAGAAGTGGAACATCTGGGGGGCTCACACCAATTGACCCGGCGATGTCGCCATTTTCGCCCCAAAGCACCTCTATCACGCCTCCCTCTCCCCTACAGTGTACCACAGGCAGGTACCTCCCAGTCAGTCACTGCCCGGAGCACGCCCGCACCGCAATCGACGTCGGCCTCGCTGCGACCGTCTTTTCCTGTGTCTCCTCCCTCAAGGTCTACTTGCCTTATCCACCGTCTAAGACGACCACGATAAAACTACTCGACCTCCCTTCCCTTCTCCTCCGACCGCGATCCAAGACAGGCTTTGATCACGACACCAAGCCAAGCGACGACGACACCAGCGCGCTGCCACCTCGATACTTTCCTCTTTGTTTCTCGCCGTCTTCACCGGTCCCGATTACCTTACCTTACACCCACCAGCACACACACCCCCTTCGGCTGAACCTTGTCGTCTGTCCATCCACCAGCAGCCTCGACGATCCGCATTCATACCTCTCGCCTGCTGCTTCCACCCAACCTTAGCTTGCGCTGCTGCTCGACCATTTACCCTGCCGACCGCAAAAAGGCAACCTAAACAACAGAACCAAGGCCACAGAAGTCGAAGAAGCAAAACCGTCCCATCTTTCCGCCCCCCGTCTCGACGAATCACCAGGGGCTCAACCTCCTGCCAAACCTGCTCTGCGCCTCGCCGTGCGTCTTCTCAACGTGCCCAACTTAGGCGCTACACCACAAAACACCACAGACGTCCGCGCGCGAACTCGACAACGAGCGCTTTAATTGCGTGCCCTTGCCAGCTCCCCTGCTTCCACCAGTCGGGCGCCGTTCCTGTGGATCATCCGGGGCTCCCTCCTTTGGAAGCTGCCAACATATCCAGCAGACCAAGCCATACTATAAACAGCACTGCGAATCTCCTTTCCCCTGGCTCGCACGCCATCGCCAGGTCCTCTCGCCTCACCCTCACCCAAAACACCCGCCAACAACCCAGAAACAACAGAGTGTCACCCTGTGTCACTGTACAGATACACACACGCATACGCTTGCGTCCGTCTCGTCGCTGCGTGCTCTTGCTGCCCCTCGACCTTAGGGGGCACTGCTGGCCCTGTTCCCTCGACCTTGGCGACATTTCGCTGGGTTCCAGAGGACAAGCACCAGCCGGATGATTTGATACCACTTCCCCGGTCGCCTGTGCTGCTCGTTTCCTCTGTTTTCCACTGCCTGCTCTGAAACCTATTGCGGCCATGGACCTCGCAAGCACGTCAACCGTCCCGGATCCCCGGAGTCTGAACCTAGATCTGGGCTTGAGCCATTCGTCGTCCAGTCACCGCCATGACGAGCTCGCTGCCTCCAACTCTCCTGCCATCCCTTCTCCCAGCTACTTCAAAACCACACCGACTTTCACCGCCCTCGACGACGTTGGCTTCAACTCCAACTCCAACTCTACACCTGCTTCCAATCCCACTACTGCCGTCGCCAACAATGTGACTACGAACCAACAGCCTTCCAAAGACAACTGCGACAGACGGAGACCAGACGAGGGAGAAGCCTCGCGATTTCCAGCAAATATGCCTACCCAGCTGGTCGGCCAGACTGTGACTCCCTTCCTTAGAGAACATATCCCTGGCATCTACGCTCCCATCGGCAAGCCCGACGTACAGACGGAGGACAACACCCTCAACCAGAAGCGAGACCCCAGCAGCAAGTTCTGCTATCGTCATCGGCCCGACGCAAAGTGTCGTCGCGCCGCCGACGAGTCCAAAATGGTCTTGATCCAAAGTGTAAGCCAAGCCAGTCTGGATGCACACAGGCACTATCGTCTCCGTGCTGACACTTGCGCACAGGAACTCGATAAGCTCCCCTCCGCCGACCAACAAGCCATCACCCACGTGTGGTCCCTCTTCTCCGCCGCCCCTGCCAAGCACCGCGACCTCATGCTCCAGGGTATCATCACCCAGTGCTGCTTCCCCCAGCTATCCACCGTCTCCCGCGAAGTTCACGAGCAGCTCAAGATCGACTTCATGGCTGCACTCCCTACCGAAATATCCTACAAGGTCCTCGGCTACCTCGACACTGCCTCTCTTTGCAAGGCTGCCCAGGTCAGCAGGAGGTGGCGCGACCTCGCCGACGACGACGTGGTATGGCACCGCATGTGCGAGCAGCACATCGACCGCAAGTGTACCAAGTGTGGGTTCGGTCTGCCCCTCCTCGAGCGCAAGAGGCTGCGAGACTGGAACAAGCAGAAGGAGCTCGCCCGAAGCCAACGGGCCGAGGAGCCCGCCCGGGAGCCAGAGCCAGCACCAGAACCTGAGCCGGAGGCCGCCGCCCCTGCGCCGTCCCCCAATGCCAACAAGAAGCGTGAGCTGGTTGTCTTGGACGACAGTAGGAAACGCGCCTGCCGTGAGGTTGGCGAGCCCGGTGCACCCAAGGCCCAGACTGAGCGGGAGAAGGACCGCCTCATTCGACCGTGGAAGAGCGTCTACCGCGATCGCTTCAAGGTCGGATACAACTGGAAGTATGGCCGATGCCACATCAAGACCTTCAAGGGCCACGACAACGGTGTCACCTGTCTCCAGTTCGACGACGAGATCCTCGCTACTGGTTCATATGACGCCAAGGTTAAGATTTGGGACATTGTGACGGGACAGGAGATTCGCACCTTGACCGGTCATACCATGGGCATTCGTACGCTCAAGTTTGTTGGCAACTTGCTCTTCAGCGGCAGCTTGGACCATACGATCAAGGTCTGGAACTGGCAGACCGGCGAATGCCTCAACACTCTCCAAGGTCACAGCGAAGGCGTCATTTCCGTCGACTATGATGGCAAGCATATTGCGTCCGGATCGATTGACAAGTCGGTCAAGATTTTCAACCTTCACAACAGGGAGACATTCTGCCTGCGCGGACACGAGGACTGGGTCAACCATGTGCGACTTGACCCCGGTTCGCAAACGGTGTTCTCGGCTTCGGACGATTGCACCGTCCGACTTTGGGATCTGCGAAACAAGACGTGCATCAAGGTCTTTGAAGGCCACATGGGCCAGGTCCAGCAAGTCTTGCTTATGCCGGAGGACTTTGAGCCGGACGAGGAGATGCTAGCGGCCGACATTGCCGACAACTCCTCCGTCCACAGCGGCCGTAGCACCACCCCGTCGGCTTCGGCGAATGCCTCAGCGAACGTGGCGTCAATCCTCGGCTCCTCTTTCGGAGACTCGGGCTCGGCAGACGATGACCGGACGGCGTTCGGCTGCGCTTTCGCATCCGACCCCACCCGGCCCCTCCCGCCCCGCTACATGATCACGGCCGGCCTGGATAACACCGTCAAGGTGTGGAACACCGTCACGGGCAAGTGTCTCCGCACCATGTTTGGTCACGTGGAAGGTATCTGGGGTCTCGTCGGCGACACCCTCCGCGTGGTCACCGGCGCCAACGACTCAATGGTCAAGGTCTGGGAGCCCAAGAGCGGCAAGTGCGAGCGCACCTTCACCGGCCACTCGGGTCCTGTTACCTGCGTTGGTCTCAGTGACAGCCGAATGGCCAGTGGAAGTGAAGATGGCGAAGTTCGCCTTTACAGTTTCGAAGCAGACGGTCCCCTCGAAGAGTGTGGCACCCCTGCGTGAAAAGAGCGATTGTAATTTTTTGGAGTTTTCTTCTTTTACATTCTGGGGTTCTGGCAGGTGTCTGGCGAAACGATTCCCAAACGGCGATTTACGAGAGATGGACTTTGTGCACGACAGAAGAAAATGCCTTTGGCAACTTGTCTCTTCACGTTCAGATTATTTTAGAAAAGTCCTCGAGGACTCTGGGCAGGGTATGGAAAGGGAAACCCCATGAGGTGGGCGGCGTTCGTGGATTGCATTTCTATGGGAATTTCTCTGTCCATCACAAAAAAGGGAACAGGATGGGAAAAAAGTAGTGGCAGCATCCAGAGTACAGGATATATCAAGAGGCCCGATTTAATCTACTACACAATTTACGACTCGTACCATGCTTTCACATGCTCGTGCTTTTTTTGGGTGGTGTCTCACGTTGGATCTAACGACTGGCCAGCCTCATTTTATCTAGCACGAAGGACTTTCATCTGATACCGGCGCGTCGTGGCAAAATTAGCAGCAGCGGGAACTTGGAAGCAGCTGTTTGGGTAGAGGGAGGGAGGGAGTCAGGACGGGAGCAAGACCAGGTCCAGGCTGGTTTCCTCCCGCCCGTCCCTCCATCAGCTGATGGCTGGGCCAAGAAGGCCATGAGGCGGTGCCTGAAGAGACCACTGGATTAGCTCCGAAAGCGGCATAGTCTGTGATGTCTACTGCTGGTGTCTGTTGGACTGGCTGGAGAAGAGGAGGAAGAGGTGAGGAAGAGGTGAAGATGATGATCCATGCCAGGACCAGCCTCCGAACCTCGGCATTTCTGACGAATGGCCCTTCCACTCGGCCCAGCGCCGGAAGTGCCCGGTATCCACAATCTTGTCAGGTTCACATTCCATTGCGGCCGAGTACGTACCGCATGTCTCCCCCGCAAAATCACAAGCTCGGCTTGGGGTCGGTAATGTGAAGGCTGCAGTGGCCCGCGGAGGTTTCTGCCGTAGCATGCCGCACGCTGGAACGGGGCAACGACTCTTTTGGCGCTACGTCACTCTTCTTTGCGCAGAATCACAGGCCGATGACTGACTGACTGGCAGAGTACCGTGTCAGTCAAGTTGGTTGTTGGAGTAAGGTAGCCTTAGCTCCTCCTCAGCATTGCTTTGCTTTGTCTATGCCTCTCTTCTGAAGCCAGCACTGACAGTGTGCACGCAGCTCCGGTCGTCCAGTGCCGCTGTTGATGAGTCCGGCAACCAATTGGTCTTCTCCAGCAGAAGAATAGAGAGAGCCAGGGGGTGTTTTGGAAGGGGGGAAAACATTTTGATGACTGAAGAAAGATGATCCAAGATACCTTTTCCCCATGGTCCCTCTCTTCGAGCCCTTCCCACACGGTTGCATCTTATCCCTCCACCCCCGTCTACCCAGTCACAGCCTCCGTTCCGCCGAATCGGGATGGGCGCGCTCATCATCTTGTCGCAACCCACGCGTGCGCTGCGCTAGTAGCCAGACGTCTGAAGATTCGATGGTTTGAGCCACTCAGACATCGGCCCCGTGCTTGTCTCTTCCATTTTTGCACTTGTTCTTCCTGCTACTGCGTGGAAGACATGGAAGCGTCCGTGTCTACTCTACTCTGCTCTGCACATCTTGTTCCTACTCATCTATCCACACACGCCCTGGTGCCCCGGTCTGCCGATGCCCCTGGCGCTGGGCCGTCTAGTGTCTGGCCTCGTCGTTGTGCCGCGGGTGAAGGGGGGCGGAACTGAGGGACACCTTCTCCTCATATGCTTTTTCGTCTGCTCCCCTCATGCTCGGGAAGGTTGTGTCTAGGTACACATCCAGAGTCACACATACGTACGCACACCTGGGTACCGTCTGAAGTCGGGGAACCTCGAGTCATCTGCATACTGCGTATGTCTGCTTGTCCCGGGGCTGATTTTCTATTCTGGCTTGTGCCTTGACCCCTCGTCCCCCCCCCCCCCCCCCCCCCCCCCCCCCCCGTCACTGTGAACCACCACCCCCCTCGGCCCCTCCAACACACGCCTAGTACGCCACCTTTATATCTTCTGCCGTGGCTTTCATCACCGGCGCCGAGGATGTCTTCTTTGTAGGTCCGTCCCTGACTTGACTTGACGACTTGTTCCGAATCTTCTTCTTCTCGTCCCGGCTCCTTCCCAAGCTTCTTTCCTTGCTCTTTCCCGTGTGTCCCGCTCTTGTATGACTACTTCCTCTTGATACCTCCTTCTCTACCTGCACGCGCAGCATCGACATTGTTCTTGCCATTGAACAGAGAAGAAGAAAGCGTGACTCTTGCTTTGTTCTTGTAGACCCCTTGGCGCGAGCCTCCTGCTGCCTACCTTTCCTGTCATCTCGTTTGCGCATATCCCTATTTCTTCGTGAATCATGGCCTCCAAGGTCAAGCAAGATGGCAAGACGACGTCGGCTGCCACGAACCTCATTGGTATGTCCCACCACCCGCAATTCCATTATGGGACGACTGCGACTGACATGATGGTATAGCTGGCGGTGGTGCCGGCATGATGGAGGCGTTGGTCTGCCACCCACTCGGTAAGTTCTTCCCCTCGGCGCAAACCTCGCGATGGGTGACAGACATCTTTACTGACACGTGCGACACAACCAGACACGATCAAGGTCCGAATGCAGCTGTCGCGGCGCGCAAGGCAGCCCGGAGCGCCCAAGCGCGGCTTCATCCGCACCGGAGTCGAGATCGTCAAGAAGGAAACGCCGCTGGGTCTGTACAAGGGTCTCGGTGCCGTGTTGACGGGCATCGTGCCCAAGATGGCCATCCGGTTCACGAGTTTCGAGGGATATAAGCAGATGCTGGCGGACAAGAAGACGGGGATCGTCAGCGGACAGGCGACTTTCCTAGGTAGGTGTCTCCAACAGTCCCCCAATCTTGACTCGCAGATGGAGAATGTTTGTCACTGACCAGTGAGACAGCTGGCCTCGCCGCGGGTGTGACGGAAGCCGTCGCCGTCGTGACGCCAATGGAGGTCATCAAGATCCGTCTGCAGGCGCAGCACCACTCCATGGCGGACCCCCTCGACATCCCAAAGTACCGCAACGCGGCGCACGCGCTCTACACCGTCGTCAAGGAGGAGGGTTTCGGCGCGCTGTACCGGGGCGTGTCGCTGACGGCGCTGCGGCAGGGTAGCAACCAGGCCGTCAACTTCACGGCCTACTCGTACTTCAAGGAGGCGCTCAAGGACTACCAGCCGCAGTACGCCGGGGGAAACCTGCCGAGCTGGCAGACGACGGTGATTGGGCTCGTCAGCGGTGCCATGGGCCCGTTGAGCAATGCGCCGATCGACACCATCAAGACGAGGTTGCAAAAGACGCCTGCCGAGTTTGGCACGAGCGCGTGGAGTCGCATTGCCAAGATCTCGAGTGATATGTTCAAGTGAGTGTTGTCTTCTCGCATTGCTCCTGAGAGCCTGCAGAATACTGACAGTGTGTGTGCGTCCGCAGGCAAGAAGGCATGCACGCCTTTTACAAAGGTATCACGCCTCGCATCATGCGTGTTGCGCCGGGACAGGCCGTGACGTTTACCGTCTACGAGTACCTCAAGGAAAAGCTGGAGAGAAGCAACGTGTCCTTCACTGGAGGCAAATACGAAGAGTAGATGCACAGGGTCAAGGGGAACTGCTTTTCAGGTGGCCGTCTGTTGATGCAAGATACCAGTTTTTAACCTGCACGTCGAAAGCAACAGGTGGGGGGGAAGGCATGGTTGCACGCGAAGAGGAAGAAGATGCCGCAAGTTGTAGATATGCCGAACATACTTAGAAAGTATCGCATTGCGAATCAATTCTGTCTATCATCAGCCCGATCTACAGGCTCGGGACCCAACGCCTTTGCATTGCATTGCATGCGCTCGACCTTTTTTCTTGCTTCTCCCGCCTTACCCGCCTGCAGCCCTATACCTTCACATTTACCTTCCGGGACGCTTGGGTCTGCTGAAGCCTTGTCTGGCCGTCACCTTGGGATGCAGCTCGGACAGGACCGAGTCTTCGGTGACCTCGCTGGGCTCCTCGACCTCGAGCTTCTTGTCCAGCGTCAGGCCGGCCTCGCCGGTCGCGATCTCGAGCACGGCGCGCTTCATGAGCGGGTACAGCATGCGGTTCTTGATGGCCTTGTTGCCGGGAGTGACGGGGCAGGTGTAGATGAAGAGCAGGGGGCTCGACTCGGCGCCGTTGTGGGTGTGGGTGAAGCGATAAAAGGTGAAGCGAGGCTCGGTGGAGGAGATGGTCTGGGTGAGTTCGGTGATGCTGGAGGGGCTTTCGGAAGAAGGGACAAGCTCGACGGATTCCTTTTCGGGGTTGATTTTCTGTAGATGCAAGTTAGCCGTTCGTCCGTCAGGAGGGAGGTGGGTGGAGAGGCAGTTACGCACCAGCATGACCAGCACACGACCACCGTTCAGGTCCTTCATGGCAGCGAGGGCGTCCTCGGCGATGGGCATGGCGAGGGTCTTGCTAAGATGGATCTCGCGGGTTCCCGTGCCGGTGCTCGCCTCGGCCTCAGCCTGCTTGACTGCACCGAGACTGCGCTCCTCCTCGGTAAGAGGGGCCTCAAGCTCGGTGTGGGCATCGTGCTTGACGAAGCCCTGGGCAGAAAGCTCCTCTGGGGTGGTGGCGAAGATGGACTCGCGGAAGTGCTCGGAGCCCAGCTTACGGACAAGAGTCAGGCGGGTGGAGGCGAAGAGCATCTTCTGGCGGACCTTGGCGGAGTCGGGGACGTATGTGACGGCCGTTAGGCGGGGAGCGGTATCATAGCGGCGGAGGAGGGCATAGAGGGCTTCGTTGGGCTTGAGGTGCGGCTGGAGGGCGGACAGGTTGTCGTCGAACGAGTCTGAGGACTTGGAGAGGAACTGGACGGGGGCGAGGGTCTCGTTGTCGATGGTGACGAGAAGGCCGAAGTGTTTATCGCTCCCGAGGAGGGTGTTGAACTGGGAGACAAGCTCCTGGGAGGCTGACGAGCGTTAGCAGTGGGATTTAGAGCCTGGCACGAGGGAATTGAGGATATTTGCGATCTGGCGGTGGACAGCGACGGGGGCGGGACAGCAGCGGGACAGAACGTACCAGAAATGCCAGACTGCATGCTGGCGGTTTCGAGGGGTCGCTCTAGGTGTTGCGGTTCGTTTCTCTAGGATTCAGGTTGAAGCTAAGGCGATATGGGCGGGATATATATACACACAACTCCCCCGGCGACGATTGAGGGCGGCAGCGGCGGTGTTGAGTTGTGAAGCTGGAGATGCGGCCGCTACGTCAGCTGTTGGGTGGATTCCAGGATGGGGCTCCAATGGTGTACAATGGAGGGGTAGGAGCACTTTAGTGGTCGCTGCGGGTAGACACCGGAGGAGGGGCGGGCTTCCGCCATTGACTCGGGTTATGTAAGCCACCTATCCTTACCCATTGGTACCGCCTAGTAACCGCCATCACTTTCTTCACGACCACGGTATCATCTGCTGCGAATAGCTTCATTCTGATTAAGGCGCATGATACCACTCTGTCTACCTGAGCCATTTCCACGCCGCAAATGCAGCTCCGACAGCAACACCATACGTTCCGACAATCCTGGCTGCCTGAAACCAAGCATTTCTAATAATCTTCGCATTCGACGCTTCGTGCGCTTGCCGGTCATTCGCGAACGGGAACGCCTTGCCCTCAGGCACTTCTTTCCCGACAAAGTCACACAGAGGCTTCCACCCGTCCTTGCCCACCCTGTACACCAGTAGCCTCTCAGGCGCAATGTGAGCCTTGATGCGCTCAGAATGTCGACGGTAAACCTCTGGCGTCATGCGGCGGAAGTCTTCCAGGCTCGACGCACCTCCCGAGAAGCCGCGGAGTATCTTCTGCATGGTGAATCCCGCCCGGTTGCCGACGATAGTGCCCAGTATTTTAATCAACATGCTGGTCAAGGGCTGAAAATTAGGCCAGAGGACCTGGCTCTCGAAACTGGGATACCACGTGTCGTAGTCGCGCTCCGTGAGGATGATCTTGGCGTCGGGATACGCATCCGCCAGCTCCACCGCGAAGAAGCACACCAAATCCGTCAACGCGTCGTACACCCCAAACAGCTCGTCCCAGTCTTCTCGAGTGAAGGGCTTCGGCCGAGGTGAGTGGCCCTTGGCGTTGATTTCAGGCCAAGTCGCCATCGCCGCTCGCTCCAGGAAATCCCAGTGGGTCGGCTTGGTGCGGGAGTCGAGGCCATCGTAGACGTGCTTGAAGCCCAGTTCTTCGAGAGCTGTTTTGAGAGAGGTCGTGCCGGTGCGAAGCAGCCCGACGGCAATCACCCTGGGAGGGCCAGCATCGCGCGCCCTGTCCTCTGGAGTTGCCATGCTGATCGAGCTTTCTCGGGGCAAAACAGGGAAACTAACAAGAGCTGAGCATGTTCTTCGCGAACAAGAAACCATCTGCAAGCGGTGTGGGTTGCCATGATCATTTAACGTAGCATCGACGCGTCCCGGTCTCTCCGGGCGGTGTACCCACGGCTGAACTCGCGAAATCAGCGCTAGATGCTGATATACGATAAGCAGAAACTCAATTGGGAGGAGCTGAGCAGCAATTAAATGACCTGTCTTGCCAAGCGGCCAAAGTCCCAATCCTTGTCGTAATTGCTTACCACCATCGTTGCACAACAGTTGAGCTGTGTGCTGCTAGTTGGTACCTGACTCAGGTCGCTTGCTGTGGCCGACTCCGCATAAGCAGCTCCCGATACTTCTCCAGGCTCTCTCCGATCATGTTGATAAACGGCCATTGAGTATTGCTTTTGAAGAAGTGCGCCCAGATCCTCAGTACTGCCAGACTGAGAGACGCAGGGTCCCGGTCTACACCCACTTCGGGCTCGTCGTCGTCAAAGTCAACCACGTCGTAGGCTTCCTCCACGATGCAGCGTACCCAATGCAAGATCCTGTCTTCGCTGTCTGCAATCCTGTCAGCAGGTGTCCTCTGACCTTTTCGCAAAGGGGGTTTGCTGCCGGGCGGATAAATACAATGCAGACAATGACGACTTCAGGGATGATATGGATGATAGGAAAAACAGGTACAGCGTAGAACTCCGCTCCAGTAACAGAAGCTCGGGCGGGTAAAAGGACTTACCACTCAACGGCGTCGTGCCCGAGGCCTCCGTCAGGGAAAAGAGCCATTTGCTCAGCAAAACAGCACACTCAAGACCCGAGAGTGAGTGTCTGACGCTCCAGAAGAATGCCTGGCTACGGGCGACACGGTCGACGCCGAGTCTCACGGGAATACTCAGCATATGGGCCGTGTAAAGAAGCGCAGTAATGACTCCGCCACTTCGTTCGACTGCGGGTGATCGATATATGGCCTTGGCAATGCGGATCGGATCTCGTGTTTCGAGCAGTCGATAAGGACCTAGGTGGAGATAGATCCGAACGTAGGCCAGTCCAAGTAGTGAGCTGGAAGTAAAAGGGATGGGGCCGTTCTCGTTGTTTGGGTCGAGACTCGATTCGGGAGCCTGTTGCCATCCCGCAGTCCACGATCGCAAGCCGCGTCTAGTGAAGGTTAGCGTTGTGTGGTGAATGATTGTAATTGGACTTACTCAAGCTTGTCCACCTCCTCGCTAGGCAATGATGCTGAGTGATCCATCACCGGCAAAGAGAGGTCTCGGACGATGTATATCCTCTGCAGCAGACCGTGTAAGAGTATGTAATTGCCCAGTGGGGTGGGAATAGGATCAAGTGGCGCAGTGCCATCAGTGTTTCTCAGCAGAAGCGACAACGCATCCTGGAAAAAGAGCTGCTGTTTATCAGTCTCTCGACGGGCGATCTGCCACTGGACAGCATTCGAGGCCTTCCATTCCTTGGTCGAACAAGGCAGCCGAAGGCCGACCTCATTGCTGCGGAGAACAGGATAAACGTTATACGCAATGCTATGTGTATGCATGAAAGAGAAGGCAATCAGCTTCGCGCGCCGTGCTGACTCTTGCTGGGCCCACGCATGCCAAGCTGCCTGTGGCGTGGTCTGGTCGGCAGGAGGCTGGCGCCCGTCTTCCTCATGAAGGCCTACTTCACGCAAGACTTGAGCCAGAAGTCCTTGTAAACCAAAGGCCTCTTGCATCAGCGACACCTTGGGTTCCCAAGTCGCATAACCCATGAGCGCAATCAAAGCACGAACGGTCTCTATGGGTTCCCACGGACCCCAATCTCTTGCCAGGATGGGTCGTGATTCGCGCCGTTGAGGCATACTGAGAGACGACCCTGTCTTGGGCCCGAACTTATCAGACTCATGAGCAAGGCGCTCCATCAAGATGGCTTTGCCGGCGTAGAAGAGTCTTTCAGACATGCGGTGCTCGAAGCAGTACTGTGCACCCACAGCAGCCAGGCCGAGAATGAGTTCGAGCGAATGCTCGAAAATCCGCCATGTTGGCGTGTGAAGGAAAGGCATGTGTGAGTGGAAGCCTTCAAAGTAAGACGTAAGATAACGGGTAAGTGCATGGCGGGATGGGAACTTGAAGTTTGGGTCGAGAATGTCGCGGAAGCTCTCAATGGATGCATTGAGACGAGAACGCTGCTCGTCCGAGATGCGATATGGCTGAGACTCATTGTCTACGGAGCGAGGAACTGAATCATGTGTGAGAGAAGTCCACGCCTGCATTATTCACAACTTCATTTACTTACTGGCGTCGGGCAAGTTCTCTGAGATGCGATTCCCTGTTGGAGCCGATGGCAGCCAAGAGCTGAAAGGGGTTCCGGGCCGGGTCCTACTGCGAGGCCCTGGGGTGGCTGTTCCTTCCCTCGAGTCTTTCACCCTTGAGTCTCTCATGCCTGGGTCGACGACATCATTGTCTCTGTCTGGGCCGTGGAAGTAGGGACTCCACTCTGCAGGCAGACCGACGCCATCGAGGAAGTTGGCAAACTCTCGGAAGTGGGCGTCAAACCCAACAACATCCTGATTGCCTGGCCGGAGGTTTGTAAGCAACAAAAGCCAAATGAGGGACGCCGTATCTGCAACCAACCATTTTCGTAGAACTGATCCGTTATCAAAGTCTGCTGATACGACGCATCTACGAGGCCACCATTTCTAGGGACGGCCATGGGATACAGATCTGCAGGTTGCGGCGGCGGCGGAGGAGGCGGTTGCGACCAATGATCCACGCTCATGCCCGAGAGAGAGACGGCAGCAGCCAGGTCAGCCTCGACTGGCGGCGCATGGCTATTTTCACCGGAGTCCGGCTCCGAAGGACCCTCCGGAGACTCGGAGCCGTCCTCATGGAAGGCGATCCGCTGATGGCGGGTCAACAGGTCTCGCCTAGCGAAGGCCGCTCCACAACGGCATATGAAGGGCTTTTCCTTGGTGTCTGACACGCGAGCAGGTCAGCGTCAAGGCACGTGGCAGAGTTCCGGGCATCTGGGTCATGGAGAAGAAGCCAGGAGTGCTAGCTTAGGTGTCGTGATGTGTCAAAATCACACGAGAACTTGGAGTAGATAGGAAACGGCTGTGGAGGAGATGGGATGACTGACGCGTCCGAACATGGCGCTCCAAGTGCTCGGTGCGCTTGAACGTTCGCCCACAGTGAGGGCACGAACGAGCATCGGGGCCGTGACCGGTTCGTCTCCTTCGCTTCACTGGAGTCGAATGAGGCCTGGGATGGAGAGCCTGCGGCGATTGTGCATGTGGCTGCGGTGGCGGCTGGGTCTGCGTGCCGGGACCGTTGTGGGACAACATCCTTTCCCACACACACACAGACGCCGTGGTTGGAGGTGATGAGAAAGACAGGGCAAGTTGGAGAGAAGGCTAATTGGGGCATCCCCTTGGCTTATGTTGGAGAAGATTGTTCCCCTTGTGGGTCTTATCGACGACCCCAAGGCGGTCATTATCTTTGGAGAACATGACTCGTATCCATGTCCCCCACGGCGGCTATCTAAGTTCGATGCTCCCTTGGACTGGGCGAATTATCTTGCGCCATAACCCCTGTGACAATGAATATCCTGCTTTTCTCCGAGGCCGTATCTTGCCCGTTTCCCCGCAATATCCACTCGGTATTTTGAATCGGGTCTTTGGGCCGGTTCACGCTCGGGCGTGTTGGAGTAGTTGGGAAGTGATCATCAGGCCGATGTCGACCTATCTGGTCCATGTAACGATAGGCATAACATAGCAGCTGCTCTCAAAGCATATTGCGTTTTCCTTTACAGTGCTATTGCAACGACCCCGGCCCCAAGCATCATAATGTTCAAGTTTCCCGGAGTCGCATTCATCACGGGTGCTGGTGGAACGGGTAAGTGAGCCCAAGCTCCTCGTCTTCGAGGTTACTTCACCACTGACAATGCGAAGGTATCGGGGCAGCTGTTGCCAGGGGTTTTGCTCGGTCAGGCTGTTCAAGAATCGCCATCACAGACCTGAACAGAAGGTCACTTATTGACACGCGCGATGCGATTCTAGAGATCCACCCCAAAGCGGAGGTGTTGAGTCGGGAAGGTGACATCTCTGACGAGACGTTTGTCAACTCGTTCGTTGGAGACATTGCCAAAGCTTTCTCTCGTATCGATTATTCAGTGAGCTGCGCAGGAATCTTGGGGGCATCACTGAAATCTCACGAGACGTCGACGGCGGCGTTTGATCTCATAAACAATGTCAACTACAAGGGCAGCTGGCTGGCGTCTCGCGCCGTGCTAAGTCACATGTTGAGACAAAAGCCATTATCTGAGCATCCGGAGCAGCGAGGATCTATTGTGAACATCGCGAGTCAGCTCGGCGTAGTCGCCCGACCAAAAGCTGGTAAGCTCGAGAGCATCACAAGCGAAAGTGAAGATCACTAACGAGACCTCTCGAATAGCCCCATACTGTGCATCAAAGGCTGCCATCATCAACATGACGAAATCCGACGCCATTGATTACTCAGAAGATGGAATCAGAGTGAACTGTGTCTGTCCGGGTGTAATTGCGACGCCAATGACGACAGCAAACGAGGAGCTGATCCAGAGGCTAAAGCCAGCGGTTGACATTGCGCCCATGAAACGGATGGGGACACCCGAAGAGGTGGCGAACGCAGTCTTATTCTTGTGTTCTAGCCAGGCGTCATTTGTTCAAGGGCACGCACTGGTCGTTGATGGCGGCTACACAATCAATTAAATACGTTCATCAGAGGTATCCAAAGAGCCACAATTCTGACTGATCTATCTAGTACGAGCGTAGTTGTGACAGACTCGTTGCTTAGATTTGTTGTATTCGATATACATCGATATGTCTTTCAAAGTGAAGGTTACGGGTAGCACAGAGCCCTTGATGTCTGAAACTGAACTGCTCTCAAAGGGTTCTTCATATGCCCGGCGCTGGTGAGACCGACGTTTTCCGTGCTATCGCAACGTCAGTGTCTGTTGCCTCCGAGTTTATCGCCACAATTGTCTCTGGTTCTGCCTCCATTCACGTCCATGTCTCCGACTGCTGCGGATATTCTCGGTTGTGTGTCTGTCTCTTACGTTTCATATCCTTGTATTTCTGTCGATCTCTTACCCGTAGCTTCACTGAAAGCATGTCAGTAGACTGAACGTATGTCTGGTAAAGAAAACAGGCAGGCAGCACGTCAACGTATCTTTGCAACAAATTGGACTTGTAATCCGGGAAACGAGAATTCAACATGAATCAACTGTGATTATTTTGAGATTTCAATAGATGAGATCTCGCCGTCTGCTCTCAGGCAGAGAGTTTCACCCGTTTGAGGGTGGGTGACGTGGTGCTATTTACTTCAGGCACGGGTCTGCTGTTTGACTTCATGCTCGCTCCATTAGGAGGGAAGTCATGCACTTGACTAGTTGTTTCCTCGATGTTTTTGAGAGCCCGCCAATCAAAGTTGCTTTCCCAAGCGTGTCCAACTTTTAGTACGCTCTTCTCTTGCCATAGCCCGCCAACAATCTGCATACCAACCGGCAGCATCACCTGTGCATCATCTTTTGCGGGAATAAAGCCAACGGGCATGGACATGGCTGGATGTCCAGTGACATTGAAGACAGCCGTATTTGTTGTGAGGCCAATTGTGGGCTCAAACGAACCCAAGACCGAGTCCCGAGTACCGTGTCGCGGGGCCACAAAAGGTGTCGTTGGCATGATGATGACGTCGTACGTTTGAAAAGCCCGCTGGTAGGCATCACTGATCTGACGACCAATGTTGACCGTTTTGCTATAGAGCCCAGGGAACTTGTCTTGCAGGTACAGGCCGTTGATTACAGTGTTCTTGGTTGAAGGGAATAGCTTATGAAAGCTAGGATCAGTGAATGGCAGTCGAGCCTTTTCAAACTCTGTGAGACCGAGTCCCCTGTGGCCAGTAGCGCGACCCAGTATGCCCGAAGAGCCTGAAATACGCTGCTGAAGAGTCCAAATTGAAGGGCCCTCGAGGTGGAGCGGCACGGAAACCTCTTCCACCGCAGCTCCTAGGCTTTCCAGCTTCTGTGCCGCCATCAGGACGTGGTCTCTGACTCTTGGATCGACAATCTCTTGGTGGAAACCTTCTTTGAGAATACCGATCTTGATCCCATCGAGGCGACCGGAACTTGAACGAAGAAAGTTGGCAAAATTATATGACCCGTGGGCTTCAGCACCCAATGACTTGTCGTCGATGCCGTCATATCCTGAAATGACATCGAGGCACTGGGCAGCCTCCATGACGGATCGGCATATGGGTCCAGCGTGGTCGTCGATGGCATCGCCGCTTGTGAAGCCAGTGAAGGGAATCAGGCCGTGTGTAGGCTTTACTCCGACACATCCGCAGAAGGACGATGGAACTCGAATGCTGCCTCCTTGATCCGTGCCGAGCGCAATATCAATTTTTCCCGAACCAACCAGTGCCGCACCGCCGGAGGTGCTACCGCCTGTAGAGTAACCTTCTCTGTATGGATTCTCGATCGTGCCTTGGGCGCTAGTGAACGACGCCGTGGAATTGCAGAAGTGTTCGCAAGTTGCTGTACCCAGGATATCGGCTCCGGCGTCTAGCACTCGGGTCACCACGGTAGCATCTGTTGATGGCGTCCATGGAGGAAAGGCGTCACTGCCAAAGAACTGCGGGACGCCAGCAACAGCGATGCAGTCTTTCAGGCAGACGCTTCTACCCTTCAGTGACCCTGACGAAGGGTCCTTCGCGGATTGATCTCCTCGGATTAGAAACCGGTGCGCCCAAGCATGACCAAACTCTTGCTCTTCTGGTGTAGGAATATGGATATTTTCGCGGGGGTATTTCTTCGTATCGGGGACGGGTTGATAGTCCGGTAGGCGATCGATGCGGGTTGCACAGTCGTGGACTGCGGCTAGGAGTCTCTGGTAGTCGGCCGACTCCTCGGGTTTGATCGTCAGACCAAGCGGCTCGAGTAGCTTCTCGACGTCTCCTTTCTGAACAGGATTATCCCTAGATAAAGCAGTTAGCAAGAGGTCTGTTGGTAGAGTGGACAACTTTGATGGCCGTACGATGAGATATCCTTGAAGAATACAGACATGGTGGGCAATCGACCAAGTTTCCAGTCTACTGCGAGCTCAACGTGTATTCCACGGATGCCGCTTGAAGCCAGCCCAACTTGTTGCTCATATGTGTATCAAGACATGATCCATGATGGAGCCGCGAGGAAATGTCGGAGACAACTTCCGGGGGTCATTGTACCGGTTTGTGGCGAGAAGGGTCTCCGATGACAAACAGAATGAAGTCGGCATTAGTGGACGCGATGACAGGAGAATGACCCCGCCGGGCGGCACGACCCCATTAGTCGCGTCTCGGGGTTGGAGAAGGGTCGATGGGGTAATTAAGTTGGTAATGAACCGCGCGAGTCGGGGAAGTCTTCTTGCCCCAGCTCCACATCCAGCGCTGAACGAGATGCTAAAGCTGTGAAGTGACGTGAAATTTTGGCAAAAAGCTCAGAAATCGTGGGGATCAAAGTTGGAGGGAGATGTTGCATAAACAACAGTTGCATTGTCACCCGGTTTGTTGGTTTGGTGGTAGAGATGCCAGGGGGGCGATGCCCTGTTCAGTCCAGTAGGAAAGCAAGCTCATCTGATTGGGACTATCTCTGCCCCTGTCTCTGCCTGCTGCCACACTTTGCTGCTGCTGCAGCTGAGGTCATTGTCGCTGTCGCTGACCCTCTGTTGCCAACTCTGGCCATATTTGCATCTGTCGCATTTTCATTCCCAGCAACGTGCCTTCACCAGACTTGAGGGCGGGAATGAAGGAAATACGTGTCTCGTGTGATTTATCCACCAAGCCTCAAAGCAGGTAGAGCTTGTCACCATCCGATTGTATGTAGGTGGACTTTCTAAGTGGAAAGGTGTTCACTCTGTTACCTGGACCACGAGCCTGCCCCTAAAAGCGCTGTCTTGGTAGATTTCTACAACACCCGGAATCCCGTCAAACGGCACGAGTGTAATGTGCGATCTGACGCCAGCTTCCTCGACAATTCTCATCATCCTCTCTGTTGCCGTTCGGCTGGCAACATAGCTTCCACGGATGGTGAGCTCCTTGAATACAATCACACTTGAGTCAAATCTCCAGGCGTCGGCCGGAAGACCCAGCACACCCATGACGCCTCCAATCCTCAGTATCGATAAGGCCCAGTTGTTGGCCGCCAAAGAGTCAGTGCAGACCACTACAGCAGCAACGCCTTCGCCGTTCGTGAAATCCATGATCTTTGCAGTGGCGTCTTCAGCACCGGAATCAACCACCAGCGCTGGCTTCAGAGCTTCATTAGGCATTTCCGTGGCAAGTTGCCTACCAGCCGGTCGATTGTCGATGGCTATTGTGCGGAATCCCATGGCGGTAGCGAACTGCAGACCGAGGTGACCGAGCCCGCCGATACCAACAACAGCCACTGTCTCACCGGGGCTGAGCCCAGCCGTCGCTCTCTCCAGCGATCCCCATACCGTTGCCCCTGCACACATCAAAGGCGCAGCCTGGTCAAACGATAGTGATGCTGGCAGACGGACTGTGGTCTCTGGATCAATCGATAGATATTCTGCGAATGCGCCGTCGTGTTGGAAGCCTGCAGTTTCTCTCTTGTCACAGAACCGCGGATCAAGTTGCCCACTCGTGCGCTTCGTCAATCCGCAACCACTGCACTCCCCGCACGAATTCTTGTAATTGAGTGCACCAACCTGGTCGCCAATCTTCCAGGCAGGACTACATTTTGCGCCAACTTTGACGATTACACCGGCAGGCTCGTGTGAGGGGATCATGCCTAGAGGCGACTTGAATTGCCCTTGCAGCACTTGTAGATCAGAGTGACAGAAGCCAGCCGCATGAACTCTGATAAGAAGTTCGTTGTCGCGGACTTCCGGCACATGTCTCTCAACCAGCTCATAGGGTTTACCGTACTGCAACACTTTAGTCTCTGCCTGTCTGAATGACATGACTGAAAAACTAACCTCAGATATTTGGGCAGCCCTCATAAGGGGGGGAATGCTTGGGGTCGTCATTTGCGTCATGGTGCAAGTAAACTTCTTGTCAGACTGATACGACTGAGAGGGTGGACTCGTTATGTCGTAGGAGCAACATTCGTCGATCGACCCTGTCACGACCAAAATTGGGCCATATCCAGGCCCAGTTGCGATAATGAGGGAACAAATAGGAGCTGTTGGAGACCATCTCTCTCTGAAAGAGGGATCTGACGCCCCTCACTTGGAGGATTTTAGTCTCCAACTCCTCGCAGAAGTGTCTCCAACTCTCCTCTAGTGTACGGAGCAATCCCCGACAACACCCACTTTCAGCATCACCCCTCTTCTTTCCTCAGTTCTAGTTTTAGCAACATTTCGCAAATCAATTGATGAAGATCTAATCCTCCAATCAAATTGCTGGGAAAAACGATGCCTTTTGAGTGACCCGCCCCGGCACCCCGCGATAAGCTATGGTCCCTGGCAGCAAAGGTATCTGGCGGACTAATGGAGCTTACCAGATTGAATTACCCCTCATTAGCCAGTGAGCTGAGTGTGGTGGGCGACCTTCCTTAAGGCCGGACACCTCGCTATCTGTGAGCAAGACAATAAACTCTCTCCCATTAACCCCCGCACACGCGTTCTGTCACAACTTTAGACGCAGCTCTACCTTGTTTGCCTAGCTTCCTCAGCACCACAATTCCTTGAGTCGATATGGGCAAGAAGCGTGTTCTCGTTAGCTACGGCGTTGACGTAGATGCGGTCGCAGGATGGTTGGGCTCATATGGAGGGGAAGATTCCTCAAATGATATCAGTAGGGGTAAGAGCTTCGCATATGGCAAACAATCAGCGAAGGTGAAACTAAGCATCTCCAGGATATTTCGCCGGCACAATCGGTGTCCAGCGAGTTCTCAAGTTCCTTGCGAAGTATGACATCAAGGCGACATGGTTCATTCCCGGCCACAGCCTCGAAACCTTCCCCGAGGACATGGCCGCCGTCCGAGATGCTGGCCACGAGATCGGCCTCCATGGCTACTCACACGAAAACCCAACCGACATGACGATCGAGCAACAGAGAGAGATTCTCGATAAAACATATCGCATGTTGACCGAGTTTGCCGGCAAGCCCCCGAGAGGTAGTGTTGCACCGTGGTGGGAGACAAGCAAGGAGGGCGCGCAATTGCTTCTCGACTACGGTATCGAATACGACCACAGCATGAGCCATCACGATTGTCAGCCTTACTATCTGAGGACTGGCGACTCATGGACTAAGATTGACTACAAGAAGAAGGCCGCTGAATGGATGAAACCCCTCGTTCGGGGCCAGGAGACTGGACTCGTCGAGATTCCGGCAAACTGGTATCTCGACGACCTTCCGCCGATGATGTTTATCAAAGACGCACCCAACAGTCACGGCTTTGTAAACGCCAGAGATGTGGAGGATATCTGGCGGGACCATTTCGACTACTTTTATCGGGAGTACGACGAGTTCATCTTCCCGTTGACCATCCACCCAGACGTGTCTGGTCGACCCCACGTGCAGCTCATGCATGAAAGGCTGATCGAGCATATGAAGAAGCACGAGGGCGTTGAGTTCGTGACAATGGCACAAATCTGCGACGAGTTTAAGTCCAAGACGACCCCTGCCGAGGGTGCAGTGATGCCCGCAGAACCCGGAGCAATTTTGAAGCAATCATAAGCTTAGGCACATAGCTAGAGGAATAAATATACCATGTCACGACTCAGAAATCTATCGACACGCCGTGTGACAATCGTCGGGGCCAGATCTATGGCAAACCGCCCTCTCTGCTGGTCACGTCTCAATCAAGCGATCCCATAAAGAATATCACCTCACACTCCTAAACCCTGTGGTGTATGCCCACGAACTTTGGAGACTAATCATCATATCGTTCAGAGGAAGCCTCCTGGCTCCTTACCCCGCGCTTATCGTTCATGACGTCTGATCCATATCAATGGAGGTTAAGATTGGAGCACACCTCCCAAATCCGAGAGTTGGTATCTTGACCCCAACGCCGGCAATAGTCTCATAACATTAATACCCCAACAGGCTTCGATATACCCCAACGTTATCAGAGGAGCCCTGTCGACCCACAACCAACCTCCACTGAATGCTGTCTTACCCCCTGAACATGCTTTTGACTTTGGCTGCTGCCAAGGATACGTGACCCACGATCTTGGGGCGGCATCTGACGCTGCTCGCGGGGTTGGGTGGATTCCACGTCGATGGTTATCTTGGTCGGGAACTCTTTGCCGCTACGAGATAAGCCACGCCTGACTCCCTTGACCTGCTCACCTGTCACAGGCCATATCGCCAGATGCTCCAAATCCATCGAAACGCTTATATCATATAAATGATATTCGGGCGATGTCTTGCGTCTCCTGAATAGACAGAAAGACAAGCCGTCCAACATTTCATCGACCGGCCAGGAGTATCGACTTAACACCGTCGAAATGTCGCAAACAACCTCTGAGAAGTCCGATGCAATCACGCCGGCACCGGTCCGTAGCAGCGGCAGCATTGACGCCGGCAAGCTCGAAAACCCTGAAGATGCTTATGAGGTCTTCAAGAGAGGCGACGGAGCGGTTGACTTTCGCACGGTTGGTTGGGTCCATGCCTCGGTCATTTTCTTGAAGGGTATGCAATCGAAACCCTAGTCCTGGTTATCGTATTCAAAGCTGACATATTCAAGTCATTTTCGCCACTGGTGTGCTCACAATCCCGTCTGCTATGTACGTCTTGGGGGCGCTTCCTGGTGCCATCAATGTCTTGGGCTGGCAGTTCTTGAACACGTACTGCGCGATCATCCAAGGAAACTTCCGTAATGCACACGCCGGATGTCACTCCATCGCTGATATGGCCAACGTCGTTGGTGGCACTTGGTTGAAAGAGGTTGTTGGCGTCTTGTTCCTCGTCACCTATGCCATCGTTGGCGCTTCAGGAATATTTGGCACATCGGTTGCTTTCAACGCTCTTTCTAACCACGCGATCTGTACCAACTCCTACATGTTGGTTGCAACGGCTTGCGTCTTCATCCTTGCGAGTGCCCGCAAGTTCGAGAAAATCGCCTGGCTGACATGGGCTGGCTTCATCTCGGTTTATGTCGCCGTCTTCATTGTTGTGTGAGTTACTACTCCTTCCTCTTCCCAAATACACCAACTAATCGCCGCATTAGTGTCGGAGTTACCCAGGTGGACCGACCTGCCGCCGCCCCTAAGACTGGCGACTTCGATCTTGGATACCACGTGATCGGCAACCCGAACTTTGTCACTGGCATCACCTCCGTCGCTACCATCTTCTGCTCGGGCGCCGGTACCTCGGCTTTTCTTCCCGTTATCTCGGAGATGAAGAAGCCCAGGGACTACAACAAGGCTGTCTACCTTTGCATGGGAATTGTTACCGCGTCGTACTTGACCTTCTCACTGGTTGTTTACCGATACTGCGGTCAATGGGTGGCCTCTCCATCTCTCGGAAGCGCAGGAGATGTGATCAAGAAGGTCTCCTACGGCATTGGCTTAACAGGTCTCATGGTCAGTGCCTGTCTTTACATCCACGTTGCGGCGAAGTACCTCTTTGTTCGCCTTCTCCGCAACTCAGTCCACTTGCAGAAAAACTCCATCGTGCATTGGTCTGTCTGGCTTGCCTGCACTCTCGGCATGTCTGTTATTTCGTACCTGATTGCCTCTGGCATCCCCATCTTCAATTACCTTCTGGCCTTGGCGGGAAGCTTGACGTTTGCGCCATTGGCGCTGGGACTTCCGGGATATCTCTGGGTCTACGACCACCAGCACTACCGCCAAGGTAGCTGGTGGAAGGTCTTGGTCTACTGGCTTAACTGGCTGATGATTCTTCTGGCTGTATTCCTCACTATTGGTGGTACATATGGTGTTGTTCAAAACATCATTGATGCCTACGCAAACGGTTTGATCGGAGGTGCGTTCGCTTGCGCAGACAACAGCGGATCTTCATAAAAGGCAGAAGAGGCTGCGTGATGAGAAAATCGTGGAGGATTCTTCGATGACGATAGGCTCAGTTGCTTGGAAATGTTACCCAGTTAAGACGATATCTGTGGAAGCAATCGGGCATTTAATAATGAGGTAGAAATCCTTGATAAAATTCAATGGGATAACAATATATTGCAAATGAGTTCCCAACGTACTATGCTGAAACAGTGTAGCGCCCGCAGAGTTGCAAAAAGTCCAATAGTTGATGTCTGATCAGTGACACAAGGACGCCGGCATGACGACACTCTTGTTCTATCACGAGTGCGGGGGTTAATGCGAACCTGCTAATGAGACTTACCTCTGCGTAGTAAGATAATACTTGGACGTGCCTGTCGGTCACTTAGAGAGCTCGCCCGTCTCCGATGCATTCGTCGGTATCAGTATCCCGCTGCCCATGTACACAAATGCAAGAAAACCAACCTTGCCATGTCAAAAACCTGTCTGATTATGTGCCAACTTTACCCAAAGTCTTCTCAATCATAGCCTGAGGGCATCACCGATCTGCAGAAATACATCATCATGAGCTTCGAGGCCAGTCAAGTAGCGTCGATGAGGTCACTCTTGCCAGACTGGGAGACCTCAAGTGCCTCATAGCCGTCTTGGACGAAACTTTGCGTATCTACCCTCCCGCCAATAGCAACCACCCCCATTTGCTTCCTCCGGAGGGTGCTACAATTTGTTGTCGATTCGTTCCCGGAGGCCCTTTGATTGGTATTGGTCATTATTCTTGTTTCCGCCCAAGCAGCAGCCTCGCTGATCCTGACGACGTCGTGCGTGAGAGGTGGCCCAGCGAGGATATCAAGTATGCCAGTGATAGAAGGGAGCCTTGCAAACTTTTGGTATCGGAACTCGCGGCTACATTGGAAAGAAGTACCATACGTCGTAAAATGACCTTGAGACGAGTTAGACACCTGTAGCTGACACATAAGCCAGTCTCGCATACAACGAGATGCGTCTCGTATTTGCTACCTTGATGTTCGAATTTGAGATCAAGCTGCTTGAAGAGTCCTCGACGTGGGAAAGACAACAAGTGTCTTACAACTTGGTTCAAAAAGCCTCTTATGGCTGGGCTACATCGGGCGAAGGTAGCTAGACGCAAGGCAGAGGTGTAACACTAAGACATAGTCATGACGAGAGAAAATTGGGCCGCCGATGGATTGATTGAAATCAACTAGATTGGCTCCAGTCTCAGGGCAGTGCTCATATTAAGACTCCAGCAATTTGTACTTCACGAGACCATTAACGAGAACGAAACTGTGCTTCGTTAATCGAAAAAAGCACTTTGAACTATGTGATAATGCCTACCTATGGAGATGCTCAAAATCATTGTAAGCTATATCCTGTGTTGATTACAGCCCCGATAGTAGATCCGTTGGCACCTTAAAACCCAATACACAATGCAAATCAGATCAGAATAGCCATGCCTTGAGCGTTCTTCCCAACCCCCATATTCTGCAACTGGAGATGCTGTATTTGTTTCTTTTGAACTGTATCAAGAACCGTTACAGCTGCACTGGTGGTACCGTTTCCTGGAGCTAGCGCGTAGACGAAGTTGCCGGCAGCTTTGAGATCAATGAGACCCTGGTCGCCGTTAGAGCTGAGATCGATGATGTTCTTGACACTTGCATCCGTCAAAGACATCTCCACCACTCTGTTTAAGCCCACATCCGTGACGAAGGCTGAGTTTGATGCCTTGGAGAAGGTACCCCAGCAGGTAGCCTTTTGTCCGTCAATGACACCCTTCGCCTTGACCGTGGCGAGTTTGGAACTTTGATCAACGGATAAAACAGCAGCACCAAATGATGCATCTGTGACAAACACGTTGTTAGACTCGGGAATGTTGAATGATCCGAATAGAACAGCTGTTCCAGCCGGCGAAGAGCGTTGTGGTTGCTCAGCTACTGCTGCGTGGCCAGCCATTTGGCCCACTTGATAGGAAGCAAAGAAGCCGGTGTTGTTCTTGACCGGATCACCCTTCACCGTAACATACAAGCTTTTCTGATCGTCGGAGAAGAAGACTTGAGAAACAGTGTTGGTTGGTCCGACTGGCGGGGTAGTTTGATTCAAGGTTATGGCGCGGAGACTGTCCATGAGGCCCATGCCAGACTCGGAAAACGATGCGCACGAGATTCCGGCCTTCGCACCAGTAGTTCCGACGCAAATAAGGTGGTTTCTCTCTGAAGCAGCGACCGTGTTGGGAAATTCGCCAGGGACAGGAGCCGGCTGCCCGATCATTGTGAGTTTCGTCGGGCTGGCTGGGTCGATTTTGAACATGACAACAGTATTGGACCCAGCATTGATGGTGAATAGATACTATGTGCAAGATGTAGAGTCAGCCCATGAAAGCACTTCGAAGTCACAGCCTACTCACGTTTCCAGTTAATGTTACAGCAGACTGAGAGACCAGCCCATCAGGCGCAGCTGGTTGATTTGTCATGCCATTGACAGAGGACATACCAGAGCCGCGAGTGGAGGTGATGGTCCCTTCAGATAAGTGCCCGTCTAATCCAATTGGCAGAGCGACAATTGCATTGTCTCGGTCATTGGTGATGAAGTAGACTGCTCTGCCGGAACGCATCTTGCCGTTGACGCGATCAGGAGTCCTGCATGCTCTGGATGCACCCACAGACACCAGTCCAAGCAGGCAGAATGCAAGCATCGGTGATCTCAAGTACATGATTGAATGATTTGATGGTGGGAATGATGATAGAAGAAATCGAGGGCCTGTACTCGGAAAAGGTAGGAGATGATTTAAACAGTGATTTAGGGAATGATCTGAACAATGAACACACTTGGGCAACATCTCGTACTTATAGAATCCATTTCCGTTCTAGATCTGATAAACCAGCTAATACTTGTCACAATTCTCGTCCAGAAGCCGCAGTGGTTGAAATGGAGAACATAACTCGTGTAATCGAGATTTCCCTTTTCGGACAAGACGATTCCAGAGCGCGGGTTGGATTGAAGGATTCTGACTAAACTGGTTGGCTTAGACTGTCCAGCCTTCCTTGTGAATGGAGACGGTGTCGCGGATCGTAGTATCAGCTTCGTCTGATCCATTTGGGGGAGCTAACCATAAGAGGAAACTCTGATATTCTCATCGCGCTAGATGAAACAATGAAAGCTGCTTGATTTTCGGCTGAACTGCCGAAGCCACCCACAGACTCCAACCCTTGAATTTGGGTAGCTTCTACCCCTTGCTTACACGGTGTTCCTCACACGGACGTAGTTCAGGGCATATTTATCCCTCTGTCCCGCGGATGCTGTAGAAGCTTGCCACACTGTACGTTTGATTTCTCACAACACGAAGCGACCAGACCTCCCAAAAGATCGAACCATGAGCAGCAAAATCTTCAAAATCTTCAATCCGGGAGGTTAGTGCCAAATTTGCGCGAGTGCTATCTGGACTCGCGAACATCTAGCCCCTAGCTTCAACTCAATTAACGTACCTTTTGCAGCCCCAAAGGAAGACCCCGTACAAAAACGTCGAGCACAACTTCGGCGTGCTCAGAAGTACGATAACCAATATCTCTAGCGAGATCACGAAGTGAAATGCTGAATGAACCTGCAGATCGTATCGTGATCGGAAGGAAATCTATACAAAGTCATTGGAAAAGGAAGTCGCACAGACAAAAACTCGAGAAGCCGAACTTACTCGTCAATGCGAGCAATATTGTGTTACAATTCGACAACTCACGCAGATGTTACGGCATCATGGAGTCGATCTTCCCAACGACTTGGAGCTTGATCCTACCTACGGCCAATATCTCTCGCATACTCCGCTGCTCAATCAGCTCTCTCCACCATGGACACCAGAGGAGTCAATCTCCCCACAGCCGGCGCAGAACGACACGGAAGTTTTACAGGCGATGGATGCTCATCGATCTCCAATTCAATTCTTGTCAAGCGAAGAAAGCCAAGCCAGTGCAGTCCAAGGCCCGCCCGTCTCGCACGTCAACGAATGGCCTTCATGGAAGATGTCCTTTAAGGATGTTACGAGCGAACCTTCACCACTTGTGCCTCCTGCCTCTCGTTTATGTGGGCTTGACCACACATTGATTGGAATGGACTTTGTCCTGACGTAAGATTTCAGAGTTTTCGTTCGGGGTTGAGTTCGTGACTGATCTTTCACCTCAGCATCGAGAATCCTTGTCTCGGGCACCTTCATGGCGATCTAGGGAATGCACATAAGCCGACAGGTCACGCTTTGACAACTTCGGCACAGCTATTTTCCATCACAGGCATGTCGGCGGAGATTTCCAATCACATGGGTTTACCGCCCTACGAAAAAGCCCCAAAAGAGCTTCTCAATCGTTTATTGGATCTATCGTCATCGCTATGCCCGGAAGACGAAATCACGCCGACTCAAGCTTGGGAATACATCCGTGCTCAGACGAATTTCGGTGGTCTCGAACTGTACAAATTCCAGGCTCTCGCTGGGAAACTACGAGAGGCAGTGAAATGCCACGGGTATTTTGGTTCTGCTGCATGCCGCCAAATCATGATGCTGACTGTGGTGACAGTTTTGGAGCGGTTATCGATCGAGCGCTCTTCGAAAGTTTAGTGCACAATGTGTTCATCAAGTAATATTGATGCAGCTGGATAAAGCGGCTCACCTGCCACTTGTTCCAACGTGGATACACCATACACGAGCGAGAGAACCGTCTGCCGTTTCTTGGCAGACACAATCATCGGGAGACATCAAATGTGCATTGCACAGCTTGAATAAATGGACGCAAGGCACTTTGAAAGCGTTGTCATAGAAGAATTAGATTTGGTACTTTTATTCATGTCGGTGTCCTCATCGTCTCTTCCATCCACCACAGTAATGGTGTTGTCAGATTACTCATGCGACCATATCTGATTCATGCTTATTCTTCTTCCCAAATAGCTTGCGAATACTACCCCGGAATGAGCTTGGTGGGTCGGTAAACTGTGCCTCGTATGCGTCAATGATAGGCTTATCCCAGATAAGATCTGCCTCGGCAGCAGGAACAAAGCGTGTCCTCTTGTACAGCTTCCAAGCCGAGAAAGTGACGATGCCCACGAAGATCATCGTGTAGTAAGAGAAGAAGGTCAGGGTATCCCAATGGCCCGGTAGGAAGGTAGCGTAGCCGAAGCAGGTGACCATGAATGTCATCCACACGATTCCAATGTAGGCGCAGTAAGGCTGGAAGTACCCATAGTATGGCAGATTTCTCCGGATGATGCCTTGGGCATTGCAGGCTCTGTAGAAGAACACATAAACTACGCAAATGATGACATAGTTGAGAAGCTGCGCGGCCTGCGTCAAACTTTGCAACATTGTCACGACCTTTGCCGTGTTGTTTGAAACCTGCAAGAATGACAACAATGGGAATAGCATGACCAGCGCGAAAGCCCAGATGGGAATGCCATTCTTGAGACACTTCTTGAAGATGGGCGGTGCCTGGCCATCGAGGGCAAGACCGTAGAGACTGCGCATAGCGCAGTAGGTGTAGGCATTGCCGGCGCTGAATATACTTGTGCAAAGAAGGGCGTTGATGATATGAGGAAGGACGTCAATGCCCATGTTCTTCAGAGCAATGACGTAGGGCGAGCCATCTGCGGTTCCGGCGCCAGCGTTTTCGAGCTTTGGGTCGTTGTAGGGCACAACAATGCCAATGGCGATGGCGCTGCCGATGAAGAAAATACCGAAACGCCAGTATACCGTCTTGAAACCTTGCTTCAGGTAGATACGAGGCCTCTGGGCCTCGCCAGCCACCATGGAAATGTATTCGGGGCCGACGACCGTAAATCCAGCGGAGAAGATGGAGGCTAGCAGGCCTTGGAAACGGCCAAGATCGCCGGTATTGATGTACTCAGCGAAAGCTCCCGGGTTCTTCCAAGTCCTGAAGCCATAGGCATCGTGTTGAGGGTTACCGCCGACCATGGTTATGAAGGTGAAGGAGAACGCCATTGCAATGAGCAAAAGCTTACCGCTAGCCAGCCAAAATTCTGCTTCGCCGAAGTACTTAACAGCAACGACATTTAGCAGTCCGTAGAGGACGATGCAAGCAACGCAGACTGCAGCTGCAGGAATGTCGTCACGCCAGAAGGTTAGAATCAAGTTGAGCGCGGAGATCTCGAACGGGATGAGGAATGCTTCATAAAGGAAGAAGTTCCAACCCGCCATGAAACCGAGGGCTTCGTCCACCCACTTGCCGGCATACCGAATAAACGATCCAGTGATTGGCATGTAAACACACATCTCGGCCATACAGTTGTTGACAAGGCCGACCATGACAGAATGAAGCGTGTAGCCGATGAGCAGGCTGGCCGGGCCTCCGCGCTGTAGGCCGGTACCAATGCTAACGAATAGAGCAGTACCAATCGAGCCACCAATAGCGATAAGCTGAATGTGTCGGTTCGTCAAGTGTCGCTGGAGCTGGTCGACATTCTGGCTGCTGACATGAACCTCTCCGCTCTGGCGGAAGGAGTTGGAGATCGAACCGCGCTTCTCGTTGGGTGCGCTGTCGTCGCTTCGTGTGTTGGTCCGGTTTAGAGCGCTAATGGCGCCTTTGTCCTCGCTTGCTGCCGCCATGATGGGCGCAAGAGAGATTCGAACCGTCGAGGCAGTGTTATGGGGCAGAAGAAGATGTGTGAAGTCAGGACATGTGGCTCGAGGAAGGTAATGCGATGTAAGCAGGAGTCCAATTGGCGCAGACGCAGTGTGGTTGAAGCTCGGAGGGTTGAAGGGAATTAGGGATGGCAAGATATAAGAACACCGCAGATAAAACAGGGAGATAGCAGGGAAAGCAAGAGTAACCAGGCACGGGGGATACACGGCGAGACGGTCGGAACGGGGAGGGCCCTCAACGGCCAACGGGGGCTCCAGTCTCCAGCATACGGTCCCGCGCGGTGGTCCACTCGTTCGGTCCACTCAGGGTCCCTCGAGCACCTTTGGTGAAGCGAGATGGCCAACCAGAAGGCACGCAAACACGAGCACGCAGGGAACAGGTATGTAGTGTACTGACAATCTTGCAACATGGCACTTCACATACGCTGCCCGGCGCTGTTGCAATGTACTTCTACGGACACCCAGCCCTTTCAGCCAGCGGGGACAGTGAGCTAAGCTGGGAATAGCTTGATAACACGGGCATGGATGGGTAGCGAGCGTCGGGGGTTGACAAGGACACGGAAGGAGGGATGAGGGACGAGGGATGATGGGTCGCATTTAGCTGCGCCATTGGCGAAAGCGCGGGCAGGCGGAATATGCCAAGTCCAGCTTGTAATGGACCGCTCTGAATACGCAGGCACAATTCCAACCATTAAAGATATGTGGGCTGAGGTGCCTTTGACCCTGTACCCGATTCATTCGCACCAACCCGTTTCTCTTCACCCTGTAGACTGGAGTGCGCCGTAGAGTTTCACCTACCCCACACCACATCGTCATCTTCCAGGGTTGCCTGGCGTTTCCAACAGGCGCTACAAGCGACGTGATTGCACAATCTCAGGTCTGGAGTCGGCGGTGTCATTTGCCGTTGCGACCATTGGACTTTGCTCCATTTGGCTGGCGGGCTTCTCCAGGCTTCACGTGTGGCAGGTACTAAAGCGAATAGCCGTCGGGTAGTAATACTGAGTTCGCCCGCTTGTTTCATGCGAGGTATCAGCGGGGCCCTAAATAGCCAGTGAAAGTTGATCGCCTTTGGGAATCTCCCATTCAGATCTAGTTGTGAGTATCGACAATGCGATGTTGAACGTTGGCAAGAAGCCCAATCGCGGTATCTGGTGTAGATGTCATGAACTACACAGCCACTGTGCCTCCAAATAGGTGCCGCATCACAGTTCGTTGGACCGGACTAACGCGCGGGCAGACGGGATGACCTGCTCAACGCGCCAACATTCATGAATAGGTCTCGACTGCGCGACTTTCTACACGAGCCACCGGATTGGATGACACGCACGGGGGTGGAGGCAGAGCTGATGAACCTCTACTGATCCCATGTTTAGGGATGGTGTGGCGATGTCTGAGCGGTGTGCTACCGGTCGCAACCCGCTGATAATGGATGAAGGTACAAACTCTGCGTCTGTATCCGCAGAATCGAGGGAAGTGCATTTGTTGGCATTGAACTCGGCATCCCGCTGCCTAGTCCTCGTTTGCAGCGACTGGTCGTAGAGGTATCCCATCAAAATATGTTGCAATCCTCGCCTGCCTGTCTGCAGCCTTGCTCACGCCGAGATCCATGCCGTGCTGCCGTAAGTGGGGGACCGCCGTCTCCATAGTGTGTGTGTATGTGGCCAACCAACCAGCCTGAAATTGTACTCCACAAAGACTGCTTTCAGCTCTCGAGGGTTGGCGAGGAATTGGCGAAAAAAAAAACAAAGATAAGATAGCATGTCAAGAGTAGACGCGTGTAGTCTGATAGTCGTCTCCGAAGTTGAGATAAAGATGAGGCTAGGATCGCCTGAAAGCCCGAGATAAGTGCGAGCTTCTGTAGTTCTAACAGCCGACGAGCATGCGTTATTCGATGAGCTGGTGAGTACATGCATTGCGGCTCGGAGCACATGGCAGCGCCTCCCGAAGCCGAAACGATGAATACAGGCGCCTTACCCTTCTAGGTACATGCAGGCGCCGTGTCGGACTAACAATCCGAGTGATTCTTTCCGGCCCATGATGCCGCGGTATCTCTTTTCCTATTCTTGTCGATAATTCCCTGAACTTCCAACTTCCCAAAACAAATACACCTCATGGATGGAGCATCGACACCACAAGTCCTGATTCCTCCCTGTAATCTAGTGCGACGAGTGCTGCCACTCCTTGTCTTGCCTGTGTGTGCAGATAGGGTGACTCCGTTGGCCCCCTGCACTTCGGATTGGCCCTTGATGACGGCAGTAGCTAGCGAGGCAGCTCAAGGCGGACCAAGACCCCAGACAGGTGCTGTCTCTCCGGCGAGACAGTCAATTACCTCCAAAGCCTCGTTCAGCTGCGGCGCAATCAAAGTCACGCGACGTACATGCGATGATGGTCTTGGGTCGCCACCCGCAGCGAAGGAATGAGGCAGTGAAACCTGTGCGCCAGCGCGGCGACCGTATGCACTGAGAATCATTGATACGGAATGCCTGTTATGGAATCTGCCTCACGCGAAGATTGGGAGCTGTCCGTCCCGTAAGAAACTGCCTGTGTAGACCGCGCACCTAGAAGAAGCCGCTGGCAAACAGGAACAATGCATCGTTTCAACGTCCTCACCCCTGACCTCCACCCCCGCTAACCCTCTTCTCATAACTGTGCCTCCACCTGTCGATGCTGAGCGTGGAGCTGAAAACGTGGGAAGGGGTGGGGAAGCCGGATGTAGAGTACAAACATGCTGACCAGCCTGGCTACAACATGCACTAGCGCAGCACAATAGTCTGGGGAAATCTATCAATGACGTCGGTAGTCAAGGAGCAGCTGGTTTATTTTACGTAAAGAATCAATATCTTCGTTGTTCTGGAGAGTAGCATGCAAAAGTTGAAGAATGCACATCTGGGAATGGTCCAGGCCCAAATTTGGGGAACATTATCAGTTGTGGGGCCGTCCGAAGTCTCTTTTGCTGCCGTGCGCCAAAGGTCGGCTTTCACGGCGTGCTATGCCGACCGATCTGACAGCTGCCTTCCTGATTAAAGAGTCACGTGGTCGGAGTACGGAGCCAAGTCCGACAGTAAACAGCCCTCCAGGCGCTGTCAAGGAAGCTTGATGATAGTAGCTAAAGTATGGATGCTACGGATAATTCACTTGGGCAACAGCACATCAGTTCTCACACCGGACTCTGACACAGCCCGGCCGGTCTATGTTCCAGGAAATCTGGGGTTTATCACAACAACACGTCCAATCGGACATGGCATATTCCAAATACGCTGACGACGGAAGCGGTCCCTGTCCGACTGCCCTGGTCATCCTTCGCTTGTTAAGGGGCCTTCATGATACTAACAAAAAGCTATCTTGTGCATGACTGGTGACTTAAAGCCTAAGCATCGGAGATGGCTCGTTGATTTCTCGTCTTTGCTGCCACACACTAATCATACGGAGTTGCAAAGACCGAGCCGATGACTTGCACACCACCACTTGGTATCACCGTGACTCGGCAACATCATGACCCACCAAAACTGTTCGAAGCTAAACGTAGGAGACCGTCGGCAACCTGCCATTGCCAACATTCTTTGGGTTCCAGGCTGGCTTCTCGGTTTGGCCGCCAACCCCTAGCGCGGCCAAGCCTGGTTGAATCAAGTGTTGTTCTCCAGCCCCTGGCTGCATTCCGGCAGACCCGAGTGGACATCGCACTTCTAATCAGGGCGCGGGCGATTATTTTTCACTTCTTAGCTATCGTCGACGAAGTCTGATCCATCTATTCAAAGGCGGGGCCACACGTCTCCGAGACTGTAAGCCGGACCGAGACCATGACCGGCAAGCAGAAGACGCAAAAAAGCAGAGATAATCTCCAAAACCCTCGTCCTGAGTTAGAGCGGTGAAGTGACGACGTGGTCTTTTAGCTAGTTTGGCATGGTTGTGTAGGCCACGCCCTTCGCATGAAGCGAAGAAGGGAAGATCTCAGCCGACATTGTCTGTAGAACCGGCCCCCAATCCAAGAAGGAGGAGATAATCATGAGTTTAGCAATGCAGCGTAGATAATGAAGAACTTCACAGCAAAGGTTCATTCCAAACCTCAAGAAGTTAGTAACGCAACGGAAACTGATTTATCAGGATTGTCTGACCTCATACGGTGTTAGGTTTTCATCCTCCCACAAGGGGTTTTACCTATTGGTGATACTTCAATGAACAGCCGGGCGCGTAATAACGAGACTAGTTTTCCTGTGCTCAGCTCTTTCCTGGTAGGATGAAGCCTTGTTCTCTGAATTGAAGCCCCTCCAAGGTCAATCTATGCCTGTGGAATTACTGAGCCGGCGACGAGAGATGAGTCGGCAGCTGTAAGCCTGGTCCAAAGACGTGTGTATAAGCAGAGCCATGACCGTAGAGAATAGGCGCCTGCTATCTATGGTAGGTAAAATCAGTACTAGAGGGTGCGGGAAAATGTGGGAGAAATGTTTTGGAGTAGGTTGAAGTTAAGAAAGGGGTCCACAGCTTTTAACATGATTGCGTTCGAAAGGTCAGTTCCGCATACGAGCAGGAGGTGCCGAGCACCTTTTGTTTCAACAACGGTCGGGAATTGAAGCAAAGGCATGTCGATTTGGCAATAATGAAGTTCAAGACAAAGGCGGATTCCGTTTACGCCAGTATTCATGTCGGCAGCATAGAGTCGCAATTTTTAGCACAGCTGAATCGCACCAATTATTCCAATCTCGACAGCCAATTCAACTCAGTGAAATAAGTGAACGAGGCCTTGGCGCAGCACGCAAAACGGCTGAATACTTGACACAAGAGATGGATAATGTGCGGGATGCCATTGTTTCGGTCGCTGCGCATCCCATGAACTACTACCGAGATGTCAAAACAGGCACTTTAACATAAATGAAAATAAGTAGATCAGTTTTGGGCCTGTCATCTCACCAAAAAAAAAAAAAAGGGACACATGGCAATTGATCTGAACTTGGTACGAAGCTGAGATGCTGATCGTTGATGCCATCTTGGCCCATATTATTAACTCTACTCTACATCAGCCTGCCAGCATGGATGCCTCCGGTTATCAAAATATCATCTGAGGTGTGATAGGCGCTCGCGTTTGACAGCAGGTACACCACAGGAACCTTTAGATCAGTGCGATCACCCATTCGCCGCATGGGTGGCTCTGTGTTCATGATTTCTCCAAGATGGGGATAACGATTACACAAGTCCAGCGTCATGTCAGTCGCCATGTATCTATGCACCATGTTAGTGTTAACTTCTGAAAACTCAGACTAATATATAACAGACCCTGGAGAGATGCTGTTGACACGGATGCCGCTCGCAGCAAGCTCGACACCGAGAGCTTTGGCCAAGGCAACCACTGCACCCTTACTGCAGCAGTAGTCACTGGTTGTCTGGCCTTTGCTAGCGACATACGCAGCAATTGATGCTATCATGACGATGGAGCCTCCACGGGGGTTGAAATCAGTTGGCTCTTGGCTAGCCATCTGTGCAGCTGCTAGCTGCGCGGCATAGTAAGTGCCGAGGACATTGATGTTCATGCATTTGGCCACGGACTCGGGGCTTCTTTGCAAGAATGGCTCGTCGGGACAAATGCCAGCGGCAGTGACACTGCGATGCGTTAGACCCAGAGAAGCTCAAATATTGGACCAAGGATGACTCACAGCCCATCGATTCGACCGAAGTCTTTGACAATATTGCTGAATGTCTCTTTCAAAATATCGTAATTTGTGACGTCGCTCCTTATGGTGGCGAGGCCTAGTCAGCCACGTAAATTTGCGCCACAAGTCGCAAATGATGCCTACCTGTAGTACTTGATCTTGACTTCGTGCTCTTGCTCAATTCGATAAAAGTGATCATGGGGCTCTTGGGCTGCATCAAGAATGGCGATGTTACCTCCTACTTCGGCGACTGCTAACGCAAACGCTAGCCCGAGTCCGCGAGCGCCGCCTGTGATTACAACGGTTCGCCCTTTGAGAGACAGAAGATCGTGCACCGAGTTGCTCAAGTACCGGTTGACATCCGCCTTAGGCTGAGGCGCATTAACGATGCTAGAAGCCATATTCTAGTATCGGGAGAGAAGTTATACAAGTTGGTTGCGAGGTCGAGACAACGGGTCGAAGTCGATGTTGGCTTCTGAGTCAAGAGGAATGCTGCGACTATGTAGGAGAGAACACGTAGATTAAGTTTTCATTTCAATCTTAATGGAAGGATCAGTTTAAGAGCTCAAACCATGTGCTTGAAGATTGGGCTGACATGGCACTCTCCGGACCCGAATCCCGCAATCATTTTCACAAGACATATGATCAATTCCATCCGGCATTATTGAGCCGTTCTGTGATCGGAAGTGCAATGATTGGCATCAAATAAAACTGGGATCATGCAGAGTAATAGCGCTTGATCCGATTTCCGCATGGAAATTCTTCATTCCAGGTTGTGGCCGGACATTGAGTCCCGATGCTCACAGCCACGGATTTGATGGCCGAGCGCCCCACAAAAGCCGGGTGCCGGCCGAGGACTAGCCATCATCAACCCGACAAACGGGAAGCACCTCGGCGGCAAAATGGGGTGATGACATTGACTATAACAAAGCCTCAAAGACAATTGACTGCCACACGCGCAGCTCTGTTTGTCGAAAATCTTCCCTTCACTGGTTGAACGAGAATAACACCTCACCGCGTCGCCATTTCAGTTCAATCGAGGTAGATATCGCGCAACATTGTACAACACGCCCAAATATGCCTCCATCAGAGAATCAGTGCAGCTTTCACATCGAGAGTGTCTCCTCAGGCTCAGGGCAGCAACCATTCCTTAACGGAGACAAACCAAGCTTTGTGCCACCGCCACCTGCCCTCGGCCTCAACGGACATATCGATGGCCAATTGAAAGGCTGGAGAGAGACTTTGAACGACGACGACTTTGCCGTGCTTGCTCTGCGAAACTTGATCTTCGATATCTGCAATCAAAATGGAGGCGGCCACGGGGGATCAGCCATTGGTATGGCGGCCATCGGGCTAGCCCTGTACAAACATGTCATGCGTTACAACCCCAACAACCCCAGCTGGTTTGACAGAGACCGATTTGTGCTTTCAAACGGTAAGGAATTGGAATTATTTGGCGTCTATAGCTGTACTGGAGCTGACAAAACAGTCAAGGCCACACCGCCATGTTTCTTTATGCACTCAATTATTTGGTTGGATATGACAACTTTTCCATGAACGAGATCAGAGGATATGGAAGTGCCAAAACAAACGGCTACAAGACAATTTGCCACGCGCACCCTGAAATCGAAGTTCCTGGAGTGGAAGTCACGACAGGCCCCTTGGGCCAAGGCATCGCCAATGCTGTCGGCCTCGCCATCGCATCTAAACATCTCGCGGCGCGCTACAATCAACCAGGACTTGATGTCGTGCAATCGAGAATATACTGCATGACTGGTGACGGGTGCCTCATGGAGGGGGTTGCTCTCGAGGCTATCTCCCTCGCTGGTAGTATGCAGCTCGACAACTTGGTACTGATTTACGACAATAACCAAGTAACCTGCGACGGACCGCTTGACTGGATCAACACTGAGGATGTCAATGCAAAGATGCGCGCCTCGGGATGGCATGTTTTGGAGATCGCCGATGGCAACCACGATGTTAGTGCAGTGGTCTCAGCGCTCAGATTCGCAAAGTCGTTGAAAGGCAAGCCCGTCTTTATCAACATACGGACAGTCATCGGCCTGGGTACCAATGTCGCTGGTACTTTCAAGGCTCATCATGGTGCATTTGATGCCGAAAGTGTGGCCTTGTCGAAGCGCTTAGCTGGACAAGACCCAACAGCTACGCATCAAGTCCCACAACCGTCTCTGGACTACTTTCGCGAGCGAAAGACGCGCAGAAAGGAGCTTGAAGAAGAGTGGAACAGCATGTTACAGAAGTATGCATCGGCGTACCCGGAGAAGTCATTGGAGTTCCATGGAGCCAGAAATGGCGACCGCGGGACTGAAGCACCTCAAATGCTCAGTGAAATCGAGGCAGGCCAATTCGAGGGGCTAGCAACTCGTGAGGTCAACGGTGTTCTTCTGGAAAAGCTCTGGAAATCCTGCCCGACTTTATTTGGCGGGGGCGCCGATCTCGTCAACTCAAACAAGGTCCCTTACCTCGAAGCCGATGTATGCCACCCGTCTGTCAGCTATGCAGGGCGTTACATTCGATACGGAATTCGCGAGCATGCAATGGCAGCAATCTCCAACGGACTGGCTGCATATGGGCCTGGCACGCTTTTGCCAATTACTGCAACATTCTTCATGTTTTATCTCTATGTAAGCTCCTGACTGTCCTTTCGTTATTTCTTCGACATGGTGAAGAGCTGACACAACATCGCCAGGCCGCACCTGGCGTCCGCATGGGGGCCTTGAGCCATTTACCGGTCATTCACATCGCCACTCACGATTCATTCGCCGAGGGACAAAACGGCCCAACCCATCAACCAGTTGAGATCGATTCCTTGTATCGCGCGATGCCTAATCTTGCGTACATCAGGCCTTGCGATGCGGAGGAAACAATCGGGTCTTGGATGCTCGCATTGAACAACCGCGAGGGCCCAACGATGTTATCCCTAGGAAGAGATCCGACTGGCGTAGTGCCGTCGACTGATCGATTTAAGGTCGCGAAAGGGGCATATGTCATCGAAGATGTGGCTGGAGCCAAGCTCACTCTGGCCAGTTGCGGTACAAATCTCCATTATGCCGTCGAGGCCGCGAAAACGCTATCTACTTGTGGCGTTCCAACTCGTGTTGTCAGCTGTCCCAGCTTCACCCACTTTGATCAACAGAGTAAGCAGTATCGCCGCAGCGTTTTCCCTACGGACGGTACTCCGATTGTGAGTGTGGAAGAATACGTTGCAACGACATGGGCAAGATACGTCACAGCGAGTATCAGCATGGTTTCTTACGGGTACTCCGCCTCTAACCCCAGCAACTATGACCGTTTCGAACTGGATTCCAAGGGCATTGTGAAGCGTGTGCGAAGATACTTGGATGATCTGGGGGAGGAAAATGCGAGAATGGCAGGATGGAGACAAATCTGAAGTAGACAAATGTAGTTGAACTTGTACCGTTTTTCAATAGAGGTACATAAACCCGCGGTTACGATTAGGCCTTCAAAATCAAACTTTCATGACACATGAACTATCAAGATGGAACGTATCTGGTTCTGCAAAGAAGACTGCAATCACGTATTTTCTGACAAGCAATAACACAACACGGGAAACAGAGATAGCATATTAAATCTATGGTGAAAATCCATCGGTAAGACAATCTCATCATTCTACATTGTTCATTGAAGATGTAACCAAAGCCAAAGATCATCGTGCAAACTACGATTTGACGAGGAGTGTGCCAAAAGATGCATCAGACGTGGGGTCCAGAAGTAGCGGGAGGTGATTCGCTGGGCTACGTTTTCTTGCGGCTCAATAAGATCAACTTGTCCAAGATCCACCATGCGAGTGACGTGAGTCTCGGAGCTAGGATTGCGTACGTTGTGGGGCTTGTCCAGACACTGTCGGTCGGATTTCATGGAGGCACCGCTGTCGGAACGAGAATTCCGAACCATCAGAACCTGTAGGCATGTGACGGAAATCGAAAGTAATGCCTGTAATACCCCTTCTGGCCAGGATCGTAGATTTTGGTGGAATTCTGATCACGATAGACACCGCCATCAGCACAACTTCGAAATTTGATTCCCGAGGCGGCGACGCAATGATTCGGCAGCCAATTTCGCCGGCTCTGGCACCGGGCCCATGTCCGTATGGTAAGCGATATTCCTAAAAGAAGCAAGAGAAGCCTACCCTTTGACGAACCGCCCGTGTTCTACGAAACCTGACTGCGTCTTGTTTTCGCGCAGTCACTGCAATCGTTCATTCGACACAATAGCTACAATCTGTTCGCCCATCCGCCCAGGCCCGAAACCAGAATGTCACAATACGCGAAGGAGCTCAATGCCATCATCATTGGTGCTGGCCCTGCCGGCATTGCCATGGCGTATAGGTTAAAGCATGAGTTGCATTTTGACGACTTCACGATTTACGAAAAGCTTGATGGTGTTGGTGGAACTTGGAGAACGAACACGTATCCAGGATGGTAAGCGTTGGCGGACTAGATGTTTCCAAAGAAGAATACTCTAACAGATGTGTACAGCGGCTGTGACTTGAAGTCACATCTTTACTCCTTCAGCTTCAATATGAATCCGAACTGGTCGAAGGAGCTTTGCGAGCAGCCCGAAATTCTTCAATGTGAGACTCCTTCGACCGATCGCTAAATATTCCCTGACTAATGCTACGCAGATATGGAAGATACCTGTTCGAAGTTTGATCTTCACAAGCACATTCACACCTCAGTTGAGTGTATGGGAGCAAGATGGCACACCGATATCTCGAAGTGGGAGGTCAATCTAAAGGATCTCCAGACGGGCATTGAGTATTCTCGGTATGCCTCGGTCCTGGTTTCTGCTGTGGGCGCAATCTCCTTTCCCCGAGATGTCAAATTCTCTGGGATGGAAAAGTTCAAGGGGCATATGTTTCACACAGCGCGATGGGATCATGGCGTCGATTACAAGAACAAAAGGATCGCGGTTATCGGCAATGGCTGCAGTGCTGCGCAAGTGGTGCCGGCCGTAGCAAAACACGCAGCTCTCGTCAAGCAGTATGCCAGAAGTGGACAATGGTTTCATGCCCGCCCGAACAAGCAATACTCGGAGACAGAAAGGTTCATGTTTCGGTGGGTGCCTTTGTGGATGCGATGGTTGCGGTTACAGATCTTTCTCGATGCCGACGAGGAGACAACGACATATTTCCCAACTCCCAAGGGACTGAAGGCTCGCGCGGAGGCCGAGGCAGAATCGAAGAAGTACATCAAGTCCGTTGCGCCAAAGAAATACTGGGATCACATTATTCCCAACTTTCCCCTCGGTTGCAAGCGTCGCATTTTCGACCCCGGCTACCTTGAAAGTCTCAATCTCTCCAACGTCGAGCTTCTTCCCGAGGGAATCAAAGAGATCACCGAGACCGGAATTATCAGCTCTTCTGGAATCGAAGATGACTTCGATATCATTGTGTTGGCAACAGGATTCCAGGTTTCCCAATTCTTGACGCCGATGCACATTGTCGGCTCGACTGGCATCTCCTTACACGACCAATGGAAACAGTGCCGCGGAGCCCAGGCCTATCTTGGGACACACGTGCACAACTTTCCCAATCTCGCCATTCTGTTTGGCCCCAACACCTTCCCTGCGAATAATTCAGCCCTGTTCGCTTGCGAGACCCAGGTTGACTACGCGATCAAGTCCCTATTCACACCCCTCATTGATCACAAGGCTGCTGTCATTGAGGTCAAGCAATCCGCAGAGGACAGAGAAACGAATGCAATTCACAAATCTCTGCGTGATACAGTCTTTTCTGGAGATTGCTCCAACTGGTACATTGGAGACTATGGAAGGAACGCGGCGTCATGGCCTGGATTGGCAAGGTCATTCTGGTTCAAGACTTACTTCCCCGACTGGTCTGCATTCAACATGAGTGGAGGAAGTGCCATTTGGCCTTTACTTACAATCCGTCGCTGGCTGAGCACAATGTCACCCATTTCGACAGTCTTTGCTCTAGTGAGCCTCGCGGCAGCCGTTAGTCGCTACCGTGGGCTGGTCGAAGGTGTTGCCATTATGGGATACTTGGAGACAGCCCTGCGCGCAGGAATCTCGACTGTTTCGAAGTTTGCACTGTGATTGCCGAACTAAGAAGGGTGGAGGCCTAAAGAAGGCGGTGCAGACGCAGAATTAGATCAATAGATTGCAAACATTGTTGAAGAATGTCTTGTCCCACGAGATAATTACGCCAAATTTCTACTGACATCGCGTGATGTTCTCCATCCCTATGCCTGACTATCAGCCCCGAAACAAACCATGTCACTAAAAGATGTTGGTTGGCTGGACAGAAGAACGATGCTTTTAACAAGAACGCGTGGAACCTCGTCTTTCGTTTTGTGGTTGCCAAATTAGTGTGTGGTTGTGCGTTCTATTTTTGGTCGAGGGCTAAAGTAGTAGCGACTGATTCAGGAATAGCCGCATGTGTGTTGGGTGATACTCTGGAAATTTGGCTGTGATCGGAATTATGCTCCGAAGGGCTGTCGTGTTGAATCACTGTGTGCACGAATGCGGGGTCGGGTTTCTTTCCCGGCCGCAAATCAAAGGAACAACCTTGTCTTGGCGATATGGGAGATCGCGGGGGGAAAGGGGGCATCAACAATTCCGTATCCAGAAAATGACGTGTTGACGGAATTGCATACCACCAGCAGAATGCTGCTCAATTTTACCAATGCGTAGGAATAGTGCCAAAAGTATCAATCCCGCTCGGCACAGTGATAAGATCCATAAGTTGATAAACAGTCGCTTGTGCAACTTGATATTGATAATGAGCGTATTTGAACTGCTAATTATCGACGTCTTCACTCGTTCTATTATCCTTGTCTCTATACTCCGGTCAATCTTACAAGCGTCAACATGCATTCTACCGCCAACAGTCAAGACACCAATGCTACTTACCACCGCGATGCTTTAGCAAAGGTATGTGAACGTGCCAGGTCGGAAAGCAGAAGGATGTCGACTAAACTGCGTGTCGACATTCAGCTCAACAACAATGAACTCTTCATCTCAGATGCATTCATTGGCGGGAAGTGGGTTTCGAAAACTAAGAAATTCGACGTCTTTGGTATGTGCTCTGTGAAGGCCTTCAGGACTTGGAGCTGACCTAAGTCAAGAGCCGGCGTCGGGCACGAAGCTTGGGCAGGTGTCCGACTGTGATGTGGAGGACTTTCGGAACGCCATTGAAAGTGCCCATCAAGCACAAGCAAATTTCTTCGAAGGGACGACTGGTACTTCGAGAGGGGCGCTCTTGCGAAGATGGTATGATCTCATTCTTGCCAATCAAGATGATCGTAAGCATATCGGCATCAGCACAATTGCCATCCCACTCAGTACCGAACGCTGATGGACGTTGCAGTGGCGACAATTCTCAGTCTCGAAAACGGGAAAACGATTGGTGAAGCCAAGGGAGAAGTCGTATATGCAGCGAATTTCATATCCTGGTTTGCCGAAGAAGCGACGAGGGCATATGGCGTGACGATTCCCTCATCTACGCCTCATACCACACTGCTTACGATCCGGGAGCCGGTAGGTGTTTGCGGGATTATTACCCCATGGAATTTCCCAGCTGCGATGATCACCCGAAAGGTGGGACCAGCTCTTGCCGCCGGCTGCTCTGTTGTCATTAAACCCCCGAGCGAAACACCGTACACATGTCTAGCCTTGACAAAATTAGCAGTCGAGGCTGGTATCCCTTCGAATTTGATCCAGGTCTGCCCTACCAAGAACCGTCAAGCAGCGACAGAGCTTGCTACGAACTCCTTGGTTCGAAAGATCAGTTTCACAGGGTCAACCGGCGTTGGCAAAATGCTGGCGAAACTGGCATCCGGGACCCTCAAGAAGGTCAGCCTTGAGCTTGGTGGAAACGCTCCATTCATCGTCTTTGATGATGCCGATCTGGACCTGGCAGTGGAAGGCGCAATGTTCTGCAAATTTCGCTGCTCCGGCCAGACCTGTGTGTGGTTAGTGGGCCGTCTTTTTCTGGACCTTCCTCAGATGCGCTGCTTCGATTGAAATTGGTTCTGACCCGTATCATTTCAGTGCGAACCGACTTTACGTCCAGAAGAGGGTAGCAAAGGATTTCACTTCAAAGCTGGTAAAAAAGGTCTCTGATTTGCAAGTCGGTCAAGGACTGGATCCCTTGACCACACAGGGTCCGTTGGTCAACAAAGCTGCCATTGAGAAGGTTAGAGAGCACATCCATGATGCAACCTCCAAAGGAGCCAAAGTCGAAGTAGGAGGACAGCCTTTCCAGTCTCCAGGTTTCTTCTTTCAGCCCACAGTACTCTCGGGAGTCACCCAAGACATGATCGTGAGCAAGGACGAGACATTTGGCCCACTTGCCCCCGTTTTTGAGTTCGAAACGGAGGAAGATGTGTTGCGTCTGGCGAACGACACCGAATTCGGCCTTGCTGGCTATTTCTTCTCGCGAGATATCAGCAGAGCAATGCGCGTGGCCCAGAAATTGCAGGTAGGCATGGTGGGTGTGAACACTGGCAAGATTAGTGCCCCCGAGGCTCCATTTGGAGGCGTCAAGGAGAGTGGATACGGTCGCGAAGGTAGTCTGTACGGACTGGAAGAGTATCAAAACATCAAGAGCATTACGATTGGAAATCAAGATGCGACGGCACTATGAACGAATGGCTACTCAAAGTAAACAATCGACACTGAATAGGAAGAGCTCGAGTTACCTATTCAATACTGAGATTACCATCAAATGCCCCCTACCGCACAGATCTGCCTGTGACTGCTCCTGATTAACCTTTATGTAGGACGCAGCTCTAGTGATCAAGTATCTGATGGGACCCAGAGTTCAGAATTGCTGCATGCAATGAAAATAGGAAGCGATTCTTTCGTATGGGGCGACTTTGTGAAGAATAGATATAGAGGACTGGCAACTAAGATTTGATACGCACAGAGGATAGATCCTTTGACCACCGATGAGCAACTCAGGAGGAGAGAACAAGCAGAAGAAAAAGCTCACGGTTATCCCCAACTTCTTCTCCATGTGCCCCAGCTCGGAGTGCGGGGAGGTTGGAGACAAGTGTGGGGTACCCGGGTGCCCCCTAGTTTGTGGGTCAACGGGGGTTGAATTCCGAACACTGCATCCATGTCAAGCGCGGGGAAACACAACGCTGAGCCTCTCGACTCCTACTCTTCCATACCTGAGATTCTGCACCGAGATTGAAGCACTTAATCAGATGAATGCTGGCGGGAGATTGAGACGATTACCGCACCAATATGGCCTCAGCAACGCAGTCGACAAACAAGAGGAAGCATGTCACGACAGCGTGTGTGCCGTGCCGCGAAAGTAAAGTAAAGGTACGCGCCAGAGGCGACAGTCAGTTCCAATTCCTGAAGACCTTTGCCCATTGGAGTGCTACACCCAAGCAGAAAAAAATCAATTGACGAATCTTAGTGTGATGGTCAGACCCCATGCTGTTCAAACTGCAAGCGTAAAGGCAAGAATTGCCAGTTCCAGGCAAATGAGGATAAACGGAAGTAGGTCAATCATGCATGCAGACAAGTACCACTTCTGACCCGAATGAACATCAATAGATTATCTCTCCGAGTAGCGATCGAACTACTCTGCGCCAGAGTTGACCAACTAACTCACTTCATCGAGAAAAGCGACCTGCTGCCACCGCCCATGCAAGAGGATGATGAGACCGTACTGCTGAGAGTATTGAAAAACGTTGGCCTGATACACGCTTATCCACGAGGAGAGAACAGTGGGAGTATGAGTACAAAGCCAGATAAGGCAAACTCAACAAGCGTCGGTCCAGATTGTGCTTCCAGTCCGGTAGCTCGACTTAACGACACAGATCGGCTTTGTATTCCAACGACGACCGTCAACGAGAACGTTACAACATTTGACACTCCGCAGGTTGAGAGCCTGATCTCAAATTTGCCACTGGAATGGCGGGAGGGCCGAAAGATCGTATCGAATGAACAGCCTGACAGCCTTGAGCTTGATTGGGATTGGCACAGCTCAGATGATCTCGTTGACATTGTGCATACCAGAGCAACAACAAATATGACCGTTGAAGGACTCTCTGTACCAAATGACGTCCATGCCGTCCCAGACAAACCCGAACGTACCCTCGGACCCTCAATCTCGTTTCCAACAATAATTAGTAGCGACGATAGCGACGCTGAAAGCACAGAGGAGCTCGTAGATCGCTTGTCGGAGCGTGTAGGGTCTCTGCAGATCGGATCGGACGGTCAAATACGGTACTATGGCCCTACATCAAATTTCAATTTGGTACAGATGCCTGCCCCTGACAACATGACGGTGCACCGAACAGTGAGAAATGATGGCCAGGAATATCTGGATCGTCTGGATATAGGAAAGGACGTACCGAACGAGATTGAGGATCACTTAGTGAACCTTTATTTCACATGGCAAGATCCTGCCTCACACGTCGTGCAGCGGGAAATGTACCAAAAGGCCAAGGTGCAGTGGTGTGATCATATGGTTGATAACCCATATTATTCAGAAGCTCTGCGTAACTCCATGTGAGTTTGTTCTTCAACCGAGATTTTAGAGTCGGCACTGATACTGATGTGTGTCCTAGATGCGCCTTGGGGGCTGCGTTTGAATCGCGTCACCACCCAACATTCGTTACATTTCCGAAGTCTTTAGCGGACTTCTTCGCTGATAGGGCCAAAGCACTATTAGATATTGAGCTTGACTGCCCTTCTGTTGCTACAGTTCAGGCGATGGTCATTCTAAGTGGCCATGACATTGGGTGCAAGCGGGATGCACGCGGATGGCTCTACAGCGGTATTTCCATGTACCTGCAAAATGTCGCAAGATTCCGAGCTAATGATATGGATAGGGATGGCCATGAGGCTTGCGTTTGATCTGGCACTGCATGTTGACATGACGCCATATGTTAGAACGGGCTCAATCAGTCAAGAGGAAGCAGACCTGCGCAAAACTGTATTTTGGGGGGCATACACCGTTGATCAGTAAGCATGTTCCTCGTCCGCCAAGGCAACTGTCGAGCTCATCAATTGACAGCCTTTGGGGATTGCACCTTGGCCGCCCCTTCCGAATTAACATGGAAGACGTCACTGTCGCAAAGCCCGGCATAGACGGTAGCATATCAGGGCATTGGTCTGCCTATGTCTCCCCTGATTCCTGCGGAATAACCCAGCCAGACCATGCTGAACTGCTTTGCTCCCAGAGGGCACTTCTTTGCGACATCATGGCGCCTCTCGGCCATGCTTTGTGAGTATTGGTCGCTTTCATGAACCCCAATCGTTGACCTAATTTGCTGCAGATATGGAAGCCAAAGAATTCCACCAAGCGTGCTGCAAGAGATGAACCAGAAGACAGTGAAAGAACTCAAGGAGTGGAAAGACTGTTTGCCTTCAGTACTTCAGGTCCAAACCGACGAGAAAGATACGAAAACGCCGTACCTGCCTCACGTATTATTACTGCAGTAGGTTTCAACAAGTAGAAAACTTATCCAGTCAATCGCGGATTTTATGCTGATATAGTATAGTATGCATTATCATCAAGCAATAATACATGCTCACCGACCTTGGATGTCAAAGCATTACATCCAGCCCCAACCACCTCAAGGTCCAGGTCACATTCACGCCCGCAAAGCATGCGTCGACTCTGCTGTGGCAATTGCCAAGATCCTTCAGTTGTACGAAGAGAGATATACTCTGAAGCGTATGAACATACAGGGAGTAACGATCACCTGCTCGGCTGCACTGCTGTTGATATTCGCGACTGTATCTCACATCCAAAGGCCGGGATGTGACGACCTGGGAGTACAGCTGAGTGCATGCTTCAGAGCCCTGGATGAGTTCTCATCTTCTTGGGAAAACGCCAAAAGAGCTCATGACTTCCTCATAATGCTACAAAGGCAATGGGAAATTCGAGCCAGGTCGAATCGGTTGCGTCGGCAGTCTTCAGCAACATCTTCGACTCCAAGAAAGAGATTAAGAAAAGACTCAGTGTCTAATTCCTCACCTCGTGATTACTCCCCGGCATCAACCACCCAACCGAGCAAACGGCAGCAGCATCACTCACCCCAGGCTCAAGCAAATGCGGACGCCATGGGAGCCGAATTAGGTATCGATCTTGATTGGATATTTGCAGTGGATAATAGCGCAGGCCCAGAGGCCTTTTTGGGAACATGGGGGCTATCGAAATCATATGGCATATGACATAGCGCATTGATAGCTTCCATGCAAGGACTGCAAGACACGTCTTTTGAGTACATGATCATTCGCCTTAACTTTTAATGTTGCAGGTGCCACGACTACAATTCATTCTCATTGTGTCTCAAACTCTTATCACTCCATTGGTGAATGATCATAGTACCCCTCAGGTACATGCATAAAGTCCCAAGTCGCAGGATCCCGAAAGATATCAGGCATTCCATCATCGAACATGTCATAAAACGCCCGGTCCAATTGAAGATATGAGACATCGCCCTGGTCCCAAAGGTCGCCAGTTGACGTCTGCAGCTGCGCTTCGGATATGCCACCCAGGTCTTTGTCGATGGATTGATTCCTATGTAACGAGTCAGGTGCAGCGTTCAGCTGACTTCTGGCACTGCTAGGTGCATTCCCACCGTCAGGCGCTGAGTTGGACAGACCATTTCTTGAAGCAACTGCCAATGTACCTCTGTCAGGGACCGCAGGGCCCAGACATGTACATTGGGGCTGCTCTTCACGAAGACTTCTCTGGATGAATCTCAATAAGCGCTTGGCCAGTCTTGCGACACCTTTGACCGTAGTCCATCTTTCCGATAGGACATCCAGTGCCTTGCAGCAAAGACTTAGGTCCTCACAGGCAGTCTCGGGATCTCGCTGGCCATCTCGCAACGCACGGTAAATGACTGTTGTAGCCATCGACACAGCATATGGCACCAGAGGCAATGGCGGGAGTCGATCAGAGCCTTCTTTTGATATGATTTCAAGTACTCCTCCAGCCGATGCAAGACGGCGGTTGTATTGGGGACTGCCTGGGCCACTGTATCGACAAGACAGCATAGCAGCAACGTGGTACCAGATCTCGAGATAGGCTGCTACATCAGAAAAAGCCCAAATCGGCGAAGGTTGCTTACTCACATGCATGTGACCGGTGGAAGCTGTCGAAAGACGTGCTTGATGTAAGTTGTATGAATGACGGAAATTCGCCACAGTCATCAACAGTGGCCTTAGAACTCGCTTTATAGACCCGTGTAGCGGCGATCATAAGATCCCCAAGTGTGAGTGAGACTGACATCAGTTGCGATCTATAATCTCCCTCCGTTAAGGGGATACGGTCAAGCGCGATGTCGGTATCATCGATCATGAAAGGCGCTGCCCCCATGATTGGCTTGTTTAGTCGGTCAAAGTTTCGGAGTGCCCACCAGAGGAAGTCGCCCTGTTTACGATCTGGGCTTCCCGGAACCTTGAGATGGAGTGATATGGACCATGCCTCGCAGATAGCTTGCGATAAATAGCTTGACGACCGGTCTACACCACCTAATCCATCATTGTGCAAGTGCATCAAAGCGAGAATTTGGATCTTCGTGATACGGTCCGGCTCAAGATTTGCTTTCATAGCAGCGTCCAGACCCGTAAGCAACTTGGAAGCGAATTCCAAAGGGTTCAAAACCTCGCCATCCTCCACTAATTGCAAAAAGGGAGCGGCTTGTTTACTCTTGCATGCAACGAGACAAATTCCTCTGATCAAGTAGTTTGAAGCTTGTCCGTTGCTGTGATTCCGAAGCACACAGTTACCATCAAGTATGGGAATCAGGTCATTTAAGACCGTAGTGTAGAGTGGTAGCAAGGCTTCCGTCGTTGATTTTGGTAGTACGAGGAGGGCACCGATGTCCTCCAAATACCGGCGGTGGTGCTCAGACAATTTGGGCGGAGATGCCTTACGTCTTTGCCTGCGGTACCAAAAGATTTGCCGTCTCGTTCTCTCTGCTGTTTCGGGGTCTGTTTCGACATATGAGGCAGTTTCTTGGCCGGATTGCGGGTGTCTGAGGCACGAGTAGAATTGCTGGGGAGATGAGGTTGACTTTGGATTCTCGGACAAGTCTTCCAGAACAGACTCGGGATTGTATGGGCTGACTTTGCTCGGACTCGAGCTGGATTCACGTGTGGTGGAGGAGGAAGCCAGAACGTCGTCCTGCGCAGAAGTCGGTGGAGCCTTTGAATCTATGTCACGCAGTGTCTCGGTGTGGTAGCACCTTTTTTTCCGAGTGCGACATGTTTGACACGGTGATAGCGAAACGTATGTTAGCTAACCAGAAGATGCCTTGCGGTATGTAAGCATCACTCATCTTGGGAAGTGCGCTTCCTAGCAGTGCCGTTTGATGCTTGCCACACAATCTCCATGAGGCTAACGTCCCGCCGTTTCTTTCCGCCGCTTGGTAGCCGAGGCTCCACCCCTGCAGACGGCACTGTGAGGAGTTGATCTGTAGAGACTCCTTTGGCTTGTGGAGTTTGTTCAATAACGATGTGAATTTGTCGGGAATACCCCTAATCTGGAACAAACGATGATGGTCCGCTCAGGTTTGAACAGGCAGAGTTTCTTCGTCGAACGCGCCCCGGAACAGGAAACCTTCCGCTGGATCAACAGTGCCCCACAATGCCACAACACCACCACTGCGACCCCGCACGGGGAAAATGCGGGGTGATCGGCCGAGTCGGCAAACAGTAATAAGGCCGAAGAGGGCGAAGAACAGACCATGCCATGAGTGTTGTTCGTAAGTAATAACTCAGAAAATCTCTTTTGATCACAGACTAGACGACAAAGGTATAACATCAATATGAAACAGTGCTTTTTCTTGATTGCTCAAATATCTATATAACTCATTCCCGCACCCTTTAGTCTATTTCACCCATTGAAGCTGTCAAGCCTCGGAGATGGTGTACCCGGCCGCAAGAACGAGCTTGTCAAAATCTGCTGTAGCATCCACGAAGGGGAAGGTCGACCGATTGCCGGCGACATCGAACTCGTTGAGATCATGGAAGTACTCATGCGAAATGTAGATGCTGTTACCAATTTGCACCGTAGCAGTTGGCGACGCCCAAGTTGCGATATCGGTGGTAAAGTTATCCGCAACCTGACCGATATAATCAACAGTAGCGAAACCGTCCTTCGAAGCCCAGAGCGTGATGGCCTGCAGCCCGTTCTCAGAGCAGAGCAGAACGTTGCGGTTGTACCGTGCCGGGTTGAGAAGACCATCGCACTCTAGGTCACTAGCCGTGTACGACCCATCTGCCGGCCAATTCATGGTAATGTTCGTAGGGGTGGGAGAGGACGAGGAAACGTCGAAGGAGACAAAAGTACCAACGTAAGGCGCTGTGATGAGTAGCTTATTGGTGCTCTCGTGGAAGACGATGCCGAGATAGATGTACTTGCTTGAAGTGCTTGCTTCACCAATGTACCAAGATGACACCTCTCCCGACTTGGTGATTTTGGCAATAGCAGGGACATGGAAGACGACAGGAACGTACGTGTTGCCTTCCTTGTCCTCAGCAAAGTCCTGGTATCCGCCGCCAGTCATGTTGCTGATGGCCAACTTAGCGGTAAAATCAGCCAGGTCGGCTGTGTAGGCAGCCGAGTTTGTGTTGGTATCCCAGCGAATAACCTTATTGACTCCAGTCATGTTTTTTCCGGAGGTTACAAACGGGTTGCCGCTGTTGGCGGAGATCAGAATCGACTCAGTGGTCGCGTCGTAGTCAATGCCGGAGACATGATACGGGTCAATACCGGTAATTCCATCAAATGTGAGAATGTCGTATGTTGCTGCGTAAGGATCGTAGACGAGGACAGAGGAGTTGAAGTTGGCACTGTAGTGAGTAATGTGAGTATGAGCACGAAACATCTAGACAGGGGGATGTGTAAGTGGTTTAGGTCACAGTACCTGATGTAAAGCTTGCAGTGAACGGGATCCCAGTCAAGATTCTCTGGGTAAAGTTTGTAGTTATCAATAGAGAAGGTACCATTGACTTCAGAACAGTTCTCGGTCTCCTTGAGGTGGAAAGGGAACGCCGAGACAACGGAGGTTGCGGCCACTAGGCTAGCTGCCAACAGTGAAAGAGTGGAAGGCATGGCTCGTCTTGTTTCGAATATCAGTGAACGAACGACAGGTAGAAAACAGCCGCACCAGTTGCGATCTTTGCACGAGGTCGTGGAACTGAAAAGCTTTTGGAGTTGGGTCTCAGTCGAGATTTATATTATCCTCCTGAAAATAAGTTCTTCGCGTCGTTCCTGGATCGGCCTGACCAGCACCCTTATGTTGAGCCCATCAGCCCACTGCGTAGTGGGATGCCATTTAAGTTGCGATCCACTTCAAAGAGACGCTCCGACTTGAATCCTAGGAAGACCCATCACTCCACCTATAGTTAAGAGCTTACTGTGAAGAAGCTTTACTTGGAGCCGCGCGGGATCGAAGGCTCTATTTCCTACTCGGGATCTCGTCCCCCACATTCCGACCCGAGAGTGGGCCTAAAAGGAGGCCCAGCGAAATGAAGCGGACAATGACCTAATTGAAGCTTAGTAACGAGTCAGTTGCTTCGCCACGAGCCTTCAGCAAGGCTTTCTGTGCTTTATGTTTTCTGACGGCGTCACCGCGCGCCATTCCCACATCCCGTGACCAAAGAGTAGCGCGGGGGCCGCAAGGACATCGGTTAGTACGGCTCAACCCTTGACAGAGTTAATCAACAAGCGTTACTCTGTAATCGATGTTGCATTCAAGTCGGGCGTGGTCCGTTGCTGCGAGAATACCAGTACCCTGGATAGTGCCTCGGCTGCGATTCGCATTTGCTAAGGGGTTCAATGCGTTGGTGTGTAATGATATTGACTCCGATCCTCCCTCACGCTGGCGAATCCTAGAAACATTATACTTGTCGAAGAAAACACACAAATGAATATGACAATGGCTCCGATGTTTGACGACTTGGGTCAAGTGGTTTACACTAGTTGATAAGCTACTTCGCGTCCAGCCTGCAGTTATAAGCTGGTTAAGATAGGTAGGTAGCTTCTGACCAGGGTGTCGGGAACCGATGGGCGAAGCTTAAAATTTTCAGTTCATCTAAAGTCTCCTGCAATGGCAATGTAGGGGTATATTTCCGATCCTTAGCTACCGAGCCGCCCGCTTCCAGACCGGCGATAGGTATAACGATTAAGCGGCCGCCGGATTGTCTATCCTGTAGATTACTTTTGCTGTGTTGAAGTAGCCCTCATACTCAACGTCCTCTGCGGAATCATCCGCTTCGTAGTGATAGTGACCTCCAGCATTCCCTTCCGATGAGAAACAATGTGTATGCTCCATCCGCAGACCCAGTTTGCCGGGATCTGCAGAGTGAAGAACTGACAAGCACACCATTGGAGCCTGGAATTCATGCCAAGTGAGCCACGCGTCGACTTGGCCACGGTCTTTGAAAGGAAGATCGCGTTCTGGAGGGAAGTCGGGCATGATGTGATAAACCGCCTTCCCAGACTTGACCACGAATGCTCCCCCCAAACTCACGGCATGATCGTCGCCATATGCAGAGTACAGTGCCTTGCGAATGCATTCGGTGAAGCTCTTCTCGACACCCTTTCGTCCTCGGGCAACAACCCTAAGAACAGGCCCAGGTTCGCCCGAGCAGCCGAAAAGGTTTGCCATCAATCCACAGTCCAATGAAGGACTCTTCTCAACGCCTACGCCGCCTGTGGTCTTCGTAATTTTGATGATTCGGGTCTGGTTGTTGATTGTCTGTAACCCATCTTCCCAGCTGAGATTGGGAGCAAGCTCGCTATTCTGACCAATGATGTGAAACGGGCCAGCGCCAGCGCCGATCAAGCTGCCACTGCCACTGCCACTGTTCATATCCATTGCTACAGCGAGTTCATCCATAGCCCAAAAGCTGTCGAGCCGCGGGCGAGGAAACAGATTAGGCTGCCCGCCAATATCGGCCACCCTTTCATCCCCAGACAAGCCCCGCGTGGCTAGGTGGAATGGAGCTTGGCGAAGGTCAGGGCAAGCTTCAACTGTGACGGACGAAAAGTGAAAGTTGGCCGCCAGTGGAGATCGGAGCCTCTCAGCCAGCTCCTCGAGACTGGGCGGCGACAGTTGAAACTTTTTGATTTGCATGTTGGTGAATTGCAGGCGATATGTGCATGTTTACAAACAGCCACAGCCGCACACTGTAGGGGAGAAAAGCAACTCACCCGGCACCACCGGAGGCTTGTGACGTGATGCACGGCCGCCCACCCCGCGCCCGAAACCCCGCAATTCGGCGTTATGCCGTTACGCCGACGAGTGCGACTGCATCCAATGGCATTTTCATTCTGGGCACATCTGAACACCGTTCCGACCCCAATCCGGAAGTTTCCGCTCTTGTGTTACCTTCAAGATGGCCAAATGCCAATGCAGGGCCGCAGATCTGCAAAATTATTGAGTTGTTTGTGAAACTCACTAATATTGTTGCTGAATCATTTGCCTAAACGGCTGCTTCTGGACATGCGAGTTGAATGGTTCACGTGAAATGCCGACCCCAAAATGGTATGTGTGTTGGTGATGTATCAAATGACCATGGGATCGAGGTACGTCTGGTGTCTTGCCGTCAGGTATTAAAGGCCTTTCTGTGTCGGACCTTCGTCTGAGATACCAAAAACTCATCAACACACATCATTCTGCCTCCCCAAACCGGAATTAGTCAATCATCATTCTACAAGCCACTCTTTATCATGGCTCCAGGACAGGTCAAGCGTTACGCCATTGTGGGCATGGGAGTACGTTCGGCATTCTACTATGGGAGCATTCTTCAAGACTTCGCCGATGTTGCGACACTTGTTGGACTGTGCGACACAAACCAAACCAGGCTCAACGCTGCCAATGAACGAATCATCGAGCTTGGCGGTGAGAAGCTGCCTACATATAAAGCCGAGGATTTCGACAAGATGATTACTGAACAGAAGCCGGACGTGGTGATTGTCACTACTATCGACCTTTACCATCACGTGTACTGTATCAGGGCCATGGAGCTCGGCTGTGATGCAATCACGGAAAAGCCGATGACAATTGACGAAGACAAACTCCAACTCATGATTGATGCCGAGAAAAGGACCGGGAAGCAGATCAGGGTTCTTTTCAACTATCGCTACGCCCCACACCATACCAAGGTTCGCGAATTGATCCAGTCGGGCGTCATAGGAGAGATCGCTACAGTCCACATGGACTGGATTCTGGATTGTGCCCATGGATCAGACTTCATGCGACGTTGGCATCGCAACAAAGAAACCAGCGGCGGCATTCAGATGCACAAGTCCATTCACCATTTTGACTTGGTTCACTTTTGGCTCAATACTGAGCCCGAACTCGTCTACTGTCTCGGTGATCTGCGCTTCTACGGCAAGGAGAACGCTCAGCGACGAGGGGTTACAAACCTCGAGGAACGGTACCTCAATAACGAGCAAGCCAAGAATGACCCTTTCGCTATTCACATCGACGAAAACGCACAGCTGAAGAAGCTCTACCTGGAGGCCGAACATGAGGATGGATACATCCGGGACCGCAACTGCTTTGCGGACGGCATCACTATTGAGGACAATCTCTCAATGATCATCAAGTACAAGAATCGCGCGGTCATGACATACAACACGTACGCCTACGCTCCATGGGAGGGCTATCGCTGCGTTTTCAACGGTAGCAAAGGCCGTATTGAGATTAACGTAGTCGAGAGTGGCTATTCAGCAGGAGGGGAGCCTGTGACGGAGAAGGGTCTGGGAGACTTGGAGAAGAACTACATTCAAGGAGGTGTAGAGCAGACCAAGATTGTTGTTTATCCTCTGTTCGAGGAGCCGTACGTGGTTGACGTTGAGAAGCGTGACGGTGGCCATGGCGGAGGCGATCCTGTCTTGCTGCAGGATGTGCTGATCGGGAATCAGGGGGACGAGTTCAAGCGCGCTGCTTACATCCGCGACGGCGGAAATGCTGTCCTTGTCGGCGTTGGAGCAAATCACTCGATGAAGTCGGGGCTGCCTGTCATGGTCCAGGATCTGATAAGGTGGTAGTCGTTTGGTCAGATCCTTGGGGGTTTGTCTGATCGCGTGTCTGGGAATCTCGCATCCCGAATGCATTACTTCAACACGCCAATTAAGTCGGTTTGAAATGCAGGGCTGGGAAGTCCGATGGCGTATTGGGTAAAACAAATGACAGTATCATATAGTAATATCACATTTGCTGCCCCCAGCTTATCTACTTGCAAGCTACGGGCAAATACTCGTTGTTAGGGGTGCAGGATTTATGGTTTCCTGACCGTTTTCCGCCGATGAGCGGTGCTGGAATGCCCCCGCTTTAGACCGGACCACCCAACGCAGAAGCATTGTACGCAAAGAATTGATCTTACTGTTTTCGGACTTTTCCGATCTAAAATAAGTGATGAATATAGATTTAGTGACATCATGTTAGTATTCTATCACCGTCTTCGGTGGACATCCTTAGCAGCGTTGCCTGATTCGGCGATGGCGACCAACGAAAGCGGCTGAGACATTCGCGTGGACCTAGCCTCCGCGATCAAGATTACCTGGTATGGTTGGGAGGAAGAAATAGTGTCCGATGGATTTCTTCTCGGACCGATGCATGGATAATAAGTACCGGCAAGGTCGGCGGGATCCCGAACGATTTCCCAGTCTCGGGCTTGCTCTATTCATCTCGCCCTTTTTGGAACCGCAGCGCAGCTGCATTGGAGAACATCGCCTAGGCGAGCGGCGACCTTTACGACAAACAGAATAGACAGCAGGCCATTGACGAGAAAAAGTACTGCAGAGAGAACTGGCGACGATTCGAAGTATCACGCAGCAATCAACCATTCACAGCTTTCTTGCCTCGGCTTGCCGACCGAACAATGTACAAGACTTCACTAGAAACCATTCGTGGATGGTTCTCGTCAAGCCAGTCCGGTGACTCGTACATTTTGCTCGAAGATGGGGAGACAAATTCCTCCACCGACTTGCCAATAAACGAGATCAAGCAACGACACCACAAGCAACGCTACTGCTCTGGATGGAGACCCAAAGACGCACTTCAAATCTTCTGGGCGGTACTCCCATCATTCGTTGCACGCGTTCTGGGCCATGAGGAGGAAGGCTCAGTAATTCCGCCGGCTAACGACACCTCATATCTCAATGGGCTTCGCGGATTAGCGGCGCTGTTTGTTGTTATCTACCATAACACCAATGATGTGAGTGGCAATCCAGACACACGGCCGTTGCTCAGAATTCCAAATTGGAGCCTTGAGATCTCTCAGTCACTAACAAGATCTTTTGTAGTACTCTTTCATGTATCACGGCTGGGGAGAAGCTGAAGAATATCGCCACCCAATTCAACTTCCATTCATCCGACTCATCTATGGCGGGTATTTCAGCGTCTCCGTCTTTTTCGTCATCAGCGGGTTTGCCCTCACGTATGGACCACTGAAGAAATCGCATCATGGCCAGAGTGAAGCAGCCATAGGCTCTCTACCATCTAGCATATTCCGCCGACCGATTCGACTTTTTCTCCCTGTCGTCCCAGTCCTATTTGTGGTGGTTATTTTGATTCAGCTTCAGGGCTTGTACAACGGAAATGGTCTCATCCCGCCAATTCCTGGTAGTGTTTGGGGGCAAGCGGTGTTCATCTGGCGCACAATGGTCATTATTGTTACGCAAAGCACCACTAACACCATACTACCCCAGGCATGGACGCTTTCGGCTGAATACCAAGGCTCTCTGCTCGTCTTTCTGTGCTGCATGGCCTTCGCCCGAACGTCGTCTCGAGTACGCCTGCCGCTGCTTACCACGTTACTTGCATTCCTATTCAATCTGGGATTTTGGCAACATACCTTATTCCTTGCAGGAATGCTGCTTGCTGACTTTCGACATGTGCGACAGAAATTTCCGGAATTAACGGGACCGGCGCGTTGGGCCACTGTTTTCATCTGCTGGGTGCTGTTTTTTCTTTCGCTGTTCTTGGGCGGCTGGCCCATGCTAGGCGATGGTTACTCCGCTGCGGGATACTCATGGTTTAAGTGGGTGCCGACTGGCGGGTATGATCCAACACGTTTCTTCGCGACAATATCAGCCATTGGACTGGTAGCCTCACTCGAAGGATTGTCTATTCCGCGACGCGCTCTGAATGCCCGATGGATCTTGTACTTGGGGGAGATCAGTTATGGTCTGTACTTGGTCCACTGGACTGTGAGCAGCAGCTTCATGGCTTGGGGTGTGAAATTGAGCTTGCTCGCCGCTGGGCACAGCCATGGGCTGTCATGGGGTATCGGCTTCGGCCTTGCCATGACATTCTGCATCTGGCTTGGTGACGTGCAATGGAGGCTCGTCGATAGGAACTCTGTGAAATTCGCGCGGTGGTTGAGTGAAAAGTGTGGGATTTGAAGGCAAGGGATTAAATCGAAGGGGGCTATCGACAACGTTGCATGACTAGTTGTTTGCCTAGGGTATCTGAAAGAAACTAGTGGGGGAGAAGATTAATGAAACGTCTTATGATTGCGCACGTTTTGCACTTTCTTTGAAGAACCCAATTCTGTCGCGACGTCCTGGTTGAGTAGACGTTCAGATGTTCTGGGGCTTATCGTATAGGTCGAGTTCAACCGGAAGTTCCACAATAACCCGGCTGAGGAAGGCGCTTATCAATCGATCAGGAAATCTTCTGCTTGTGTGGCCTAACAAAGGTGTTCAACTCCCAGATCAGCCTGGAAATGAATGCCACCATTACATCAGCCACGATCGCACTGGCTAGAAAGTTAGAACATGGTCCGGGGGTTGCTGCTACGGGAGATGTCGAGGATGCTGGAGTGCCCTTGTTCTGTGGCATTAGTATTAGAGGGGCACGATATCATGGCTGGGAATATAAGAAGCACCGTCTAGAAACATGTTACTGGAGGGTGAGGAAGATAGTATGCGGCTTACAGCTAGCATTTAAAAGAATAAGTTTGTCCTGAAAATATTAATCAAAACTTTAAGACGAATTACTCGGACTGAATGTGCTTGATATTGTTGTGCTCCAACAAGTTGCCGCTGGGCTTGAGGCAAAGAAAAGTTTGCGATGCTCAAATCAATCTACGATCATTTGCCACCCTACGTGTAGTGGGCAGTAATAAGTACAGAAACATAGTAAATATTCCGAGCTAGCTCAAGTTATCTTTCTCACGTTTTAATGATTCAACAAACAGTTAAGAGTAATGCCAATCTCACCCCCATCTGTTGGTTGAAATTCTTCTGGATATATTTTGACCGCGGCAGCATATGCCAACAGAATATTGTAGCCAACGACCCAGCACTCGAGACTGCTGTCCCCACTCCGGGCGACCAGCCTGTCAATACACCTGCCGGGAGTGAAAACTCCGCGATTATATCCAAAAATTGATATGATTCATGGCTCCGTGAATGTCAACCAAATCATGACTTTTCGCAGGGCCCTGAACGGAGTCCGAGCATATTGTGCAAAGTCTGCCACAAATTCATCTTTGTTCAGAAGATCGCCGCATTGCCACTGAAGAGCTTTGGGAAGGTCCCTCTGGCAAAGCGTAACCATGGGCTGAATTCCAGCCTCTAAGAGAGCATTCACAAAGTTGAAATAATGACGGAGACCTGCCTCGTTAAGAGGGTCGTTCCGACCACCAAGAGGGACTACATAAGGCCTGGTCAAATTATGTTACGAGCTGTGATAATGGAACGGAGATCAGTGAAAATTTCGTCTTACCACGAGATAGAGAATCGATAAGCCTTGACTGCATACTGCATGAGCAAAGCAATATCGTCGGTTGTGCGGTCATACGAATCGCAGGCGACAGCTCCAGACGATGCGTCTGCTATCTTCCCTAGAATGTTGCAAAACGTATCCCAGATTGAAGGAAGCCTGTCATTACTGGTAGCTGGCAGTTCCAAAGCCTCAAATGAAGTCTTTTGGAGGGGACATATCCGTATGATGGTCTAGCCGAGAAATACAAAAGACGCAATCGGTCTTCCTAAAACCAGAATGTGTGTGGATAAAGCCTAGTATTTATATAGAGTCAGGTATTAGCTATGTATTTAGCATCCCATGTCGACACGGTCCAGGCTCCGAAAACCCATGATTGAACTTCCGGTGGAGGACGGTCGTGTAGACTTAGCAAAAGTTCATCCACTGGAAGGTACATCTGTTCTAGTACTAGCTTTAACACCAGTAGAAGCTTTGATTAAACCTTTAATGTTTCTTCGCTCTGCCACGTGAGCTTCGAAACAATGTACTCCCATGTCGTCCCACTCAGAATAATGTGATCGATCCGCCGGAAGAGAAGTCTTCAAAAGGTTAGAACCTCTCCCTCAACATCAGTACAGCAATGAAAGTTACATAGACAGATATCAACGTAAACTAGAATATGAGAGAACCGCAGCAATAAACCGTTGTAATCATTCCTATGATAAGTCACCGCTGTAGTACGAACAAATTACGTATGGAAATTAGGCCTATCGAAAGTACGTTTCTATGCATCGCGCGCTTCCCAAGTCCTCATCACGGCAGTCCAGTACTCATCCTCATTTCCTCGAGCATGATTACAATGCCCAGTGTCTCTGAATCGAAGCAGCATGCTGTCAAGCCCTAGCAGCTCAGCACTTTCCCATGCGTGGTCCTCGATGTCTTCCCACCCAATGAGATCATCCGCCTCAGAAAACACATATGTCCGGGGTGCGCTTGTGACAGGCCACAGCGACTCATCGTTCAGTGCCTTGCGCGTCTGAGAGATAACGTTATTCTCAGGCCCCTTCAGCACATGATACGTTCCATACACCATGCCCAATACGACAGCGCCAGCCGGGAAGCCTACAGCACGGACAACCTTGTTGCGAGGCAGTGACCTCTTGAAGGCGGCCACATTACACGAGAACCGTGGCCTGCCTGGTGTGCTATCAAAAATGAAAGCACCCACGGGTAATCGACAACCCGTAGCACCCAGGTATGCTCGGGCAAGGCAGACGGCCTTGTTTGACCCTCCCTCTGAGAATGCATGTAGTAACATGGTAGGTCGCTTAGACTGTGTGCTGATATGTCTCCGGAGGAACTCGACAGCCGGCTCTAGTGTAGCAACCTTCTCTTTGGTTGAGCGGAATACGAGATCATGTATTATCGTTGTAATGACCATGATAGTAGTCTTCGGGTAGATCTCGTTATACATCTTCGTGTACTTGGCAACGTTTCTCGGGTCTGCACCCGTCCAGGAGGTGAGGACGATAAGCGAAGGGCTTTCTTCATTGATGCTTTCCAAGGAGATGGAGCTGAGGTCTGAAGATGTTGAGGATATGGATGAGGAAGACCGAGGAGCTTCTTGGATGAATGTCGACGGTGCGAGGGCTTTGAAGCCTAACAGGGCCCAGCGAGCTGAAGATCTTCCCATGGTGAAAAGGATTGCTCTAAGAGAGATATAGATAGAACAGAGATGAGAGCAACGCAAGGCAGACAGAGTACAAAGATGCCAGTTATATAACTCTTAGTGTAGTATTTTTATGACCGAACTCATCATAAAATATCCGTGGTCTGGAGGCAGGTCACTTCACAATTTAAGTGAAAATGGAAAAAAGCTTTACAAGATCACTCACGGCCTGTATAGCGATTGACTCCACCTGCAACAGTCGATATCAATATGCAGTCAGTCGCTTAGAGGAGCACGGAAGGCTTATGGTGGCATTGCCGACACTGCAAACGTTCTTTAAATTCTTCGAAATTGGGAGATTGTGCCGCGCCAGCCTCTTCCAGAGCAAGCTGGGGCACAACGCTTACAATTCGCGCTTATCGCGTCGAGTTCAACACATAGAGTGCCATGGCACTGAGCTCAGCTATCGCCATTGAGAAGAGCATCCAAGATGCAGGCCTCGGAACTTGACCAATGAGCGGCTGGCTTGGGAGCCAGATAAAGGACAGATGGTGGCAGGCGCTGTTATCCATCTCCAGGATGAGGCGTCAGCCAGGTCTGCGAGCCGGACGAGCCAGCCAGCCACGGCAGAGGCGCTTGGCAGGCGCTTGGAAGTGTGAGGATGCTCAGTGGGCCTAGGCGCTGCGTGGCTTGTGGCAGGCCCGCCTGGCTGGTAAGAAAATCGGACAATGTCTTACGGGTGCGGTCGTTAACTCTATCTGGTGGAGCACGACCCAATCTACCGGGTCACAACACTGCTTCCGGGATACGGCTACCTATGGAACAGGCTACCACCAGATCCTCACCCATAATGACTTGACTCTTGGACCCAATATCTTCATTCGAAGCGTTCAAGGACAACAAGACAAAGAAGCGGCCAAGATATGTTGTTCAATCATAACGTGTTCGGAAGCCAATTGCTATCCCGCTCGCATAATGCCGGGCTACCTAGTGAACGTCAAAATATTATGGCATTGAACTGGTGATTGGTGAACAAAATGAAGACTCGTAAGCTTTCAGTTGTTCGATTGCGAAGAAGCCTTGAATCTAGAACTGCATCTTCTTTTCTCGAACGACATCTAGATTTCCCACTCGTTTGGGTCGTGGCACGATGTGTCTAACCTTGATCTCTTTAAAGACTGAGACAGGCTTACCTTAGCGCCCGCCACGAGGAGAGTGCAACTCAAAATTCAATACCCAAGCGGCTGCTTTCGGGTGCTACTTTCAAGGGAGGAAACATCCATATCGGAGAGGTATATGTGCCTGTCTCAGGGCTCACGGAGATGGTGCCAAGATCGGCATCTTCAGCTTGTCTGTTATCAGTGTGGCTGCTATGGGTTGCTTCAAATCATGCTGCGAACGGCCGTATCCGACTGTAATATCGAGATTTCAACGAACCAAAGGTCTTGAGACTCCTTCCAATGTCTAATGTCATATGAGATGTATTAAAGTTAATTGTTGTGTGTCTACAGGCCAGCCTTGAAGTCTTTTGATCAGTGCCACTTAAAGCTTGTGAATATTGTTCCCCATGATCTTTATAACATCAATGAGACTTGCCCCCCTCCATCGAAGCACCATTGAGCAACATCATTCCCTAGTTACTATTTCTTCCTTATCATGATGTTGTCTATCATGTCCAAAAACTCAGGATCCCTAACAGAGCACGTCACTTCGCTGGACACTTCCCCGGCAACGACCTCGAACGCGAATGAAGACCAACAACAAGAGCTGGAGTGGAAGCCAGGTCGGGCAGAATACGCAGTCATGGCTACCATATCTGTCATCTCTCTAATGGTAGCTTTAGATGCTACGATCTTAGTTCCAGTGCTACCTGTAGGAGGCTGCCTTTTCTTTCGTTCCGCAATTTTCGTTCCTCCCTGAACTACCATACTGACCCCAATTCTGTGCGTCAGGACCTTGCCCTCGACCTTCACGGCTCCGCGACCGATGCCTTCTGGGCTGGCACATCTTATCTACTACCTTGCGCCGTTTTCCAGCCATTTATCGGCTCTCTCTCTGACATCTTCGGCCGTAAAGAACTACTCCTTGTTTCCCTCGCCTTCTTTACCCTTGGCACTCTACTCTGTGCCCCTTTCGCACGCGATTTTACGGTCTTGCTGGCTGGACGCTCGCTGCAGGGGATAGGTGGTGGTGGCATCATAACAATGGGCCAGATGATCTTCGCAGACATCGTCCCATTGAGGTTGAGACCCAAATACTTCAGTTTTGTGCTGGGTGCCTGGGCTCTTGGGAGTGTGCTGGGACCACTGGTCGGCGGGTTATTTGTGCAGAAAGCGACATGGAAATGGTGCTTTTACATAAATGTGAGTGAGATTCTTGACTGTCAATGTGACATCCGTCATTTCTCTGACATCAGTGGTACCCCACAGTTGCCATTCTGCGCTCTAGGCTTTATCATGGTGCCCCTATTTGTCCGTCTTTCCACGGACAAGGCCTCATTTGGCTCTAAGCTCCTCCGAGTTGATGGAATCGGCGGTCTCCTCTTCATTGGTGGCATGACGAGCTTTCTCATTGGCATCTCCTGGGCCGGCGTCCAGTTCCCATGGTCCTCCGCCGCCACCATTGCTCCCATTATTGTTGGCGCTGTAGCAGTATCCACCTGCCTGTTCTGGGAGAAATACGGCGCAGCAGAGCCTTTCTTCCGCCCTTCTCTTTTCTACTCCTGGTCCGCGGTTGCCGTCTACTTCGGAGCCTTCTGCCAAGGATTCCTCCTCTTCTGCGGGCTATACTACATCCCGTTTTACTTCATCTCAGTCCGCTTTGTTGCGCCCACTCAATCAGGTCTCAACCTCTTTCCTGTGACCTGCCTCCTTCTCCCGGGCTCTATAGTCGTGTCCGTGCTGACCTCACGGCTTGGCCGCTTCCGCTGGGCGATCTGGTCAGGTTGGGCTCTTGCGACGGTAGGATGCGGCCTGCTTGTTCTGTTGGACGAGAATACGACGACTGCATTGTGGGCCACCTACTTCGCCGTTTTCGGCATCGGAAATGGCATGGTACTCACGAGCGTCAACGTCGGTACCCAGGCCATCAGTCGCATCGAAGACTGCGGTCGAGCTGCATGCATGTACGCCTTCATGCGCACGCTAGGAATGAGCGTTGGCGTCGCGGTCGGGGGCACCACATTCCAGAATGTCATGGCCAATCGATTGCGCGAGCTCGGTTTACCCGAGACTATTGCTCAGAATGCCGAAGCATTTGCAACAGAGTTGGCTGGCATGGCCTCTTGGGATCCGGTACGGCTTGGAGCTTTGTCCGCTTACGTGAAAGGGTTCCAGGGCGTGTTCTGGGTAATGACGGCAACGGCTGCTTCTGGATTCATCACTAGCTTGGTGATTCGCAAACATAGTATGGACAAGACGCTTGAGTCTAGGTTTACATTGGAGGGGACGCGAAACAGGAAGTCAGAGGTTCCGTCGGTCGGGAGTTATGTGAGTGAAGTGGTTTAACGTCAAGTTTTCAACACACTTGTAAAACGAAGTATGGTTAATGCGTGCTATATAGCAAGGCGGAAGCCATGGAAAACTCGCACGGCAGCCTTTCGTGGCGACTGCAACTTTGCTTAATATCACAAATCTGAGCCTCCTCAAGCAATTTTAAAGCTTCACCTTTTTGAGCAGCACTCCGTCACTCATTAGCAGTCCCTTACGTGTAGCGAAACCCCCAGCTAAAACCACTCTGATTCGATTAGAAGCAAAATAATGATCGTTCATAGCATAAAAGCAACTATTATGTCCTTTTCAATCTCTGCCAATCCTACTTCCTTGAACAGACAGCTCCGTGCCTTTTTGCCCCATTTCTGCTTCTAAAACGAAAACCTTGCTCGGATTTTCACCGTGATCTCCATAAACTAAGGATTCACTGTGCGTGATAACTATGATCCTTTCGACTAAAGCCTCGGACATGAAGTCGCACCACCTGAGCACCGCCGCTTGGCCTGCTTTGTCTAGATTATCGAGCACCTCGTCGACAAGCACGTAGTGCGTGCGGTGTGTACATCTGGACCGCTCGAGTTGTAGCTGTGTAAAGTAAAGTGCCAAGTCGAAACGCTTTCGCTCCCCACTTGAGCGCTTGTTGTAGTTCCCACCTGACCGTTTATTAGACGCTAGACTCGAGCTGAGAGCAGATCCCGAGACAGATGTATCGGTTGCAGCGTCGGCAGTCTCCGAGTCTAATAGCGAACGTAGCATCCCAGTCGCCATATTCACGTGACGCGTATCATCGTACAGCACCGTGAGAACCTGAGAAAGGAGCGGACTGAGCTCTGACAATGACTTTGAGAGGATAAGGTCCCGAAAGTTTGCTGCTGGCTTTGCTATAGAACTGGGTAAGGAGGTCGAGGAGACCTGTCGAGTGCGCTTGCCTAGAGCTAAGCTCCAGAACTCAAAAAGCTCGCGGTCGGTGGAAAGGGCGTTGTGTTTCATGGATAACGTATCGTGTTCAGAGCGTAGGAGCTGAAGAGCTGACTTCTCAGTCTCAAGTAGGCCTTCGTATGTTGCCGCGTTACGTTGCGTAGTTGTTACTTGTGTTTGTAGGGCTTTGCATGCCTTTTGTGTTTGGACCATTGCAGCGTGAATGGTCGCCTTATTTTCCTGCTCTATCAGACTATGCAACTGCAATTTGCTATTTTCAATGTCTTGAAGGAGACGGGAGATAGCTGCCTCTTGATCACACTTTGGGACAGCGGTTGGACCTCCAGAGCTGCCAGGAAACCCGAATGCGCGAAAGGTACTCAAGAGGATATTTGAGAGGAATAAGAGAATGGACGTCCTCATGGATCGAAAGAAATTGCCAAGCCCCGTATGATGGTGCGTGGACATCTGCTTCAGCCTTTGACTTATTTGCTGTAGTCGCCAGCCTCGCCTTGTAGTTGGTTCCAGGTGCTTCTGTTCCCGCATATGCTTCAACGAACTTTCTAGTTGCTGCAAACGATGTTTTTCTTCGTGAATTCGATTCTGAAGTTTCGATATGTCGCTAGGCAGGCGTGTATCAAGCTCCGGGTAATTCAGGCGCATGCTTCTATAATCTTGCATGACTACCTGTAATGATGCATTAGCTTCCTCAGCCTCAGCTTTAAATTGTTTTGCCCTTCGGTTCAAATTGTCCAGATGGTTCTCACTGGCGTTGATTTTCTCCATAAAAATTGCAACCTTGGCCGTCATCTCTTTGATGTCGGCGTCGATGCTGCCAAGGAGCTTGCTTGACAACTGGCCGGACGCATCCAATACCGAGAGCCCAAGCGATGCTTCGATTTGCTGGCGCCTGTCTGCTGGTTTGAGGTTCAAAAATCCAGTCTCGCTTTCATTGCTGAGCACAACCGTTTTGGTATATTTGTCGTAGTCTGTGCCAAGAAGCTCGTCGATTGCCTTTTGTGTTCTGACCTGAAGCTGCGGCTCGCCACGCAGCGAGACAATAACACGATTCTTGTGGCTCTTGTGCTTACGGTACCGTTCAATGGTGTATCCGTTGGCAAAATCCAACTTGACACAGCAGTTCTTGCCTATAACGTCGTTGACGACCTCGTCGATTGCCACTCGGCTGCGAATACACTTCCCAAACTGACACCATGTCATCGCTTCCACGAGAGTGCTCTTACCGGAGCCATTGTTCCCAACTATGAAAGTCAACCCCCGAGGGAGATTCAGCTCGAAGTTGATGGTGATTGTGTTTTGCACACCGAGGAAGTTGGTAATCATAAGCCTGCGGGGCTCGGCGACAAATATATGGGTCGGGGCACTTGCTGGCTCACTGGTGGTTCTCGTGTTGGCAGGCTTGAATGAAGTGTCGAGTAATTCCCCGTATCTTATCTCAACTTCCGCGTCGTGTTCGAGGGCGTCGGCGGATGTCTGAATCAGACGCTGGCCAACTCGAACTAACTGGTCTCGTCGAAGGAGAAGACGTTCGTCCAAATCCACCAACTCCACGAATTTGCGGGTCTCGGCGGCGAGATCAAGTCTTTCAATTCCAGATCCGGCATTGGGCAGAGACTTCGATGCTTCGAGCCTCGTTGCGTTTTGATCCATCTCATCTATCTTGTCCGAGGATTGGAGAGCGACATCGCTGAGCGGCACCCAACCGCCGAGACCACCGAACGAAGATCGGTCGATAGTCAGAGAAAAGCATACAGGGCTCCATTTCCGTACGCTCCGCACGCCTAGGGACACCAGTTTGTCACGAGCCGTAACATACTTATGGTGGGTGAGCTGGCCGATGAGCATAACATGCTTGTCCCTTACGGCACTCTCGTGGATCTGGCCGTCAAGTACTTGCTCCAAGTCCGCTGTCACGTAGCTAACAGCAAATGGGTTGATGAGTAGCTCATGCTCGAGCGTTTGAGGATCAAACAAGACGATGCCCCGCTTCTCGTCGTTGAGATCGGCCCAGCTAAGCTGCAGTGGCGATCCCAGATACGTGACACTTCCTCGTAGACTATCGTTGTTGGTACCGGGTTGTTTCTGGTGAAGAGTCTGGTGACTGTGAAAATGCCCTGTGAATGTTCGCGCAAGTGAGGAAAATCGATCTGCACCTAGAAAGCCGTGGTGCGTGATAGAGTTTGCGGGATGAGGGTCGTCGACGTCAGCACGTACCACATATCGCTGCATGATGGCCTTATTGATTGCCAGGTGCGCAAATGCAACAGTCTTGTTCCCCTCCATAGATCCGAGGGTAGAGACTGCCTCTGTGAGTTCATTCTGGTCCTCCCGGAACGGCAGCAGCAACACGCGTCGGCCATCTAACTCGAGCTTAGTGACAGTCCCATGTAGGGACACATACGGAGTCAGGCGTCTGATGTTGAAAGCGTCAAGGGCTGTAGTGTGGTAATCATAACGGTAGCCGAGGTCATGATTGCCGAGTATGATATGGACTCGCGGAACGATATCGCTAAGAAGGCTGATGAATCGATAACATGCGGACAGCACACTCGTTCGATGTGTTGCGTGGCTTGTTAGCAAATCGCCGCAAATGATGACCCGGCCAACCTGGTGTCGCTCTGCCTGTGCTGCAATCCATCGAGACGTTTCAAGGATCCGATTCAGGTCAACATGCCGAAAGTGGAGGTCGCTGAAAAGAAGCCATCGCGCCATTGCTGATTTCCAGGCTGTATGACGTTTTAGTAGGGTGATCAGCAGCATAGTAAGAGCGAAGGGGATGAGGATAGCTTAAGAGCAGGTATAATTACTATCTAAGAGTTCTACCCTACTCTAGATTTTTATAAAACTTATTATAATACGCTAAATATATTATAATTAGTTTTAATAGTAAATTATATATAGTTTAGACAAGATACTATTATTATAAACTAAATATATAATATATTTAGTGTTTATATAAATATAATAGCTTAATACCTTTTTAGTATAACTTATAAAATAGGAATAGTAGCTAAATAACTTATTTAGGTATTAAATAGCTATAAGAAGAAATTTATACTATAAGATTATAAGAATAATAAGGACTTACTTAATATAGAAGAACTATAGTATAAGTTATATATTAATAAGATATAAAATAATTAGTAAATATTATAATTAGCTATTTAATAACTTATTTAAAATCTAATTAAGTTTAGGAATATTTTAAGAATATTTAGAAGTTTTCTTTAAATATAAGGATTTAAAATACATATTAATTATAATAATAAATAATAAAATACTTTATTATATTATAATATAAGGAAATAGTTATTAAGGGTTTAAGATTAAAGCTAGCTATATAGAAAAAAAATCTATTTATATTAAGGGAAGTAGAAATAACTATAATTCTAAAATTCTAAACTTAGGTTTATAAAACCTATTTAATAAAAACTAATTACTAAAATTTTAAACTTAAGTTTAGAAATCCTACTTAATAAAAACTAGCTATTAAAATCTTAAACCTAAGTTTAGAAATATATTTTAATAAAAATTAATTATTAGAATCTTAAACTTAAGTTTAAAAATCCTACTTAATAAAAATTAGTTATTAAAATTTTAAACTTAAGTTTAGAAATCTTATTTAGTAAAATTAATTATTAAGATCTTAAACTTAAATTTAGAAATATTACTTAAGGTATAAAGAGTTAAGTTTTAAGAAAAATAATATATATTAAGTATTTAAAACTTAAATTTTAATATAAAGTAGTGCCCTCTTAATGCTTAATATAGACTAAGTTAAAGCTAAGATTTAGGCTAAAAACAGGGTTCTTTAGGGCTATAAATAAGTAATATAAATAGGGGGGTATTAAGGCTAATAAAGGGAAAATATATTAGATAATAATATATATTAGATTCTATATCTAGATAGACTAATTATAAGTATTTATAAGCTTATTAATAGAGAGGGGTTCTAAGACTTAACTATAGAGTTTAAATAATATATATAGCTAGAAGAAAGCTCCTAAGAGCTTCTTAAACCTAACTATTTAAATCTATATAACTTATTATACTTAGCTAGAAACCTTAGAAGCTTCTTAAAGCTTCTAAGACTTCTTAACTATAAAGTAATCCTCTAGATAACTTAGCTTATTTAGTAAGAAGCTTTCTAAGGCTTTTTAGAAACTAAACTTAACTATAAATTCTAGATACCTTACTATAGTTAGCTATAAGCTTTTAAAGCTTCTAAGATCTAATAATAAAATTTAGATAACCTAACCTAATTAACTAAAAGCCTTTAGAAGCTTCTAAGGGCTTCTAAGATTTAACTATTAAAGCTAGATAACCTAACTAATTTAGCTAAAAACCCTTAAGGGCTTTTATAATATTAATAGAAACTAAATAAGGTAAAATCTACCTCTTTATAATACTCTCCAAAAAATTACTTAAAAGAGGAAACGCTCTGAATCTTATATATATACTTATCTATTTTTTCACCTAACTTTAAGTAGACCTTTAAGTTTATATATAACTTATTAAGCTTATAGCCCCTATAAAGCTTCTTACCCTTAAATATAGCTAATTAGATAGTTAAAATAAACTATAAAGTATTTTATTTAACTCTATATATTATATATAGTAAGTATAATTAGTAAGTACTCCCCTATATCTCCCCTCTATTAAAGAAAAAGTATATAGATAGTAATAAATAAATAAGAAACTAGAGAATAATTTAAATCTAATATAAATTATTATAAGTAGTATATATAGCTTTAATAAAGAGATAAGAGAATAGCTAATATATATAGTATTTATAAAAAAAATAAAAAAAATATAGAAGTAGCTTAGTAGTAAGAGTAAATAGATATAGCTATTTAGATATCTAAAACAGAAAGTAATTAGAGTATATATTTATGCTTAGCTAGAAGTAAGCTTAAATACTATATTATATTAGTTAGAGAGAAACTAATATATTAATACTAGCTAAATCTAAAATAAAAATAAAAAGGAGGGCTATTTATATTATAAACTATATTATTTAACTAGTTAATAGTAATAGATTATAAGGGTTTAGCCGCTTAAACTAAAAGGACTTAGTGATAGTTTAGCTAAACTAAGCTAAAAAGATAGAGAACCTTATAGAGATAAGGCATAAAACCCTCTATAGCGAGGACTTAATAAGTACTTACTAAAGGGTTAGAAAAGAAGATCTTAAAAGAAATAAGTAAAAGTAATATAGTAATACTATACTTACTTTTTAGGTATTTCTTCTATTAGTTTAACCTAATTATAGCTTATAGCTCCTAAATACCTTTATAATTCTTTTACTTCTATCCTACTTTAAGAAAGTTAGTAATAATAATAATATTATATACTTAAGTAATACTTACTAATTAAACTAAGAAACTTATACTAAATATTTACTAAGTATTAAGTAAGATAGCTTATATAAGCTTATATAAAGAAGATAACTTTAGTAAATAATTAGAGGATAATATAAGTTAATAAGGGGAAATAAGAAGCTATACTTTAAGTAAAGCTAGAGGCTTTAAAGAGGATAAGTTACTTATATTAAATACTTACTAAATAGATAATAAGTATATATAGGAGAATAAGGAATATAAAACCTCTCTTTATAGATTAGATAAGCTATAAAGTTAGATATCTATAGTTATTATTAATAAGCTAGCTTAAGCTAGAGAGCTAAATAAAGCTATTAGCTAAGTATTAATATAGTAAATTATAATTATAATAGCTAATTAGTATAAACTAATTATTACTATATTAAGTAGCTAAGTACTTACTAAATAGTTATTAAAAGTTTATAAGAAACCTCTAAACTATAATATAGTTTACTTTATTAGTAAATCTATTAATATAAAAAGAGAAGATTAGCTTATTATAGTAGAAGAAGCTTATAAGTACTACCTTAGCTACTCTAATAGCTAGTATATCTAGTAAACTTTAAATATAATAAAGTATACCTTATAAGTAGAATAGTAAATATATTAATAAATACTTATAGATATATTAAAGAATTAAGTTAACCTTATATAGGAAGATTTTAAAATCTTTATAAGAAAGTAGTATATAGCGCTTAAGCTCTAAGAATAGAACTACTATAATGCTTTAAAATAGTGCTATTAAAAAGATAATAAAAAACTTATTATATATTAGGCTTATTAGGAGTCTATTAATTAAGCTTTTAGTAAGCTAAATATAGGTAATATAAAGGCTTATATATTCTTTTAAGGCTTTATAAGGACCCTAAAAGATAAGCTTTTTAAGTAAGATATTAATTATATTAATATATATATTATTACTCTCTATATATAGAGGCTATAGGAAATTATAGAAGGGAGATATATAGGAAGACTTACTAAACGTTCTAAGTTATATAAATAACTATATTTAAGCTCTTTAAACTACTTTTATAAGAGTAGCTTATAACCTCCTTAATTAGTAGACCTAAGGGAGTATTATCTAGAGACCTTATCTTAGAATAACTACTTAGTAAACCTTTATATAATATTTAGCCTTAATAGTAAGCTATCTAACCTTAGAGGAACTTAATACTATAATTATAAGAAGTATAGGTATATCTCCTCTAATTATACTAAGCTTTATATTTAGTTAATAAGTAATAATAGGAACTTAAACCTTAAAAGAGGTAAGATTAATATTATTACTATTCTTTATATAATTAATACTAAGGACTTAAGAAATAAGTAAGTATAAAAGTAACCTTAAGGGGTATTATACTAAGTATTACTTTAGTTCCTATAAAATAAACTATAAAAAGTTAAGTGATTATACTTTAAACATATAATAAAGTTAAATTAATAGTAGATATAGATATTTACGCTATAATTAACTTTATATAGGAAGACTTTATAATAAAACTCTTACTAAAAGAGGCTATTAGTATTATAGCTTTAGAACTAATAGACTTCTAAAGGAGGCTTATACTTATTAATAAGATTTATTAGCTTATTTTCTTCTTAATTAATAGCTAAAGCTATTTATAGAAGATTTACTAAGTATTTATAGCTAGCTTATATCTTAAAGGAGTAAAAGATATCTTTTTATCTAATAATTTAATAAGTAAAGAAGGTATCTATATAGATACTTATACTTATATCTAGTTATATAATTATATCTTATTTATTAAGTTAGAAGTAATAATATAAGAGATTATAGAAAATAGCTAAAAAGCTTATATAATATATTTAATAAGAGCTTTAGCTTTAGATAAAAAAGATATTAATACTTTAGGTGAAAGCTTATTAGATAATAAGTATAAAAAGAAGATCTCTAAAGAACTTAAACCTTTTATTAACGTTTTTAATAAAGAAAACATAAAGAAGGTCCCTAAACTAAAAGGAGTAGTATATTATATTAAGTTAAAACTTAGTAAAGAGCTTCTATATAAGTTTATATACTTTATGTTAGTAAAGTAGCTATAAACCCTTACTAAATATATTTAGGAAATAGAAGTAACTAGATATATCTACTACTTAATTAGCTTTACTAAAGTGCTAATCTTATTTATACTTAAAAAGGATAGTAGCTTATAGTTATATATAGATTATAGAGGGTTAAATAAAATTATAATAAAAAACTACTACTTTTTACTACTAATTAGTAAACTTTTAGATAGGCTTACTAATATAAAGTTTATTTCTAAGATTAATTTAAGTAAAGTATATTATAGAATTATAATTAATAAAATAGATAGATAGAAGATTATATTTAAAACCTAATATAAGTATTTTAAGTATATAGTAATACTATTTAAGCTTATTAACGCTTTAGTAACTTTTTAAGCGTATATTTACTAAATATTTACTAACTTTCTAGATATTTATTATATTATATATTTAGATAATATCTTAATCTATTTAGATATTAAGAAGTAGTATATAAAAGATCTTTATATAGTTTTATATTATCTGAGAGCTATTAAGCTGTTTATAAAACTAAAGAAGTATAACTTTTACTAAATAGAAGTAGATTTCTTTAGGTTTTATATTACCTAAGATAGTATTAAAATAGACTTAGATAGAGTTTAAGTAATTACTAAATAGCTAGTGTTAAAATCTTTTAGAGATATCTAAGTTTTCTTTAGCTTCTATAATTTTTACTATAAATTTATTACTAAATACTCCTATATTATAGCTTTTATAAATAGTATATTAAAAGGAAGTTAAAATAATATAAAGTTAGAAGCTTTTATTTAGATAGAGGAGATATAAATTATATTTAAGATACTTTAGAGAGTGTTTATTAAAGCCTTAATATTAAGATATTATAACTTAGCGCTAGAAACTAAAGTTAAGACTAATATATTTATTTAGGTAGTATTTAGTATACTTTTTATAGAATAAACCTAAGTATAAGGTTAAGAGTAAAATATTATATATATTAAGGTTAAAAATCAAATTAAATTACTTTAAAATATTTAAAAAATAATATCTTTTACTGTTTTTTTATATATACTGCTGTTATTTTATAAAGGATTAATATAATTTACTAGTTAGATACGCTTTAGCTTTAGATAGGCTTAGTGTATAATAGAAACTTAAGAGGGTTTAGTATAAGTAATAGAAATCCTAATTAAGTATAGCTATCCCTATATGCTCTAAGAATCACCTCGCTTAATTACTAAGTTAAAACTTATTATATTAATCTATATCTAGTATAATGCTATTACTATATAACCTTATACGTTATAGTTTATCTTAGTAATAAAAATCCTAAAAAAGTATAGTTATATTATTTCTATTACTATTTAGTCCTAACTCTTTACTTATTATCCTCTTATTCTTCTTATTATCTTATCTCTCTTATAGCTTTTTAAGATTTATAAACCTAAGCTATCTAATTTATAAATCTTAAACCTCTATCTTTATATATTACTTCCTAAATAAATATAGATTAGAAACTATTAATTATAAACTATTATTTAATAACTATAAACTATAGATTAAAACTAATAAAATTCTTTATATACTTAAACTTATTAAATATATAATAAATAGATATATCTAATTAGATATCTATTAAAACTTTCCTCTCTTTCCTTTAGTATTAAAAACTTTAACCCCCCTTATATATTTATAAACCTTTCTATTAGATATATATCTAGCTATAATCTAAATCTCTTAAGATAGAGCTTATTAAAAATAAACTAAAATATAAGTAACTACTAAAATATTATAATAAAGAAGAATAAAAGGCTAATTATTACTAAAAATAGGCTAAGTATTAAGCTTAAAAGAAAGCTACTTATACTTCTACTTTAGTAAGCTATAAAGTAGCTACTTATAAACCTATACTAATAGTTATACCTCTAATAATATTTATCTAATATTTTCTATATATCCTAAGGCTACTATTAATAACTAGTAACATAATTAAGCTCTATCTTCTACTAAATATTTAGATCCTAATATAGCTATTAGTTTTATTTAAAGGTATCTTAATATAGCCCTAAAGCTAAATAGTTCTATAGTCCTTTATCTAAATACCCTTATAATAGCATTTATCTAATACACTAAACCTAAACTTACTTAATAAAAACTAATAAAGTGCTTTTAAGAAAGAGGCTTATATCTTTATTCTACTTAATATAGTCCCCTCCCTTATATACTAAAAGTCTAAAAAAGAGAAAGAATAAAATAGTAAATACTTAGATAAACTTACTAAAGTAATTAAATCTAAGCTCTAAATTAATTCTAAATACTTCTTAATAGAAGAGTAAGTAGCTTAAAAATTACTATAACTAACTATTATATCTATATTTTCTTCCTAAGGTTATATTAAATTACCTAATATATATATCCTAAATCTTAAGCCTTACTAATTACTCTCTATCCCTAATTAAGTCTAAGTACTAATTAAACCTCTATCTCTCACTATATTAAACCTTTATCTAGCTAAATAAATATTTAGCTTTATATCTTCTCCTTTAAAAAGTATATCCTCCCCTATATCTAGTAAAACTTTAAATTTAAAGAAAAAAAGTAATAGAATAAGTAGTTCTCTATCTATAAGATTATCCTTCTACTAAATAACACTCTTCTTCTATCTAGCTTTAAGTAATCTACTTAGTTACTATAGTTTATTAAATATTAAAAGCTTAATATACTAAGTTAATAATCTTATAGCTATTATAATCAGCTCTATATCTTTAACCTTAAAATTAGAAACTAATATAACTAATATTAATAGTTATTAGCTTTATATAGTAGGTATAACTAAAGCTTTTACTAAATCCTTCTCTTTATATTATATTACTTATATAATTAATTAGCTATCTTATATCTTTAAGCTTAGTACTATAAGTATAAAGCTAGCTCTATTTAATCTCTACTATAAGATTAAAAAGTAAGTATATCTTTTCTCTAATAACATCCTTAATAGATTAGCCCTTATTATACTATTAATTCCTAGTAAAGACTTATATCTCAATCTTAAGATTATTACTATCTCTCTTAACTTATTAAGTATAAGTTATAAAGCTCCTCTAATTATACTTATTAAGGTAGAAATTAAGCATATTATCCTCACTTAGGTCTTATTTTTCACTCTATTTATAGCAGGTAATCTTCTTAGATTAATTAGCTATTAGGTCTTTATAATTAGGAATTAGTCTATATATAAGTACTTAGTCTTTAATACTATCCTATTAAGCTATTAAGATAATATTATAATATTAATTTATTTCCTTAACTTATTATTACTTAAACTAAAACTTACTAAAGTAGGGCTCTATATAAACTATTAGTAAAACTTTATCTTATATATACTTTAAACGTTAGGTATTATTTATAGCTTACTTATCTTTAAATCTACTAAAGCTTTTATCTCTTTATATATAAACTTAACTATAGATAACACCTAATATTAGCAGTCTAGTCAACCTATATAAGTAGGTATTACAGTTCACTCTATACTTTTTTTCATAATACTAAAACCTAATAGCAGCACTTTAACCTATACCTAATCTTAATAAAGCAAATAAATAAATCTTAGTATAACTAGTTGTTAACGCTTAGCTTAACTTATCCTTAGCAGAAGAGGGCAGGCAGGCAAGCAGTAGAGCAGCAAAACATACTAATAAGAGCGTTATTTGTAATGCTGTTATTTATAAGCATGTTATTCGTAATGTTGCGAAGGCGTTATCTATAACGTGGAACGCTGATAGCACTTATAGTAGCTAAAGCTTAATAATAGCTTAAACCTATACTTAAGGGCGTAAACTTAATAGTGTGACTCTTTGCTACTATAGCTAAAAGGGTTCTTATAGCTATAGCATAAGAACTTAACTATTTAAATGAGGCCTTAAGCCTATTCCTTATATCCTCCTATATATGTAATAACTTTATATAATATCTTTCCCTCTTATTATACTTACATATAGGCTGAATAAGGCTGCTTTAGACAACTTAATCTATAAGATTAAAGCGAATAAAATTAAAGGCTCTAAGTATAGTAACCTTTTATATATTAATAAAAAGACTCTGCTTAAATTCACCTAGAAGTACCTACTTAAGACGGCTAATAAGTGTAATATATTAGAGTTATATAGCCTTAAGATTAATATAGATATAGTTAAGGCTACTAATAATAATCCTAACATAAAGGATTCTTGGGTTTGCAACCGAATTCGGTTCAGGGTTCGGTTCTCATTGGCTAGAAAATTTCGTGCACGGTCCAGGTTTGGCTGGAAAAAGGTACAACACGCTAAAAACGGTTCTGTCATAGTAAAAACGCTTCGCTCCTCTGCAAATTGCTCAAGAAGTGACCTGCAACCTAATCCATTTTTTAGAATTCCGCTACCTAAGTACCTCTTTTGTACTAATAACCGAATTTGCACCTCTGAAATGGTTCGTGTACCTTTATAGAGACCATAGAAGTATTTCCTCCCCCATTTCTTTGACCTGATTAGTTGTTTGAATCGTCATAGACGTCTTTCATACTTCGCTATAGAGTATTATAAATTCATATCTAATCGTTTCCGTCGATGCATAGGTCCTAGAAGAGCCTGGTGTTGTATATTACTCGTACGCATCTATACAAATTTTGCTAGCATTTTTCTCACTTGTTTAGCTATTATTGTTAACTGAGAAGTATAAGTCTCTTATGTGTAGTAGACTTAATATAAAGTTAAGAACTTAAGTTCGTCGCTTACTACAGATTTCATTTCTTAGTAAGCCTCACTGTAATTAACTAATCACTATCCTGCGTACTTATCTAATCATTTACGCTACTAGGTACCCTGTAGTCCCTATATCTCCACTAATAAGCCCTCATATGTCATCACACTTCTATGTAACGCCTCCTTAAGTGTCTGTATTCGCTATTTTGAATTAAACCTCGCGTTCACAGCTAAGGTTTCTTCGTATATGCAAGCCTCTCTTATCAGTCCATTCCGCCTTTGACCGAGTAACCTCATTAGCTACTAACCGTATGTCGGAACCAGATAGTGGTCTACACAGGCTTTTTGCATTGTTTTTTCTACAAAGGTCTTCAGGGGCTATGGGCCACGGTTGGGTCAAGCTAATAGAAGAAGCACCTGAAAGGTAGGTAAGGTATTGCTGCGCTACTTTTGCTTGTTTCTTCTAAGATCCTCTTTTCCTAGCTCTCTAAGAGGACTCGCCAAGTCCTCGCTTTAGAGAGCTCTGTGCCCTGGACCCGCAGGCCTTTCCGTCCTTTCGGCCTCTGTTGACCGAGCTGTCCCCGGGCTCCTCCGTTCCGTGGGCCTAGACCCTTACATTCTGAAGCTTTTCGTACCTTAGTCAGCGGGATAACAACGATAGTACTGGACGCCTACGCGGCACAAGACCAACGACAGTAACACCTTCTCACTCCCCAGGTTCAAGCCCCTAAATTATTCCAATATCTCATACTTTAAGCTAGCATTATTAAAGCTTACTACACTCTAAACCTTCTGCTAGCAATATTGCCAATCATATCCCTTTTTTGTAAGCTAATTTCCTTTAAACAACGCCTTGAAATAGGTTAAGAGACCATATATCTCTTTCTAGTATTCTCTATATCTATGCTAGCCTGGATCAATTATGGGTTATCGTGCTACCTACCGAAGTCAACAGTATATCGGTTTCTATTGGATGCTGTCAGCTAGCTTGAACCGTTTCTCAGTACCAAATCATCCAAACAATAGAGCGAAATCCCAGACCGAAATGGGTTATCCTGCCAGCTACCGATTTCAGTTGCTCATTAGTCTCCCTTTGATGCTGTTACCTAGCGCGAACCGTTTTTCAGTACTAAATCATCTAAGCACTGAAGCGAAATCGTAGACCGAAATGGGTTATCCTGCTAGCTACCGAATTCAGTAGCCTATCCATTCCTATTGGATGCTGTTACCTAGCGCGAACCGTTCTTCAGTACCCTGGACCGAAATAGGTTATCATGCTAGCTACCGAAGTCAACAGCTTATCGGTTTCTGTTGGATACTACCAGCTAGCCTGAACTGTTTTTCAGTACCAAATCATCCAAGCACTGAAGCGAAATCCTGGACCGAAATGGGTTATCCTGCCAGCTACCGATTTCAGTTGCTCATTAGTCTCCCTTTGATGCTGTTACCCAGCGCGAACCGTTTTTCAGTACGCTGGACCGAAATAGGGTATCCTGCTAGCTACCGATTTCAGTTGCTTATTAGTCTCCCTTTGATGCTGTTACCCAGAGCGAACCGTTTTTCAGTACGCTGGACCGAAATAGGGTATCCTGCTAGCTACCGATTTCAGTTGCTTATTAGCACTATTAGCTAGTGCGAACCGTTTTCTCGTTCCAAGTAATCTCGCTTTATAACCGAATCCCAACCGAAATAATTTATTAGGGTATTGTCCAGTATAAATCATTCCCTAGTACCGAAATCTTGAGCTGAAGTAGGTGGATTATGATATACCTAATACCTTCGTGAACCCTTTTAGGAAACCGATATATCACTACAGGCTTAATTTTGAATATCCTCATTAAATTGGTTCACTACGCTTCCTACCGAATTCATTACTCAACTAGCCTACAATGCGTATTAAGTCGTTAAACTAGCTTATCTGCCTTCTCTTTGGTTTTCTTGCTATATAACCCACACATAATGCTTTCAGCCTGCATATATATTGTCCCGCTATAAAGTTAACCTTATTATCAATAAGACTAACACACCTCCTAATAATATTAACCTTATCAAAGCTGCCCCGCCTAGAGGTCTATCTTTAGAGCGTCCAATCATATAGCTATTCCTTGCCCACACGTAACATCATAGCTAGCTATTAGCTTATGAGCTACACTAGGATTCCGCATAGTGATAGACATTTTAGGGTTTGTTCTTGCTCACACTATTAGTACTTTATTCCTTTTATACTTCAATCCCTCCGCTTCTGAATAATAATCTATTAATTAAAATTAAAAGAGCTTTATCGTTCTCCACTCTGTCTGTGTTAGGTTATTATTGAACGCCACATGATGTTAACCCTCTTATGCTTCTGTAACGTAAGCTATAAAACGTCTTACTATTAGACCTTCTGATTCTCTATATAAAGCAGTCTTTCCTCCAGCATCCTAGCCTAATTCTAATCTACATAACACCATAATCATATTATTGCCCCCACATCGGACCGTTTATACCTACTCGTCTACGATAATTATGTCTGTCGGTATTATCACTATATGTTATACATTTATATAAATTTATATAAATCGTCGCTCTCTATATAGTAAGTTGTATGGTAATATTTTCTTGTTGTACGCTATATACTAATAAGCCCGCTCTTCCAGGTTCTCATTGTCTTCCTATAACCTATTAATTCGATACTATCCTAAACTACTTTTGACGTCCACACTGTAATATTGCGAACGACCTATAAGTAAAAACTGTATACCTGTAGTTCTGCTGTTTTTTCCGGAAAGTATACAACAGGTGGACAACAAGTAGCTAGTAATATCGTTATAGTAAACTCGCAGAGCTAACCTGCGTGAGCATAGTTATGCTCGCTAATTTCTCGTACGGATACTGATATATCTACTGGATAAATGTATCAGTAGTTGTACTTGGGAACAGTGGCGTAAGTGCCCCTTAAGGGCAATCTTTCTACTAAGACGCGTAAACTACTAGGCGTAGCTCGCCCACCCTCCAATCATCACTCTAGGGGGTGGGCTCCTTTAGGCGTAGCGGGACTGTGTATGGGCTTAGGTTTTATTATAGAGGGCCTATAAGGACTGTACCTAATTAAATCGTTAAACCTGGCGCCGAATGGGAAGACTTCGGATGGCTTGCGGGGTAGAAAGGTTGGCACTTTGACCCAGCGTGAGCTAACATCAGGGTTGCTTATTCTTAGCAGAAAAATGTATACAAGTTCCTATATTAACTCCTAAAGACTATATGTTTGCAGTTTCCTTATTGCTCTAGACCTTGTACGCAGCGTAGAGTAAGTTTACTAAGGGATTATATAATTTCTTCAGTCATTGTTATAGAAGTTATTCTACTCACTAGCTAGCTAAACTGCTTCTTGTTTTAGAGACACAAGCCGTTATTTATCAAAGCTTTTTCGTTCATACGTCCAAGTTGTTTATACTATGTACGCGCCGTTTCAATTCCTGATCCTACTTTACTACTAAACCACTATATAGCCCATATACTAGGTGCTCGGACCTAGTAGTTATAAGAGGTTGAACAGTATAAAAAAACGTATGTATTTCTTAGTAAGAAGTTTTTATCCTGAGCGTCCTTTAATCATAACGTCGCTAAGCCTATACTAGGTATATAGTCTATTTCCTAGGTTAGTACTCACCGACGGGGCTACGTAAAGCAGGAAGCATATTGCGGGATAAATCTCTATATTAGCATATTCTCTTATTTCTATTACTCCTATTTTACTCCTCGATTTCACTTGCTGTTTATGTGTTCCTATACTTCCTTTGAGTAATCCCTCTTATTTTATAGAAGCTACTGTAGCTATAACCTGTATTTTGGCTGTAACGTTCTCCTGCGCTTATGCCCTGTGTGGAATGTTTGTAAATAGTGATTAAGAAGGTGAATTAATATTTGTGCTAAAGCGGTATAAAGAGCTGTATACTAGAAGGGGGTAGAGCTATTAGAATTCTTGATAATTTTAACTTAAAGGTAAGAGCTTACATAGGCGTTTTTATAGACGCTAGTCGTTATTTAAGAATGAAATAGCCTGTAAAAGTAAACAGACACCTAGTTAGGTGACGATGAACAAGGCTGAGCAATTAAATAAGAAATACACTTATTTCTATATAACCTTCGTACTTTCTCATGACTTCTGTCGCTAGACCCCTAAGGGAGCCACTAAGGCTATTTATTTCACCTTATAGTAAGAGTCTACTAAGTCTCAGCGCTTGAAACCCGAATTAAAATGTCCGTTGTTAGGCTTTTCTGTCTTTAGTTAGCGTTGCTTTTCGTCCTCGTTCTCTATCCCCGCTATGCTCCTCAGATTATTCGCAGCTAAGTAGGGGCAGAATACTGCGGCGACAACGCTACCGAACTTCCTCTCAGCAATCCATTTTTCTCCCAGGAAACAGCATAACCCAAGACATAGAAAGGATGCAAGTTATAGGTGAAGCACAGCTTGGCCACCTTTGTACTTATGCATTCGTCTTCATATCTCTTATAATGAGCTAGGAAACTGATGCACAAGTGTTTTGGGCCTTTTAAGTGGTTTTCCGGCTTGGAGTGGTGTCAGATTATACGTATAGGCGCCCGTAAGGGACAAATTAGCACCTTGGTGGGGCACCTACGTTTTTGCTGCTAATTTGACAAGTGGAGTGCCCAGCACGATCAATAAGTTTTCTCCCCTACCTCGTTTCAGTATATAGAAGCGAAGAAAGATACTTATAAGTCGTCTGTACATCCTTACGCACGGGCCACAACGATCTCAGAGATTCATTGTGGCCCGTGCTCTAAGAACACTGCTTCTAACTAGCGAGGTCCTTACGTTCCAGAAATAGATTTACTACACCTAGAAATTTGTTAGTACACCCTAGCGTTCATTTCTAAGAACCTCGCCTCCCGCCATGCTACCGAGTCCATGGCTCAGGACACCCTTAGGAACAAGCCGACAGATCCGCTGCCTCTGCGAGGACATGATCCTAAAGACGAAAGAGTTCACATTAGGCTACCTTGTTCTTCTGCACTATTCAACATGCTATTCAGGATCTTACCCTCATCCTCAGGAAGCTTTAGCAAAGTAGCATCACTAAGCTATCAGTAATCATAACTAGGGGTATTGAGATCGGCTGGGACCGGAATGAGGAGGCATTCCAGGATAATGATCGCATGAGATTCTTTAAGAATGGACGTGAGGAGGTCCCTGCAACCCTCCTATAGGAGGTTAGGGTTATCACTATTCCTAATCCTAATGGCCGCGGCGGCTACTACAAGAAGCTGAAGCACAACAAGACTAACGTCTAGGTCCCCTTTAAGCCTGGCGCTGGCGAGGAGGGGGCTCACCTGGGCGATCACTATGCTGAGTTGCTTGAGGACCGCCTGAAGAAGGCGAATAAGCTAACTAGTATACCCTTAGCTAAGTACTTCAAGCACACCCCATCCGCTAAGAAGCTGACCATCTAGAATACTACTGGGGGCCACGTTCACAGCATCGCTATAGTAATGATGCACCTCCTGGCTGTCCGTATCGCCAAGGTGAACCTATCTAATAATGAGAAGACGAGCCTTCAGAAGATAGTGCAGGATGACATTGTAGCGGGGCACTGGATTGCGGAGTACAGGGCTGGGAATGAGGTTAACCACAAGGCCACATTCTTCTCAATAGGGATACTCGTCTAGGCTATTATGAGCCCTATGGAGCTAGAGAAAAGAATCAGTAGATAGGTAGGATACTAGGGCATTATGGCCTCTAGCTAGAAGGATAACGAAGGATAGTGCAACGGGGCAAGGGAGAAAACTCATCGATCGTGCTGGACGCTCCACTCTGGGCGGAAAGCCCCTGAAAACGCCCAAACACTTGTGCATCGATTTTCTAGACAACCACAAGAGATATGAAAGTGAATGCATGAATGCAAGCCTGACCAACTTGTGCTTCATCTATATTTTTCACTCTCTTTATGCCTCGGGTTGTGCAATCTTTTAGGAGAAAATGGGCTGCTGAGAAGAAGTTTAGCAGTGTTGTCCACACAGTATTCTGCCCCATCTCCGCTTCGAATAATCGAGGAGGCATAGCAGGGATCGAGAAGGAGGACGAAAGCAGGGCTGACCAAGGCCAGAGGAGCCCAAAAACACCCATTCTTATTCAATTTTGGAAGGGTAAGAATTGATGAATTTTTTCTATGGGCTGGGTTGAAGAAACCCGAAGGCTCTTCTAAGAGGGTGGTCACTGAAGTCATCGAGGAAAAACGGGAATTTGTACAAAAACGAGTGTGTTTCTTGCTTGTCTGCTTGGTCTTTTTCGTCGCAGGCTGACCAGGCCTCTGTCTACTTATACAAGCCATTTCCTTCTGTGATAACGCCTAACGCCTACGAAAACGCCCATCTGGCCTCTTGCCTTCAAGTCAAAATTGCCAAAAATTCCAAGTTCCCTGCCCCCTTCCAATAGGTGGTTTTGCAGGACATGAGAAATCAACCATTAGGCTGTTACTGAAGGTAGGGGATAGTATTACATACAAAAGGGGATAGAGCTATAGCTAAAGCCTGTTTATAATTAGACCCAGCAAGCAGACATTTCAATTAATAACTCACTTTCCCACTGCTCACACTGAGTAACAACAACCTGATCCCAGGTCAAGCTTTCACATTAGCTCTCTATATCCCCTCTGATGCTTTGATATAGATTGTCTACGCAGGACGTTAAATAAACCTTCAAAAGTGACACCTTCATAGACCCTAAGGCAGTTCATCACCCTGGATTGATCACCTTGAAGCGTGGTAATAGGGGCTCGCTAGTTAGGGTCAGCACCCACCTAGTATAAGGAGGCTACTAAAACATCGCATGCAGGCCAGCAGAGGAGCCGTCGAGAAGTAGGGGTGTCACCCACATCTCGCTTCCAGCCTCAGCTCCCACTAGATATCATCACAAGCTATTTAGCACGCCACTATATTATCCGCATACTATTAATCCTAGCTGCTAGAGCGTGTCTTCCCTACCAGATTAGTTTCTAGACTAAGGGTAAGCCTCATTTCACGCTAAAACTAACCTAAAGACTTACCCTACTTACTACTACCACTGCTCCTCCCAGTCTGCTTATACTACATATAATAATAAGCTGTTCGCTAGCATCACAATATTCGCTGCATCCTATTACGCCTGCCTCCTAGTGTATACCTTCTCCCGCTATATTAGCTCAAGACCTCTACTATAAAAGGCGTCACTTCTTCCTAAAACTATAGTCTAAACCTCACCCTAGACACTACTACTACTGAAGCTTAAGTGGGCTAATGTACCTCACTGAGTGTACATTGACCCACTTTTGACAAATTACAGAAGGAAAGAACAAAACGCGCTGATTACGTTATAGCATAGAAATTAAAGTGGACCATTGTGCTCCCCTGAGTGCACATTGACCCACAAATTCCAACTTACTGCGTATGTAATCTTAAAAACGGGAGGGAACACTTACCGCAGCTATACCTAATAAGCCTTAGCATAGCCTAAAAGTTCCACCCAGGCTACTAAAACGTAACCCGTGCAAAGTACGAGATACTTGCACGAGTTGAATTCCGCTTATATAATTACAACCGCCACTAGATGAAGCTGACAACGCACAGGCGTATAGTGTACCTATTATCATTAACGAACATGAACACCACATTCATTACAGCTATTGAGCTAATACCTTCTCTAGACTCGTTAATACATACTGCTGTAGAAAACCTGTTAAAAATATTAAATTAAGACTAATCGCCCTAGACTAACACCCATTCACATAGAAGGTAGCCCCACTAGCTACCCATAACCTAGACTATAGTAACCACTCTAAAAGTCGTGCACTATCCATGCAAAAGGTCACAAATGCATGCCCGAGCTTGCTCCGGATGACAAACCGCTCGCCCCCCGAAATCTCCATTTATCGTGATGTCAAAAAAGCGCTTTCTAACCTACAGTCTATTGCTAATGTTAACAGGTTCTAGCGCAGGAATCTTCAGAAGGTCTGGCATTTGCATATCTTCACCTATCACTAACAGGCCCCCCCTCCCCACCCCTAAGGCTAACAGTAGCAGCCCTACACAACAAGCACGGACAGTAAGTATAGCCCCTATGGATCCCCAGTACTCTTTCCTATTCACACAACACTAACAGGTGCCTAAAGACCTTACACCTACCTAGAAACAATAGTTACTCACTTTATTGTTAATAAAGACCCCCAGCTTCATATTATGGCTACTCAGCGGATGCTTAACAGTATAACCCGGTTTATCCGCATGAACCTCCCCTCCTATTATAACGCTGACTCGATCAGCGAGCAGGCCCTGAAGAGCAAGCTGAATAATGACGAAATCCGCTACCTCATCGTCAATAGGATCCTCACGACGAAGCCCTTCACATCAGGGCACTAGGTGGTCTTCTACACTATCTTAAATGCTATTCAGGCTATTATATTAGCGTTTAACAAGGTTCACAAGAAGCTACACACTACTAGGCTGTCTATTATCATAACTAGGGGCATAGGGATTAGAACAGAATTCGAGGAGGACATATATAAGGATCACAGCTGCGACAGATTATTTAAAAACAGCTTTAATGAGGTCCCTGGACGTTTACTTTAGGAGTCCATAGTCGTTATAGTCTCTAGTAGCTCTAGCAGCTGCTACAAGGAGCTGAGGCGCATCATCACCAACACCTAGGCTTCTCACAAGCTTTGTGTTTATGGCTGTAGGTATAAGGCTCATCTAGCTGACCACTGGTATGCCGACTTGCTCGACCGGAGTCTAGAAGAAGGCAACAAGGTGCCTAGCTAGTCCCTTACGAAGTACTTCAAAAACATTCCGCCTATCACTAATATCACTACCTAGGTTACTAGTAGAAGCCACGTTAACAGTATCGCTATCGACGCTATGTATCTCCTGGCTCTCCGCATGGCCCGAGTTAATGCTTTCGATAATAGCATAACTGCTGTTCCGAAGATCATACGGACGAGGTTGTGGTGGGTAACTGGGTTGCGAAGGAGGCGGCTGCAGATGTACACATAAGTAAGTCCTTATTCTTCTCTATAAAGCTGCTTCTCTAGGTTACTAATAACCCTATAAAGCTGGAGGACAAGATCATGGGATAAGCATAGAACTGGTCCTAAGAAGGCTAAAGGGGTGAGGAAGTAGATGTGATTTATTTTCGCAGGGTATATGGACGAACTGCTTGGCTGCTCCTTTTCACGAAGGGCCTAGGAAGGGTTAATAGATTTAAAGGTTCTTCTATAGCTAACCGATCGTCGCCTAATCAGGACCAAGTCCACAGTGAGCAGCTTAGGGATCGCGTAGGTGTTTAACAATAACCTTTCTTCTAAAAGGGATTTATCTAGCGTTTATTTCAATCGGGGTATGGATTCGTTATCTTAACGTATATTGCCTTATATAAGACAGCTGTCTAGCTAGGTTTGAGGTATATAGGAATGTAACCTCACAGTCCCTAGACTTAGTATTAATCGATCCCCTGAGCCTGGACCTCATTAGTCCCTATATGTACCTTGACCTCTCAAATCCTTGCTTATTTGCCTCTCAGCCCCCACTATATATATGTTTACATATATATGTAGACGCGCTACGTCTGAGGTAGTCTCCATTAAGGTTACCGTCTCCCAAATTTTGATCTTCACCCCTTAGAGCTGGTCTTTTTATACCCTTCTAACCTAAGCTGCCCCTTCCCACGCTATCGTCTTTCATACCGTGAGAATAAATGATTCATTTCGGCCGTCTGCACCCCATGTTGTGGGCGTACTCTCTTCAATAGAATCTTAGTCGACCTTATAATCAGTAGTCCCTTCTCTTATAACACGTTTACTCCCCTCCCCTTATTGCTTCTTAATACACTTCTGGTCCCTAAACACACTATACGTTATATCATTTGTATCGTCTTAAAATATGAAATTTAAACAGAGAGAATAAGCGTTTGTGAGGCATGATACCTATTCTACTCCGTCACCTTGTTATTACTCATACGGCTCCTTGTTCGCATAGTGTGAATAGCCTAACATCTACTACGTATTACCTCTAGCCCTATAAGCTAGATAGCTTTTGCGTCCTCGTCTTCCCACAGTCACATACACCATCCTACACTTTCAACAGATTAGAGTTAAGCAATAGAATAGCTTAGCGCCTAACTATCAATAGTAGCTACGACGGCGGAGTACCCTAAAATAACGTTCTATTTCAACTACTAGCCTGTTCTTTCTTACCTAAGCGAAATAGACATAATAAATAGATACCTAATATAGAAGAACCTAAACTAGAACGCATCTCGTCCTATTACCTATAAAAACCTCTACTGTTACTTACTCCTTCATCATTTATTCTGATCTTAATAATTTGCTCTGCCCCCCTTACACTACTCTTTCCCTTCTCACCCTTCTCATATCGCTATAAGCAACAGAGACCCCTGATCGCACCTTCAGTAACATGGGTGGTACTTCATAGCTTAACGGTGAATCTGTAGGTATATTCTATCTCCCACACTAGCCTTATTATCCTCATAATAATTAGGTCTGCTAACCCCTCAATAATCTCAACAGATATCGGACTACAGTATCTGCCTATAGCCCTCGGATCTATCACTACATTTCAGCGAGTGTCGTTAGCTATAGCTTTATATCTTATAAAGTCACACGAATGAAAAACTCGATACAACTCTGCCATTAGCCCAACGAAGGCACCTACGAGAGGCAGTGATCAATTAGACGCCTTTATGAAGCTACTGCATAATAAGCCTGGTATTATGCGAAATATAGCCCCATAACAGCACCTATCAGACCAGCGGCCTGCTAACACATCTAGCACACCTACATCTTAACGGCAACCATAATCCTAACTTAGATATCTATAAACATTTATATATCCTTCAGTATCAGACTCCAACATCCTACTTTCTATAACGCAGTCGATAAATATGAGCCTAAGTCGAAAGGGTCGGCCTTCAAGTCTAATTATTATTTCATCTTCCCTAAACAACGCCCCTCTAGAGCCTCAGTCTCAAGACAATCACAAACCATCTCGCTATCTAGCACAGAGCTCCCAGGCGCAGAAGCGTGCTGTTCACCCATCGTCACCTAACACCCCGCCATCTGCTCAGCCTATGAAACGCAGGCGTCGATCGGATAGTCCAGACTCCCCTCCCAACAACATACGCCAGCGCCAGCCTCCCAGGTTAGGCTGCCCATTGCCGCAATCTAACACTTTCCGAGCACCCAGGGCCCTATATACTACCAGGGGCGTATCACCACCCGCTAGACGCCCTCATATCGCCACCTGTCGATCCCCTCCTACATCCACCTAGAGAATCCATACTTTTGCAGAACGCAGCCAATACGCAGGAGACATAGGATACCTTGGCTCTACCTGTACACCACCTCTATTCCTAGTAGCCGCAGAGCGTATCCGGTAAAACTCCTGCTATACCTTAATATATCCACTGCACCTCCGCTATTATTTCAAGGTCTGGAAGGACATACTACTACATCTAGTAGCTTCAATAACCACCATCAGACGTCTCCAGCCCCTATCCCTAGTCTAGCTATAAACACTGATCGCCCTGTATACCCGTCTATAGCACGAGCAAATTTTCTAGAGGAGTTAAGGATATTTCTCTACTTAGGCTTTAGGTATTTTGGCGATGGGGCAGTCATCTCATGCTACTATTACTAGTAACCCTTCGCAGCCTGTCGCGACCTGCAGCTCGCCTAAGTATACAAGCTAGCGTTCATTATAAATATCTAAACCTATGAACAGTATACCTGGAGAGTAGTAGCAGACCCCACGCTTATATCTTGATTCTCTCTAGACTCCATACGATCAATCTACTTTCACCTCTTCATCCCCCTTAAGCAGCCCTATGTCTGATATTTGCTCCCTAACTACAGACTTTAACAGGCAATCTAGCTTAGCACTCCTATCATCCCCATCACATCTCTCCCTATCTAACTGAGCTCTTCAATTAGTAGCTCTTTTCCCTAGCAGTAATAGTCTACTACCCTAAAATAAATACAGCTGTTACACTATCTCACATCTCATAGCCTTACGATTACTATGCTCTATCACAGTCTCTTCTCTCATAGATCTGCAACACGATTCCAACGACCCTAAGGCTAAAGGTTCGCATTGTTAAGGCGTCCACCCGTCATCCTCTGTAGGTTCGTTCACCTTATTAGGTAGTAACTAGGGAAGCTTCACCTTATCAGGTTATCTTCACCTAGATAGCATCATGATTAATAACTAGACGAAGATTAGGTTCAATAGAGCTTGTAACTATGTACAGTATACCCATTACGTCAGTGCATAACCCAGCAGCTATAGGTGAAATAAGCTCACCTCACGCATATACGCTATTTGAATCTAATATGAGCCGCACAGTGCCTCTAGCTAAGTCTAGGCCACACGCCTCCTTCACTACTAATAAATAGCAATATTTGCCTTCTATGTAATGACGTAAGTAGTTATTCACGTGCTCATTAAACGAAGAATGAAGCGCCTCCGCCTATTTTCTTCAATACCTACGCCCACTCCTCTGACGTATATAAATCTCCTGCGTCTCTAATATAGTTTTTGAATACATATATTGTCTATAAATGGTTTTCACGGTCCATAGCATATGTCTCCGGCCCTTACAAATCTCATATCCAGGACGCAAGCCTATCTATATCGTCATTGCGCCTTCCGTCTAGAGACATCCTGTGGCGCACACTCCGCCATCCTTTAGTAATCTTCCTGGTAAATAAATTTCAGTTAGTGGATAGGCGAGCTTACCTTTTATCCCTTTCCCAACACGTCACGCCCTCCCCCTCTATCCATCCTGAGGACAAACCCTTTCAGCACGTACATCTTCTTTCATATAGTGTAGGAATACGATCGGACATATGTCACATCAAGATAGAACGTCCCCTCGCCCTAGCCGCCGGCGCCCTCCTATCCCTTCACTCCAGTTACAGCACCATCTAAACCCTCATCTCAGGCGACAGAGGTACTTAGTGCTACAGAATGAGCCGTCTGCCGGAAGCTCTCGAGACCAAGCCCCTCAGCTTGGTCTGGACGAGGGCAACGCCCTTCTATATCCACAAGTCTTAACTACGCGGCAAATCAGCGATAACTTCCGCTACGGTACTGACTGGAATCGTAAGATTCTAGCTAGATCCAACGAAGAGTTTGAAGCAAAGAAGCTGGACCTTGCAGAACGGAGCAGGACTCTAAAAGATCAGGAGGCAGCGGCAAATCTCAGAAGACATAAACAGGAGGCTAGCCTGATGAGAAAGTTCATCAACAGGGCCCAGCATAGCCGTGGAACGGCCAATCGCCATGATCATCACCTAGCTGAGCCGCAAGAAGACAGTGCAGGCGAGCCTCAGCCGCCGGTCCCAGCTGCGTCCGACGTTCAGTCGCAGACTCTAACACCACTACATCGCTGCCGTCGCCGTCGTGGAATCCCTATGAATCTGTCTGACTCGGATTCCGACATCCCTATGGCTATCACGAGGTCAGCTCGCGGGCGCCACGGGCGTCCGGCGAAGAGGTCGAGTCCGATCACTGTCCCATCTTCCCCTGGTGAAACAGCCAGCCGCTGTCCAGCTAGCGAGCCTCCTTCTTCATCAGGGTCATTCCTGCGACCAGCCCGGGCAAGGAAGCGTCACTTAAGCAGCACACCCTCATCAGGTGGGTCACCCCCGGCCCAGCCTCCAAAACGCAAGCGTCAATCCGATGCCACCAGCTCGTCCGTCCAGCATACGCCCCCAGCCTCATCATCCGCAGCAAGAGAGGTCCACGATATTCCGCCTAACAATCAACACACCCCTGGACTACCCGAGGTGCAGCCTAGGAGACAGCATCTGCCTTCCTCTATCAGGTCTCACTCTCACTACCCACCTCTCCAAGCGCCCTACATCCTCAATATCCAGCAGAGTAGTCCGGACCATGATCCTCCTGCTACCACAAGCCAAGCACAGTCCAATATATTTAAGCAGCAGCCACTGTCACATTCTGTTACAGCCTCAGCCTTACCAGCCCACGCTGACTCGCAAAAGGGTACTGAGGTTGCCACCACGTCAGCATATAAAATGCAACCAGCCCGTTCCACCTCCCCACAGACAGTGGCTAATACTAGGCTGGTCGAACAAAACACTTCAAAGTCACAATCACCTCCCTCACCAGCTACATTTCCTAAGGGTATATCCACATCTCAGCAAGAGGCTAACCCTAAAGATTCTCCTCCCATCATGACAGCTGACACTAAGCACCCTGAAACCGCCTCTCCGACGCGTGCTGCCACTACAGAGCAGTCTCTAACGCCTCCCCAAGCCCTGGTTACCTGTACAGCGGCTGTTTCCTCTACACTTCCCGTGGCCCCTAACGTTGACGGTGACCAGCCCACCGTTTCTCGATCGCCACCTGTCTTCCCACCTACGGGTAAGCCACCAGTACTCGCCTCAGCCGATCATATTATCGCCGGACCACCTCCATCGCCATTATCGCAGCCCAGGGGACCTTCTTCACCTGCTCCTAGGAGCAGTCCAGACTCTGTCGTATGCACGCCGTCTACCGACTTTAACAAACGGTCCTGCTTAGCCTGCCCACCACCTACCTCGCCAGGGCCATCCTCACCAACTATTGTTCGTGCATCTACTTATATGCGAGAAGGCTGCGTCGACTCTTACGCTTCTGGCGGGCTTGCTGCTATTCATCTCGCGCGCTACAGCCGAGAGCTGCGTACTGTGCCCATCTCGGATAGAGAGAGCCCTCCTGCCCCACCCTCCAACAGCCGTGATGATACTGTTCAGTCTAGCAGTATAGACTACTTCCCATCATCAGGCGCTGACTGGGCGCACCTAACTATATGACCGATATCTACCTAGTAGTCCTAGTGACTCCTGGGTGTTGTGTCTAGGTATACACCATAATCACGTTTACCTATAGAATAATAAGATGAAAGTAGTTTTCTTTACTTCTCAACCCCATATTCATATCCTAGCACCAATCGCGTATACATATAAGCCTTGCTTCTCTACGGTCGTTTTTTACTATGTCTCATAATACATCATCTTATGATCTTATATCCTATTATATTTCCATTTTCCATTTTCCTTTTTACCTTTTCTTTTTTGTTCATTTTTTGGTTTGTGAATAACACCTAGCACTGGTTGAGACGCTCACGCGATAAGGACTATAATAAGTAAAGCAACAGGCCCCCTTATCCATATATATATATATATATATATATATACATATATATATTTATTTATCCCCTATTCACCTATAAATTTGCACGTAGAGAGACCAGGAGAGATAGGGAGAGGGAAATAGGGAGCTCCACCGAGAATTAAAGGTTTGAGTACATACAGCTTAACCTCTGTAGGGTAAATTAAGTTTTAATTCCTTTGTACCTTCATGCCTACGCTATCCTATCGCTAGGACTTATATATATAGACCGACATATTTAAGAGCCCGTCTATTGCAAGTGCCTCTATGTTCCCAATAACTATTTTGAAGATTGTCGTATGAGGTAGGTGAGCTTTTTAGGCATGCTGTATATTTAGGTCTACTAATTAATAAACTAAGTGTCTCCCTTTCTCTAGCCTTATCTATGCGTGCTTTCTCTAGCCTTATCTATGCGTGCTTTCTTATCTACACGTTTCCCTTTATCTAGGTACATACGAGATAAGGTATACGTACACCTTTATAGCATTCTCGGGATTAATATTTTCCTTCAGCCGCGAACCTTTAATCCTTCTCGTGACCCCTCATCCCGCATAAGAAAAGAGCTTAACCCTACTCCTTTTCTCTTAACCATCCCTTCACTCACTATAGTAACCTCCCCTCACCACATATATAGTGATACTACGGCTACTGGTATATTTATATTCGTAAGTCTCATTCTATTGCACGTGAACTCTCTTTACTTACGCTACTCTATACTTTATATTATCATACAACCACTCCGCCACTCATCAAGTGAATACGCAGAGCAGCGTTACTGCGATCACATCAACAAGCTAGATCACACGCTATCCGCAAGGAGGGCTATCACTTCTAACGGTCCACAGTAGCCTATCCCACATAAAAGTACTTGGCGATTCATGCTGAGGCGTGCCACTCAACCTTATAGCAATACCTCTATCTCTTTGGTTAAAGGCTTCCCTATCTTGAAACACTTAGCATCTAGACGGGTCTGTATCACATTCCCCTTTGTAAATCATTTATATTTCTCTAATATCCTAGTAGTTAACGCAGCACACCCAACTACTTGTCCCTGTAAGCCCTGCCCTTGCTGCGCATCAGCTGTCTAGCATACAGTCTGCCGTTTCACAGCATAAAGAGGTGTCTATATACACGCTTAGCCTAGGTAGCAATACTTTCTGGCTAGCTGCAAAATACCACCTCGCTATCAGGGCTCTTAGGACGAAGCCCTCGACTGGGTCATTATATAAGGCAGTTATTTCATGGTCTTCTAGTTCTAGTTACCCACCCAGTTATCAACGCACCCCTTCAAAGTCCCTACTAACAAAAGCGCTTCTAGCAATCAGCTAAAGCTCTCCTAGCACCTAAGGTAGTATACATCTCCTGAAAGTTCTTCCACACTAGAACACCCATCTGATACACATGTTCACGAACAACCGCAGCGCTGAGCAACCTTACATCCTGTAAGAGTCGCTATCACAATTACTTCGTCTCTCTCACCGATAAACGCTGGGACTCACCCCTCTCGCAATACCCCCTCTTCCCCCCTTCCTCCCTCAATCGAACAACGTTTTAGTATAGTTCTAACACTAGTAGCAGTTATAATGCCCGCGCAGCGTATCCCTTCCCATCCAGCGCTATTGCCTAATAGGCCACAAACGCCGCATACGCACGCCTCAGAAGAATCGCATAGCCCCACTCCTACTCATCGTCCGCATCACATGGATGTTATAATCTGCGAGTCCTATACTCCCTCTCGCAAGAGGTCCTCCTCCCAGGCTAGCCTTCAAGAAGAATCACCATTACTCCAGCGACTGCACAGCGCCGAGGCGCCCAGCGGCCTATACGCTGACGCCCTTCAGAGTGTTACGCCCGGTTTTAATGCTAGTGGTCGTTATTTCGTACGTACTCGCTCAGCAGAGCCCTACTTCCTACAGCTTGCGAAGGTCAGGCTATTAGATATGAGGTTCAGGTGGGCACTAGGCACCGGCAGCCGCGAGATCATTCCTAAGCAGGTTGACCACCTTAAAGAAAAGTTCACGCACGTCGGCGTGCAGCGCGACGATCCAGCCAATTTCATGAGGGCTATAGTGCATCCTCAGCATGTAGATGCTATGCTGAGACATCTTGGGGCTGGTGATAGTAACCACGCGCTCCCACATATTGCCCTCCCCTTCCTGGACTGGTCCGTCGTCAACCCGCAGCTGGTGGACGTGGTAGCTGGTCAGCATCGAGCTGCAGCCTTCAGGGCGTATCTAAACGATCAGAACACCATCACCGCTAATGACGACGATGAGTGGTGGGTCTGCGAGCTGTACAATACGGAAGCCCTGCCGGAACACGTCCTCGTTGAGCTTCGAAGCAATGGGGATCAGTGCGTCAACTCTGTCGAAAACCACCGGGACACCTGGCGGAACCTGCGAGACCTGTTATCAGCGGGTAAGGTAGCAGGCGAGACCCATTCCGATACAGCTGGGCAGACGTGGCAGCAACTAGCAGCAGCCTCATCCACAGCAAATCGCACGGCCGGTCTAGAGGCTCTCGTCTGCCGAACGCTTGGCTTTGCGGGAAAGAGGAAGAGCATCCCAACCCGGCGCCTCATCACATTGTGGAAAAATGAGACCTGGCGGCCTATCATAACCAGATGGTGTGATTGGAGAATCAGCGATGCAATCTTTAACATATCTAGGTGGGACTGGATAATGCGAAGCAGGATCCCAGATGTAAGTTACTATACCCTACTATCCACCCTACTATCTGTCCACCTTACCCTCTACGTGTTTATATGGTATGTTGCTCCATGCGACACATAGACCTAAAGTCTCTTCTCTCATAACCTTCTTATTCTTTCTTCTTTTTGTTTTGTTGTTTTTCTTTTATTCTCGAAAAACAGACCCAACTTCCAAGCTCATACTGGCATATTTCGCCTCTTACTCCTCCGGCCGCAATAGTTCAGAATAACGTGACTAACGTAAAAGGTGCTGTAGTTCTGGCTACAATGGGTTGACGAAGTCTTACACGTCCTGGACATCCTCAGTACTTGCTGCGGCGTCCCCGTTGATCCTTCGGCGGATGAATGGAACCGGATGAGGTCAGACATGCTCCTCAGTAGTCCCACCTCACCTCCCGATCAGATATCAGAAGCTGTCCATACCTCTTACCTCCCTGTTCCTAGGCCTAGTCAATCTCTAGCCCCCCTCACAGGCCACCTTATCGCCCAGGTTCCATTTAACAAGTCTTCTCAGCAAGTCTCAGACACCATCGCCTCCCTCTCACCCGCCCGCCTATTCAACATCACAGCACACCTCGCAATAGCCAGGTCTGATGCCGACGTGCTCGCTAGGGTGATGCACCACGTCAGCCTCTGGGTTAGTGGAAACAGCCTAGCCCCCGCCTATAGCAACACCACGAAACCACCGTATCGTTCCGCCCTCGTCGCGCCCTGTAAGCGCATCCTACTCAACAGTAGCAAGGACCCTTCTCGCTGCCCAGCAAGCGTGCTATCGTTATGTGAGGTGCTAGAGGCCGACCTCTCTCGCCTCACAGGCCAAGGATTCTCGTACATAAGCGACAACGCTATGCCCCGTAACGACGCATCCGCAAGTCTCCCCCTCAACCACTTTCGGGCGATCATTAGAGCCTATATAGCAGATCCCCTCTCCGGCCTCGCGGAGGTCATGTCGATAGAGGTACAGAATGACGTGTGGAGGGCTGTGCAGCCCATGCTTGAGCTTTGGCGAGACGATTCCGCCCTCCGCGTGTCGCTCCATGACACCCACAGCTTTGGGTCCGCCGCCTACAGCACCCGCTTCCAGACGCACAGTCCCTGGAGTGACGTGCTAGGCGTGGTGGCTCGCTGGTTCGGCCACGACGCCTTCGCGCCGCCCCCGGTCATTCCCCCTCTCAGCCATAACCTTCTGAACCCTCCAGCGCCAGCTAATACTCCCTGGATGGATACCATCCTCGCTGGCGAGCGTCGCAGCATCAGGCTCGCATACCAGGTGCCGTTCACAGTCACGCCGGAGTTGATTAAGAAAGGCTTTGAGCATTTGCAGAACCGCAACCTGCAGTCCACCTCCAAGCCTGCGCTTGCTGCTCACTACCTCTTCGCAAAGCAGCTGCTACACCGCTGTATCCTTAACCGAGAGCCTTTTGTCGACCTAATCCTTGTCATCGCGCTTGTTTTTGGCAGCTGTAGTGGTACTCCTTATGCCTCGCCCGGCACGGATGAGTTCGAGATCTCCGTCAAGGGACCTAGCCTTGGGTCTGTCCGCGCCGCGGCTTTTATCGTAAGGGCTCTCTGGTTCGCTAAAGACGACGAATTTCGAGAGGCCGAGGCTAACGGCGCCATCCTCCGCAGGCAGGAGCTGTTCCGTCAAGTTGGTGAGTAGATCTACGCTGCCCTGTATTATTAGGCCTCAACATAACTACCTTCACCCCCTAATCTCTTAAATCCCCTTATCATAAATCCACCTCTATATTTTCCTTTTTTTCCTTTTTTCCTTTGTATTCAATGTTTTCTCTCCTTTCTTTCCTTTCTTTCCTTTCTTTCCTTTCTTTCCTTTCTTTCCTTTCTTTCCTTTCTTTCCTTTCTTTCCTTTCTTTCCTTTCTTTCCTTTCTTTCCTTTCTTTCCTTTCTTTCCTTTCTTTCCTTTCTTTCCTTTCTTTCCTTTCTTTCCTTTCTTTCCTTTCTTTCCTTTCTTTCCTTTCTTTCCTTTCTTTCCTTTCTTTCCTTTCTTTCCTTTCTTTCCTTTTTCTTTTTTTTTTTGTTTTATTTTTCCCTTTCCTTTTTTGACCTTTCACTTGCCCCGGCTACTACCCTACTTAGGTATCTAATACAGGCGTCCATATAAATACTTACCCTCCTTCTTCTAAATAGGTAATCCAGGTCTTAACCATTACACCCTAGTCCTCGTGGGCCTTTGCGACTTTGACCCAAAAAGGCCTGCGAGAGAAAGTATGTTCGACCGCCAAAAGATAAAGAGCCCGGCAAAGCTAGAGGCGTTGCGGTAAACGACTTTTCGGCCTGTTTAACAGCCCTGAATTGTTCTTCCGCGAACTCTTCCACACCCATGACTATAGCCAGTGGCTGTTAAACTGCAGCCCAATCTTAACGACCATTACCTCGTTATAGCTTTAAACATAAGCTCTCGGATTAATTACTTGCCACCTTCTTCGTTTTTGTCTGTTTAGATATAGAGAAATATATAAGTGATATTAGCTTTGATCAGTAGTTATGCGATATATATATACACACATATATATAAGGTACCGTATATACATATATCTTAATACACACATATGCATATTCTTCCGCAGCGCCCATACCTTCATCACAACCACCCCTACCTCTCAGGATCGGCTATCTATCAAGCTTCCACAGTATCCGGCAGCATTCTACTTACCCATAATGCCATCCTGGTTAACCCTATGCTGTCATCCTCCTGCTGAAGTGGTAAACCCATCTGTAGAAGGTCTTCCTTCACAGACCGTCGCTCATCCCTAGATAGTCCTGTGGTTGCGCATTCTAGTGCCCACTTCGTCAAGATGTCATCATCAAACCATCTATCACCCGATAGCCTAGCTAGAATCTCTTCCCCAGCGCCCAGCTCACGCAACTGCGCCTCAATTACATCCCCTTCTGTTGTGGCGAACAAAGTAACCCAAGCCCAAACTAGTGGCGTTACCTCTGCTGATCTCTCATCATTGGAGGGTTGTCGGTTATTCTGGCGATATGTGGCCGTAGGATGTATAGTTGTGCAGCAGGCGTCACTATCCCCACCCTTCATACGAAAGCAATAAAAGCATGCCCCCTTTGCGACTGCGAGATTTGCGTTTTTGGTCTTCCCATGTTGACCTACGACGACGTACCAGAATACGTTACCTCGTAGCATATCAGTTTTGATGCGAGGGTGCGGTTTCTTCCAAGTAGTGCGCGACAATGGACAATCCTTCGACTGGTGGCCACCTTGCATACCTAAAACACCACAGATAACACACCTATAGAGGTACAGTTGGGTCATTTTTTCCTCAAACCCCCTCATCATGCGAATGATTTTGCTGGCAGAAGGCTTCGTGGCTTGTTGGGACGGCCGCTCCGAGGGCAGCATTTGGCTTTGTCGGTGTTCATGGTAGGCCGGAGTCTCGACGTTCTTGAAGCTTGCCTGCTGCACCTGTTGATCCCTCTGCTTAGCTGCCTCATCCTCTAAATAGCTTGCCTGGTGAGAGTGGCGTTTTTCCAACACCTTCTGCCGCTTTCGTACTGGCTGAACAGTGACGTGTTGTTCATAGTCTTCGTCGATGCTATGCTCCCTTGACGCTGTGTTACGTCTACCTACAGCAGCGACGCTTGAATCACCACGACGTACGTGACGAGGTTTCTTGGCTGGTTGTGGATTCTCCTCGCTGTCGCTTTCGCTAGATGTAGGTGTTCGCGTACGTTTTTCACCAGCCGTTGGTATAGTGCTTGTAGCACCGTAGTTGACGGGTCCCTCACGCGGGCTCCGGCTGGGGCTGCTGATGTTGCTTCGGCGGTCTTCTCCTGGCGGCTGTTGCCCACGCGGCGCGCGGGGATGACGTTTTCCGATGTCGACTGATCCATCCTCCGACCTCAGTGGTACTGTTGATGGAGTGGTGGATGTCGCTGAGCCCTGCTGGCTGGAACCTGCGCTGGTTGTAGTACTACTAGAGGGTAAGCTGTTGATGGGCATATCCGGGCTGGATTCCGCAAAGTCAAAGTCTGATGCGTTCGGACGTTGGGCGTGGAGACGCCACTCGCATAGGTCGCATAAAGCCTCACCCGCGTCCCGGATGCATTCCGTCCGCTGGTTCCCCCTGTCGAAGTAGCGGGCCAGGGCAACCCGGCGGCATGTCTTCGCCTCCACGAACTCGTTCCGCGCTCGCTCGCTGCCCTTTGCGAAATCCTTAGGGAGGGTGGCCTTAGAATACCAATCTTGCATCGCAGAGCCTCTGGCCTGAGGACATATATCGGGCATGCCTGGGGCCTTACGGCCGGGCGCGAGGTATATAGCTGTGCCTTTGCTCGCAATCCTATTCGCGCGGCCCAGCGTCTGAACAATGTCGCACATGCCAGCCCTCCCAGCCATGACTACCACATTCGCGTCTGTGTCCACGCCAGTACCCATGATACCCGTCGCAAACAGGACAACGCACTTTGTCGCGTCGCCTGCCAGCGGTTGATTGGGCCCGACAGGCGTCCATGCGTTAGGCGCAGACCTCCACGCCTCCAGCGCCGCACCTGCACGTTTCCGCGCCTCGGGCGGTTTGCTGTCATAGTTATGCTGGGCGCAGATCAGGGGCTGACCGAAGTGACCAGCAACCTCTTCAGCAACTCCTATGTTCACTGCTAAGATGACCAGCATCTTTCGGGGTCGCCTCAGGTGCTCCGTGTAGATGTCATGCGGCTGGCTGATGGCCTCCTCCAGGCGCGTGATAAGCTCCGCCGTGTCCTCAAAACGTCGAACGCAGTAAGTCAAGTCCAGCCGCTCCGTCGGGCGGCGGAAAACGATGTCTGGTACGCCCTCTATCTGTTTTCCGTCGTACGGCAGCAGCCTGTTACCTATCAAGAGGTCGTTCAATGCCTCCTCCGCCAGCTGATACTCCCCACACTTTGCGATCCTGAACGTGTCAACGACCACATGCTCTAGCGATGGGGGCAAGGTAGCTGTGAGCACGATCCACCGGGGAACATGCGCAAGGCGATGGAGTATGTCGTAGAATGCTAGCCGCCATTTGTTGAACATAGTGTCGAAAAGACAGTGGTATTCGTCGAACACCACCCTGTCAAGCTCCTTGTCCTTGATGAGATTTGCCACCACAGTGCCCATGGGCCCACTTGTTAACGCTTCCGGTACTGCGATGATAAGCCGTGTCTTACCGAAGTGCCTTGCGTTCCTATCTGGGGAGAGCTGGGCTGATGTCACGGCCACGATACCGGCCGCCTCCGCGCGCCTCGACATGTCCTCCATCATCGACACAAACGGCACGATGAGGAGCGTGACGCCTCCTTCGGACGACATTGCTGCTGCGAACGTGATCACCGTCTTCCCAGCACCTGTTGGGAGGACCACCACGGAAAGCGGGTTCCCGCTGTAGGCGAATCTCAGGGCCCCCTCCTGACCCGGCTTGAACTTGACGTCCGTTGATCTCTGGAGGGTTCTAAGCAGCAACAACCGGCTTTTTCTTATAGCATGGTCAACGCTTAGTAGACGTTGCATTTGTGTCGTCAACCTGGTGTTCTCCACCTTTGCGATCTCCTGTTGGCTTCGGGCCAGAGATGCCCCCCAATGTACCACCTGCGGAAGATTTCTGCGTACGATAAGAGAAAGGTCGTTAGCCACAGATCATGCAAATCCTCTAGGTATGTTGCCAGTCCACCAGCCTCCTGCCCGCACCAACCATCCCAGCCTAGGTAATACCTCTCCATATGGAAATAAGCAGATCATACAGGTCACTACTTACCGCGTTAGGACTGAAAGTGGCTTTGGTCTCCCGACCATCTCTGGTCCGCCGAACCACGCGTGAAGCACTCTGCTAGCGTCGCAGTGCTCCAGTCTTGTCTTGACATCTATTAGGCCGACGCCCCCACTAGAGTCCACTGCGTATTTCGCCATCGCTATGCTGTTGCTATGCCCAGCCATCTCATGGACGATAGACAGGAAGCTTTCGCCGTACCCTTCAGAGCCCAGCGTGTTGTTATTGGGTATTTCGAGCAGGGAGTTCAAATGCCGCCCCCACATCTCCGCTATGTGTCGGTAGTCCGCCAGCCCTATCTTAACGCCTATGCCCACAAAGAACCTTGAGAACTGGACGTAGAACATCTTTGGGACCCATGCGCCTGGCGAATGAGGAGACGAGCTCAGTGTGTATAAACTCTCCGTTTTGCTGTCGTCGTTATGGTTGACAGAGTTGTTGGTGCCCTTGTTCAACAGATCTAAGGCTTCCTGCCCGAACCTGCTCACGAATGTTGCGCACAAGTCATCGTATATCTCTCTCAGTTCGAGGCAGGCATCCTCCTCGTCATTTGCTACTGCCTCCTCCTTCAGGTTTAGGTTTCTGTTGTACTGCTTCTTGTTGTGCTGCCTAGTGTTATTGTTGTTGCTGTTGTAGTTAGGAAGCTTATTGTCGATTCTGTCTGTTGACTCCTCCTCTTCGTCGTCCTCGTCGTCATCCTCCTCTTCCTCCTCTACTAGGCTACTGCTGAAATCAACGACCTCAGGTGCCCCGGCCGTATCCTGGTTACTATGCATTAGCTCTTTCGCAGTATCGTCCAGCTTAAGGCGAGCCGCTAGGTCCTTGATAAGATGTACAAATCTTGCTGACCGCTGCTGCTCTGGTCCCCTCATGCAGAGGAACTCGCTGTGGTTAATGCCTTTACTGCCGAGCGCTCTTGCCCGGGATTCGTGGAGAGACTGCATAAAAGGGAGCACGTAGAACAGGTAGTAGGTCAGCACATAGCCCATGTGAGGAGGCAACAGGTGCCACGTAGACCTCTTAGGGCTGGGCCCATTGTCCGTTTTGTGGTAAGTTATGTTCACCACCCAGCTGGCGTAATTCTCGTCCCAGAACAGGTTCCGCTTGCTGTTAGCGATGGTATTCGTGTGCCGGATGGTCAGGAACTCCGTCCCACGACACTGTGTCCCAAGGAGGAGAAAGATTGCTACCAACATATCCCCGAGGAAAGCGTGCACTTCCTCAAAGTACTTGGTTACAGCGTCGTCTCTCAGCTGGAAATCCATCCCATGTTCGCCTTGCGTAACCCATGCTGAACTGTAGGGCTTGTGCAATAGCCGCCTGAAAAGCTTCGCACCCTCGCTGTTGTGGTCTGGGAATGTCTGCGTATATGCCGACATACCTACGTCCCTGTTCCCGAAGTCGTCCTTGATGTTTGGGAATGGGATATGCTTGTCAATGTGGTCCTGCAGTGAGGAGAAGATGCCCTGTCCCACTTGGTCGTCTCCCTCGCCACCGCCGCTAGCATGATTGTCGTTGCTACTTGCTAGTTCAGGGATCAGCAGCAACGACGTAAGCCTTTTGTGTAGGTCGACCACCATCTCGCAGAGACCCTGATGTAAGCCGATGATGTTCAACTACACACAGGCACGCGCGCAATCGCTCATGGTTAGCACTCATACACCTGACCAAGCACAGCCGGTCTCCTAGGTCGGCTTAGGGAGAAGGTACTTACCTCAATGTTCGCGCCGTGCGTCACAGTGTTGCCGCCGTTCTTGAGTAACGTGCTTGTCCTGCCGGGGGTCGTGTAGCATGCCTGCATAGCGATATTGCGGAGGTTGTAAAGACAGGCGAGCGCTCTCCGTGCACATAAGAGGTTACATGATTTCGATATTCCGTACCCCGCATAACATACGAGGAGAGCTCCTCCCGAATGTAGGTCGGCCAGCAGTTGTCCAACATAGAGGTGAGACCTGCTACACGCCCACTGTGCTCCATCTCCCAACATCCCCAGTAGGTAAAGGTCGCTTTAGCGCATGCGATGAGGGCGGACATATCCTTGCTGGCGACTGTAGGGTGCCTGACGCCCTCTCTATCAGTGCAGAGGACCCCCGCCACGTGTACTAGCGGGCAGGCGAACTTTGTGGATGTGATGACACCCTCGCTCATCGCGAGACTTAGTGTCAACAAGCACAGGCACCATTTGTCCTTCGATGTTCTCCCGTCATGAATCACACCTTGAGGCCGCACAGCAGCAGCGTTGATCTGCGAGGGCTCTCCTCCATCGCTCTGGGCCAGTTGGATGATGTCTTCCAGGGCAGCTCCGACTGTCTTACGACTGAACTTGTGGGTACGGTGCCTTTCTCTAGGCGGCAGGTCCTGGATCTCGCTCTCCCACTCGATGGGCGGCAGGCCGGTCATCACACCGGTAGTCGATTCGCTCTTGTGGAGAGTATAGCGGCGAAGGAGGTATACGCATGCCCTCCCCCAGACGCGGAGGTAGGCAAGCAGCGTTTTGTCCCTGACTGCAAAGGCGGCCTTGCCGTGTGTGCCGCGGTTTGAATATTGGTTGCACACCGTCTCTATCTCGCGCCTGGTTTCCTGGTAGGAACCCGTGTTAGCACTTACTTTCTAGCGTTCTCTCACTAACCCAAGCATTGAGACACTTAAACAAAAGCTTTCTAACCACCTTATCGACCACAGCGCTTACGCCACGCAAGGAAGATTAACACCACCTATGATTAAAGGCCTAACAAAACGCCAAAAGAGAGGAAAAAAAGAAGAAAAAAGAAAAAGAAATGGCACTAGGTGGAGATGTTTAGTGCTTACTCACCTTGTGTTGAAGCGTTGCCAATGCCCACATCTTTCTACTGAACAAGGGGAACTTTTCAATCATCTTCTTCACCGCTAGCGTGTCATCTTCTAGTGCATCTGGGCTCATGAGGGGGCTTAGCTTTCTGAAATCGACACCATTAAGCAGCCCGGAGTTGAGATCCATGGCTTCCGCGTACTGGTAAGCGTCCGTCAACGCCTGGTCCGCTCGCATGAAAGACCATTGTCGTCGGAGTCGGCGCCAGCGCAGTCGCCATCTTCGCTAAGGCTACCTCCATACCCCTGTCACCCTCTTCAACAGGCCTCTTATTAGCACCTAAGCAACATCATAAACATACTTCGTACTCAGGCCCTACTCACCCGCTAGTAGGGTGGGAGTGACGCTCATCGCCCGGATGTCTTCCCTAGAGCTCTGTGTATCTTAGACGGGCGCTCAACGCGAACGAACACCCCCAGGCCCTTGCCACTACCTCCCTCCTTGCCCTCGGTGTCTGTCTTCTTCTGGCCGGTTCTAGTACTTGTGAGGAATTTCTGGAGATAGATCATCTTCAGGCTTGCCCCGCAGTTGCAACTGTCATCAGGACACTCAGGTCGTCCCTTGCAAGGTTGTTCGAAAGCATGCAGCTCGGCTTCACTACCACTAATAGACCCAAGCAATAGTTAGCGGAGCCTCTCCCATGAATTAACCTGGTATATAACAAAGTTGCTATGATCCTCAGCCTTCTGGCCCCTTCTTGATCTCACATACCTTTGGAATCCGTGTCTTTCCCTGAGGTGCTCCTTCGTCTTGGTGTTGCGGCGGTGCTCTTCTTTGCGGTTGGCTTCATCCTTTTGCTTGGGTTCATCTTTGAAGTACGTTTTCTTTGTGAACCGCTGGTCCGGCTCGCACAACATGCAGGCCCAATGGGCCGCGACAATCTCAGAGCCGTTGCCTTTCTTCCCAACGTTAAGGTCCAGCCTCGGCGCCCCAACACTAGTCGACAGCGGCGGAAGATGCTTCGAGAACCTCCCCTCCAAGCTAACTCCAGCAAGCTGCTTCAGATACCAGGCGAGAGGCTTCTCAGCGACCCTATGCTTCCCTATCTTGAAATGGTTCTCTTTTATCGTAAGGTGTCTGTATACCTAGTCCGCGTGTTGTTAGCTCCGGCTTGTAATCGAAATTTGTATGTAATCATCTGCATGTAAATAGCCTGCAGCCCTAATGAGCCTAATGGCGAGCTATTGCTTATTACATCTAAGACGCTTTATGTCTCAAACGCATCTAGAAATCGCAACAGCGAATGCTTGCTTTTCCACAAGCTAGATTGAAGTAATAACAACAATAGCAACAACTATAACAACAACAACAGCAACAAAGACACTCATATAGGATATAAAACCTAATACTCCACATTCACTAGAAGCCTCCACAGCACCTTATACTCCCTACGCCCCTATAGAAGCGGGGGCTTAAAGGGCTAGACTAGTACCTTATGTATAGATTCCATATATAAACCTGATATAGGAGAAATAGGCAATAGAAAATAATCAAACGAGATATAACCAGCTTAACGAACATAAGAGAGCGTGTTTATATAACTTACCTCAAGAGTCTCAGGAGCGCTGCTAGTCTTATAGTCAGATTATCTGCAGCTATCATGCCAGTACAGCAGCTAACGCAGTAGAACTGCTGGACCTCCGGCCAGTAACGTATGTTCTTATCAATGTCGCGTCGGATATCGGCAGGTACCTTGTCGTCGGGCTCTGGATCAATGTCCATACCTCGGCCGTCGGAGTCTAACTCCGAGGCTGGCTCAGTAGCTATACCCTGAGGATGGTGAGGGATGTCCGGGGGCATCCGGTCGGGGATAGTTGATGGAGTTGACGTCTGCGTATCCATGATCGCCGAGTGGGGCAGGAGGTAGGCGTTAGGGAGTATAGGCTCTTAGTAGCTGCTACAGCTGGGTCCTGTCTAATAAGGGACTTGGTTAGCAAGCACTAGCACCTCTTTCTCCCTATCCAGATACATATATATAGTATCTGATCAACGCGTCTTGTAAGTTCCCATCCTGATCAGGGTCATACTAAGAGGGCCTGCACATGATACTAGGTAGACGAGTAGTAGGCAGTAGTGTATGGTCTGGGAGGCTGACATGCCACTGCTCAAACCAAGCATGATCGATATATCGGAATCCATACCTCATTCAAATAAAAGGAAGATATTTAAAAGCTTACTGCGTGAGATGATGCGAAAGTGCGAAAGCTTTCGGACTTTGATAAGAGAGTGAGAAGGAGGAAGAGAGTAGCTGAATAGTAGTGTCTAAAGTTGTTTTTCGTTTTCGAAGCTTGAGGAAAGTGTTATCTGCAGTAGACCTTTTCCTATGTAGGTGAGCTTGATGCGAAGACGATGTCAAGATTCGGTTCCTGGCTAGGACGCAGGCCCTTTAAATAGTCGTTCAGGGATCGCCTGGACCCAGGGCATCTCAATCATCCGAAGCAGACAGGTCAAGCGGTATACACAATCCAACGCATGACAAAGCGCGTCTGCGTTGCGTCCTCTGTCGCCCTGACTCCTAAAAATCGGTTCAGGAACCAGAACGCAACACGCACGGGGCAGACACGTACTCGTACCTCAAGACATGAGGATCGCAACCGAAACCGAAAATAAGAACGCCTGCATAAGGCCTAGCTGATCACATCACTTGAAGGACCCCTTTGCCGCCGAGTTTCCCCATCCCAGGGTTCCTCATCATACCCCATCATCATACCAAAGGGTAGAATATAAGCCTTGCAGCCATCCATCCCTATAAGCCAGCAAGGTTAGGACACCCTGCCAACAGAGCATGTAATGGGCAGCTAGCCAAAAATAAGATTCACACAACCTGGAAGCATGTGTAACTACAGTCTGGGAAGGATGATGGTGGTAGACAGGGACGTAGAGACTACATGACCTATATGGTCTCGGCCTAATGAAGAATGGGTTTTTACAACGCCGGGTTCTCATTCCTATAAAAAAGAAAAGAAGAAAAAAAAAAGAAGAAGAAGAAGAAAGAAAGAAAAAATACAAGAAAAACGAAAAAAAACTACAAGAAAAAAAAAAAAAAATACAAGAAAATAAATATAGCATGATATCCTATCCTCATCCGTAAATTTGATCCACCCTCTCTACCTATCTCCTCTATATCGCCTCTAGTCAGTCGAGGTACCAGAGACATAATATCAGGGTTGGTCTCCGTTGATAATACGAGATAAAGGTAAAAGCCTGCACTGAATCACCCTTATAGGCCACCCTTTCCGGTAGCCCCCTCTTAGAGGCTCCTGCATACCTGCGCACCTTCCTCTTCTTCACTGAAAGCCATTTTAGTATACCCACAATAGCAGCCCTCCCTCCTCACGGCTAATATACTTCGTTCTACCTACGTCACCACGAGGGCCTTATACGTTGCTTTCTTAGAAGCTTCGCCTCTTTCCTACTCGGCAGGGTAACTATCCTAACTGTATGAAGAGGTGGACGCGTGAAGGCCTTCTCTATTCACCTCCCCTCCCGGACCAGAAACGAGGGCGAAGAAGGGAAATAACCGCGCCCCGTATCACGCGTCAAAAGCAGAACTTTCCAAGGGAATATATTGATACTATTAAACACCATATGTAACGCCTCTACTGTTCATCCCACTCTCGTAACTCCACTAGGTAGGAATGTGGCTATATACTCAGCGCCGAAAGTAGCCGCATTCTCCGCATTTGTTCCACTATGTGGAAACGGAAGACAGAACAAGAGAAGTTTAAAGGGAAAAGGAAAAGAAAGAGAAGTAAAAAAAGAACAGGGTGGCCGTGAGGTGGATAGGAACAGTGCCCCCAGGTACGGCGCCCTTAGCCGTTACTTTCATCACCCACATAGCTTATATGTAACCGGTCAAACTGAATCAACCTACCTGTCTTATACACCCCTCTTCCCCCGCGACCCATATACCCCCTACTGCTTGCACGGTTGCCCCACATTCAACCCCCCAAGGTGTTCCTCCATTATGGAACTCACCTTGCGCCACCCCTGAAAACATACGTAGGAATGAATAGGTATAAGCCGTCGAAAGCTGAACCCCGTTTAATGCATTATACCCCTCGATCCTCCGGGCCCCCACACACGCGCATGCTACTATCAGAGCCTACAGTACCTCTTCCTAATATTCCTCTCCCCTAAAGGACCAAAGAGCCTGTGGTTATATCTCCCTTGTCAGAGGGCAGCAGTACTATGTATAGGTCGCCCTAGAATACCTGATCCCCGCACCACTCTGCTTGACCCTGTGTGTCGAAGGGCATGCGGTTATGCACACATGTATATAACTGGATACCTGGACGCCCCATTAAGCCTATCTCGGGGCTTCGGCATTACGAATATCCAGCTGTAGTTCACGCGTCCTGATTCGTTCTAGAAGTGGTGTCTTTGACAGCAAGCCTATCATATCTAAGCAGATTAGTACATAAAACCCTGCTACTAAACTTGGGTATTCTTAACTACCTACCCCTGCTCTATATACACTTTCTACACCATGTTGTTTGTGCGATAGCAGGCCTGTATCACCCGCCACATCCCACTCCCAACACCGGTTTATCCTTCTTAACTTCCCAACCGCATGGTTTTCCATTAGAATCACTTCTAGCCCCCTTCACCAGTAACAATTTTTACACTGGCTGGCGGCTAACCACCAGACCCCTCTACCCGCCTAGCTACGCGTCGCACCCATCGCCCGTGGCCCTCACGCCGTCCATAGCTGGCTGCAGCATCACCATCAATCACCATCAAGTGTCCGCCACCTACCCATATACTTCCCTCACCTGATTCAACATACCTTACCTAGGTCCACCTCGCCATACAGGTATCTCCTAAACGGGTATCATTCTAGGCTCCTACCTATACATCCGCCACCCTTAGGTCCCCCCCACCACTCGTGGCCTGCTACCCACCCCTCCCACCTCTCACCTCCCACCTCCCACCTCCTACTACCTCCTACCTCCTACCTCCTACCTCCTACCTCCTACTACCTCCTACTACCTCTCTGTTGTGAGACCAACAGAAGAACCATGTCTCCCGCGTCGCACCCTGTTAATGTACATCATCCAAGGCAGGCCCTGCGCAGGTCCACTGCCCAAGCCGCGCATGACGCACCCTCCCAGATGACGGAGGAGACAGCCATAAGCTCCTGAGCGGGCAAGACCCACAGCCAGCCCGGCTCTTCAGCTCAACACTCTCCTCCCTGCCCGATTCTATCATCACATCGAAGCACAGGACGCCGGACATAGCCCCGTCAGCAGCCAAGGGAAGGCCGCAGGAGAGGTCACAAACCCCACCGCCCTCTGCCAGGTCCTCCCCCATAACCGTCTTCATCCCAGCCAGCGATGTGACGATGAACCTTCGCTGGCGCGTGTTCAAGTCCATGCAGGCGGGAAACTACGATCGAATCCTCCGCCTCCCTGTATCGACAGGTATGGGATTCGCCAAGCTTCACCTCCAGACCGAAGAAGGTAGCGGGCTGGTCGAGCTGCTGCTCGACGTCGCCGACCCCCCAGTGTGTGTCCAGATGTGTACCTTCCACACGTCGAAGACCCTCGGCGTGTCCATCCTCAACATGCCGAAGCCCAACACCCAGACGCAGGAGGCCGTCGTCGTCAAGGCGAGCCCACGTCGCCGCGCCCCACGCGTGCCAGTGGGAGCCTCACGCCAAATAAGGGCACCGCCCATACAGGCCGACATGGCTGATCCCTTCTCCACCAGCCCTCACCCGACACCATCACATCATACTCCGCTGGCATATACGGAGAGGCGGGGGTCACAGGCGACAGCTGGCTGACCAACCCAGCCCTCATCGCCAATTCCAAAGATGGGGTAGCCACACTCGTCAACTCCCCGGCGCCGTTTAGCTGTCCCGGAATGTACCTGCAGCGCTCATCCTCCACCACCATTGATATTGTTTTCCGCGGGGCCTAAGGTCTGGCTCGTCGTCAAACCCACGTCCAGCCGAAGGCTTGAGGACTGCGTAAGGGCTATCCTCTCCCGGCCGTCACAGGGACAGGGGAAAGGACAGGGCGAGCAGCAACAACAACAGCGACCTGCGCGTGGAAACCCTCCCGCCACACCTTGCTCGCAGTTCTTCCTCCACGACAGGATCTTCATCACAAAAGCCGTGCTCGACCGGTGGGAGGTGACGTATTGTATTTTCCGCTGCGTCGAGGGAGATGTCGCCGTTGTGCCCCCAGGCACCTACTTCTAAGTTTTTAACGCCGGACCCTGCCTGTCCCAGCTTGTCACCATTCCAGCCCCTATGTCAGACGCGGGCAGCCCGTATACAGGCGACCTCCGTCCCTGTGGTGATACCTGCGAGACCCTCCAACCGCCCGGGAGCGCGTGGCCCGACGATTCGGCCACCAGCACCGCTGGTGACAAAGCTGCCTCCTCAGACTGCGACCCGGCCGCGGGTCCCGGGCGGAAGAAGCTACCCGAGAGTCAGCCCCTGGACCACCGGGACGTCGTGGGCGGCTCGGGACCGAGCGCGGGGGGACCGGCAGATATCCCTGTCGTAAGGCGTGGCCTCCGGAGAGCCGTGCCGCATTCCCCGCCGTCTTCGGGTGACGACGCCGCGGATAGTCCCACACTCGGCGGGCGACCGGCCCACCATCATCATCACCATCATTATTATCATCGCACCCCCTCGCCCGGCACCATCACCGTGGTATAGCCACAAGCGACAGGGCATCTACGCTCCCACGTGAAGGACATCCAAGTGGGAGGACGTCAGCAGGCAAACGAGCCCGGGCCACCGATCCTCCTACCAACGACGACAACACACCAGCCAGCAGCAGCCAAGCCCGCGCCGCGGCCCAACATGCCAGTAAGCGGAGGTGCCCGACACATAACCCGATCCTAGTCTCACCGCAGACGACCACACGCCCGGGAGACCAGCCGGCCGCAACACGAGATAGGCCCCACGATGGGCAGAGCAAGAACCACGCTAGGGATGTCGTTAGTAGCGACGAGATAGATGACACGGATCATACAGACTATGGAGATGGTGGTGAGGATGTGGAGGACCTCGACTGCGACGTCTCCCGCCACGACACGCCAGATAACGTCGCAGAGATGTCCGAGGATTGCTCGGGGAACCGGGACGACGCCGACAACAAGAAACCCCCCTCCGGCGAGGCCAGGCCGCATACGTCCGAGCCGGCCTCGTCCGTGGACAAGGTCGAGGCCATTATAAGGTCCCTCGTCACCCGCGGCGTCGAACAGTGCGTGGCCCTCTTGCAGGCCTGGCGGGCCGCCGCGACGAGCTCGACGCTCCACCTCCCGCGATGCGAGAGCCGTGCCGTTCTCTACCGCAACACCCAGCAGGCCAAGTGCCACGAAGCCCTCGCCAGGTACCAAACGAGGCTCGCCTATATCCAGCTGAGCAGGCGACTCAAGAAGCCGGGACCCGACAGCGCCGCCGTGTACCGGAGCCGCAGCGACATCCACAGCCTCACCTGCGAGGTGCTCGGCGTCGACCCCTCCTCCGCCGATACCAAGTCGAGGGCGTTCTATCTACAAAGGGCCGACATCAGCCGTTGCCTCTACACTGGCCGCATCTTAGATATTGTCTCCGGCGATGGTCTTGACTTCCTCCCCGTCCTCCCCGCCGGCAAGCTCGGCCTCACCCTGTCAGACTCGCAGGACCTGGCTCGCCGGCTTGTCAGCCTCGCGTCCGGGGAGGCTGAGGACGACGAAGGTAACACCATTAAGCAGCTGGCCGCCTTCGGCCGGTTGTTCGCGAGAGTCGTCCAAGGCGAACAGGCGGATCCCCTGTTCGGGCTCGACGTCGAGCCCGTCGCCCGCCTGGCGTCGGCAGCGGAGACGCCCCGGCCGCCGAGACCTACGTCTGGCCCTGAGCGTATCGCCGCGCACACATGGGGACTGGGAGATAAGCTTCGGGCGTCCATCGGCAGGCTGACCGGCGCCGGGCAGGACGTCTCCCTCCTGCGCGTGGGCGGATGCGCCGTCTGCACCCATCGCCACGGCCCTAACCCACTACAGTGGCGCGAATGTGCCTTCTAACAGCATATAGACCTCCCCCACCCCTTTGTCCGTATCACCTACACGGGGACTCCGGCGTCGATGGTGCCGAGGCTGCAGGCCGTCCGTCACCCCGACGTTCCCGTGCTAGGACCTTTAGGAAGCACCTCCTCACACCACCAATCCTGACCAGGTCAGCATCACAGCGGGAGATATTGTGAGCGTCGTCCCTGGCGAGCTTATCCTAGATAGCTCCTCTGCTGCCTCCGAGCTCACGCCCGCTAGTCGCTGGCGTGATATTAGGGATGAGGTACGGGTAGCACCCGGCGTGGCCCTTCGCATCGACAGGGCTAACCCTTTCCTTCAGATGCTACTGGCGCCGCCTACCGGTTCCCAGTCCTCTGAGCTAGAAGCCAAGGTCTTAGCTGTTAGTGCCATAAGCGTACTGGTTCTAGTTGCGGTGTCTGATGTTAAGAATAGCGATACCCTCTGTCTTAGATGAAGGATTAACAGAAACGGCTGTAAATATAACTTAGCCTTACCTAAATAAATGTTATTAGTTACCCTTGCCTGCCTCCCCCCCCCCCCCCCCCCCCCCCCCCCCCCCCCCCCCCCCCCCCCCCCCCCCCCCCCCCCCCACCCCCTCTACACACACACACACACAAACACACACACAACACACACACACACGCACACACCCCTTCATTTCCTCTTCTGCATCAGTATAGAAACCACCGGCCTCACCGACGCAGGCATCGTTTCCTGCATTCGCTGGTGAATAGCTATTGCATCCGGCATAGAAACGCTAGTAACGGCATCAAGCATTCTAACGTACGCCTGACAGACTGTTACCATGCTCTTATAGAAGAGCGAACCACCTGCAGTATAGTCATTCCAGCCGTTCATGTCCGCGAGGTCTTCTGCAACGGCCAGTAGTTCCATCACCTCCTCGCGTGCTCTAGGATCCAAGGGCGTGCCTGGCGGCCCTCGGACCTGAGGCCATCCCGAAGTAATGTCGGCTGTAGCTAAAGCGGCCATCCTCGTAAAGATACAGGCCATGGGCAGCGGTTCGTCGGCGGCGACGGTCCTCATCGCGCCTGGGCCCCCTTGTCCAATAACCAGCGGACGCGATTTTTAATATGGGCAGCCGGCATTGGGCTGACGTCGCCAATGACGAAGCAGAGAGCCATGGTGCCGCAAGACACGAACGCGCGATCTAGAAAAGGTTTCTGCGCGTCCCTCCCGAGCAGACCGAGTTCCTGGTCGAAGGTGTGGAACTGACGTCGGGCCCGGACGGGCGTAAGGCCTCTAAGTCGTCTTCCCGCACATCTGTGTTCTGTAGCGCGTAGAAGTATGTTGTCCACAGCTCAGAGTCAACATCGCCATGTCCTAGGCTTACTCTGAACATATAGCGGGTGCTGCGGATCCACGATCGCAGAAGCAGTCTCACCGCCGCAAGCAGCTTCGATCGCATATTCGTCGGCATATACCCTTTCTTCAGTAAAGAGAAAGCCGTCTTTAATACCGGGGCACTCCCTCTCCCGGTCCGTCCCGTCGCCCGCGCGGCCCGCGCTCCATCATGCCACGCGAGGCCGGCGCTATGAAGCAGGGAGTAAGCGGCATCCTCTTCGCCGTGAAGCAGCGCCCAATCCAGTGGGGTCCGGCACTCCGCGAGGGGGCCGGACATCGCCGAAAGGTCACGCGACTGACCTCCTCTGGGGTCCGCCCCAAGCCGCAGCAGGACGGCACGGCCGGGAACCGACCTCATCTAACGCAGCGTAGCATAGTGGCGTACGATGCCAGCTATCCATCTCATTCACCGACAGCCCGACGTCCCGCACGAGATGCTCCATCATATCCACAGACCACGCTCGGCCGCTGTGTGCAGGGCCGTTGCCCCGTAACAGATCTCAACACAAGCACCGCCCGGGGCTCGCCGCGCTGCCATGTCTACCAGCACCTCCGCAGCAGTTGCCGCCGGGGGCTCCTGGGTGCCTCGCCCATCTTTGCTCTCGTCGTGGGTCCTCCGGGACGACGTTACGCGGGTTAGCCCCGCTGACAGGAGGAGCTCGCGACCG